>NC_136386.1:42597214-43847214 GCF_965140285.1 Lepidochelys kempii | reverse complement strand
TGGCCTTGAAAGTGCCTGAATGACCCAGACCATGTGCTCAAAGCCAAGTGTAATGCAGGAACTAATAATAAATACAGGTCCCTGCTAATTCAGCCTTTGTAGGCAATTACATCTGTGAGAGCTCTGCTATCCAGGGTTTGTCAGTGGCTTTCAACTACACCTAGGGGAGAGATCTCTGCACTCTTTGGACAGTGACCAAAGCTGTATATATTCTGGTAACACACAGCCCCCTCAGCCTCATTATGTGAACTCCCAGAAATGCTGCCCATGCCTCAGATGCAGCATGGGAAGTAGAGGGGGCTGGGCCGGGGTGGCAGTGAGCTCATGGGGCAATGACTACACTGGAGTCAGTAAGTTGGTTCGGAGTGCATGAGGACTTAAAAACATATTGATCCTTATGCCCTAGTAGGGTCTATTGTTCCCTTGGACTGGAACCTCATCTGAGCAGTAGGAACGCTAACGAGCATGTTCAGACCTGGTGTTGAAATAGTGTCTTCTACAGTAACATATAAGGGATGGCAACATCAGACAATAGGTCCTAGACTGAGCAGCCCATTCTGGCCCTTGTATACTGCTGGAGCAGCAGAGATGGGCTGAAAATGAGTCCAGTGGGAATATTTCTCTGGTGCAGTAGGGCCAATGCTGTAGAGCTGGGGGGTCTGCGGGAGCGTGCCAGGGCAGGAAAGGAGTAATCATGGCACTGCACACTATGGAGATGCTCGGCTGCACTGCAGTCCATAGGCAACTAGGGAAAGGCCACTCTGATATAGCAGCAGCCTGGAATTGGAGCAGCACAGGGTCCTGGACCATGACTGGGGCTCTTAGGTTTTACAATAAAACAAATAATGAAGACTAATAACATGGTCACCTTTCCCTCTCTAGCCATGGGCTGCACCTCCTGGCCCTGAGACTTGCATGGCAGAAATTGTCCTGCATTCGCACCTCACAGTGTTGGGTCCATAATGCCTGGTAATTTACCTGACGTTGCACGTGCTTCCCAAGGGGAGAGCAGTATCGCAGCTTAGCCATGCTGAAAACTCTCCTGGCTGTTATACCGCAAACCCTGTGCAAACGATGTTGTACTGTAGATACAGCTTCCCCACCTGCACACAGGAGCTAGTAGGTGGACGAAGGCCTCATCCACTGATGTTTGGAAAGTGCTGTAACACGCAGCCCCTGGCTGGAAGGAGCTGTAGCAGTGTCATAAAGGGAAGGGGTTAAGAAGCTCTGATAGAGTACTATAAAATCCTCTTACCTGTAAAGGGTTAAGAAGCTCGAGTAACCTGGCTCGCACCTGACCCAAATGACCAATCAGAGGACAAAATACTTTCAAATCTCGGGTGGGGGAAAGGCTTTGTCTGTCTGTATGATGCTTCTGCTGGGGACAGATCAAGAAAGCAAGCAATCCAGCTCCTATAGAGTTAGTAAGTAATCTAGCTAGAAAATGCGTTAGATTTTCTTTTGTTTTGGCTTGTGAAATTCACTGTGCTGGAGGGAATGTGTATTCCTGTTTTTGTGTCTTTTTGTAACTTAAGGTTTTGCCTAGAGGGATTCTCTGTTTTAAATCTGACTGCCTGTGAGATTATCTTTCATTCTAATCTTACAGAGTTGTTCTTTTATGTTTTCTTTGTGCTTCTAATAAAGTTCTGTTTTTTAAGAATCTTTAAGAAGAAGGTTTTTTTAGTGTCCCTAAAAACCCAAGGTTGGTCTGTGCTCATCTTGTTTATTCTCAAGCCACCCCAGGAAAGGGGGTGTAGGGCTTGGGGGGATATTAGGGAGGAGATAGGGTTCCAAGTGGCGCTCCCTAAATGTTTGTTTGAATCACTTGGTGGTGGCAGCGTTTGCCTAATCCAAAGTACAAGGGAGAATTTTTGCCTTGGGGAGTTTTTAACGTAAGCTGGTAAAAATAAGCTTAGGGGGTCTTTCATGTGGGTCCCCACATCTGTACCCTAGAGTTCAGAGTGGGGAGCGAACCCTGACAAGCGGTATTAGCTTCTAACAGCCTATCTTCTACAGAAACAAAGGATGCAGCTTAACAGATTGTAAGGGGGAGACAGGATCTAAAGGGTTCAGTTATCAGTCCATAACTCTGGGTATGTCTACACTACCATGGTAAGTCGACCTACGCTACGCAACTCCAGCTACATGAATAATATAGCTGGAGTCGACGTACCTTAGGTCGAGTTACCACAGGGTCTACGCTGCGGGGGGTCGATGGGGGAAACTCTGTAGTGCACTATAGCCGGGATCGACGCTCTGAGATTGATCCACCATTGGTCACTTTAGCGGGTCTAGTGAACTGTCAACCCCACGCAGTGTAGACCCTGCAGTAACTCGACTTAAGGTATGTCAACTCCAGCTACGTTACTCACATAGCTGGAGTTGCATAGTATAGGTCAAATTACCATGGTAGTGTAGACATAGCCTCAGTGTCTAGAGAGTAGAGATGTTAGTGTTCCACGTATGGGGTTGTGCTTGTCTGCAGTCATTTAAACCAGAGAGGCAGGAAGTCAGGCTGCCCTTTGGAAGAGATCCACTGGGAAAAACATCCAAGCAGCAAGCCAGGTTTCTTGGATGGTGAATTTGGATAGGATACACTACTGTGAACACCTTACACCTCACACAGGATTGGAAGGGGTTAAAGTGGCCAGGTAGGCTAATTAACTGCCCAGTCAGCTCCCTGCACCTGGAGGTATAGCCAGGGAGCAGGGAGTTGATTAAAGGAGGCTCAGCCTGGCAGGAATAGGCAGGAGCTGCAACTAGAGGGGTCTGCTGGGGAAGGCTACAGTCATTCCCTGGGAAGAGGGAGGTGGTTTGGAGCTGGTACTCCCATAGAAAGAAGGGGAACCTGGTGAGGTAGGAAGCAATCTAGGGAAGGAACAGTGAGAGCTACAAGAGGAAGGCCCAGAACTGCTGAGCTGAGAGTCCCTGGACTGTAACCTGGAGTAGAGGACAGGCCTGGGTTTCCCTCCTGGCCACTGGGGAAGTGGCACCATGAGGGCAGCACAGGAGAAGACTGCCTGGGGCCGTTTCCATAGAAGGACTTTGGGTAACCCCAGAAGGGGGAAACACAAATGGTGACCTGGGTGTAGGACTGAGTCATGAAGAGGATGCTGCCGTTTCTGGAGTGAGGAGGGTCTGCAGGGTGAGAGGATGATGGGAGAGGCACCACCTGAAGAAGGTGCACCAACTAGCAGAGCTAATCTCCAGAATGGCTAGCAGGAGGCCACCATCTTGGCCAGCATTAGGGACTCTTGGGGATGCTAACGCACTGACCAATAGGTTACACTGTTGTTTTGGGAACAAAGGGAACTCAATTGCTTCCTGCAGCATGATGCTGGTGTGTGCACAGCCTATGTTAGTTTGCTCAGCAAACTTCCCTTCCGCAGCTGGGAGAACCTGTGCCAGTGTCACCTGAAAGCCCCAGCAAGGCGGTTTGTGGGGCATCACAATGCCTTGTTTGCGAGAAAGCTGGAGTTCATTTTTCCCCATGGTAACTGGATGATGAGGGTCATCATCACCCAATTTTTAAAATAACAGTTTGGACAGAGACTAGTGGCAAGTGGTTAGCACAAGTGGGTGAGAAGCTGGACTCCTGGCTTCTGATCCCAACACTTCCAATGACTTGGCTTGTTGGGTGTGCAACCTGAGATGCCTTGGGGCCTGATTTTTCTGAGACGCTGAGCTCATAACTCCATATGAAAGCTACGGGGAGTCCTCTGGTGCTGCATCCCCAGAGCAGGCCCCATGTTACCTCTGTTTGTAGCCGCAGTGCCATGGGTGTGGCCAGGGAAAAGAAGGCTGTTGTCAACCCCATGTTATACCAGGGACTGGACCGGTGCTTAAATGACCCCATACAGCCCCAGGGATGGGGTCACAGATATGGCTTAAAGCCACATTTGCACCTTCCTTTATGAGCAGCACTGATCACAGCTTGTCCATGGCTCAGGCTCTGGGCCAACGTCTTATTAGTAAAGAATTTGTTTCCTTCTTTCACAGGCATTCAGAGCCATGGCCACTAGAAACAAACTGCAAGTCCGCACTCCTGTTGCAGCTAACAGGTGCTGCTGTGCAGAACGGACACCTTTGACGGTTACGTTGATTCTAACCACTAGTTTCACAATAGATGTCGTATTGAGTTCGCTGAAAGTAAATGGCTGTGCAGAACCTAATTCCCCTTTAAGAACTAGGGAATGATTGCCTGGGGACCATCTTTGCAGCTAGGAAGAACTGCCATAACTATAGTTTTCTCAGGTTTCAGAGTAACAGCCGTGTTAGTCTGTATTTGCAAAAAGAAAAGGAGTACTTGTGGCACCTTAGAGACTAACCAATTTATTTGAGCATAAGCTTTCGTGAGCTACAGCTCACTTCATCGGATGCATACCGTGGAAACTGCAGCAGACTTTATATACACACAGAGAATATGAAACAATACCTCCTCCCACCCCACTGTCCTGCTGGTAATAGCTTATCTAAAGTGATCATCAAGTTGGGCCATTTCCAGCACAAATCCAGGTTTTCTCACCCTCCACCCCCCCACACAAATTCACTCTCCTGCTGGTGATAGCCCATCCAAAGTGACAACTCTCTACACAATGTGCATGATAATCAAGTTGGGCCATTTCCTGCACAAATCCAGGTTCTCTCACCCCCTCACCCCCCTCCCAAAAACCACACACTCAAACTCACTATCCTGAGTGAGGCTAACAGACCCCTGCAGCTTAATGCAAAGCTAGGTGCAGGGATCCCCTCTCCCAACACAGTATGTAGGGAATTAAGCCAGAGGAAACCAGGAACTGGTGGGAGGAGGACAGTGGTCTTGTGTGGCAGCCTCCACCTCTCCCAAGATGGGGAGGATAACCAGCTGGTACTCCCCACAGATCCAGGGGGCAGTGCTCCCCCTTGCCCAAAGATGGGAAAGCTAAGTGGCAGGAGGAGGAGGGGAGAATAGAGATATTCCAGGGGGAAGTGAATTTCTCTGCAGTTACAGCAAGCCCCAGAGGTACTGACTGTCAAACCACCCAGGTTCAGACTGAGTAGCTGCCTGGGTCACTAGGCGCCTCTAAGTGCTACTGCAATACAAATAATACCAATAAACCACAAGGGGGTGGGGGAGGAAGAATGATGGGAGGGAGGGAGCAAGGGGGTTGATGGAGGGGGAAAGGAGGGAAGGCTGAGAAAATCCGTGTGGAAAACTGCTAGGCTGTATTTTTAGCTGTGATCTTTCTGAGACAGGCCTCACCATTGTTGCTACAGTAACACTCATCCAGGTGCTGGCCACAGAGATCAAGAGAAAACTAAACTAGCTCAGGCCCTTCGTCAACCTTAAGTCCCTTCCTCCAGCATGAATGGGCCTTTGGAAGCAATTAATTCACAGAGCAGGTTCTGCAAATCCATCTTTTCAGCTTATCTCTGGCTGATGGGTGAAGAGGAGGGCACTCTGCTGGGCCCTCAGGGGAGCTCTCTGTGCAGGCCCAATCTCCTGCCCAAGGGCCAGGCCAAGCAATGTTTCCCAGGGAGATCAAGGTGGCTTGAGTAATTAATCACAGCTTGTACAGGGGATGCTGAGGAAGTCCGAATTAAAGTGTTAATGCTTCTTAAAAGCTTTCCTGTTTCACAGAGGGTGTTGCCTCCCACAGATTATCTTTTTAGCTGCAGTGGGAAAGGATTTTCTCTTCTCCTAACTCTGCAGCCATCGATTCCCCCTCCCCAATCCCCGAAATCTGCTAGAGATGCACACATTTCTTCTAATTGGGAGGGGGGAGCGGGGTTTGCCGTCAGCAGTTAATTGGTTTATTCCTTTCTCACAGTTATTTTCCACCAAACATCCGTCGGGATGCCAATGCCCGCTTTGACCCTGCCGCTGCATTGCAAATGGGAACCCGGGGATTGGTTCATTAGCCAATTAACAGGGAGCCCGGAGCCACTAGGCCTCTTCTGCAAAGGCTGTATAAAGGCTCCTGGTCCCAGATCCACAAAGGTATTTAGGCTCCTAATTACCTTTGTGGATCTGGGCCTGATAGATTTGCCAATTTTGGCTGGGTGTATTCCTGGAAGTGTCATCACATGACATAATCTTTAATTCCGGGAGTCTCCCAGGACAATCCTGGAGAGTTGGCAACTCTAGGGCTTTAGCTACTTGCAATCCTTTGTTTACTTGCCGAGGTTCTTGGCTCTTTCCCCTCGCGGCCACAGCTTTCAGTGGAGTATGTACTGAAGGTTTCCTGCCTGGGAACATCAGATGAGGGATGAGATCAGGATGTTAGTGAGGGGGAAAGGAATGTCACTGGTGGATGATAAGAGAGGCAAAGTCAGGCTACTATGTCTTTATGGCCTGTGAATCCAGAGCCCACTCTGAAGGAGGCCTCTCTCCTGATCTGTCCAGTGGCTCCTGTGCTCTGATGGGCAGCCTGGCTCACATACAGACTTGCTTGTACACTCCAGTATCTCTTTGCATATGTGATTTATCAGCACCCCTCCCCTCACTTGGATCTGCCCATGTTGACGTATGTGACCTTGCCCACAACCATCTGTCTTCCACCAGCAGGGTTGGGACTGTGTTTTTGGGAGGTATCCAGGCCGCATTATTCTTATAATCCACTCCTGGATGCAAAAGTATCCAACTGTTCACTCCAGTACTTAAGCTTCAGCAATCAGTCAAGCATCTAATGCGCCTCCAAAATTCTGATGGATCCCTCCATGTATTTGCATGCTTCCAGGTAGAAGCCAACCATTAACTGATGGAAGTTAGGAAGACACTTCCATTGTGGCTAGGCTATGCCACGTTTGCCAAATTTACTGTCCTTGTGCCTTTCTCTGAAGCAGTTGGTTTTGGCCCACAGTCAGAGACAAGACTCTGCATTGAATGGACCCATGGTCTGATCCACTATGGCAATTCCTGTGTTCCTATCAACAATTAGCAAAATGATGTCTTGTTCCACACAATGTCCTCTTAACAACTCGGCCTTTTCCTTCCGCACTAGAAATGTTTGCAAGGAACTTAGAACCAAAACCCAGATCCCTGAACTTGAGGGAAGTCTGAATCCAGGTCTGGGTCAAAATTTTGTGGCTTAGGCCTATCTCTAAACAAATCTTGAAATCCAGTGAAACTCAGCCAACTCAGGGTGTCATTGTAAGTATGAAACTAAGACCAGAACCCTCAAGCAATTGGCTAAGATTAGAAGATCTTCTGAGAACCTGGCTTGGATGATCCTAGTGCTGGGTTGACACAACCACGTAAAATTCCTGTTTTCCCACATTTTTATTACAGTTTCAGTGGGTCTTGATGAGTTGCGCTTGAGGTTGCAGGGCTGATTTGAACTGGAAGCTCAGCATTTGGGAATCTGCCTGGCTTCTGGAGGGACTTCATCAAAAACCCACCATCTCCCCAGAACGTACCGATTCTCATGAATCAAGAAATCCTGACAAAAATCTGTTTTGTCTGAACTTTTCCAGCCATCTCTACCCAGAAGTTGGGTGTCTGTTTCTGAAGCTTAATTACAGGGCCAGATTCTGCAAATCTGTGTCAATTTACACCTGCTGAGGGTTCAGCCCATTAAGCCTCCGGATCTCTGTTTTCCTTTGCGAAAGAACATTTCTTAGGGTGCATGCATCCTATATAGCAGGCAGGAATCCTGTGAGCTGAAATCAATGAGTGCTCCCCCGCCCCAGTTCTATGCAGACATCCTACTTCATTGGCCAAAAGGCAAGCCAATACTCTCCCCTGGGCCTCTCCATCACGAAACTGTGAAACCATTATAGAGGTGATTGTGCAGAGAAGCCTAGAGAGAGGAGCACTTTTGATCCATACAATCTACCAGCAAACTCTCCCTCAGCCTCCAGGTCTCACTGTAGAAATACTGACAAGCATGGAAAATCCATTTAAAACAAAACCCCTCTCTGAAAATCACCAGCTGCATAAGCACTTCCACAGCTGCTTGCAATTTGAGAGACCACCGCAACATTCCCTGGACAGAGTTAAAGCAGGTGATTCTCGCCTCAGTGGCTGGCATGGATTTGAAAAAGCCTGATTGCTGAGAAGAGGGGCTGATATCAATGAGATGCTGAACTTCTTAGCTATTTGGATCCTTCCTCTCCACAATGAGAATCCTCTTTTTTTCCCCACATACTTAACTTGAGGCTTTGAATTTTTTTGAATTTTTAACCCCAGACAATATGACTAGAACTAGGGTGACCATACGTCTTGTTCTGGCCAGGACAGTCCCTTTTTTAAGCCCTGTCCCGGCTGTCCTGACTTTTTTGGCAAAATTGGTTATTTGTCCAATTTGCTCTTGCCAACTGATCATCAGGTGCCAAGAGCAAACTGGACAAATGCACAGTTTTGTCAAAAAAGTGGGGTGCGACCCCTAGCGGGGCATGGAGGAATGTGCAGGTGGAGGGAGGCAATTGGCAACGCCAGCCCTGCGCAGGAGGGAGGGCTCAGGAGAGCAGCTCAGACCAGACCAGCCCCACATGGGCAGGCAGCAGGGGGTCGTGTGCAGGGGGTAGAGGTAGGCCTCAGGACAGCCCTTTGGGAAAATATGGTCACCCTAACTAAAACCCACTACTCTTGAGGTTTTAGTGTAAGTGACTCAGTGGTCTGAAGACAGTGTAAGTGGACAAGAATGTCTCTGCTCTCCAAGAGAATGACCTGGTCACCAACAAGAAATGTTGTTTTCTATTTAAATAGCTATTCCTTCCTAAGGAGCAGTAGCGGGGCAGTTACCCGGCTCCTGGGTCAAAAGGTAGACTGACTGGGGAAGCAGCCACAGCTGTGGCCACACCCAAGCAGGCTAGTGCTGGCCCGATTATAAGGGCTCAGGGAGGAACAGGGTCAGTCTCTCACTCCAAAGCTGGAGTGAGAAGGACCTGGCTGCCTGAAGGAGCATAAGGGTACCTGACACAGAGCAGTGCTGGGGAAAGGCAAGAGGAGCTGGGGAGCTCTAGCCTGGCAACTCCCCAGGCTGAGGCCTTGTTTAAAGCCTAAGCAGGTACTGGGGCTGCAGAGGTGTAGCCCAGGGATAGGATGAGGCAGCAGGTCCAACCCCCTTGCCAATGATGAGTGGCCATTACAGACTGCAGTCTGTCCCAGTGAGCGGAGCTAGATGATGACTGGCAGAAGCCACTGAGGCAAGGTGGGTTTAGAGGGTTGGGGGTTCCTCTGGGAGGGGAGACCCAGAATGTGGCTGTATTGCAGGGGCAGAACCCTGAAGTAAAGGGCACCAGGGTCCAGGAGGGATATGGGGGGCCTGAGGCAGGTGACACACCAGCCAGCAGAGGGCACTCTGAGAGCTCGATTTGAGCTAATTCCCAAGGCAACCATGAGGAGGAGCTGCACCGGTAAGTGCTCGATTTGCTACAGAACCTACAGCACTTGACAAACTGCTGTCGCTACACAAAGCAGCAGCAATATGCAGCCACCTCTGGGGAGGTAGATGGTAGTTGGGTGGACAGGAAGTGAGCCTGATTAGCAGCGGTGCTGAGCACTCCCAGCTTTGATCAGAGGAAGAGGAGATGCTGGCCAAGGACTCCAAGAAAACCCCTAATCTTACTGAAATTGCTATGGTATTTTAACATCCATCTCTTTGTGTTTAAATGAGTGTATGTACATAGGCCTGAGGTCTGTGATCACCTACATGCTGGCTTCACACGATGCTACTGCAATCTCAGTTGCTCACACAAATGCTTACGTGGCTAGACAGTTGCATATTTGCACTCTCACCTCAGGGATTTGTGCACAAGAGTTTATTTGTCCTGTAGTTGGGCCTGGGAGCCCTAGTCATGGTCCAGGACCCCGTTTGCTGGGTGCTGCACAAAAACAGAGCAAAAAGACAGTCTCTGTCCCAAGGAGTCTGTGCAGTCATTTCGTCAGGTCCAGTGGTAGAATCGGCGCTATAAGCCTGGGGCCAGATTCTCTGTTGCTGCTGTGGTTACAGCTCTGGTGCACAAATGGAAACTGCAGGTGAAATTCAGCCTCACAGGGCACAGAGGGATCAATGCACGTGTACTCAGGCAAAGCTTCTGAGATTTCCAGTTTGTTACAGTTGGTGCGAGCTTTGCGTGAGGGAGGACTGCTGGATTTGAGCCACAGTGAAGTCGTCATCTCAGAGAAAAGTTTCACCTCCGCTCTGTCAGCAATGTGTTTGGTTCCTGCCTTACCCACTCCATCACATGTCATCCATCACAACACCCCAGCTCCGAGAGCAAAGGGAGGTGTCTACCTCAGCTTACTGAGCATTTTGCCTCCACTAACACGTCTAACTGTATGCCACGGAAAAGAAGCTAGGGCGAGGGGCAAACAGGAGATTTAGTCCACAAATCCTGCTTCCTCGGTTTTATTTATTTTGTATGTGGCATAGATCAGTGGCACTCCGCCTTTAATAGCCTGGAAGCCACCTTGGACTGAATAAAACACACTGAGAATGCTCAAACGTTAGTGACAAGTTTTGTTATAAACTTGGCTGAGACACTTCCCCAACAGCTTGAACACCAGTTGGAATATGAGCAGAGAAGCTTTCATTTATTGTCGGTACCAGCAGAAGTGCAAATTTAACTCATTTCCCACTGCATGGAGAAACGTGTCCTTTAATTTGTTTTAAATTGCTCTTATTTCCTGGGCAAGTGTGTTATGTGATATTTTACTAGTGATCAGAGCTGGAGACTGGGAGACAGGACATGTGGGAACAATTCCTGACTTAGTTAAGCTCATATAGTGAGACAGTGGCAAAGTCACTCCACTTCTCTATATAATGGAGCAAGAAATGTGACCCTAGACTGAAAAGTGGAAACAGTGGGTTGTCTCGGGTGTCAGAAGGCACAAGGGCATATAATCAATCCCACTCCTCTTCACTTTTTAATCGCTTATTTCACAGATAGGGCAACCAAGCCTTGATACAGCCCTCTGAAATTTTGGGGTAAAAAGTATTATGACTTGAGAGAGAGCAAGGAGGTGGTGCGTAATGCTTGAGAGTTCCAAGTTAAGTATCACCTCTTTAGAGAACTTCTTTTTTTTTTTTTTTTTAAAGACTTACATGTTTTTCAGGTCTCTCTCTCTCTCCCCCGCCCCCCCCCCCCCATGGGGAGGGCCAGCTCAGGCTTATGAACCACCTAAGCTCCACTGTTGCCCTGTTTTGCAGGTGGAGGTGGGGTGTAGGAGAGCTGGTCAAGATTCTTTTGACAAAGCACTTTTTTGGTCAAAAAATGTTGAATTGTCCAAACCCAAATTCTTCCTGGGCAGGGTTGGCTTTGATGAATTTTTTGACCTGAAGTAGTTTTGGAAGGCGGAACAAAAGTTAAATGTTTGGTGTTGATGTTTTCAGAATGAAAAATTCTACTCTTCCAGTTCAAAACAACTCTTCATTCTGAAATCGAAGCTAATTACAAAAACAAAAATAGTTTTAAAAAATGATTGAAATCAAAATGAAACATTTAGACTGACCCAAACTGGGGGAGGGATTTTTGTTTCGCAAACACTTTCAAGATTTTTTGCCTTTTTGTCTCAATTTGGCATGGGGAAGTCTTTTGAAAATTTCCTGGCCAGCTCTAGTGTCTCTGTCCATGTTCCCTCTGCAACAGGTGAATTTCACCCTATGCATTCAAGCAATGGGCACCTAGATAACGTGGAACTTTTGACTCTCTTAGGCAGTCAGAGGAAACCGGTATCAGCACACAGGCAGATAAATAGATGGGCACATTGAGTTCAATGCATTTCCCACCGGACTGGAGGGAGGATAACTTTTGTCAGGATGCTTCAAAGTGTGCTTTGTTCAGGAACTGTGTGTCTGCGTATGGTCTGATCCAACAGTTAGCAGGCAAAATAACCAGGCAAAAGAGGCCACTCGCCTGAATCTACTTCCCAGCCGGAATTTTAATAAGGCATCAGTTACTGCCCCCAGTCTAGACAAAAAATGATTACTAAGGAAAGAAATGGTTTCGCATCATGCTAAAGACGGACCATGTCGCTGACAAATGTAGGGCTGTTGGATATTTAAACTCTCTCTCTTCCACTAATAACCTGAGTACTCATGACCCCATTCTTGACTGGCTAGATCTTTTGTGACATTCTTGAGTTTGCCTGATTTTTCACCCCCACCCCGTTTGGGGCAGGGAGGGCGAGGGGTGTCCCTTTTTCTGTTTCAATTTTTAGTTGTCTTTTTGTCTCTGTTCTGTCTCTAAAACTCACTCTAGAATCCAGGTGAGGCACACATTTTGCTTAGTCATTGCTCAGCCTTTCCTATGCAAAGGGTTATGGAGCTAGAACAGGGAATAAGGAGCATGCGATTCTTGGTCACTTCCATTTTAGTAGAACATTCCTGCTTATGTAACCCACACACCTCCTGGGTGTGGTGTTCTGTCCCATCTAGTGGCACCAAGACCACTTAGAGAGAGAAAATGAGTCTGCTCTACAGCCTTAGCTAACAGCCAGTTGGCTTTTAGCTCATGCTCTAAGCTCCGGAGGTCCCAGGTTCGATCCCACCCGCTGACGACCCGGGTCTGTCAGTGTTACACTAACACTATATGCAAGTCTCCTCTTTCACCTGAGAAGGAGATCAGTCTAGCGACTAGAGTGGGGTCAGATAGGAATCCTGCGTTCTGTTCTTAGCTCTAGCAATTACTTGCTTTGCAGCCTTCCTTAGGTCTTCCATGCTTGAAGTTAAGCATGCACTCAAGTGCTTTGAGTGCCTAAATGTATAGGCTTTGTTTATGTGAGTTTGATATTGCCCTTTAGTAGCTAATCTGCATGGAGGATAAGAGACCTACTACTTCCATCTAAGAGAGACCTCCTCTAGTTCAGATGCTGTTAGAAGTGAAACAGCAGGATTCTAGTCCTGGCTACCCAAGTGTGGGTGATATTTACATAGTGATTGCCTCTGTCTGCAGCTCATTGTCTCTCTAAAAAAGTAAAGGAGTACTAGTGGCACCTTAGAGACTAACCAATTTATTTGAGCATAAGCTTTCGTGAGCTACAGCTCACTTCATCGGGTCCACTGAATGCATCCGATGAAGTGAGCTGTAGCTCACGAAAGCTTATGCTCAAATAAATTGGTTAGTCTCTAAGGTGCCACTAGTACTCCTTTTTCTTTTTGCAAATACAGACTAACACGGCTCCTACTCTGAAAATTGTCTCTCTAAATCATTCAGGTTTATTTTCCCACTCTATATAATAAATATAACACTCATCTGACAAAAAGGGATGTTGTGAAGCTCGATTATTATTTGCCTAGTGTTTTCAGGTTCTCAGGTGAAAGATGCTATAAAAGTGGAAAATGTTATGTCATACATTGGCAGTTCTTATTGATATAGCCACATGACAGGTCCTCCTTCCTGATAATAGATAGGATAGGAAATCTCTGTTTTGCAGTGGGAAATCTGACAAAATGTAATTTCAGTAAAAATATATAATAAGAGACCCTTGGGGGCTCAGCTCCTCAGCTAGTGCCAATCAGCATCAGTCCATTGCAACTGCACTGATTGACACCAGCAAGGATCTGGTCTGGACAATTTGGCCAAAGTAACACAGAAGAACCTACCAAACTCTCCTTTACAGTGATGCCTATATTCAATCTGACAAGTGCCAGGCTGCTAGTGTGCTCACACCACTGCCTGTCATACTGGCCAACAGTGTCTCATTGATTCCTTGAAAAAAGAAAAGGAGGACTTGTGGCACCTTAGAGGCTAACAAATTTATTTGAGCATAAGCTTTCGTGAGCTACAGCTCACTTCATCGGATGCATTCAGTGGAAAATACAGTGGGGAGATTTATATACACAGAGAACATGAAACAATGGGTGTTCTCATACACACTGTAAGGAGAGTGATCACTTAAGATGAGCTAATACACCCCCTGCTCTCCTGCTGGTATTAGCTCATCTTAAGCGATCACTCTCCTTACAGTGTGTATGAGAACACCCATTGTTTCATGTTCTCTGTGTATATAAATCTCCCCGCTGTATTTTCCACTGAAATAAATTTGTTAGCCTCTAAGGTGCCACAAGTACTCCTGTTCTTTTTGCTGCTACTCTGAAACCTGCCATTGGTTTCTTCTACTCCCCAATGGGTCTGTATCCATCTGTCGTCTCCCGTCCTGCACTTAGATGGTCCTGGCCCCAAGGAGCTTGCCATCTTTTTGTTCTGTGTTTGTACAATGCCTAGCACAATGGGGGTCCTGGGCTATAGCTTGGGCCCCTCGTCACTACAGTAATACAAATAATAAATATATCATCATAATCAAACGTCCTTCTCCAAACAGAAAAAGCTCATGCTACGTGATTGTGCCAAGCCAGCAGGTATGTATTTACAGAGAGTAAGTTGGTCCCTGCAGCCCCCTCCTTGCAAGCCTTTCTCTGTTATCAGATTTTCCTCCTTGTACAATGCAGCCACGTGCTACATTAGCCTTATTGTCCCCTCACTCATAAAAACACTTCTTTAATTATAATCCTGAAAACACCCGACTCCCCCACCCAGAAACAATGGGATTTGGGCACAAGTAACTAATGTTAATGCACAAGTCTCTTTTCGTGGGAAAGAAAATTCATACAGCTGTGAAACCTCTGCTCTGCCTAAACCCCAGCATAATGCATTAAGAAGTTAAGACTATTATCAAGCTAATAGAGCAAAAGTTCTCTTAACCATATCTAGGATCACAGTGGTCAAGCGCTCTGCGTTACGCAGACTCTCTGAATTTTGCACAACATTGTGATTGTACCGCTGTTGATTATCTTGGCATTCAGCATTCACCCAGCTTTAGCTACATTCAAATAGGTTGTTAACTTGTGTATTGCTGTTGTCAGCTAGCTGTTCCTTCCTTCTCCTTCTGTTAACACAGGAAGTTCGAGACAGACAGAGAGGAAGGGAGTGTGTATGTGCACTAGAGGCCACTGTTTTGTTTTGTTTTGTTGTTTTTTTTTTATGTCATCCACATAAAAATCAGCGAAGGAATGAGCTGTCTCTGTTCTCGTAAGTCCTCTCCATTTCTATGAATTAGCATTAGCCACCTTTTAAATCACTACCAAGTTTTGGCAACGTGATTGGCCTTTTGCTAAATCTCATCAGAAACCCTTGCTGATATGTGTTCTGGCTGGCAAAGTTATGGCAGTTTAAACCTACAGAAACCTCGCTAAAGGGCCACCTGTACCTGTGATCATGATTAGCAATCTAATGATCTGTCCTATTATGGGAATTTTAAACTCTCTGGGGCAGGGACTCTCTCTCTCCCTAGGAGTTTGTAAAGTGCCTAGCAGAATGAGGCTCTGCTATCAACTGGGGACGCCATGTCTTATTGCACTAGAAATAAATTTAATAAATCTAAAGTTCTAATCTAATTACCATATTGACTGATGTCTGCCATTTACAGAACAGATAAATCTCAAGGGCTGACCATGCAAACTTCCCCTACGCTGACTGTTGTATTAATGAGTGTCAGCCTTCGACTGTACCCAGGTTGTAAGAAATTAGTTTGGCATCTGTCAACCTCACTGGTAAGACAAGTACTCAGGGTTCCATTTAATTCCAATTTGACTGTAGAAGCTGCAGTGTGGATACTTGTCAGATCACCAGCTCCTTTGACATAGGCCAGATGGTGACTGGATTGGTCACTCATGACCAGTGTCAGATGACCTCGAGGTGAAAAGCTCTCTAATCCATAGCATGCCCTGAGCCATCTAGTCCCCATTTTGAACTGTTTCAGTAGCTCCACACACACAATCACTACTAGTTGTGAGAGTAGTAATGATGACCTGAGCGGGTCCAGGAGAGCTGCCACAAAAATGCTCTTTGTGGTAGACACCTTAACAAGTCCGTGATTAAAACAGCCAGTGTCAAACTCAGGTAGCCTCCAAAACTAGAGCAGTGGAGGTGATCCTAGAATTACAGTTGCATAACAGCATCCTCCAATTGCACACTATGACAGGGTATACAAACCCCGCACCACACAGGAAGGGGTTAAGAGCAGCTATGGACTCAAGCAGCCCTGACTGGCCACACCTGCAAGTCATGTCAGGCCTGGAAGCTGGGCCTGTAAAAGGGGGAGGCACAGCTCAGTAGACAGCAGCACTGGGAGGAGAATAGACCTTTCCTTCTCTGCTCCTGGAGAGGACAAAGGCTGCTCATGTGACCCTGGCCAGCCTGAGCCTCCTGGGCAGAAGATGGCTGGCCCCAAGCATCTGCTCTAGCACCTCTGCGAGTGGCTTGCCTGAGGGTGCTGAGCTGTAGGACTGATTGCTGGGAGCTCTTTGCCAGGCAGGAGGCCAGCCTGCTTCTGGCTTCCATTGGTTAGTTTTTCTTTCCTTTGCTGCTTTTGGGACCCAGGACTATGGACAGTCTGAGCTCTCCTGAGAGGAAGGATGAGTGGACCCCTAACGATTAACTCAAACCATTTGCTTGCCAGGGGCTCCCCGGAGGAAGGGGGCCTGTTTTGTTTCTTTTCTCCTGCCTCCCTGAAGGGGTCCGCTCCAGTGGACCCAAGCTGGAGGGCTGTTCCTATCCACACCTCTACACTGGAGGACAAGGGGCCAAGTGAGAAGGGGACCCTGTCACACCTGAGGGGGGCTGCCCTGGAGAGACCTGTGACACATGCCCTCTGAAGTGCTGTCCTGCCTCAAGGCTCCTTAAGGCTGGCTGCTAGCTGTCCTTGGGTGTTCCACACAGGTACCTTTTGAGCAAGGATGGATCAGACACTTAAGAAAGAAAAGAGGTTAAGAAGAGGCAGTTCAGTCTATGGTCATTTCAATTACCATCAATTAGTGCCCAAGCACATAGCATAGGAATATATTTTGCAATGGGAGTATTCAGTCAGTGGGAAGAAAAATGATGAGCCCAGCTAATTCCTCCTCCCTCTTTTGCAGCCTACTCCTCTCTACATCCTACAGATGCTGTGAGCCAGCTAATGTTTCTCTGCCTACTTTCCTCATCTTCCACCCCTACAGCATCTCCCAGCACTTTGGCTTTCTTTTCCTCCCCCATGAGATGATTGCTAGTGTCATTATGCAATTATGCTGAGTACATCACAGCACAGCACCCTAAGTGAGGGCTTCAGATAACATGTGCTTCTCAAATTATGTCCAGAGAATTTCCACAAAACATATCAGCTTGACGTATGAACCTTGTGCCGGCTGAGAGGCAGACCCTTGCTTGTATCCCTGCAGAGAGACGGTTTTGTTCTCTCCTTGTAGCATTCAATTGCTGTGCTGGCTCCCAGCTTCTTAGTCTGTATTTTTTTTAAATTTAGAAGTGAGACATTTAATGTTTTGAGCCCAACATCAGCTGACCAAGGGGGTGGGAAACATTTCCTAAAATAGCTCTGCCAATGCCCCTCCATCCTGACCTGAAACTCCCTCTGCTATTCCAGTTTTGATCATCCCCTTCACAGCTCTGCCAGTGCCCCTCAAACACTCCTCTATTCCAGTCTTGAACCCCAACACAAAGAGCTCTGCCAATGTGCTTCGCTCCTAACCTAAAACACCGTCTCCTTGTGCAGCTTCTCTGGAGCAGGGGCTGCCTATCAGTAAAGGAACTGGGCCAGACGATGTGGCGGTGACTTTGGCCCAGAACCTCAGAGCTATTGAGGCACCTAATTCCCATTGACATTAATGGGAGTCAGGCCCCTACCTTTGAGGATCTGGGCCTGCGTGATGGGATCAGGATGAGACCTACTGAGCCCATTTTTTCCTTTGAGTCACGATATGGACTCAGGTCTGTAGAATAAGGGAAAGGTAGAGAATGAGCCCTATGCATCCAAGCCGCCTCTCCCATTCTTGTTTAGCCAGGGGATGGCTGCAAGAAATCCCAGAAGCTTGCCGGGAACTAGAGCGCTCAGCACTATAGAACCCATCTGGAGTTCTGGGCAGCGAGTCAGTGGAAAATAACAGCTCCAATGCTTTCCTGTCGGTTCCCTGAGAGAGGACTGCATCCAGTGCTATTGGACCCACTGAAACGTGGACCAGCAGAGTGCCAATCAGACCATGGTGGGCTTTCTGTCCTCTACAGCCGCTCTAAACCCACACCCAAAGGGAATGGCAACCTGAGGGCTGGCTCACAAGGTATGGCTGGCTATGTTTTGATATGGGGGTGTGTTCTGTTCGGGGAAAGGGGATCCAGATCTCGCCTCCAGATACCCCACGAACTTCCACAGGGATGCCCATATGTCATATCTGGACTGCCACTTTTCACCTTAAAAACTCTGGTGGAACCTAAAGTAGGGCTGAGCCTGGGGCTTGTAGGAAGAACTCAGCTCCAGATGGCAGCGCAAGGCACAGAGGGATTAAGCTGGAAGAAAATAGACCCATTAAAGAAATTAAAAGCTTGAAACAAATCAGTGCAAAGCCACCAACCAAACTCAGAAGCATAACACTCGTTTGCCTTCTGTCGCCAGTGTCCGTGAGCAGGAGGAGAGAGGCAGCCAGGAACTGTCCATCACTTAAGGCTTGGCATCCCAAGCCAGCACACATGCTGGCATCTCCAAAGGCTCTTTCAGCAGGGCTGTATTTTGATTGGCTGCTGATCCCACTCCATGCCTGTTTAACCCCTGGGGGAGGGAGCGGGCTGGCCAGCCAGAGGGAGACAGCGCCATGCTCTCACAAAGTTCCAAATGCTGGAGCACGCTGCTATGATTACTTCATGCACAGTGTCAAGGTGAAGACTGTAAATACAATAGGAAGCAAGGCAAAAGCCCCCTTTCACTGGCAGTCTTGGGCACAGACCTGTGAAATCAAGGGGCTTGCATCGGCATACCTGAGAGCAGAATTTGTCGTCCTATCCACTTGCAATGCATGCCAGTGTTTAGAATGAAGCCAGTATGCAATTCAGTGTGCTTGGGATTCACCCTGTCAGATCCCTGCTCCCCTACAAGGCAGCCCTCCGTCTAGCTGAGACGGGCTCTCCGGGCACTTTCAGTACTCTCCTGAGTAATAGCCAGAGTGGGGGAAGGTATCTCACTAGTGAGGGGAGGGGATGTCTGGCATGTAAGCACCTTAGCTAGCTAGGGAAAGCCTTGTCCTTTCCACATGAGGTGTTGTCTCAAGGATCTATTAATAAGACCCCATTTACTTCCTCTGCATGTTTATACTATGTTTGCTCCCTGGAAGCTTTTAAAACAGCAGCTCAAACTTGACACAGCGCACGCCTTCATTTCAGCGGTGAGCTAAGTCGTACACTTGGCTGAGGATTGTCTCAATAAAACATATAAACAGGATTTCCCGGGTTTTTTTTTTTTTTTTTTTTTATGTATCCAAATGGCTGAACCATTTGCCCCATCCTGTGTCACGTCTCTCTGCTCCTGGGAGAGTCTCTCCCTTCCCCACCCTCCAGTTGTAGGTGGAGGAAAGAGAGCTACTCCTTCAGCAAGTTCAGAGGGCCAGCACAAAGCTTACGCTCCACTGAAGTCTGGGTATTGTTAAGAGGCACCACAGGACCTTAAAGGGGCCTCAATGGCCCATAAGCCCAGTCCTGGCCATCTAGCCCCACCTTGGACTTCTCCCTAGCAAGGTATTTCAACATTGGAACCATCAAGGGAGAGTACCTGAAGGGCTTTGCAGGTCTAATTTAGTCTGGATAAGCGCTGAAAAGATAAAGTAGATATCTTCTCCCACACCAGCCCTGTCCTGACCCCTACACACTACTAGTCTAACAACTAATTCCTGTCATTAGTCTAACAACACAGAGGGGCTGAGGGAGAATTCCTCTGCTGCAGGGACAGCACAGGGCTGATCAACCCTGTGGTGGTCCTTTCAGGCTCTTCCTCACAAGTTCAGGCACAGGGGGACACCTTGGGTGAGGGGTACACGGCCAAGGAGATCATGGGCTGAGACACCCCCACCCAAGACAGCTCTAATTTATGCCAGGGGCTGCACTGGCTCCCAGCCAACCCAGATTCTGGGTGCTGCAAAGGTAGTTTTAAGTCTCCACCAAGAAGCACATTTTACACTGCACTGATGCTGAGAACTATCTAAATCATTAATATCTGCAGAACTGTGCCAGCATTTGGAAGAGAAGAGGCTATCTGGTGAGATGTCCTGCTTCAGGCTGGCCTGCAAGAACAAGCACATCTGCTTCCTGGCTTGGCAGCCCCCAGAAGTGCTTGAAAAACAGAATGGATTGAAAAAAGTGACCCACCCCATTTTTTCCCCAAGTTTGTCTGAGCCATTCTGCCCATCCCCTGAGGAAGCCCAGGAACTTGTCTGGGTGCTGCATGGGACTGCACAGCAATCTTTATCTTAGTAGATAGCCCAAGAAAAGTCATTGCTGTGAGTTGCTAACTGGGCTGAGAGGCAGTAGCCCAAAAGGACTGAACATTCTGAGGCGGTAAAGGGGGTATGGGCTAGCCTCGTGTGTTTATAGAGGAAGAGCCCAATTCACATTGCTGACACAACAATGATGCAGGAAACCAAGGACTCCTTCATACTACTCAGATCATTGGCGTATGTGAGGTTTTTAATACTCCCTACAATTAAAACTCCCTCATGGTTGTCTCGTTGGCAGAGCCCATCTGGATTGGAAAGGTGTGGATGGACTGACAATCTGAATCACCACTGATCTTCAGTGTCCTTAATTAGCTCTGCTCAATGAAGGAAACATGGTTAGCTGGCAGCAAAGTTACATCACCTGGTAATCGCAAGGGTTAGATAATGCACTGTAGCTTAGTCACACTTCAGAAGTAAGTCTCCCAACTGTCTGTCTGTCTCAGTAGCCAACCTGCTGAGAGAAACTCCTAACCACTGAAATTAGATCTATGAGCTCACTGAATACCAAAAAGTCTGCTGTTCTCCTGCTGCATATGCTTGTGTTTGTATTAAAGCTCCTTAAGGAGTGTAACTCTCCAGTTCTTTCTGCAACTCAAAATTCAGGTCTCCAGCTCTTTTTAATTAATTAAAGCACATGGACTCAAATGCCACTTCCATGGTTTTGATTGTTTTCATTCACCATTCATCCTGATCTGTCTTCCAGCTAGAAGTTTGGAAAATAAAACAAGAGTTTACCTATTAATTTCATTGCAGTAGGGGGTGAATACTGATGGGTTTTTTCACGCCATTCCTTTCTCCCTAGAGAGTTGCAGATACTGATGTTCTAGGACCCTGAACAGAGATGCAGAATTCTGCTGACTTAGCCTGTCATGTAGATAGCAGGTGGGTCCCATTAGAACCAATCCAGGAGTATAAAAGAGGTTTGGGTGCCTCTCTAGTGAGGAGGATTGTAGGAATGAGAGGTAAGTGAGTAACTCTTCTTCCACTCAGAGCAAGAGGTTTGGATTTTTGATAGTAACTTTTGTGACTGTTGAGACTAGAGTGTGGGCTTTGTCTGTATCTTACTGCCTCAGATATGTGTTGTGTATAGTATCTTGTAACATTAGCTATTGGCCATGCATGCCCAAGTACAGCAGTTGTTTGGTTTTTTTCTTTAAATAAGAGATTTACAGAGGGACTCTTGGCTGCTATGACCTCAGTACACCACTAGCTGGCTTGGTTTTTGACTTGCCTGTCTAGACCTTCAGTCTATGGTACCATGAGGTTCCTGGTTCCAAGACTTGGCTGTGATGATACACAAGGAGTAGACTCTGTGTAGGGTCAAATAAAGCATTCTCTCTGTAACTCAACTTAAGTCAATGGAGTTCTATCAGATTACATGGCCCACCAAGCTCCTCTGTGGGGTGAGGGACTCCCACTGATGAGTAAGAATACTCTAGTGTTACAGTTGGCGTGCTGGGGGGTAGGTTCATAGTATATTTGATAGCTGTGCTCTCTACCCATTTTAACCATTTGACAAAAGTTGTAAGACACTTTATGGGTTGAATTTTGATTAAATTAAGACCTTCCACTACAACTGATCTTTAAAGATGGCCTAATGGTATTGGATTCTGCTTACTATATGATCCAAAAAAAAGTACATGTTGGAAGAGCTGTTTCTGACCTTGAAATCTTTTATGCCTGCTACCAAAGTAGTCAGTACTGTACCTATATGTTAAGAACAAGAGTGCTAAGGAAGAAACTAGACTGTAAGCTTTGAGACATAAATAGATATTTGTACAGTGCCTAGTAGAATGGAGCGCCTATCTCTGAATGGAGTTCCTAGCTGCTACTGTAATATCAATTAATAATAATAATTTAACTTAATAGGCAATGTTCCTATGTTAACCTGCTCACCTTGCCTACAAATTTAGAGATTGGAGAATTCATTTGGGGGAAACAATGGCCTTGACCCAAACTTGAACTATATGTTTGAGCTTTTTAGGGGGGAGGAATCTGATTTAACTCATAACTGTTCCAGTACTTCTACAACTGGCATCAAGCAGTAGAAGTGCTAGAGTATCACAATTTTTCACAAAATCCAAAGCAGATAATACTGGAGATCTCATGAAAGAGGCTGTTTCTTGTAGCGTATCAGCCAGATGGCGCATCCCCAACTGGTTTGGCTAGGGTTAGATAAGCTTCTGGGTGCTTAAACAAACCCAACTGCCAAACACATGGAAACTTAACCATTATTACTATTACAAATATGACCCTAACTTCTTAGGAACAATCTCCCTTTTACTTCTCCCATACTGCATAGTTGTTGGCTGTCCTAATCTGGTTCCTTGCATGACATTGTTCTTTCTAATGCAGTTGTTAATTTGGCTCTGTACTTCTTTGGATAAGTACCCTCGAAAGTGAGGACAAAGGTTGGCTAGCCCCCCCTTACATCTGAAATTTGCCTGTCATTAGATTCCTCCACTCCTACTTAACTGCAGATGGAATGAAAAGCTTCTGAACAATCTACAAAATAATGTTCTAACAGCTTTCAGAATGCAATTTTGTATTTGCCTGGCTGCAAAGAATTACTGCCAGTTGTTAGAGTAAGTTAGGCATAATTATTTAAGAGGGAGCACAACTGGGTCACACAAACCTTATTGAAGAGAACACTTTTGCATTTTATAAAGGCATCTAGGAACCTGTTAAAGACCCCAGGCCTGATGATTTACATAAGGTGCAACCCAGGGGAATTATTTTCACTGGTGTAAAAATACTACCCAATCAGAATTCTCCCCTTATGCTGGTCTTTCAGCTACTCTGCAGCATGATTAAGGCCTTCACTGTACAGTGCTGAGCACTGAAGCATACACTTAAATTAAGAGTCTAAACAGTCCCTTTGACTTCCAAACTTGCCACCAGTAAGATTAACAACGTGCTCCAGCGCTTTGCAGTATCTGGGTCAGAGTGTGCCGCCACACCTTGCGGGCCAAAGCCCTCTGTGACTACATGAGATTTAAAGCAGTAGGGAACCTGTCATTGTAGGTCTTGAATACCTCCAGTAGCTTCCAAAGTTGAGCTCATGTGCCCCAAAAGCTGTGGTTTCAGGGCTGCCCACAGAAAGCAGCACGGTCTCATTTGTATGTATCCTCCTGCTTAGATGAAAAGGCAGTAAGTTCTCGCATTAGATCAGAGGATGGGATGAACCAGTCTGGATCAAAGAAGTAACAACCTATATTTTCCCCCCAATACAAATTAAGCCTGAACTGATTTCTCTCTCCCTCTTTCCACCCCCTCAAAAAAAAAAAAAAAAAAGTTCACAACACTGTCTCATTCTGTTCACTTTGCCATGGCTCTGCTTCCTGGTTCTAAATCCCACTGGGACCCACACAGTGAGCCCAATTCTCAGTAATACTAGGGCCCCTTTGTTTTAAGGGGCAAGCCTAGGACCCAACAGGGAGGGGACAAAAGGGAGCAGATTGGAACACAGTGTACTCCAGTTATTCTCTGCTCCTTAGGGCCCACAAGGAAGCAGCAAGTACATTAGAACAGTCTCAAGACTACTCTAATGGGGGGGAGGGGAGGGCTTCACAGGCCTCTGTCTGATCCAAAGTACATGGCACCTGAAAGTGGTTTAAAGTCATGTTTTTCAGATTCAAGAGACTCTGATAAGTTTTGTGTGTGGTTTGTGGGGTGTTTTTGCCAATGCAATATGTGTAAGGGTCTGTCTATGCAGCAATAAAATACCTACCACTGGCCTGTGTCAGCTGACTCCAGCTAAGGGGCTCTAAAATTGCAACGTAGACATCCAGGCTTGGGCTAGAGCCTGAGCTCTGGGACCCGGGCTAGAGCCTGAGCTCTGGGACCCAGGCTGAGCCCAGACATCTACACTGCAATTTTAGAGCCCCACAACCTGAGCCCAAGTCAGCAGACACGTGCCAGCCATAGGTGTTTTGTTTCAAGGGAGATGGACTCTAAGGGTCTATAACTGTTTGCTCTGTTGCAGAATGTGATCTACTGTACAGATGCTACAGTCTTTTCAAGGGAAATGTTCTGAATTTTCAGAACTGGATTTGTGTACATCGTCTTAACATCTCAAATTAATTCAGTAGATAGAAAACTACTTTCTCCAGTAGGAACTGGCATTTCATCTTCTACCCATCTGAGCAATAAAATTGATAACTTCACAAAGGGGCTGGAGATTTGCATTTCATTGAGCAGTACCTTCTGGAATGTACCACTTTCAGGTCAAAGCAAACACAGTTCTTTTACCCAGTCTGTGAAAAGTAGTTATGTCGAACAAGGAATGAAAAATGCTCATGCGAGAGGTGTCACGGGTTCCCTGGGATGCAACCTGGACCAGGGTATTGGAACTGAGCCCTCTGTCTTACCAACATGGGCTCCCTCTCATAATGTGATAAGCTGCAAACCTTTTGAGGTCCTGCCCTCACACAAACATTCACAGGCAGGGACACACCCAGCTGTGTTACATGAAGGCTCTTGCCAGCCACTCATGAACCAACAATAGAGAAGCTCTAGCCAATTCCCCACTGCTCCCCAGCCTAGGACCCCAGAGTTGTACTGTCTTGCCCTGGTCAGAAGCCTGCCCAGTGTAAGTTTATTGCCCAATCCACCCCTCCCTTAATGGCGAAAGGACATGTATAAGTCTTTTGTTAACTGAGCTAAGATTTTCCAAGCACTTCACTCAAAACACACTGTTTTAGGTAAAATATAAAACAAATATATTAACCACAGAAAGATTTTGTTAGAAGTAATAGTGTACAGACCAAGGCTGGTTACCTAAGAAATAAAACAAATTTGCAGTCTGAATTCTATAAACTAGAGGATTTGAATCAAACAGTGTCTCAACCTGATAGATAGTACATAGTTTCTTAATACACAGGTTGGAACTCCTTTTGAGCCTGAGACCACCTCCCCAGTTCAGTCTTTGTTCTCTAGACTTGTTTTCGGGAGTTCCATTGTGTGGGGAGTGAGGCCAAGTGATGATGTCACTTCCCCTCTTTTTATAGCTTCTTCCAGCTTGCTGGAAAAATCCTTTGCTGCGATGGGAGTCAAACAGCCTCCCTTGTGTACGTGCTGTCTCTGAGAGGTTTACATTCGATAGTTCCTGCGGTAATCCTTGAGTGTGTATATTCCCCTTAATGGGCCATCAGCATTGTCTGGCTTCTTTGTTGTACCTGAAAGGTTGCTTGTGAGTGTTCCCAACCTCACAACATATTTCAGTAACACACATAGAAAAACTTCACATACAATGATAGCACATACAATTTAACAGGATATTAATGTTTAAGAGATCAAGACTTTCAAAATATGTCACAAGGCATACTTCAGAGTGGTAGCCGTGTTAGACTGTATCAGCAAAAGCAACGAGGAGTACAAAACACACCATAATTATATCACTATGGTGAATATGCAAGTGCTGGGGTGTTGCTTTGGCATATAGTGTCACAAGAGGTGAGAACTAGACTGACTAGCATCTCTCGAGAGCCCCAAACCTCCTTTACCCACTGTGGGAAAACGTGCAGTCTCCAACTATCTACTTTTGTGGGGAGGAGGGGAGGCCTGCTCATAACTCCCACTTCCTGTCTGTGTCCAATCCTGGAAGTAAGTGGTATGGTGTAGGGGCTTGGGAACACTGGGGAGGGGATGTTAAGTTTATCCAAACCTGTTGACCTATCCCTAGTCGTATCCCCTATAATATAGCAGTGTAGGACTGAAAAGGACATTGATAGATCTAGTCCAGTCCCCTGCACTGAGTCAGGAGTAAGTATTATCTAGACCATCCCTGACAGGTGTTTCTTAACTGTTCTTTAAAACCTCCAATGATGGCGATTCCACAACTTCCCTAGGTAACTTGTCAGGGTAGTTAAGCCTGGAACACTTAAGTCTCTACCAAATTACCCTTCGCTGCAAGTTAAGCCCATTATTTATTGTCCTGCCCTCAATAGATGAGGGCCTCCTCTTTTTATAATTTTTTTTTGTACTTGAAGACTATTATCATGTCCCTCCTCAGTCTCCCCTTCTCCAGACTAAGCAAGGTATTTTAAAATCTTTCCTTCTAGGTTATGCTTTCTAGACCTTTCATCATTTTTGTTGCTGTCCTCTAGACTTTCTCCAGTTTGTCCCCATCTCTTCTGAAGTTCAGTGCCCAGAACTAGACACAGTACTACAGTGGAGCCTTAGTGCTGAGTAGAGTGGAAGAATTACTTCCCATGTCTTGCTTGTAACACTTCTGCTAATACACCCCAAACCTCATTCTGGGAGGTATTTCTTTTTTTATTGTTGACTCATTGGTTTGTGATCCATTATAATCCCAGATCCCTGTCCACAGTACTCCTTCTTGGGCAGACATTTCCCATTTTGTATGTGTGCAATTGATTGTTCCTTTGTAAGTGGAGTACTTTGCATATATCCTTATTGAGTTCATCCTATTTATTTCAGACAGTTTCTCCAGTTTGTCTGGATCATTTTGAATTCTAACCCTATCCTCCAAACCACTTTCAACACCCCCCTGCCCCAGCTTAGTATCATCCACAGACTTTGTGTATGCCATTATCCAAATCCCTTCCAAAGATATTGAATGGAACTGGACCCAGGGTGGAGCTCTGTGGCACACTACTCAACCACGTCCTTCCACCTTGACTGTGAACCAATCATTGTGTTGTTGTGAATGGCTTAGACAACACTGAGCATAACATGGCTATTGAAGAGACTTCTGTAGGCCTTCTGTGGGAGGAGGCCCTACTTACACAGCAAGCGCCTTCCATGTTCCAGTGCAACAAGGGCCAGCTCTGAGCTACTCTACAGGGAAGCCCTAGTGTGTGTTGCGTAGCTGGTGCAGAGAAGCAAACTAACAGTGACTATCTGTCAGCAGTGTAGCAATTCATATACTTCCTGAAGGTATCCTAGTTAAGGGAGAGGCTGAAGTCCTGTTACGAGAGTGAGTAGACCGGAACAACAGGAGATTCGTGGATGATGTAGCACGACTCAGCCGCCTAAAGACATTTCTCTGAAGTAGAATTACCTTCCCCCTAAAGCAGCAGGCATTGCTCTTAAGTATTACTGAGCTTAAATAGGTTCCCTAGGTGACATCCTGGTAAGTGGATTTCCCAATTAAGCACATCCCAATTAAGCGGGCTGTACTGTAACTACAGAGCAATCAAGTACAGATCAGTTGCAGCAGCAAACCTGGATCAAAGCTCTTCATTATTCTGAAATTGACTCCTGCTGCTTGTCTTGCTTTTCCTCTGCAGAGGAAGAGGCAAACTGCCATATGACTATCCCATGTAAACCCTCTACTATTCCTAAGTATAACATAATCTGGCAGATGTTCTTCTCCTCCATAAGTCACCATCCCTGCAGGATACTTCCCCCTTCAGGGTTAATTTCCTGTGTCAAATCATGAATTACTTCTTGAGCCCCTGTTGCTGGAACCTGTTAGGGATCTGTTCAGCCCAGCTGAATAATGCTCACTCTTGCATTTTTTTGCAGTCGGCTCTCCTCTGCTGAGGGTTGTAAGTGGGGCTGCTCAGGGCCTGTTCCTTTGGGTTCTTTGCCATTCTAGCGGTGGGGGAGCTTGCTCTGAGTGGTCTGATATTGTAACTAGGACCTCTTCCAGGTAAGGAGAAACTCTGAGATGCTGCTGTGGCTGATGAAATGCTTGCCATTAAGAAGGGATGGGTGCCCCACTTATCTGAGAGAACTTAACTGAGAAGAACAATGAACTCTGCTTGGGGGACCATTTGACCTGAAATTAACCTCTTGGAAAGAAACTCTCTCTCTCTCTCTCTTCCCCCCCCCCCCCCTGTAAGGTGGCTTCTTTTTAAAGGAAAAAGAGAACAATTCAATGAGACTGAGCACCTCCCAAGCTCCATCCTCCATGGCTCTGGGGACAAGGGTATTTTAGAAGGAAATGATCAAGTGCCTTAGCTCCTTCTTCCTTGAAACGTTTTGTGCATAATATTGTCAGGATGCTCATAAAGAGTCACAGATATTTGCCTTGCTCTCCAAAAGAGCCAGGTCACTAGAGACAGTACATCAATCCCAGGAGCTTCTGAGTTCTAGCTTTTTTTTTTTTTTTTTGGGTGGGGGGAGTGTGTTTTTTGTTTTTTCTTTCTCTGCACTGACCTCAAATGAGCCTTGATGCGCTCCAAAGAATTCAAGGGAATTGGAATTCTCTTGTCTCGCCCCAGTGGGGAAAGCACAAGACAGAACGATAGATTAGCACATTGTAGGGAGAGTGGTCGCTTTGGATAAGCTATTACCAGCAGGAGGGTGAGTTTTTGTATGTGTTTTTTTTTTTAAAAAAAAAAAAAAAGGGGGGGGGGGTGAGAAAACCTGTATTTATGCTGGAAATGGCCCACCTTGATTTTCATACACATTGTGAGGAGAGTGGTCACTTTGGATAAACTATTACCAGCAGGAGAGTGAGTTTGTGTGTGTGGTTTTTGGAGGGGAGTGGGAGGGTGAGAAAACCTGGATTTGTGCTGGAAATGGCCCAGCTTGATTTTCATACACATTTTAAAGAGAGTGGTCACTTTGGATGGGCTATTACCAGCAGGAGAGTGAGTTTGGGGGGGAGGGGGCGGAGGGTGAGAACCTGGATTTGTGCTGGAAATGGCCCAACTTGATGATCACTTTAGATAAGCTATTACCAGCAGGACAGTGGGGTGGGAGGAGGTATTGTTTTATGGTCTCTGTGCATATAATGTCTTCTGCAGTTTCCACAGTATGCATCCTATAAAGTGAGCTGTAGCTCACGAAAGCTCATGCTCAAATAAATTGGTTAGTCTCTAAGGTGCCACAAGTACTCCTTTTCTTTTTGCGAATACAGACTAACACGGCTGTTACTCTGAAATAGATTAGGATTGTTAGGCTGAGTTGACACCGGCAGCAGTTAAGATCACACAAGGCTTGTGTGATCTTATCTCTCTCACCTCAGTCAGAATGATGTAGCTCTTGGAACAAAATGAGTGACTCAGTCTGCAAACAAATCAAAATGAGAATAAACGGGGAAGTGGAGACACTAGTTTCTATTGCTCAACGATACATTCAACTGGGCCTGTCATATCAAAATATTTGATGCTAAAAAACTTTGAATTCCCAACAAAGGAGAAACCAATTCAGATGACATGCCTGCTGAAAGGTTCAGTACTCATACCGATGGGGCACATGTGTGAACGTCTTAGTCCAGCCCTGTCCTACAATCTTTCACTTCTCCCATATATGGGCCTTTGAATAAAGAGAACCAGCTGCTTCACCATCCTAAAGCTACCAGTAAGATCTGCCTGTAACACATCATTAGTAGATACAGTACAGTGGCTGAAATACTGCCACAAGATCCCTATGACATTCTCATCTGTTGCTTCTGAGACCTGATCAGAAGTAAGTGGGTGCCCTTCTGTGCATTTAAATAGGCTTTTGATCAGGCCCCTGATGCATATGCAACTCATCTGATAGATGTCCTCCTTTCAGGTTGGTGCAGTTCTAACATGCTGCTGCAGTGATGGAACCATGAAAGTAGGTAGGACTCCTCCCTGCCTACTTACTGAGCATCAAGACAACAGTGAGAGCACTGACTGCATCGTCCAGCAGGAAACTACGTTTGGGGCTGACCACTGAGGATTAGCCCAGGGATGGAGGGTTGGAATGGGTGTGAATTCAGCATTGCATGATGCTTTTCCTGGTCAAGGGATCTCTAAAAGGCCTTTACGCAGTGGGGAAGGAAGGGGTTACACTTAGAACTAGTGCAAAAAGAGCTGCAAACTGTGTTCTCAGCAATGGAATTTCCATAGCCTTGGACACTAGACTGTAATGGGACCAAGCCCAAACACCAATTAGAGCCTGCTTGATCGTTGGCTGGACTGTCCTGACTGCCTTCTGAAAGGGCCCATGTGACATCTAACTTCTACTCACACAGACCGAAGAGACCTTAATGTCTCCCCTGAAGGGTATTGCTTTTAACAGCACTGCACCCATCCCCTCCTCCTGTACCTTGGGCATTGTGCTGGAGATACAAACCCAAGTAAGTCTGTGTGGGCTATGAGCCTTGCATTAGAGGCAAGAGGGCTGCCACATAAGCCTCCTATCACCACACCCACTTTGGAGTACTTCTCCATGGTGAGGCACTGGGAGTCCACTGTCTGATATGGGCTGTTTAGCACAGCCAGGTGAGGCCTGACTAGTCATGGTTGTCTGATGTTAGCCATAGCCATTGGCATTGTAGGGTGGAAGGAGGAAGCTGGGGGCTTATGACAATCTCATGAGCCTTCTTATTGGCTGCCCCGCCTGTAAGAGGTATGTCTTTAATGACGTTTTGGTCAGCCATCACTTCTGTACCCATGTGGACACTGAATAATACAATCACCTAGGCATTAGGCTCATGTACCTTGGCTGCTGTGCTTGCCCCTCTAAGCCTTCAGGGGGGCACTGCCAAATCCCTGTTCTCTCCATCTGGGGCAAGATCTGCTGCTGGTTCCCATCTCTTCCTTAAACTAACCCAGCCAGAGATTTTTAAATAATGCCTATTAATAGGCAGCAAGTGTTTATTTAAACTAATGCTTGACAAATGGCATGATGGGGGCGTTGGCTCCCAAGCACTGTCTCATGAACAGTACAAAGAGGCAAGAGCTGAAGGGTAGCCTGTCACAGCGTCCAAAATGACAGTAATGAACGGTTTTTTGGTGTTTGGTCTCTGGGAGCAGTTCCCCTCACAATCCCCCCTGAGTCTCTGGAGGAAGGGGATGATTAGAGACAAAGCAGAGTGTTAGGAGGAGCTAGAGTTCTAAGTCGTTACGATTTGTCTCCCAAATAGTATCTGCGTAGGCTGAGGGAAGCCATGATCCAGCTCCAAAAAAGCTAAACCACAAACCCAGACACTTACACAACGTCAGTGCTGATGAGTAATCACAGATTTATTTAAGGCCAGAAGGGATCATTATGATCACGTAGTCCTGGCTTCCTGCATAGCACAGGCCATAGAACTTCACCCCATAATTCCTGCCTCAAGCCCATAACTTCCACTAGATTAAGCGGTTGTCTGTCAGAAGTCTCTTCATATATGTACTTGTAGACTATGATCAAGTTACCTGTTAACCAATTGAACATAAGCTCCCAGTATGATTCTGTAGTTAACAGCGGAAATGTAACCCTGAGAGGTATAGCAGAGAGGAAAATCCACTTCCCTACTCAGATTTGGTTTATTACCCTTGTCTACTACCTTAGGGAGACTATTACTGGAAACACATGTCCAGTTCTGGTGTCAACACTTGAAGAATGCCAAATCCTGGGAAGGGGTTCAGAAGAGCACTAAAAGAATGTTTCGAGATCTGAAGACTAAAGAAGTTCAATCGAAGAGAAGGTTACCATGACCCCTATGTCCTTTTCAAAGTCACTGCATTCTAGGATACAGTCCCGGTCTTACAGGTGCAACCTATGTTCTTTGTTCCTAGATATGCATTTTAACACAAAGGCAATATATTGTACAACTGAGCCCACCTTCCCAAGCAATCAAGGTGAGTCAGTATAATTGATCTGTCCATCACTGTTGACCATGCCACCAATTTTTGGGTCATCTCCAAACTTTGTCAGCAGTGATATAATTGATTTATATCTTCTACATCACTGATAAAGATACTGAATGACATTGGGTCAAGCACTGATACTTGAGACTCCACTAGAAATACCCCTATTGGACAACTGTATTCCCCATTTACAATTACTCTGTTGTGATCAGTCTGTTAACCAATTTTAATCCATTTACTATGGTCTGCACTTTTTTTCCTCAGAATGCCTTGCAGGACAGAAGTCTGTCTAATCAGCCTACTTACCTCTTAAGGTCTCTGGAAGTTCCCCAGTATTCAAAAGTCTGTTTAAAAATCACTTTATGCTTCAAAACTCCTTAGTCAATTCTTGTAATACTCTTGGGCACTAGTTACCCAGTATTGCAGACTTTAAAAATCTTTAACCTTTAATAGCTGCTGTTTCTAATTCATCAGTAACTAGGCAGGATGCAAACATGTTTCATTGTCAAAGACGTTATGAATACATCCTTCTGCTCCTTTCTGAATATAGAACAGAAATATTTCCTTCTGCCCCATGTGCATTGTGATGTCCAGCTCTTAATGAATCTGCCTCACACCCCTTGTGGTATGTATAAAAGTTCCCCTACCGCAAAATGGGAATATGAGACACAAAGCCTTGCCCAGGGCTACACAATGAGTCGGTGGCCAAGCCAAAAGTAAACTCTGGCCCTCCTGATTCCCAGCATTGTGCACATTCTTCCAGACTATGCTGCATGATGGAATAACAAGCTCTGACTTATTCCTTATAAACCAGATTTTTTTAAAAAGGAAGTGTGAGAATGACTTTTTATCCTCTCATAATACGGTATCCAAATAACTGAAAAAATAAGTTTCCCCCAATTTATCAAAAGAGTAATAACAGCAAAATAGCTGACCAGGTTCCATTCAAAGGAACCACTGGCTCAGAACTCTGAAAATGGATACCTTTCATGGAGGCCTCGCCCTGCTAGCTCTGAAGCCAACAGCAAAATATTCCCTTGACATAAGTGGAAGCTTATTAACATTTGGATTAGATGACCGGTGTCTATCATCTATTGCAACAATTGTATTTCACATAAGCCAGTAGCGCTGCAGGGCTACTGTGAAATTCAAGGCTGATTATGTAAAATGCATGTGGGCAGAGGCAGAGCTGTAAGCGTCTGGCAATAAAGCCCCATTACACGGTGAACAACTGCAGACAAAATCCATGCTCCAATCACTAGGAGGATAAGATTTAACAATGGTCAAATTAAGGCAATTTAGTAACATTCATCAGGGCTTTTTGGATGAGAGGCAAGACCAACCGCTCCTAGTCATTTATACTACCCACTAACTCTTACAATCAGTGTTGTAGGATCAGCCCTGCTCTCCTGGCCAAATTACAACTCAGGCAATTGTATCCTGCTTCCTTCCATTTCCCCTGCCCGTCCAGACATAAAGCTACTTTCTGTGGTGAATGAGGGTCAGATAAAAGCAATTTGTTTACCACTCATGCGGGTAGTGTGGGCAATTGCTATGTGAGCATGAATTCTAGCATCATTTCATTTTGTGTACAATAAGCAGAAATGCCCACGTGCATCATGCTTTAAGCTCTAGGTACTTGAGCCAAAGCCTACCGAGGTTGGGGAACTCCAATGACTCCAATGAGTTTTGGATTAGACCCCTAGTATCCTGCTGAAGATAGTCACAAAGTTCCTGTTACTTTCTCTTTCAACTTGTTAGCAGCAATGAACAATGGACTGACAAAGGGGGAAATAGTTGCTTTTTGCCAGTGTAAGTTACTGGTTTCCATCCTCTGATCAGAGTGCCATGAGAGAATGGTGGAGAGCCAGATGCCCAGAGCTAAACCATGTCCAGCTTTGATAGTCATCCCTAGACAGAGCTGCAGGTGAAGATGTTCCAGACTGGATGGTCTGTGAGAGTGACTAAGTGAAGGCCCAACTTTCCTTTGGAGCCTGTGGATGCAGCAGGGATAGGTGTTCCCAAACCTGATTTCTTCTTTCACCACTTGGTACTCCTGGAGGAATTCTGCAGCACTGCACAAGTGCAGAATTCATGTCCCCTGCAGACTTCTTTGCTTCTCCACAGAAAAATGACTTTTTGATGGGGAAGCAAAGGGAAGCTTCAAGAGCAGTCATGCAACACTAACAGAGGTAAATCACTGTGGGGCAGGGAATGGGACTGGGGAAGACCCAGCTGGTGGCTCCTGCCCTGCACCAGGCTCAGCTGCTGGTCCTAGCTGGGCTGGGGAGAACGGGACTTCCTCTTACCCTGCATGGCATCTGGGACCAAGTCAGACCCACCCCCAAATTTCTCCCCAGGCTGCAGGAAGCTCTGCAAACTCCCCGCCCACTACTCCTCAGCTGTAGGGGGAGGGATCACTGTACAGGAAGCTGCTCCCCCATCTGCCCAACCCCTTATGCATCCAGACCTCCTTATATTCAGACCCTCCTGCTGAGCCCCACTGCACCTGGACTACCCCAATGAGCCACCCACACCCGGATCCCCACTCCACCAATCCCCAACCAGCTGCACCTGCATCCCCACCCCATTAAGCCTCACTCCCCCAGCAGCTGGACCCTGTCCTGCTGAGCCCCAACCACCTTCACCTGGAGCCCCTGCAGAGTCCCATTACTGTTGCACCCAGAACCCCCCAACAAGCCCCTGTGCATCCAGATCACCTCCTGCACCCTGATTGCCACACACAGAACCCTCTCAACCCACATCTGGATTCCCTACCAGGCTAAGCCACTCCACATTTGAATCCTGCCTTGCTGAGCTTGCCTGCCTGTCCGCACATGGCACGGAGGGCAGGGCCTTGGGTATTTCTGGGGTCGGCTCAGTCCTTGCTCTATGTCAGGGCTGGGTGTAGCCTCACTACAGAGCCATGTCACAGGGGGAGCTGCAGAGTGATCTCTTACCTCTGTGCATCCAGGGGCCTGTACCCCCACCCCTACACCCACCCCCCAGTGCCATGCTGGAGCCTCTACATTTGTTTGACAGATAAAGTTTTCAGAATTTTAAAATGTGCACAGAATTATTATTTTGTGACATAGAATTCCAACAAGAGTAAGCTGGGAAAGAAACCACCTCCAAAGTGTCCACTCTCCTATTGTTTGTTCGGACTAAAGTCCTGCTTTACTCTGAACAATATTTCATTGCGCTGATAATCAGAGACTAAAGACTTGGTCATATAATGCACATTGTGCTTGTGCTAATGTCTCCCTATAGTGGCCAGCCAGAGATATTACAACAGCCCTTTATTTGATCACGGTTATGAGCCCAGACTCAAGCAGTTGAAGGCCTGTGCATTTTGTTTCGGTTGGGAGGGTCTGAGGTTTAATCCCAGCTGATGACATGGTGGGGGTATATGCCTTGTTAACACATACAGGCTGTTTATTTGCATAGTTTTTCTTCCTAGTGCACAACATCCACTGTGAGGAATTGTGAAACTCAAATACAAAAATAACAATCCAAGTCTAACACCCTTCCCCTGTCATATCCGTGCCCCCGCCCCCCGCCAAAATACCCTTTGCAAAGCCTGATGCATTCAGGTTATACTCTTTTATCCACTTCCACTGGGAGCCTATGCCATGGTTTAGTGGATGTCACTACTTAAGTTCTGATATACAGCGTAACTTTTTTTCCTCTGCTCAATTTCTTCCCCTTGCTGAGTTGCACCCATCTAAACCATCCTAAATTCCTCCTCCTCCTTGTTTACCTCTCAGCTTCTTGGTTTTCTACAAAGGTCACTGACAGAGCTATTCCTATCTATAATGAGAAATGGGTTTGTGGGCAGCGCAGTCTGGAGTCTCTGAAAATCTCTGAGCTGCATGAAGCTCCCTGTGGACTCTGCCACAGTGTGTCAATGTAATGAGCCTCTCTGCCTGTAGGTATCCTGTAACCCTCCTGCTATCAAAAGACACCAAAGGTTCCTGGCGTTAGTGCTTTATAAATTGAGCTGGTGGGATATGATAGGAAATGACACCAGTTAAGAAAAGACCTGGAACAAATGAGAGGTAGTTGCCATGGAAATTACTTAGTGTCTGGAACTGTAACAACAAAAGAAGAAAAATCTGTCCTTGATCAATCCAGGGTTTGACTTTATCTTGTTTTAGGAAAAGCTTTGGGTTTAAAATCTTTATAACACCATCTTCTCCCCTTTTCCCTCCTTCAAAACAGCTCTGAGAACATATAGTATATATGTTCTAGTATATAGTCTTTCATTTGCTCTGGCCATGTATTTCTCTCTAGAGGCATCATTTCAGTTGCAGCACATTAGCTGAGCTGCATAGCTCTGAGGTCCCAGAATGAAAAGCACCAACTAATGCAATATTCATTCACTTATTCTTCATTCATTTATTCATCCATTCATCTGATTCATTCACATTTGCTCTGCAGTTTAATGAGCAGTGCTTTGCATCTGGAGTTCTGCCAAGCCTTCCATCGGCATGCTACCTCTGAAATGCAAATGGCTATCTTAAAGTCCTATGCTCACTAACTTGCAGGGTGAACCCTTGCATGCTCTAAATACCTGTGATGTTCTGCACAACTGGGCCACCCTAATAGATTTAGGTTGGATATTAGGAAAAACTTTTTCACTAGGAGGGTGGTGAAACACTGGAATGCGTTGCCTAGGGAGGTGGTGGAATCTCCTTCCTTAGAAGTTTTTAAGGTCAGGCTTGACAAAGCCCTGGCTGGGATGATTTAATTGGGGATGGGTCCTGCTTTTGAGCAGGGGGTTGGACTAGATGACCTCCTGAGGTCCCTTCCAACCCTGATATTCTATGATTCAGCTAAAATCCCATTACACTTTCCTGTACCTTCCTTGAATCCCTTTCCCATCGTTGCTGACCACCCACCGCTTTCTTTTTGCGGTGACCTGCCCATGTTGTTCTAATGAGGGCACAATGCAGGGGAGGGCGGACTTCTATAACTCCTGCCTGAGGTTGCGGGTGTGATTTCACAAATGCTGCATTGTGGCATCCCTGGAGAAGTAGGGCAAGGTGACTGCTGATGGAGGCTCTTCCCTTTTGCAGTCAAACACATAAGTGCACAAGTTGACTGGGGCTCTGGTACAAAATATCCTCAGGCGATTGATTGAAAGTGGCAGGCACAACTAACAGGGTAAATGCAATTTGATGGGCCTAGACAGGCAGCATGGTCTAGTGGGTAGGGCACTGTAGTGGGGCTTTTGAGAGACTTAGGCCAGTGGTAGAGCTGACAGAAGAACCCACTGTGTGACCTTGAGTCAGTCACGTCACCTTTGCCTAGACCACAATACTTGCGCTGAAGCATTTATATCTTACTGCAAGTTTGTACAGCACCTAGTACAATGGGGGCTGATCTCTGGAGGCTCTGGGTCAGTGGTTCTCAATCTATTTACAATTGTGGGTCGCATATGCAGCTCTATGTGTTATGTGAGCCGCATCCACACAGTATAGATGTAAGCAGTGTCTGAATGAATGCTCCCCTGACAGCTAACTGGGAGGAGGAGAGACTTCAGGAGCAAACTGTATTTACATGAACATGCCTAGTCAGCATAGATATCCAGCAGATAGAGCAGTGTTGCTTAAAGTGATCAACTTTGGCTGGTATTGGTTTACAAATCACTTCAGTACTGAATGCAGGGGTAGTGAAATGCTGTTATCAATGTTGTCTTTATTATGTAAATAAAGGGGGCAGAACTGTGCTTAACCTGTCCCAAATGAGGGGGTCACCCTCAGCTGAAAGGACCTCATTAAGCCAGGGGTTTGAATGCCAGACCCCTGTGAAAGTAAAAAGGGTGGGGACAGGTGTCCTAGCCAGGAGGTGTGGGCTCTTCCCTAGGGGTCCCTGGTCTGGTTTAGCCTGTTCCTCCCCAGTGTTCAAAGATAGAGCTAAATAGGCTTCATTAGGAGCCTTTTTGTTATATTAAGTACTAAATGAGAGCTGAAATCACTTGTGGTGGGGCAGTGTTTCTGCCCAGCCTGCTAAGAGCTAAAGATCACTGAGACTGACCTACAGAGGTCACATCAGAGAGGCAGATGGCAGCAGGAGGTGACTGACGGGTGGCCAGCAGGCAAAAGTGGGGAGCAATGTCTGTTGGGAGGCGGCGAGGAGCAGTCAGCTGGCAGGGCAACCAAGCAGGAAGAAGCAGTCGGCTGGCAGGGCAAGCCAGCTGTCTTCTTCTCTTGGGTAGGAGGTGAACTCACACAGATGACCTTCTGAAACCTGGGTCCTCACTGACCAAGGACAACCACTGTGAGTGGAGTATGGTGAGGAAGCAGAGGGGGGCACAGAAAGTAGAACTCAAGAACATGATACAGAAGACTCTGCTCCACGCACTCTGGGGTGGGTGTCCTGCTCACTGTTTTAGGTTTATGAATCCTGTTTTTGGCATTTTCCCTAATTAATGTCAGGAGACATTCTCTCCTTTCATTAAGTTTCTTTTCTACACTCAGAGTCTGTGCTTGCCAGGGGGGAAGTATTGCCTCTCAGTGAAGCACCATGGGGTGGTGTGTAATTTTCCCAGGTTACTGGGTGGGGGCTCGAGCCAGTTCTGTGTTTTATTGTTGAAAAGGAACCCCTAGGTATTGAACCCGGCCCTGGTTGCTGCTGGCTCCACCTGGCAGAAGGGTTACATAAAACTACCTGAATGGCCCTGAGGGTGTCACATGGGCCACAGGTTGAGAACCACTCTCTAGGTGCTACCATAATACAAATAATAACTCTTTCCTTTTCCTAATAAATGTTTGTATGATGCGCACACCTTCTTCGCCTTCTATTTGGCAGTAAGCTTGCAAAGCAAAATAACAATGAAATGAAAGAACGATTTACTGGATTCACTTGGTAAAGAGAGAAATGTGTGCAAGAGGGACTAAAATGTGTCTGCCACCCCCGCACTTGTTTCCTTATGCCACTGCTTGGCGACGTTTGTGCACATAAACCCATATTGTTGCTGCTGATCTTCACTAAATAAAGCTCCTGAGTCTCTGAGGAGCTGAGAATCTCTTCCATCTCCAGCCCACTTCTGACGTCCCCAGCCAGCTATATTTGCACTTGAGACCTAACAAATAGGCCAAACTTAACTCTGTCTCAGAATAGAACTTTAGGGCCAGATCCTCAGCTGGTGCAAAACATAGATCCGCTGACTTCAATTGAGCTATGATAACTTACAACAGTTGAGGATCTGACCCCCGAACACTGAAACCAAAGGTGACAGATGGAGTGTCAACTTCAAAAAACCCTCCACGTTGGCCTAATTCTATTTCCATTGAAGTCAACAGGAGACTCATTTATTTTAAGTGGGGCTAATGCCGAGCGCTCTTGACAGATTACAGCTGCTATCCATATGTTGATCATCACCCGCCTCAACTAAAGTGAATGTTCTTCCTGTCTGTCCAAAATTCCCCCGGCTAAAATCAGGTGTATGCCATTTTTTTGTCCTTCCCCTTCCTTAAATCCTTTTAACTTGGCTTCATTTCCCTTCCTGTATCTACCTTCAGCTCCTCACTCCCCTTACAGAGATGTGCAGGCACGGTGAAGATGATCATAAAGAGAAATAGCTGGGCAGCGAGCAATGATGAAAAAGGAACTTGAGGAAGTGACAGTGAAGCAGGGCAAAACCCAACTCTTCTCTTCCCTGTGGTGCATTCCTATTCTGTCCCATCTGAAGTACCACCATTATAACAAAGCTCCAGCATTTGAAAAATGGCTGCCAAATATCTGCTAAGACATTGTGTGTGCATCATGTACAGCAGCAAAGGGGAAATCCATTAGTGGAAGGTAGCTCTTACAGTGAGGAAGCCATACCCAATGGGAGGCTCAGCTGCTCCTTGTGACTTTCTCTCACACACACTTCATTTACTGGTGCTTTTAGGCCCCTTATATGGCATTGGAGGTGTCACGCAGGCTGAGATGTTGAGGAGAGCCCCGGGAAGGCTTGGTGCTGTGAGCTTAGTTCAGTGCCCAATGAAGTTAAAGGGGATCTTTCCATTAGCTTCAATAGGCATTGAATCGGGCTCTGTGCAAGCCAAATGCTGTGGGGCTGAGGGACTGAATCTCCAGTACCAATCTGATTATCTGTGTCATTAGGTGGCTGCAGTGGGAGTAACAGCCATATTGCACTGAACACGCACACGGATTGACCAAGTGGATCTGAGGTGTTTGTCCAAGCAGCTGGGCCTTGCCTCTATTCTCCTTGTATGTAGTCTCTGCCCTCATCCAGTGTCTGCCTCTCTATGAGGGTATATGGGAGCAGGTAGGGCGATTATGGGCTTACAAATTCCAGTGCACATTTTAAAATGACTAGCTGGTGTCCTTTGCCTGAGGGCCATTACTGTCTGTCATTACACAGGCATTTCTCCTGAAGGAATTAAAATGTCTGGGTTGTGGCCAAGAATAGGCTGGCTGAAAATCCAGGCCAGATTCAAGGAGGAAAATGGTTCTCCTGCCTATGACCTTACAAGAGGAAAATAATTCCCCTCTCTCCCCAAAACCTGCCTTACAGTGCACCCCAGTGATCTGTATTCTGTCTCTCCAAATGGCTTCATGCGTCTCTGGACCCAAGGAAGCAAACCGAAACCAGGCATTCTTCATATAATGGACAGAGACTTTACTTTGGTCCAGCTTTTGTATTGAATATTTGCTTCCATTACTGTTACTTGCTCAGTTATTACCTCTGCGTGGCTACTTCCACTGGCCTGAGCTAACTTATTGTCTCAAGAGCAGTTCTGGATTCTGATCATTCCTGCAGCGCTGCTGTCTTGTGCCGGTATTCTGTAGGCTCTGTGGCCAAGGTAACTTGAGGTGAGTCGTGCTGCTGAATTGCCCATCAGATTAATTAGGAGTGGGTGGGTGATGGCCCAGTGCATGCTGGGACAGAGAGCAGCAGCAAAGACTTAATCTGTCGTCTCTTGAATGTGAAAGCAGGTAGCAACGAAAGGGAGATTTGTTTCATGCAGCTGACAGCAGGACCTGTCTTTCACTTTAATTCTAGGACGATGAACAGTCTTTATTACACTGCTAGCACAATGTCTGCCCTTGCTTCATTCCTCCATCACTATTTAATACTAGAGCCCTCGTTGCCATAGATGCAGAGTAAAGGACTTCCCCTGCCCTGAAGAGCTTACAGTCAGAATAGATCAGGCAGATGGAGGGTGTGGGAAAGGTGGTAGGATTCATCCCCACTTCACTGATTTGTTGGGGGGGGGGGCGGACTGAGGCAGAGTGGGTTTAAGACTTGTCCAAGGTCCTACAGGGATCCTGTGGCAAAGGTGAAAACTGAAACTAGCTCTGCCTAGTCCTAGAACTTACCAACTAACACCCCTCTTCCTCTCCATTGCTTCACTGAATTTTAGTTTACTATGCACTCTAATTCATTCAACACAGCTCAGTGCAAACTTCCTATTCCTTCAGAACAGAAGACCCTTAGCTCCCACTTTCCATGGCGCACACTGTACAGAGAGATCAGCCACAACCCTGAAAGATGCTGAGCACCCATCAGTACTGTCCCAAAATCAGTGGGACCTTCCCCCTTTTGGAATCCCCTGTGGTTCTGGGCTGGAGAATGGAAGTGAAAGGAAAAGGCTTCTCTGATCTTCACATTCAGGACAAGTGAACGGGTCAGTTTCCCACCAAGCAGGTACTAGTCCCAAGGAATGAAGTTACAGGACCAAACCGGGAGTAGCTATATAAAGATGCTGGTATTTCATTGGTCTGATCCTAAATTGAATATCAAACTTGCCAAAATACAGAGGTGAACTAGTGCCACCATACACCAATTTTCCACAAACAACAACAAAAAACCCTGCTTGAAGACATTACCTGGGAACCCAGGCCTGCTTGGTGCAATAATTCTGATCCTTTTTTTAAAAAAGTGGTTTGGCTTTCCTATACAACAGCTTTATAGGCTTCTATTCTTTACAGTCCTGGTATTCAGATGGGAAAGATGAGACAAAACACGTTATAGGGTCATTTACTGGCAAATACAAACGTGTGACCGTTTTAATCTGCTGCTAAGTCAGTGAGAAATACATTTCCCCACAACTCAGTACACAGTGGATTAGGAAATGAAGATTTTTATTTAGTTCTAATGGCACATACCATGATGAACGCATAAGATGTGGATTAGCATAAACTATAATGCCATCACATGTTTTAAATATATTGTATGCCAAGACCTTGTCCAAGTTCAGCAGGAGTAGCAATAAGAATTTCTAAGGAGTTTTGACAATAGAAGTTCCTTTACTAGTTGCCCAGAAATTCTAAATACAAGGCCAGACTTAGTGGTGTAAGCAAATATCACTCATTTGAAATCAATGGAGTTTTGCCTGCTTAAACCAGCCCTCAATTGTTAATGGAACCTTTAGTGTCTGTACAGCGACTCCCACAAGAGAGTCCTGCCTGGCTCCTAGCTGCAGCTTATTTCCAAATAATAATGACTTGTTTTATAGTATAATAAGCAAATGCCTGATGTGATATCGGGTAGATATTTTGTCCATGCCACAGAACCTCCCGGCATGAAACTGGACGGCTTGAGGATATAGCTCTCTGTCCTTTCTCACCAAGGATACTAGTTCAAATCGGGCCTGTGTCAACATCAATGGCAGGCAAATACCATCTCTGACCAGGTTTGACGCCCTTTCCAAATGAAGTCATTGGTGGTCCCAGTTCTTGGTTCTTATGAGACAGGGATCCAGGTCCTGACAATCTCAGCAGAAATGCCATGGATTGAACAGACATAAACACCCCTTTCATCCCAGAAGTGGTACCCCAAGCGGGAAACTGATGTATGATGCCTGGGGATCGAGAGAGCCAAAAAAGGTGGATTAAAGCCACCTCTCATTTACTCCGTTCAGCTGTGCCAAGCAGACCCCTGGAGCAGCTGAGGAACGGAAAGAGAATCTTGGACAAACAAAGGTATTAATCCAAACAAATTGCATCTTGCCATGGTATTTGCAACAATCTTCCCCTCCACCAGCTCCTCTCTATAAACAAACTCATCCAAATATTACACTGGGAACTTCAACCTGCCCCCACAATAACTAATCCAAACTTTGCCAATGACCTGTGGAGGCAGTACTAGGCCCTGAAACCTGATTACTTCTAAACACTCTACTTCCTCACACTGGAGATGAAGCAGTCCACAACTAGCGCTAGGTGGCATTTTTTCCTCCTTGGAAAATTTTAGATGACAGACAAACTTGACTTGGAAATATCACCATGCAGCCTCATAGGAGTTATAGTGTGGGTCCCTATTATCCTTGTTCTCCTCTATGGGCTGAGCTCCCTGCCTGGACTACGTCTCTTTGAGTAAGTTACTACCATTGGTCACTGTGGTGAGCTACTGACTGGCTAGAGTGGAATCTTACAATCCTGTCCGAAGGCACAGTACCAGTGCTTAATTTGTAATGAAAGAGGTGCTGGGGCTTGAGCAATTATATTTTATTTTATAACTAATACGGCAAGCCCAGAGGTGCCAGGACTATGACCTGCCAAGTCCAGAGGTGCTGGGGCTCAGCTCTGGCATAAACTAAGCACTGAGAAGAATGGAGTTGGGATGCCCCAGGAGCAGGCTGGAGAATGAACTGTGAGTTGCAATTCTGTCCCTGCTTGCTCCATGTGGGAATCAAGCTGTGCCTGACCATTTTTCCTTAGGCGGTTTACTTCCCCTCTGGGTTGGCTCAGCTATTATGTGCCATGGGGTACAGCCGAGGATCTGTCGTTTCCTTGTGCCTGCGTGGTGTGACAGGGTCAGGCCAGGTGGCTACAAGACAGTGGTCGAAGATAGATACATTAGTCCCAGATTAAGCAGATCCCTTTTCCCTGGGTAAAATAATAGGGAGTATTCCAGAATACTCAGGAACTTGCTAGAATCAATTAAGGCAGGCAGGCTAATTAGGACACCTGGAGCCAATTGGGAAGCTGCTAGAATCAATTAAGGCTAATCAGGGCACCTGGTTTAAAAAGGACCTCACTTCAGTCAGTGAGGTGTGTGTGTGAGGAGCTGGGAGCAGGAGGCACTAGGAGCTGAGAGTGAGAAGGCGTACTGCTGGAGGACTGAGGAGTACAAGCATTATCAGACATCAGGAGGAAGGTCCTGTGGTGAGGATAAAGAAGGTGTTGGGAGGAGGCCATGAGGAAGTAGCCCAGGGAGTTGTAGCTGTCACACAGCTGTTCCAGGAGCCACTGTAGACAGCTGCAATTCACAGGGCCCTGGGCTGGAACCTGGAGCAAAGGGTGGGCCTGGGTTTCCCCACCAAACCTCACAAGTCCTGATCAGACACAGGAGGTGTTGACCTGGACTGTGGGTTCCACTAGGGGGGAAGGTCTCTGGTCTGTTCCTCAACCCACTTGGTGGATCAACAGAGAATGCAGGGATTGTTGTTATTCCTTTTCCCCATGCTGGCCAGTGATGAGGTTAGCTAAGTGACCGGCAGATTTGAGCCATGAAAGTGGCCAAACTGAGGGCTGCCATGACTCTCTGAGGTGAGCAAATCTGCCAATAAGCGCAGGACCCACCAAGGCAGAGGAGGAACTTTGTCACAGTGGCCATACCCCGCTCCCTCTTTAGAAGTTGGTCCCTATTGGTGCCTGCTCTTTCTCCAGCATTGCTCGCATGTGCAGGGGATTCGGGGGGATGGGGGGGGGTCAGTAACTGAGCTAGAGTAAGGCACTTTTGTTCAGGGTGAGGCTCTAAGATCACTGAAGTCCTAGACTAGTTTAGTTTTGGTGAGTCAGCTCTGTAACTGGGGACAGACCACACCTGTACAATATAATGTAACACAATAATCCAGGGCAGATCACAGAGGCTTATCACCAGCACCAGGATGGAGTATTTGAGCTGTGAATGAATTGTGAGGCATAGGAAAGCAAACCTCCCTTGGCTGTTGGAGAGAACAAAGCATTCCCTTACCCCCTCGAGGCCTGCTCTGAACAGACATTTGTCTCTTTCTCCAGCTTTCTGCGTGAGATGATTCTGTGCTAGTTGCACTGGGTGCACGTGTTGCCCTTTCCCAAGCTTCACTACACAATTACTTCTGCACAGATTGACCCTCTTCATCTTCCCTCTACCTGGCCCTTCCACTTCATCTGCAGCAAATAACAGAGCAAGAATGACAGCTTGGGAGGTAGTCACACATCTTAGCTTAAACCAAGACAGCCAGTTGGTGCTGTAAGGTGAAGTTAAACGATAAAATTCTGGGCACAGTATATGCCCTATGCTGGGGATGCAAAATGTTTGTTAGATGATTACAATCGATAAAACAGGCATCCCCCTGCTCGGTATAAATAACAGTTGTGTCTCCATTGGTGCTGGAGGTGTCACTTCTAGCTGGAGTGCACATACCTGAGCTAACATGCCAAAAATAGCAGTGTCGTCATGGCAGCAGGAGGGGCTAGCTGCTCTGACTGTGATCCCATCCAAGACCCAAGGTACCTCTTGGTTCAGGTAGCCATGGCAATGCGAGGGGCTAACTGCTCTCTTTGCTGCGCTAGCTTGATCAGAGTTAGCGTAGGTATGGCTGCTTGAACTGGAAAGTACACCTCTCAGTGCCAGTATACACCTACCACTACAGGGCCAGATAGCCACTATCTTAGTGGCTTTCAGACTTTAGCAGCTGACTCAAGGGCCATTCCATCATCGAACAGCAAACAAATTACACCTAGTTACAATGCAAAAGATCTGTGACCAGTTTGATATGAAGGGAACTGGACAAAAGTTCCTATGTCCTGGAATTCTTGCCAAACTTCACTCCCATGCTAAAACTTTCTTCAAGCTTAAACATCGAGACCAAAAATAGAGGCTTAAAATAAGTCTCCTAAATAAATAGCCTCATTTTCAGAAGTGCTGAACACTTAGCAACATCTACTGAGTTCCATTCAGTTTACTGAAGGGTTGTTTTTTTTGGCCCAGCCTCAAACCATAGCCTTGCCTGTTCTGCCAGGGCACTGAACGTCTGAGAGCAATTTACATAAGAGCAGCGTTTAGTCCAGTTGCACTGTCCAATATTCCCCTTCTCACTACTTCTGTGCTGGTTGCCTTCCTACCGATCTTCCACTTCAGAGGCAGCACCATGATTTCCATCCCCCAATGGCTTCTGAACCTGGAATGCCTGCAAAACCAGCAGTAGTCCCATTGAGGTCAATGAATCACCTGTGGAAGAAAGGACTCTGTGTATGGATCATTGGGCTCAGAGTCTGTAAGCCCATTCAATTTGCTTTGAGCTGAAAGGCATCATTTAAACGTAAGATATTATCAAAGGCCCAAAACTATTCTTCCTCCCATTCACTCAGTCTGTGCCACATTACAGAGCCCAACTCAAAATCCATTGGCCCATAAGACCACTTCAATCTCAAACCTAGCATGCCAGCTTCCAGTGTGCAAGGAATATTTAAGGTTCTGAAAACTAAGTTTATTATAGCAAATTGGCAAAAGCCAAACCACTGCCACTCTAAAATATTCACTGCCTCCTACATTTGGCATGTGGGTGTCTTTTTTATGTGTTTTTTTCACTGCTGCTGAACCGTACATTTGTCTTAGCAGAAAATAGCTATAGAAGGTGGTCTATTTTCAGCGTGATGCAAGGGGTTGTTAGGCCCACAGATGTATCTCCGTTTATGAGAGCCTTGCAATTAACTGCACTACAACTCAGCATTTAAGGTAAAGAACTAGCAACTGTACTGAATGCATCTATCTGGGCTAGAGGTTATGTCAACAACGGCTAATGTGCTTCCAGAGGCTTATTTTTTCAGAATGGACGAGTGACTTTTGAGTGCCCAAACTGAGAGTGCTTAAAGGGAGCCGTTTTTTGTTTTTCTTTTTTCTGGAGAGTGGGTGGTCAGCACTTTCTGGAAATCTGGCCTCTTTAAAGCGGATCAAGGTGGGAACTCAAACACTGAGGCAACCAAAATCACTAGTCACTTGAGAACATGTAGCGAATGCTGCTCCAGGGCACTTGTCTACAGCACGTGTGTTCAAGGGAGTATCTCTAAGTCGGTTGCTCTGACGTATGATGCAAAGACAATGGAAAGGTTCCTGTTGATTTTAGGGGGGCTTTGGATCAGGACACCGGTTGGGAATATAATCTTTTACAACCGCTCCCATTAGCATTAATAACTACTCAATAGCTACATTCCTACACAGTGCTGAAATGTCTCCCAGCACCTGTATTGACACAACAGCAGTAATGAATACTTCTGCAGACGGTGCAGGCCATTGAACTGGGTTTCCTGGAAGGCACCTGGCATTTGGTGGAAAAAGATTTTAAGAAAGAAAAAATGTTTGGGGTGGAGGAGGGGTTTGCTTTAGATGTGAGCTCGTGAAATAGAATCCGCAGCTTCTAATACCATCTCGTAATTGCAGGGTTAAAGCAAAACCCCCAAGGCTGGACCAGTTTGATCCAGTTTCTGTTAAGCCATTTTATCTGCAAAAGCACAGACTTGCTGTCACTACTCCAGTAGCCTGCCTGCTACTGTATATAATGAGGTTAGGAATAGTTCCAAGAGATTCCTTGCTGCAGGGAGTCATATGACATCCCTTAACTCCCCATTCATTGCAGAGGAATCAATGAAATAATGAATGTAATTCAGGCCAAGCCAGGCCACTTTCTCCTTGCAGAATCTCTCTCCCGCTCCCCTTGTAAAAACAACTGAATGGTGAAGCACAACTGACTCCACGGCACAGAAATGGCGATATTAAGATGGAAATAGCTTCTTGCTGCATTGCAAAATGTGGCTTAATAGCGTTAGCCATTTTATAAGTCAGAAAAGCTCTCCCAAAACCAAGCAAAATCCCCTCTTTGTTCTTCACTGAAATATGTTCTTCATTTACCCTTTTAAGACTGTTATTTCCCCCCCACCCTTTAGTGTGCCCTAACTCCTGCGCTAGGAATATGCAGTGTGGGCAGTGCCTCTGCAATACACAAACATGCAGCCCCTATTAATAAAAGAGTAACATCCTTTCTAGCACTTTCCCTCCTCCCCCAAAGGTTCTGCACCAGATCCTCAGCTGGTATAAATCTACATAGCTCTCTTTGACTCTCTATTGATGATTATTTTTACCTGGTAGAATTTGGCCTATTTATTTTATAACCATTTTTAAAATATCACTTGTTGTTTTTTAATAAATCATGCACAACCCCCAGATGGGGAGCAATCTCAGTATGAAAGGAGGGAATCTGTCTCTCACCACTTTAAAAGATCCTCTATTGCAGTATAGGGCCTATGTCACATTGAGCAATTCTGATTCTGTCCATAGTGTTTTCGTGACATTTCACATGTATCTAGATCTTGAGTGAAGAGGCAGCATGTGGCTCCACATATAAAGCTGTGTCAAAATTTGAGCTCTCAGGATTAAAATCCCTCTGGTTTTGCCCCCTTTGTGCATCCACCAGGTGTGCTGAATGAGGCAGGGTTCCAGGCTGGGGAGGAGGGGGGCATAGTCTGTGATCATGTAAAGCCAAGGCTATCACAATGCGTGTATTAGAGGATAGAATGAAGGTTGCATGGGCAAGTGTAAATCTGGCATTTCCTAATTTTGACAGTTTACATATAGATTTTTTTTAAATGTAATGTCCTAGAATTTATTTATCTCTTTCAAGAAAAGGTAAATTCTGTTGTGTGCCACTGTGTCTCTCTCTCTCGCATGCACAGCCCCCAATCATGAAACATTAGCAGGTCTGAACACTAAATGCTTAGCACTGACTTCTGCCACTTCTGCTGCCAGCTATTGTAGCTGCTCGGGAAGCTGGTTTGGCCAAGTGGGAAGGATGGCTTGAGGGGGTGAGTAAGCCCAGCCTTGAGTGGGGGGCGCTCCTGTCCCATGAGTTGCCTCAGTGGGGGATTGATGGGACTGATGCCATGTGCTGGGTCTAGGTGGTGGCTGAGACATGTTTCGCCTTTCTCTGTGCCCCTGCCCAGCTATTGGGGAAGCAGCTGCCCCCTGGGATGCCCCTGTGGGGTGGACGGTAATGAAAGGGCCACTGGGGCCAGATCTAGGAGTTACAGGTGTGGAGTTAGCCAGGCCTGCTCTTGCTGCTCCTTACTCCTCTGCCTGCTCTAGCTGTCTGCCACTCTCAGGCATTCACAGCAGTGTCTGCCAGGGCTGTGGCAGCAGCGAGAGCCCAGCATTGGCAGTCTGGCACACTTGGCCTTATGAAGGAAATGGGGAGGGGGGTTGTTTCAAGAATAAGGAAAGAGTGCTGTTCTAGCCCCTGGCTCAATATCTCAGGCATGTTGCAAATAATGGAGGGGTGAGAGCTGCTCAAAGGAAAGGAACTAAAATTCCTTTCAATTACAAGTGTTCGGCAGCGTAGACATAGGAGTCTGCCCTTTCCTAGCTCAGTCCCTGAGGGCTCTTACTAAGAGTTCTCCATCTACAGTATCTGTGATACATCTAAGGTGTCCATTGACCCATCACAAGTGATCCTGATACAGCACCAGTCGTTCCATTGACTTTGGGCTTGGGATCCGACCCCAGCAAAGAGACATTGCCTTACATGTTCACCACTTTGGGGTTCTCTTTTCTTCCATGACACGCATCAGACCTGCCTCAAGTCCTCAGCCCATGGGAGTCTCTCCACTGACTTCGATTAAGCTTTGGATGAGGCTCATAGTTTAATAAGAATGTGCTGTCATTTCATGGTTGGGTTGTTCTTCAACTCAATTTTTTCTCAAATGTAACTTCTTCTAGCAAGTCTCATTCTTCAGCTAAGAGGGGTTTGGGTATTCTGCGGAGCCTAAAACATAACCTCCCTTCTCCTTTGTCTGTCTGTAAGAAGAACCAAAAAAAAAGTTTGTTTTTTTTCTCCCAAACCAAGCTGGTGGTGATGCACCACCATCCAAATTCTGCCCTGAGTCAAACGTGCAGGCAGAGAGCCATTTGTGTTCAACCACATGGATACAGGGGAAAGGGGAGAGAGCCAAAGGAACATTTCACAGTAGCCTCGCTTGTGGGCTTCTCCTTTCTAAATGGAGCCACTCTCTCTCCTGCTGTTATGCAGGCTCTATATAACTCTCCATGGAAGAATACTAACCACTAAACCTAAAGTGCTGCAGGAAGTGGTGTTGGGGTTTCAGTAGGTGGCCCTGTTCCCACTGAGTCAGGACTGAATCAACACCCAGTGCAGCTGGAGGTGGTAGCTTTCCAATGCTACAACAACCCTCGATGGGGAGTGGGGACACTGACCCCTGCCACATGACAGTGGCATTAGCCTTTTATAATGCTGACCCCATGTCATGTGGGTGGGGCCAGAGAATAAAGATTAGTGTGTTCCCAGCGCTCCAGAGTGCTGCCTCATTTTTAGGTGGTGTCAGAAGAAAGCCACATTTTTGGCAAAAGAAAACAAATTGAGGCCACCTGAATCCCTTGGTTTGGAAGAGAATTGGCAGAGGAGTCAGTTGCGGAGCTTGCGTGTTTGTCCAGGAAGTTAGTGCTAGTGAAGGGGAATCGGAGAGGGGGAACGTGGCAGGGCCAGAGGCATTTCGTGAACTACTCTATATTCCAGTGGGAGCAGGAGGCCTGCAAGCTACTAGGAAAAGTAATTCAAAGACACTAAGGAGTCTCAAAAAGAAAAGGAGGACTTGTGGCACCTTAGAGACGAACCAATTTATTTGAGCATAAGCTTTCGTTTAGCTCACGAAAGCTCATGCTCAAATAAATTGGTTTGTCTCTAAGGTGCCACAAGTCCTCCTGTTCTTTTTGCGAATACAGACTAACACGGCTGCTACTCTGAAATCTGTCACTAAGGATTCTGTGATCCTTGCACAAATGACAGCTGAGAAAGACACATTTTTCTTGCATTACCCCACCCTCAAGGGCCTGTTTTAAAGGGTCCATCCAGCCTCCTTTCTTCCTTCCCAAAGCCAGCCTTTCTGCTGGCTAGTTTTGAGCAAAGGGCCCCATGAAGAGGAGCAATAGTGGTATAATGCATCTCCTGTAGGAGACAAGTGTAGCCATAATACTGATGGCTTTACAGATGCAATGGAAAGATAATGAACGAGAGCAAAGAGCAAGGTGTTATCATCAGTAGCATGGCCTAATGGTTAGTGGTGGGGACAGGGAGCCAGGAGACTTGGCTCCCATTTTTGCCTCTGCTACTGACATAATTATCTTTGCGCACATTGCTTTGGCTACATTTGAAAGCTGAAGCCTCTAAAGTCAATGGCTGACTTGAGATCGGGCACAATTTTCAGAGATACTGAGCACTGGTCGGCAGGGTGGCTACTCACCACCTCTGAAAATCAGGCCCATCGTATCTCAAGTGGTGAGCACTCAAAACCAGAGGTACTTTTAACTAGTAGATAAAAACAGGCCTCAATGTCTCTGCCCCAAATCCTGCAGCAATACCCAATTTCCACAGCGGTCTGGTGGATGTGGGTTCAGAGGTAGGGTTTTTTGTAATGTTCATGATTCAACCCCAAAAGCCTTTGCCTGTTCTTGGAAAAGAATCAAGACCAGATATTGTAGTGCTGATGCCAAAATATCCCTGCGTCTGCAGTCCTGCTGCCAAAGAATACAACACATGCTTTAAGACAAGGAGAGATCACTGACTTGTGCCCCCTCATCCTCTAGCACAATGTGATTTCACACACTCCAGGAGCTCAGGTGCTTTAAACACCTCTGCAGCGCAAGGGCGATAAAGTGAGTTTGGAGGGGCACAGGCAATTTTTGCACTACGATGTGCATACATGCTAGCTTTAAACAAACTCTGCTGGAACTTCATAGCATCCCCACCGAAAAGGTCACCTGGCGATCATAGAATATCAGGCTTGGAAGGGACCTCAGGAGCTCATCTAGTCCAACCCCCTGCTCAAAGCAGGACCTAATCCCCAACTAAATCATCCCAGCCAGGGATTTGTCAAGTTTGACCTTAAAAACCTCTAAGGAAGAAGATTCCACAACCTCCCTAGGTAACTCATTCCAGTGCTTCACCACCCTCCTAGTGAAAAAGTTTTTCCTAATATCCAGCCTAGACCTCCCCCACTGCAACGTGAGACCATTACTCCTTGTCCTGTCATCTGCTACCACTGAGAATAGTCTAGATCCATCCTCTTTGGAACCCCCTTTCAGGTAGTTGAAAGCAGCTATCAAATCCCCTCTCATTCTTCTCTTCCGCAGACTAAACAATCCCAGTTCCCTCAGCCTCTCCTCATAAGTCATGTGCTCCAGCCCCCTAATTATTTTTGTTGCCCTCCCCGGGACATTTTCCAGTTTTTCCACATCCTTCTTGTAGTGTGTGGCCCAAAACTGGACACAGTACTCCAGATGAGGCCAATGCCGAATAGAGGGGAATGATCACGTCCCTCGATCTGCTGGCAATGCTGCTACTTATACAGCCCAAAATGCCGTTAGCCTTCTTGGCAATATGGGCACACTGTTGACTCATATCCAGCTTCTCGTCCACTGTAACCTCTAGGTCCTTTTCTGCAGAACTGCTGCCGAGCCACTCGGTCCCTAGTCCGTAACAGTGCATGGGATTCTTCCGTCCTAAGTGCAGGACTCTGCACTTGTCCTTGTTGAACTTCGTCAGCTTTGTTTTGGCCCAGTCCTCTAATTTGTCTAGGTCCCTCTGATGCACAGAACCAACCCATTCCCTGGGCACTTTGGGCACACACCCCGCCCGTAGCCACTTCTGCCCTATTTGGGGCCCATGCTGGCTGGCTCTGGGTGCTCCAGAGGCAAAGAGGAAGTTGTGAGTGCTTTGTGCTGCTGCAGCCCCCTACAAGCAGACTTCCCTCTACCCCCACATCCTAGGGGCTGGGTTGTGGGCAGTGGGATTTGCTTTTGCACACAGTGAGAGGACCTGGTTCTCCAGCCCCATGGGTACTCCAAGATATGCCAAGAAAACCCCGGGCTCCAGTGGCAGCCTGGCTGTATCTGGAGCTGTGCTGCCAGTGCCTTGCCCCATAGGGTAGAAGCCCACAAGAAGTGCTGTTCCCATCCTCACGAAAGCCCATGGTCGCTCTCCGCTGGGATTGTCATGAAGCTGTATAGCAAGGCTCCAGTTGTATACTCCTCCCTTCCCAGTCACGCTCCATAAACTTGTGCATAAGTCACACAGAGGGGCTTTGGTAGGGTGGTGGCAGTGGGTGGAGTAGTTTAGGCTCAGTTTCCCTCCCTCCAGCTGATGTTGGGCCTCTTTAGCAGGTTTCCTGCTACTTCCATGCCTGCCTTGGCAAAAATCTGAGGAACAATCTGTCCCATTCAATTCATGTCAAATTTTTTTCCTATTGCAGCATGGCTGGTAAAAACACCAGCGGCTGAAAGGGTAGCTGCTATTTTAGTCCTTCTTAGGCCCCGCTGACTTGTCCTGTGGTTTTGCTGTGTCCTTTAATTTCCAGCAAATAATCTCTCTCTTCCTTGTGGTTTTTCTAATTCCATACTCTCTGATGGAACTTCCTATAAACAGTGGGGCTGGAAGACCAGTAACCTAGCGGCAGCAGAGTCTAAGGCCCTGTCTACACTGACAAGTTTCTGTGCCGTAAAGCAGCTTTCTGCACTGTAACTGGCAAGGTGGACACACTGCCAAGCCCCTTAGTGTGCAGAAACTGCCCAGTTGGAGCGCTGTAAAAAACCCACCTCAAAGAGAGGCCTAGAGCTTTCTGCCCCAGAGGTACAGCGCTGCGGTACCAGTGTAGACACCGTGGTCGATTACAGCGCTGCGATTGGCCTCCAGGAGGTGTCCCACAAGGCCTGTTCTCGCCTCTCTGGTCGTCGGTTTGAGCTCTACTGCCCTGCCCTCAGGTGACCAACCACCAGCCCCACCCCATAAATTCCTTTGGAAATTTGAAAGTCCCCTTCCTGTTTGCTCGGTGACGCGTGCAGTGGTCTCAGCGCATCTTTCCAGGTGGCCAAGCCTGCTCCCCCCCACCAGGCGATCCCCCGCTTGGAGCAGTGCCGAGCTGCTGGACCTCACCAGCATTTGGGGAGAGGAGGCTGTCCAGTCCTAGCTGTGCTCCAGCCGTAGGAATTATGATACCTACAGACAGATTTCACGATGCAAGACAGAAAGGGACCATGACTGGGACACGTTGCAGTGCAGGGTCAAAGTGAAGCAGTTTGCGGAACGCCTACCACAAGGCACGGGAGGCAAACCCCTGCTCCGGTGCTGTGCCCACGAGCTGCCAGCTCTACAAAGAGCTGGACATGATACTCGGCAGCGACCCCTGTGGATTAACTTCAATGGCTCACATGCCAGTCGAAAGTGGGCCAAACAAGGAGAAGGAAATCTTGGACAAGGATGTGTAGGGGGACGGGGACCCAGAGGCAGAAGATGACTCGGTGGTCAGAGATGCATGCAGCCAGGAGCTTTTTATTACCCAGGAGGAGGCTAGCAAGTCACAGCTCTCAGATGTTGGCAAAGCGCAAACAGAAGAGGAGGCCCCAGGTAAGTGGATTTGACTTTGGGAATCTCTGAAGCGAGTTGTTGGGGGCAGGAGGGTTGCAGAAAGCAGGCTTGTCTCCCACCGCATGCCTAGTCTGAGCAGCGGAACAGGCTGTTGATTGACTCCCTCACTTCATGGGAATCTGCCTCAGATCTCCAGGAAACTCTCGTGGAGATACTGGACAATCCACTGCCACACGTTCTTTGGCAGAGCTGCTTTGTTTCTTGCCCCATTAATGATAACTTTCCCACCCCATTGTGCCATCACGGCAGGGGGGGAACGGAGGACCATTGCGGCACACAAGCGAGCCGCATAGGGGCCAAGGCGGAAGCTGCAGTGTTGGAGAAGACCCTTCCTTGATTCGCTGCTCACCCTCAGCGGCGAGATATCTTCCATAATGATCACATCCTGTGGAAAGTATGGGGACAGGAATGATTATCAGCCCCCACCCAGTGCTGGCTCTCCCCAAGAGCCATGTGCCCAGTGTACAGCAGGGTCTGGGAAGGGAGATTTACCCTGCCCCTATGGCTACTCACCATTTTGGGGTTCTTGTGGCTCATCTGTGCTTGCCTGAGGTCAGCCAGTTAGTGACAGGTGTGTGAGTACTGGCTGTGTTTTAAAGCACTGAATCTGTGTTCTGTGTGTGGCAAACAATACTCCTTCTGTAAAATGTTGGTTTTAAACTTCAGAGATGGCCTTGGGAGCCCAGCCTCCCTCTTTGTTATCGGAGACTGAACGGCTGCACAGAATTAGAAAGTGGCCAAGAAGAACTAAGGAGGACTTTGTGCATGATGTTATGATGCACTCCACTGCCGAGAAACAGGAATTGAAGGAGTGGTGGGACAGCGAGAAGAGGGACTGAAAGGAGAACGCGGCACGCCAGAACGACGCCACGGAGCGGCTCTTAATCATTATGGAGCACCAAGCAGATACGCTCCAGGCGACGCTAGCTCTTCAAATTGAGCGGCTCCGCACCTGCCGTCCCCTGCAGCCGCTGTCGCAAAACTCTTTCCCATGCTGCCCCCAGATACCGCCAACACACTCTTATCAACCTCCTGGCTCCAGTCCATTCCTCACATTCCACTCCTCCCCCCTCACAGTCCAGCACTGCGGACTCCAACTACCCACTGCACTCAACACCCATCCCTCTGCAGTTTGGCCCTGCTGAAGTACAGAACCTGCTGCATTTACTCCAAAGGAGACTGTTGGATATGATCCCTGGACATACACAAATCTTTAGCTGTCCCGGGACCTTCCCTTCCCCCATCCCCCACACTGCTGATAGGTTTTTGTTTGTTTGTTTGTTTGTTTGTTTGTTTTACTTTCTCCTTGGGTTCTTGTTTTTTAATAAAAGAATTGTGTTGGTTTGAAAGCAATCTTTATTCTATTAATTGAAAGCAAAAAGAGCCCTGCAAAACAACATATTGCGTTGTCTGCACCAATCACCTCCTAGCATTACAAGCATTGCACTTCCAAACATAGCAACAAATATTAGTGGCTTTCAGCTTCACATTGCTGATTCAAGGCATCCCTGATCCTTATGGCCCTGTGCTGTGCCCCTCTAAGAGTCCTGGTCTCTGACTGTTCAAACTCAGCCTCCAGGCACTGAGCCTTTGCGGTCCAGCCCTGAGTGAAGCTTTCACCCTTCCCTTCATAAATATTATGGAGCGTACAGGACACGGCTATAGGCATTGGAATATTGTCATTGGCCAGGTCCAGCTTCCCACAGAGGCAGCACCAGCGGGCTTTTAAATGGCCAAAAGCACACTCAACAGTCATTGAACTGCTCCTTGCTGCTGTCAAGTTGCCCCATGTATGGCTTCATAAGCCACAGCATTAAGGGGTAGGTGGGGTCTCTCAGGAGCACAATGGGTATTTCGACTTCCCCATTATGATCTTCTGGTCCAGGAAGAAAGTTCCTGCTTGCAGCTTTCCGAACAGGCCAGTGTTCCAAAAGATGTATGTGTCATGCACCTTTCCAGACCAGCCTGCGTTAATGTCTGTGAAATGCCCATGGTGATCCACAAGTGCCTGAAAAACCATTGAGAAATACCCCTTGCGATTAATGTACTTGAGGGCTAGGTGCTCTGGTGCCAGAACTGGAATGTGCATGCCATCTGTCGCTCCTCCGCAGTTAGGGAAGCCCATTTGTGCAAAGCCATCTACAATGTCACGCAAGTTGCCCAGAGTCACAGTCTTTCAGAGCAGGATGCGATTAATGGCCCTGTAGACTTCCATCAACACGAGTCCAACAGTTGACTTTCCCACTATGAACTGGTTAGCAACCAATCGGTAGCAGTCTGGAGTAGCCAGCTTCCACAGTGCAATTGCCACGTACTTCTTCAATGGCAGGGCAGCTCTCATTCTCATGTCCTTGCACCGCAGGGCTGGGGCAAGCTCATCACACAGTCCCATGAATGTGGCTTTCCTCATCTGAAAGTTCTGCAGCCACTGCTCGTCATCATCCCAGACATCCATCACGATGTGATCCCACCTCTCAGTGCTTGTTTCCCGAGTCCAAAAGCGGCATTTCACTGTGGTCAGCACCTCCGTGAATGCCACAAGCAATCTCATGTCATAGCTACACGCGTGGCGAGATCAACGTCGCACTCCTCTTGCCTTTGTAGTTTAAGGAATCACTCCACTGCTACTCGTGACATGTTGGTCAGAGCGAGCAGCATACTGGTCAACCGTTCGGGATCCATTCCTGCAGCCCAAAGAGGCAGGGCGTGCAGTACACAAACTGTTGAAAGATGGCGCCAAATGCGGACGGAAGCACAGGGATTGCTGGGATGTGAAGCAATGCATCATGGGGCATTGGGCAGGACCCAGGATGCCTTGCGACCCCCTTCACCTTCCCACAACTCTTAGCAGCAGAAGAGAAAGAGGTGCTCTGTGGGATAGCTGCCCAGAGTGCACCGCTCCAAATACCTCTACAAGTGCCATAAGTGCGAACACGCTATTGCACGGGCAGCTGACCGTGTGAACACACAACAGCGGTTTCCCTTCAGCGCTCTCTGAGTGGTGCTGTAACTCTGCCAGTGTAGACATGCCCTACGGGTATGTCTTCACTAGCAACGTTAAAGTGCTGCCACATGGGGGTGTAGTCGCGGCACCTCTCCCAGCGCTGCAAAAACCCTACCTCCGCAAGGGGAGTAGCTCCCAGGGCTGGTGCACTCTCTTCACTGGCACTTTACAGTGCTGAAACTTGCAGTGCGCAGTTGGGTGTTTTTTTCACAACCCTGAGCGAGAAAGTTTTGTAAAGTGCCAGTGTAGACAAGGCCTAATTGAGATTCTACGTAGTGATGCGAAAGGCATTTGTGAGGGGTGACTTTTTTCCAGGCTGGATGTGGCTGTGTCAGAGGAGCTAAATAATGGAAACCAAGAGCCCGATTCACCTCTTGATGAGTAAGTCAGGAGTAACTCTAGTGCTGTCAGTGGAGTTATGCTGGTGTAAAAGTCAGTGGACGAGAATCAGGCCTGTTGGGTTGGCTCTCTTGACATCAAACCACTGGGACACTGCCAGTTATAGGCTTGCTGCGATAGGCTGATGCTCTAAGAAAAACTGAAACTCTGTGTAGAAAGATCAGTAAACCATGTTACTGTGAGGGTGTGTGAATGTCAGGGGCATAGCCACAGGTGGGTCACAGCCCACCCAGTTAGTACCCAGACCTATCCAAACCTAGAGTTGCCAACTTTCTAATCACACAAAACTGAACACCCCTTCCCCGCCCCCTGCCCTGCCCCTTCTCTGATGCCCCACCCCCACTCCTCTATCCCCCCTTCCTCTGTCACTCACTCTTCCCCATCCTCACTCACTTTCACTGATCTGAGGCAGGAGGTTGGGGTGAGGGAGGGGGTAGGGCTCTGGGCTGGGGGTGCAAGCTCTGGGGTGGGGCAAGTGATGAGGCTTTTGGGATGCAGGAGGGGGCTCTGGACTGGGGATGGGGCCAGAGGGTTGGGGTGCAGGGGGGGTGAGGGCTCCAGCTGGGGATGGGGCCAGGGAAGAGGGGTTTGGAGTGTGGGAGGGGGCTCCAAGCTGGGCCAGGAGATGGGGTGCAGGGTCCCAGCGGCACTTACTGCAGCTCCGAGGAAGCGGCCACCAGGTCCCTGCAGCCTCTAGGCGCATGGGCGGCCAGGCAGCTCTGCGCAGTGCGTGCTGCATTTGTGCCCACAGGTACTCCCCCCGCCCCCCAGCGCAGCTCCCATTGGTCGCGGTTCCCGGCCAATGAGAGCTGCAGAGCTGGTACTCAGGGTGGGGGCAGCGTGTGGAGCCTCCAGGTGTCTGGCCACATCAGCGCCTAGGGGCCGCAGGGACTTGATGGCTGCTTCCAGGGGCAGCACGGCGCAAGGGCAGGTAGGGAGCCTGCCTTAGCCCCAGGCCGCCACTGCATTGCCGACCAGAGCCGCCAGGATCCCTTGTCGATGGGGCATTCCAGCTGAAAACTGGACACCTGGCAACGCTACCCAAACCTGAGCCTGTCTGAACACAGGAGGCGATGAGTATGGGGTTGTGGATCAGGAACAGAGAGCTCTGGTCCCATCTGCAGCAGGAAATGGAGTGGAATAGCCTGGCTGGCCCCACCGTTGTCTCCATCTAGCACTGTGAACTTCTTCCAGCCCCAGATGACTTCAATGGGAGCTGGGCTCTACTCAGGTACCAACCGACTCCCCGACCCCAGCTTAACCCTGCCTGCCAGTGGGGCCACAGGGTTTGCCCATCTCCACTGGCCAGCCCAATCCTCCTGCTCTCAAATCCCTTCTCTGCGTCCTTCCAATCCTTCCCCCTCCCCAGCGTTCGCTGCTGATATGGAATATAAATGATTTGCTGTGACAGCAGACCTCTAGTCATTGCCTGTCCACCATAAGCTGGGACCCTCCCAAACTTTCACTTCTAGTTATGCCACTGGTGTATGAACAGAGCTTCGCGTTTGTACAGAGCCTTTCACTGGAGAATCATAAAGGATACAACTCACCCCAGTGTACAGAGCCAGACAGGTTGAAAATTGAATGGTACATGAAAGTTAAGCGTAAATTTCAGTGCTTGGCAGAATTCAGGCCTGGCTTGCCACGAACCTGTCCGGTCTCAGTACTTTTCATTCTTGTACATGTTAGGCCTGTATCTCCTACAGGGGAGCTACTATGCTCTGAATAGAGATTAAGGCAAAGCCGTGAAATTCAGCTCAGGATCCAAACTTTCCCATGTTCAGGGTGGTCAGATATAGTCTTCAGATCATGTCTATCTCAAACTCTGAACAGGATTTTTTCCCAACTCAATTTCAGTGTTAAACTGAGGCAGATCTATGGGGGTTTTAATAAATTCTGCTTTGCACTTTGTTACATTTTTTTCATCCTGTTCAAAACCTGATCTGCAAAGATTTCTCTCTCTTCTCATTGCTCATGCCACCTCCAACACCCCAGTATCTGAGCATCTTGCAGTCTCCAATATTTTTCTCCTCACAACTTCCTTGGGAGGTAGCGGCCAGCTCTTGTTCCCATTTTAGAGATGGCGAACCAAAGCGCAGAAAAACTAGGTACCTTACCCAAGTTTACACAACAGCAGGGAACTGAATCCAGGTCTCCCCAGTCCTAGGTGAGCATCCTAACCACTGGACTCTGCTACCTCTTCAGCCCAAGTCTGCAGTATAAGGCATGTGGCTCATTTTCTAACATTCTGTTCATATGGGATAAGTGAGAGGTTCTGTAGAGGGAGTGGGGGATGAGGGATTGTATTTAAAGGGTTTGTAATTACAGCAGAGAGTCGGTTCCATCTAAGAAAAGTTCACTTTGGAGCAAAGCTTCTATTTGCTGTTGAGTTCTCATCTAGGCTCTGAATTCACCAACCAAATGCTTGGTGGTTACTGCATGCCCGAGGCAGTAAGTGCACCCAGGTTGGAGGGTTGCAGGAAAAAACATGTTCAGCTGTAAGACTTTATTTTTAATAAATTTACTGCAGTTGTTATATGTCTTCTGGGGACAGCTGGACTATCTCAGCAAGGCATGTAGGAATTAACATTCAAAACATGTATGCACATTTATACACCGCAAGAAAACCGGTGATACAAAAAGCACAAAGTAGAATTATGATTAGTTAATAACTATGTGAAACTGGCACCTGCTTACGCAGAGCATCTGTTCCCAGTGTGGCTTAAGGTTGTATCTGCTTAAAACGTTGGACAAATCCATGTTTTCTGTACCCTCACCACTGCAGTTATGGAAGGCCAAACTAGTTCTGTTCTACCTCACAACAACATCCTCATCCAACTGTCAGCTCAGTTCTGATGGCATTAATCAGCCTTTTTTATTTGTAAACTGGCATTTGAAATAGAAACCATTGAAAGAGAATAAATGTGGAATCCTCCACTATCATTTTTTGTATTGGTGGTTTGTTTTTTCCAGCAATAGCCACCCCATAAAATACCTTCTAAAGGTAAACCATAAACTGGTGCTGCTGGGGGTGGGTGGATGGAATTGTAGCTACCGTACAATGACATCAGGTAGTTGGCAAGCCCCAGTGTGTGTCACGTCATTTCACCATTCCCATTTAAGATGAGAGAGTCTGTGAAGGGAGGTGGAGGAGTAGTTTCCCCTTTAGATGTTAGACACCTTGTTTGTATCACCTCACTGTGATTGTGTCATAGTGAGTCATGTGGCGATATGCAGCTGCCTGATATGCTACAACATGGACAGTGGGTTTCCCTTTCCAGTTGTTCTGGTGTTTAACTAAGGAAACGGAGGATGTTGATGTGAGGAAGGAGATGAGATTTGGATCCCTGGCTGCTGGAAGAGCTCCAGGATGACAGTTCTCATGGGAACTCTCCTAGAGAATCCTGTGGGGATTTAGAGAAGGAGGCAAATCTCCTGGATGCCAGGAAGAATGAGATTTGTTTCTTTTCATGCGGGACAAAAATCAGGGCATCATAAGGTTGAGGTATTAGTTGAAACAAACTGGTACTAAATCTGGCATAGATAAGAGCTATAGACCAATAGATGAGTCTCAGTCCTCTAGGTAGTCTCTCTCTCAAATCCATGTGAAATTCCTTCAGTTGTTATACATCGATGCTGGCTCATATGCAACAGCCATTTCAGCCCAGGATCTTATCTAACTTTTAGTCACTGTTTATCTGCCTCCACATCCACATTTTTCAGATGGTAACATTGTAAATAACCTTTGACTTGGGCAGGACTGGAAATGCCCACTCAGGAATGGCAAGAGCATCTATATGCGGTTTCAGAGACAGACCCTTCACTTCCTATCTCAGTTGGCTCCAGCCAATGCCTTGCTAGTTCTTTGATTTGCTCATCACTGTTCTTGGCTCAAACCAATGTTAAAGGGAGCTTAAGAAGAGGTAATCAAAGAGAGTTGCCTATACCATTGCTTTTTCCTACATCCCCGACTACCATGAAAATCTAGTTTTTCAGTAACAGGGTCTCTTTTAGTGTAATTAATTTGATGGCTTGCAACAAACCAGACAAAATTAGAAAGGAGACATTTGTATTTTGATTCCACTCAAGGAAAAGTCCTATGTGACTTGGTACAAATGAAACCAGTAAAGTTCTATAGAAACTCTCTGCGTTGGTTATGCAAGCTAACAGCCTGTTTTGTTGGTGGATGAATGAACTCTGTTTTTTTAAGAGTTTTAAAGACCTTAAGGAGGAGGACGTGGAACATACTGCAGGTCTCCAAAGATGGGAAGTGGCTTCTAAGTCACATGTCCACACATGCCAAAGCTCATTTCGAGACTGAGATCACTCTGCTGTGAGCTGTTGACTGTGCTTTGGTTTAGTTTTAAGAAGAAGGGACATTGTCCCAAGCTGAAAATAATGATGGAGTGTTCAGCAACTGGCAAATGTGCTCTTAACAAACCTACTTTTCACACCTAGAAACCCCAGGCAGCAACAGTTAGAGAAATCCCTGGACAAGAATTGCATAGGGCGGTGGGAGGTCAAGAATCACCCAAACTCCATAACAGCCAGTGCACTGCAGAGTTTTGCAGAGGGAGTGGTGTCTATTTACACAGCATCAAGGTGGTGCATGGGACATTGCCGAAATAAAGGCAAGGTTCCAGCCATGAAGCGCTTACAGGTTAAGGGACAAATGAATGCAGTGGGGAGGTTACAAAGAACTCCCAGCCTTTATGCCCTCCATGTAAAGGCCAATCACAGCTGTAATCTGTGCACTCTGTGTGTGTGCAAGGACTATCTGTGGCTAGTGGCCCTTGCTATCCCAAACGGGGGTGGTACAGCTTCATGTGCATGCATGCGCGTGCCAGCAGGTTACTGTGATGTTGCAGCTTAGACCTAATTCAGGGCAGTGACATCAGAGAGTGGTAGGGGAGGGAAGTATCACAATTCAATGGGCTTTGGGTCCTTAAGTTTGTGAAAGTCTTTCTCTTTACATACATGAAGGCTGATCCAAACCCCATTAGATTTGCTTTATTTTCCTACATGTGCATTCTTCTGTTTCTGTTGTGGAGAGGAGATAGAGAGGGTAAAGTAGAGAGGTCAGCTGTAGAGGCTCCCTCTGCACTTCCAGTGTGCCTAAGCTTTGACCTGGAGAGATGCACCTTTCGGATAGAGAAATCCAGGCTATAGGGGCATGTTCAGTCCTTGGCCTCTCTGCGGAAACGGTCAGCAAGAGGACAATGAATGCCACATGTAGCATTGTTTGTTGTATGATCCTCCCTCCGTTAACAGCTGGATCAAGGCCACCAAACTCATTTTGCACAGGCTGTCTGACATGGCAAAAGCTGCCAGTTGCTACTGACTTACTGTTAGGATATATGACAGTAGCCTCCAAAATGTGCTAGGCACTAGACAAACAGGGAGGAAAGACACAGAGCTTGTTCCCAAAAAGATCAATGCAAAAATACAATCAGATGAAGCACAGGGAAAGTAGTGGAACAGAGGGGTAATAGGTCACTCACTGTAGGGCTCCCAACAGAAATGGCTCTACAGCAGAGCCATGACCGTTCAGACAAGCTTTGGGAGGGCTCTGCATGCAGAGGGGTGTGAAAGAAAGAGAATGAGGAGATGTTTGTTGGGGAAGTCAGTGAATGAGAAATCTTAGGCTGGTGTCCCCGTGGGAGAAGAGGGGCAGCAAGGGACATGGCCTGACAAATACAATAGGACACAGCTGACCGTGCCTTCAAGGCTACTCACAAGAAGCTTCAATTTGACAAAATGGGGTAGGGGGAAGAGCCAAAGGGTGGGGGAACCAATGTAGATTGCTTGAGCTGTGTTTGTCCAGGCACCCTGGAGATGAAAATCCCATGACCTGTCCCCTCCCCTCAGTCCCTGCCCCATGCCTTCCCTAATATGGGGGGAAATCTGCTTGCGTGTACAGAGCTCACGCTCTGCCTGGATTGGGGGAAAATGTGAGACTTGCCAACAGACACCACGGTTGCTATGGAAACCACAAAGAGGGGAGAGTGAGAGTCACAAATGCCCCCCCCACCCCAATAACGAAGCAGGGAGGAGATAGAGTGAAAGGCAAGGCACCTTGCGTTCAGGCCTTTCCTTTGCTGTCCCTCGCCTCCCCAGCCCTCCACAGCCTATGCTCCAGTGAGCATCTGGGTGACTGATATCTTGATGTCCTCGCTGGCCAAGGCAACTTTCCATCTCTGATAGGTACTGACAGGCCTTTGGTTTCCAAGTCAACACGATTTCATTCACTACATCTGCAGCCCAGGGAAGGCCGCGCCCCGCACTCCAGCCTTCCCCTCTCCCTGGAGCAATCTCCCTCGCAGGTCTCTGTGGGGCCACGAGGCCAGCTGGGATTCGCAGCACTTGCTCAGCTGGCAGGGCCGGTGCGCCAGCTGTCAGAAGCTGTAAAGCTCACCGGATGCAACGCTGAGGACAATTGGGTGGAGGAGGCTGAGTGTGAGGGGGAGGGAGACGAGGCTGAAGCTACTAGAGCTCTGCAAGCACCCCCCTGTCTCATTACTATTTAAATTGGGCTCTCCATGTGTCCTAGCTCTGTGCTGGCCCACCTTGGTAAAAGTGTGTGGCTTCCCCTCCCCCCACAGCTCTAGCCTAAATAATTAATGGCGGGAGGAAGCAACATGTTAAATAATGCTTCATTGTTTCCGGCAAACGAAAAGCTGTTTCCAGCTGCAGTGGCCCCTGGAGAAGCCAAAATGTCTTGCTGGGCGAAGGGCCGAGGCTGCGGTGTCCTGTGCTTATTGAAAGAGTGTAGGCATCGAGGGAGGAGCTGGTTAGGTGCTCTGGAGTATTGTACAGCTAGCAGTAAAAGGGTGGGGGAAGTGAAGATGCTCTGGGCTGCACAGGAGGAATGTGGGTCACAGTTGAAACTAGGTGTCCAGGACAGTGAGGCTACAGAGCAAATTGTGCAGACCCTAAGCCCGTCGTGCTACTCTGATTCATCTTCATGCAGGGCTTAGCAAAGGTGGATCTGTCCTGGGCTCTGCTTTTGGGGAGACCTATGGTCTTAATTATTCCTGTAGCATCATAGCAATGCACGCGTAGACCCAGGCCTTGCCCTGAAGAGCTGACAATCTGTGGGCCCAAGGGGACTAATCACATGAGTATGTGTATGTGTCTGCAGGACTTGGACATTAGTTATGTAAATATGGCCGAGGAAGAAATGTCGATCCTAGGATCCCAACACGGTGTGTTTCAGAGTAACAGCCGTGTTAGTCTGTATTCGCAAAAAGATGAGGAGTACTTGTGGCACCTTAGAGACTAACCAATTTATTTGAGCATGAGCTTTCGTGAGCTACAGCTCACTTCATGTGTACATGAATGAATTAAGCTGCATAGCCCCCAGGAGACAAGTCAAGTATTATAAATGGTCCACAGATGGGGAAGCTGAGGCACAGGGAGGGTCAGTGACTTGCCCAAGGATACAACAAGTGGCAGAGCAAGAAATAGAAACCAGGTCTCTTGATTCCTACTCCTATGCCTTAGTCATGAGACCATCCTGCTCCCCCACCCAGCTAGCCTGTCCAAAAGCTGACACTATAGTTCTTAGGCCCTTGCTCCCTCCCCAGGGGTGTTCTGCACCCCACTGCTAACTGGGTGGCAGCTCCAGCAGGATTGTTGGCTCGTTGCTCAGATTCTGTTCCTTTCCCAGTCATCAGTGCTGCAGGCTAGCAAGGCTCCAGGCCAAGGAGCTTCTCCTACCAGTTCCTATCCCTGCCTTGCTTCCTGTGCTTGTTGCATGCCACAGCTGTCCTGCCTACTCTGCAGCAGCCTTTGACCTCATGAGGCAGTGCGGGGTGGGGTGGAGGGCTGCTGTGGAGATGCGGCAGCTATTGGAGGTCACATTGGGGGCAGGGGGAGAGCTAGGTGCATTCACTCAGTCTTACTTCACAAAAGACCCCTTCTCCCTAAGGCCAGCTCTGTACACATTGCCAGCCTCTGATATTTTTTTTCGTATAAAAGTGAACAAATTACACATTAAAAATCAATCCTGTCTCCAGCAGATGAGGATTGCAGTGGTAAAGAATGAGCTGGTCTGGTATATCCCGCGATAGTTTGTCCAGTGGTTGGAACTGGGAAGGTGAGGACTCCTAGAGTTTGTGCCTGGCTCTGCTCTTGACTTTTTGTGTCACCTTATGCAAGTCACTTCAATCAAAGTTATTGAAAGTGGCCTCAGTTTTGGGGACCCAAACTTGGGATTCCTACTGACTTGATTTTTCCAGAGGTTCTAACCCTAATCCTAACCTGCAGCTCCTACTGATTTCAACTAATGTCACGAGTACTATAAATCAGACATTTCCAAATCGGTAGCCACTTCTGAAGTACTAGGCTTAAAAATCTGTGCCTCAGTTTCCCCATCTGTATAATGGAGTTTAAGGACATTGTACGAATTAAAGTTATTATGGAAGTGAAAATGTTCTAAGCCTTGTCAAAACATGGCTGAGCCGAGTCACCTCTAACATTGACTTTATTTTAATTTGATAAACTGTTCAAGATTAGCCTGATTTAAAAAGAGGGTTGCAGTATGGCCTTCAGTTGAGATAGACTCGTGTGTCCTCGCTCCAGCTGATCAGGGGAGTAAGTTTAGCTGCACTATCCCTTGAGAAACAAACCTCAGCATGCACATAGGGAAAAAGCCAACATTTTATTGACCAGAGCTTCACAGGCAACAACTCCATGCACCTTCCAACTGAGCACATCTTCTGTGCTGCTGTTGCAGGGTTACAGATGGATAGTGGCTTCAGAGGTACACATGCCATTACATCAGCCTTAAGCAGATGAGCTTTACTTACTAGAACCCGTGTTATGTCCGGTGAGCGTTATTTAATGGATGTTTCACCACACTCCAGATTTTCTCATCCTTTTAAGTCCCACTTAGCTGTACTTTGACTGATGTTACACTGAAGTCAACAGGCCTCAAGCACTTGTGTAAGTACTTTCCAGAAGAGGGATGGACTTAAGAACTGTTCAAGTGCTTTCCTGACTTAGGACCTCAAAGCTGATAAACCACTAGCACCCAGACACAACCACATGGTGTTGATTCCAATAGATCTGGGAATCGGTTCTAAAACATATAGATGTAGTTAAAATGTTGGCAGACTGATGGATCTCTTACTGGAAAGTCTGAGCTCTTTTGCAGATCTACTTGCGAGCCTGCACTTTTTGGTACAGCCATTGAGTAATTAAGGTTTTTTAATTTTAATTATGTGCAAGGACTTATCCAGCCACTTATCCACCCTGACTTGATAAAGGTCAGTGCCACTAGACTGTTTAATAATTTATGTCCTTAATATAGAAGTGTAGTGTTTGTGGAATATCCTATTGCTGGGAGCCAGGATATTAAACAGCCTTCCAAGAGAGACAGTCTAATTGCAGTGAGTCTCATAGCATGCATGAGGCATACAGAGATATATTTGCATTAGTGGACGGGGATATGATCTCTTAATTAGCATGACCATCTGAAAACATCCTAGTAAAAGAACTCTACCAGAATTAAGCAGCAGACACTGCACCCTAGAAAGTTGGTTCCCCCTCCCAAGATTCAGAAAAGTAAATAGCATGAGGCGTTAACAATGAATCCTGCTCAGGTAGGGTGCCTGTCACTGTGCTAGGAAAGCTCAGATGGATGGATTAGACAAAACAAATAGTGGTTGACCAGTTACGTTGTGAATTAACAAGTAACTTTACTCAAGCTCTAATCTACCAGCGTTCTGCTCTGCCAAAGCCTGTCCTGGCCATGAGTCTGTTCTGCCTTCATTCCAAGAGGCAGTCCCTGGGTATGAAGCACACTGGCTATGGGAATAAACAGAAAAAAGGCATCTGTCTCTGGGCCCAACATTTTTCACCATTGGCCAAGCAGGTTATGTTGAAGGCCAGGAGCAGGGAGGCTTTCTGTGGCTGTGGGATTGTTTTCCTTAGCCCCACATCTACTCAGGCAGAGCTCCTGGCTTCAGTGTCTGCTGGCTTCTTTGGCAAATTCTCAGAGCAGTGGGCACTGCCCAGGATTCAGTTTGGTGTCTGTGGACTGGCCCTTTTTTGTTGCTCTTGTACCCCATTCCTGACCCTACCTTTTTTTGTGTTGTCCCAAGTAAACAGTTGATCCCAGTTCCTTTTTGGCCTCCTTCCCTCAAACTGGGGGGGAGGGAAGAATCTGTGAGAGGAGCCTTCTGTGGGTTTCCCTTTGCATCCTGGTGGTCAAATATATCAGCCAGGATCTTTCATCAGCTCTAAATTCAGCCTAAAATAAGGAGTTTGGTTCTGATTGGCGAGGAGAGGAAGGCTTTCCTCTTCCCCCCTGCCCCTCTCAGCTGCCCTCTGGAGTTCCTACAAAGTTGAACAACGTTTTAGAGAAGATACAAGAGGATAAGAGACGCTAGAGATGTGCTGGCCGCCACTTCCTGCAGCCCCCATTGGCCTGGAGTGGCAAACTGTGGCCAGTGGGAGCTGCAATCGGCCAAACTTGCGGAAGCGGCAAGTAAACAAACCGGCCTGGCTGGCCAGGGGGCTTACCCTGGTGGGCCGAATGCCAAAGGTTGCTGATCCCTGTTTTACAATCTTAATGACTCCGTTCTAGTTCAGTTATTTCTCATGAATTCCAAAGCAGTTTCTCCATCTCTAGTGGGAGAACTGATCCAATTCCTGTCTCTCTAACCTGTAAGGCAACTATATTGTCTTGTGAGAAGCAAATACAAACACTCATGCTGAAGCAGGTCCAACATGATTGCCTTGGCTTCAGTTGCCTGCTTGAGAGCTCTATCTGCTACTGACTGATGCTAACAAAGTTGGGTTTCTAAGGTTACAGCTGTTACGGAAAGAGTACATTGCTGAGGGCTAAGTTCTACCTTCTTAGTCACACTGAGTAGTACGTTTACTCCATCAGTAGCCCCATTGAAATCAGACAGGAAAAGAGTAAAATTAGTGGGACTATTATTATTCTCTGAGTAATGTTACTCACTGTAAAGATATCAGAATCTGGACCTAAGTTATTTAGAGCACCTGTTGCCGTGGCAATGAGAGACCTAGCTATAAATATGGGGGGAGACTTTTAGAGGCATGAGAGGAACCCAATTCTCAATGAAAGTCCAATGGGAATTGGGTGCCTAACTCATCTTTCTGCCTTTAAATAGTTTGTGGTGTTAAAGGGAACAACTTTCAAAGCCACCCACAGGAGGTGGTATTAGCCAAAACCTCTGCTGCTGTCACCAGAAATCTCATTGGGGAACAAAGGGCCCTGCAAACCCTAAATAGTGCCAGGTGCCCTACACTGCAACTAGTGCTGGAACACGTTCAAAAGGCAGAGAACGTTCCCCCACTGGTCCTGCAAACGCAAACCCAGACGCAATAGCCGGCCCCAGCCCCGACCCCAGCCCCGACCCCAGGCCCAGCCCCAGGCCCAGCCCCAGCCCGACCCCAGCCCGGCCCCAGCCCGGCCCCAGCCCGGCCCCAGCCCCAGCCCCAGCCCCAGCCCAACCCCAGCCCCAACCCCAGCCCAGCCCCAGCCCGGCCCAACCCCAGCCCAGCCCCAGCCCCAGCCCCAGCCCAGCCCCAGCCCGACCCCAGCCCAGCCCAGCCCAGCCCCAGCCCGACCCCAGCCCAGCCCAGCCCCAGCCCAACCCAGCCCAGCCCCAGCCCCAGCCCCAGCCCAGCCCAGCCCCAACCCGACCCCAGCCCCAGCCCCAGCCCAACCCCAGCCCCGCCCCAGCCCCAGCCCCAGCCCAGCCCCAGCCCGACCCCAGCCCCGCCCCAGCCCCAGCCCCAGCCCAGCCCCAACCCGACCCCAGCCCCAGCCCCAGCCCAACCCCAGCCCCGCCCCAGCCCCAGCCCCAGCCCAACCCAGCCCGGCCCCAGCCCCAGCCCCAGCCCAGCCCAGCCCGACCCCAGCCCGACCCCAGCCCAGCCCCAGCCCAGCCCACCTTAACTGCTGTCGCAGGGTACATTACATCAGGCCCAAGCCCAGCCCAGCCCAGCCCACCTTAACTGCTGTCGCAGGGTACATTACATCAGGCTTCAGTAAGCCGAAGAGTATTTATGTTCTTTACTTACTGGAAGCTGGACGACATCATAGGAGCATTATTTTAACGGATGGTTCATCTATTTCAGAACTTCTGGGGTAATTAACAAGTCCTTCCCTGCTGCACTTTGGCTTCCTCCATGTTTTTTTTTCCTTTGGACCTAAAAACATGATTACTGAGTATTGCTTCCCCTCCTTCATAGGCTGCTGGATGGGGCAGGGACTCTTTTTTTTTTTTTTAAGGTGTCTTCCCACCATCCATTCCAGATATCACTCTGGTTCCCTTCTCCTCATACGGGTCCTGATTCAGCAAAGCATTTCAGCCTGTACAAAAACCCGTGCATATTCAGCAATCACATTAATATGTGCGTAAATCCCTGTGACGCACAGAGCCCAAGGCTGAGATGTCTGACTCCTATGGAAATTTTCCTAGGCCTCTTTACCAACCCCAGCTTAGGTACTCTTCTGAATATAGATGGCCAGCTGAACTGGGGTCACAGGTGGTAGTCCTCCTTCATTCACTTTTCCGCTGGGAGGCTCAAGCACTGTGTGTCTTCTGATTAATGTTAATAATGTTATACTATGACTATGTCTCTTAGCTTTGAATAAATAAATATAGCTTGGCCCCCAGTGCTCCAGCTGGCAGTAGCCTCCCTGCAGCATTTCTGCAATTGCTACAGACTACTGAGGTATTTGTCCAAGTGGGGGAAGCAGTGATCCATGTTGCTGAGGCGTAAGTGCCACTTGCTATGTTCACATTATTCACGAGAGGTGCTTGCTTCACAGACTGCTAGACACTGATAGAAGAAATCAAAGTGCAAAGAACTAACCTCACTGTCCTTGAGGCACTAAGGACCGCAGCTGGCCTTGCTTGAATGGCTAAAGACTTTTGTGTCCTTAGTGCTTGGCTGACCATGGGTATCAACTACCTGCTTTCTAAGACATTATGGGGCCTGATCCAAAGTCCTTTGAAGTCAGTGGGAGTCTCTACATCAACTTGTTTATTACTTGGATGCCTAAGGAAAGTAGTTCCCAGTCTCTTCCATACTGCAACCCCATTTTCCAAACTTCGACCACTTGCTCCTCTAGCAGGGATAGTCATCCCATTTAGCAGCATGTACTCTGTTCCTGTATATGTAAACCCCAAAGGAGAAATATGAAGAACAGGTGAATGCCAGTGAAGCGGGGCAATTACCCGACTCCTGTGAAAGGCAAGGCTGAGCCCCACAGAATCCCACTCAGATGCAAGGCTCTGTGTTAGTAATACAGATCAAGATACAAGGTCAGGCCTGCAGCACCATATGAGAGAAGATGACCAATGTCTTGAATGGCCCACTCCTCTCCATCAGGCTTTCCTGGAAGTGGTCTGAGGTAAAGAGAGGTAGGGACAATGGCAGGAAGAAAATCATTCAAAACCAGCTGTATATGAGACTATTGATGGTGCCAATCTCTGCTGCTCCTTCCCCCTTCAGGCTCTGAGTCTGTGTGTGTCCCCCAGCACCCCCAGTACGTTCTGGCTCCAGGGGAATGTGAACTGCAGCAAAATCACCCAGCCCAAGCACAGCACCGCACTGATGACCAAAGGCTTGTTCAATATGTGGGATCAAACATTTCACGCTTTCGATAATGGAAACACTACCCCATCTAAAGTCCAGTATGAAGAACGAGAGCCTGAATACTGTCCTCTATCATGGTGTTTGGCTAAGACACAATTATCCAGGCAGAGAAAGGAAAACATTAGTACATGAAACCAGGATGGCTGTGGCACCTTATTCCCACACCTGCCTGGAGACTGCCTTTTATCTTAGTAGGTACATGGCCTGCATCCACATCTCTGGCTGGGATCTTGTCACATTTCAGAAGCTAAGCAGAGTTAGGAAAGGTCAGTCCTTGGCTAGCAAACTTCCAGGGAAACCTCAGGCGCTGCAGGAAGCAGCATTGGTGATGCCAGCTGGGGTTCTTCCCTTTGCATCCAGGATGAACCAGCGCCACGCCATGGGCTGGGGGGTGCTGCTAAAGTGTGGCCTTCTGTAAAACCACGTTGCAAGACTTCATGGCACTTTTCCCAAAGTACAGATATTGACCTCTATGTCCTGACCAAGCACCAACTCGGGTGCTCATATTCTGCCTTCCTATAACATCCCCTGTAATTTCAATTTAAAAAATTACTTCACTTGCCTTCCTAGAATGGGGAAATCCATTCAACTCCAGGGAAGTTGTATATCAGTAGTAGGGGAGTAATCCAGGCACTGTCTGTCTATCTGTGGCCAAATTCAGATATGCTTTAAATGGGTGCCACTCCATGACTTCAATACAATTCCATCCTTTTCTGCCAGGTCTGAAACTGGCCCAGTCTCTGTAGAGCATTTTAACATGGTTTCAGGATTAAAGATGAACTGGCACATGAAGTTGCAAGCCCAATAGCAAGGACTTGTAATGAATCTGTAAACTTGGGGGGTGGGGAGTGATCTGGGAAATTACAGGCCTGTTAGTTTAACCTCAATTGTATGCAAGATCTTAGAACAAATTTTGAAAGAGAAAGTAGTTAAAGGCATAGCAGTAATCAATAATTGGGATAAAATGCACATGGTTTTACAAAAGGTAGATCATGCCAGACCAACTTGATCTTCTTCTTTGAGAAGATAACTTTTTTTTTTTAATAGACGAAGGAAATGCAGTAAATCCACTCTACCTGGATGTCAGTAAGGCATTTGATACAGTTCCACATGGGAAATTATTAGTTAAATTGGAGAAGATGGGGATTAATATCAGAATTGAAAGGTGGATAAAGAACTAGTTAAAAGGGAGTCTACAATGAGTCATACTGAAAGATGAACTGCCAGGCTGGAGGAAAGTTACAAGTGGAGTTCCTCAAGGATTGGTATTGGAACCAACCTTATTTAACATTTTTATTAATGACCTTGGCACAAAAAATGGAAGTGTGCTAATAAAATTTGCAGATGACACGAAGTTTGGTATTGCCAATACAGAGGGGGACCAGAGTATCATACAAGAAAATCTGCATGACCTTGAAAACTGGAGTTATAGAAATAGCATGAAATTTAATAGTGTAAAGTGCAAGGTCATGCACTTAGGGACTAACAACAAGAATTTTTGCTATAAGCTAGGGACATTATCAGTTGGAAGTGACAGAGGAAGAGAAAGACCTGGGGGTATTGGTAGATCACAGGATGACTATGAGCCGCAGCTTTGAAAAAGGCTAATGCGATCCTAGGATGCATCAGGCAAGGTGTATAAATCTGTCCATTTATTCTTTTATATAGGGACTGTCCGATGCAAGTGAATGGTACCTGTACGTCTACTAATGTGATATATGCCATCATGTGCCAGCAATGCCCCTCTGCCATGTACATTGGCCAAACCGGACAATTCCTATGTAAAAGAATAAATGGACACAAATCGGACATCAGGAACAGTAACACACAAAAACCAGTGGGAGAACACTTCAGTCTTCCTGGACATTCTGTAACAGATTTGAAAGTAGCTGTACTTGAACAAAAAAACTTCAGAAACAGACTACATCCACCCTGATAGAATTGGCCCTGTCAACACTGGTTCTCCACTTGTGAGGTAACTCCCTTCTCTCCATGTGTCAGTATATAATGCCTGCATCTGTAGTTTTCACTCCATGCATCTAAAGAAGTGGTGTTTTACCCACAAAAGCTTATGCTCAAATAAATCTGTTAGTCTTTACGGTGCCACCAAACTCTTTCCTGTCACCCTCCTTGTGGCGATGTAAGAGGGCTGGACTGCGGGTCACACACATCATTGTGGTCTCTCTATTAGGCTATAAGTGATAGTTTTTAAGTATAGTAGCAGCAAGATAGAAGGTGCTCCCTTTTCTGATAGTTATTTGAACTAAGTGCAATAATCAATGCCACTTGCATGTGAGCTGGAGGGGAAACTGCCCCGTCTATTTGGTTAAGTAGAAAGGACATTAAAACTGACTTTGCTTAGGACAAAGGTGCGTGCAGACACGTAATGCATGTCATCGCAGAGAGACGATAAGGAGAGTCTGGGGAAAGAGATTGAGTTTTTGTTCAGGGAAGATAATTACTGGAAAAGAGAATAAATCGGGAGTTCAAATGCAAGATTATGGACATGCTTATGTTGTGGTTACAGTCAGAAAATTTACTCTAACGATAACATTGTGGTTTCATTTATTTGTAGTCACTTCCTCTGTGCTCATTGTTCCATGTTTATTCTTTGATCTTTCTCAATGACTTCCAGACAACTTACAAGACAAATAATGATATTTTCCCCATCTGCAAACTCAACCTGCGATCTGAAAAATTGGTTCTTCCCATTCCACTGTCATGAGCAATTAAGATTTTATATTCAAACAACTTAGCTGCTCGTTCTGCAGATGGCATATGAGGCAGAATAGAATTAAGATTCATTTTCCATTGTTCTGCAGTGGCAACAGGAGTCAAAAATAAGAGTTGGGTCCAGGCCCAAGCTGCGTCAAAATCCAAGGGAGTTTGGATCCAGTGTTCTCATTTGAGTCCAAACCTAATAACACTTTTATCAGCAAACAATTCAAAAGCTAACAGCTGTATAGCAGGTTAATGCATGTGGTGCTTTGTTTGGGGTTCGTAGTGTTGCACTAGTACTCTTGCACTTTAGGGCATACGTATTTTCCTAGAGACCAGTGCAGTAAAGCAGGATTTCAGTTTCAATGCTCCATTAAGCTCAGCATGGAATGTGAACCCTGAGAATTTGAAATGTGTGTCAATGAGCGATAGGCCCAGGTAACAAAGCTCAGATCTGAACTTGAACTCTCCCACAGTTTTGATGTGCTACTAAGGGTGACAGTCGTCTTAGCCAGGCCAGACATGAATTGATGAATAGGGTGTTCTAGACCTGGTTTGAGTTTGGCTCATTGTACAGACCAGATCCAATTCTCTCCAAAGTTTAGGGGTGGTTATATCTGGGCTTACTGGTTCAGGTTAATCTCTAGTTCAATCTTTGCTCCCCTCTGCTGACTTCTGCAGTCTCTGAGAAGTGAAGATCATTTGGTACATGTTGTACAGACAACTGCTAAAAGGTGAAGGGCCGGATCCTCAGCTGCTGTAACTCAGTGTAAGTTCCATTTAATTCCATGAAGCAATACTGGCCCTAGGTGTGTATATATCTTCTATATCAATTGCCCAAAACAGGGGGTGACACCTGCGATAAGGCCTGCGAGGTGTTTGCCACCCCCAGACTTTTAAGAGGTCTGTGTGATCCCTTGTCTTCTACTTCCACCTCCCCACATCAAGTTTGGAGACAATCATTAGGGAAGCAAACTTCGCCTCTCAGAATTGTTTCTGAAATCACCCCTGCCCAAAACTGAGTATAAACAGGAAGGGTGTGAGAGCAAACATTTTGGCAATTTATGCTCTGCTGAGTAAACATAACATTCCTCTGTTAACTGAATGGATGAATATGCAAAGGCTTGTTTAAAATATCACCATGGGACAAATCCTAGTCCCACTGAAGCCAAAGTGGTTCATACCACTAAATCAGTGGTGTAAGGGTTTGGACCGAGGTGACTAGATTTGCTTTGGTCATTGTGCTTCTTGGCTGCAAGGTTGTGTTGGAAGACTCCAGTTAGGAAGGCCTGGAAGTGCCTGCCTGGGAAAGAATAGGGAGCAACCCAAAAGCACCTAGGAGGGGCTGAAGGGAGAGACAACAGGAGCCTGGGAAGGTCAAAAGCTGAGTCTATGGGTAGAAGAACTAAAGGAAAGAAGACAGAGCCCTTAGGAAAGAGGGCCTGCGCCTAGTTTGAGACTGTAGCAAAGACTGTTTTGTTGGGTCTGAACTTGGACAAAGGGACTCAGTTACCCTGGAAGGGGCTGACTTCTTGTTTTGACTGAGCTGGAGGGCAAAGTCACTGAATCAGCCAAACCAGCCTGTGCAGTTTTCAAGAAGCCCTGAAGAAGGGGGAAACTGAAGCAGGGGTGCTACAGCCCATGTGGGGTGCTCTGGAGATGGTAACATCCTGTGACACTGGCATAGTCAGCAAGATAACAAGACCCGCCCTCCCATCAAGGAGGGATGGTGATGGTGCGGCCTGAGGGACTGAGGACATTCTACACCTTCTGGGGCATTGGCAGAAGCAGCAGGAGGTACAGTGGGCTGCTCAGCAGAAGATGTGGCCAGAGTTCCTGCTAGCCCAGCAGTGATGGCAAGAAGATCAAAGTTGTCAGAGGGGAGGAAGGTCATGCTGGTGTTTCCAGTGTAGAAAGCCTGCCCATAAAAGGTTTGAGTGCCTCAGGTGGTAGAGTGCGCACTAGGCATGGGCTCAGGGAGGAGGTACCTCAGGGAAGCAGAGGCACTGGAAGGCCAGGAACCAGAGATGTAAGGTTTCCAGATGCAGAAAGTTGGGACACATCAGAAGGGTCTGCCCTGGAAGACGAAGGGAAATGAGGGATGCAAAGTTGGCGAAATGTTATAACCTGTTGGCGGAAGTACAAAGGCAAGAGAAAGTGGCCCCTTACCTAACAGAGGATGGAGAGGAGGGATTGGCTCAGAAAGTTGAGCTGAAAAGGCTCTGGGAGCAAACAGAAGACATGAAGCTTAAGCTGGAAGCTGAAGTCAACAACCTTAGAGAGCTCAGGAAGAAATCAGAGCAGTTACAGGCTTAGGCAAAGGATGCCCAACAGAGGAGAGAATCAGCCACATGGAAGTGTTACCAGAGCACTGAAACATCTGGTGGGGTATGCTAAAATGGTAGGCACAAGTACCCAAGAATTATCTGCACTGGGAGATATCACAGGGCCTACAGCCTGGCAAAGGAGTCAGCTCTTCAGAGGTCTTTTTACCTCAGCATATATAAGGTGTTTTTTGTGAGATGCTATGATACCACAGGGATGGTCTGATATCCCTAGATAGAAAACTAGGATCATCCATCTGGCCCCTCTGGCTCTCACTTTATGAGCTCAGATATCATGGTAAGAGCCATACAAATGCCCAAAAACAACTTTTTTTTTTTTAATGGACGTGGAAGCCTAGATTCACCAACCCCAATCAGATGATTAACCCTTCAAATCTGCTCCTTTGCCTCTGACAGTTGCCCATATTTTAGCTATTACTTTTCATCTGTGATGGGATTAGCATATGCATCCCTACTTTGTGTGGTTATTGGCTACAGGGACATTAATATCTGTAAACCACTTGGGAGATGGAAAGTGCTGCATGCAGGCTAAGTAGTAATATTGTATGCCTTTGTTTCAGGACCTCAGTATTACACATGCAGGATTGCAGCAGCTAAATGTCTAGGGTTCCTAGTGTGCACAAACCATCTTAAATGTCCTTCTCCACTATTGATCCTGATAGTAATTCTGGACTGAGTTCAACAGCACATACAAGCATCTTGCTTAACACACAGACTGACCTTCCATAAAAATTAGTATCTTCTGTTCCCTACACCTAAAATGGGTTTGAGAATAAAAGGCTCGATCCTGCATTCAGAGGAAGTTGAGGGCACTCAGCACCTCACAAGACAGCCCACAACCCTGTGCATAGCTCCCCTAACCTCTGCTTAGCATGACCAATTTTTCCCTGCTCTTTGGAAAGAAAACCTAGGATTATGTTGCTACAAATGAAAGGTTTCAGCCATTGTATTAGAGGAGTCACAGGTAAGCATCATTTTCAATATCAACTTCCCACCCCCGCTGCCCATCCCCCCACTAGCACAAACAAACTGTCTTTGTGCAGAAGCTCATCTTCATTTTCAGCTGCAGCATTTATCAATGTGGCTTTTCAATAATCCTCTTCCCACAGGTAAAGAAAATCCAGCATCCAAACGGGTTCCATGATTCTCTGAAGCTGGAAAAAAAAATGGATCACTGCCTGTTCTGTAATTTCATTCAATTCATTAAAGGATTCTCCTCTCTGCTGTAGGCCGGGGAGGAACTAAGAATATATGCCCCATGTGACTGTCTGATCTTAAATCCTAGTGTGAAATTGGATTTTCCTTAACTCCCTTGTGACTCGACCTTTGCAATCTCCCTATGTTGTCAACCAATCGGACAGGATAATTTTATAGCATTACTGTGTGCAGCCAGAATTCACAAACATATTGGGTGCCTGAGAATGAATGGCCTCTCTCTGGGAAGCACAAGAGGAGTTTCGCTTAATTTCAAAAGAATCCAGAAATTTCAGATACTTGCCCCGGGCCGTGGTCAGTCCATGGGGCATAACTTCTTAGTTTCCCTTTGTGGGCTACATGGCCTATTCAGTTTGCGAAGAATCTGTTCTTTCATCCTTTAAAAACCTCAAGGTCTTGTCTGCACATAAGTTCGACCAGTTTAACTGAAGGTGCATTTTTAAGTCAGAGATGCCTGTCCCTACGTGGGCACTCTTTATTTCCATGTAAAAGTGCCTCACATCACCTGAAGTTAAGTCCACGCTTTGACTTCTGTTCAGTTAAACCAGTGCAATTGTCTCAGACAGACAAGGCCTAGCCTTCTAGCCCGTGTCTTGTGCAGAACACCCTCCAAACATGAGCCGAGTATAAACCAGGCAATGTTGTCTGCCTGAATGTGCAGATAGTCTGAAGCAGGGTGACCAGATAGCAACTGTGAAAAACAGGATGGGGGTGAGGGGTAATAGGCACCTATATAAGAAAAAGTCCCTTTAAAAACGGGACATCTGGTCACCCTAGTCTGAAGCAATAGCTCAGCAAGAGCCGCTTTATATATTAATACACACACACAGCGGCACAGCTCAACCCACCTTGTTATGGGCTGGTTCTCAGGAGACTGACTACTGCTATACCCAGGTCACATGCTTCCCTGCAGAGCCCCCTCATGTGGAAGCGGGAACAAGAAAAAACCTTCTCATTTAAAGTGATAGCTGACAACTGTAACAGTTTTTTAATACATCACACTGAGGATGACAATTTAAAAGTCAGTGCTGTGAACTGCTTCACTTCTGCTTATTTTCACCAAAACATCCAGCCACTGCATTTATCTCCATCCCAAAATGTGTCAAAGCCCTAGCTGTCTCCTACTCAACTGCCATTTCCCCCCGGCAACTTCTTCATTGCAGTTCTGTATTCACAGAAAAATGTTTGACATATCAAAAACTGAAACTGTGGGGGCAGTGTAATATAAATGGAACTTGCTAGCAAACTAAATAATGCCAGGGCTTTTGTACTGATTTGCATTAATTGTGATGTTCAATTCATTAAAAACCTGAGTTTTTTTAATGACAGTGAAGCTGCTGGAGAATTTTCTTGGCAGTATTTAGGCCTACCATGGACCACAATTAAAAACAAAATTCAGTGAGTTTGGGAAACAAAAACAGAATGAGTTTGATGCCCAGAACTATGAGCTGCTGTTTGATCATGAGCAGCTTATACATAGTAGTTCAATGCTAGGTCAGTTCTGAAAACTATCTTAGACCACTTTGGAGTGGGCAGGGTAGGAAAATGTGCTCTCCTTTGTGTGAAACTACGTATGGGTAAATTTATTCCCCATGTTTTTTTCTTTAAAAACCCAGCAGTGGTGAAGGGTGCTGTGATAAGAGCCCTGAAATAAATCTCCCCCCCAGAACAGCGGTTGAACAGGCCCCCATCAGCACAAGCTTCCCTGCCAACATGTCTGATCTCTGAGTTGGATAGTGCGGCCTGAAATGGATGCTCAGAGGTCAGTTCAGTCCTGTGTTTTCTGCTGAGAATGCCAGCAAGTATGATATTGGTTGTAGACGTTTGTGATATTGGATGTTTTTTTCTTAAAGCTTCAGCTCCTGGACGCCTGTTACATGAAAATCGCCACTTGCTTACTTTCTTGGAGAAAAGCTGGTTGTCAAACTCTAAAACATGGGGTGGGCAAACTACGGCCCCCGGGCCGGATCCTGCCCCTCAGGGCTTTGGATCCGGCCGGCAGGACTGCCACCCCTGTGGCGCCGCAGGCCCCCCGCCGCTCCTGGAAGCAGACGGCGCCTCGTCCCTGCGGCCCCTGGGGGAGGAGGGGTAGAGGGCTCTGCGTGCTGCCCTTGCCTGTGGGTACCGCCCCCAAAGCTCCCACTGGCCACGGTTCGCAGTTCATCTGCTCTGGTCCCGGTGAGTGCCACCACCACCCTGGAGCCGCTCCAGGTAAATGGCGCCGGGCCGGAGCCTGTACCTCAAACCCCTCCTGGACCCCAACTCCCTGCCCTGAGCCCCCTGCTGCACCCTGCACCTCTCCTGCACCACAACCCCCTGCCCTGAGCCCCCTCCTTTACCCCCTCCCACAACTCGCACTTCCTCCTGCACCCCGACCCCCTTCCCTGAGCCCCCTTGTACACCCCGCACCCCTCCTCTGCCCCAATCCCTTGCCCTGAGCCCTTCCTGCACCCCACACTCCCTCCTGCACCCCAACCGCCTGCCCCAGCCCTACATTCATGGCCCTGCATGCAATTTCCCCACCCAGATGTGGCCCTCAGGCTAAAAAGTTTAGGCCCTGCTCTAAAGGCTACAACCCCAGAAGACAAATAAAAAAACATTTTTTTTAAGAAGTTTCATAATTTTTAAAATAATCTTGTGATTTTTTTTAGGGACCCTAACTTATGATTTCTGAATGTCTGGAGATGGCCACAGCCGCAGATCTCCGTGTCATGGCAGGATGCCCGATAGCAGAGATGGTTGAAAGTCTCTTTAGCAGCTCTATGCACTGGCTGCAGCTTGTTGTGCTGCTGGGATAGAAGAGCGAGGCTGGTACTGACTTCCTTTTTTCCCCTCCCCCACTCCAGCAAGGGTTAATTTTTCTTCACAGGTCTAGCATTAGACAGCAATGAGGTTTTGAATATCCCAGCGGCTGGGCCCCCAGCTGAGGCCCGAGCACTTGGCCAGCACGTTTCCAAAGAACAAGACCTACCCACATTCTGCTTTCAAAACGCCACTGTATTTGACTTGTGCAAGGACATGCAGTGAGCCAGTAACAGAATAGGACCCAGGAGTCCAGACAATCAGCACCCTGCTCACATCTAGAACATGCTCTCTCAAATCAAGTGTTGCATCATGTTACAGCTTTGAAATATACATGTGCAGCACATAGGACAGGGGTGGGCATTCTTTTTGGCCTGAGGGCCACATCTGGGTGGGGAAATTGCATGCAGGGCCATGAATGTAGGGCTGGGGCAGGCGGTTGGGGTGCAGGAGGGAGTGCGGGGTGTGGGAGGGGGTGCAGTGTGCAGGAAAGGGCTCAGGGCATGGGGTTGGGGCAGAGGAAGGGTGCGGGGTGTACAAGGGGGCTCAGGGAAGGGGGTTGGGGTGCAGGAGGGAGTGCGGGGTGTGGGAGGGGATGCAGTGTGCAGGAGGGGGCTCAGGGCAGGGGTTGGGGTGCAGGCTCCGGCCCAGCACCATTTACCTGGACCGGCTCCCTGCCTGCCTGCCCTGGCCCCGCGCTGCTCCCAGAAACAGCCAGCACCACGTCCCTGCGGCCCCTGCGGGAGGCGGAGCAGAGGGCTCTGCACGCCGCCCTCGCCTGTGGGTACCTCCCCTGAAGCTCCCAACGGCGAACCGCGGCCAGTGGGAGCTTCAGGGGCGGTACCCACAGGCAAGGGCAGCACGCAGAGCCCTCTGCCCCTCCTCCTCCAGGGGCCGCAGGGATGAGGTGCTGTCTGCTTCCGGGAGCAGTGCGGGGCCTGCAGTGCAAATGGGGTGGCAGTCCCGCGGGCTGGATCCAAAGCCCTGAGGGTCTGGATCCAGCCTGCGGGCCGTAGTTTTCCCACCCCGGACATAGGATGAGCTGCAATTTAAGCAAAAACTGAGTGCAAGACATGATTTCTAAGGGCTCAGGAATTGGTGTCTCTCACACAAGACTACAATAAATTCCTTACAGACAAAGGATTTGGGGATTGATTTTTATTTCAGCCACAGAATTGCAGAGAGCCAAAGGAGCCTGACTGTAAGCTAGACAGGCTCACAGTTTACCCTTGAAAACCCTGTGCCGCAGAGCTTCAATCTCATTTGGCATGCTGCCCAAAAAAAGATAACGAGGATAGAAGCTGAAGTCTGCTTTGTGCTGTTAAAGCACAAATCCTTTCACCAGCCAACTAACTCGGTGATAGGGATTCCTCTTAACAACAAAAAGCTGATCAAAGTTCTGGGCATCATCCAATTGTAAAAGGTGAAATGAAAAGCTCTTTAATTTACAATCAGGAGGAGTTATTTCAAACTGCTGAAGATGCCACACTGCTAACCGCACACCCTATAGGTGCAGACTTAACAATGCCTTTACTTATGATGTTTAAAGCAAACGTTTTGAATTCTGTTCCCTTTTCCTGACTGCCAAACCCTGAGCTACGGGTTTCCCCAGCCACAGATATTAGTCAGTGTTTCTCAATGACCAGTCCCTGAGGTCTCCCTGACACGGCTTAGGAAGGCAGAAAGCCGCTCCATGGTATCAAAAAGGTTGAGAAACACCGCATTAATGTCCTGTGGGGGCATCCTCTCAAAGTTCCTGACGAGGTTTTTGGAGTAACTGTCCCCAGAAATCTGTCCTGGGTTATATAGTGAGCCCTGGGTCTGCTGAGACAGGTCTTTGTGAGTGTGGTTCTCTGGGGCTGGGCACTGTGTTGTCATTTACCATTGAGCATGGGGGTTCTAAAATACACCAGCAGAGTGAAGAGCTGTGAGTTGGTGGTAGGTTTGCACTTGCATTGCACAGCGGTAAATGAGGAGACAGTTAAGGTTAGGCACAGAAGGTACGTCTACATAGCCAGCGGCAGCGAGTCTCACAGCCTAGGGCGACAGAGGAGGGCTCACACTATGGCGCTAAGCACAGCCGTGTACACATGGCAGCCCAGGCTCTGAAGCCTAGGGAGGTGGGCTTCAGAGCCCAAGCCCAAATGCCTGCCTAGTTATTTTTAGAGCTATAGCCCAAGCCTGTAGACCAGAGCTCTGAGACGCACCACTTGCTTTGTAGACACACCTAGAGAGGTTAAAAATGTCTAGCCCAAGTCAGGGGTGCTCTGCCCGCTCTAACCATTAGCTCCAGTGCCTTCCTGACTGTGAGCACTGTGTGTCCGAGTTATCTGCTCGGAGGGCCATCCTGTCCGCGTGGGTCCCTTACATTGCACCAAACACGCCGCAGCCGTCACTGCCACCTTCACAATCAACCGAAGCAACGAATACTTTAGGTCAGACTTCCCCTCTTCCCCAGTCCCTCCATATCTCTCGCTGCAGTAAATAACTCAGGCTTGCATAGCTGCGTAGACTGGTATTCACTTCTGCTCATGCTGAGAGCTCCTTTAACAGCTTGATTCCTGTCAGAGAGCGCAGTGTAACCCACTCACCTTCTGGGTGTGGTGTTCTATCCCACCTTGTGGCACCAAGACCACTTAGAGAGCAATTAATGAGACTGCTCTACAGCCTTAGCTAGAGGCAGGTGGCTTTTAGCTCATGCTGTAGTGGCTTATACACTAAGCTCCAGAGGTCCCCGGTTCGATCCTGCCTGCCGACGACCAGGGTCTGTAGGCGTTACACCAGTACTCTTTTTGTCCTTTGGAAAATGGCTTCTATCTATTTATTCCTGCCTTGTCAAGCTGCAGTCTTCCATCTCTGTTAGTGGGCTAGTGGCACTCTAATGTGCTGTGTAAACCAATACGCAGAGGGTTAGGCCCTGTCCTCCTGTTAACCTGCGAGCGGAATTTAGCATCCACAAACCCATGCAGGAGACAGCTGTTGACATGTTACATGAGTAGGCAGCTTAGTGAGTCAAAACCCCACTGACCTCTCCGTGCCATTTCCCTTGAAAGGAGGAGTATTTAACACTGAGTGGATCAAATGATAATTTCTTCTAAACTGCTACATCTTCCCGTTAACTTAACTCCATCACAGGGGAAATTCTTTATTCGTATAGCAGTAGTGTCTAGGTGCTCAGGCCCCCGTGTGCTAGGCACTGTACAAACAGAACAAAAATGGATCCTGCACGTGCAGCAGCTTTAACGCTATCCAAGGGGAAACCTTTCTTCAAAGGTTCCCAGTATGGTTAACTCTCACCAGTTTCATTGTGAGTCCAGCTGCTGGGCGTGAGAGTCTGCATGACAATTTCCCCTTTCGTTTTTTTTTATAAAAGAGCATTTATGTTTCTCACCCTCTTGAGAAAAGCTTGGAAACGTGGAGCGAGAGCACCCTGCAGGTTCAGGAGCCTGAAGGCAAGGAAAAAACCCCAAATGCATGAGGTTTTTAAAAAGAGAAAAATTCACTGGGGCGGGGGTTAAACCGATCTCATGATTTTGGGGGCCAGACTTGGGTGTGAATCCTTGGGCAGGGCAATACTGTGTGTTTGTGCTCTTTTGGGTATGGAAAGTGGCACTGGAAAAATCTGAGCTTCGTTCAAGAGGTGTTTAGGTTGGTGAGGAGAAAGCAGGACCTCAGGAATGGAAGCCGAGCTGGGAGACGGAGAGCAGAGCCTCCACTGACATCAGTAGAGCGAGGGTGATTTACACCCACTGGGGATATGGCCCAGGGCCTTGAGGGGCATGTTCCCTCTAAAGGGAATTCATGAAACTAGGATGTCTCTTTGCCTAATGTAGAGCGTGTTAGTTCTACCACCCAGGTGTGAACAAGCTTCCTCTGCTATGCTGAATGAGGTGATCAGTGTGCAGTCTGTGAGCATGCAGGAAGCCAGAGATGAGGGCGGATTTGAGGCCTCCTTGTCCCCAGCTGAAATAATCCCTGTACAGGGGGCATTTCACCAGAAAAGAGAAGCAGGTAATTGCTCTAAACCACTTCCGTGCGGTGTCAATTGTAAGTAATTATTGGCCTGGGAAAAGAAACCACTAGTGTGAGCCAGCTTGGGGTTACTAAGGAGAGAAAACAGTGCTCTTGGAAACATCACTCTGTCTCAGCTTTAAATGAGGGAACTCTGAGTTCTGAGGAAATGCTCCCCCTGTGGGTGAGAGTCTCCTTTTATGGTATTGGTTTTCTCCAGTCTTTACACGCAGGTTATAGGGGCCAAGTTCAGTGGTGAGAGTATGTCACATGTTGGGTCACATTCTAGCTCCCACTTTGGCATCTTTAGAATTGCACCAATGCCAGAAAGCTGGCTTAAATAGTCAGTGGGGGACTGCCACAGAAGGACGGTATTCTGTGGGGGTCTGAGTTGGTTTGGCTAGAACGCTGCTGTGCTCTGGCAATCTTCCTGGGGGCCTGTTACCAGTTGGTGGAAGTTCGAGGCGCCCTAAGGCTGGACAGAAGCAGCCCTCATTTCCCCCCAGGATTAGAGGAATGGAAAGGTGGTGTAATACTTTGCCACCCCCTTGTGAAGCAGAGATGCATTATTTACCCTGCTTTACAGATGGGATAATGATGGCACAAAGATCAAGGCCCAGATCCCCAATGGGATTTAGATGCCTAAATCCCTTTGAGGATCCAGGCCTAAGTAATGTGCACCTCGTCACATAGGAAGTCTGCGGCAGAGACAAGAAAGCCAGCTCTCATTCCTCCCAGGCCTTTGCCTTAACTCACAAGACTAAGTGTCGTCCCTCTTTGTTTACGAGTTCCGCAGTCCGGAAGCCCCTCTTTGATGTCCAGGCGAAATTGCGGTTTGTAGATAACAGTGAAGTCTGGCAGAACATTCATTGACAAGGAATTTATCAGCATCATTCGCAGACTGGGTCACTGTTTGCCAAGACTTCTAGGGAATATAATTTAATTAGTCCTCTGACAGCCCTCCCTTGACTCTTCAGCCAGCTGCAGAAGGTATTCCAGTAGAGTAGCGCACCAGAGGAAATGCCCTGAGAGCAGGCAATGGAAAATAAGAAGTTACTATGTTTGGTAGCTTAGCTGATTCCCCACAGGCCCCAGGCTGTGAGTCACTCATACGTAGGTCACCAATGCTGATTCCCCTGAGGAGGAAGGAGAGGAGGTGGAAAAACAACAAGAGAAAAATAATGTCAGTCCGTGCCAGCGATGGGACGGTTGGAGGAGGTGGCAGGAAAGGGAGTGAAAAGTCAGACAGACTTGCAGGCTGGTGTCTGCTGCTTGCTCCTCGGGAATGTGGGCCCAGATCCTCAAAGGCAGTTTAGGTGCCTGTCTCCCATTGAAATCAGTGGGAGTCAGACACTTAAATACCTCTCAGGATCTGGACCGGGATCACTGTTCACACTCAGAGGGCCCAGTTCAGTGCTGACCCAGCCGGTAGTATCCAGGGCACTGTGGTGTTGTTAGAGAGGACAGAAGAAGGGTGAGCTAAAGCAGTGTACGGGCTACTCTCTCCCCTCCTCATAGAAGTTTCTTTGCCTGCTGCACTCCTCTTTCCTGTCCATTCAGGGCTGCTTTCTGCTCTCACATTGGTCTGAGCTCGCATAGCACTGCTGAAACCAAAGTAGGTCTTGTTTACACTGGGAAAACAAGGAGTGTTGAGAAAAAGTGTTCTAAACCCACCTCACTTTCCCAGTGTAGACACGGCAAGAGTTTCTCTGGCTTTGCACTGACATAACTGACAGCACAATCAGGACCTCAGAGTTAACACTGATTTATGCTGCTTTATAGCCACTTACCAATTCAAAGCTATCTATCCTAGTGTCTTGGGCTGGAGCCCGTCCCCATCGTATCTGAGGACCTTACGCAGATGCCTCTGAACTTAGCCCATAGATCCTGACATTATTCTTCATTTTGTTACTCTTCATCTTAGGAACATTTTTGAAGGCAGATTTTAGATCTACTTTAGATCAGGAGTGTCCAAACTTACTGACCCTCCAAGCCACCTACAATATTCTTAAGAAGCACAAGAGCCACAAGACATGCACAACCTGCCCCATGGGGTAGCCCCTGCCGGGGCAAGAGGTTAAAGCCCTTAGACCCCCCTCCCTGCAGGGTTGAAGCCCCTAGTCCCGTCCCACCCCTCACAGGGCAGAAGCCCTGAGGCCCCCACCCCCGGTCCAGTCTAGTAGGAGGAGAAAGTGCTGGGGGAGGCGCATGGGAAGCTCTGGGAGCCACACTTTAACTGTGAAAGAGCCGCATGCGGCTCACGAGCCACAGTTTGGCCATGCCTGTACTAGATTCAGAGTCATTTACAGGGACTGCTCTCAGTAGACAGCAGGATTCCATGGCCAGGGTAAATGCAGTGAAAAACTTAAGAAAATACCAATGGAGAAAACATGGCAATGCTGAGTCCCCATTGCAGAGGCAGGGCCTGCAAATCTTTATATTAAAAAATAACAAGGGACAGGATGTCTCAGTGAGAAAAGAGGTTTATTCCAGCTCCCTCCTCAACTTCTACCTAGTGCTAACACCAGGACATGTCCTCTGCTGGTGTAACTCAACATAGCTCCATTGACCTCAGGGTCCAATTGATCACCATATTTGGGGACAGTAAGAAATTTTTCCCCTGGTCAGATTGGCAGAGATCCTGGGGGGGTTTCACTTTCCTCTGCAGCATGGGCCATGGGTCACTTGCAGGTTTAAATTAGTGTAAATGGTGGATTGTCAGTAACTTGAAGTCTTCAAACCATGATTTGAGGACTTCAGTAACTCAGCCAGAGGTTAGGGTCTATTACAGGAGTGAATGGGTGAGGTTCTGTGGCCTGCAGTGTGCAGAAGGGTCAGACTAGATCATGATGGTCCCTTCTGGCCTTAAAGTCCATGAGTCTGAGACCTCAGCCAGTTTACACCAGCTGTGGTCTGGGCCCAACACATCCTATTTCCTGTCTTCTTCATCTCTGCAGGAGTGGATTCATGAAGAATGCAGCAGGACTTCTTTGCTTCTCCCCCTGTGCTGTCTGAATGAACACTTCTGTTCATTTTGCATTTCCATTGTTCCTCTTAACAATCTTTGCCTCCAAGAAATCTTATTCTTTTAAACAATATAGCTTGTCTATTACACTCACTCCTGCTAATTGGTACCAATTGTAATTGTTGAGACACACGTGTCTGTCCACTAGGAACTGCACTGAGACAAGCAACTCCTTTAAACATGGGCTACCGAAAAAGAGTATCAGATGGTCTGGCATTCAGGCCCTGCTGACGTGGACCAGATTAGAACTGGTTTCAGATGACCCCTGACCACTTTACCAATCCCCTAAACCAACCAGTTCCCCTAAGGCAGTTAGTCACTTTCAATCAGCTAAGAAATATTTTTAATGACCTTCCTCAGTCTTAAAAAAAACTAACAGGTATCAGAACAGAAGAGCTGCAGCCAAATAGAAGAGCAAATAAAATGGGAAATTCCTGCATATTTTGCCAGTATTCCCCAGAGATTTCTGTTCTCCCTGATTGTGACTAATGATTCTACTTTACAAGGTCCAAACCCACTGTTTGTTTCCTGATGTGTTACACTCGGGCTCCTTCCAGTGGTTGCACTGCCTCACATACTTGCTTGTTTTATCTGCTATTCTTGCCTTCTAGGTTAGAATTGCTAAGCTTTTTTTTTCTCACTTTAGTGCTGGAGTCACCCATCCACTCTGGGATTTGCTAAATCTGGGTTAGGATTTAGGTGGACCCTGGGCCCTATTGCCCTTTGCAATGGGGCAGTTCTGTGGTGCTACAAAATTGCCTCATACCAGCATAACCAGCCAGTGGTGCTCTCTCGGACTAAGGGAATGGCTGGTAGTATAGCGCCTACAACCCACCCCTAAGCCCATGGAGCAGTGAGAGTGTGTCTGGGAGGGAAAAGGATTGTGAGGCCAAGGTGTTCCTACACCCAGGTAATCTCCAGTGGACAGAATGGTCGCCCTGATGCAGTCTGCAGGCATTACAGATTATAGCAGCCTTTGGATTGCTCTGTTCATGGACTGTAACAGCACCAGGGCAGGACTGGGTGAGAGTAAAGGTGTATTAAAGCCACCTTTGCATTCCTCCCCCGAGCTGTAAAGAGTGCAGATTATGAGGGCCCTGGTATGGTGACACTGCAGCAGAGGCTGTCTGCTCGTGAAAGTTGGGGAGCTACACTGTCTCTATGTGTCCAGCATCTTAAATAAAGAATCCCCTCCCCTCTCTCTCGCTCCCAAGGGGCAAACTTTGGAAATGGTTAGCATTAGGGACAACATGGGTCTGCCTTGCAAAATACAGTGTAACACAATTCCAATCACAAGCTGGTCTGGTGTAATTGACAATGTCTGTAAACGCCTCAAGCCTGTTGTTTCAAAATGGACCGTGCCAGGGAAAGGCAGATGAAAGGGCAGATTTGTTTTCTCTTTTCATGATGGGATACATTTTGCCATAATCATGAATGCTGTAAACTCCCATAATTAAAGTATAACATGTCGTACATTATAAAGTGTTAAGGAAATGCTTAATGAAAGTCTGGCATATCATCATATAAACAGATATATTAAAAAGGAAGAATTCAATTAATCCAATCATAGCACAACCTGTAGGCAATGTAGTTCTCTGCATACGGACAGGAAAATCTGCCAGTTTAATCTCCAGCTGCCTTGTTTTATTATTTATGTTATGGTAGTGCCTATATACCCATGGTGCTAGGCACTGTACATACACATAGTAAGAGTCCCTATTCTGAAAACCTTACACTGTATCTAGACAAGACAGACAGATGGGGAAGTGAGGCACAGAGAGTGCAGCTGAATTTTCTCATGGAAATTCAGTGGCACCTTATTCCCTTACCCACCTTTTTGAAATCCCAGTTTAAGTCACACAGGAAGTCAGTGGCAAACCTGGGAACTGAACCCCAATCTCCTGATTCCCAGGCCAGCCTTCCTCTCACTGAGCAACACCACAAGGAATCTTACAAAGACTGATGCTTCCACCACTTCTATTTGAAGTCTTGTAGAAAGACATACTCGCAGGGTCAAAGGGATGAGCCTAGAACAAAAGGGTGAAAGTTTGCACAGCAAAACATTGGTCAGGCTTCTTTTTAAATGATTTCTTGGACCTGCAACAAAAAGCCACCCATTTCTTATGCGTTAGTCCTCCTACGCCACTTATGTACCATAAAGCTTCTCCATTACTGTAATATTTTGTGCTTATCAATTCCATTTATTTAGAAATGAAAGGCCTCTTTTGTGGGAAGATTTCAGCTGCAGCAGAATGCAGTTATGCAACTGAGTGTCTACTTTAACTCTTTGCTTTCTTTTTGGCTGGGCTTTAACAATCTGAGGGCCTAGATTTCCCCTTTCCTGACCTTTGGGTTGTCATTTAGCCCTGTGCAACATGGGGATAAAATACTCCCATTTGGAGGTGGCAGCATTTTACATGCACTTTGCACAGGGATGAATGGCTGCACAAGGACAGGCCCTGGGTCTCCATTTGAAAGGTAGCCTTGGCACAGCAGGAGGGTGGAGTGAGTGGAGAGGACACTGGGACCGGGGTTCAGGAAACCTGCATTCTCACCTTAGCTCTGCTGTGCGAGCTTGTGCAAATCAATCCACCTCTCTGGGCTTCCGTTTCCCCTCCCACCTCTTGTCCGTCATGGCTATTTCAGCTCCTTAGGGCAGGGACTGTCTGTCACTACATGTCTATGCAGTGGCTTAGACAACGGGGGCCCTGATCTTGACCAGAGGCCCTGTGTGCTACCGTAATTCAAATGATAAGAGGGATGTAGTGTTGTTAAACGTGCACAGCCAACAGGAAGTGTTGCCACTCAGACCTGTCACGTCTCATGCCAGTAGGAGGTGGTATCGTGTGTGTGTGTGTGCCTTATATAATATCTTGTTTTTGATCCCCAACTAGCTTCCTCTCATCTCCCCTGGCTCCCTGGCCCATCCCACCCATTGTGAGCTGGCTCTAGTTAGCTAAAATGCACATGTAGACAGGAACATACTGGGTGGGAGGTTCCCGCTGAAAGTGGACAACTAAGGAAATAGGGTGTCATTTGGATTTTAAACCCATAGCACTCCCTTCAAACTGTGCCTGCTCCCTATGCAATGTTGGAGACCACTCAGAAGTAGGCCAAGGGCTTTCAGAATCAGCATCGCAGATCTGAAACTAAGCATCAGCATGGGAATTGGCATATTTGCATGTAAACAGGTTGTTATAAGCACAAAGGTATCTACCAGCTTGCAGAGTAGTGGCTCATTTAACAAGGCTTACTGACAATCTCTGCTGTCCAGCATGTTCCAGCATACAGATTGGCAGTGGCACCTGAGGCATGAATCTACTGACAATGTACAACTCAGTCTGCTAGCTACAATAGCTAATGATTGACCGATGTCCACAGAGTCCTAGATTTTTCTATCGCATGCAAAGGGTTCCTTCATACCTGAATGCCTCTGAAAAGTTCCAATGACTGTTAAATGCATCCTAAATACATAAGGACTAGATCATCAGTTGCGTGAATCAGTGTAGCTCCACTAAGTCAGTGATTTACAACAGCTGAGAATTGGTCCAGCGACTATACTTCCTTGACAATCGGTGAAATAAACGAATGAGGGACTACTTGTGTTAATTCATTGCTCCAAGTATAAAGATAAGATAAAGGGGGTGGTTTCAGCAATGGAATTAGAAACTGCTTCTGAGATGTGGGAACAACAAAGTAAAATGAAATAATAAGGCTATGAGTGGCATATAGAGATTGTCTTCCATTGGCTGATACAACACTGTCTGTTCCTGTCATTTCAAAGGCATTTTGAGATTTTCATTTTAACAAATGCATTTTTAAAATCCCAGTTACAAACACCACTCTTTAACAGATGACACTGAGAATAACACTAAGTAATGAAGTCTGTAATCATTAAAACTGTTATTATACTCAAGATGGCCAGCTATTCATGATAATACAATAACTGAAGACATCACCTGGCTCATTAAGGCTCAGGATAAAAACTTGGGCCCTAATCCTCAACTGCTGTAAGCTAGCATAGCTCAATGGACTTCAACAGAATTATGCTAATTTACACTAGTTCAGGATCTGAGCCTGAGTGAAATGTGAAGCTATTTGTCTGAGTAGTCCTAAGCACGTGTGTTTATTATACAGCTTTACTCTGGGAACTTGACCTGATTTTCTATCCTGTACAACCAGAAAGAGATGAAAAGGGGGGGAAACTTCTCCATTTCTCCGTGTCTTTATTTGGTACATTTGACAGCACTAGGTGGATAGTCACATTCATTGTTTCCTCTGTGTAGCTTGCTGGGCTTAATGGGACTACTCGTTCTTAAAGATAAGCATGTGCATAAGTGCTTGCAGGATTGAGGCCTTTAATTATCATTTTAGCTGCACACTGATGTGATATTCCAAAGGGAGTTATGAGCAGTGTCTCCAAGAATCAAAACAGCATTTGACTCTCATTTGAAAAAGGCCTATATTTTATGAAAATAAAGCCACTCTTAACAAAGAGTTGCTAAATGGGTAACATTTTAATTAACAAATTGAGAACAAAATTGCTAATAAAATTATGTAACGTACAACCGCAGATAAGTATTTCAGTCCAAAATTTACCAACATTTTATTTTAGATGTTCTGTTTCTGATTCTGTGGTCAAACAGTGCCATCAAGTGAGAGAAACACACACAGATATACCAGACTCCAGTGAGAGACTGCTGAATTGGAATTCATTTGCAAATTGGATACAATTAACTTAGGCTTGAATAGAGACTGGGAGTTGCTAAGTCATTATGCAAGGTAACCTATTTCCCCTTGTTGTTTCTTCCCCCCACCCCTTTCCTCAGACTTTCTTGTTAAACCCTGGATTTGAGCTGGAAATGGCCCACCTTGATTATCATACACATTGTAAGGAGAGGTTTCAGAGTAACAGCCGTGTTAGTCTGTATTCGCAAAAAGAAAAGGAGTACTTGTGGCACCTTAGAGACTAACCAGTTTATTAGAGCATAAGCTTTCGTGAGCTACAGCTCACTTCATCAGATGCATATCGTGGAAACTGCAGCAGACTTTATATATACAGAGAGAATATGAACCAATGCATCTGATGAAGTGAGCTGTAGCTCACGAAAGCTTATGCTCTAATAAATTGGTTAGTCTCTAAAGTGCCACAAGTACTCCTTTTCTTATTGTAAGGAGAGTGATCACTTTAGATAAGCTATTACCAGCAGGAGAGTGGGGCAGGGGACGAGAAAACCTTTTGAAGTGATAAACACCCATTTTTTCATGATCTGTGTTTATAAAAATATCCTCATTGCATTTTCCACTTTTATGCATCCGATGAAGTGAGCTGTAGCTCACGAAAGCTTATGCTCAAATAAACTGGTTAGTCTCTAAGGTGCTACAAGTCCTCTTTTTCATAAAGCAATAAGTAGTAGTTGCATTTTTTTAAGGGAAGGAGCTCTTTGGCACTGTTGAAGCAGGTGAGTGTTTTCTTACTTGAAGCTTTTCTGGGGAAGCAGAACTGAAGGCAGAGTCTAGAACTGTTGCGTTCTCAATTGGCTCGGCAACCTAATCTCATCCTAGCAGCAGAATTCCATAGCCCTAGATTTGAATCCCTAAAAATCAGAAACAGAGTTTTCTCTGTGAACATCATCCTGGCTAGGTACTTTGCTCCACAGACCAGCTGTCAAGGCAAGTTTGCTATTCTTCATGGTGCGGAGACCAAGTATTTATTTCTCGTTGGGATGAGGTTATGGAGGTTTTCTCACGGTTAACATGAAGGGGTGGTGGATGAGGGACTGGCTATTACTGTAAGCAGCACTGGTTGACATTCTATGAGTTCTCTTCTCATTTATACCAGTGATTTCAATAGATTTACTCTTAAAATACACTAGTGTAAAACAGAGGCGAAACCAATCCTTTATAATGTGCCTAAAGGACATGACTGTCTGTGCATAATAATAATAATGATTAGGGCCAGATCTCATCCTCTCTTTAGGAAGGAGGGTGTGTGAGTGTTGCTTTGTGGATTCATCCCCATTTCAAGGGGGTGGGGGGGAGAGGGAGTGTGAGTGAGACACACAGGTGGGCAGTCCCCGATGGGCTGAAGCTGGGGTGGACACGCACTGTCCCTCTTATTGCCCCATGGAGCCTGCCCAGAAAAGGTAACAGTCTGGGGGTCCTGGTGGAAGGCAGTACCTTCCTACCTTCCCTGGGGAACTTCCTCTGTGGAATGGCCAGAGGGCTAGGGCTTCCCAGACAGCATGGCTGCTATAGCGCCAGGAGAAGAGCTGCAAAGAATGCAAGGTCTGTGCACCACCGGGCCTTAGGGCTTCACACAGCACCCAGGGGAGCCTTCAGCCTGAGAGCAGGTCCTGCAGGAGACAAATCTCACACCCCCTCCCCCAGGGAAAGACGGGGGGGGGGGCTCCCTCTTGGAAACCTCGTGGCTCGCCGTGTCTCAGGCCCCCGGCCGTCACACTGGGGCTAAGCCAGGGCTGCCGTTCCCTGGCCAGGTTTGCCCAGGACTACTAGGCCCCCACGGCCACCTCAGCCCGGCTCTCCCGGTCCTGGAGCCGAGCCCTGCCCTGCCCACGGAGCGCTGGGCGGCTGCAAGCGGTGAAGCGCCCGGAGACCCCAGCGAGGGCGCCGCGGGGTATCCCGGCCACGCGACCCCAGCCTCGCCCCCAACACCTCGTCCCGCCTCCCCTGCCTACACCTCCCCGCCCCGGAACCTCCATGGTCGCGGGCCCTGTTTCCAGATGGACTCAGGGGACCGAGGTTTCCGGTCCCCGCTTTCCGCTTCCCTCGGCTGCTTTCCCAGAAGGCTTTGCAGCTGCCCCTTCTCTTCCGGCTCGGCCGGCGCGGTGGTGGAGCGCAGGTGAGTGTCGCTCCGCAATCCGGCCCCATCGTGCCCGCAGGAGGCGGTGGTGGGGCCTGTGCAGGGCGGGCTGTGATGGGGGTGGCCCCCGCTCTCCGCCTGAGGCGCGGCGGACGCTCCTGTGCGGGGCGACCCTTGGCTGGGAACGGGGGGGGGATCTCTGGGATCGGGCTTTGAGGGCTAGTCGGATCCGAGGGTAGGAGCTCGTTGTAGGGGGGAGCCGCTGGGGCTGCTGGGGAACCCCTGGGGGCTGGGGCTGCTGGGGAACCCCTGGGAGCGGGGCTGGGGCTGCTGAGATGGGGAATGTTAGGATGACGCTTAGGTCGAGTCTGGCTCCCACTGGGCTTGGGGCGCACATGTGAGATTTGTGGAACCAGAGGCAGGAGGAATTGGAACAGGATATTTTCCATTGGGTGGGTTGGGCGTGTGGCTGCAGGGGGACGGTTAGGGATAATCTCTTGGGCTGGGTTATATAGGCTGGGGTTGCTTTTTCTGCAGTCCCCTCTTGGAAGCATCAGAGAGCATGTGGGTGCAGAGGAGTCTGGTGTCTGTTCCTGCCTGTTCTGAGCTGAACGTTTCTTTCCCCCTCACAGGTTTAATCATGGCCAAGTCCAAGAATCACACGACTCACAACCAATGTAAGTTTAGGTCTGGTTCTGACCCAAAAGTATTGAGAGTTTAAAAACGTTGCTTGGTTTAGTACGGTCAGGTACAGTTTAAGGTATATTTTCAACACTGCCTCTTTAGTGCTTGTGGAAGAGAGATGGTGGAGATTGCCGGTGGGGGGTGACACATCTGCCAATAACACTAATACTTAGCATGGGCTTGGGATAGGTAAATATTTTGCCATCCTCTGGTTGTCAGAATAATTCCAGGTGTGTTCTGCTAGACTGCTAGTTTGGAGAAAGATTGGGTTAGGGTCTTCATTTTATTTTTCCTTCAGAAGAAAACCAACCAGTCTGGTGAGTTATTTTACACTTTTATGTCACTCAACAAGAAAGCATTCCTGCTCTTTTTGTGGCCTAAGGTGCCTCAAGTTGAAGGAAGTGACTGTAAACAAGCAAAAATAAAATGTAAATGGTCAAGTTGGTATATAGCAGCACAGAAAGGATTTGTGCTCACCTCAAAAAGCAAGGAAAACTGGTTTCTATGGATTCTTGAAAATCAGTTGTACAGTTGAATAAAATATTTTCTATACCGTTTTTCTCATCAAAACTTAGCTACAATAATAACATAACTGTTCCAGCAACTATTAAACTTCATGTGATGCAAAGGGAAGGAATTACAGAAAGCAGGAACTTTTTTGTTTGTTTTAAATTACTGATTGTATTTAAAAAGTTTAGATGTGTTGTACTGAATTCTGTATTGAGTGGGGGGTTTTTATCTGATAAATGGTGGGCAAAAATAGCATACTAGCCGGAATATTAGATAATATCTGCAGTTCTGTTTTTAATCTGTCAATGTTTCTATCTGTCAACAGCTCGCAAATGGCACAGAAATGGTATCAAGAAACCCAGGTCCCAGAGATATGAATCTCTGAAGGGGGTGACTATTTCTCTTTTTATAATTTTGCTGTCAGGTTCTGCAGTCTTACACATGAGCTGTAGACATCCAGCATCAGTACTTGCACACTTACTTTCCAGTCCTCTGGTTGAAAATGGTTGTCTCATTTCCTGATATGCGTGGGTTTAAACTTTACTACAGTAAACGTTATTTTTCTCTTTTCCCTGTTTTGCACTTGCCTTTCCTGCAGTCATATACTGTGTTGCAGATTTGTGTAACTAGCTATCCACAAACTGTGTTTAGTCTCACAGGCCTTGTCTAGACTCCACTTTAACTCTACTGGCTTAACACCTGTTAAAGCTGGGGGGTTATGACCCCTCAGGTGATCGTGAGCTGTCAGCCTCCACCCTCAAACCCTGCTTTACCTCCAGTATTTATAATAGTGTTTAAATATAAAAAAATGTTTTTGTTTTTTATTTATAAGGCGGGGTCACATTCAGAGGCTTGCTGTGTGAAAGGGGTCACCAGTACAAAAGTTTGAGAACCATTTTGTTAAAAGCATGGTACCTTACCTCTAACTAGGCTGCTAACATACATTAGCTGACACCTTTCAAATCCTAGTCTGGGCAAGGGTTATCTTTATTATTTCCCCTGTTTCTCTTCCTCAGTGAATATACGTGGGTTGGGTAATTATTTTCCATTTTGAATCCATTTGTTTTCTGCCTAAGTTTCTAACTTCACTGGTTCCCTTTGTATTATTTCTCTGTCCTTACTGGTGTTGAGAAACTCCCCTCTCTATAGGACAGAAGTGGCTTTAAATTCCTCTTAACTGTGAAATGAGACAGCTGCTATAACAGCGCCTCCCTTTTTTGGAAAATAAAGTTTACTTGCACTCAAAAGTGAATAAGACAGTCCCTTTGTTTAGGGGTTTATCTGTATTCCCTTGAAACCTTGGTATATGCAGTCATTCTTCAAAGCTTCCATAATGTTTTTTGGTTATGCCACAATTAGGGCCATTTTATAGTGTTTGACTGTGTTAGCTTGTGTTCACATTGGTGTGTGTCCACACATGCTACTGCAGTGGTACTGTGGCATAGATTGCTCCAAGAAGCACATAATTATTTCACCCTTATGCTTTATGAGTGAATGGGGGAAAAGATATCTTCTTACCCCATGTTAGCTAACACATGGTAAGAACAGACCATTTAACCTAGTGAAGACAAGGCACTGTTGGTATTGACCTGGAAATACTAAGAACTACCCCCAAAAAAATCAACAGGATTTGTTGGCGGTGATATTGGATCCAGAATAAATCATTACATGAAATTTTGATCTCATTGCATGGAAATTAAATTTGCCATATTAGCGTTATCTAATTTCTGCTCCAAAGTGCTCTTTGTTACTGTTTCTAAAACTGAGGGGAAACACTAGCTTAGTTCTAAGAACTACACCTGTTGTGTAGAACTCTTATTTCTGAAGTAGTTTCAGATTTAAATGCCACCAATATTTGGGGACTTTTTTTTTTTTTAATGTGTAATGTATCTGTCCCAAGTGGGGAAACACTGACGCGCTTCCTCGCTTGAATATACATTTCAAATGACCTACGATTCCCTCCCCCAATTTGGTTTATTTTTACTTTGTTTTATAGGTTGATCCCAAGTTTCTGAGGAACATGCGATTTGCGAAGAAGCACAACAAGAAGGGACTGAAAAAAATGCGGGCCAACAATGCCAAGTAACCAGCGTGCCTCTCTGCAATGAAAGGACTGGCTTGTTTTGAACCTGAAAAGCAGTTTTTTCTATTGGCATTTTTTTCACAAAAAGCATTTTTATACAAATAAAATGAGAAGTAACAAAATTCAAGAGCAAACATCCTGGCCTTTTGAGTTTGAAGGCGAGCCTTCGAAATGTTGAGTTCTCAAAAATTCAATATTAAATATTCAAATTGTTTAAATTCCATATTAAATATCATTTGAGGTGTCTTAGAGGCTATTTATAGTCACCTGTGTGTGTATCTTTGTTCAGATTAATTGGAGTTTTCACAGTTGCCAGCTGATGTCTGTTGTCCTCAAAGGAAACTGAAATGACTGTTCCCCCATAGTGCTTTTTTAGTCTAACACATTATTGGTGTGACTCTGGTTTTGGATTTTACATACATGTTTCACACTAGCCTATTTTTCCAAGTTACAAAATGTGTGTGTTTGTTGAACTCTAAAAGTAAAGCTGGCAATGGAGCACCTTGTGTAAGTTTCTTCAAATGTAAAGTGTTTGTGTTGAATACCTTCCGAAGGAGTAGTCCTGTTCAAACAGTATTTCTTGGTACCAAAAGATATCCACTAAACTCTACATTTATATAGAAATAAACCTGAGGAATCTGTCATTGCCTAAGAGGTAAAATTTACTGTCAAATTACTTTGACAAATTACAGTAAAATGTCTTTTCTGTGTATGAACCAAAATACATGCTCTAAAGGACTAGCTTCCTTTTCCAGAAATTGCAATTTAAAAAATAGTTTTGATGCACCAAAATTCTTGCTCTAGCGGTGGTAGGTTCTACTACCGACAAGGTAGTGTAGTTATCCGGGGACATCCTAACTTTGCATAACCAAATTCTATTTAGGTATTTCTGCTGCACCCATCACTGAGGTCAATGACAATTTATCTAAAGCCAAGGGATTATATATAAAATGGGATAGCTGACAGTTTTAAATACACGGGGGAGGGCCACAGTAGCTGTAGTTTTCTGTCTAATGCCTTAAAGATAAAGCATCACCTATGAGGGGTGTGCATCCCCACATTAACAATGAGTCACTGCCTTATATGACTCTGGGCTACCTTTACATATCATCTGTCATTAAAATGGCCCCTTTTTACACATCACTGGCACGAGGTGTATCTTGGCTGTAGAGTTATGATGCTGGTAAAGCCAGCCTAACACAAACATTTTAAACAATTCACTTCAAAGTATGCTGTTGGCCTGATTCTCATTTGGCCTGGTCAACACAAGGTTTTTGCATCTGTCAGGCGTGTGATTTATTTTACTGAAACAGTTATAGTGTATGGGAAAGGCCTATACTTGTGTCAAGTCTACATTACAAAACTAAGTCAACCTAAGTACAGCCACCACAGTAATTAAATCACTTTTGCATGTCTACACTACACTCCTTGTGTCGGCAGTGTGCATCCTCACCAGAATGCACAGATTTCACGGTCAGTGGGGGGCATTGTGGGATGGTTTCTGAAAGGCAGCAATAGTTGATGTACGCAAGGCAGGGTCTACACTGTCACTGCATCAACCTATGTGCTACTCCTCTTGCAGAGGTTAAGTCAGCATAGTGGGCAGGTTACATCAGTGGGAGTTACATTTTAGTGTAGATACACAGGACAGGTCAACGTAAGCTGTAGTGCAGACCAGGCCTTGGATGACTGTATCCGCACTAAGGGGGTGTCACTATACCGGTGTAATTAAAACAGGGCAGCTTTTGTGTGTAGGCAAGTCCTAAGACCTCTTCACAGCACTCTGGTAGTGTTTGAAGCCATAAAGTAGGTGTTAGCTGTTTGGCTGTATGTGTGCGTGTGTTCTCTCTGTGTGCTGCCCCAGCTCTGCGCAGAGAGCAGGCCCAGCAGACGTCAAGCAAACTGCCCAATGACCACAAGATCCATTAAGGTACGAAGGCACCAGGCCAGATTTATTGTCGACAAAGCACGGTAATAGCACCTGGCAGATTCTACAAGGATACCATGGCATGTATGCCTGTGACAATAGATGCAACTCAGTGAATGGCAGGACCTTCCATTCCCCCCACACCCCCCTCAGCTGGACAAAGAGACTCCCTCTGAGATACATCTTTATACCCTGAAACAAATTAGTACTGCCTCTGACATAGTTACTTCCCCCTGATATGGCTAGTTATCACCCATCACCTTGTATATGTTGGTTGAATCAAAACATCTCTATTACGTAAAGTCATCCTGACCTTATCTTTTGGGAGGGCTCGGTGTGTTCCTGTTATCCTTGGGGAATGTTTTTTGTACCATCCTTGATTTCGGGATGTTCTGGTACCACTTGATATCGGGATGTGTTTGTGTGAGTAATCTGTGCTTAGCATTTCTTAGGAATGTGTATTTCTGCATTGTCAGCCCTGTTCTTGCCAGATTTTGTGAGCAAGTCCCTCATACCAGGCCTCTGATACAAGGGCTTATATTTCAGGCTCTCTTCCTACTACATCAGTTACCTCATTTCATGGTGCCTTTACGCTACTAGAAAAGTGTAAAGATGGCTTAAGTGAAGAAGAGTGTCTCTGATCTCCAGCTGCCCATTTGGAAATGGTTTGCCTCTGGTTTTCATCAACTATCTCAGACCTGTTCTAAGCACTCTTGGTGTTGCTAGTCAGAAGAAAGCTTCTGTATTGCCTAGAAAGGGGACACAAAGCCAGTTGCATTTCCATTTCCTTGCTGGGAAGGAGATTGAGTAATAAAAATAGAGGCAGAACTATGCTATAGATCCAGCTGACTATTTTATTACACTGGGAAGAAATTGTGTGTATTGTCATTTATAATAGGATTCAATAAGGTACTTGAAAAATAATGGATAACTGTTGGGAGTTCAGGTGTGGCAACTGTCACCCCTGTAATTATGGATGTTATCAATGGCTCCCTTGCTGAAAACATGTGATCCATGTTTGTAGGGTCATGTAAAATTGCCAGACTTTAAGCAATTCCTGATGGCTTTACAGACTTCTTGTATTAAAATTAATTGTTACTGTCTCTTTAATGAACTTGGTGGTGACTTGACAGTCCTGGAGATTGAGAGTCTCTACTGCTCCTCAGAGCAGGGTGCAGCACAGTGCCCCTTCATGCTGTCTCCTGCCAGTGTGCAACCTGGAAGAACAAGTTGTGACAGCGTGAGGGCTGACGCCAACCCTGTGTCAGCTCTTTAGATCACGTATTGTTTTTGTCTTTGAATATGACCATGGAGCAATTATTTGGTGGTGGGGTTGCTGTAGTGACACTTCACCACCAGATGGTGCAAAAGCGATGCTTGTCAGGTGAAAAATGGTCTGATGTTTATTCAAGGCATACACCTGCTCCCTTTTTTCCTTCTGCTTCTCCCTTGTAACTGGAGAGTCCCCAGGAGATCTGCCTGTAAAAACTTCTAGATACCTAGAGGATGAGTGTCGTCTCCCTTGGACCCAAGGAAGGGTGCTCTGTAATGAGGGGCATGTACCCCACACCCAGTCATGCAACAAACGGGTTAAAAGCTGCTATAGGAAGAAGCTGCCTGGGCTGTCAGTCAGTGCCAGCTGTGGCTGGTTAGGAAGCAGGCTTGAGTGAAAGGAAGAGAGAAGCTGTGGGTGTTTGTTTTTTCCTCCTCTGCAACAGAGAGCTGGGCTGGATTGTTGCTTTGGGAGCCAGGAGGGAGCGTAAGTCACAGAGGTCAGAGATGGTGAGGGCTTCCTTTCAGACCACCCCCCTGCCAGTGAAAGTGTGTTTGTGTTTTCTGGCCTAGTTTCTAATATTGCTGGTGACGGCCTTCCCTGGGGAAACTATTCCACAGTCTAACACAGGGATCGGCAACTTTTGGCATGCGGCCCATCAGGGAAAGCCACTGGTGGGCCACTAGCGGCGTGGGCTGAGGGATGTGCTGGCTGCCCTTCCTGCAGCCCCCATTGGCCTGGAGCGGTGACCAGCGGTCAGTGGGAGCTGCGATCGGCTGAACCTGCGGACACTGCAGGTAAACAAACCGCCTGGCCTGTCAGTGGATGTCCTTGATGGGCCGCGTGCCAAAGATTGCTGATCCCTGGTTTAACACATCCCCTGTGGGGAAGATTTTTCTCCTGTTTAGCCTCAATTTTCCTTCTTTTATTTCTGCCCCCTTAATCCTAGTCCGAGTCCCAGCTCTCTGTGCTGCACAGACTGTTCCTCTCAGGCTCTAGACCCATCAGTTATTTATAAGCTTTATTATCTCCCTCCCTCCCCCATCAGTTGACAAGCTCAGCATAGTTAGCTCTTTGAACATCTCCTCTAAATCAGCCCCTGCAGCCTTGGTGTCAGGGAGAGATGAATGAATGGAGGCAGGGGAGAGAGAGGGGGCAGGGCATAGAGAGAAGGAAGGCGGGTGAGAAAAGGGGAAAGCACAGTACGTACCAGAGGTGAGAAGAGCAAGAAATAACATAAGAGTCAGAACAGGGGAGACTTAGGAGAAAGGGAGCTGGAGGTGCAGATACAAGGTAGAAAATGGCCAGTGATACACAGTGAGGGGGGGGGGATGTAACATGACCCAGTTTTTATTTTGAAAGAAGGGGGGGAATGAAGAGTTAGTAGCTGTCCCTCCCTATCCCCCTTCCCTTGGCTGCCATAATCTTGCCAAGTGCTTGTCTCTGCCTGCCCCCAACCCCCCCAGCAGGCACCCTGCTTTTCCCACTTTGAACATTAAGTTCCCCTGCCAGAGGGTGTCTGAGTGAGAGGAGCTTCTGAGCCCAGAGGCCAGACTGAGCCCTGTTTCAGAGTTGCTACAGCTTGTTCAGGAGCTGGAGATGGCCTGTGTTAAATACATTCTGAAGCAAGGGACGCCAGTCCCTACTCTACAGGTAGCAAGGTTCCTGCATGGGCTCAGCTGGCGGGAGAGAGCCCTGTTAGTTTTAACCCTTCCTGCAGAGTCTATTTTTAGAGAAATCCCCTGGAGACAATCTAGTCCCCTGGGCCCAGACCTTCAGTCGTATTTAGGTGCCTCGCTCCCATTGATTTCAGTGGGAGATAGGTATCTAAATACCTTTGAGGCTCGAGGCCTTGATGACTTTTAAGAACAGGGCTGGTCCCTTCATGAACAACTTCTCGGTCTCTGTAGGGGGTCAAAGGCAGGACCGGCTCTAGGCACCAGCAAATCAAGCACATGCTTGGGGCGGCACGTTTCCAGGGGCGGCGTTCCGGCCATCCTTCCCCCCCCCGCCCCAGCCCCACTCAGTCAACCAATGAGCCCCTGCGTGGGGCGGGGCGGCGACCTCAGCGTGGGGGTCCCAGCCCGGAGGTAGTCCCTGCCTTGGCCCCCCGCCACCAGGGGACAGGGGCGATGTGGCTCCTCCCCCCCGCCCACCCCTGCCGCACGTTGGAGGAGCTGGAGCAGAGAGGAGCCTGGGATCGGGGCAGGATCCATGGCCAGTAAGGGACCCACTGCCCCGGGCGGCTCGGCGCTGAGCGGGCGCCCTGGTCCGCCCCCCTCCCAGTGGCTGACCCGCCCCCCAGCCATTCTGTCGGTTATTGTCCCCTCTGCGCGGCTGGGGCTGGGTCTGAGATCAGGCTGGGGGCCCACGGGCAGGATGGACAGCCCCGAGCACCTCACTCCAAACACTGGGATAGCATTACGCATTCTTTTAACGTTACTAGTATCAGTGGCTTCTGGTGAGCGCAGTTTCTCGAAACTGAAATTCCTAAAAAATTATTTGAGGTCCACCATGTCTCAAAATCATTTGTCAGGACTTGCATTAATTTCAATTGAAAGTACCATTGCAAAAAATTTAGATTTCACTGAATGATTAAAAGACTATAAGTATAGCAAGTATAAAAACCAGAAAAATTCAGTTAATATAAATTCTTTTAATTTATGAGAAACTGGGCGCCCAGAAGACACTAACGTTTTTCATTACAGGGTATAGTTGAACCCAAATTGTTTGTAATTGTGATTTTGTTAAAATTAAATGAGTACACTCATAGGAAACTGTTTTATTTCACTAACTACAAATTCTGTTTTCATTTTTTTTTATTTTAAACAGTGAAAACAAAACAAAAACATTGCAAAGTGCAAACGTGTAAAAGCCAAAAAAAAAGGGGGGGGGATTTTTTGGCTTGGGGTGGCAAAAAACCTAGAGCTGGCCCTGGTCAAAGGTGACAAAGCTGCGGATCCATCCATGTATCTGTCATTCTGTCTAGTAAGGCATTGCAGTTACAATGCTTTATGCAATTGATGGGAAGAACAGATTGCCAGGAGCAGAGTTATAGTGGCTGCGGGGAGGCATGTACATTTTTTGCTGTACATTTTGGTGTATGTAAAATCTCAACTGTAACTTTGCCTTAAATCTCTGAGGCGATTACTCCTGGATGGCAAGTTCCACTTTTCCTTGTCCCCTCAGCATTTTCTCCCAGAAGTGCCAGCACCTTGAGTACCTTGCTCACAAGCCACAATACTTAGTGGCCACAGGAGAGGCACTTGGTCAGGGTTAGAGCAGGGGCTTCTGGTGCTAATGGGGAGAAGGGCCTAAGGGGAGAGTTTCTGAGCCTTTCTCCCCCACAGTAAAACTGCCTTTCTGAGGAGCCATTTCTCATCGCTGCCCTTCAGCCTGCCCTTCAGCCTACCCTTCAATGTGAGAGACTTTCCCAAATATGGGCGCAGCTACTTCCTGACCAAAATAGCCCGTGTGACACAATGCAGTGTGGAATAATGTAACCTTAATCCAGAGCTTCATTGTGCAGAGAGAGAGAAACGGGGACTCTTGAACTTTCACAGCTGCTCAGTGTCAGGTTTACTTTGTCTGTGTGCCTTTTTGATTCTTCCCTGTACGCGCTTGGGCATTCTCCAGAGGAGCCTTGGCATGAGCAAGACATTTGATTTCCAAACCCCAGGCAGCTGGAGGCAGAATCACACAGCTGTCCTTTCCTGCTTTTCTATTTTACTAGACTTCTGCTAAATGCAAGTCCATAGCGAGCCACAGCTTGTTTATGATCACCATTATGTATTATTTGTGTCACAGTAGCACCTGGGAGCTCTAGTCCTAGACTGCCACCCTGTTGTGCCAGGCGCTGTACCAACACCACAAAAAGCTGGTCCCTGCACCAAAGAGCTCTCAACCTGCATGTAGGCCAGATGCTCCACTCCATCCTCTTGGGCAGAGGAAAGCAATATGAGTAGAATGGATGGGGCAGCCTACGGTGGGATGGCCTGTGGGTTTGAGTGTAGGGCTGGAAGTTCCCAGGACTGACACCGACTGCTCCTGTGGCCTTAGCCAAACAGTTTAAATGCTCAGTTTTCATTTTCCCATTGGTAATCTGAGGCCGCTTAGGTGTATTTATAAAGCCATTTTCAGGTGAGTTCTAACCCTAGCCACCTAACAATGAGATTGTTCTGTATCACAAAACATTACTGGTCACCTAGAAGTTCTAAAATAGTTCCTATGAAGAGAAGCTATGAAATAAGAAAGGAAGCCTGTATTCTTTATTGTGGTCTAAGAGTAGTTGAGCACAGAGTCGGTGCCTATGGAGAGCTGCTGCTTCCTCTTAGGCACTGAAATCTTCCCATAGAAGTGCGTGGAGGTGCAAGGAATGCAGGGTCAAGTGCACAGTGCAGCAGATTGCACTCTAGATCTAGGGCACCGAAATGTTGTTTGTGTCCCTAATGTTTATTTTAGGAGTCCTAGGAACAAACACTAGGTTATGGGCTTCCCAGGGACTTTCAAAAAAAGGTGTTTGGCAGCAAGAGACCCTTAAACCAGTAGCAGTCAGCTTTGTCAGTAATTTTCTATACTTCTTTTTCCTTTATGTTAGCTATAAGTTTAAATTCCAGCCTTCTCCCTCCCCACTTGCCTTCACCATCTGCCTGATCCTGTCATGAAAGCATAGCTCTGTGTTTATGATATAACTGTGATGTCATCAATGTCAGATGTATGAATCCACAGCAGCAGCAAGTGGAGGAGAACGCCCTTGGGTAAACAGTCAAACATCCTTGATAGCTAGTAATGTGGCTATAGAAGTGCCTGGAAACAAGTGAAACAAGACATGGCTGTAACTGAATATGTAAGACAGAAATGTATTTTATGTTCTACTTAAAGTCTGCACTGATATTTCAGTTAGCTTTAACCACCATGAAAGTCCCTCTCGCATATGAGAAGATGGAAGGTACTTGATCAGGAAGAGTAGCCTCAGGGTTATGAAGGGTCTGAGCTTTATGCATGTGAAATTACTGTTGATAGAAGTACACCAAACTGGACGAGGCCAAGAGTGCAAGGTGGAGTGGATCTGGATTAGCTGAGGTGGGGTTCATGGTCTGGGTCTGAGGCTGAATCAGTGTCAGTCCTTGTGTTTGGGATCAGATTCCGTGGTACAGAAATAGCACAAGCTGTCCTTGCAAGATTTTGGCCTCAAAATAATACGCTTTGGAGATTTTCAGTATTCGGGGATGAATATCTTACAAGGTTGGCTGTGTCCTAGCCAGAATCAGAAACCCTTCTGGTGGTGGTGCAGCCCAGATTTGTTGTTATGGTTAACTCTTTGTTTTATAGTACACCTAGAGGCCCTAAGTGAGATTAGGTGCCCATTGTGCTTGGTGCTGTACAAACAGCTAGTGAGAACCAGTCCCTTCCCCAATTCACTTATACTCTGAATGGGGGGGGACGACAGAGAGGTGAAGAGATTTGCCCTGGGTGACACAGCAGGTAGTGGGAGATCTGGGAATATAACCCAGGTGTCCTGAATCCTAGAACATGGCCCTATTCACTAGACTACTTTGCTTCAGATCACAAGTGTCCTTCCCATCTCTCCACCCTGGCATGTAAAGGGGTTCAGATCAGAGATGCGATTCTGGGTTTGGCCCCTCTCTAAACAAAGTACATGGGGAAATAGTTGATTATGGAGTAAGTCCTCATGCAAAGCTTTGTGACCATGTCAGAATGTAATACCATGTGCCAATTTAAAACACCAAGAAAGGCTCTGGTGAGGGCATTTGCCCAAGAGGGCCAGTATTTACAATGCCATGGTACAGTCAGTTCAGCTGAAACTTTTTGCACAGAATCATGCTTTGGTGACAACCAGAAATAAGGCTAGATGTGGGTTTAATTTGTAATGCTTTGTACACAGGGCTCACGAGTACTTTTGGGCTGCATTTACACACACATGCTCAGGTGTCTCAGAAGTGAACTGATCTATATCCCTGCTTTGATCAGGTTCTACAGCTCTTAGGCATATGTCTGCATGAATGACGTTTTCACATGGTGAAACATTATTTATTACTAGTGATCCCTAATGTATGCCCATTCAAAAAACATGTATGACACTTTATTCACAAGATCAGCTGTCATTGTCTTGGTCATAAACCTTCTGTCTACCTCTCACAACAAGATGCATAGGAAGTAGCTTGGTTAGTGTAATGCAGTAGTCCCCAAACTTTTGAGGGTTGCACCTCCCGAGAGCCAGGGCCAGGAGCGGGGCTGTGGCCTGGGGGAGACAGACAGGAATAAGGGGGCCAAGGCTGGAGCCGAGGATGGGGGTGCATCAGGAAGCAGAACGGCAGCCAGGCCACAGAGTGGGATGGCAGCCGAGCCCCCTCCGGGGTGCAGAGCCACGCAGAGGCTGGGAACAGGGTCAGGCGTCACGGCTGGGGGCGGGGCCAAAGCAGAGCTGGGGGCAGGACGGGGCTGGGTGGCGCTCCCTCCCCGCCCCATGTGGGGATTGGCCTGGCCTGCTGCCACCCCCCCCAAAATGTTCCTCCACGCCCCCCAGGCACACCCCACAGTTTGAGGACCTCTGATTTAATGCATAACCAAACCTGTTGTGCCCAGCTCTGAGTGAAGTGAGGATCTGAATGTGCAATATACCATGGCTAGGGTGACCATATTTCCCAGAGAAAACGGGACCCCCCTTACCTGAGGCCCCCCCCCCGTGAGGTTGTTGTCCATTGCTGGAACCCTACCACCACCCCCAGTTCTGCCTCCCCCCTCTGCCCCCACTGACATCTCTGCTCACCCCCCCACATTCCTCCGCACTGCACCCCACTTTTGGGACAAAAGTGGGCATTTGTCCCATGTGCTCTTGCCAACTGATCTACTCAGTAAGAGCTAACGGGACAAATGGCTCCTTTTGAAAAGAAAAAAAAAAAGTTGGGACAGGGTTTAAAAAAGGGGCTGTCATGGCCAAAACAGGCAATGTGGTCACCCTAACTGTGGCAGGAATGCAATCTCTGCCGGCTAAAGAGGGTGCACAGAACATGCAGCTCTGAGCAGGTTTACGTGCCTGGCAAAAAGTGCCTGAGCCCTGGTTCCAGTAGCAGCTGAGCGCTGATACAGCAATGCCCTTGCTGGCAGTTGCTGGAATGCAGGTCCTAATTGTATTAGTGTAGTTGCAGACGCATCCCTTTCGCCTGTGAAGTGGGAAATGAAAGAGAAGGGAAAACCTATCAGAAAGTGGTTTCTTCTGTTTCACTAGCCATTGCTTAGTTTGTGCCGGTGTCTAAAACAGCTTGGAAAAACGAGGGCATAGTGTTGTTCAAACTGCATAAGTATTAGGATAACTGGGTAAAAAGACTATGCTTTTCTGACGGATGGGAGGGATTTTTACCATCTGCAATTGTATCAGAATTGCCCCATGTATATGCAGTAGAATAGCAACTGCAGTTATAATAACTAGGATCAGAATTCCAATCCTCAGTCTTCAGGGTGTGGACTGAGCACCAGGAAGGAATTTCCTCCATGGTATAATAGTGCACAATTTAGGAACGTTATTTATGCCTTTCTCCCTGACATCTGGCATGGGCCATTGCTGGAGAGAGGATACTGCCCTAGATGGACTGGCCACGCTCATAAAATACTTGGCCCCGTTCACATGTGGCATGGACCATCCCTGACCCCTCAGTGAGGTGATGAGTGCCCTTAATCCGCACTGAGGTGAATAGGATCTGCTCTCTGCATTGTAGTCCTGGGCTTCCTCAGTATCCCTGTAAGACTCCTGGTTTGGCTCCCAAGACTTCCATACTCTCACAATTACAGTAACCAATCATCTTTTCCTTCGCCCAGATCAGCCCACACGCAGGAAACTTGGGGGAGGAGATCCAGGGTAGATGAACCTCTGTGTTCTCTGTGTGGGGGAAGGGTTTGTCCTCCAATCCTATGGAAGAAGCAGAGAAATGAGACCCCCAAGCCACACAAATCCAGATCTTGGGGATCCACTGTGGCACAGGAACTCTTGTGCCCATCTGCCCTGCCTGGCTTCCTGCCAACATGGCTGTGATGGGTCTGTGTTCACAGGGCTTCTCCTGCCAACAGTGGCTCCTGGAACCTTGGCTTAAGATGGCAGGAGGTTCCCTGCCCGTACCCATCCTGCACCTCACCAGTCCTGGGTCCATATCTCCACAAAGGACTCTGAGATCCCATTCCCTGCCTGTGAAGGGTGAGATGCACACATAGGAGCTGGGGAGGGTGGGGGGCCACGAGGAATGGGACCTTCCATGCATAGATCTCAGGGGGAAAGCCAGGCTCCTTGTGCTTCCATTGGGTTGAATCCCTGTTGGTGTCTGGCCATTGACTTCAATAGGGCCCAGATCTGGCCCTTTGTGAGCGTCGCCCATTTTCATGACTCTTGGGGGCTTTCACTGTCTTTTGAAAGGGTTGAGAACTGATGTGACTTGTTGGCAGCAGCTCCCATGGTACTGACAAGGCGTCACCTTCTCCCCACCTTGCAGATGCTCAGACTAAACCCTGACAGAGACATGTAGACACCAGCATGTCAAAGGGGATGACAGCCAGGGACAGAATGAGCTGACAGCTGCCTGATCAACACCTGCATCAAGTATTCCCAGCATGTCAGGAATAATATAGCTAGAAATAGACACTGTCGTACTGGCATAGGACATACCTCGCCTAAATAGTTTTAATGGGGGGTTTTAATTACCACAAGGCAGTTGTTTCCAGAGCCCTATGAGCATGTGCCGGCTGCATCCAACAAACCCAGAACCACAGAGCTCAGCTGGAACCAGTGGGGTTGGCTGGTTTTCTGCCTGAATAATGTAGTAATAACCCCTTGTGTCTCACTCAGTACAGCCCGTCTCCTCAACAACGCCGTGCAGTATGGTCCAGTGCTTTGCCCAGTCTCACGTGATGCGATTCCCTCCATTTCCAGTAGGAGGCCATTCTCTACATAATTCAGCTCCTGTTGGAAAGATGTCCTTGATACTCTAGATTCTCTCTCCTAGTGGTACCCGCTGTGTAACCACCGAAACCGTGAATCCCCCCAGCTTCACTCTGGACCTTGTGGCAAACTGGTTTTGCGATTGTAACACGAGTTTTAAGTGTGTTTGCGCAGCTATCTGAGAAATTCAGTTGCTCCCCTTAAAATGCCTGTGAATGTCCTGTTAAGAAATATAACCGGTGCAGACAGCCTTTTGGAACACTTTTCAGATCCTTCTGGACTCCATTCTGCAAGGCGCTGAACACCCTCAACTCCAAGGAGGCGCTCAGCACCTTGTAGCTGCTATTCACTCTGTGTCTGTAGGCGAATACCAGAACCTTTCTGTGCCTCCGTTTACTCTGTTGTAAAATGAGGATGATAACACTTCTCCCCCCCTTCAAAGTGCTCTGAGATTCCCCAGTAAGTGCAAAGTATTATATCTTAGGTATAAACACTTCCCTTTGGACTGAGGAGATTCTCCTTTCTGAGGGTGAAAAAGAGTTTGCCATAGGACAAAAGAATAAGTCTTAAAGGAATCAGGAAGCAGCAAACAAAATGCTACAGCCAGACAAACAGGCAAGCCAGCACCATGTGGTTCTCAAAGTGGATGGCTTTGAACGGCCTGCACCCCAGAAACCGCTCACCTTAGGACCACAGGGTCATCGGCTCTGGGAATGGCAGAGGAAGGAAAACACATGAAAGCAGAGTCCAAGGTACAGTTAATCAGACACAAGGTAAAATTAACCATGTGATGCTGCAACCAAAGATAGCAAAAGAGAAGGTGCCACTCTATGAAAATGAAGCATATGTTAGGGGTGGGTCGGAGAGCCCACCGTGTTTGCATGAAGAGTTTCAATTTGGGCCTAGTTAGCAGACAGATCCAAGTTTTGGGGTTTGGATCTGAATTCCCCCACAGTTCAGGGAGTGGAATTCCAGATTAAGCCCCATCCCTAGTCCATTCTGTGTATGTAAATCAGCAAGGCACGCTGCTCTGCACGTGCTTTGTCAGCGTGTATAATGAATGCTGGGTCATGGGAGCCCCAGAATACAGGGAATGGGTGCAGAGCAGCAGCCTGGGATCCAGCAAAGAGGCTGACAGATGTGAACAAGCTCCCCAAAGGAGCTCTGTGTGGCTGGGAGGGGTTGAATGGGGATGGGGAGCTGGGACCCTATTTGATTTCAGAGGGGAGAGTAGCATCCAAAGGTCTGGGTAGTTCAGAAAAGCATCCAAGTGCTTAGAAACTCATCTGAACCGAATCCCTGAACATTTTGGAGGTTCTTTCACAACTAAAGGAATGCACTCTAGCTGGCTAACATTTTACCTTACTACCCATAGCATAGTTTTGTTTAGTCTGTGATGATGGGGCCAGAGAGAATCCCATGGGTGCACAAGGTTGTGGGGAGGGTACCCTTTGCACATACAAATATGGAGTTTGCATACATAAATGCATGGAAATGTAGTCTGTGCATTATGTGGGTATGTAAGCATGTGAGCACGTTTTTGACCATGTGGCCATCAGTATTTAATTGAGGTAGTGTAGCCCAGCAGCAGACAGTGTCATGGGCTGGGTGTCAGGAGACCTGAATTTCTGTCCCTGCCACAGACCTTGCAGTGTGATGTAGAGGAAAGAGTGGGCAGATCACATTACTGCTCTGTGCCTCAGTTTTCCTAGCTCTAATATGCAAATGTTAATCCTCATTAGTAAAGCACTTTGGATGAAAAGTGCTATGTAACTACTAAGAATTACCGATGTTATTAATTAGGAATTATGATTATTAATAATCACCCTCTCTTCTGAGATTCTCTCTCCCCTGACATTTAAAAAGTCCATCAGTGGCATCCTGCAAAATGAAATTCAAGACTCTGTTTAAAACATCCTATTTATTTTGTATGTTGTTTGAATATGCTGAGTGTGTGTGTTGGAGTTCTCATTAGATTTTATTCCTACTTGGGGATTTAACTGGGCATTTGGACTATTTATTGTAAATTACATTTTTAGTTTATTTTTGCTAAGGTCCCAAGTAGGGCCTTTCAGGCATGAGGTGGTTATAAGTTAAAGCTTATGGACCATATATTCTAAAAAACACAAATACACCACTCTGAGACAAATGCTCACATCGTTCATGCTTAATTTGTGATTGCAATTACTGCAGCTGCACTTATAAATCGGGTAATTGTGCACACATCTCCTTAACTGGCCATTTGTGAACCAATTGAACGGATTTGTGCACACAGTTCTGGTAACTGTGCATGAAAACTAGGTACACAGCTGCATATTTAATGCTTTAAAATCTGTCTCTGTTGTTGTTATTAGGGGTAGAGATAAATGGTAGGCAGGTCTCAAATACACATATATAGATGCAGGTCCACTGACGGGGGGGCAAAGGGCCCGGAGGCCGCTGCTGCTGCGGTAGCTGGCGCTGGCATGGCCAAGGCTTCCGCATGCCCGCTCGGCTGAAGAGTGCACCCAGCCGCGTAGCCAGCAGCTCGCTGGGCACCAGCCAGTGCAAGCGCAGCACCGCCCAAATGTCAGGCGGACCACATCCGTGTGGGCACAGTTTGTGCGTGTGCGCACCAGCCGCTGCATGTGGTCCAGCTCCATGCCCATGTGGCGATGCCATGCTAATGCGCAGCGGCAGCCCATTGACTGTTCTGCCCTGGGGCCCGGAATTGCTGTCAGCGGGGCCTGTATAGATAAATTCATTGTAATCCAGCATAATTCTACTATACATCAGAAGCGATACTGATAAATAGCATATCAGAGCTTTGAATGTAGGAATACTACAGTGTGGGCCAAATTCTGGCTAATGCAGGGTAATGTGTGACCTCACTTCTGATGGGCACAAATATACCTATCACAAGCAGTATGAAAATTTGCACCTATTCTGCTTGAGTCCAACCCTTTTTGTGCATCTTGCTCCCTCATGTGCTCTGTTCTAAGAGTAGCTACAGTTTGCATGGGGGCCGTTCAGAGGGAACAACACTTGCTTCAGATGGCTGCATATGTATTTGAATATGTCCATGTGGCCCATGCCCATTTCCTTGTGGCTGTGCCCTTTGACCTCCTGCTCTTCCCAGCCGATCTACAAAGTGGTCTGTGCTCTGTGACTTCCTAAAGCTGGTAAAACTGAGCTGACAGCCTTCTTCCAACGTGCACTGCCTGTCATTTTTCTGCTCTGCAGGAATGAGCATCCTGACTGAAAACTTGGCCTTGTATCCATGGCCAATCCACATTTTTGTTGTTCTGTTTCAATTTTATTTGGTTAGCACCCGTTCTCGGTGTGGCCAGCTCCGCACAGTTCCCATTGACTGCAATGGGAACCACCTTTGACAATCAGGCCCATATCGCTCATGCCAGACGGTCATCTCTGAATAGAGAACTCCTCCATTGATCCACAAAACACGAGCTTCCCTGCTGGTGCGCCGTGACCCTCAGGGTCCATTGCTAGGGTCAGAGTCCATCTCCATGTCATTCAGTCCTTGGTTTCTCTGCCAACAAGGTAGTGAGTTACTGCCACTTGTGATGGATGCTGGGTTTTGTGATGCAGATTCTGGTTCATTGGGAATTGGACTGAAAGCACTGAGGGCCCAAAGCAGCATTCAGAGAAGTCAATGCAAAGACTCACCTTGGCTTTGATGGCTGTTGGATGGTGTCCCAGTTTCTTTTATGTAAGCTGTTTTATTTTTATGACACAAACTTTGGCATAATTTTAGAGCTGGTTAAAAGATGAGAGTTTTTCATGAAATATTGAAGTCATTTTTGTTTCACAGGTTTCAATCCAGAACAATTTTGTTTATTGGAAATTTGGGGATGGGGGAGGGGTCTTTTTTTTTAACTTAATTTTCTTTAACTTTGGGCTTCCCTCCCTGACCCTTCATTCCTTGTTTTCTTCCCCACTCTCTTTTTCCCCTTTCGTTTGCCACTGAAAAAGGGGAAAGGAAGGAGAAAGTAGTTTAAAAAATTTGGGTTTGGTTGATCTATTTTTCCATTTTCCATTTTCCATTTTTTGCTGAATAAATTTTAAAAAATGAAACTTTCTGATCTTAAAAAAAGGCCAGTTTTCAACTAAAAATGTTTTGGTAGAAAAATGTAAATGATCTCACCCTATTTTATATTGCTGTAACTGGAAGTTGCTAATAACAGACTGATGCATCTAGCATCCTTCTTAATAGAAAAACTGGAGGTGACTGCTCTGGCAAAGCTACTTCTTTCTTGAAGGTGACCTTCAAAGGAAAACAATGAGTTTCTGTTTTGGTTTTGTTTGGTTTGGTTTTGTGTGTGTATATGTGTTTTATCATATGCATAAACAGGCCTGAAAGAGTTTGGGATTTTTTAAGCAGCTGTTGTGGAGGAAGAGGGTTGCTTGTTTTTTTAATCTTAGAAATATCAGGAATGTCAAATCTGATCTCTGGTTTTCTGGAGGTTTCTTTGGATGACGCAGATATGTGGGAGTTTTCTCACCATTTAAGTGAAGGGGGACTGAGTACTGAATCTTCAACAAAGAGAAATTACTCCCAGGAGTTGAATAGGTGTTACACACCTTGAGTTTTATTGTTTGCAGTGGTGTTGTAGCCATGTTGGTCCCAGGATATTAGAGAGACAAGGTGGGTGAGGTCATATCTTTTATTGGACCAACTTCTGTTGGTGAAAGAGACAAGCTTTCCTGTTACACAGAGCTCTTCTTCAGGTCTGGAAAGGGTACTCAGAGTGTCACAGCTGAATACCAGGTGGAACAGATAGTTTAGCATAAGTAGTTAACACATCTAAGGGACCATTCAAGGTGAAAAGGCCAGTTAATACCCCTCCAGTTATAGGACAAAAAAGGAGTTACAGGTTGTTGTGATAAACCATAAATCCAGTATCTCTATTAAGTATCTCTACTAAGACTATGATTTTTAGTGTCTAGCGAAGTTATAAATTTAAGTTCCCAGGCTAGTCTTTTGTAAGTGTTGTGCAGGTTTCATTTGAGGACGAGGACTGAGAGGTCAGATCTAGAGTGGTCGTGTTGTGAAAAGTGTTCACCCATGGGTGATTGGTGTTTTTGTCTTTTTATCGTTTTTCTGTGTGAGTGCATTCTTGAACCAGCCACTTCAACTCGAATGGTCCCCTAGAACGCGTGTTAAATCCTTCTGCTAAACAGTCTGTTCCACTTTGTATTTAGCTGTGACAGTCTCAGTACTTTTCCCAGACCTGAAGAAAAGCTCTGTGTACCTCGAAAGCTTGTGGCTCTCACCGACAGAAATTGGTCCAATAAAAGATATTACCTCACCCACCTTTTCTTACCTTGAGTTGTAAACAGTCTGAATAAAAATCACTTCCTCACCCCCCCATTCCCCCATTAATCATGTTTTACTTGCTTGGCTTCTCTGACGTTACAAACCTAGACACAGATCCTGCGAAGGCCTACTCACATGCTTAACCAGTGCTTAATTTGTAATGAAAGAGGTGCCGGGGCTCAAGCAATTTTTTTTACATTCATAACTGATGTAGCAAGCCCAGAGGTGCTAGGACTATGAATTGCCAAGCCTAGAGGTGCCAAGGCTCAACCCTGGAAAGCCCTGGCACAAATTTAAGCATTGAGCTTTACATACAGTGCTGTAAGTTAAGCAAAGCATGTATGTGGATCATTACAGGACAGGTGCTCTCCTGGATCTCCAGTCAGCCAACAGGGCCTTTCAAGTAAAACAGAGTAGACAAGGCTGAATTTCCAATGTAAAATTCGAACAACCAGAAAAGAAATATCTGTGGCCTTCTTCATACCTCAAAAGAAGCAAAATAGCACATGAACCCAATTTTCCTTTGCAGATCACCTTTAAGACTCTGCCCATTTTGTATTAAATAAGTGGCAATACACTCATCTAAAAGAAGAGAAATGCATAGGGTGGGATACAGGCCTCTCAGCTTCGCATACATTTTTAATTTCACATAACTAATCATTTAAATACTTTTTTTGTTCTTAGCTAGAATAAAAACATCCTAGAGTAAACTGCATGCTGAAGGCACCAGGAGCTCTTTCTCCCTATTATCAAAGCCACTAGGCAATTTCTGACAGGCCCAGCGGAGAATTCCTCCAGCAGTAATATCTCGGTCAATATTTAAGGCCCTGAGCGATGCAGCTCTCTCAGCCTTTGGATGTTTTTGCTTTGCTTGGGTAAATGTTTGATTTCAGCAACATGAAAGCAATGTGAGAGCTGAGCTGTGAGTGTTAATTCAATGGAGATAAACAGCATGGCTGAGCCATGCGTGGGAGGAACTGTTAATGCTACAGGAATGTGATAATCATCTTCTCAGGGCGGGGTGGCGGGGGGACCTTGGGACCACTATTAAAGAGAAATAAGGGTTGGAAAAGAAGAGGAGATACTCCTAAAGAAGTAGTCCTCTGACCCTTCCTCTCTTGCTGCTCTGACTGCCCCCTCAAATCCCTGTCTCTTAGCTCTTTGTCTTCCTCATCAGGCCCCTCCATAATCTTGCCCATGTCTAGACCTCTTCTCTCATTCTTTTCTGCTCTCCACTTGCCCCTGTGCCCCACTTACTGCCTTTCTGTGCACTTGGGCCCTAATTCAGCAAAGAACTTAAGTGCCTGAACTTGTGGTTAGATCCCACTAAAGCCAACCGGATTTAGACTTGTTCTACACTTAAAACAGCTGTTGACACTGCGATGGTTCCCAGGGGCGTGAAAAATCTACACCCTGACCCCGTAGCTGTGCTGACCAAGGAGATGCAGCTAGGTTGACAGAAAATTGCTTCGATCATCCTAGCTCCTGTCACTCAGTAAGGTGGAGTTCCTACAGCAATGGAAAAACCCCTTTCATTGCTGTTGTCTGTGTCTACACTATGGGGTTGCAACTGCATAATTACGGCACTATAGCTCTGCTGCCCTAGCACCCATAATGTAGACATTCTTTAGGCTTAAGTGCTTTGCTGAATCAGGGCCTCTCAACTTTGCATTTTCTGTCATGCTCCCCCTTATGCTTGGAACAGTTTCCCATATCCTGCCCAGCAAGCTCTCTCAAATGCTCCTTCACATCCCTTCTTAAACCTGCTTCCTCCAGGGATCCTTCCTACCTTATTCCGCTCACCAATAATCTTGCCTCATTCTCCCTTCCATAAACTGTAGTGCCATATTCTGTCTCTCTTAGATCATAAGTACATATGAGTGTATATTTTTGTTTGGTGCCGAAACAAAGAACCACAAAAAATTGTTTTGGGTGGCTTTTACCCTTGGAGGGAAAAAATTAAGCACCTCTAACTAAATTTAACCACAAAACATCATTTTGAAATGAAAAGTCAATGTTTCATTTAGAAAATGTCTACACAAGCCATTTTGACTTTTGACTTTCATTTTTTATTCAACCAAAACTGTTTTGAATTCGACCTGAATTTGTGGATAGGTTTTGTTCATCACAAAGCTGCATTTTCCAGCAAATGAACTATTTGACGAAAAATTTTTGCCCAGCTCTAATCAAAAGCTTCTTAGGGCCATGGATGTGCCTTACTCAGTGTTTGTAAAGTACCATGGCCATTTGTGGCACAATCTCAGGGATATCTGCGCTCAGTAATGGAGATTATGAATAGGTTATTCTGAGGGAAGTGAGATATATATCTCTTTCATCCTGAGATACCCTTCCCTGCCCCCCTCTCTCCCTCCCTCCCAACACTGTGTGGTTTTATTCAGACCTGACACTTCACTGAGTGTCTTTCATCTGGGAATTCCTTTTGCTGGTCTTACAGCTGCAACTATAAATTGCTTCTGTGAAACAAGCAGGAATGAAATAACTACTCTAGCTTATGAATTATTTTATTAGCATTTCAAAAAGGAATCTTATTTCTGTACACATTGCCCGTACATTGGACTTAAAATCAATGGTTGGATGTGGAGGAAGAGTAGAGATTGTCAGAATGTTCAGTGACAGTTTAAGTGTCTCAAATCATCATTCAACTGAAGGTTCAAATGCTAACTGTTTCACTATAATATGTTCTAAGAGATGTGATGCAACCCATCGAGCGCTGGGGGGGGCCAAATCATGGTAGCATCAAATCCAATGGCAAATTCCTAACAACTTCATAGGAACAGGAATTTGCTCCAAATGCCTGATTCAATGTCTAGCTGTAAGAAATATGCAGGGATTGAGCATCTCAAAAAGGGGTTACATGTGAGTTCTGTGCCCTGCTGGCACAGTCTGCTGGCAGTCACTGGTTTTGCTTTTTACAGCTGATAGGTTCTTACTAGACTATAGGAAAAAATTCTTTACAGACTTAATGATATGTTCACTATGTTATCTGCTTCAGAGTGTGTCAAGGGACTCAAGACTTGGCTCACTCACATTTGCAATCGCTCAAAGGATCAACATCTTTGATAATTATTAGGTCTCTTACTTAAATATCCATGGAATGACCATCTGAGGCACTTAATAACAAACAGTGTATTCGCCTGATGGCCACCCTGTTCAGCACTTAGTCTTCATACTAGCAGCCAAGGGGACTCAACCACATAGACGAGATGAGGAATCAGAGGGCTTTAAAAGTCGAGGCGGCACGTCTTGTTTCAGATTTATTCAACTCCCTTCATGAACTCCAGGAATTCTGCCAAGGAAGGGAAATGAAAGACACATATTTTAGATGACAACCGGAGAGTCAATGTGTAGCACTTCACACTCTTTCTGGGTATCTCCAGAATCACCCTTCTTCTCTCACCCTTTTTCTCCCCTTTACAATTCCAAATGCCTAACAACATAGCTAGCTTTGCTCCAGTCATGGAGGGGTTTGTTACTCGTCCTGGAAGTGCCACTAACGTGATTCAGCACAGTGAAAGACCGGCAGTACAGAAAGACTTGAGGAGGCTTACTAGCTGGAGTCTGGGCTTAATAGACAGGTGGTCAAATTTCACTTATAAATCAGCATAGCCTCACTGAAATCAATAGATAGATGCCACTTGACATCAGATGACGATCTAGCTCAAGATCTCTAACATTCAGAGCAACAACTTTCTAAAAATGCCCTGTGCATACAATTTGAAACTGCAGCTCCCATTTTTTAAAAAAGAATCGTATTCACTGGAGCTGGTAGAGAATTTTAGAAATTTGACAAAAGTTAAAACCCAACCCTTTTATTTTATTTTTTTAAAAACCAGCTTCATTGAGTGGTGATATTTTAAAATTCTTACAAAATGTTTTTGACAAGCTCTCGTGTGTGTAACAGTTTTATTTTCAGTTTCTGACAGTGACGATGACTCCAGAGCATGGATTGTGCTGGAGACTGGTGCCTCTGTAGGTATGATGAAAGCTCTGATCCTGCAGCTTGGTGCATTCAGGTGAGTCCAGGTGCCTGTATAGAGCCCCTTTGAGTCTCTGGGGTTCTGTGGGGCACAGGAGTCCACTTGCATGGAGTCAGTTTCAGGATCAGGGTCTATGTAATTATAGTTCTCTGAAGAAGGTACCATCCAAGACCCCCCCACTATGAAGTCAGTTGTGTCGCTTGTGTGTAACGGAGAAGAGAATTTGGCCACTAACCTCCTGTTGTCAGGCCTCTAGCCCTTTAATACACCCCCATGGCCAAGAGTTTGATAATGGCAGAGTTGCCTCAGTTTCCTTTTTGGTATTCTGAAATGTGGCCTATAGCACTTGGCCTCTCTTTACAGCTCCAGACCCTTTGTCTGGGTCATTGGAATCTCTCCCCTTCTGGGGTGGTAAGGGGCCTCCCACCACTAGGCCTTGGGCCCAGTATCCCTCTCTCCCTTTTTCACCAGAGAAGGAACAAAGGAAGCAAAAACAGAAATAAAGTCCAACAGTCTTATGTTAGGGCTGCCAGTCCAAATCTGAGGCTTCAGCCGTTCCTGCCCCTTCCCTCCAAACTCACCCTCTCCTCTGGGTCCCAGCCCAGGAAATCTGTATGAGGCAGTCACGGGCATTTGTTTAGTTTCTGGGCTGCTTTCTACCTACAGCCTTTGCAGGCCTCTTCCGTATGGCACCCTTCTGCCTGGAAGTTGATATCTCCGGGCAGCTTTGCCTCATCTGATGCTGTGGAGCTTCCCTATGATGGCTCACAGCCTCTCCAGCAGTCACCCTGCTCTGTTTGGTTGCTGTTTTTTATCCCAGCTGTTTGCTCACAAGCCATTGAGCCCACAGCAAGAGCAGTTATTACTCTATTCATTCTGTGTCTTGCTGCTGTGTGGGGTCTATACACCCATCATGCCTTCCTTAGGTAGTTCTGGCAATAATAATAGTACAGAAGTGGCATAGGCAGTTATAAAGCAGAATCTTTATCAATATCATTCTTTGTATGGTCTAGGGAAAACCCCAGCCAACTCTTCAAATTTGTACCTGCAACTTTGTATGCATAATAAACCATATCTATGTGAGCTAAGAGGACACTTTGAATACCTCTCACCAAACAAAGTAGGACTCGTGCAAGCAAATTCAGGTGTTTGTTCTCCCCAAATATTGCACATGCACATTTAGAAGCTATTTTGAAAGGGTGGGACTACCAACTGTCATGTTTCAGAGCCTGAACCAAACCTTCTGGAATTTGGAGAGGAAGGATTGGATCCAGATCTTGGTTTTGCACAGATTCATTGCCTCTGTAATGGGTGGAAACCAATACCTGCGTCTGAACATCCTTCAAGATTGGGGGCAGAGGGTGTAACTCTGTACCTAGGTGTGCAGCCTAATTTTGAAGCTGGCTCATACTCTATGAAAGACCAAACACTAATCCCATACCCACACACTCTCAAACCGTGTGGGAATTAAAACCTGGATCTGAATTGTGAGTCTTGGGCCCATCTCTAATATATACTACTTACATCTCTTGTTAAGGTTCTGAGTTCCTCAGGACAATAGAGGTCCCATTTTTACGTTTAACCAAATTTAAACACCTACCATCATAGTCAATCTTGCCATCATTGTTTTTGTCTCCATCCTTCATCAGTTCCTCTATGTCATCTTCGGTGATGTTCTCTCCAGTAGCCAGCAGCATGCACTTTAGTTCATCAAGGTCAATGTATCCATCAGCATTTCTGTGCAATGACAGAATGGCTCAAAGATAAAAACCAAAAATACTATAAACGGATGGACAACCGCACCCCATGTTACATCGCTTCCACTTGGTCTCCAATCTGGTTTTTATCAATGAACTGCCCTTTAGTGACTCATTCTCTTGGGTTTCCTGTCATGAATTGGTAGGATAAATAAATGACTGGACACAACTCTCCCCTTTCTGCAGGTCTCTATTGGAGTAACCCTACAGGATTTGTGTGCCTCCTGAGACAAAGAAAGCAGAGAGTAGTAACTATTTGCTTCTGCTAATGAATTAAGGGATGGTCTTCATGGACAAATAGTACATGGAGAAGTAAAAGTCTTTTGTAAGTGATGACGACCTGATTCAGCAAACTGCTGAAGCATGTGCTTGGATCCATTTTGAAAGAGGGAAATTCTTTGAGTTTCCCTGGAGGAGACATTTTTCCATACCAACTTCTGCTGAAGGGGAAACGTTAACTTATGAAAAGTAAAATCAAAAGACAGCCCTTAATACTATATATTTCTTTTTCAGAACTACTTGTGGCACCAGATCGACTCAAGATTCACGTCTCTGCCTATTTACACAAAAATTGCCAATGTCTGAGCTGGCTCAGCCTATAATCTATCATCCTAACAATTAGATACAGGAATTGTCAGAACTTAATTACAACCTAATTTCTTCAAAAAGAGCCCGTGCACAAGATTTCAATGAGTCTTAACTATGTGAAAGTTAAGAGTTAATATCACTTGGCACAAAAAGGGTCTGACGCAGAGCTAACTTTCTAAAAGGACCCGTTTTAAAATTAATTTTAATTTATAAACTGATGAATGGCTTTACTTGAAATTTCTCAGAAAATGAATTCTATGCTCAAAGAATAAGTGCCGTCGTTTTGTGTTCTTCAGATATCACAAAGTGGTTGGTTGCTGCTTTCAGCAGAAAACTCAACTCTACTGTAACTATGGGGACATATTCGGCAGCGCCATAATATCTAGCAGTGTCGTTTGTTTTAGTGTATTACATTCCAGTCTCTTACTTATCAAACATTCTGAAGAGATCTGAGAGTTCCTCTTCTGATTTTCCTTTGCTGTCATCTTTCATACATCGGACCATCATAACTAAGAACTCATCAAAGTCTACAGTGCCGCTGCCTGAAGGTGAAATAAACGAGGTTTAGATTACACTACAATCTAGAAGGCAATTTTCCGTGTTTGTTTGTTTTGACAAACAGGCATATACATAAAACAGAGATTAAACTTTTATTTAGTAATCCAGCCACAGACTTCATGTTAGCAGCACTAAGGAGTGGGTAACAGATTATGGAATGGATTCACCATTGACTTGCACCTTATGTAGTCATTTAAACAAGTGCAAATTGAATATAAAACACAACCACTGGTGTAAATGTGTGGAAAATTCTGATCTGGTAGCATTTGACACCCTTGTTGCACAGATGTAAATTACTATGGAAGGTGCAAGACAGTGGAGAATCAAGCACTGTATTTTTAATGCTGATGGTATGTTATCATTTGTTGTTTAAATGACACTGGCAAGATATTTTCCTTAATTCTTAGCATAAATTTTCTTGCTTTTGTGTTTAACGAGCTTTTGGAATTTTGGAACTGAAATCTATATCAGTTTCTTTCCTAGATTGTTTTCCGCCAATCTGCACATGCTGGTTTGTTATTGTGAAGTTGTTTGTGGGTATATTATTGTGCGTCTACATATCCACACACTGAAGAATTTGTTTTTGTATTAAAAACCTGCACATCTACAATTCCATAGAATTTGCAAACACAGAAGAAAAAAATGGTGAATGAAATTTTCAACCTATAATCTTTGACGTGTCCTCTTCTGTATGCATCCTTATACTGCCCTCATCGCTATAGTATCTGAGCACTTGTGTCTCTTAAAAAAGGTTTGAGAAATCTCTTTGCATCCGTTATAGTAGTAATATTTTTAGTGCCTTCCATTTGTTACACTGGAATATTCAAAGGCATCTAAGACACTTAAGCATTCATTGAAATTCAGTGGGTGTCTGGGTGTTTGAAAACCTCAGCTTTAGCATTTTATAACCTACGGCCCCAGTCTTGCAACTTATTCCGCACAGGCAGAGCTCTGCTCCCATTGAGTCCTATTAGAGTTCCAAAAGGGTGGAGCGGTCCACCTGCATAGTTCAACTTGCAGGACTGGGCCATAAGTGCCCACAATAGCTCTGCAGTGCACCAATTTATGCAGTGGGTAGTGGCATCCAACTGGTGCACAGCATGCTGTGATGCCATTGCAGAGATGGAATTGTGGCCAATGGCCTTGTGGACAATTCAAAGTCTTACACAAAATGGCATTGTATCTTTACGATCCGCTCCACAGAATGTCCGTATCTACAGTATTACCAGAAGTGATCCCCCTGCATTAACCAGTGTGGTTACTCAGTTTGGCTGACTCCAGAAGTACAAAAGAACAGGTAAATACTACCAGAGTGTGGTTCTCTGTTTCCAGGGTGTCTCAACATTCCTGGTGCTTGGGATACTAATCTACTTTCTCTGGTGGAAGGAGAGTGCACTCTGTTTTCTTTCATGTGATTCTTGTGCCTGGAAAGCCTAACTGACCACTAACTGCGGAGTATTTAAGGTCCAGCCAATGACCACTGTGATTCTGGCCTTCTGTAAATGCTTTGCGGTGCACTGAGACACCTAGAGGATTTAAGAGAATAGCTCACCATCTTCATCCACCTCATCTATCATCTCCTGCAGCTCCTCAGGGGTTGGATTCTGCCCCAGCATTCTCATCACCTTCCCCAGTTCCTTTGTGCTGATGCATCCGTCCTCAGCACCCAGGACGAAGATGTCAAAGGCAGCCTTGAATTCTAGAGAGGAAAAGGAGAAATGGAGGGGTTTGCCCTTTTGATACGAGTTAGCACGCAGGAAATCAGTGGGAGTTTCATTGCTGTGGTGATCCAAGAATGGACAAACTTCAAAGGTGTGTCTGCGGAAGACTTTTTAGCTGTGTCAATGGAAGTCAAACTTAATTTCCTCCACCTCCCGTGCATTGGTGTGAAATCAGTCATCCTGCTGGGGTAAGCTCCACTCAACACCCAATTTAACACAGTGTGATCAACCCCAGTGGAAGAACCTGAGGGATTCTTTGTCAGCCATCGTAAAGTACAGTTGGAGAGTCTAGAGTAGACAGAGCTTAATGGCTCAATGTTTGGATAAGTACCCAGAAGTTCTAACGAGAGGCTGCTCAAGACAATCTGCTGCCTTAGGCAAAGCTTCAGTGTGCTGCCCCCCCCCTTCCTTCCACAGAGGGGTCTATGGGGGTGTGAAGTATAGAGCCCTCTAATGTGTTGCACTGTAACTGCCCTGTATAGACCTTCTGGCATGAACTAAAGGGAACCTAGTCCATGTTAACATAGTCCTGTTCACACAGGACTACATCAGCACAAACTCGCTACCTCTTCATTCCAGCAGGGTCTAGATGGAGCCATTAGAGCTCTATACGTTTGAGAGCTTTGCAGTCAGGGCTGTCCCTAGCTATTCTGAGGCCCTACACAGCTCCCCCACGGGGGAGTGGGACCCCAAGCCTCTGCGGGGGGTGGGGCTGGCTTGGGGGGCAGGTGGGAACCGCCCCCCAGCACTCACTGGCGGCATGGCTGGGGGCAGGTTGCTGCACTTCCCGCTGCCAGTGAGTGCAGGCCTGGTCCTGCGGCAGTCCTCAGGGGAGTGGGGGCGGGGCAGGGGCTTTGGGGCTGGGGTGGAGCAGGGGTGGGAAGAGGCGGGGCTGGGGTGGAGCAGCACGCAGCTGCACAGGGCACCAGGAAATGTGGTGCCCCAAATTTCCTGGTGCCCTACGCAGCTGTGTACTTTCTGTATGGGTAGGGACAGCCCTGTTTGCAGTTCACACCCCTGTAAATCACCTGCAGCACCGTGTAGACAAGCATGAGCATTTAAAAAAAATCACTTCTCCCAGAAATCTCTATGCCGCCCCCAGAAATCTGCCCCTCAAGGCAGCTGCCTAGTTTACCTATAGCTAGAACAGCCCCTGGTTCCAACTTCCCCACCACTGAACTTTTCAAACATCTAAGCTCTACAAAATTGGGCTGGAACTCTCACGAGAACAGGCTTTGTAACAAGATTGCTGGTACTCCCTTTCCTTATTATTATCCACGACTTTTGGCACATAACTGCCCAGAGGCCCCTGTTTAGCGCAGAACTCCATTGGTTTTCAAACTAGGGTAGGCGAGCTCTCATCAGGGGATACCCAAGGAAAAGCCTGTAATAGCAGACAATGCACTTTATTTAGCAAGACTTGGGAAATGAATCATAGGAATATTATGACCCTATGTCAGATGGGGGTATGCAGTAGACTACATTATTTGGAAAGGGGTACGCAGCCTAAAAAGTTTGAGAACCACTGTGCTAGATGTTGGCTGGACACACAAAAAGATCTTGTGCTTGCCCCAAAGAGCATTAGGACCAGAAATACCATGAAACATTATTGTAGCAATGCCACTGCCGGCCTCTTAGCCCTTTTCCTAAACTTGGGGATGAGAAGCCATTTGCTTTGCATTGTACTTTGGCAGCTGGAGGTATGGTTTTTCACTTGTGGCAGCAATTGTTGACCCTGAGCTGGCCTGTTCAAGCCACAGGCTAACACCATGGGTTGATAGCGGATTGACTATCCATTACAGGGAGTATCTTCTGTCTACAATGGTATCAGAGTAAAGATACACATACCATTTTTCTGTTCTTCTGTCAGCTGCTCAACCTGAGATGAAAATAGAAAGAGAAATTCATTTTTATTACACTTAATCATTATCATTAATTGATAATACCACTTATACTGCACACTATTTGTTCAAAATGCTTTACAACCCTTAACCTTCACAACAGCCCTTCTTGTGGAGTAAGAGGGTCGTTTACCTAGATTGTTTTGGCACAGTTCCCCCCCCCTTTTTTTTTTTTTGGTATATCGCATTATTCTGTTCATCTTTTAAAAATATTTTTCACTCTTCTGGAGTTAACATTATTTTTAACCAGAGTACGAGTCTCAGGCATGTTGCATGATTAGCTTTTAGACAGTCAGGGCAGCATTTAATTATGCAATGTTGGGGGACTGAATGGGAGGAGCATTTGTCACACCTGAAGAGCTACTGTGTGGTGGTTCTTCCTATGGCTGATGTAGATGTAGAACAACTATAATTTTACAGTTAGCTTAAGCCAGATAATTGCATCAGGAATAGTGGAGAGCGTCGCTGTGATGCCTCCTTCATATTTGGGAATCGGACACTGAGTCGTTATATTCCATGGTCTGTTCTGGGTCACACACTGGAGCGTTTTTAATTTTCCATTTGTGCATCAGGTATCTGCAGCTGCCATGGTTTGTGCGGGTGCGGCTTAAGGTTACCCATAAGCTTTGCAGAAGACTGAAGCCTCAGATCTTCTGTGTTTGGTCTTTCACAAGATGTTTGTTTGTAACTTCTTGTGAACTCCATTCAGCTTTCCAAGCTTCATCAGGATTGAAGTCACATTGTCGGAGAGTAAGCGCATCATCCAAAAGGGCTTGTGTGACTTCAAGCAGTGGTAAGGGATATCTTTGAAGTCCTGGTGGATGGGAAGACTACTTTTCCTCGATTCATTAGACTTCTTGGAGGGTTGCAGCATTGCAGCAAATGGATGGGCAAGCAAAGTGCAACAGCACGGGCAGCCATGGTGTTGGGATCAACTTGATGGTTCCAGCAATGCACCACATTGCAGTGTTCAGTTGGACATCAACAAGTCAAGTGTGGCTACTTCTGGTCCATACCAGTGCAAAAGTACTCGGGTAGACAAAGATGCTGATGCCCCCCAGCTTGTGCTTGCCAGTTTCTGGACCAGGTTGACCCTGGTCTTCGTCTTGGTGGCTACCTTCTTCAAGAGTGGAAGATGGCAGCCTTCATGTGGTCCACTCTATTAAGTGAGAAAATCACAACTAATGCCATCAACCCAGAGACCGAACATAGATCATAGGGACTTCTGTTCTTCCAGTTTCTGTTATAGTCTTACATCATTGGTGCTCTAAAAGTGTGCTGAAAAGTGGAGGTAATACAGAGTCTGAAGAGGAATTAAATAAGGGTAACAAAATGAAATTGCATTACTACAGTTTAATGTGAAAAATCTTAGTGTAAAATTCACCCTGCCAAGTCCTTGATTAAGTAGGCTTTGTGCTCTGGTGGGAATGGACACCTGGAGCAATGCACAGAGTGGAGGCAGCTCCACAGCCCTTCCACAGTCTATTGAAGTCTATGGGTAATCCCAGAACGAGTGGACCTGGCCTGTCATGCCCTAGGTCTAATCCCCAAACTCAACATACCCATGGCCTTTGCAGGTTGGAGGAGCACCCTACTCTCCCTTATATAGGGGTAGTGGCTTTTCCCTGCATGTCTGCTATGCATCATATGTAAATGAGTTCCTCTAGTCAAGTACTGAATTAATACTAGACTGTAAGATAATTTCTATCTCCTTCCCTGATTATCAAGAGCAAACAAATAGGGGGGCTTAGTGTAAACTTGAATTAATAAGATACATCTACAGGAACAGAACATAAGAGCAGCCATACTGGGTCAGACCAAAGGTCGATCTAGCCCAGTATCCTGTCTTCCGACAGTAGCCAATGCCAGGTGCCCCAGAGGGAATGAACCGAACAGGATCCATTCTCTGTTGCCCATTCCCAGCTTCTGGGAAACAGAGGCTAGGGACACCATCACTGTCCATCCTGGCTAGTAGCCATTGATGGACCTATCCTCCATGAACTTATCATGAACAGCAAATAGGATTGTGTAGTTGAGTTACGTGCTAGTGGTCTGGACCAGTGGTTCTCAACCAGCAGTATGTGTACCCCTGGAGGTACTCAGAGGTCTTCCAGGGGGTGTTCAGTTCATATAGATCAGTGTCTCTCAACCTTGGGGTTGCAGCCCTCGGGGGGGGGGGGGTCACGGGATGGGTGTGGGGCATCACAAGTGCAGGGCTGGCATTAGAGGGTGGCAAGTAGGGCAATTGTCCAGGGCCCCATGAAGCTAAGTTACATGCTTCAGCCCCTGGTGGCAGGGCTTCAGCTTCACAAAAAGATCATAAGTGAAAAATAGGTTCAAATATTGCACTGAAATGTAAGTACACTATTTATAGTCCATTCAATTTATTTTATAATTATATGGTAAAAATGAGAGAGTCAGCAATTTTTCAGTAGTACCGTGCTGTAACACTTTGGTATTTTTATGTCTGATTTTGTAAGCAAACAGTTTTTAAGTGAGGTGAAACTTGGGGTACGCAAGGCAAATCAAAGTCTTGAAAGGGGTGCAGTAGTCTGGAAAGATTGAGAACCACTGGTTGGACAATGTTAGCACCTCTCCTCTTATCTGAACCTACTGCCCCCTCTCAGTTAATTCCTTCCTGATGTTAATGCTTCATTTAATACCACAGACCATAACGTCCTATTCAACCAGCCTGCTGAATTCGGTGGCACTTTCAGCACCTTCCTGGTTCCTTTCCTCCAGCAGCTATCCAACTGCTACGGCTTGTCGCCACCCACGCTCCCCTGTCACTAGGCAGCTCTATTGTGATGCTCACAGGGTTCTGCCTTTGGTCCTGCTCTCACGCCATTTCCCTACCCCCTTTCTGAAATCAGTTTGTGTAAATAGGACCCAAATCTGCAACCACTTTACCAGCCTATAACATAAGGCCAATGAACCACAGTCATTACCGATTGCTTCCCCAACTTCTTAGTGCTATATCCCCAGTGTTGCCAGTACACTCTGTTCCAGAGCTGTATCATGATCTTTATTCCAGTCTTGGGCCCTGACACCGCTTTATCAATGCCCCTTAATCTGGAGCTGCAGCACCCTGTCAAACAAAACACACATGCAGAGGACAGACCAGGGAAGCTGATCCATCCATATCAGATGCAGATAACAATAGCAGCAGGATTCTTCTTCAGCATTGCATCACGAAATCTGAACCTTTTTGTCCAGCCACCCATGATGGAAGGCAAGCAGCTGCAGGCTGCTCTTTCATTGTTTTGGCTGTAAAATAGGATAGCTGGGGACTCTGAAGGTATGAGCTATGCCTAGTAAATAAATGCCTATTGCCACTTTTGTGCCTTCCATGTAACTCAACTCTTTAGGCATGTTAGCTATTTATAAGCCCCAATGATTGAGGTGCTGGAGATAAAGATAAACCTTCTGATTATTCCCAGGATGTGAATGGCACTGGTATTTATCCTTGGACCCTTTTATCTGGACACTTGTCCTTGGCACTGTTCTTAGCACGGTTCAGTGGAGTCTGAAAGCATTACCAAAATAGCTCGGCATTTGTATAACCTTATCTAGACATGAATAGGCAAGATGAAAATCCACTGGACGCTGTTGGTGCATTTAGAGAAATTGGTGGGAACTAATTCAATGCTTTATTAAATGTGCCATCAACTTGCAACAAACCACAAATGGTCAATTCCTTTGAATCAAGCTAAGCCTCTTTAACTAGTGCCCTTTGTGTGCATAGATTTATAGATATAGGAATGTACTATACATAAATTAAATGATGGGTAACAATAATGCTAGGAAGATCAATTCATTGCAAGACTCTGGTAACAAGATAATAAACCATGAGATGAAATTCAAGTGGTTTATGATCTCCCCAAGACCCCATGATCTATTCCTGACCTTTTTCTTTTAGTCTCTGTATCTTCTTGTTTTGGGGGTTGACTTCTTTCATTACTGCCTCAGTGTGTAAATGCTGAGGATGCTGTCAGGATACATAAACAATGCCATAAGGTGCTGTCTTGGTTATTCCTTTTTTGGCTTTGTTCTTCATTCACTGTTTCCATCTGAAATTGTGCTGGTGAGAGCCAATCAACTTTGCCTTGCTTTAGTTACTCTCTAGATTTCTTCCAGTTTAATATTTTGTTACAGTACATATATTTAGGATCTTTCTTTATGGAATGGTCCAAGGAAATATCCTTTTCACTCAGTTGTACTGCATTTTAGAACCACGTTTGTGCCCCAACCCAATATTATTTTGCCTTTGTAAATTAATTACAGTACAAATGCAGCTATATTAACCTGCTCAAGACAGGAATCCCACTTCATCTAGCTACATTACAGTTTTTTACTGGTTCTCATCAACATAGTATCTGAATGTGCCCCAAGCTAAAAAACATTGGCATAGCAAAGTCTCTACTGGACTTCACGGAGTCTTCTTCTCCTCTCTCTTTCTTGGCTTTAGAACGACGCTATGCTTGGAGTAAGAAGTTTGTTGGTTATGGGTATGGAATTTCTTGTATTTGTGGCCCTTTTTTGAACTAAACTCAAACTCCATTGAAATCCATGGAGTTAGATTAGGGATTAATTTGGTTTTCTGGGTCTTTGACCTGTATGGGGTTTAGCAGGTTGAGAGGTATGAAAGAGGCTGAAAGTTGTGCATGGGAAACCTTCCTCTATCAGTCTCTTGACTCTAATTCTTTCCTTGTGCTAGAGAATGCATTCCATCCACCTGACTGACAGATCCATTTGGCTAATTGTTAGCATTGCTGGCTTCCAAAATGTTTCAGCGTTTCTTCATAACCATATGTGTGATGCCTCTAAACATTATGGCGCATGAGTCTAATTAAAGAGCCAATTGCAGAGACATGAATTTTGTTTACTTCTATAGGTCACTTTTTTATTTCATTCTTTTTGAAGACCTGGACTTTTGGCTCACTGAACCCAAGAGGACTAGGGTCTGTAGAATGGAGTCCCAGTTCAGTGCAGGTCATAGTTTAGTCTAATATGAAGGACAACTTGTTTTGTTGCCATGTGTCAACCACGATCCTGTTCCTTTAGGACATCTTGAACTTTTGAAAGAAAATATCCACATTTGATTTATCTTTATGCTCTTGATAGAAATGTGAAGATCAACCAAACCAATTGTTAGCTATCTGCAACACCATATATAACCCTGTAACTAACAACAAGAGTCATGTACAGAACATGGTAACACAGAATTTAAGGTACAGGGATTTATGCAATACAGATTCCAGAAAGATATCACTCTCATGTTGTTCTGCCTCCATATCATCAGCTATTTAAGGTACAAAATAATGCTGCATCTTTATTGGGGGGAAGACAGAACAGTTTGGGTTCATACAGTAAGCTTGATATGCAATGGTTGAAGGCAAAACTGCTTTCTTTTGTCCTCTTTAGAAAGCACATTTTACATTATAATTTTTTGCAGTATAGATATCAAGAACAAGGAAAGAGACACTGCAAATCAGATCACTTATTTCCTAAGCCTTTATCAAAAGGGGTTTTCAAAATATATCTTGCAGAAAAACATTCAGCCATGGAAATTGGAAATGGCAGCATTTTAATACACAAAAATAACAATGCTTCTTCAGTTCCTCATTGAAACAGTTGACCTGTCAGGTCCTGGATCAAGCAGTAACCATACCTGATACTTTGGTAGATTTTTCAGAATATATTTAAAATTACACTTATATGCCATCTCTCTATTTCACAACACAGAACCAGGGAAAGACTTATTACAAATAATTTAGCAGCTTATTTTTAGAATTATCTGCTTACAAGAAGAACGTTACATATTTAGAATTGCCATGGCATGAAAAATTCTATGTTCTGAACTAGAAGGTGCCTCACTACAGCTAACATTCCTAAGTGCATTTCATTGTTACATTAAGTACTCGCAGTGTAAAGACAATCATTGCTGTGCCTTATTGTGGCTTTAGGAAATCAGCAAAAACTCTTTGAAACATCATTCTAATACAACAAAGGCACCCTCACCAAGGTAACTTAAATATATTACTTACTGCTGCCTTGTAAATATCATCCATGGTTAGTTATTGCTGGTCAGAAGCTGGATAGGGAGGGCAAACACTACAGAGACAAACTTCAAGTCTCTGTCAGCTGTCCCCTCCTTCTATGCCTGCTAATATAGCAAGGTGTCAGCCCTAAATGTGTCACTCAGGGGCTGCTGCTCACCACATCAGCAATCTAACATATATCTATCAATGATACCCACTCCAAGCAAGAATTCCTCACCCCTGTGAGGAGGGGAGGGAAGGGGCACTGTGCAAGGCCTGCAGCTGGCATTCCAAGGGCCCAATCCAGCTCTCATTGAAGTCAGTTGGCTTAATACATTAAGTGAATACTGGCAAATATTCGTGTCAGGCTATGGGTTTGATCCTCTGGAGTTCCCTGGCAAATTTCCCTTTGAAGTCAGCGAGAACAGAAGGGTGTCCGGAACTAAATATAGACATCTGTTTGGACAACTAGCCCCTTTCTTTATAACAAACTGAACCCAAACCCTGGATCCAAATACTCCCAATACCTGTAATAGCTTGGGTTCTGATCCAAACTATCTCTGCTTTCTTTTTTTACAGAAGACAAACAAGTGGAAGAGCTTCCAATGAGCAATTTATATACATTTCTCCTCTTCAGAAAGTGAGTAAGCAGAAAAGGCTGTCACTTAAGTTTATGCTATTTCTCTCTCACTGCACAGCTATCAGGAACATAATACAATGGGCCATTGGGGTTCATCTACAACTCTGTCACTGACTCACTGAGTGACCTTAAGCAAGTCACCTAACCTCTTAGTGGCTCAGTTTCTCTGTCTGCAGAATGGAGATATTTAATATCTAGCCTCCTTCATAAAACACCTTGAGAGATGTTAAAGAAAAGACTATTAAGTGCCACTATTGTTTTATTGTATTGTAAATTCTCAGTTACCCTGGTGATGCTCACAAGTGACTTCACAACTCTCTATTCACTCATAAATTGTTGGTGCAAATCCTGTCCTCAGTTATACGGGTGCAAATCCATTGAAGCTGATGAATTTACTCTGGATTTTCTCCAGTGCAGCTGAGAGCAGAATCTGGCTCAGCAAAAATAAGCTTATCATCATTAATTGTACTATATGCATAAATAAATACATGAAAAGTGTTTGGCACATTGCTAAAGATCTTGGAACAAACATGGAACCCATGGTGAGGTCCTTTTCCTTTAGTAATCCGGGGCTCCCTCTTGTGTCCAAATGCAGACAGTAAGAAAAGCAGCAAAAGAAGTCAGCTAAACGTGACACCCGTGTGTTTCTTGAACTGTTTTACAAATTAGCCAATACCAAAAGCAACCGCTGTCTCTGCCCTACTGAGAAAAGGGATGTTCTGTAGGGGAGAGGATGGCTCTGAGGACCGGTAACATGATGTAAAACTCAGGTCAGTAATGATCATTTATGGCCTAATTTCCAGAGGTGCTGAACACCCGCTTAATTGCAAGTTTTGGGGGCTCTGCACCTCTGAAAATGAGGCTAAAGGTGGTCTATGTGAAATGAGTTTGGTGGCCTCTGTCCAGTTCTCTTTGGACAAGTATCCATATTGGCACTGATCAAAAAATGGGAAAATGAGTTTGCGAACAGTTTTCAAAGTTTTTTTTTCCCCCTGTTTTGCAGGCATGGAAATGAACCTGTTTTCAGTTTTTCTCCAGAAAAATTATGTGATATTATTTACTGAAATTGACTATTTTTCATTTACTGACCACCTGGTTTTCAGCAAGAAAAGATGGCTTCCAGTAACTGAGAAATTTTCATACCAACAAAATTACCAAAAATACCACCAAAAATGTAACCAAAAAAGGAACCTTTGGTTAATGCTAACAATAGTTTGCAAAAAGGTTACTTTTCCGTGGTGGGCAGGTATTTTGTGCAAACATTTTGACCATCTCTAATCCATATCATAATTAGCATTCATTGGCAGCCTTGTTGGTGGTTGCAGGGAGGCCAAGGACCAAATAATCACAGGAACATTCCCGTGAGAAGTAATTGTTCCAGGTTAGGATGGATGCACGTTGCCAGAGTGGCAGAGGAGAAACTTATTGTGCAGCTGCCTGTGTTTTAGCTGTTCTGCAGGCTCCTGCTAGCCTTGTTACACCTGTTCACCACACACAGCCGGCCTCTTGTCAGCATCAGCCCAACAAAGAAATTAAAAGAAAAAGGTTATTTTTTTTTCTTTTTAGAGCATATTAGCCTTTCGTAGGTAGCATATTAGTAGGGGTTCGGTGCTTTGGACACACAAAGGTCAGCACACGGCAAAGTGCTTCGTGGCTGTGAGTCATGGCCACTTTTCAAGAATACACTATTTTAAGGGAAACTGAAGCACAAAGAGCTCAATTTGTCCAAGGGCATTCAATGGACTGGGAACAAAACCAAGGAATCATGACTTCCAGTCCCCCTGTTCTAACCTCTTGACTGCACTTCTCTCTTGCTCACAGTTTGATTGAGCTTATGTCATTAGAGGCTTTATAATCAACACAGAGTAGTAGTTCGATCTGGGAGTTATGTATAGTGTAGCATACTATACAATAACAGTTCTTTGTCAGAAAAGTTCTATTCACAGCTAATATGTTATTTTATCTGTTTTTGTTTCCCAGGCAGATAATATAGGATTCTGTGCCGAACAATACCATACTCATTTCAGGGAGCTAATGTGTAAGCCTGTTTGTGACCCCACAATGGCCTTGAAGGTCCATTGTGAAGCACACCTGTAGTGGGCATTATTCTGAGTGTGATGCCCAGTTCATGCTCACTTCCTGCCACTCTGGGAGGTGATTACTATGAGTCATTCCCCTGGTATTTTTAGTGCCTGGTCCAAAGCCCTTGGAAGGCTTTGGCTTTTGATCAGGCCCTCTGAGAAGTGAAACAGTGATTTAGTTAGGGTGAACAGAGGTTGGAAAGCTGTAACACATCTCAGTCAATGGTGTTTTGAGAAGGCAGAAGGGAAGGTGTCTTTCTCTGCTCACCAACCCTTGCTGTAAACAGCACAGTGCTTGTCCCCTGTGAATAAAATCCCTGCTCGCCCATTACTAGTATTTGTCTCCACGGAATGAAAACTGCAGTCACTGGTTGGTTATGTGGAATTCTGCAGAAAAAAAAATAGCATGCTCCTCTGAAAGTATAAGGGCTGATTAGACTGGCTGATGCAAAGGGCTTGTAAGATGTACTGACATCCCTATACCCAGAGGCCAAAACCTATTAGCCAGAAGGGAAAGTTACTTCTGTATCCTTGCGCAAGGACCAGGAGCATGACCTGGTTAGAAACCTGTCACAAAGCTCCCCAGCTCTGGCTGACCAGAAAGGGTCACTGTGATTCCCACCTATTCCTAGGCCCTGCCCTGTGTCTCCCTTTTTCGTATGGTCCTTAGCAAATGGATGTCTGATATGTATCAAGCTCTCTTCCCTCCCTGCCTCCTGATTGCTGTGATGGGAAGCTGCCTTTTGACTGCTTCAAGTAGAGAACTTCTCTTTGCTCCTCCCTCCTCTCCGCAGTTGGAGGGAGAATCTTTCTCCCCTCACTGTCCCTGCCTCTTGCTTGCTACCAAGAAAAGGTGATTTTTTTCTCCTCCTCAAACCAGCCTCCTGATTTCTGTGAGTTACTAGGACCAAAGTGGTGGTGTTGGCAAGGGGCTGCATTTCAAGGAATCCCATCTATTGGGGAGGGGTTACAAATACACCAATGTTTGTTCATTGTAAATAAGTGCTGAGGTGCTACAACTATGGAAACAAAAAGTCCATGAACTACAGAAGCTGCAGGGAGTAGAGGCAGATGTAGTAGCTGAAACTCCTTGAAACGCTTTTTAAAAATGAAATTATTTGACAGCGTCCCTTTAAAAACTAACCTGCTGTTTTGGAAAATCAGTCTCAAAAGCTTTCCCTTATTTCAAAAGCCAACACTAGCACAGTAATGTCTCTAATCATTGTGGTGTTGTAAATTGCAGTGCTTTGCACAATTACTGTAGAATGCTGTAGTTCACTGACTACAAACACGAAGTAAAATTAACCAGACTAGTTTTCTTTCTGGAAAGAATGAACCACAAAACCTGAACAAATGGGAGCAAGGGGGAAATGTGAATCCTTTCATTTTTAATAATCTGAAGCTTATGAGTAACTCAAGTAAAGAAAAGCTTTCAGTATATAGTCTGATCCTGCTGTCCTCCTGGAAGCAAAACTCCTGCTGACTTCCATGGCTGTTTGCTCTCCATTTTGATCATCACCCTCCTTTTGTGGGAAATCAAAATACAGTGCTGGTTACTGGGGATTGTTTCAAAGGGCATGCTCTTGCAGTTGTGGGAGGGCCCCGAATGCCATCTGCTTCTGAATCCCCCTCTAACCTTTAGATGTGATTCCCCAGGGAGCAGCATGGAGGATGCTAACATTCCTGCTTGTCCATAGTGTAGCTGTTCTGTGGGTAAACAGAACATCAGTCTGCTGAATGTCAATACAGCAGAAATTCACGTAATCTGGAGATCATGAGAGGCAGTACCTGTGGGCCGCAGGCTCTTTGTGGTACAATAACTGTCATTTCTATAACCTCATTCGTCTGTTAATCAAAACCATCTAAAGAGAAGAGGGTGGGAGGATTGTGTACTGATTTCAACACATTTTCTGATGCAGCTATAGTCCGCTTCACACACTCTAAGAGTGGCTATAAGAATGACTGTCTTTGGTTACACAAACAGGGAAATCAGAAAGGGGAAGGAGTGTAAGTCTCTGAGCTCTTAAGAAAGATTTTTTTTTCACTACTCACAAGGGAGGGTTTGATATGGCAAGGAGCTGAGCACGTTCTGTAAGATATTGAGTGTGCTCCTCTCCCTGCAAATCAATTGCAGATAAGGGTGTCTAGCACTTAAGAAGATCAGACCCTTTGTGAGCTCTTGAATTTAGTCAAGCAGGTTAAACGCTCAGTTAGGGTCAAATTTTCCTCTGTTACATCAGTTCAACCCTGTTGATTTCAATGGAAATTAAATGGTGTAATGGAGAGGGAAATTTCACTCTTGGTACTAAAGCAGTAGTGTCATGTGATTTTATCCGCCATAGACTAAATTCTGCACTGATTTACATCCTGTGCAACCCAGGTTAAATCAACACAGACTGACCCTGTGTTTGCTTAGTAAAGTAACTGAACTGCAAAAGAACATAAAAATGGCCACAGAGGATCAGATCAATGGACCATCTAGCCTAGTATCCTGTCTTCCCAAAGTAGCCAGTGCCACATGCTTCAGAGGGAATGAACAGAGTGGGCAATCATCAGATGATGCATCTCCTGTTGTCCAGTCCCAGACTCTGATAGTCAGAGGTTTAGGGACATGCAAACCATGGGGTTGCATCCCTGACCAGCTTGGCTAATAGCCATTGATGGTCTGATCCTCTATGAATTTCTCTAATTCTTGTTTGACCCAGTTATACTTCTGACCGTCACCGCATCCCTGTCAATGAGTTCCACAGGTTGACTGTGCATTGTGTGAAGACATACTTCCTTATGTTTGTTTTAAATCTGCTGTCTTTTAATTTCATCAGCTGACCCCTGGTTCTTGTGTTATGTAAAGCGGTAAATAAAGTACTTGCTGATTCACTTTCTCAACACCAGTCATGATTTTATAGACATTTATCATGTCCCCCTTAGTCATCTCTTTTCCAAGCATGACATTTTTGTGTAATGCTTCCTTAAACAGTGATAGGAGAAATGGCTGATGGGACGCTGACTGCATATGCTAATCCTGCCACCCACGCACAGTTGAGAATTAATTAGGAACAGGAGAACAGGATGAGACAAGATGACAAACATGCCAGTACAGCAAATTGTTATTTACCTAAGAAGATGGAACATTCAGAGGGATCTTAATTAAAATTGCTCTCTAAAAATATTTCCCTCATTATGACACAGTGCTTAGCAGCAGATCCTGCAGATGCTGTGGTGATGGCAGAAGACCTTTTTCCTGGAATGTATTCAGCTTAGGTCTTAGTCTTCTCACAGGCACTATCCCCTTTGAGGTCACAAAGCTGCGGCAAAGAAGGCCAGCGCTCCCACGCTCAGGAAAGAATAAAAAAAGCATGCATATATCAAGCTGGCATTTGCCCTTGGTGGAAGACTTGTCCTGCTTATTTACTGTCCAGTCCCAAGGTGCTCCTACCTGTTCTCAAGACACTGAGACTCTCAACACTTACTCTGTGATTCAGTTTTCCCATTTGTAAAATGGGACTAATGATACCTCCATTGTAAACTGCTTTGAGGTCTATGGATAAAAAGTGTTACATAATGTAAAGGGGGCTAATGATACCTCCTTGGTAAAGCACTTTGAATTCTACTGATGAAAAGTGATATATAAGAGCTAGATACTATTAATCATAAAATAATATTGGGACAAATTCTACCCTCACTTACAAAGCATAGTGTAAGCAATGGCAGAATTTAAACTGTCCTCTACACTGATTTGGAAAAAGAAAAGGAGGACTTGTGGCACCTTAGAGACTAACCAATTTATCTGAGCATAAGCTTTCGTGAGCTACAGCTCACTTCATCGGATGCATTCAGTGGAAAATACAGTGGGGAGATTTATATGCACAGAGAACATGAAACAATGGCTGGTACCATACACACTGTAATGAGAGTGATCAGGTAAGGTGAGCTATTATCAGCAGGAGAGCAGGGGAAAAAAACCTTTTGTAGTGATAATCAAGGTGGGCTATTTCCAGCAGTTGACAAGAACGTCTGAGGAACAGTGGGGAGGCCGGGGGGGGGGGAGGGGAGAATAAAAATGGGGAAATATTTTTACTTTGTGTAATGACCCATCCACTCCCAGTCTTTATTCAAGCCTAAGTTAATTGTATCCAGGTTGCAAATTAATTCCAATTCAGCAGTCTCTCATTGGAGTCTGTTTTTGAAGTTTTTTTGTTGAAGAATTGCCACTTTTAAGTCTGTAATCGAGTGACCAAAGAGATTGAAGTGTTCTCCGTGTAGGGGCATTAGGGGACGAGAGCTGAGGAAGCGTTGTTCTAAGTCAGCCATAAAAATGTTGGCATACTGTGGGGCCATGCAGGTACCCATAGCAGTGCCGCTGATTTGAAGGTATACATTGTCCCCAAATGTGAAATAGTTATGGGTGAGGACAAAGTCACAAAATTCAGCCACCAGGTTTGCAGTGACATTATCGGGGATACTGTTCCTGATGGCTTGTAGTCCATCTTTGTGTGGAATGTTGGTGTAGAGGTCTTCAACATCCATAGTGGCTAGGATGGTGTTTTCAGGAAGATCACCGATGGATTGTAGTTTCCTCAGGAAGTCAGTGGTGTCTCGAAGATAGCTGGGAGTGCTGGTAGCATAGGGCCTGAGGAGGGAGTCTACATAGTCTACATAGCCAGATAAACCCAGGAACCTATCCTTGCAACAAAGCCCGTTGCCAACTGTGTCCACATATCTATTCAGGGGACATCATCATAGGGCCTAATCACATCAGCCACACTATCAGAGGCTCGTTCACCTGCACATCTACCAATATGATATATGCCATCATGTGCCAGCAATGCCCCTCTGCCATGTACATTTGCCAAACCGGACAGTCTCTATGTAAAAGAATAAATGGACACAAATCAGACGTCAAGAATTATAACATTCAAAAACCAGTTGGAGAACACTTCAATCTCTTCGGTCACTCAATTACAGACCTAAAAGTGACAATTCTTCAACAAAAAAAACTTCAAAAGCAGACTCCAACGAGAGACTGCTGAATTGGAATTAATTTGCAACCTGGATACCATTAACTTAGGCTTGAATAAAGACTGGGAGTGGATGGGTCATTACACAAAGTAAAACTATTTCCCCATGTTTATTCTCCCCCCCCCCAACTCCCCGCCGTTCCTCAGATGTTCTTGTGAATTGCTGGAAATGGCCCACCTTGATTATCACTACAAAAGATTTTTTCCCCCCGCTCTCCTGCTGGTAATAGCTCACCTTACCTGATCACTCTCATTACAGTGTGTATGGTACCAGCCATTGTTTCATGTTCTCTGTGTATATAAATCTCCCCACTGTATTTTCCACTGAATGCATCCGAGGAAGTGAGCTGTAGCTCACGAAAGCTTATGCTCAAATAAATTTGTTAGTCTCTAAGGTGCCACAAGTCCTCCTTTTCTTTTTGCGGATACAAACTAACAAGGCTGCTACTCTGAAACTGATTTGGAAGGTTCTATTTACATATGGGCCAAATTCTAGTTTCAATTACACCCCATGCAACTCCGCCCACTTCCTGGGGCATATCTCAGATCAGAATTTGCTCCATAGTTCTCCACAGGTCTTTATCTTAATTGAATTAAATTAACTCCTAATTCTAATTCTTATTTTTAATTAATTCTTCTATCATCTCTCTCTCTCTCTCCCTCCTATTTTTTGTATTTCCTTATTTCTTTACAGTACTTCAATCAAGTTGAGCCTAATTCAATCCTAAATTGCGTGGGTATAACTGAGGGGAGAATTTGCCTCTTTACTTTCTTTGTCTGGCATCCTTAGATTCTCTTCTTTTTTCTCTAATGTCTGCAGCTGGGGCTAGATTCTGTTATCAGTAACACTGGTGTAATTTTGGAGTAACTACAATGCAGTCAATGGGGCAGATCCTTATTGGTGTAAATGGAGTAAACAAAGTGGCTTTAGTGAAGTCAAAGTAGTTATGCCAATTTACACCAGCTGAAGATCCGGCCCCATGGATTAACATTTTTGTCACTGAAGTCAGAAACTGTTCCACGCTCTCTGTTCAGTTTAAATTGCCATTTCCACCTACCCTGGAACATTCTAATTCTGGCAATCTTCAGTTTAAAGCGCTTGTCCATGTCAGGCAGGGGCAACTCTGGGACAAGATTTCCTCACAGAACTGTTCTGTTGAGATGCTTGTGAAAGCTGCCATTACCACATTCTTATACTGTCATCTGCCTGAAAGGCAGGGCAGCTACTGTTTGATGAGTAAGACCTCAACTGGCTATTACAACAGCAAATATCACTATTCTCTACCATATTTCTTTTTGTTTCCAGCCCTATGTACCAGGGAGGGTATGCACTGGAGGGTATGCACTCCTGGAAAAATGATTTACTAGGTAGAGTGTATTGCATGAGTGTAACCCTTCTGCCCATCAGAGTTGGCAGCAACAAGGGCCAGGTTCAGTATCTAGGGGTTCCATTCCAATAACACAATGCAAAACCGGCTCGAGCCCCCACCCAGTGACCTGGGACAAATATATACCACCCCTGCTGGGCGCCTCCAAGAGGCAATACATCCCCTCTCGCAAACACGGAGTCTGAGTATAGCAAAAAAGCCTTTTAATAAGGAACAATTATTCCACAGAGAGAAACAATGTGGCATCATGTTGGGGAAACACCACCAACAGGATTCATAACACAATCCATGAGCAAAAAGCCACCCCAAGCAAATTGGGGTGTGTCCTTTCCCTTGGGTTCTTGAGTCCAGCAACCCGAAATCACCCAAAGTCCCAAAAGTCCAATGGCCCAAAAGTCTCTGTCCCTGGTCAGGGCAGCTCCAGAGTTCGAAAGTTTATCTACAGACTTTTACCTCCCAACCTGGGTGGAAATGGGGGGGGAAGGGGAAGAGGTAAGGGGCACCTTACATGATCTGAAGCTGACTGCCCCACAGCTCCATAGGGCTGTGCTCCGCTCCGCTCCACTCCACCAGCCAGTCCACGAACTGCTCCGCTCGGCTCCGCATCCCACAAGCAGCTCCCGCCGTCCCATGAACTGCTCTGCTCGGCATCCCACAAACAGCTCCTGCCGTCCCTTGAACTGCTCCACCAGCCAGTCCACAAGCCGGTCCAGCTGTCCCACAAACTGCTCCACAATATATCTTCAGGCTCCCCCACTACTTAACACAACACTCAGTGATTTCAGTTCTTAGTTTTTAGCTCTTTTGTGATTTCAGCTTGTAAGTAAGGGAGCCTCAGTGCTGGTGCACCATTAACCCAAAGTGAATTCAGCTCAGCAGCCTGTAACTAGACTCCTAATGGAATCAACATTAGCTCTGATATTCCACAGTGGAGAGAGGAGGAAGTGCAACTATCATGTAAGGCCCTCACCATGGGGGCCCATGCCACCAAGTATAAATACCTGTCCCCAGCCTGTCTCAATTCACAGAGTTTTGGAACCCATGTCCCTTGCCTAGTGAGTGCTACTTAGTTGATGGCAAGTCCCTCCATCATAACAAAAGACGCAGTACAGTTCCAAGCACAAAGAAAAGGAGTACTTGTGGCACCTTAGAGACTAACCAATTTATTTGAGCATAAGCTTTCGTGAGCTACAGCTCACTTCATCGGATGCATCAGTTCCCATAATCCCAAGCACAGTTCCCATAATCAGGGTAAAAACAATTTATTCTTCTTGCCCCAATAACAGAGACACTGGGGATCCCACAGCAGCCAAAGTGACCATTTGGGCAGCTATGGGCTCATGCTAGCCGGGGTGGGTGTGCCTATGCAAATGAGATCAGCCCTTGAAGTTCTTTTCCACAACTTGCCACACCTCACCACCAGATGTCAGGGTGGAGCTCATCCTGACTCTGCTTACATGAGTAACCCTCCTGGCCTAGGGTGACCAGACAGCAAGTGTGAAAAATCAGGACAGGTGATGGGGAGTAATAGGAGCCTATATAAGAAAAAGACCCAAAAATCGGGACTGTCCCTATAAAATTGGGACATCAGGTAACCCTGGCCTGATCCATAGCCCCGCCCCTAAACTGCATGCCCCGCCCTTTGAGCCATAGCACTGCCCCCAAACGGAAGGCCCCGCCTCTTGAGCATCAGGCTCCGCCCCCACCAGTGCTACGTCCTGGCCCCCAGCGCTGCCTCAGACTCAGCCTGGTCGTAAGCCCCGCCCCTCGCGTGTGCCAGTCGGCGGCGCAGGCTCCCAATAAAGTGGCTGTGCTTGGGGCGGGCCGCTGCCTTGGGGCGGCCGGGAAGAGACAGCGGGATGCAAACAAACATGGCGGCGGCGGTTGGTGGCGGGGGAGGCGGCGCTGCTGCCGGGGCCAGGCGGAGGAGAGCGGCCGAGTGAGCGCCGCGCAGCCGGAGCCCGGCCAGCCAGCCGCCCCGCGGGACGAGGGATGGAGGCGGTGGGGGCCGGGGAGGAGGGTGAGGAGCCGCCCAAGGAGGCCCGGATACTCGGCTCCGAGCTGGTGGAGAGCTACACGGTGAGCGGTTAATGGTTAACGCTGGAGGGCCGGGGGCCGGTGTGGGGGTGACGCTGGAGGGCCGGGGCCGCCCCCCGGGGGCCGGTGTGGGGGTGACGCTGGAGGGCCGGGGCCGCCCCCCGGGGGCCGGTGTGGGGGTGACGCTGGAGGGCCGGGGCCGCCCCCCGGGGGCCGGTGTGGGGGTGACGCTGGAGGGCCGGGGCCGCCCCCCGGGGGCCGGTGTGGGGGTGACGCTGGAGGGCCGGGGCCGCCCCCCGGGGGCCGGTGTGGGGGTGACGCTGGAGGGCCGGGGCCGCCCCCCGGGGGCCGGTGTGGGGGTGACGCTGGAGGGCCGGGGCCGCCCCCCGGGGGCCGGTGTGGGGGTGACGCTGGAGGGCCGGTGTGGGGGTGACGCTGGAGGGCCGGGGCCGCCCCCCGGGGGCCGGTGTGGGGGTGACGCTGGAGGGCCGGTGTGGGGGTGACGCTGGAGGGCCGGGGAGTGGGACCAGCCGAGGGTGCCATCCCAAGCATGGGGTGGAATGGGATCGTGGGAGGCAGGGAGGGGAGTAGGTTGCCCCCAGGTCCCATGGGTGAGATGGGGCCGGTGAGAGGGGAGCAGGACAACCCCCAGTGCACTAGTACTTAGCTCAGGGTCTCCTCGCGGAGTAAGGAAGGGAGTTGTCTGAGTGCTGGCTTTGAATAGCGATGCGGCCAATTTGGGTATCCTCCTCATTTCACTCCTCCCTCGGCTGCCCTAGGGAACGGAAGGGCAGAATTTTCAAAAGTGCCCAGTCCCTACTCCTGGGGCCAGATTTTCAAAAGTACCCAATACATTGGAGAATGAGCCTTGCTCCTAATGGCGGAGCACTCTTCAAAATCTGGCCCCAATTGCTGGTGCTGAGCCCTTGGAAATCTGGCCCAGGAGCTCATTTGAAAATCTAGCCCTGTGGAGCAAAGCAGTGCCTTTTATTTTGGCAGGATTTGTATGAGTGGCTATCATGTTCTTAGCATCTGTTTGCTCTGAGAATTTGTCAGTAAGGGAAGATCGCTTTTAAGCCTAGACTAAATTAAATATTTTAATGGTTGACATAATGAAAACACTTTAAACCTGTCTTCTAGTTGAAAAGTTTTGAAAGCTTTCTTGGGGAAAATCAGACGATTTGGGGGGGTGATTGGGGTTAAAATTCTCAGTAGACATTTCTGAGTTTACTTAAACAACAACTTGGGGAAGGAATTTAAAAGCACGCAAATTCTGTTTCTAAACTATGTATATAGGAATTATGCTATACAAAATAGTTCCTTGGTCTGTTTTTCCGGAAGAAGCTGTTCAAAATAAAAAAAAGTAATTGCACATGTCCATTAAATTACTCTGTGTCTATAACTAAACATTTGTTCTCCTCCTAGGCTAGTTTACTGTGATTAGAACAATCTCTTCTCACTGAATCCATCAGTATGATTGCACAAACTTCATTCTGCCCACAGAATGAAGTGCTCTGAAAATGCTTAGAAAATTTAAAGGGACACAGTCAACTTAAAAATGGCTCTTTCTGAAATTTTTTTACCTACTATTGTTACAAGTACATCTAAGCTTACTGTAGCTGAAATTTTTGAAAAAAACTCCTTTTTCATGTTACCTCTGTGAACAGGGGTGCTGGAACAATTTATATAGTGAGGGTGCTGAGAGTCATTGAACCAAACTGTAAACCCTGTATATGATAGAAACTGTTTCAAGCCAGTTGGTGTGGCAGCATCCCCAGAATCCCTAGTTCCAGAATCTATCTATGAACCTTCACACAGTTTTTAAATAGGCAAGTGTGTAGAACCAGGAATTGGCAGGAGGACTCAGACAGATGTAGTGCCTGAAATTCTGTAACTGTTTAGAGTGATTTCAGAGTAGCAGTCGTGTTAGTCTGTATTTGCAAAAAGAAAAGGAGTACTTGTGGCACTTTAGAGACTAACAGATTTATTTGAGCTCAGGTTTTCGTGAGCTACAGCTCACTTCATCATGAGCTGTAGCTCACGAAAGCTTCTGCTCAGATTAATTTGTTAGTCTCTAAGGTGCCACAAGTACTCCTTTTCTTTTTGTTTAGACTGACTAGATTTCAGGTTTGTGTTGTCCCTTTAAACATGTGTAATGTGACTATTCTCCCTATTTTTTCCACACTTTGCAATGAGTCAGATGTGACAAGCAAATTTGTTTGCTGTTTAAGAGCAATCACTGTGTTCCCTGTACAGCAGGGGTTCTCAACCTTTTTCTCTCTGAGCCCCCCCTCCCCCCCAACATGCTGTAAAAACTCCATGGCCCAGCTGCGCCACAACAATGGTTTTTCTGCATATAAAAGCCAGGGCTGGTGTTAGGGGGTAGCAAGGGTAATTGCCTGGGGCCCCACACCATAGCGGGCACTGTGAAGCTAAGTTGCTCAGGTTTTGGCATCAGTCCTGGGTGGTGGAGCTTGGGGCCCGAGCGGCAGTCCTGCATGGATGGACTTCAGCTTTCTGGCATGGGACATAGTGAGTCTAATGCCAGTCACTTGTAAACTTAGATTTGACCTAAAATTTAAATTTTTATAAAATCAAGCTTTTATAAAACCTAAGGCCAATAGTAATGTTTTTATACATTTTTTAAAAGTCTACAGATTTTTTTAAAAATAAACACTTGTCTTGAGTGTTTGGAACTCAAACATTGCAACACTGAGAACGTGGAAGTGAAAGAGCCTACACAAAAGTAAAATGACTTAATTGTTTTTTTTTCAATCTGAGAAAAATGTAAAAAAAAAAAAAAAATAGCAGCAAACTGAATTTTTGCAATTTCCGCTTTTAGTAATCCAAAGGTAGTGGTGGCAGCATTTATATTGTGATTTTTAAATTCTCTCCTTTGAAAGACAAACAAAAAACAACCAAGGCCTGGTCCTGGGTTTTAATAAGGGGCACCTGTATTAAAAATGCAGAATTAACTTAAACATTTAAATTAAGGGGGAAATAAGGTAAAAGTCCACCTCTGCTTTGAATTTTCTGCATGAACTTTTATTTTATGTTGTTGGTTTTAAAAGAATCAGATTGCTTTCTCTTACTGCTTCTTATTTTCTTCCACTCCATGAGACTACTGAATTCAAGAAGGTCACAGAGACTGGAAAAATTTAAAGAGCCATTTTAATGCCTGTATCTTCGTAACAGCTTTGTCCTGTAAAATATCAGGGGTAAGGCAACAGTTCTAGGTGGCTTAAACAGATGTTGGCAATTACCACTGAAATTGTTACAGGTGCTGAGGAATGGAAAGAAGGATTAAACTAACCTGAAAGAAACTAAACTTGCTATTGAGTCGCCGTTTGTCTTTGAAAACATTTATCAACGAAAATGTGAAGTCAGGGCTTTCTCTTGCTTTTACTACCTTTGTATTGTTCTGCTTGCTATTTAAGCTTTAGACATACCACAGCTTTGTCCTTCCTACATAAGCCATTGCTATTAGATACTCACTGAAGGTTGTCTGGTTAAAGAAAGGACTCATACCACTAGCACTGCATTTGTTTCCCCAACACACCTGGTTCATTGCCCCTGAGTTATGTGCTCCTGCATTTCCTGGCAATTGCAAACGTTTTTTAATCTAAATACTTTTCTTGATTTTTTAAAGGAAATTATTGCAGCTTCTTTTATTGATAGAGAGTTTTTACCTACTTGTAGCTTTATTAGGGAGGAAATATGATTTTGTGGTTGTTATGGGTCTGAAATTTGGAAGTTGTTGGTGATCTGCACACCTCTGCCCGAGACTTCGGGCAAATCCCAGTTTCTCCTTCTGTAAAATGGAAGTACTTGCCATTTTCACCATTGTGTTAGGCATAATTCATTAGCATTTACTATGCTTTGAGATCCTCAGGTAGAAGTTGCTATGGAAGTACAAATCATTCACGTCTCTAATGTGAGACCAGCAGCTTTCTTCCTTGCACATAGAGCAAGTGAACTGGAATCAGGCTGTAGCACTGATGTTCACTTTAGCAAATGGGGTTAAAAATCATACTGTTCTTTTTGAAATACTAACTTAATATAACATTTTCTTTATGTGCTTGAGAGGAATTCTATCTAGGATATAAACTCCTAACTACAACATCAACCTTAAAAAAAAATCAAAATTCTTATCAGCTATTTGTTTTGCATGCTAAATATTGGTCTTTGATACAAACATTTCAAACAAATAAAAAACTTGAAGTGACTAGACTGAATAAACAGCTTCATGTCAAGAATGAAGAGATACACGTGCTCAGTACTGTAAGAGTATTAGCACGAAAAAATGACTGGTCTATAGATACACTGAAGACTTTACAAAAGAGGATCTAACCTGTCCAAGACAATTAGTATATGCTAAAGGGAACAGAACCCCTCACTAAACAGAGCAATCTGGTAAAATGAGACTGCCTGCAAAGTGGGAGTTGTGCTCAGAGGAGCAAGCCAGTGAACAGTCGGGTTGTAAACAGTTCTGAGATTTAATGAAAAACCTGTGTATGGCTAAAATGTATGCAGAGGTCTCTTGCAGTAAGTTAATTTTTGTCTGCAAGACCTTACAGGTTGATGCAATTTTGTCATCTTTTTCACTTTGTTTATATCATTCCAACAGATGGCTTGATAGACACACAGCCCATGAAAACTCGTAATATAATAAGCGTAGTCAGCCTTGTTGTATTAGTGGGATCAAACAAAATCAGTTAGGAATAGTTTTAAACATTAGTCTGACAAATCTTTTTTTAATCAGATTTTTGCTTTAACAATTGGTAGTTAATTCTGTATCAGTTTTTGAAGCATTGCTTTGCAGGAAATCCAAGGCTCTATTCCTATTTACTGAGTAAGTTATGACAGTGTGGATTATTGTGAAGTGATTCACCAATACTCTGGTTGCTAATGCTTTTAGGGGTGTGTGTATATGTGTGCTAATACACGGTGAACAAAGTCTAATTCCTTCCTCCTTGCCGCAGGTTATCAGTTTATATTGAGAAGTTTGACGTTTGATTAACTGTACCTTTTACCATAGCTTGACTACTTCGAGTATTTTTGATCAGACATTATCCAGTCTGTGTTTTACATGTAGCCACAATGTATAACCTCCCATAATAGTTAATTCATAAAGCTGATTTTGCTGCATAAAGTATTTCCTCTTATTAGTTCTAAATTTAATACCCTCCGCTTTCATTAAGTCTTCCCCTTGCTTTTATATGGGAGCAGGTTATAGGGAAGGGACTGATAGTTTTAATCATATACTTAATAATTAGTACCACTCCAGTTTGTTTTTTTTGAATAGTCCTAGGTCAGGTATACACTAGAGCAGTGCTCTTCACTATTTTTGAAGTGGGGGCCACTTAGACAAAAAACCTTCGATGTGAAAGCCACATCAACCTGTCACAGATGGCTGAACACTCAGAGTTCTTTGTTGGTTGATATGGTAATAATACGGTTATTGGTAATATTGCTTGCGGTGCAGGAAGGGGTATGGGAGGCTGGCTCTGGGAGGGGACTTGGGACTGGGGTGCAGGAGGGGGTGAGGGGTGGAAGCTCTGGGAGGGAGTTTGGGTGCAGGAGGGAACTCCAGGCTGGCGCAGAGTGTTTGGGTGCAGGAGGGGGTATGGGGTTCAGGGCAGGGGCTTGGGCTCCAGGAGGGGTTATGGGGTGCAGGCTCTGGGAGGGGGCAGGGGCTTGGGTGCAGGAGGGGGTATTGGGGGCTGGCTCTGGGAGGGGCCTCGGGGTGGAGTGCAGGAGGGGGTGAGGAGTGCAAGCTCTCCGGGAGGCTACAGGTTGGGTGGTGGAAGAACTATTCAGAACCTGCCCATTGAAGGGGGTGGTACTTACTTTGGGTGCTGGCCCCACACCACTCCTGAAAGGGGCCAACTTGCCCCTCTGGCCCCTGGGGGGGCACATGGCTCTGCATGCTGCCCCTCTCTGCAGGCACTGCCCCCACAATTCCCATTGGCCACAGTTCCCCGTTCTCGGCCAAAGGAAGTTGCGGGGCGGTGCTTGTAGGCAGGAGCAGCGTGTGGAGACCTCTGTTCCACCTATTATCCCCTGGGGCTGCGGGGGCCTGCTGGCCACTTCCAGGAGCAGCCAGGGTAGGCAGGGAGCCTGTCTTAGCTGCAGCCCCACTGCGCTGCTGGACAGCGTGATTGACAGGGAGCCGCACTTGGGGTCCATGGGAGCTGCCACTGGCTCACGGGCCTTGCAGGGAGAACACTGCACTACAGACTTATATCGGTATAACTGTCTTTCTCAGGAGTGTGAAAAATCATAGAATATCAGGGTTGGAAGGGACCTCAGAAGGTCATCTAGTCCAACCCCCTGCTCAAAGCAGGACCAATCCCCAACTAAATCATCCCAGCCAGGGCTTTGTCAAGCCTGACCTTAAAAACCTCAAAGGAAAGAGATTCCACCACCTCCCTCGGTAACACATTCCAGTGCTTCACCACCCTCCTAGTGAAAAAGTTTTTCCTAATATCCAACCTAAACCTCTCCCACTGCAACTTGAGACCATTACTCCTTGTTCTGTCATCTGGTACCACTGAGAACAGTCTAGATCCATCCTCTTTGGAACCCCCTTTCAGGTAGTTGAAAGCAGCTATCAAATCTCCCCTCATTCTTCTCTTCTGCAGACTAAACGATCCCAGTTCCCTCAGCCTCTCCCCATAGGTCATGTGTTCCAGTCCCCTAATCATTTTTGTTGCCCTCCGCTGGACGCTTTCCAATTTTTCCACATCCTTGTAGTGTGTGGCCCAAAACTGGACACAGTACTCCAGATGAGGCCTCACCAATCTCGAATAGAGGGGAACGATCATGTCGCTCGATCTGCTGGCAATGCCCCTACTTATACATCCCAAAATGCCATTGGCCTTCTTGGCAACAAGGGGCACACTGTTGACTCATATCCAGCTTCTTGTCCACTGTAACCCCTAGGTCCTTTTCTGCAGAACTGCTGCCTAGCCATTCCATCCCTAGTTTGTAGCGGTGCATGGGATTCTTCCGTCCTAAGTGCAGGACTCTGCCCTTGTCCTTGTTGAACCTCATCAGATTTCTTTTGGCCCAATCCTCTAATTTGTCTAGGTCCCTCTGTATCCTATCCCTACCCTCCAGCGTATCTACCTCTCCTCCCAGTTTAGTGTCATCTGCAAACTTGCTGTGGGTGCAATTAATCCCATCATCCAGATCATTGAGAAAGATGTTGAACAAAACCAGCCCCAGGACCGACCCTTGGGGCACTCCACTTGATACCGGCTGCCAACTAGACATGGAACCATTGATCACTACCCATTGAGCCCGACAATCTAGCCAGCTTTCTATCCACCTTATAGTCCATTCATCCAGCCCATACTACTTTAACTTGCTGGGAAGAATACTGTGGGATACTGTGTCAAAAGTTTTGCTAAAGTCAAGGAATAACACGTCCACTGCTTTCCCCTCATCCACAGAGCCAGTTATCTCATCATAGAAGGCAATTAGATTAGTCAAATCCACGCCCCTGAGGAACAGTTATACTGACCTAACCCCCAGTGTAGACAGTGCTATGTTGGTGAAAGAGCTTCTCCTGTCGACATAGCTACCACCTCTCGTGGAGGTGGATTAACTACACCGAGTCAGCGTAGAAGCATCTTTACTTAAGCACTGCAGTGGTGCAACTGTAGTGTAGACCTGTGCAGTGTTTTATGTGTAGACCTGTGCTTTGCAGTTTCTCATGGAGCGCAAGTTCCACCATGCCCTTTGAGACTTCATAATTGGACTCAGTACTCAGGTGAATTTGTAATTCTTTGTTTGACCTAACTTCTGTCTTTTCGTTACTGTGCTTCAAACACCCAAGCAATGTTTTCAGTAGCAGCTGCTGTGCACTAGGTAGACTTCTTGATTGCATTCTGTTGTAGACCTCATTTTTCCTGCAGCATACTAACATATACATTCTGATGTTTCATGAACAATTAAGTGTCTTTGACCACTTTTAAAGTGTTAAATTGTAGCCTATTTTGATATCCTGTATGCTAGTCTTCTGGGTTGATTACATAAAACAAAGGCATTCTTCATTTATTAAGAAGATTTGAAAACTGATCATGAGTAATTTTTTTTTCAAATGTGATTAGTGATAGAACTGTTTCATTGAGTTACAACAGCTGTGAAATGGGACCACGTGGCCTGCCATCTCTTCCACATTCCTGATTATATCAAGTGATTTCAGGGCTCGCTGATCAGCTGATTATTCACTTCATGCACATCCCAGAAGAAGGTTAAACAATGTGGTGCCTTAAATTTTGTGTTTTCCCATTGTTGTACACATGGAGGTTGGCTCTGTTGGTTCAGGGTTCACCTCTGCTGCCCCTTTTATCTTCCTCCAACACCTTCCAGGTTTCATCATGATGGCTTCCTTCCAATCCATCAGAAGGTAGATTGAGAGTTTCCTTTAGAACCAGTCAGTGTGGCTTTAAAAGGTCATCTGCAAATGAAAATCTTAAGGTTCACCTATTCAGCACATCCATAATAAAATAGTTTTTGGGTCTCCCGATGTCAGTTGCTTCCAGCTTAACTGTAATAGCCATTCATGCAGTCACACTTGCCATGAAGCTCTGTCATAGCCCGGAGCAAGGTCATTGGGCCTTGAGTAATTCTGTTTATCTTGTCTGGCTTCTCAGTTTCTATACCCTCAAAGGGAATACAGTTATTTAAAAAACTGAAAAATCATTAAATGGACTTGCTTAGGAGCTCTGCTGGAGTTTCATGGTAGCTGTGAAGTCTGTACATGGTGTATGCTAAGTTGTCACACTGGGCATGATTTTGGTAGATCTGGAGGAGAGATGTTAGCTTTTAGAGTTGGGAGAGGTGCTTCTGAAGAACCTTTTATCCTGGCTGGAGGCAATGTTCAGAGCATAGTGCAGAAAGAGGTGGGATTTTGAAATATTTGTGGTTCACCTTTAAATCATACAGATAAATGGTAGCTGAGTTTAAATGCTCCTCAAGTGCCTTACTCTGCTGTTTGCTTTCTTTAGGTATACATTATTCAAGTCAGTGTTGGGAGTCATCAGTGGACAGTCAAACATCGTTACAGTGACTTCCATGACTTGCATGAAAAGGTAAAGATCAGAAGTCTGTGGTCTTGAGCTCTTGCAAAATAAATAACTTGTCAAATCCTGCTCCATAGCACAAGCTTACTGACATACTTTATATATATTTTTTTAAAAGGAAGGGATATTTGGCCTTTGGGATGTAGCAAACCTGCTCAATTAGTGCAAAGCAAAACCAAATAAACAAAAGCATTATTGCGCCCCTTGGAAGTTAGCATCTGCCTGTCACCAAACCCTAGAACCAGCCCTGCAGACTCTAATCCTTACACTCTTGGCTGAGAGTGCCATATGTGATCTGTTCACTAGAAGCCGGTTTCAGACCAAAGACTTGCTTCATGTGGGTTACTAATGAGCAGCCATTGGATAGTAATTTCTAATACCTACCAACCTGTACTGATTTAAACAGCAATATCGAAATATGGAATTCAAGGTCCAGACTCCAGAGAAACATATTTCACACTGCAATAATAAGTAAATAAAAAGATTTTGTGGTCCATTCAAAAGCATCTGGCAGTCTGGATTTGTCCCGTGGTCCGCCAATTAATTATCCCTGGTCTTGTGGAACAATGCTGGTGGTTGTACTTAATGTTTTTGGGGAGGCTGGGGAGGGTTGACGTTCAAAAGTTTGCACACAGTGAGTGCCAAAATAAAATATACTTATTATTGTTAAACTTACTGTGGTTGTTTTCATGTTCTAATATTCTTAACTCCCTCCAAAAAAATCTGCCTGAAATTTATAGAAATTGAGATAAGAAGCCAAACCTTTTGAAGTAACTGCAGTTTCAGAGAAATGTTACAAGAAAAAAGAAAACATTCTCTTAATATCTTAAGTTGTACAATATTGCATCCTTCTTGCAAGATCAAAAACTATTTCAGGTAATAACTTGTAATATTGCTGTTTCTACAGCTTGTTTCAGAAAAGAAGATAGATAAAAACCTGCTGCCTCCCAAGAAGATTATTGGGAAAAATTCCAAAAGTCTGGTGGAGAAAAGAGAGAAGGAATTAGAAGTTTACCTACAAATGCTTCTGATCAAGTTCCCCATTGCTGCACCCAAATTGTTGTCACACTTCTTACATTTTCATTTATATGTAAGTTGCATCCTAGCTATCTAGGTATTTATAAAGTGCCCTCTCACTGTGATATCTTGCCCATTTGAGTCAATGAGTAGAGCAGGAGTCTAGTGAAAGTTCACACCCTAATTTTGAGTAGCTTGGGTTTTTTTTGATGTGATTAAACAAAATAGCTTTAAAATCACTCCCTTTTCAGGATTTGGGCAACATAAAAATTAGGCCATAGAATGAGCTTTTCCAGTGAAATCTTTGATGCTATCCCTACTGTCATTGAAACTGTGCTAGCAAATAATGTGGACAGGGCCTTTGACATAAAACATGTGTTGGAGGGATACTCTGGTGCTTCTGAATGAATCTGCAGTTGCATTAATTGTTTATCTGAAATCAATATTGTTAGGTCTCAAAAGGAACATTATGTAATTGAACGCAACCCCTGCTTAATGATTAGTGGTTAGAACTGTGGTTCATATTAAGACAGCTTCCAGTAGGCCAAATGAAGAAAAATGGTCTCTCTCCAGGAAAACATACTGATGGAGTGGCCTCTAGAGAAATATCTCTACACAGCAGGTAGAATATTATAGCAGAGAATGTTTGAGGTAAGACGCAATAACTTCTTATTGTGATTCACAGATTGAAAATGGTTCATTCATCTTTTGTGATTGGGTTTCTCCTTTTTGTAGCATGCTGTTGTGTTGTAAGGATAAGCAGACATTACAAAGAGGAATATGCATTGGGGTTTGAGCAGGAAGGAAAAGTAGTAATTGCTTTAAATGGATGGATATGTGATGGGGTGGATCGTTATAGTTAAGGCTATGATTATGTCACAGAGGTAATGGAAGTCATGGAATCTCTGGCATTGAGGGATCCACGAGCCCCAACAGCAGTGGGTGCTGAATCCACTTATCCCTTTTGTCAGGGATATTTTTAGTGAAAGTCAGGGACAGGTCACGGGCTTCCATGAGTTTTTGTTTATTGCCCATGACCTGTCCATGACTTTTACTAAAACTATCCATGACAAAAACCTAGCATTAATTATAGTTCAATCCAGATGTTTTGGAATTGAGTCACAAATGATCAGTTCAGTATGTTGAATAAGCTTTACTGACTGAAGTAAAAACCATTTCAAAACACATAATGTGATCATGAGTTTATAAAGGTTGACTTGAATAAATAGAGGGTTTGTTTCACATTATTGCTATTGATCTGTCATTTTGAGGAGAAGAACTAGTTTAAATTAAATGACAACTTTTAAAAATATAACTACATAGTGACATGGCATAGTGTTTAAAATACAAGATTAGGAGATAGCTCTGGGTTCTAGTTTGACTCTGCACAGGCTTCTTGTGTGACCAAGAGCAAGTCACTTAATTTCCCTGTACTTTAGTTTCCCTATCTGTATAATGGGGGTTAATACTTTGATCCATTAATGTTTTGGAAGGCGTTTGATTTCAAATGGACGTACTTATATAGAGGACGTGCAAAGCATTATTGTGTAGGCAATTTAACCTATATTCTCCCCCTTCAAAAAAGTATTGATTTGGAAAATAGCATATTTAGGCAGACTTCTAGATCTAAATACACATTGTTTTTGTTTCTTAACTGTGGCTGCCCAATTTAAGATACTATGAGGTGTGAATTTCAAAGGTGCATATACCTGTAACTGCTGCTGAAATTGTGCTTGCCCCACACCTCTGAAAGTCAACCTTACGTGTCTGACATTGAGCATCTCAACTGTAACAGCATGTGTAATACTCTGTTTAAATTGATTTTTGGTTTAGCATGAAAGCTAATAATTTAATTCAGAGTACTTCAGGATTTAGAGTGCTTTACAAACCTTACTATACCTAGACTTGTGAGAATTAGATTTTTATTTTTTTGTAATTTTGACATAATAAGGATGTTTATTTTTAAGCATTTTTTTCTATTTAAATTTTCACAGTTGTGAGAAATTATGGGGGGAATATGTAAGAGGGGTCAGACAATTTACTGACAGTAGATAAGATTCAAAAAGTTTTAAAGCTTTATAGCTGTTAATACACAACTTGTCAACATTACATATCAAAATATACAAAATAAATATCCTTCAATCAAACTCGAGTAAGTTCTCAAGCAGCACTTTTCTTCCTTTGCCTGTCTGTACATTTCAGTTATTATCTAGGGTAGTAGTTTTTCCTCGGTTTCTATTTGTATGCTGAAATCAGCATTTATTGACATTTACCAATAGCAATCTAATCCTTCCAAGCCTAAGTATACCTAATGAGAAAGGCATTGTAATAACATTTTACAGTTGTTCAAACTTAGGGACAGAGGTTGAGACTTTCCGATGACCATCTGGCAAGTCAGTGCTAGAGGTGAGAAGAGGACTTGGAGCCCCAACCCCCTGTCCTCTACTCTTGTGCTAGATTACTTTCTCCTTTGTGTCTGGAATATATCCAAACCCAGCTCATTGAAACTTACTTACTGCTACATATTCATCCACTTATCTTTATTTAAAAAATATTAGAACTGGGGTTAGCTAGCTAGAAATCATTCTGTCTTTGGATAGTACTTGTGTATTAGCAGCAAAGTGCAGTGCTGCTTAAATTATACCTCTTTTCCCAGTAGGCAAATCTGGGTTGATGTATGAACTCATAAAATCTTTTTGGATGTTCTAGAATACTTTCAAATATTTGCGTTAGTTACACATCAAAAACCCCTAAATATTAACTTAGCAATTCTGCTAAATAAAAATACCCTGCAGCAGGCTTTAAGAACATGATGACTGCTTAGGAAGGAGTACTGTGGAAAGGGATCTGGGGGTCATAGTGGACCACAAGCGAAATAGGAGTCAACAGTGTAACAGTGTTGCAAAAAAAGAGAACATCATTCTGGGATGTATTAGCAGGAGTGTAGTTCACAAGACATGAGAAGTAATACTTCCACTCTAGTCCACATTGATTAGGTCTCAACTGGAGTATTGTGTCCAGTTTTGGCACCACATTTCAGGAAAGATGTGGACAAATTGGAAAAAGTGCAGAGAACAGCAACAAAAATGGTTAAAGGTCTAGAAACATGACCTTTGAGGGAAGGTTGAAAAAAAGGGGTTTGTTTTTGTCTGGAAAAGAAGACTGAGAGGGGACATCATTACAGTTTTCAAATACATAAAAGGTTGTTACAAGGAGGAGGGAGAAGAGGTGTTGTTGTTAACCTCTGAGGATAGGACAAGAAGCAATGGGCTTTAATTGCAGCAAAGGAGGTTTAGGTTGGACATTAGGGAAAACTTCCTAACTGTCAGGGTGGTTAAGCACTGTAATAAATTGCCTATGGAGGTTGTGGAATCTCCATCACTGGAGATTTTTAAGAGCAGGGTAGACAAACACCTGTTAGGGATGGTCTAGATAATATTTAGTACTGCCATGAGTGCAGGGTACTGGACTAGATGACCTCTCGAGGTCCCTTCCAGTCCTATGATTCTATAACATAAGAATGGCCATGCTGAGTCAGACCAATGGTCAGTCTAGCCCAGTATCCTGTCTTCTGACAGTGGCTGGTGCCAGATGCTACAGAGGGAATGAACAGAGAATAGGGCAATTGTTGAGTGATACATCCTCTGTCTTCCAGTCCCAGCTTCTGGCAGTTAAATGTTTGGGGACACTCAGAGCATGGGTTTATGTCTGTGAGTAGCATGGCTCATAGGCATTGATGGACCTATCCTTCATAAACTTATCTAATTTTTGTTTGAACCCAGTTATGTTTCTGGCCTTCACAACTTTCCCTGGCAATGCGTTCCAAAGGTTGACTGAACATTGTATGAAAAATTACTTTCTTATGTTTGTTTTAATCCTGTCACCTATTAATTTCATTGGGTGATTCCTGGTTTGTGTGTTAAGTGAAGGGGTAAATAACACTTCCTTATTCCTTCCTCCATACCATTCATGATTTTATACACCTCTATCATACCCCCCCCCCCCGTCGTCTCTTTTCTAAACTGAACAGTCCCAGTCTTTTAAATTTCTGCCCATATGGAAGATGTTCCATATCTCTAATAATTTTTGTTGCCCTTCTGTACTTTTTCCAATTCTAATATATCTTTTTCTGAAATAGGGCAACCTGCACAGCATGTAGTATTCAAGATGTGGGTGTACCATGGATTTATATAGTGATATATTTTGTCTTATTTTCTATTCCTTTCTCCTAATGGTCCTTAACATTGTTAGCTTTATGTGACTGTCGCAGCATACTGAGCAGATGTTTTCAGAGAACTGTCCACGATGACTCAAAGATCTCTTTCTTGAGTAGTAACCTTTAATTTAGACTCCCCATCATTTTGTATGTATAATTGAGATTGTTTTCCAGTGTGCATTGCTTTGCATTTATGAAAATTGAATTTCATCTGCCATTTTGTTGCCCAGATATCCAGTTTTGTAAGATCTTTTTGGACCTCTTGGCAGTCAGCTTTGGACTTAAGTATCTTGAGTAATTTTTTATAATCTGCAAACTTTGCCACCTCACTGTTTACCCCTTTTTCTAGATCATTTATAAATGTGTTGAACAGCACTGGTCCCTGTACAGATCGTTGGTGGACCCCGCTAGTTACCACTCTCCATTGTGAAAACTGACCATTTATTCCTACCCTTTGTTTCTTATCTTTTAACCAGTTACTGATCTATGAGAGGACCTTCCCTCTTATCCCATGACTGCTTACTTTGGTTAAGAGCCTTTGGTGAGGAACCTTGTCAAAGGCTTTCTGCAAGTCTGTGTATACCAGTGGTTCTCAAACTTTTGTACTGGTAACCCCTTTCAAATAGCAAGCCTATGAATGTGACCCCTCCCCCCCACATACCCTCTTATAAATTAAAAACACTTTTTAATATATTTAACACCATTATAAATGCTGGATGCAAAGCGGGGTTTGGGGTGGAGGCTGACATCTTGCGACGCCCCGCTTGTAATAATCTTGCTACCCCCTGAGGGGTCCCAACCCCCAGTTAGAGAACCCCTGGTGTATACTATATCCACTGGATCATCCTTGTCCACATGGAGTGAAAATTACAGGTACAACCATAAGTATGTTCCAGTATATTTATGCTTGTATCTGTAATTTTCACTCCATGCATCTGTAGAAGTGGTTTTTTACCCACGAAAGCTTATGCCCAAATAAATCTGGTAGTCTTTAAGGTGCCACCGGACTCCTCATTGTTTTAATTTGGTGTTTGAGTTCCTTCAGAACTCTTGGGTGAATCCCATCTGGTCCTGGTGACTTACTGCTGTTTAATTTATCAATTAAAAGGATGTGGGAATCTCCCTCGCATCCTCTGTAGTGAAGATGGATTCAAAGAATTAATTTAGCTTCTTTGCAATGACCTAGTCTTCCTTGAGTGCTCCTTTAGCACCTTGATAGTCCTGTAGCTGCACTGGGTTCCTGTTTCTGATGTACTTAAAAAAATTTTTTTTGCTGTTAGTTTTTGCATCTTTTGCTAGTTCCTCTTCAAATTCTTTTTTGGCCTACCTAATTATACTTTTACTATTGACTTGTCAGAGTTTATGCTCCTTTCTATTTTCCTCAGTAGGATTTGACTTCCAAACTTTAAAGGATGTCTTTTTGTCTCTTCTCACCTCTTTTACTCTTTTTAGCCATGGTGGCATTTTTACTGTGTTTTATAATTTGGGGTATACATTTAGTTTAAGCCTGTATTACAATGTTTTTAAAAAGTTTCCATGCAGCTTCCAGGCATTTCACTTATGTCACTGTTCCTTTTAATTTCCGTTTAACTAGCTTCCTCATTTTTGTGTAGTTCCTCTTTGTGAAGTTAAATGCTACGGTGGTGGGTTTCTTTGGTATTTTCCTCCATACAAGGATGTTAAATTTAATTACATTATGGTCGCTCTTACTAAGTGGTTCAGCTGTTTTCACCTCTTGGACCAGAACCTGTGTACCACTTAAGACTAAATTAAGAATTGCCTCTACACTTGCAGGTTCCAGGTCTAGCTGTTCCAAGGAGCTTTTATTAATGGTGTCTAGACATTTTATCTCTGCATCTCTTCTTAAGGTGTCATGTACCCAGTCAATGTGGGGATAGTTGAAATCACCCATTATTGGGTTTGCTGTTTTTGTAGTCCCTCTAATATCCCTTAGCATTTTACAATCACCATTGCCATTCTTGTCAGGCAGTTGGTAGTATATTCCTACTGCTATACTCTTATTACTCAAGCATAGAATTTGTATCCATAGAGAAACTTGTTGCACAGTCCTGTACTTACTTTTGACACCTGAATTGTCTCCTCTGCTATACTTACAAAATCTTGTAGCAAAGAAAAGAGGATGGGTGCTCCTGGAAGTGTAGCTGAAAACCGATCCTGTGAACAGAAGACTGCTGTGAACTAGACAAATAGAAATATGATTAGAGCAGTGCTAGAGACAGAGATTTGTTTCACCACCTCCCGGGTCTGCTGTAGGAAGAGGGACTCTTTACCCACAAGCTGATTGCTATGTGGCCTTTGGCAAAGTCATTTAACTTGTTCATATCTTACGGATGGAAAAACTTACTCTCCTACATTACCAGTGAGGTGGTGAGGATTAACTGGTGTTTGTACAGCTTTGTCATCAAGTGCATGTGTGCTAAGAATTACTGTTATAATTTGTTCATTTAAAACAGGAGCAAGAACAATTCTGTAGCACTGAATTATTTTTTAGAATGTAGTTTTTGTAGCTTTTTATCCTAAGTTTATTTGGTTTGAACATTTTAGGCTCATCCATACTCAGTGTAGTTTAAGTTCAGTTTATATTTTAGGATCATATTTTCTAAAATACTTGCTTCAATAAATGAGCAAAGTAGTGTATAGCTGATGGACAACTGATGAACTCTTGTCTTTATCCCCTTGTTATGAAGCATTAGAGCTGTCTGTGGACAAAGTAAACTTCTGGTTGAGTACTGAATTAAGAATTATTTGACTTCTGTTGCTTCCTCCATTATAAATGAGCTGAGTATTTCAAGGTTAAGATTAACCATTGCATGAATGTTTACTTTGGATACTGTTTTGGCAGGGCTTTCTTTGTGTCGAACAGAATCAATACAAGAATTATCTTATTACTATTGCATTGTGTCCAAAACAGCCTCTGAATTTCCATAGGACCGTTGCTCATCGTGGGTGGGAAATATTTCATTCTCATCTTGGTGCCTTTCATTCACCTCCTCTATGGACTTGGGGAGGCAGAAGTGTTGACATCCCTCTATTGAAATTTTTTTGCCCTCATCTTCCTTTCCAAAGTTGTCTACACATCTACCTGTTGACTCCTGGGGCTGCATTAATGGTGATGCCAGAGCAGGAGGTGGTGGCATAGCATTTATGCTGTCAAAAAGCAAATATGTTGAAGAAAAGTCTAGAGGAATGAATTTAATTGCCTTTTCTATAGCTATCCTTTTCTTCACACCTGTGCAAGCGAAAGAAAGCATATTTTCCATGTTAGCGGCATGCAGTCTGTCTGACATAGGAGAGGAACTCTTGAATGTTTAATAAATGAATAGCTTATTCCAAGACCTCTTTTCAAAATAGTCGTCTTGCCATTTCTCAGCATTGAGTGGTTACTAAAACTTGTTTAAGGAGTTAGCTTACTTTCAAGTAGTGCTAATATTCTTGGTAATATTTATTCTAGCGTCTGTTGCATTTAAAAGAGTAAAGACATCTAGTTAAGAATGTGCCTATTTACCTGTAGTCTAATGCTCTCTATCTAATTTGACTATTTTAATTTTCAAAATTATTGCAGGTTATTTCCTTAGTGACTTTAGTATTCTAAAAAATCCACAAGATATAATTATGATCTCAATATTTCATTTTTTAAGATATTTCTGAAGATCTTCAATTATGGCAGGAAAGGGAGATTTCTGATAAATGTCAGAAGTGTTAAACATTTGAAGAATGGAAAACATTTGAATTCGTCAGTTACAGTGGTTTGTTCTTTGCAGGAAATCAATGGGATCACAGCTGCGTTGGCTGAAGAGCTCTTTCACAGAGGTACTGTAATGAGTTGCCTAGAATTTAACAGAGAACAATAGCGTGTATTTGGTATGCAAATTTTCTTAAAATTATATTGCATATGAATATACATGAAATGACATGTCTCCAGACAGTCAGATATAGATTTTCCTTTTGAATGTTGTGGATCATGTTTTCTTTGGTGCTTTTTTGCTCTTCTCCCCTCTCTCTTGCTATCAACTCTTCCCTACTGCGTGCTCCTTATGGACAGATGATTTTGGTTTGAGCAATGCTCAAACCATTGTCAATGCTGGATTGTAAAGATGCTCTCAATAGCAATGTGGAAATGCAGTAAATAGACACTACCATGAGTCTGCTCTCCCCGGCTCTTGGAATGGACTTACTGAAACTTCTCCCAAACTCAGAACTCTTATATGATGAGCCCAGGGTGCCCTCGTCAGGAAACTTTCATCATACCTCTTGACATGACATATTATTCCAACGCTTCCTCTTGCAACTTACACATAAGTTTTTTCCACATTAATTAATATTATTTTAGCATAAGCTGAATTAAAACTTAATTTGTTCACTGTACGTAAATTTATGGCTATTTTGTACTTCTAACTTTATGGCTATTTTGTACTTCTAACTTAATAGCTTAGTTAACCTCATAATTATAGTATCGTGAATGCATCCTAGTCAGCTTGTTTAAAGGCATTCTTTCCTGAGACTTGGAGACTGAATGTCTTTTCCATTAGTGTAGTGAGTTATGCTTATGCTGCTGATGGAGCTGGTCACTATTACAGCAGAAGGGAACTTACGAAATTGTAAAACCGTTTCAAAGGGAGTATTAAGAAAATTGTGGAACTCTTTAAAATAATAGTTACAGGACAAAGTTGTATCCTGACTTGCAGTAAGTGCCACCTCATTAGCATCAACGGAGTTGCTCTAGGTTTACACTGATGTACCAGTAGCAAAGCAGAACCTGGCATTAGTCTGTAACTTCAGCACTTAGGATGAGATTTCCAAAGTCGTCAGCAGCTGGCCTTCCTCTGCTCCCATTAAGGCAGGGTGGGGGTGAGAATCATTGACTGAGTGCTTTTGGAAATCCCATCCATAATTTATAATGTTTATTATGAAAACTGATGCCTGTCCTGTTCCTAATGTCTAATTGCTGCATCTGAGTGAGAGGAGTAATGCTAACAATTCCAGATTAGTGTATTTGTAGTTTATTGGCTAGATAAAGGATAGAATTTTCAGGTGTCCATGAGGGCTGACAATCTGATGCTATTTCTTACTATTTGAAGAACAGTCCAAAATAAGGGTACTAGAGTGAGAAGGGACTGAATTAATGTTGATGGAAAATCAGGATAAGTGGAGATGCATTTTGTATTTCAGATAGTGGGAGTTCGTTTTGACATTGTGAGTACAGTGAGAGCCTTAGACCTACCAGTATAGCCATTATAAATGTTTTCTATAATTCCCCGTTGTATACAGCAAATGCTGGGAAGTTGGTAAATATTTTTTATTAAAAGGAACAACTGTTCTGCAAATGGAATGGTTAGTGTAAATTGTTAGGGAATTTATCTAAGGATAGCTTGGAGAAAGAGAGATCTTTTACATTAGATAAGTGGGCTTCAGTATGTCTGATCCTGGTCTGTTAAATGTAATGGGAGAATGCCTTTAACTCCGTTAGGAGGTTTAGGCCTGTTGTGGCTGAAGGGCCTATTTTAAACAATTAGATTTTCTGATGCAAGAAGTCCATAGTTTTCTGTTCTTCAAATACTTGGTTAAAAAGGCAAAAAATGTGGATGTTGCTTCAGTACTTCAGTCAGAGCTAGGGTGTAAAGGGCAACCAGTTAAATCTCTAGCATGAGACACCCACCATCACCACCGTAAATTCTCCTCTCTTGCGCCGTCCCCACAGCAGTGGTGGGCATCAGCTGTTTCTCCCTTTGGATGAAATCTTAAAATATTATGACTTCATGTTTCACATCACTGTACTCTTGTTTTTCAGGAGAACAGTTACTAATGGCTGGAGAGGTCTTCAGCCTCAGACCATTGCAGTTATATGCTATCACTCAACAATTGCGGCAGGGGAAACCTACGTGCGCTAATGGAGATGCCAAAACTGATCTAGGTCATATTCTGGATTTCACATGTAGACTCAAATATTTAAAGGTAGAATGTATTGATGTAAATAATGTAGACATTGTTTCCTGCAGTATACATTAGAAATTAATGGTGTGCTGTCAGTGTCAATCCTTTGAAAGCATGGAAACACCAATATTAAGGCTGATTAGGTGGTCCAGAGTCTTCACTTTATTATGCCTAGAAGCAACAACACATAGCAGCTGATATTTTCCAGCATGACATGGCCTCCCCAGAGCCCCACTGTAGGCACTTTGTACATAGGCATACAACCATGTAACCTTTCTGAGCATTGGTTGGCCTTTGGGAACGCACATAACTCCGTGATACTGTCCATCTAATGTAGAATTTATAAAAACTCTGCACCTGCCCCCACAACGTTCTCACTTCATTGTTTTATATCTGTAATTGTAAATAGTAACTGTTCCGTAGTTGAGGGTTGCAACTGAGTTTCCATTAAAGATCAATTTTAGCCCCTTGTAATCTTAACAATAAAAGCTCATATGGCACCTCAAAATTGGTAGGTTCAGTCTGGAGTCATGGCAGATTTTTCTTCTGCCAAATTTGAAGTGCACTGGAAAGGTTTTCCTCAGTTCTGATGTACGAAAATTAGAGAGCTCATCAGAATTAAAAAGACAGATATTTTTTACTCTTTATAGCAAAAAGAGAACAGCTTCTCTGACTTCTGATTTAAATCTATCCAGTTGAACTTAGTTTCTGAAGTCCAGCTGTAAAGATGACCTTTCAAGAATACTTAAAAGTTAAACCACTCGTTATGTTCTTGCATCCTTAATTAAATCTGAATCAATTTTTTTTATCTGGGATTAGAATAGTTATGGTGTCAAGGAGCAATGGGGGAGTCCAGTTCCTTAATAGGCAAAAATGAACAGCTGGGGAGAATATGGAAACTTCATCCGAAGCTTTTGTGCTCTGTGGAAGCAAAGATGTATCTGCAGTTCCATTTCTATGGAACTTTCCATTTCCCAGCCTTGTAGCTCCAATGCTACAGAATTTACACAGTCTTAGAGAGAGAAGCCTGTGTTCTTTGGCCCCAGTGGTGTTTTTTGAACCTGTAAGCTGTGATCGCTTGTGCCAGCTCCTTCAGAGCTTGTAAACCCCAGATGAGTCCAAGCAAGATATCCTGCAGACTTCTCAAATTCAGATGTTCATGGCAAGTGTTTCTGAACATTCTGTATTGGTACTAATATTATTTGAAGACCAGCAAATAAAACCAATTTGTAGTTTCTAGATTTGCACTTCAGTTTGCAGAAATCTAACAGAATACTCAACTTTTTCCAAGCTCTCAACTTGTAAATGCCTTGTCCTACTTGAAACTCTGGGATGGAAATATGCATAATTTTCTGATTTCATTTGAAGAAGAGAGATTATTTTTAGTGAATGGGGGATTAGGGTGTAAATTAGTTTAGAATGGAAAACTAGTTACCATCTTAGTTATGAAGTCTTTGCCCACAACTCCATGTGCTACAATGTATAAGCACAAGGTGGCAGCCTTAGGCCAGGTCTGCACTATAAACGTACATAAACCTATGAGTGACGCAGTTCTCCCAGTGTAGACAGCGCTATGTTGATGGGAGGGCTTCTTCCGTCGCCATAGCTACCGCCTCTTGCAGAGGTGGAATAACTATGCTGACGAGAGAAGCTCTCCTGTTGGCCTAGTTGCATCTTCACTGAAGCGCTGCAGTGTTTAAGTGTAGACCTGCCTTTAAGTTCAGCTCCTTGCTTTCTGTATGTTTGGCTTTTGCCTTTTAATTAATTTTGTCCTTCTGTTTTTTAAAATGCTAAATTGTGTTCAAGTGTCATTAACAGTGGAATCCTTCAACTTCTTTGGCTGTCATTTTAAAAGGTTCTCAGTTATTGTATTTATGTTTCAATCCCTGTAATTTACCACAGACACTGCAACAGACGTGTGTTGATTGGGTTTTGTGTATTAATTCCGTCTTTAATCTTAACTACTAGGTAACTGGCACAGAGGGACCTTTTGGAACCAGCAACATTCAGGAGCATCTCTTGCCTTTTGATTTATCAATATTTAAATCTCTTCATCAGATTGAGGTATGGTTGAGATACTGTTTGCTCAGTAACTTTCTAATGGCTATTCAAAAGCAGAGTCTAGCAATACCAATATTGCAGCGTATTGCTTAATATTGGTGAGCTATCATTTACTTTGGCTTGGCACTAGAAATAATTACAGTGTTTTATATTTATTTATTGTTAATAAGTGAGACAAATACCACTTCCTCTAGTCTGGAAAAAATGGATGCCAGACTAGATATTTAGAACAGCTGATATTGTACTTCCCCCTAAAGAGCAAGATTCCTAATAGAATAACAGTAGAACTTTGTTTTAGATACAAAAATCAAAACCAGAGTAGTGGTGATCTCCCTCCTCCTTAGAAAAGATCTAATAACAAAAAGTTTTAGCAAGGTCTCATTACTAAAACATCTTTACTTGTTGAAATACCAAATGTTTACAAATATACCATGAAATAAAATGTTTTCCCACAGTGCACTTTGCCGTGCAGTACTTTTGTTTGTTAGCTTACTTGTTAATTGGCAACATTTATTTATTTACAATTGGTCTGACATTTATTAGTGGAACTTAGCAAATTTCTGATAGAACTTCAGTCATTCATTTAATGTATTACATCATAGCTTGCTTACCAGACTGAATATTTACATATTATGGAGACCTGCCAATGTCTGTACCTTGTTTGGAGATGTAAAGGAATAGTAAACTTCCATTTTGGGAGTACAGTAAATGTTAAAAATGAAAGGACTCTGATGCAAATGCATCAAAGAAGGCATTGAATCAGCTAGAAGAACTCCAATCAATATAGATTCCAAGGCCAGAAGGGATCACTGTGATAATATAGTTTGACTTCCTGTATGACACAGCCCATAGAACTCTCCCAAAATAATTCCTGGAACCCATCTTTTAGAACCACAGCCAATCTTGTTTTAAAAATGGTCAGTGATGGAGAATCCACGACAACCCTGTGTAAATTGTTCCAGTGGTTGATTAATCTCACCGTTAAAAATTTACATCTTATTTGCACTCTGACTTTGTCTAGCTTCAGCATTAATTAGCAAATGTTTGTTTCCCATATAGGTACTTATAATCTGTAATCAAGTCACCATTTAACCTTCTCTTTGTTAAACTTAGATTGAGCTCCTTGCGTTTGTCACTGTAAGGCAGATTTTGTTATCCTTGAATCATTCTTGTGGCTCTTTTTTGAACCCTCTCAAATTTAACAACATCCTTCCTGAATTGTGGGTGCCAAAGCTGGACATACTATTCCAACAGCAGTCACACGAATCCCAAATACAGAGGTAAAATAACCTCTTTACTCCTACTTGATATTCCCCTGTTTATGTATCCCAGGGACACATTAGCTCTTGGGGCCACACCATTACACTGGAAGGTCTTGTTCAGCTGATTATCCACAGCAACCCCCAAATCTTTTTCAGAGTCATTGCTTCCCAGGATAGAATCCCCCATCATGTAAGTATGGCCTACGTTCTTTGTTCCCAAATGTATCTATTTACATTTAGCTGTATTAAAACACACATTGTTTGCTGGTACCCAGTTTCAGAGCAGTTTGGATCACTTGATAATCAGTGACCGGTCCTCTTCATTATTTGCTGCTCCATCACTTCATTAGTGATGATTTTGTTTTCTTTCAGGTCATTAATAAAAACGTTAAACAGCATAGGGCCAAGAACTGATCCTTGCAGGATCCTACTAGAAACACACCCCTTGATGAGTCTCCATTTACAGTTACATTTTGATATCTATCAATTAGCGAGCTGGTAATCCATTTATTGTGTGCCATGTTCCATTTTATAGAGACAAGGTACAGAGTAAGAGAGGAGCTCTGTGTAAGCTTGAAAGCTTGTTTTTCTTTCACCAACAGAAGTTGGTCCAATAAAAGATGTTATATCACCCATCTCGCATCTCTTTGTATTCCTGGGACCAACATGGCTACAACAACACTGTAGACAACAATGCTAATTTTCTATCATTCTTATTTCTTAATCAAAATGTCATGTAGTATCAAGTCAAATGCCTCACGGAAGTCTGAATATATTACATCAACAAGATTACCTTTATCAATCAAACGTGTAATCTTATAAAAAAAAAACATGTTAGTTTGTAAGGATCTCTCTTGTATATATCCATGTTGATTTGCATTATTTACATTACCCTCTTTTAATTCTTTATTAATCGAGTTCCTTATCAGCTGCTCCATTATTTTGCCCAGAACTGATGTCAGGCTGACAGGCCTATAATTACCCAGGTCATTCTGCTTACCCTCTTTAAAAATGGACACACTAGCTTTCTCCCAGTCTTCTGGAACTTCCCCAGTGTTCCAAGACTTATTGAAAATCAACATTAACAGTTCAGTGAGCTCATCAGCAAGCTCGTTTAAAACTCTTTGATGCAAGTTATCTGGACCTACAGATTTTAAAAAATCTAACTTTAATAGCTTCTGTTTAACCTTATCACCATATGATGAGGTTACGGAGTGGTGCACTGTGGGTAGCTATCCCACAGTTCCTGCAGTCTCCGCTGCCCATTGGAATTCTAGGTTAAGCTCCCAATGCCTGATGGGGCAAAACGTTGTTGCAGGTGGTTTTGGGTACATGTTGTTAGTCACCCCTCTCTCCGTGAAAGCAACGGCAGACAATCGTTTCACACCTTTTTTCCGTGCAGACGCCATACCACGGCAAGCATGAAGCCCGCTCAGCTCACCGTTGCTGTTGTGTCCTGGGTGTTACCGTCATCAGACGGTGCAGTAGGACTGCTAACCATTGTCATCCACTGCAACTCTGCTCTCCTGCTCTTGTAAATGAGCTCAATCTCAACAGCAAATTTCTCCATGTTGTCATCATCCTCCGCTTCCGCTGCAACTCTGCTCTTCTGGTGCCATGAATCCACCTCGCAGGTCCTGTCGTCATTCTGTTTTCTCGTGGCATCCGTCGCCATCCACCGCTTCCGCTGCAACTCTGCTCTCCTGCAGATGCCATTCCACGGCAAGCATGGAGCCCGCTCAGCTCACCACTGCTGTTGTGAGCATTGTAAACACCTTGCGCATTATCCTGCAGTATGTGCAGAACCTGCAAAAGCAGGCGAGGAGGTGACGACAGTGCGATCACGATAGTGATGAGGACATGGACACAGACTTCTCTCAAAGAACGGGCCCTGGAAATTTGGACATCATGGTGGTAATGGGACAGGTTCCTGCCGTGGAACGATGATTCTGGGCCTGGGAAACAAGCACCGACTGGTGGGACTGCATAGTGTTGCAGGTCTGGGATGATTCCCAGTGGCTGCAAAACTTTAGCATGCGTAAGGGCACTTTCATGGAACTTTGTGACTTGCTTTCCCCTGCCCTGAAGCACAAGAATACCAGGATGAAAGCAGTCCCCACTGTTCACAAGCAAGTGGTGATAGCCCTCTGGAAGCTTGCAACGCCAGACAGTCGGGAATCAATTTGGAGTGGGTAAATCTACTGTGGGGGCTGCTGTGATCCAAGTAGCCAACGCAATCACTGAGCTGCTGCTATCAAGGGTAGTGACTCTGGGAAATGTGCAGGTCATAGTGGATGGCTTTGCTGCAATGGGGTTCCCTAACTGTGGTGGGACGATAGAGGGAACACATATCCCCTATCTTGGGACCGGAGCACCTTGGCAGCCAGTACGTAAACTGCAAGGGGTGCTTTTCAATGGTGCTGTAAGCACTGGTGGATCACAAGGGATGTTTCACCGACATCAATGTGGGATGGCCGGGAAAGGTGCATGATGCTAGCATCTTCAGGAGCTCTGGTCTGTTTTAACAGCTGCAGGAAGGAACTTACTTCCCAGACCACAAAATTACCGTTGGGGATATTGAAATGCCTATGGTTATCGTTGGGGACCCAGCCTACCCCTTAATGCTGTGGCTTCATGAAGCCATACACAAGCACCCCGGATAGTAATCAGGAGCTGTTCAAGTATAGGCTGAGCAAGTGCAGAATGGTGGTAGAATGTGCATTTGGATGTTTGAAAGCTCGCTGGCGCAGTTTACTGACTAGGTTAGATCTCAGCAAAACTAATATTCCCATTGTTGCTGCTTGCTGTGTGTTCCACAATATCTGTGAGAGTAAGGGGGAGACGTTTATGGCAGGGTGGGAGGTTGAGGCAAATCACCTGGCGGCCAATTACGAGCAACCAGACACAAGGGCAATTAGAAGAGCACAGCTGGGCACCCTGCACATCAGAGAAGCTTTGAAAGCCAGTTTCATGACTGGCCAGGCTACAGTATGACAGTTCTGTTTGTTTCTCCTTGATGAAAACCCGCCCCCTTGGTTGACCCTACTTCCCTGTAAGCCAACTGACCTCCCCCCTTTGATCATCACTTTCAGAGGCAGTAAAGTCGTCATTGTTTCAAAATCATGCATTCTTTATTAATTCATCACACAAATAGGGGGAAAACTCGAAAGGTAGCCTGGGAGGGGTGGGTGAGAAGGGAAGCATCCGGATGGGTTGTGGAGGAGGGAAGGACAAGGCTGCACTACAGTTCAAAACTTATTGAATGCCAGCTGTCTGTTGCTTGGGCAATCTTCTTGGGTGGAGTGGCTGAGTGCCCGTAGCCTCTCCCCCCTGCGTTCTTGGGCATCTGGATGAGGAGGATATGGAACTTGGGGAGGAGGGCAGGCGGTTATACAGGGGCTGCAGCGCCAGTGTGTGCTCCTGCTGCCTTTCCTGCAGCTCCACCAGACGCCTGAGCATGTCAGTTTGCTCCCCCATTAGCCTCAGCATTGCATCCTCCTCCTCTCATCGTGCTCCTCCCTCACGTTCCATTTCCTGCTTTCCTGGACTCTGCCATTGTTTGCCTTCACGCATTCTGCTGAGCTCTTTCAGTGCGGGAGGACTACATGAGCTCTGAGAACATGTCATCGCGAGTGTGTTTTCTGTGCTAGCCTCCAGGATGGAGATAATAGGGGGAGCGTAGAAACTTTGTAGTTGCAGGAGGAAAAAAGGGAGAGTAGTATTTAAAAAGATACATTTTAGAGAACAAAGGGAAGACTATTTCACACTGAATCAAGCAATTCACGTTACATAGCACATGTGCTTTTGGTACAAGGTCGCATTTTGCCTCTTATATTGAGTGCCTGCCAGTTTGGTGTGAGACATCACACAGGCTCGGCTGGGCAACAGAATTTGGCTTCACCCCCTCACCATCTTCCCCCCTCCCCCCACTGCGTGGCTAGTACTAGGGAAGATCCGTGTCAGCCAGATGCGAACAGCTCAGCATGAATGGGCCTCCCCCCACCACGTGGCTAACAGCGGGGATGATTTCTTTTCAGGCAAAGGCAAACAGCCCAGAAGGAACGGGCACCTCTGAATGTCCCCTTGGCGTGGTAAGGTGTCCTACCATGGAGGACGGAATAAGGCTGACCTCCCCAGAAACCTTCTGCAAAGGCTTTTAGAGTAGCTCTGGGAGAGCCTCATGAAGATGTCCCTGGAGGATTTCCGCTCCATCCCCAGACATGTTAACAGACTTTTCCAGTAGCTATACTGGCCGTGAATGCATCCCAAGTTTTCAGCGCAAATTACTCATGAAACACGCTTACTTTTAAACCCTGTATTGTATTTTACAAAGGTACGCTCACCAGAGGTGCCTTCTCCGGCTTCATGGTCCAGAAGCCTGGGTTGGGATGGTATTGGCTCCAGGGTGATGAACAGTTCCTGACTGCCGGTGGGAAGGGATTCTCCGCTTGCCTGCTCTGTGTCCCTATTGTAGCCTCTGTCCATCATGCCCTTAGAGATTTTGGCATATATATTGGCATTTCGTCTTTCAGAACGGAGTTCTGCCTGCAAGGGTTCTTCTCCCCATACAGCGATCAGATCCAGTACCTCCCGTTTGGTCCATGCTGGAGCTCTTTTGTGATTCTGGTACTGAATGGTCACCTGTGCTGATCAGCTTGCCATGCTGGCCAAAGAGAAAATGAAGTTCAAAAGTTCTCGGGTCTCTTCCTGTCTACCTGGTCAGTGCATCTAAGTTGAGTGCTGTCCAGAGCGGTCACAATGGAGCACTCTGGGATAGCTCCCGGAGGCCAATACCATCGAATTGCATCCACACTACCCCAAACTCAACCCAGCAAGGTAGATTTTAGTGCTAAACCCCTCGCCAGGGAGGAGTACAGAAATAGATTTTAAGAGCCCTTTAAGTCGACAAAACAGGCTTGGTCGTGTGGACGGGTGCAGGGTTAAATCCACCTAACGCTGCTAAATTCGACCTAAACTCATAGTGTAGACCAGGGCTTAGAGTAACATCTTTTGTCTTGGCTCTGGGAAGGCAGCACACTGTCCTCTTGTCCACCTGTGCCTTGCAGAATGTTTTTTAATTCTTCTGAATATTGAATCTACAACAAGGATTGCCTGTGTTCCTTGGACAGTTGGAGAACTTTTTGCGGGCAAGCTTGATTTTCTTAGTTTGGGCCCAACTGCCATCCGCATGTGTATCCCATACATCTTTCCGTTCCCTTGGACCTCCAGGATCTTGAGAGGTATCTTCTATAGTTTTCATGTTAAGGACCTGGTATCAATTTGAAACGTCTAGCTATGTGGAATTCTTCCCGGTCATCTTCTCTCTAGCAGCCACAGCCTGCCCATCCTTATCTGTCTCCAGCTATGTAGAATGCTGCTTTGACCTCTTGCCTCTGGTGGTTGAGCCACCAGGCTTCCTATGACTTCCTCTCTCTCTGATTCCTCAGAGGTCAGCTACATGATCATGATGATCCCTTCTGGCCTTCAAGTCTCTGAGTCTAGGCCAGTGCCATTTTTCCTTGGTGTTTCCCAAACCTGGCTGTTTCCTCAACTTCTCTGATTCTCAGTAGCATCTCAACTTGTCCCTCCAATCCTAGAATCTTTTCCTCCAGCACAGTCACCAACTTGCACTTCATGCACAGGAAATCCCTTCTGTCTTCAGGCAGGAAAGAGAATACATCCGTTGCAGGTCACCACCATTGTTCCATCACTGGCCATCTTAATATCACAAATAGTGCTGAACCTGGAAAGAAAACTTGCTCTGAAACCACCCGTTAGTTGCCTCTATTGGTTGGACCCTTACCATCTTTGACAAGGCACTGATCAAAGTTCCAAAGCCGAGAGCCTTGTAGCCTTTAGCAAGGCATCTTGCTTACTCAGTGCCCCATGGCTCTCTATGCAGCCCATACAGAGAGAACAAACAGTCATAGAATCATAGAATATCAGGGTTGGAAGGGACCTCAGGAGATTATCTAGTCCAACCCCCTGCTTGAAGCAAGACCAATCCCCAACTAAATCATCCCAGCCAGGGCTTTGTCAAGCCTGACCTTAAAAACTTCTAAGGAAGCAGATTCCACCACCTCCCTAGGTAACACATTCCAGTGTTTTACCACCCTCGTAGTGAAAAAGATTTTCCTAATATCCAACCTAAACCACCCCCACTGCAACTTGAGACCATTACTCCTTGTTCTGTCATCTGGTACCACTGAGAACAGTCTAGATCCATCCTCTTTGGAACCCCCTTTCAGGTAGTTGAAAGCAGCTATCAAATCCACCCTCATTCTTCTCGTCTGCAGACTAAACAATCCCAGTTCCCTCAGCCTCTCCTCATAAGTCATGTGTTCCAGTCCCCTAATCATTTTTGTTGCTCTCCTCTGGACATTTTCCAATTTTTCCACATCCTTCTTGTTGTGTGTGGCCCAAAACTGGACACTGTGCTCCAGATGAGGCCTCACCAATGTCAAATAGAGGGGAACGATCACGTCCCTCGATCTGCTGGCAATGCCCCTACTTACACATCCCAAAATGCCATTGGCCTTCTTGGCAACAATGGCACACTGTTGACTCATATCCAGCTTCTCGTCCACCGTAACCCCTAGGTCCTTTTCTGCAGAACTGTTGCCTAGCCATTCCGTCCCTAGTCTGTAGCGGTGCATGGGATTCTTCCGTCCTAAGTGCAGGACTCTGCACTTGTCCTTGTTGAAGATTTCTTTTGGCCCAATCCTCTAATTTGTCTAGGTCCCTCTGTATCCTATCCCTACCCTCCAGCGTATCTACCTCTCCTCCCAGTTTAGTGTCATCTGCAAACTTGCTGAGGGTGCAATCCACACCATCCTCCAGATCATTAATGAAGATATTGAACAAAACCGGCCCCAGGACCGACCCATGGGGCACTCCACTTGATACCGGCTGCCAACTAGACATGGAGCCATTGATCACTACCCGTTGAGCCCGACAATCTAGCCAGCTTTTTATCTACCTTATAGTCCATTCATCCAGCCCATACTACTTTAACTTGCTGGGAAGAATACTGTGGGATACTGTGTCAAAAGCTTTGCTAAAGTCAAGAAACAACATGTCCACTGCTTTCCGCTGATCCAGAGCCAATTATCTAGTCATGGAAGGCCATTAGGTTAGTCAGACATGACTTGGCCTTGGTGAATCCATGCTGACTGTTTCTGCTCACTTTTCTCTCCTCTGAGTGCTTCAGAATTGATTCCTTGAGGACCTGCTCTGTGATTTTTCCAGGGACTGAGGTGAGGCTGACTGGCCTGTAGTTCCCAGGATCCTCCTTCTTCCCTTTTTTGAAGTTGGGCACTACATTAGCTTTTCCAGTTGTCCGGGACCTCCCCCAATCGCCATGAGTTTTCAAAGATAATGGCCAATGGTTCTGCAATCACATCCGCCAACTCCTTTAGCACTCTCGGATGCAGCACATCCGGCCCCATGGACTTGTGCTCATCCAGCTTTTCCAAATAGTCCTGAACCACTTCTTTCTCCACAGAGGGCTGGTCACCTCCTCCCCATGCTGTGCTGCCCAGTGCAGCAGTCTCGGAGCTGACCTGGTTCGTGAAGACAAAGGCAAAAAAAGCATTGAGTACATTAGCTTTTTCCAATCCTCTGTCACTAGATTGCCTCCTTCATTCAGTAAGGGGCCCACACTTCCCTTGACTTTCTTCTTGTTGCTAACATACCTGAAGAAACCATTCTTGTTACTCTTAACATCTCTTGCTAGCCAAACAACCCACAGATGGACCAAATGCTCCACTCACTGGGTCCCGCTACTTTCAAGCACAGAGTCTGCAGCTACTCCCTCCACAACTCCTGTTAGTAGCCTCTGTTTGTGGCATTTATTTAATAAAGATTTTTTTAAATTAAAATTATCATGTGGGAAGGAAATACATCAGTAGCTCTTTGAGGGGATCTTAAAGGCTTCACCAGCTAAAATGCTTCATTTTCTGGATAGGGGCAGATCACTTTCTAAAAAAAGAACATGGAAAAGGAAAAATAATTTAACATGAGGGGTTTTATAACTTGAACGTTCATGCAAAGTACTGAATTGACTAGTTCTGGATTGACATCCTCTTTACAATAATAATGCAGACTTTCCCATCAGAGTATCAGCTCTGTCCTGGAAGAACTCCACTTCTAAGGACAAGAGGAACTCAGTTTCTATACCCATTCAAGCTTGTCTCTTTGATACTGCCCACAAGGGTGCCATTTGTGGTGGTGGTCATGCGATGTAGGCTTTTGTCTACTAGGAATTAACTGGACTGAGGCTACTAAGCACCTCAGATGGCAATGTTCTTCAGCCACTTCCAAAGAGGGGCCGGCTGGAAGTGGCTGAAGAACATTGATGACCTCCAAGTAAAAGGCTCAATATCCTTTAAATTTGTCATATGTAATAAAGTCTCTGGGAAATTTTGCATTCAGCCTAGTCTCCCACTTCTTATGACACTTACTTTTTTTAAAATGTGGAGAATGCGCAAGGATTGTTAATATGATCAAGTATCTGCTGCTGTAAATGTAGTTAAACTTACTTGCAAGAGTCCTTTCCGTTTGGTAAGAGTGAAGTATTATGTCCAGTTGCCTGGGTGGCTTCAGCATGATGAGAATTTTTACTTGTGCTGAGCAACTTTGTTGAAAGAGCTTTTTGAATTTTGCTGCTTTGGGGTTGTCCCACTGATTTCATTGTCTGCTTTGCTTTGGCTTGACCAACTTCTGGTGCAATAGATTGGATCAGCTCCTGCTTGGTCCTGTTTCTTATTTATATTCTTATGGAAAAGAGATTTTAGAGGAACACTGTATATGCTCTCTCTGTTGCTACAGTTGAACACCTGGTATACCAGCTATCACCAGCATCCTCCTTACTTAATTATTATGTTTGTTCTAATACTCATGTACTTGTGATTTATTTTGTAAAGGTGTATTTTCCCTTTAAATAGATAAATCACTGTGGTGCAAATCGCATTAAAGGGCTGACATCATCAAAGCACACTTTAATCACGATGAGTGTTCGGTTTTCAGCAACCTCAATGAAAGTAAGTGCAATTTCCCAAGGCTGGCAATTGTTTAAAACATGTCCAAAAGTATTACAATTGCAGGAGTGTTTATCTGAAGTCATGTCTTGCTGTGTCAAGTGTTACTATTAAAGCCATATGACTGAAGGGTCCTATATTATCTTGAGAGGTAATGTCATTTTTATAAATCAGAAGGAAATGTTTATTATCTGTGTACCAACTCTTTAACATCTGTCTTTACAAATAAAACGTTGACAGATTTGAAAATATCTTTATCAGAGCACAAGGGAACTATAGTTATTAATCCATAATCGTGTACTTATTTCTTGCTTCAGTTTTCTGAAGGGTGTCTGGTATTCATGACAACTGAAGGGTGTCTAGTATTCATGACAACTGTAGTTATTTCTCAATAATCGTAGTATTCAAGCAGATTCTCTGCTTGGATGGATTGGCTACTGCTGTCAGAACTCCCCATCCATATGCCCAAAATAAGCATAGTTCTTGTAGTTTCAAACCTGTCAGTCCAGATATTAAATTCTATTAAATTTAATCTGAATGAGTTATTTTAACATTTGCAAAGGTTTCTTATTGAACTGTTGCAAGACTTGTTTTGAGAACTATTCGTTTTCCCTGAATGCATAGTTGTAGTGTTTTAATAATGTTCGTTAATGTCTGTCTTAAACAGGAAATTCTAGTGCCTGAGGCCTCTGAATTTGACCAATGGGAGCCAGAGGGTACCCTTTCAAGTTTTCCTGTGACCGCGGTTATCCCAACGTGGAAGACTTTAACAACTTTAGATATGAGTCACAATCGCATATCTCAGATTGATGATTCAGTGGTAAGACCTCATGGAGCTTAGTCTTCAAGACATTTTCTTGTTTGGAAAAAATGCACGGTGAGCATGCTGTGGAACAATCTAGATAGTCAGCAGGGCTTTAAATTTACATCGGAAACTTCCATTTGTCTAGAGGATTTCCATTTGCACTCATATTTTGCTTTTAACTTAAATTGTACATTGACAATCTAAATCATAGAAAAAGCAATATTTTTTGGAAGCAATGTAAGCAGTGAAATTGCAGGTTTGTTTAACTTCAGTAGTTTCTGCCCTCAGGCAAAGCAAGGGCAGCAGCAAATGCAGTGTCTGTATGGAGCATTTTGTGTATATGATTGTTGAATTACAGGAATGCTGTAGATCTTCTGAAACTTTTATGCTTCAAACTAGTTTTATTCTTAACCCAGTTATATAAAACAAAATCCGGTTCTGGGGTAGAACTTACTTTATGTTACAGACCTTTACTTATTGGTGTTTAAAGGCAGCCCCACTAGTTAGAGTAGCACAGTTGACAATGACTCACTATGAAAAGTCTTCCAAACATAAAAACCACATCCTAAGTATTCAGTCAAGACATTACTTCCTTTGTTTTCCTTTCCATGCTGCTTCTGCAGTTCCCAAATTAAAGATAATTAAGTAAACTATGGGGTTTTTTTTATCGCTGTCACTGCTATAATGTCTGTGTGCCTCACAAACACATTTTTCCTCACAACCAATGTGTGAGACAGGGAAGTAGTTATCCTCATAACTCAGATGGGGAACTGGAACACAGATTAAGTGACTTGTCCAAGGTCATGAAGTCTGTGACATAGGCAGAAAAGAATCTGGATCTCTTAGATCCAAGTCCAGGGCCTTAACCACAATGCATTTCTTCCTCCCTTCAATGTTTGCAAAGACTGATCTTTAGGGAGATCAAAACCAAAACAAGGATATAATGCAGGCAGTATAACATCAAGTCTCTGAATGAGACAGACTTTAATTCTGCAATATGAATGAGTTTGAAGGTAAGGGTATATATGGAATCTAGAGTTTATTGTGGCCCTATAAATGCTTCCTTGAGGTATTAAGTTGGTGCATAAATTGTAGACATAATCATAGACTATTAGGGTTAGAAGAGACCTCAGGAGGTCATCTAGTCCAATCCTCTGCTCAAAGCAGGTACAATACCAACTAAATCATCCCAGCCAAGGCTTTGTCAAGCCGGGCCTTAAAAACCTCTAAGATGAAGATTCCACCATCTCCCTAGGTAACCCATTCCAGTGCTTCGCCAACCTCCTAGTGAAAGAGTATTTCCTAATATCCAACCTAGACCTCCCCCACTGCAACTTGAGACCATTGCTTCTTATTCTGTCTTCTGCCACCACTGAGAACAGCCTAGCTCCATCCTCTTTGGAACCCCCTCTTCAGGTAGTTGAAGGCTGCTATCAAATCTCCCCTCACTCTTCTCTTCTGCAGACTAAATAACCCCAGTTCCCTCAGCCTCTCCTCATAAGTCATGTGCCCCACCCCCCTAATCATTTTTGTTGCCCTCCATTGGACTCTCTAATTTGTCCACATCCTTTCTGTAGTGGGGGGATCAAAACTGGACACAATACTCCAGATGTGGCCTCACCAGTGCCGAATAGAGGGAAATAATCACTTCCCTTGATCTGCTGGCAATGCTCCTACTAATACAACCAATATGCCATTGGCCTTCTTGGCAACAAGGGCACACTGCTGACTCATATCCAGCTTCTCATCCACTGTAATCCCTAGGTCCTTTTCTGTAGAACTGCCACTTAGTCAGTCAGTCACCAGCCTTTAGCGGTGCATAGGACTCTTCCTTCCAAAGTGAAGGACTCTGCACTTGTCCTTGTTGAACCTCATCAGATTTCTTTTGGCCCAATCCTCCAATTTGTCTAGGTCACTCTGGACCCTATCCCTACCCTCCAGCATATCTACCTCTCCCCCCAGTTTAGTGTCATCTGCAAACTTGCTGAGGGTGCAATTAATCCCATCATCCAGATCATTGATAAAGATGTTGAACAAAACTGGCCCCAGGACCGACCCCTGGAGTACTCCTCTTGATACCGGCTGCCATCTAGACATTGAGCTGTTGATCACTACCTGTTGATCCCAACAATCTAGCCAGCTTTCTGTCCACCTTATAGACCATTCATCTAATCCATACTTTTTTAACTTGCTGGCAGGAATACTGTGGGAGACTGTATCAAAAGCTTTGCTAAAGTCAAGATATATCACATCATCTGCTTTCCCCATATCCACAGAGTCAGTTATCACATCATAGAAGGCAATCAGGTTGGTCAGGCATGACTTGCCCTTGGTGAATCCACGTTGACTGTTCCTGATCACCTTCCTCTCCTCCAAGTGCTTCAAAATGGATTCCTTGAGCACCTGCTCTGTGATTTTGCCGGGGACTGAAGTGAGGCTGATGGGTGTGTAGTTTCCCATGTTCTCTTTCTTCCCTTTTTAAAATATGGGCATTATACTTGCCTTTTTCCAATAGTCCGGGACCTCCCTGGGTCGCCATGAATTTTCAAAGATAATGGCCAATGGTTCTGCAATCACATCAGCCAACTCCATCACCACCCTTGGATGCATTATATCTGGACCCATGGACTTGTGCATGTCCAGCTCTTCTAAATAGTTCTTAACCTGTTCTTTCACCACTGAGGGCTGCTCACCTCCTCCCCATACTGTATGGCCCAGTGCAGCAGTCTAGGAGCTGACCTTGTCTGTGAGGACCGAGGCAAAAAAAGCATTGAGTACTTAAGGCACTATGATGCCTCCCCCATTCAGTAAGGCTCCCACACTTTCCCTGACCACCACCTTGTTGCTAACATACTTGTAGAAACCCTTCTTGTTACCCTTAACATCCTTTGCTAGCTGCAACTCCAGTTGTGCCTTGGCCTTCCTGATTACACCCCTGCATGCTCTAGCAATATTTTTATAGTCCTCCCTAGTCATCTGTCTAAATTTCCACTTGTTGGAAGCTTCCTTTTTAAGTTCAAGCTCACCAAAGATTTCACTGTTAAGCCAAACTGGTCGCCTGCCATATTTGCTATTCTTTCTGCACTTCGGGATGGTTTGTTGCTGCGCCCTCAATAAGGCTTCTTTAAAATATAGCCAGCTCTCCTGGATTCCTTGCCCCCTCACATTAGCTTCCCAGGGGATCCTGCCGATCAGTTCTCTGAGGGAGTCTAAGTCTGCTTTTCTGAAGTCTAGGGTCTGTATTTTGCTACTCTCCTTTCTTCCTTTTTTGAGGATCCTGAACACAACCATTGCAAGGTCATTGGTGCCGAGGTTGCCACCCACTTTTACTTCGCCTACCAATTCTTTCCTGTTTGTAAGCAGCAGGTCAAGAGGAGCACGGCCCTTAGTCGGTTTTTCCAGCACTTGTACCAGGAAGTTGTCCCCAACGCTTTCCAAAAACTTCCTGGATTGTCTGTGCATTGTTGTGTTGCTCTGCCAGCAGATGTCAGGGTGATTAAAGTCCCCCATTCGTACCAGGGCCTGTGATCTGGAAACTTCAGTTAGTTGTCCGAAGAAAGCCTCGTCTACCTCATCCTTCTGATCCGGTGGTCTATAGCACACGCTCATCACGACATCACCCTTGTTGCTCTCACCTCTAAACTTAACCCAAAGACTCTCAACAGGCTTTTCTCCAGTTTCAAACTGGAGCTCTGAGTAATCATACCGCTCTCTTACATACCATGCAACTCCTCCACCTTTCCATCTGTACCTGTCCTTTCTGAACAGTTTATACCAGGGGTGGGCAAACTTTTTGGCAAGAGGGCCACATAGGGGTTGCAAAACTATATGGAAGGCCAGGTAGGAAAGGCTGTGTGTCCGCAAACAGCCTGGCCCCCATCTCCTATCCGCCCCCTCCTACTTCCCGCCCCCCCGACTGCCCACCTCAGAATCCCCGACCCATCCAGCCGCCCCTGCTCCTTGTCCCCTGACCATCCCCTCCCGGGACCCCCACCCCTAATTTTCCCCCCAGGATCCCACCCCCTATCCAACCACCCCTTCTCCCTGTCCCCTGACTGCCCCAACCCCTAACCACACCCCTGCCCCCTGATAGGCCCCCCGGGACTCCCACACCTATCCAACCCCCCCTCTGCTCCCTGCCCCCGGACTGCCCTGCCCCCTAATAGGCCCCCTGGGACTCCCATGCCTATCCAGCCCCCCCTGTCGCCTGACTGCCCCCCGGGACCTCCCACCCCCTTATCATGCTGGAGCTAGCCACGCCACCACACTGCCTGGCAGGAGTGGTGGGTCAGAGTGCTGGTGGCACAGTTCGCTGAGGCTGCAGGAGAGGGGGGAGAACTGGGGAGGGGCCAGAGAACTGGGAGAGGGGCCATCCGGGAGGTTAGGGGCTGTGCAGGATGGTCGGGCCCATGGGCCATAGTTTGCCCACCTCTGGTTTATACCTATCCATGACAGTGCTCCAGTCATGTGAACTGCCCCACCAAGTTTCTGTTATTCCAGTCACATCATAGTTCCTTGATTGTGCCAGGATTTCCAATTCTTCCTGTTTGTTTCCCAGGCTTCTTGCGTTCGTGTACATGCACCTAAGATAACTAGCTGATTGCCCTACTTTCTCAGTATGAATCAGGAGGCTTCCCGTCTTGTACCCTCCTCCTTGCGTTTCCTCCTGGTATCCCACTCCCCCGTTTACCTCTTGGTTTAGGTCACCATCCCCCGGTGAACCTAGTTTAAAGCCTTCCTCACTAGGTTAGCAAGCCTGCCTCCAAAGATGCTCTTCCCTTTCTTCATTAGGTGGATCCCATCTCTTCCTAGAAATTCTTCTTCCCGGAACAACATCCTATGGTCGAAGAATCCAAAGCCCTCTCTCGAGCTGACTCTTGCAATTTTTAGCTTTATCCGGATTGCTGCATAACCCAAATACCCATCCCTACTAAGATGAAACATCTCAAATGAGCTTGGGCTGTAATGATTGGCTTAATTGGGAGATAGCACATTAGTACTGAGTATGAAGCCAGAATTTCAAAGTAGAACTTGACCTTACTTCTCAAAGTAGAGCTAATGTTTTTTTCAAGAAGTGCCTGGTGCCACTTAGGTTGCTGAACTACCATATGTGTGAGTGAGTGATTGTTTTTTGGTTTTGTTCTTTTTACTTTAGAGACTCAGGACATACAAATATGCCTTTTTCTTTATCATTAATCAGCTGACAGCCTGGCAAATGTGGGCCGATTGGCAGAAGCAAAAGGGCATTTTACTGCATAAAACCATTTCTTTTCTTCCAGAAACTAATTCCGAAGATTGAATTCCTAGAATTGAGTCACAATGACGTGTCGCTAATAGAGAATGTACAGGTCAGTGACATTATTGAGGATTCACTTTTGTCTCCGAAGTCTTGGGATGTGAGAGCACAGAGCTTCTTCGTTTGGACTTTGTGTTGGCTGCCTTTCTCATGCATAGTGCATTAACTGTAAAGATTACATTCTGACATCATTAAAAACAATTTGGGCTAGCTCCCTCCATGTCCATGCTCCACCATATACTACTTTCAGTCCTCCATTTTCCCTCTCCCTTTTCTTGTTTCACCAGCTCCCCTGCAGTTCTTATCATTTTGCATAGCAACCAGCTGGCAATGAAGGCAATGTGGGTCTGTAGAACTGAGCCAGGGGAATCTCTCCCTCCCTACATGGGCCCACATGGGTGAATGAGACTATGCACAAATTTTTGCTGGCTAGTGTGCATTTTAATCTTGCACACAGCTGGGGTGAGCCTTAGCACAGTGTCTCCAATAGATGTTATTTAATTTGACTGAATTGGTCTGTGATGTTGCTGTTGTGTTCTGGTGTTGCAGCATCTTTACAACCTCATTCATCTGGACCTATCCTACAACAAACTTGCATCGTTGGAGGGTGTTCATACAAAACTTGGGAACATTAAAACTCTGAATTTAGCAGGAAACCTTCTGGAAAGGCTGTGTGGCCTTAACAAACTGTACTCACTAGTCAACCTGGATCTTAGCAGCAACAAAATAGATCAGGTAACTGATTAGCTTCATTGCAACAATAAAATTAATTTTAACAAATTGTCCTTCAGGTTATGGGCAGTTGGTTTCAAAGTTAAAATACGGATTATAATAGGTCTTTGTGCTTGCAGCATTATTATAGTTTTCCTGTTGTATACACCCTATACTTCATACATTTATACATATGCTCATTTTCAAAGAATGCAATTTTGAGTGACACCTATATTTATATGCAAATATTTTCAGATTGACGAAATAAGAAATATAGGAAGCCTTCCATGTTTAGAAAAGGTGGTCTTATCCAACAATCCTTTGAGCATCATTCCTGATTACAGGACCAAAGTGCTAGCCCAATTTGGGGACAGAGCCTCAGAGGTAAGCCACTTGGAATTTTTATTTGAATTCAGTACCTAAAAATCTTTTTATTTTCTAAAATCTGTAGAGAAAACAAGTGGCTAGTTCAGCTTTTTTTGCACAGCTGTTAAATTTGCAAAAATTCCTTTAAATGTTTGTAAAAAGAAAAGGAGTACTTGTGGCACCTTAGAGACTAACCAATTTATTTGAGCATAAGCTTTCGTGAGCTACAGCTCACTTCATCAGATGCATATCGTGGAAACTGCAGCAGACTTTATATATACACAGAGAATATGAAACAATACCTCCTCCCACCCCACTGTCCTGCTGGTAATAGCTTATCTAAAGTGATTTGGATTTGACTTGGATTTAAACTTGAAGAGTGGTCAGTTTGGATGAGCTATTACCAGCAGGAGAGTGAGTTTGTGTGTGTATGGGGGTGGGGGGGATGTGAGAAAACCTGGATTTGTGCAGGAAATAGCCCAACTTGATTGTCATGCACATTGTGTAAAGAGTTGTCACTTTGGATGGGCTATCACCAGCAGGAGAGTGAATTTGTGTGGGGGGGTGGAGGGTGAGAAAACCTGGATTTGTGCTGGAAATGGCCCACCTGATGATCACTTTAGATAAGCTATTACCAGCAGGACAGTGGGGTGGGAGGAGGTATTGTTTCATATTCTCTGTGTATATATAAAGTCTGCTGCAGTTTCCACGGTATGCATCTGATGAAGTGAGCTGTAGCTCACGAAAGCTTATGCTCAAATAAATTGGTTAGTCTCTAAGATGCCACAAGTACTCCTTTTCTTTTTGCGAATACAGACTAACACGGCTGTTACTCTGAAACCTGTCTTTAAATGTTTGCTATGTGTTGTAGAGATTCTCTATTTTAGAGAATGAAACCATCTTACTCCTGGCAATGTCAGCTGTGGGAAGAAAACTTAAGGCCTTGTGTGAATAGAGAAGCAGCACATTTACATTTGAACACAGTGTTTGCTAGAAAGGTGTGAAAATAGCTTTTCAGGCATTTTTGAACTTGCATTGAAAGTTGTCTCAGTCCTTTGGGAGTTAGGGTGGGAAGGTCTGGTTTTCCATGAAAAGTAACCCTACAGATGTACTTAGTTTTCCATTATGGTACCAGATTACTTTAAATGTTTGTATTCGTGTAAACAGACAGTGGTCATCTCAAAATAGTGGTGGTGTCTTGCTTCAATGAGTGCATCATTCTTTCAGTATTGTTATTGAGGCTTAACCAAACAATTTGTCTTTATGGATTTTATTCAGGTCTGTTTGGATAATATCAGTACCACAGAAAAGGAACTTGACACTGTAGAAGTGTTGAAAGCTATTCAAAAAGCAAAGGAGGTTAAGTACAAGTTGAATAACTCTGATAAGAAGGTGAGTTTTTAAGAGGAAGGAGGATCAGGGGCTAGAAACCATGTGAGTAAAACATGGACAATGTGCTGCTTGGGGGGAAAAAAAAAAAAACTAAGATATTCTACAAGACTTAAATAATATCTCAAATTACTGGTGGATCTATTTGGCTTACTAATGAAGCATCTGTTTTGTAACAACTTCTACAAAACATGCTCTGCTTGCTTGCTTTAACGTCTGATGAACTTTAAATGCAGCAATTTTGCACGTTTTTCCTGTTCTGTTCCTTTAACTGCAGTAATGTCTTCTATGCCTTCCTTTCTGTGGTGATCTGGCAGATGAGAAGGAGGAGGGATAGGTAGAATGACTTCACAATATACAGAGTGGCTAACTTGATGAGAAGCACAGCTGTGCTGGTCCATGTTATAAGTTGTAAAGTCCATTCAAAGATGATCACTAAAAACAATGTCCACTGATTGTGCAGTAAAGTATTTAAATAATTTTTTAAAAGACCTTCCCTGTTGGCACTGGTGGGGATTTCTTTGATTTTGTTTCCTCGGGGAATCAAAGTCAGGTGAGACTGTCCCACCTCTGAACTGTGCCTGCAGTGTGAGCTAGGAGGGCAGTTCCCCTGCTCAGGTACACATACTCACACTTGCTCTCATTGAGTATATGAGCAAGTATAAATAGAAGTGTAGCTGTGATAGCGTGGCTAGCAGCGGAGTGCGTACCCACCAGTTTCTGGCTCTTTTGTACTTGTCACATCTCAGCTGTGCTTCTGCTGCCCATGCTACTGCTGCTACACTGCCGTTTGTACTCAATGAGAGCTAGTGCGAATGTGTACATCAGGGGCGGCCAACCTGAGCCTGAGAAGGAGCCAGAATTTACCAATGTACATTGCCAAAGAGCCACACTAATACGTCAGCAGCCCCCCATCTGCTCCTTCCACTCCAACCTGCAGCACCTCCTGCCCGCTGGCAGCCCCACCAATCCCACTCCCTCCCCACTCCTGCCCACCGCGATCAGCTGTTATGCGTTACACTGGAGGCTCTGGTGGGGAGTGGGGAAAAGCAAGGGCATGACAGGCTCAGGGGAAGGGGTGGAGTGGGGGCAGGGCCTGGGGCGGCGGAGCAGGGGGTTGAGCACTGAACACCCCCAGGCACACTGGAAACTTAGCATCTATAGCTCCAGCCCTGGAGTTAGTGCCTATGCAAGGAGCTGCATATTAACTTCTGAAGAGCCGCATGCAGCTCCAGAGCCACATGGTGGCCACCCCTGGTGTACCTGAACAGGGGAAGCACACCCCTCTCTCGTAGTGTAGACGTATCCTGCGTACCTCTCACCTGCAGTTAAAGTATGTTTCAGGTTTGCACTTTTGATTGTGGCTGTGAGGCCAGTTATAACCAGACTGTCCAGACTTGGCATTAGAAAAACTACCAGAAGTTGCTCTGTCCTTTTAGTCAGTCGTCTGACTTGCGAAATGCACTATTCCATCAGTCTAGATATAACTGGTTAATATTATCAGTATAATCAAAATGGCATTTTCCAGAATGGATCCTTATAACAGGATTTCACTGTAACAGAAAATAAAATATAGACTTGAATGGATGTGAACTGAAAATTGTTAATGACAGCTGAGCTTTCACAGAAAACAAGCCATGTGATTATGTGGATTTGTTTGAGTTCTTGGATCTAATATTTGCTCTGTATGTTTATTGTCAGTGGCGCTAGATTCTTGTTTCTTTAACCACTACGTACTTTCTTTATTAGATCAGTGAGGACTCCAGGCTCACTGCTGCCAGCTCCAAATCAAACTGTTCTCTTACTGTTCATCCTTCCTCTTCTTCTCTGCCTCATCCTGTCAGCTCCAGCCAAGGTAATCATGTATGTATCGTGCTGCTGGGCTGGGCCTCTTGGTCCTGTTTTTCTAGGCTGCATTGATATACATGAAGTTTATATACTGAATATGGGGCTTTGTCAGCATCAGTTGAAGCGTAAAGGCAAACGGGTATTGTCCCAGACTTCTAAGTTATATTTATATTGGCAAAATTCTGACCTGTAGTTTTCCTCTGGTGGTGTTAACTGAGGTAGCTTGTAGCATAAACCTGGTGCAAATCTTTTTACCACTGTATCTAATCCTGCTCAAATCACTGGTGGAGGATTACACATCCAGGTTTTCCTAATGTAGACAAAGCTCTAGTGCTCTAATGGCAAACCTATATGTACAGCGATGCTTTAAAATGTTTTTTCTTCCCTTTTTGGTGTTGGGATAATAAGAGGGTATTGATGTGGTGGTTGTTCCCATGTTGCTTTTTGACAAGAGACACAGTTAAGTCAGGAAACCTGAAAGAAGGTAGAAAAGGGGAGCAGAGAAAAACATCCATAGTAATATTAACATGAGGGTTATCACACTGATTCTAACCCTGTGATCTCGGTATACCCATTGTGCCAAAATCCTTTTGACAAATGTTCATAAAAGCAAACCAACTGCATAAATGGGGCATACCCAAAAAGGCTTTGTGCTCTGTGTACTGCTTTTGCAGCAGCCATTAACACTATTTATAGAGCTATGCTCATTCCTGCTGATTTACAGGAATGCTGATGCGTGACTGAGGATAAGTGAACATCACTGAGCTTTTTTGGCTTCAGTTCAGTTAGAAACACAGAAAATGATTAAATGGAAACACATGGTAGGGGTTAAGACTATTTCTAATTCCTTAAGATGGTATTGCAAACAAGGGAGTATGTCGGTCGTATGGGTTAGGATGGGAAGCAGTTGACCGTTTTCCTGTAAACATTTTAGTCCGGGTGAGGGAGGTGGAAGTGTCCAAAGCTCGTGCTCCTACTCTGGGAAAGAACAAGATGTTACCAGCATTTCTGCAAAATCTCATGGGGTTTCCCCAACATCATCTTCTATGAGAAGGCAAAGATCGTTATGATAGCACTCACATGATTATTTGTATGTGACCAATAGGGGAACCGACATCTCAAAGCAGATTTGGTTACCTTTTTATGTACCTCACCTAACCTTTCAATCTATTTTAGATTTCTTTTGTAATCTACAGATAAAATGCAGTCAATTTTTCTAAACTCTGGGCAGCTGCTACTTAATTTGTGTTTGGTATTTTGATTCTGTAATTGCTTTTCCAAGTACTAAAGTATTCCATATTCTAGGTCATTGCTTGAGAGTGGAGTTTTTGTTATAATATATCAACATGTAGCTTTAGATGGTTATCCATGAAGAAGTAAAAGGAAGGTGGGAAATAGCTGCAAAAATTGGAATTAAAAAATCGTTGGGAAATATTTAGATTTATTCTTTTTCCTGTTGTAAATGATTAGGAGTATGTTAAATTGTAGACTGAAAGAACCGGAGACTTATTGACTGAACGGACCAGTCATCTTGTAGAAATTTGCTGCAAGAAAGGTAGTGAAAGGAAAAAGGATTAAAATTTATTTACCTTAAAACTTCAAAAGTAAGTTGTTTTAGTAACAAGATGGGAAAGGCTAAAATTAAAGAAAAAATGTTGGAAAAGAAGTCCAATAACACAGCTGGCTACTATTGGAGTTAATCTATAAGACTTAATAATTGTAAGTATTTGGGCATCCAGAAAGGGGATTTTTTAAATCTCACTTGATTTTAAGAGTTCTAGTTAGAAATTTTGAAATATGCAATCTAATTATCAGTTTCACCGTTAGTCTTGGAACTACCAAGAACTGAACTGCACTCCCTGACACATTGCTTTTATGAGCTGTATTCTTTGCTGTCTTTCAAGACAACATCTGTTTCCATGATATATTAATCACATTAAATGTTACAGTAAATTGCTTATGGGAGAGATGTAAGTAGCTAGACAGGAAACAATATACCAGAAATAATGCTTAAGCGGCCTCTTAGCTACTTTTGTTCCCTACGTAGTTAAAGCAGTGTTTCCCCTGAGGAAATAATTTTTTTCATCTGAGTTGGGAAAGAATGTTTGATTTGACTTTATGATCTTTTAAAGCCGATCTAGAAAGTTGCATCCATAACTTCTGTACAAGTCCTGTACTTCACATCAAGAATTATAATATCAATAAATTGTCCAGGAACACTGGTTTCTAATCATTAATTAAAAGTATTTGTATGAAGTGCTGATATAAAACAATCCTTATTATTGGTAGCATTGAAAAATTGATTCACTATATCACGTGCATAAACACTATTAATATTATAGAGCTTCCCATACAACCCTTGCTTATACACACTCAGGCAATGTAGTTTGGACAGCTAATCCTTGTGTAACTCAAATCAGCTATTCTGAATCAGGTAAAATAACGGTTTAGGATTAGTATGTGGAATAGCAGCCACATTTGAGTTATCTGAGTATGCATGTGTGTGAAGGGTTTGGATTTGGTGGGATTTTGTAGCTGTAAACTAATAGAACATAAAGAGGTGAGAGAAAATCTCAAAGGAAGCACTGCATTTTTCAGCATTGCTCTACCAGCCAATAAATGTTTAAAATACATTATTCTTCAGATAACTACTGAGTTTATTGTACCAAATGTGGAGGCTAAATCCAATCATTTGTTTGAAAGTCCTGCTCTAAGTGCAGATCTCACTGCAGCTACTGATGCCTCCATAGTAAGACTTCAATTCACCATATAAACTGACTTCCTTTGATTGGTACAATCTGTTGTATGAAGCTATCCTCTACTGTATTAATGACTGCTTGTCAAGTTTTGCTTAGATATTTTAAGAATACTTGTCATACAGTTGCAGTTAGATAATGTGTTTTGGTTTTGTTTCAACATTCTTTTAAGAGCTATTTGTATTTGTTCTAGAAATAATTTGTAGAAAAACAGCCCTAGCCAGCAGTTTATCGCCATCCAGTAGTTCGACTCCTACAGACCATACAGTTACCCAGAGATGCTCTGACATATTAGACTCCAGATACAGAAATCAGGTAACTGTAATTCTCTTCCCATGTCCCTTCTGTTTAAAAATTGTTTTTAATTTATGGTTTTTCCTGGAGCAAAAACTCTTCTTGTTAAAAATAATCCACAGCAGAATTTTCCTGTAAATCTGATTATTTCTGTAGTATGTGATCTATTGTAATGGGGCAAAGAAAAGTTAGCCCCAAATTACTTACCAGTTATTAAGAGGTTTCCGTTTGTAAAATATTGAAGCTAAATTTTTTACTCTGAACTTTTATAATAAATAGGGTATAAAATCAGTTTTCAACTTTTAAGCAAGGTATCGAGGGCTAAAGGCAAACCCACTGCCTCTCCAGCTCTAATGGACTAAGAACTAAAGACCTAATTTGCAGTAACTGACAGCTTTCAGTCCCTTGGACACAATACTGACTTTCAGTTTTCTTCCACCTGAACTGAATGTAACCTCTTCTGTAGTGCTAGAGGGCTTGGTCCACCTTCTAATATTTTAGAACCACTCAAGTAGTGTATGGAGTTGCAGAGAACAGGAATGTAGTGTCCTGAGCTTGCTTCACAGTATTTGCATTGTGATGTTGCAGTTCAGTGCCATGACATATTGACATAATGTCAGTATCGCATCACTGTCACTAACATCCACCTAGCTGCTAAGTTGGAGGGTGGGGCTCCCTCTCTCTCTCTCTCTCTCCTGTGTGGTTGCTTGAAGGTAGGATGGATGGTGGCAGGGGGGATAGCTATCCTCTTGCTGCTGGGTGGGAAAAGTTTCTCTTTGGTGCTGATAGGGAAAATCAGGGTAGCTTCAGTTTTCCCCATCCAGACTCCAGGTTCTTGATGGCTCCTTCACCGCTACTTGCATTTGTTAAGCAATGTTGGGAGCATTCCTGAATACAAGGCTGAGTCAGCTGGTGCCTTTGATCTGCCACTGGCTTAAAGAGATCTTCAACAAGTCCTTTTATCTCTCTATGCCTCCCTGTACCCATCTGCAGTAAAGTTTTGCACTGCATAGCATCCTTCATCCAAAGATCTCAGACTGCTTTTTATACGCAGTCTCACAACAACCCAGTGAGGTAGGTAAATAACCATTTTACAGGTGGGGAAATTGAGCCAGGAATAGAACCTATATCTGCCTACCTCATGAGATGTTCAGGCTGCTGAAGTAATGTTGGCAAAATAAGGTCCTCTAATGAGGTCCTTTAAGTGAAAATTAATTACCAAGTAGTACAAGAGGCATACCAGCCGCACCTTTGGATTCAACCACTTGTTGATCTGACAGACTATAAACAGCTCAAGAACCCTATATTGATTAATATTGTTCTATGACTACAACAGTGTTTACTGAAGTTTGTATGATGTTGTATGATGTATGTTCGTTAAATACAATGTGGCAGCTCCTTGACCTTCCTTTCTTCTCCTTAGGTGCCTACTTCTCTGTTGGACTTATCAAAAGAATATGGAAGAGGTCATCACATTTGGTGAGATAAAATGACTAACTTCTAATATAAATCTGATTATAATAGTTGTCAAATGTCTCTGGACACTGTGTGTCTCGGGACACAGTCCTGGCCTTTAAACCAGAACATGTTCCTGTGTCTGGAACTCTGCCCCTATTTTTCTCAGCTTGAAAATTTCTTCATGAAATTTCATTAAAGTTCTCTTTTGAACTGTGGGATGTATTTGAAAGTCCACAACTGCCTCAGTGGCTGTATAGTGGAGTGATCAAGTGACAAGGTGCCATCCTGCTTTAATACTGATTAAACTATCAGTTCACCTGTGTTGATTAAATTTATTAAGGATGAGGAAGAGAAGATAAGTGAACACATGAGTTCTTCTGTACACTTGTCAGTGCTCTATGGGTTAAGTTATACCAGTCTTGTGTTAAAAATTGGTGGCTGCAGAACACACAGATTCTGTACAAACTACACTGTGTTATACTTTCTCTTGAAGTGATTGTATAGGCTTGAGAACCAATGTCTTGATACGCAGTAGAAAAGGTCTTAGTTAGGTATGACTCCTCTTAAAATCAACCTTACACTTACTGTTGTTTTTTCTGTTTCTGAAGTTTGGACCATTCAGATGAAGAACATGGTGCATTGTCCGACCCTCGTAACACCATCATCTTGCCTTTTACATGTATGTCATACACTGCCACCAACCAGGATTTTATCCAGCACCTCTCCACCTTGATAGCACAGGCTTTGCAGAGATCACCCTCCTCCTCTACTGAAATAGAAAATAAAGGGAGCCCTGTGAGTGATTCCAGTGTCACGGATACTGAAGACGGCTATTTTGAAATGGGACTTGGAGACCAGACTTTCGAGTTCAGTGCTACTTCAGATATTGCCCCACCAGCTCTGGATAGCACAAGAGCAGAGAGCATAGACGTAGTCAAAGTTCTGTGGAGTTTTTCTATTCAGGTTCATAAAGGAGGAGTCAGGCAGTTTGCCTCTTGTTTGGTTTTGACTGATAGTGTAGTAACTGTATTTGAGATTCCTCATCAAGATTCAAAAGGCAGCTGCCAACATATCCCAGCTGCCTTGAAACTAGCACTGTGCTTTCCATATTCAGATCTTACAGAGTTTGGCTTTCTCATGCCAGAAATATGTTTAACCCTCAAGGTGAGAAATAATGACAACTGCCTATTTGTCATTTCGGATTCCCAAAATCTTCAGGATTTCTATTCCTGTTTACAAACATGCTGCTCTCAAAGCTGCACGTCCCTGTTTTCAAGTTCCACATTGTACTGTGGCAAAGCAAGCTTGCAAGAATTTGTCTACCAACTGATGGGATTTTATCACATTTCACCAGATGACATGGAGATAAAAGGTTGCTTCCCAACTTACCTAGTTTACAGTAATAAAACTGATGTTCAGAAAGCCTTGCGTCTACCAGAATCAGTGGGTGATAACAGAGCATGGTCTGACCATGCCTTGTGTTCTGCACTTCATTCCACATTGTATAAATCTGCTGAACAGAGTCACTATGCATTCCATCCTTGTTGGATATTTCTGACACCCCAGCATTTGCACATAGTAAAGGTTGATTTTAATGTAATGCCAGCTAAATGTATAGACTCAGAAGATGCAAGAAATGTATTCCAGCTGAGCAGGATTCCACTGGCTTCTGTTGTGTTGCATCCGACCAATCATCCCATCCAGCAGAAAGGGTCACTTTCAGATGGACATGTGCTAGAATTACTCATCGGACACAAATTTGTTACAGCAGTATTTGTTCTACCTCATGAAAAATTCCATTTTCTAAGAATCTACAGTCTTTTGAGGACACTTCTGCAGGACGTTAAAACTATAGTTATTTTGAAAGCTTCTAACAGTTTGGAATCAGTAAGAAAGCACCTCTTGGATTCAAAAAACAGACACGGCCAGACAACAGGGTAATTGACTCCCTTAAAATACATATGGTACAGCGTTGAAATTAATCTGGCCTTACCAGATGTTACTGGAAACTTATGTTTAACAGTGCAGCAGGGCCTGGGTGTATGAAAATCAGGCCACTAGTACTTGTAGCGTCTTTCCTTTCACTCTGGATACAGAGTTATACAATATCAGTTGACAGTTCACACCTGCTGCTCTGCTTTATGTTTACAACCTATTGTATGCGCTTGTGAAAGGAAGCTTTGCATTTTGCCTGAAACCTAGTAGAAGGAAAGCAAACGACAAAGATGTTAAAGTAAAATAATTTATGTAGTGAACAGGAAGTCCATTGAGAAAAGATATAGTACGCTGCTATTAAAACCACAAATCTCCTGTTCTGAACTACTGAATGGAATTTAAAGTATGAATGTTGCTTATGTGGGGAAAAACTCTGCATCTCTACTTGTTAGTTACAGTTTTTGAGTGTGCATTCTGATGTGATGTTTCTTGATCTCTTCTGCCTCCTAGCTTTTGCAAGCCTTGTTTGACGCTATCATCTTTATATCCATCTGAATTTCTGATGCAGAAAATTACAGAAGATAACCAAATTCCATCTTATCTTCCAATCTCTTCATCTCTTCAGTATGTGGCTGGGCTAAAAGGAAATGCGATTGTGGAGTTTTTCCATAACAACATTGCTGAGGTATTGTGCGCAAATTAGGGACACTTTATGCAGGCTGCCATCAACCTTTTAAAACTAGAAATGTATTTAAAAACCTTTCTTGTTCAAACTTAAACCCAGAACATAATAGATACTCCTAAATCTGGAAGTTGCTAATCAAGACCCCAATCCTGTAAATGCTTCCAATTGAGTGAGCCCCTGTGCTGAGCCTCACGGAAGTTGTTGGGGCCCTACAAAGCTCTGGGTCTGGCCGCAAGGTCCTCAGTGCAGGATCAGTACCTAAATTAATGTCATATTTGTCTTGAACACAGTGTTTCTCCAAGGGTGCAGCTCTTTTTTTCAGTAAGAGTTAGGAAGTTACAAACAATTGAGGGAATGTAGTTGCGTGCCATTCAAATTTCACCAGATAGTTTCAACAGATGTCAAGTGTTCTGGGCATAACATCTAAGAAACTATGCCAGTAAGTTAATATAGTAAAATGCATTCTAATTCTACTTCCCAGTATAACGTGTGTCTGAGGTATTAGATGCATTTTACATAACCTCTTTCCTTCAGAGTGCTTTACCAAGATGAGCAAGTGCTGCTTCTGTTTTTACACCTGGGGAAGCTGGTACAGAGGTTCAGTGACTTGCCCAAGGTTGCAGAATAAATTTGTGGGAATCTAGACTAGAAGCCAGGTGGCCTAGCACAAATACTGGATCTAATTGCTAGTCATACTTCCTCCTTTTTTCATAAAGCTGTTTGAAACTAATCTCAGCAGTATTTGAAGGTTTGTGGTGAACTTTGAGATATGGCAGGCATTGTGAACTTTACATTTACTTATAGAAGCTCCTTAACTAGATTTTGCGGGTATAACTCTGCCAGGTTTGCTGGTTTTAGATTTTTTTTATAATTCCTCGTCAACTCTTTGAAACTTGGAGTCAAATATTGTGGCAGGCTAGACCACAACAAAAACTTCACGCATTCTCAATCTCATGCACACTAGAACAGTTTTACGGACAACTCTTCCGATACAGCTGTACTCAGCAACTATTGGGAAAATATTATCACCCTTTTGTGTTCAGATGTTGGTTTCTCATTGGTTTACCGTGAAAAGCAGTTCCCAAAAGCTGCTTCTAGCAAGTCAGAGGTGAAGATGTGCAAAATCAAGCAACACAATTTGTCTTACAGGTGGAAAATGAAGAGCTGAGACATCTTATGTGGTCTTCTGTTTTATTTTATAAAACTCCTGATATGGAAGTGACGGCTTGTGTGTTGCTCTCAACAAAAGCTATTTACTTTCTGTTGGATGATTCTGTAACTCATACTAATGAGCATCAGTTGGGTAAGACAAAAAGGGTTAATTTTGAATCTCTAGTAAGTTGCAGGGTTAAGTGGTAAGTGAGCCTCTATATTCACACTCGTCTTCCTTTATATTCAAGGTGATTTTGATTAGCACGCTTATTTTTGCAGCCAAGGGACTCTAAACATCCCATCATGGGTTTTTCCAGGCTTGCCCTTTGCAGCATGCATGCGTGCCTGAGGCTTTACCTTGCAAGAAGGGTTTTGGGTCTTCATCCAGCACTGCGCCTCAAATAGCCCCTTCTCCATGACATCTGTGCATGCTTCTTTCTGATGTTACTTAGCAATCCCCAGCATTTTCTGTACAAGTGAAATGCCATTCCATTGTCAACAGCAATGTGTGACAGGCCTAAGGATTGTATTGTGCTCCTCTTTCATGTGAGTAATTTACTGACGTACTTGTCAGTGGGAGTTGTGGTGTTCATGGCACAGTGTGGCCCTGAGAATGTGACATTCTCCCAGCGATATTTGCCCCCTTGAGGAGCAAAACGCTTCAATTGCTTTTGATACTGGGTCTCCTAGTCCGCACTACCTGTTTACCACATGATGGTCTTCTCAGGAGTGAGGTTTAATATTTTTAGATTCAGGTTGCCTAATTTTATTTTGATTATGTATAAGCCATTCCTTGAACATGCTCATCTTCAGAAGGCAAAGTACATGTTCCACCAAAGAATGGGCAGAAATGAAGAAAGTAACAAACTCTGAACACTGAATATAAGTAGGGTTATGTTTTAATGGCTTATCTGGCATGGTTGCTGAGTAGAGATCATCCAGCTCTAATCTAGTTGCGCACAAGTAGAGATTTCCCATCATGATGTTACTGTGGCTCATTATAGATCAGTGGCACGTGTGATGGATGGGTTTCTTCTGGTTTGGGCAAGAATAAGACTTCTTCATAAACCTCTTTCCTCTTAACAGTCCTCTGTTCACTCTGGCATATGCATTGTGGGCCAGATTCTTATTTCAGGTACACTACCAGAGATGAGGTTCAGAAAACTATTAGCTACCATTCATAAAGTGTGGTATCTTAGGACTAGTCTCTGCCTTTGAGTGCAGCCTATGTCCATGTGTTTAGGGCTCCTGTGCCTTTGTGATATACTTTAAACTCTAAGAAAGTCTGAAAGCAAGTTATATCATCCTCATAGATATTAAGGTCAGAAGGGACCATTATGATCATCTAGTCTGACCCCCGGCACAACGCAGGCCACAGAATCTCACCCACTCACTCCTCTGAAAAACCTCTCACCTATGTCTGAGCTATTGAAGTCCTCAAATCGTGATTTAAAGACTTCAAGGAGCAGAGAATCCTCCAGCAAGTGACCTGTGCCCCATGCTACAGAGGAAGGCGAAAAACCTCCAGGGCCTCTTTCAATCTACCCTGGAGGAAAATTCTTTCCTGACCCCAAATATGGCAATCAGCTAAACCCTGAGCATATGGGCGAGATTCACAAGCCAGATGCCCAGGAAAGAATTCTCTGTAGTAACTCAGATCCCACCCCATCTAACATCCCATCACAAGCCATTGGGCCTATTTACCATGAATATTTAAAGATCAATTAATTGCCAAAATCACGTTATCCCATCATACCATCTCCTCTATAAACTTATAGAGTTTAATCTTGAAGCTAAAAAGGTCTTTTGCCCGCACTGCTTCCCTGGAAAGGCTATTCCAAAACTTCACTCCTCTGATGGTTAGAAACCTTCGTCTAATTTCAAGTCTAAACTTCCCAATGACCAGTTTATATCCATTTGTTCTTGTGTCCACATTGGTACTGAGCTTAAATAATTCCTCTCCCTCTCCGGTATTTATCCCTCTGATATATTTATAGAGAGCAATCATATCTCCCCTCAACCTTCTTTTAGTTAGGCTAAACAAGCCAAGCTCCTTGAGTCTCCTTTCATAAGACAGGTTTTCCATTCCTCGGATCATCCTAGTAGCCCTTCTCTGTACCTGTTCCAGTTTGAATTCATCCTTCTTAAACATGGGAGACCAGAACTGCACAGAGTATTCCAGATGAGGTCTCACCAGTGCCTTGTATAACTGTACTAAAACCTCCTTATCTCTACTGGAAATACCTCACCTGATGCATCCCAAGACTGCATTAGCTTTTTTCACGGCCATATCGCATTGGCGGCTCATAGTCATCCTATGGTCAACCAATACTCCAAAGTCCTTCTCCTCCTCCATTACTTCTAATTGATGCATCCAGTTTATAACTAAAATTCTTGTTATTAATCCCTAAATGCATAACCTTACACTTCTCACTATTAAATTTCATCCTATTGCTATTACTCCAGTTTACAAGGTCATCCAAATCTTCCTGTATGATATCCCGGTCTCTCTCTAAATTGGCAATACCTCCCAGCTTTGTATCATCCGCAAACTTTATTAGCACACTCCCCCTTTTTGTGCCGAGGTCAGTAATAAAAAGATGGTAACGGTGAAAATTTTTCACTGAATGCAGTATTATCTCTCCTGTCTGAGTTTCTGGAATGTATCTGCATAAAGAAATCTTCCAATATTAAATGAGTAGTCATTAAAGAAAAATGCCTTTCAAGGCTTTGTTTCAAGCACAACAGTGGAGAAATTAATAATTAAATTTTTAATAAAGATCACACTAAGATATGAATGTAATTATTGTGTTTGTAGTCTAAACTTATCATATTTCCTTTTTATGACTTGCTCTTTATCATACTATATTCCTCATTCATTCATTAGACTTTTGGAACCAAGAAAACTCAGATTGTGAAAATCGCTCTTTCCACCTCTCTTGCTGCTTTGTGCTAAAACTTAACGATCTGCAATCAGTGAATGTTGGACTTTTTGATCAATATTTTCGAATTTCTGGTGAGTAACATTTTATCCTATAGATTTTTCTAGTTACAGATACTACTGTCATCTTGAATTCATCCCTGTCTTCGCTTCACTCTTGATACAGAGCACCATGTTATTCTGCTGTCTTTTTATGATTAACACATTTCCAATATGTTAACATTTATGATGTCACCCTGGTGCCACTATATAAATAAGCATGGCTGAAAAACACTGTCCACTTCCAGTGGCTTATGTTGCCCAATAATAATTTTGGGTTGTAAAATTTTACACTTTCCTCATCTTAAGTGAAATAAAATGTGGGGAAAATAGTCACTTCAGCCATGTGTAAAACATTCAAGGAAAGCAGGAGTGAACTTTTTCCAATTGAATGTTTCCTATCTTTTTGCACTGTGATAAAGATTTACATTTAAAGTATGCATGTGTACAGCACAGTGCACTCGAAGGATTAGGTGATCAGTGAATGACAATGGTGTGCTCTGCATGTTGAGTATGTTTTTCTTAATTTGTGTGCATAGTGGATGGCTCTACACAAGTGGAAAATATTTGTGTTTATGTAATGCTCTCATTGAAACTTGTAGCCTTGTGATGCCTCTGCAGTTAAGATTGTGTAGGCAGATAACCATGAACTAGTACAAAATAATGATGATTATTGAATCCGTGACTGTAGCTTCATTCAAACAAAAAGCAGAAAATGATTTAATGATGGTAGAAATGGAGATGGTAATGAACTCTAAACACTGAACATAAGTTACGTTTTAATGGTTTATTTGGCAGGCTTAATGAGTAGAGATCATCCAGCTCTTTAATCTAGTTGTGCACAAATTGAGATTTCCCAGCATATTATGAAATAGGTGCAAACTTTGCCTGACTCTTACTCTGTTATCAGAGTTAGTGTCTCTTGCCAAGAGACCATTCTGCCAGTTTGCTTGAACACGCTTACCAGATACATTGGGCTAGCAAACAAGGGAAATAAAAACTATTCTCCCCTAGTCTTTCATTCTTAAGAATTTGTAGCACCTTCCATTTTTAATGTGAATGTATCCAAGTCACTTATTAAATGTAATTTCCCATTATAATTTTTCTTTTGGCCTCCAGAAATTATTGTAAATGTTTATGCCTGGAAGCCTCTATTCCATCCTTCTAACCAATTTTTAAAATTGCATGGTATGTCCTATTTTCACATCTCAGTGATGTGATGCCAACAGAGACCTCCAGCAAAAGTAGACACTAAACTTCTAGCTGGCCTAGGGTAACATTTGCAAAAGCACCTGTCCCATTTGAAAAGTGACATAGGTACTTAGATGGCTAAATCTCAATGAAAGTCAAAGGGATTCAAGTGACTTAATAGCCTAGGAGGTTTTGAAAGTTTTACCCCTGCTCTTCTTGGGACCATAATATAATAGAGTAGCTTAGCTCTCTTAAAAACAAACCACATCAGAGAATAATAATATCTAGGTCTTATATAGCACTTTTCATCAGTAAGGCCAGTTATTTAATTAAAATATAAAAAATTAAAAATTACATTTCATGTTGTGAACCTGAGACCCAACAAAACAAAGAAATCCAAAGTTAGTGCTACAGCTGTCAACTCTGTTCTTAGCTTTCCCTGTCGTGTGAAGATTGCGATTGAAGGTACAATTTGTACGGCAAGTTTATGGGAGACTTTAAGACTGAAACCCAGTCCTTACACTCTGTTTAAAGGGATTCTGTCAACTTGAAATCTAGTGAGTTTAATATAAGAGTTCAAGTATTACCAGATGCTGGACTAAATGAGGGGACTGATCACACAGTAATTGCCGTGTTTGTTCATTTCCTCTAAAGCACCTGGCATTGGCCGCTATCAGTAGACAGAATACTGGGCTAGATGGACCATTGGTCTGACCCAGTATGTCCATTCTTATATCCTCTCTGCTGTGGCAAAGATCCTAATGAGGAAACTGACAATAAAAAGGTGATGCTGTAGGTGACCTTAATCAAAGTGTAAGTGTACAAATTAAATTAAAAAAGCAGGGAGTTTTTCTTTTAACTTAGTTCACTTTTAACATCAGTAATTAAAATATTTTCAGAAATTTAAGTTTTCTTTTGAAGGTACATTTTCAAAGTAATGCACAGTCATGCAGTTAAATGTCTACATTCAGAAATGTTCACATCCAGTGTTCCAAAATAAAGTACCTTATGAATGTGCATGCTCTAATCTTTCAATGGGTCTGGGAGGGTCCCTTATCTTTTGGACAGAGGATCAGTTCTAACTAGTTAACCAAATAATGACACATCTCAAATCCGTCACTACAGGAAATATTCTATGGTAGTGAATAAACATCTGCTGAAGTTGTAGTAAAGCTACAAATAGATACGTAAGTGGCTTATGTTCTGTCTTTTCCAGGACATTCTGCGGATCATATAGTAACCTGCCTAACCAGAGACAGTTACAGTACCCATGCCTTTATACAGCATCTCATGGCAGTGCTGTCACTGCTGGCACGCACACCTTCACCAGAACCAGTAGATAAGGACTTCTACTCTGAATTTGGGGATAAAAACACAGGTAAATGGTCCATTCTACACTCTTAGGTTAGTATAGAAAGTACTGTGTAATGTGTATTTTAAAAAAATCCAAAAGTGAAAGATTTTATGCATTGATTGTTTGCTTCCTGTTAACTCAGTTCCACTTCCACTTGAAGTCTTGTGTGAGTTTACCCTGGACTTTCCTGTCTGAACAGAAATGTTTAATTTCAAATACATTTGCACAGGGGGAGACAATATGATCATATACCTTCTCCTTTTATAGAATCCAATAAATCACATCCCTTTCATAATCTTTTAGGCCATCTACAGCTGTAGCTTATATTTATGGGTTAGACTTGTAAGTTATAGCTCTTTAAGGAACAGTTCTCTTAACATCTGCAGGGAGAGGGACCTTTTTGGTCTCGTTAGGTTGTACATTCATGAACCAATAACAATGACAGATTAGATAAGATTTAAGGGATTTTAAAAATGTGTTAAATTCGTACCTTCAGCCATTAAAATGTGCTGTGATAAATCTGCTTTTGGCTAGATTTCTAAACTTAGCAGAGGGTTCTCTAAATAAAGCTGAATTTTTTGATGTTGCTTGTGATTATTTTAAGAAAGCTTTTAAGGAAATCGCTTAAGTCTGGTCTAAAGCATTTTACTTACAGCCATTTATGGTAGACCAGAAGCAGTGTATCCTCTTCCTACCGCAGGAGCTTGCTCCTTAGGGAGCAGTGTGCACATCATGATGCAACAGTAGACATAACACACAACTTGTGAGAAAGGTCTTTTCAGAGGGACCATTTAAAGATGTCTGTTCATCTGCTAAAGTGATAAGGGATTTCATATTTGTGTTCTCAATGATTCCATACTGGATTCAATCCATTTAGAACTCAGAAGTTGATTTGTCTCTCCAACTACTAGCAAGACACATACTATCTGTCATCTGAGAATCCAGCTATTTTTTTCTGCCTCTTACGTCACCACCACTCATAAAGATTCTGTAATTGGAACTGAAAATTATCCAATCCAAATAAATTATTCACTTATTTTATACAAATAAAAACTGTGTATAAATTGCTAAACTTGAGTTGTTCCAGCTGCAACAAACTGTGTCAAAGGATCTAATGTTTAGCCACGTGACAGGGAAGTATTGTGTAATACTGAGTGTAAAGTAAAATTCATGTATATTTGTGCTTGCAGGAAAAATGGAGAATTATGAACTGATACACTCTAGTAGAGTAAAGTTTATATATCCCAATGAAGAGGAAATTGGGGACCTTGCTTTTCTAGTGGCAGAGAAGATGTACAGTTTGGCTAACTTCCAGTCACTAAATATCCTTCTGTATGTGTTGGCATTTCAAGTGAATCGTATAGAAGAAACTGCTCAAGCCAATCGTTCACTTCAGCCTAAAACACTCATTTTAACAAGTTCTGATTTGTTCCTTTTCAATGAAGATTATATCAGTTACCCGCTACCTGAATTTGCAAAGGAACCACCAAAGAAAGACAAGTATCAACTCACAGATGGAAGACGAATCCGGGATTTAGACAGAGTGCTTATGGGCTATCAGACATATCCACAGGCCCTCACATTTGTGTTTGATGACGTTCAGAACCAAGATCTTATGCAGAACCTAACACTGGATCACTTTGGAGATACTTTCAGTGCCCCAAAGTTAAATGCTCAACATAAAGGCAGTGGGAATAGAGAGATCCAGTGGTACATCTTTATCCCAAGTGCAGAAAGCCGTGAGAAACTAATATCACTGCTTGCAAGACAGTGGGAGATTTTGTGTGGTCGGGAGCTGCCTTTGGAACTCACTGGGTAATTGTCGCACAGCTAAGTGATTGGAATGTGAAATAAAGCACAGTATTTGAATAAGCAGGACTTTTGGTATTATCTCAAAACTTAATCGGAGGCTGATGCTCGACTCTGTTGTCATTATGGTTCCCTTGTGAGTGAACAATTTAATACAGTAATATAGTATAAGCTTCTGAAGTGTTAACTGGGAGTTAAGCTTTTTGTAAATTCTATTTTTATGCAATGGTATACATACACAATTTTCATGAAGCATCCTGGGAAACTGTATGGAACAAAAGGAGTCAACACTAGACCTTGTCTAGAGCTGTTAACATTTCCACTATTTTTCAATATATATCAGTCTAGCTGTTCTATACAAACTATACTTACTGTGTAAATAATGGTAAGAAAAATGCTTGTGACATGTTAAAAGTGCAATGGTATATTTGTACAAGATGTATTTTATTGGGTATGCTGCTAACACTTATTATTTAATGACTACAAACACTTTTACATTTTGTCTTTGAGGTCAAATTTAATTGTTTGCTGCTAATCATGAACCAAGTGGCAAAAGTCACCTGGAAGAACCACAACTAAATGCTACATTTTCATCTGAAGTTATAGTTCTGTGGCAGTCTTTCATTATAGATTTGTAAAATGATTAAATCAGTTTGCTACCATCATGGAAATGAAGAGTGCCCAGCATTGATATACTAACATTTTGCCAGCAAATAATGGTGAATTTGCACCTCTGAGTACCAAGTGGTGTTTGTTGCCTACTTTCTCAATACAAATAAAGTGAAATTTGACAGTTTGTTTACCTGACCTGTTTTCTGTATATCTTTATTCACACTGATTCTTTCAAGCATTTGCAAGATTGTGTAAAGCAGCATAGTGCAGTGACTGCTATAAAGCTATGCCAGTTTAGACCAACTGAGTCTCTGGCCCTAACTCTAGAAATATAAATAATTGTTTTGGTGATGATTGTAAGTAAGTGCTTCTGATTTACAGCAAGGCTGTTTTGTATACATTCTTATACTATGCTCATCACTGTAGTATCTGAGCACCTTCCTGTAGTGCATTAACTTTACTAGCATCTATCTAATGGCAGGGGGGAGAATTTTGTTTTGGAATATTTTGTGTTATATACCCATATGTTGTGTGTTTATGTTGAAGAAGGAAAGGTCAAAGAAATGTGCCTTGCACTTAGCGGGAAGGTGTTGCGGTTTGTGCTCATCCTTAGTTCCTGTGGGAGTTCATTCTACAGCCTCAGACCAGGCCCAAAGAAAGCTGTCCTCTCCTGAAGTTACTGTAGAAAGTTCCATTGCGCCAGAAGAGCAAAGTTGTCAACCACAATCTTCATCTCAGAGCTTCAGTCGATCTTGTAGATATCCTAGGTCCAAACCATTGAGTGCCTTGAAGATAATGCCCGAGACCTTATATCAATATGATATTCTGTGGGAAGCCAGGGAGCAGAGGACAGGTTTGATGTATTTGCAGTAGCCCATGTTGCTGTGGAAATGTGTACCGACTGGAGCTTCCTACGCACAGAAGGCTTCATTCCCAGGCACATTGCAGTGCCATAGTTCAGCTGAGAGATGACAAAAGCATGAATAACTGAGGCCAGTTTGTCATACACCAGAATAGGACAGAATCTCCAACTGGAAAGCGTTACTGGCTGCCATGTCAGAGCTTAGCATCAGTGAGCAGTCCAGGACCACTCCTAAACTACAGACTGAATTAATCAATTATGGGTGTGAACCTTGCACCAAAGGAGACTGCCCTGTGACCACAGACTCTTCAGGAAAGCAAGACATCTCTTGTAGTTAAATCAGAAATTAATACATACTGAACTCAAGTAGCATTTTTACTCTTCTAAGCTTCGCTGCCTTTAGAAAAAAAAAGCTTCCTCTTTTAAAAGAGGAGAATTAGGGGTAAAAAATATTCAACGATGCTGGAGTCCAGTTGACTTACAATGAGTATTAGGCTCCTCAGTGCCTAAATCACATTTAAAATGATGACTTAATTTCTTCTGAAAATGTTTACCTTAGGACAACTAAAAAAAGTCTCTGTCTTGCAGATATTTTATAGAGAAGCCTAACAGATTATTTGTACACAAGTATAAGGGCCAGCGTCTGCTGTTTAAACCAGAGTAAAACCAGAGTGACTCCACTGGAGTTACTCTAGATTTGTGCCAAAGTAAGTGAAAGAACCTATTTGCACCTATGCTAAAGTGAAGAAGAGTGTTTAGAGATAGAGGCCTCCTAAAAGCAACACCTGGGCCTGAATGTAATGGAAGGTGAAAGCAATATACTATGCCTGTTTTACCGTACACCTACTTATTTGCCAGGTAGCACTCATTCAAAAAAATAAAACTGAGCAAATGTGAAGGGAATGGCTTCTTGAAGGAGCTTCTCTCTGGTGCTGGCCTTCTGTTAGATTCTTTAGTCCAAAATTCTCCACAGTCAGCCAAAAGTAATGTAGCTAGGGTACAACGTGCAGATTGTTCTGTTGGGAACAGCCACTAATCCCTGGCGGGCGGGGGACACACAGAATGGTCGTTTTATCAGATAGCGTTGCTACAAACAGTGCAAAATACTGGCTTGGAAAACCCTCGTCTCCACAGATTTTCAGGATTGCCTACCACAAGGGGGTTTTGAGTCTGGTTGGGACCTTTGACTGCTACTAGCCTGAATAAGAGCTGTTATAATACTGATGAGATGCACCTTGTGTGCTTGGAGGGATTTGCTCATAATTCTTCCTACTTGGGATGTGGGCGTTTGCCTTTTCCTTACACACCTTGTGTACATGTGGCTTAACATTCTAAGGAGAAAACTCCATCTTGCTGTTTGAGATCTGTTCTGGGAATCACATGTTCCAAATCAGCTCAAATCCAAAACCACTTGCCTTCCTGTTATGGAACCTGTCTGTCTGGAAGAAGTCAATACCTTAATTGCTTGAATGTTGAAACAATCAAATGTGACCTGTTCATATGTAGAGACCAAGGGCTACAAAAGCTTTAAAATCCACACTCCGTAGCTTCGGTAAACTAACAATCATGGAACCAGTAAAAAAAGAGTAGGATTCCTTCTCAGGATCTTTGTACCTGCTTCAGATTGACTTTCCTCCACCTCAGGGCAGAGCTAGTTAAATAATTTATTGGACAAATATTGCAGTATTTTTCAAATGATGTGAATATTTTTTTATTTACCCAATTTAGGGAGCTGAGTGAATGGTCTGTGAATTGCATGATATTTTTCTAATTAAGTATTTTCAATCACTTATTCAGCCAGATGAAGGACATGCCATGCGTAGTGTGTATAAAGCATCTTCCATCCTTCACCATCTCAACCAGCTCTTCGTTCACTTCAGGTTTCAGTTCATGATTGCTCCTCTGGGGTTTGGTTTTTAAAATCTCACTCTACGCATTTTTTCTAGCTCCCCTCTCACTTTGGCCCTAATCCTGCCGTTGGATCTGCTTTACATGGACCCCCATGCCCATGAAGAGCCCCCTTAAAATCACTGGGGCTTTGTGTGGATGCCAGGATCTGTCCATGTAGATTCAACTACAGGATCAGAGTGTTTGTTTCTATTCCACTCCCTTCACTTGGCACCAGCCGCCTGTGCATTCTTTTGCACATCATCCTCAGTGTTCAGATGAGTCTTCAGGACACCCTTCATCTCTGCACCTAATCAACTCCGTTTCTATTCTCATTCAAAGCCTCTGGTCTCTCACCTATACTTCTTTAATATCTATACCTCTGTTCTTAGTTATATCTCTCTGAAAGCATCTTGCATATAGTTGGTATAAAACAGGGGTGGGCAAACTTTTTTGCCTGAGGGCAACATCAGCATTGTGAAACTCTATGGAGGGCCAGGTAGGAAAGCTGTGCCTCCTCAAATGGTGTGGCCCCTGCCCCCTATCTGCCCCCTCCCACTTCCCGCTCCCTGACTGCCCCCCTCAGAACTCCTGACCCATCCAACCCCCCACACCCGCTCCTTGTCCCCTGACAGCCTCCTCCCAGGACCTCACCCTTATCCAACCCCCCCTGCTGCCTGTCCCCTGACTACCCCAACCCCTATCCACACCTCTGACCCCTGACAGGCCCCCCAGGACTCCCACTCCTATCCAACCTTCCCTGTCCCCTGACTGCCCCCCGGAACCTCCTGCCCCTTATCCAACCCCCCTCAGCCCAGTACCATGCCGCTCAGAGCGGCAGGAGCTCGCAGCCCCACCACCTGGCCGGAGCCAGCTGAGCTGCCCAGCAGGATCGGTGGGCCGGAGCACTGGCAGGGTGCTGAGGCTGCAGGGGAGGGAGGACAGCAGGGGAGGGGCTGGTGGCTAGCCTCCTTGGCCGGGAGCTCAGGGGCCGGGCAGGACGGTCCCGTGGGCCAGATGTGGCCCGCGGGCCGTAGTTTGCTCATCTCCGATATAAAAGATGCCCTACGAAATATAACTGCACTGTAAGCATTTTTGAGAATGCAAAACAAACATTCTTTATCCCTTGGGGCTAAATTTCAGTGTGGAGTTTTGTAGGTTCCTTTTGTGATTTTTTTCTACCCTAATTCTACTGTACTATGTACCACTTGCTATGCTTCTGAGACAGTCTTCAGATTGGTGGTATGAGCTATGAGAGCACAAATATATAAGTGAAAGAAAATTACCCAGTTATGAATAAAAATGGCTTCCCAAGACCATCTTACCTAAATTGTACAGGCCAGACCCACAGCTGGTATAAATTGCTGTAGCCCCAGGGAACTCAACCAAACCATATTGGTTTACACCAAGTGAGGATCTGGCCCTACATTTTTAACTTCCCCTATTTATTATAATTGTAAAAGGGTTCATCTAAATGAATCTTCTTTGGAGAATATGTGACTGAAGGAAAATAATCCACATTATCCTGATCTGAACTTTGTCTCCCCTGTTTCAGGATGAAATTTTACGGTGCTGGTTATGTCCCCATAACTTCCCATCTGTGCCATGTCCACTTTTATAGCGTGTCTGCGCCATTGTAGCTGACCATCCTGCCTGGATATATGTGTGTTTACATAATAATCAGGCCCTCCTTTACTTCTTTTCCTGTTCTTGTCAACTTAGATGCAGATTTCTGTATAATAAACTGTTGGGAGAATTAAAATAAAACTCCAGCCCTTTGTCCTTTTTGTTTAACTTTCTGATTAATACCAAAGATTATTAATTCATCTTCAGTTGTTGTTTACCTTAGAAAGAAAATAAATTAAGATGGGATATGATTAAATTATAGAATAATGAATGGTCTTGAGCAGTGGTTGTCAAATGTTTTTTCTGGTGACCTAGTTGAAGAAAATTGTTGACGCCAGTGACCCAAGGGAGCTGAGAATGAGGGTTTGGGGTGCGGAAGGGTCTCAGGGCTGGGGCAGAGGGTTGGGGTGAGGGGTGCAGGGTGGAGCCAGGAATGAGGGGTTTGGGGTGTGGGAGGGGGTCCTGGGCTGGGGGGGTGCAGGCTCAGGTGGGGCTGGGGATGATGGGTTTGGGGGGGCTTAGGGCTTGGGCAGGGGGTTGGGGTGCAGCAGGGGGTCAGGGCTGTAGGCTGGGGGTGCGGGCTCTGGGGTGGGGCTGGGGATGATGGGGTTGGGGTGCAGGAAGGGGCTCTGGGTTTAGGGGGCTCAGGGCTGGGGTAGGGGATTGGGATGCAGGGTTACTTCGTGTGGCTCCTGGTCAGCAGCGCAGCGGGGATGCTAAGGCAGGCTTCCTGCCTGTCCTGGCACCGCGGACCGTGCTGTGCCCCAGAAGCAGCTAGCAGGAGGTCTGGCTCCACGTGGCTCTTGCCCTCAGGCACCGTCCCCCCCCCAGCTCCCATTGGCCAGTGTGCAGAACCCCATGGCCCCGCCACCTAGGAGCCGGACCTACTGCTGGCCATTTCCGGGGTGCAGCGCGGTGTCAGAACAGGTAGGAATTAGCCTGCCTTAGCCGGGCAGCACCGCCAACAGGACTTTTAATAGCCTGGTTGGCGGTGCTGACCAGAGCCACCATGACCAGTGCCTTACATTCCATGACCTGGTACTGGGTCACGACCCACAGTTTGAAAACCACTGGTCTAGAGAAGATGTGTTAGGAGCATCCATTCTGTCTCATAATACAACAAGGGAGCAGTCAAATTAAAAGGTGGCAAATTAAACTGATAAATACTTTCACACAACATATTGTTAGAATGTGGAGCTGATCATAGGAAGTTATTGAAACTGCAAATTTAGCAAGATTCATAAAGGGACAAACATTTATATGAGTAATAGTATCCAGAGCTGTCATAATGATAAAAATTTAGGAAGGGATTAGGGTGACCAGATGTCCCGATTTTATAGGGACAGTCCCGATATTTGGGGCTTTGTCTTATATAGGCGCCTATTACCCCGTCCCGATTTTTCACATTTGCTATCTGGTCACCCTAGAAGGGATATAAAACCTCTTGCTTCAGGGCTTAAGGCAATTTCTATTGGAGATCAAGATGAGATCTATCAGAGGCAGGATATCTCCCACATCTGCCTTCTGCGAGGTTCTTCCACTGTCAGAGGCGGGATGCTGGACTACATGGACTTGTGGTCTGATCCCATAAGGTAATTCTTCAGTTCCTACAATAATGTTTTTTAAATGTCTCTTGGACCTATGCTGTGCATGGTCTGCTTGATCACTTCTAATAGCAGCAGATCTAATGTAACTACCAGCTGGTATCTGCATGTATATTGAGCTATTTACAGTGTCCCCTTGAAATTTTAAACTCTTCAGGGTGGTGGTTTCTACCCCCATATCCCTAATACTAGCTAGGATGCTTCAAAGCAGGCTGAGACTGAGAGCACTGTGTATTGCCTGCCCGCAATCCAGGCCTCAAGTAGATGCATGATGGGACAGTGATGTAAAGCTGTCTACTCAGGAGAAGGTTACTGTAATGGACAAGCAAAAAGGGCGGGAAACTTAAAAATGTGGGGCAGGGGTCAAAGGAGATTTGCAGACTCCCACAAAGAGAGAGAGAGTGAGCCCATAGCCACTTAAATGCTCTGTGGGTTCTTGTGAGACAAGAGCTTTTGGAAACTTGCATGTTAAATGTGATATTCCACTACCTTTCTCGCATTGACCTGCTCAAACTGAGATTGCAACATAGAGATGTTCTCCTGGAAGTTACTGTGTTGTTTCAATTCAGCAGCGCTCTTCTCAACTGCGCTTCTAGCATGAGCCAAGCAGCTGAACCATAGTTTCTTAGCTTTGTTTCAGCTGAATCCATGGCAAACCACTTGCTGTCACTTTAGCCAGTTATATTATCAGGTGTCTCCATGCCAAGTCATTATCGTATAGGACAGTCACGGGGAGCTGCACTACAGTAAACTAGTGTCTCACGCTGGCTGGAGCTGGTGGTTGCTTGAGCTGGGTTTTCAAAGCAGCCTAAAGGAGTCCCATTGAATTTCCGTGGGAGTTGTGTCTAACTTTCTTGGACTCCTTTGAAAATCCCAGCCTCATGACATTACCTAGTGGGTTAGAAAGGCAGCAAAGTGAAGCTGTTAGAAGGGAACATGTGGCTGGCACTGATTAGAGCAGGGAGAGATTTTAGTGTGTGTGTAAAAGAACTGGATGTAGGCCGTGGGGAGAAGTAGGCCAGAATAGACAGCAATCACTTGCCAATATTTCTATTGCAAACATCATGCTGCTCCTGAACTACTTGAATGAACAGGATGTGAACCTCGATAATATCCTCCTGAGTCTTTCAGCAACTTTTTGCTCCGAGACGGAGGTCAACACAGGCACTACTCAGCTGCTTGGAATATGGCAGTTGCTTTGTGTGTGCGTGCGCGAAAGAGAGAGAAACCCTCTCTCCAAGTCACTTTGCGACCTCTGTTTTTTGCTGTCCTAAGCAGACTGTTGTATGCCGGCCCCTTCCAACCTGCCAAAGAAGAAAATGAGTCCCTTGCAGAATCACTCTCTGCTCTGGCAACCAACACAAGGGAATTTTGCTGCCTCTAGGAACTTTGTTCTGCTTCGGTGGTACCGTAGGCCCTGTTCTCCTATATAGTACTTGTGGCTTGGCTGGTTGTACCCCTTAACGGTACCTTTGCAGTTCTGCAGTCATCTAGGCATTTATATAATTCTGAGCAAATAGAATTTGTTCTTCCAAAGAGCATAACAAGGGTGTTTATTTCTTTCCATGGATTTAAAATAATTTGCAACCCCCCCCAAAAAGCCACATGGTATGATAGAGTGGATGGTAAATCGTTTGTCTCTCTCATTTCAGTCAAGACTGTGTAAACAAAAGATTTCAATAGCAGGAAATTGCCCAAGCTAGCTGTGTCTGCAAACACTACAGAAAGAAGGCTGGTGATCCAGTGTTTCAAAATACAGATGGATGAGGGTGTGTGGAGGGTTAGTAGACATTGATACATATCTTGCCTTTGTTAGAGAAATTTATTTTCCAATTGGGGTTCATTCAGTTACTTGACTAAAACCCATGAACTCTACATTTACTATATTTACAAAACAAATGTCAATAGCAGTTGCTTTCCCAGCAATTAATAGCACTCAGCTTGTTTGGTTCACACAGTTATGGATAAGACAAATTAGATGGGTGGGTGAGAGCCTGTAGGATAAATATCAAAGGCCTCTTGAATGTAGTTGCTCACAACCTTAGGGGTGTTGATCATTGTCATCTCCTGCTGAAGTCAATGAGAGTTGAGAACGGCTCACCTGTCTATTGATATATTTATGTGGCTCTCATCACTCTTGTATTTAAGCACCTGACTTATTAAGGCCAAGAGCCTCAAAGGAATTTAGGTGCTTTACTCCCATGTTATCCTCACAATAAATACCCTTGGAAGGTAGGGAAGTGTTACCCCATTGTATAGGTGGGAGCTGAGTCACCAAGGAGATTAAGTGACTTGTACAGGAAGTGTGTGGCAGAGACAGAACTTGACTTAATCACTAGCACTTATTTTTCTTCAACCTCCAGGAGAGCAATGCTTCCCAGAACAAATACACGCTCCCATTCTGAAACTAGCATGTGTGGGGGAGGATTCGGAAATGTTTGAATGAGGACAGTGCACATTTCTTGAGTATGTTTTTTTTTTAATCTGAATATCTGAATCTTTCTAGTGCTCTCAAACGTCTTAAGGCACAAACAAGGCTCTGCCACCATTGTTCCTCATGGGCTACCCTTTCTATGTCTTTGATGTCAAGTCCCATACATTTTTCCTTTCTAAGCACTGTTTGATGGAGGGGTTCTCTCAGTTGGCCCCTTTTATGTGTTCCTTCAGCTGCACAAAGGCAGGTCTGTCATGGCAGATGGTCTGGCTTCTTTCTTAGCACATGTCCCAGACATTTCCATCATCATAACAAGTTGCTGAACTCTCTAATGAATCTCAGAACTGGGGCAGAGACTGCTATCTGATGGTAATTACTACTGGTCACCCAGAAACCCAGGGCAAAAGGTATCTGACCCTGTTAATACTTCTGGGTTTTTGTCAGTCCCGCAAGTTACTGTATCTGTTTATATTGTTCCAACTCCTGCAGTAACATGTAGATAAAAGTTTTCTCTTCATTAGGGCTGCAAGTTTTCACACAGGTTGCTGGAATAATAACTGGAATAAACTGCCTGTTCCACTAAGAGGCAGCAACTTTGGTTTAAAGACAACCTTTTAATCCCTTATTTTATGCCCCATCACCATAAAATGGAACTGCTCAGTGTTAATTTTAGATTGTGTATCCTCCTCTAACTTGTTTGTCTTAACTGAAGTATGCTCTGATAAGAAAGTGTAACCATTGGCACCATGATATATGTAACTCAGAAGGGAATTTCCCTACAGTAGGTCAGATACTATGGTGAAAGGCAGCAATATAAAACCCTAAGATTGGTCCTTGTTTCACCTTTTGTGTCTGTGATACTTTGGGTGCTCAGCACTTCTGAAAATCTAGCCATCATTGTCACATTAGGAACTACTGTGTACTGACGTTTTTTGGAAATCTGGCCCTTCTTTAGGTCCCTCAGTAGGAGCTTGGCTCTCTTGAAAATCTGTCCCCCAGCAGCGGATGCTGAGCAATTAAAAATCTGGTCCTCATGTGACTGTTCACCACAAGTGATCTATGGGCCACAGTTTGGGAATATCTCTTGAACATTCAGGTTCTTCATTCTTTCCAGCTTTGGAGTCTCTCTTGCTGCCAAGGCAGCTCTTAAGGACTTCTCTGAGAATTTATATAGGAAGTACCAATGTTATAAATTGTCAAAGTCCCCTCTTAAAGTGCAAGATCCAGCAAGATTACTGTATCTATCCTTGCACAGCTCTTACCCTCCCACTCCCAAAACATATGAACATGAGCACATTCCTACAACACTGGTAGCAGGTTAACCTTAACCATACCACAGTTCCAACAATTGCAATTGTACTGAATTTCTGCTTTGGCCATGTGTAATGTAGCCATTTGCTGAGTAAGCCTAAATCTCAAATCAGAGGCAGAGAGAAGAATGTTGCTGTCCAACTATTGTGCAGTGTAACAGCAATTTGAATATGTAAATTTCCATTCCACACTGCCTTGATTTGTTTATAATGAGTGACTTCCTCATTCTTTATAACTTGGACCAGCTTTAATAATTTGAGCTGGATTTTTGAATGATAACTTGTGTGATCAAACTTTTTAGTGATTTTTTTATATGCTGTGTGAATAAATTCAGCAGTACGTAAGGGGGATTATAAGTAGAGAGCATTGGACTTGTTCCTGCAAACCTTACTCTCACTGAGAATTACTAATGATAAGGAGAAGTCTATGCACATGACTAAAGACTAGTAACGTGACTTGGGGTACATAGATTTAGGCCTTTAATTTCTTGACTGGCATATTGCAGTAGTGTGGTGGTAAACAGAGCTCATGTATTTTAGCAGATAACATATTTTATATATTGCAACTACCCTACCTATTCTATTGCTCTGATCTACAGCCTGACCAAGAGAGTCATCTGTGGTGAGTTTAAGATATTGTTGCTATGGGTAACTGGGCTGTTTCCACAGCAAAGTGAGGCATTTGTCTCTCTATTATCAAAGGGAGGGTTTTCACAAGGAGCAGGGTAGCCAAATCAGGATATCTTTCAGTTGGGGGATGTAGGAGGGTCAGTGGGTTGGGGCATCAGAGGATGCTCATGATGGGAGGTGTTGGTTTTCATGAGGAAAGAAAGGTGAGGGAAGCTTTCCCAGCTGGGAAGCTCTTTAGGTTACTGGTGCTTTTCACTATGGAAGCCAAGGGAAAATTTGCCATTGGGAAGGTGGCTGGATTGGGGTGGGTATGGTGCCGGAGAGATGATGGCTGAAGCAGAGCTGGGCTGGGAGTACTTGATGCTTGGAAAAGGGAAGGACAGATGCATGGCCTTCCCTTTCTCCTCTCCTGAATATCAGTTTGTCTTTTGGCCTCCTTCTTCCGTCACTCTATCCCAACACAACCTTTTTGAATGTCAGGCCCCGTGGTGACTGCTGGCACCTGATGCCACTCCGCTGATCTGTACTTCACTCTGGTATGGACCGGAGGCTGGGTCTATCCAGGTGTGCTCCGTAGTGATATGCTGCCTGCATGGCCCTTGTCCCACGATTGCAGTTATCAGAATGCCTCATGGGGCAAATGAGCTGAATCGTCTGATCAAGCTGGAAGTGAGTTGCGGGACTGGGACTTTTTCTACAGGCCACAGTGAATGGATTTTTGCCTTGTTTGCTTCCTGTTGCTGGGAGATATATAGCACCACTGTTCGTCAGCCTGCATCTTTCTGTTAGATGGGAGAAGAGGTAGACTACAATTAACAGCATTAGTAAGTACGGTACCTATTATTTTCCTATCATGTTTTTATGCACTCTGGTGGGAATGTGTATGCCAAGTACTGTATTTTAATACATGCTGTGTGTGTGTGTATAGATATGCAAAGTCCTAATAAGTATTAAGAATTAATACATTCTGTGTTTATTTATATATACACACAAACACATTCTAAAAATGACTGATTTGCTTTTATACACACATTTGAAATGGCTAAAATAACCTATTAATATACTTAGTCACTGTCATCATGGTCTAATGGTGTTTACAGCTAAGTACTATTTGGAGAATTCCTTACGCCACAAAATAAATTGAATGTTATTGGCAACATTTGTAGATAAAGCGCCCATCAAACATGTTGTGAATCTTCTTAATTTTCTCTACTGTCAACAGCAAGAGATATTCAGTTGCAATCTCAATGCAAGGCCAAGCGTGTCTCTTAAATTTCAGGGCTTGATTACTCCAAGTGTTGAAAAGCATCCTCCCTGAATTACTTTAGCTACCAGTATTGTGTTTAGAAAATAATTTATATATTTTGCTGCCACCCACAGAGTCACTGGTATGCTAAATGTAACACTCTTCTTGTTGAGCAACTCATGCATTTTAAATAAACATCAAACCCCAACGAAGGGGACAATTTTGCTTTATAGGCAATATTTGTTATCTTTATTAAGTACCGTATAGACCATCTGCAAAGATTTGCCTTATAGAACAAATAAATATCTGCTGCAACAGGCAATGGATGTATGTGTTTTTTGGTTGGCTTGGTCGTATTATCAGCAATGAAATTAAATTGATTTGCCATCCAGATTCTACACTATACATTTGTCTCTTGGGTTTGCCTCCAGTTAAGGATACAATTAACATATTTCATTCCAATCAGTTGAAAGCTAAGGATTTCCTTCCATCTGTTTTGAACTGATATGTGGGAGGAAATCCGTAGATGTTCCTGTTTTCAGTAAACCTTCTACTCACAGGGGTGTGTGTGTGTGTGTGTGTGTTTAAAAAAAGGAGAGAGAGAAAAAAAGCTGTTGTTGACTCATGTTTGACGTTAAAAGTAGCAGAATTACTTCTGTATACTTTGGAATAGGAGATTCAGAGTGCGAAAGTGTTTTCTCCCTGTTTATGTTTAATCTCTGGTTTTTCTTGGATTTGATTCTTAGTAGGCGGTCTTATCTTACTGAAGTTGCATACTCTACATCAACCCCCCCCTTCAAGAAAAGGGTCCCATCTGTAAAAGCATGAAAATGCATCCTCCTGGGTTACTGTTTTCCTTTTTAGCTGCATGGTTCATTTCCACTGTTGAAGGGCAGAGTCAGAAGGTAAGTTCGCAAGTCTTTATTTTGCAGTTAAATGATTGTGGGACAATTACTCGTTTTTAGATGGCTGCTGTGTTACTGAAGGATACACCCCCCCCAAAAAAATGGTTTCAGTGTGAATTTAGTTATATGTTGAATCACCTCCCTAATTAGGCTATAAGACCATCTGTTACCTTTCCTCTGTGTGTATGTAATATCTATAGTCTATATTGTATATGTAAAATTGAGGATACGGAGTTTTGCTTGGATCTTAAGTAAACTTTGATTTACATATTATCAGCACTAAATGCAAAGAGGATACAATAGCAGCATGAGGTGGGCCCAATACTCTAAGAGGCTGAGCATCCTCGACTCCCACCAACTTCACTGGTTTCAGGGGGACTTTGCCCCGGTAGAATTGAGCCCTGAAGTGCCTTGTAGAATTTCCTCAGTGTTTTCTAAAAGTATTTCTAAACTGCAGCTGTTGAAAAGTTGGCTTGAAAACGGTTAAGGTTGACATTGTGCCCAGTGTGAGATTTAAGTGATGAGCCTTCATGCTTCTCAGAGAGACTGAGAAGATACCCTGTTTAAAACCCAACAGAAGCAAAACCCAGTCCAGAATCCAATCCCAAACCTGCCCAGGGGAGCATGAGGAGGTGGGAGTAAACTACTGCATGCTGATCTGTACAGCAGTGTTTATTCATATCAGACAGTGCAGCTTTCTCAGTGAATGAACAAACAATAGCTTCTTCACTGTGAAAGAATTGTCTGTCATAGCTCACAGGTTTTAAAAAATTGTAAGATTTTACAATAAACCCTTAAAAACTTTCAATTGAAATCTCTCTCCTTACCAAATAAATAAACAAATCCCTTTATTACCTGCACACTGGTTTGTTGTAGAGCTGCGTGTAACAGAAAGTGCTAGATAGTGGACCTAGTGATTAGTTATTGTAGACTTATATGTCAGTGCTATGTAGGTGTGTAATTAACTTTGAAAATAGATCTATCTAGGTGAATACCTCACAGCATTCACTGTTGTATCTAAGCATCTTGATGCAACAGGAAAAAACATGAAAGCTGTTTCTTGGCAATGTCCATATGAGTAATAAGAAATGTTTTCCCTTAGACAGATTTTTGTTTTGGTTCATACATCCAGTTCAATTTTCATGATTAGCAGCATTGTGAGGAATGTACATGTGGCTTTATTTAGACTGGTTTTCTCAGCTGTGTGGTGGAGATTAGCCATTTCAGTAGGATGGAAGGCATGTTCATTCATATTACAAAGTGTCTGCTGCCACTGCGTTTCTTGTCTCCTGCTGACAGAGGAATAAACTAGCCTATAAATTTAGAAGTTGCTTGAGAAATTTAGGAATCTTGTTCTCTAATGACAGAGTTGTGGAAGGGCTGCCCTCTATCAAAAAGTAGAGAGGGGTTTGCAATGGAAGGAGAGACATTAAGACTATTAGCAAAGGGAGCTAGGGATGTCCATCCGTCTAAAAAGGCATGATTTAGGAGGAGGCAGAGCACTTAAAGGGCATTCAAATGCCCAAACTTCAGGTGGCTCTTTTATTAATCAGATCAAAGGCAGATGCAATGCAAAATTGGAGGGACTCTGTCTGGAAAGTGCAGTGAACAAGGAATCTAATGTATACTGTATTTCTGTCATACCTTCCAGCCACGCTTTTCAAGTGCCCTAGAAACATTAATGAATGAAGCATTGCCACCTCATCTGTGAAGGAGGGGAATTAGATGGGGAAACTGAGGAATATCGAGCATAAGTGACTTGCTCAAGGGCACCCAGTGAAACTGTGTCAGAACTGGAACGCAGGTCTTCTATTGTACAGTCCTAGGCTCGAGCCACTGCTGCTACTTTATCATACCTTATTTTCCATATACAGTCTATAAATAACACCGTTACCCTGTTCACCATTCCACTATGCACCACTCTGCCCTTTCTGTACAGACTGGGACCTTCCATAGTCACCCCCGGATGAGTCAGAGCTCCTACCCCGCAGATGCAGGCCATGAATTCCACTTTACCCATCCACTCTACCCATGCAGGCCTCAGACCTATTCTCCAAACCGGCCTAGGCCATCACTTGTACAGCAGAGCAGAGTGTGGTGTCATTTCTTTTTTCTTTTTTCATTTCATTTCTTATTATGGTGTCATTTCTTTTTGGGTGGGCTGTCAATAATTTGAACATGCCACAAAGGCCGTGGATGAATCCATCATGTTGGTGACAGTATTCTGTGGAGACCTGAATCAGGTCGAGCAAAACAGGAGTGCATGGTATTCTAGTGGACAGAACGCTGGACTGGGACTCTGAAAAACTGGGTTCAATTCCTGGCTCTGCCATTGTCCTGAAGCATGGCCTTGGGCAAATTACTTCACACCTTTTTCTCCTTGCACCCTTTGTCTTGTCTAGTTAGACGGCAAGCTCTTTCCAGCAGTACATTGTGTTTGTGGACACCTAGCACAATGGGGCTCTGATCATGGTGGGAGCCTTTATGTGCTGGAAAAAGATCAATTATTTACAAAGAGAAGCAAAGTCAGCATCTGACCTCATCTCTGTTGCACAATAAGGGCTTGTCTATCTTGGCAATTAACAGCGCTGCAACTTTCTGGCTCAGGAGTGTGAAAAACACACACCCCTGAGCACAGCAAGTTTCAGCGCTGTAAAGCGCCAGTGAAGACAGTGCACCAGTGCTGGGAGCTACGCCCCTTGAGGAGGTGGGTTTTTTAGAGCGCTGGGAGAGCGACCACACAAGCCACCTTAAAGCATTGCAGTGGCAGCGCTCTAGGGTTGCCAGTGTAGACTAGCCCTAAGGAACCTTACCCACTAACATTTGTTACTCTAATAAAAGAAAATAAGATTAGAGTCAGGTCTTGGAGTCAGCCACCAGAATTGCTGTATTTGCACTGATACACCTTATCCCAGATCCAAGCAGGAGTAAGCTGCTACCACTGTAAAGTCATGGTTTAGCCTGTCTGCATTTGTGGTTTGCACTAAAGTAGCTACACTGCCTGCTGGCCCCGCTTGATGAAATTCCCAGTGTAAACCAGGGTCCTCAGGGTGGGGAGATAATGGGGGAAATCAGATCAGTGACTAAAGATAACAATTTAATGCTTTGCTTTTTTTTTTAAAGTTAAAATCCATGCACTGCAATGTCAAGACGATGTTCACCTTGGCTACACCGTGCACCTCCTGTGCTGCGGCTCCCAAAGTGGTGTGTCCAAAAGGGTGGATAAAGATGACCCAGGCGTTAGGAGAGAGAGGCTGCAGGTAAGGCCCATCTCCCTGTTCAGCCTGCCACATCAGGTTTACAGGTCGTTCTATAACTCTTTTGTATTTATTCTATATACTCACATATAAGTCAGCATTTCAAGGCATGCTTTTTGCTGGCCAGGGAGATGTTGCCTTATATAAGAATAAAGAAAGGGAGATGTGGCTGGTTTCTACCATTGGGTGGGGAGCAATATAATTCTGGTTTAGGCTTAAAGAAGAGGCAGCTTGAAGTGCATAATTCATGTATGCATACTCATGGTCATGTGTATAGATATACAGATAATGAGTATTTAATAGTGATATTTCTCTAGTGCAGTCATCTGAAGAACTCAGAGAACTGAACAGACATTAATTTCTTACACTTCATAACCCTGTGGAAGAAACTGTGACTAAAATTTTCAGAGTTGAGCGCCCAGAGTTAAGCACCAAAACCCATATTTACGCACCTTTTATTAAAGTAGCCTGAATTTAAGAGGTCATGAGAATTCACAGCTTCACCTGAGTTCAGACAGGAGTTGCAGGTACTAGTACCCATAAAAATCAAGACCCTTTTATTTAGGGGCCTAAATACAGTCTATGGCCCCAATCCTGCAGCTTGTTTCTTGTGAATAGACCCTTGTGAATCCCCATTGACTTCTGTGTGGTCACAGGGGCCTGTTCACATAGAACAAGTTGCGGGATTGGGATGGGAGGTACTTAACTCCAGGCACCCAAGATTAAAAATGTTAGCCTATGTGATTTGTCCAAGGTCACATATTGAGTCAAGGACAGAACCAGCTATAGACCCAGAAGCCGTTACTTCCCTTCTGCTGTTCTGACAACCAAACCAAATTCAGTGTCACCTTTGAATTTTTTAACCCTCTTATTTTCCTTTTGAAGTGCTGCTTGTTCCTGTATTTATTATGCTCATTCTGTTAAGCCAGACACATTTCTGTAGCTGAACTGTAATGGGAAAAGGGTGAAGGGAAAATGAATTTACCAAAAGGTTGTAAAAAAACGGAACGCTGTAGATTATCATCTGCAAATCTAGTCAATCGTGAACTTTAGCAGCTAACATTGTCCACTGTTTTCTGTGCCTTACTACTAGTTGGAAACATTTTAAAAATAGCCCCAGCCATTTTGCAGTTATTGCAGATATGTTTGGTAATCAGACTGGCACAATGGAAGCAATAAAAGTGTGAAAGAAGGCGCTTGAGACTTGAGTTGAGTCGATGAAGGAAGGTTAAGCTCTTGCCAAAGATAAATTTAAGGGAGTAATAATTATATGACTAGGCACTAATATTTTTTAATGTTTCCTTTATAAATGATTGTTAAGATTCCTGAAGCACCTAGAGGCCCCAAGTGAGATCAGCACCCCACTGTGCTAGGAGCTGTGTACACAGTCTCTTCTGTGAAGAGCTTATGTTCTAGATATGGCAGACAGAGGGACACGAGAGAGGAAGGATATTAGACTGATTTTACAACTGAGGGAACATAGTAGTTTTTCTAAGGTTGCACAGGGAGCCTGTGGCAGAATTGGGAACTGACCTTGAAATTCCTGAATCCCCATCGAGTTCATTAATCACAAGGTCATTCTTTCCTTTGTGAATTAGACAAAGGATTAAAAATGCATTAGTGACTTTAACTCAGTACTCTGCACTACCATGCTGGAGATCAGCAGAGTGCATTGCTCTCTGGCTCTGCCTCTGGAGCATCTTCCCCTGCCCCCACCTGCCCACAACATGACCCCTCTGGCAGAAGTGGGGCAAGGGAGCTCTAAAGCCAGCCATGCCTGCTGTATATCAACTTAGGTTTCTGACATGCTTCCCTGCCACCCCCGGGCGGAATCCTCAGTTTCCTCTTTAGGGCCACTTTAAGGTCACTTTGAGCCCCTTCAGCACCACACTGTGACCTTAGTGAGGCTGGTGATCTGTCTCCATCTCCCACTAACCTTAACCGTGCCAGTGAATATTTCATTATTTCCATGGATCGCAAATATGAGGGAGGCAGGGAGGGTCGGTCTTGGAGACAACGCACCCTTTCAGAGCTTTGAAGATGAAGACTGGGGCTCAAAACATGATCCAATATTTGATTGGAAGTTAATGAATTAATCGGAGCCCTGCATAATATAACCTCTTAAGTCTGGGTTGTGCTTGTGGTTCCGTGCCCCAGGACAGTGTATTGCACTCTTCATTCATATGGAGCGCTTTTCAAACAGTTTACTTGGTGTGGATCAAAAAGGAGCTCAGAAATCTCCCCTCATTGTCCTGATCTGTTATCATGTCCTATCCATACAGAACAGGTTGGGTCCCAAACTGTTTGTTACAATCACTGATCTTGGCTTTTTCTGTTTAAGATACAGCGTAAAGCTTGGAGAAGACACCCTTTCCCTACCAGGGTGCAGTCACATGTGTAAGATGGAAATTGAGAAGAAAAAATGCTGCCCGGGATTCTGGGGTACTGAGTGCTATGGTAGGTTCTTCATGGGTCCTTCCAGTCATTGACCGGTCAAGGCACTTCAAAGTTCTCCCTAGAATTACCAGTCCTGCAGGTCAGCTCCATGGGGAGTGATTTGTTTTCAGGATTCTCTTTCATGTTTCCAAGACACTTAGACTGGATCCCAAGGTTTTCAATATCCATGTAGGGAAGTTTGAAGGTCTTAGGAATGGAATCTTTCCCCAGCACATGATTTGAGCCCTGTTGTGTTTTGACTTATGGCAAAACTCCCTTTTGCAGAAGGTACTCTTATTTTTAAATAAAATGTTTTAAAAGAGAATTATTCTTTAAGAAAGTTTCCAAGGAAAAAGAAAGAGATTCCCTTCTGGGAACTTCAGTACCGCAGTATACTCTGTAGCTCGTCGCCTCTACAGCCACCTGTAAACACATGACGTCTCCAGCCAGGAATTAAAATAACCGATCTGAATCCTCAGTTACGTTTCAGACCAAACTAGTTGAGTCTGAAAATGTTTGGCTCATTTCCTGTTGTTGTTTTGGCGCTCGCTGGTTGTAGCAAGGCCAAGAAGCTGAATTACTAAGGCTATGTCTACAATACAGCTTGTGTCGGCATAACTTATGTCACATAGGGGTGTGAATAAACCACGCCTGTGAGCGACATAAGTTGCACCAACGTAAACGCTCATGTGCACAGCCCTGTGTCAGTGGGAGAAACTCCTCCCGCTCGTGGACATGGGGTTTTTTATGCTGACGGGAGAGCGGTCTCCCATCATCACCGAGCATCTTCACCAGATGCACGGCAGTATTGGTACAGCTGCGCCACGGCAGCATTGTACGTATAGACACGGCCTCAGTTACACACGGCAAATCCCACGCTCTTACCAGCACAGTTGAAAATAGAAAAGACTCCCCGTTTCCAGAGAGAGCCTGAGGTGATGAGATTTCTAGCCCACTTTCAGCCTTGGGTGGCTTGAATAAGCATCTAGACTCTGTCAGAGCGCAGATGACCCAAAAGGCCAAGCATAACATTTTCTAAAGCAGCCCTCTCCCGTTTTGGAGGAGCCATCTGGAGACACCAGGCACCTGATTTTCAGAGGTGCTGCCTACCCCAACTCCAGTTGGAGTCAGTGGGAGCTGCAGGCACTCCACCCCTCTGAAAAGTAGGCCTGGGGCTGTCTCAAACTGAGCTTCCAACATGACTGGCCTTTCCTGAATATTCAGCTGAAAATCTGTCCAGGTTTTCCGTGTTTCTAATGGAGCTAACAATATAAGGCCTGATCCTACAAAGATCTGAATGTCCTCAGCTCCCCTTGGCCTAAGTAAATTACAGCTCCTCAGACTCTTTTATAGCTCTTTGTCCCTAATGGAATGGATAATGTTTGTCATATATGACAACAGAAAAATAAAACTATTTGTGATCCAGTGAAGATAGGAACCCCCATTTGTTAACACAACTGAAGCCACCTACAGGCTGACATTTAATTCCTCCCGAGCCCATCTGTTTGCAATAACAGTAATGGTTGTTGTAAACACCCATACGGGGACACAGAAGTGTTGATTTTGCTTATCTGTGGCCTGTCTCCTGTTTGCCAGAATGCCCTGGTGGACCTGAAAAGCCCTGCAGTGGCCACGGAACCTGTTTGGATGGTATAACACGGAATGGAACCTGCACCTGTGAGGTCAGTATGGGATGTACTGTGAGGAAATGTAATGCCACTTGATGGAGGTATCTAGGTCCAGCCCAGGGGACGGCAGGGAAGGTGTTAACCCTCTGGCTGGCCAAAAGTGTATAGTTGTTTTCCATGAGTGTACGGATTTGTAGGGGAGCAGGGCTGGGCCAGCTGTGGAGGACTAATGAATTCCCCTCCGCATGTTGTACAAGGCACATGCTATGAGGAAGCAAGGGCTGAGAGAGTTTGGAAGAATCTCTAGGAAGAGATGGAGCTGACAAGTGGTGTGGGGGGATTTCCCCCATTCCCTGAGTGAAAAAAGCTGTGTCTAATAGCTTCCCTTGGGCTGAAAGAAGGCCTGGTGTATTTGGACCTTAATAGGCAGCACTTTCCTCACATTTACTTTTTCTCTTTGGCAATAATGTGCACACCAAGGAGTTTAGGGTCCAGGTCCTCAACAGTGTTTAGCTGCCTAACTCCCATCAAAATGCCTAAATAGCTTGGAGGATCTGGGCCTTATACTGCACCTAGATGGGCAGAATCCTTACCAGTTCTAGCTGGGCTGTCCACATCAAACCATGCCCAGGGCCCTGTCCAGCCTGCTGTGTTGGGGGTCTGGGTACCTATTCCTCTGCCAAACACCCTCCAGAAGGTGGAGGGTACAAGGGGCCTCTGTTCTGCTCCTACAGGGGCTCCTGTGGATTCACGTCAGTACTGCCCCTCATACAAGTCGTGTGGGAACAAGCTGAAAGACACCCCTCCTACGTGAGCTTAAATGTGCATGTGGTAGTTGACCTTAGAGGAGGCAATGGGGCAAAATTAAGCACACAGCTCTCTGGCCTTGTCAGGTCCTTCCTTGCTGCAAGTCTCACAGCTGAGACCTGCAGCTGCCTCGCAGTACCCATACACGCCTCATATACCCAGCTGGTTCCTGAAAGCATAGGAAGGGTCTAACCCAGTCATAAAAGAATTCACCCAGACACTGTAAGGATTGTAAAATCACAGCCCCATCGACTGACTGATGAGACCTGTGAGCGAGACCAAAAAAGGCCACAAAATTTCAACATGTTCTCCAGATCAGCAGAAAAAGAGGCCAGCTAAAAATCGAAACTGGGTTTGACGTATGTGGTTCAGCACAGCCAAGCCTGAAAGAAAACTGGGTATAGCAATAATTTAGGGCCTGATACTCAGCCCTATGAAGTAAACAGAAAAAGTCCCATTGACATGAATGAACTTCGGATCAAGCCCTCTGAGAGTGCACATGAGAGAACTGGTACTTTTGTTTCTAGTCATGATAAAGACATTGTTTTTTCAATGACTGCCATGATTGTTCTGCTGTTTGCTCATTGGTAAAATTACGTCAACTCTCCTTTCTACTGCAAGGGCTATTGGTAAGGCACTTGTAAGAGCAGGTTTCTATTTTGTATCACTTGAGCATGAACAGAAAATGAAAAGGGGAAGAGGGGAGACATAACCAGAGTTATTTATCACTTTGCAGCTTGAACTAAGTGACATCGTAAGAAAATAATGATTGACCAATTTTTTTTGTCCTTTTAGGGGAGATATGGCGGCTCTGCCTGCCAAGATTGTCTGGATGAGAATCTGTTTGGCCCTGACTGTCAATCAGGTAAACTACAGCAATGAACAATCTAAATCAACTGCAAAGAGACATCCCCACATACCGCTAAATGAATGCAGTGGAAGAGGATGGCATAGGAGGGCTGATCAGTGGAGAGGCGGGTGCTACTGTCTGAAAATTATAACTGCAACTGCAGCCTTTTTTCATCATTTTCCTTCTCTGGGATGAGGCTGTTTTGCATTTGCCTGACGGGGAGGATGCTGAAACTATGGGATCAAGTGTGTAATGTGGGTCCAGCATTAGAATGTCTAAATCCCACTTCTGGAAGCAGCACTGAGACTTGTTCAGCACTGGTGTTCCTCACCTACTCCTGAGCTCCCAGATGTGGATTTGGGCATCCTGTTTGGGTGCCCACATTGGAAAGTTAGGCCTGCAATTGGTGGCTTTAATCATTGGGAACAGAGTGATCAGTTTGTGTAAGCTTGTTGTTCCTATATTTAATAAACAGAAGAATCATCACAGCCATCTCTTAGTATGGGTGTTCTCAGTCTCTCCCACCTGGGATCTCAGATCAGTCCCTTTTTCTCCTATCCCCCCCTTTCCCACTGTCCTTTGCATCCGTAACCCAAAACTCTCTGCAGTTTTTGGTTTAAAAAAACCCCAAACCAAAACCACACATCTTCTACTGCTACCTCCATTCCCACCCACTGGCTGCTTGCTGGTTCCCTCCCACCCCCAAGTGTCTCTCAGCTTCCCCCACATTGCCCTTCCTGTGAAGCTAATAAATTTGATGTCAGCAGAGATCCCTGCACTGTTTCTCACATGTTGTATTTCATAGAGCCAGATTATGCCTGCCCCTATTCCCCCACCCTTGTATTGGTATAGGGGATAGCCAAGATCCTCGTGTTTGCATTCAAGAAGTGCTAGCATCTTTAGTGACACTAACTGTGTCCCCTGGCCTCTCTCCTTCCATGCTAGCTGGTGGACTGCAGCAATCACTGGAGGAGGAGGGGACGGAGGACTAACTGCATCTCTGAAAAGGTGGTGTGGATGCTGCATTTGAGCTGCATGCTCCACCCATGGGCGTGTTCTGCCTGCCCCTGCACTCCCCAGACAGGACACCTCCAGGGATTCAGAGCTCTTAGTCCCTGCACCCTCCACCTTTTGAGGGTGGCTTGCAAAACCTCATTATGGCCCTGGCCTCTAAGAGTGAGAGGCTAAAGTACAGTTGCCTGTAGACTAAGGGGTCCAGATGGCTCAATATCAAGGGCTTTGTCCTATATCCTATTATTCCCCATGCTGATTTTTCACAGTTGCTATCTGGTCACCCTGCTGTAGACTTAAAAGCCTGGATTGGATTTATAAGCTTTCAGTGTGTTTAGTGGATGTATCCCAAGCACCCGTGTTGTTCCCTGCAGCTTCCAGTACGTGATTGTGTGGGTTTCTCTTGCAGTGTGTGACTGTCAGCATGGAGTGTGCAACCACGGGATCTCTGGTGATGGAAGCTGTACCTGCCATGGAGGTTACACTGGCCCGAAGTGTGATCAAGGTAAATGTTGGCATTTCCCTCCCAAATAATTTAGAAATCATGAAGTGGGCTCAATATATGTGCCCCCAGAGGAGGAGAAATAGTCTGAAAATACAGAGGAAGGATGGGCTTGTGGTTAAGGAACTGGGTGAGGACTTAGGAGAGCAAGAATCAATCCCAGCTCTGCGACAGACTCTGGCTTTGATCATGGGCGTTGTACAGCCTTCTCTGGGCCTCAGTTCCCTATCTGTGCAATGGGGCTAATGCTTCCTTTCTTCTACCTTTTGTCTGCCTTATATGTCTAGAGTGTAAACTCCTTGGCGTGGGCAGTTTCCTTATTATTCATATGTGCTGTTCACTGCATGCTACTGAAACCCCAAGTAATAACAGGAATCATTTAAATTATTTCTTGGCCTCCTCAGATGGTAAGTTGTATTATCCAGAGGCATCCGCTACAGCTGAGGGAACCCTCCTTTTGTTTTATGATTTCAGAACTTCCCCTTTGCAGAGGTGTAGCCTGCGGGAACAATGCCCAGTGTGTGTTGATGAACGGGATGGCAATATGTGACTGCATGCCAGGGTATAGAAAGAGAGGGAGCATATGCCAAGGTGAGACACCTCCCTGTGACCAAATCTTCCTAATTCTATATTCAGGACAATCTCCTGTGACTGGATCTATGTGGTGTGGGGCTGCCACTGACGCACCAAACACCGCTGCACCTCTAGCAGAATGTGGTTGTGCTGCCAGGTTTTCCCACATGCCTGGGGCCCAAGCCTGAGCCCTTGACTTGGGCAGAGCTGAGTGTCAAGCACTGTTCTGAAGTCAACAGATTTCTGTGCAAGGGAGCTTTGGAAAACCAAAGTAAAGACCTCAAGGCTGCTCCTTGTGTAGGTAGGCGAGCTGGAGAGAATGTGTCGTGTTGGGACAGGATTCTGGAGAGTTAATCAGTTCTGCGTGAATAATCATACAGTGCAGCCAGGCTAAACCAGGCTAAATAATGCATGTAATCATGCACTTCACTGTGGAGTCTCTGGGCTTGTCTACATGAACATATAATTTGTGGCAAGCTGGGATGTCAGTCTATCCCACACTAGCCTGATGTGCACTGCTCCACTTTGAAATGGGAATAGATCAAGTGCAGTAGGAAACTTTTTGTGTGCCACAGCAGGTCCCCACGGACAGTTAGTGCATGACAGGCTAGTGCAGGGTGGCTTTATACCCCAGCTTGCCACGAACTATGTGTTCGTGTGGAGAAGTCCTCAATGACCTCATGTTTAGGAACTCCTAGTAACCTGGGCCATAACAGCACTTTTTTCTCTGTCTGTGCTAGGCTAATGTGCCAAAATGGAGCTAGGTTAGTGTGCTTATGGAAGTGCCAGTTTTAGATGACCTGTAAGACTATGCAATTTTAATGGCTGCTGTTTTCCACCCCAGAGGTGGCTGTATTTCATGAATTGTTAGTGATCTTTCTCTCTCTCTCTCTCTCTCTCTCTCTCTCTCTCATTTAAAATTTGTTTTATGTTCATGAATTGCTTTTCCTAGGACTAAAAGACACTACTATTTAAATATAAATTACTATTCAGAGGTGGATGGATCCAAACACCCTACACATTTGGGGACCTTAATGGACCAAAACTCTGGTTTCAAATACCCTCAGAGTTTGTAAAAGTTCAGAAAGAGACCCAAACTTCTCATTTCTGGCCCTTCTCTTATTAACTTTTACGCTATTAATATGAAATGAGAACTGCTCAGCTCACTCATCCAAATCCCTCAGCCAAAAAATCTCCATTGTCTGACAATGGGTTATATAAGTCGAAAAGTTTCCCAGTTTAAACTGAATAAATTCCACATCCCCCATTATGTTTGTATCAGAGGGTTTCTACTGTAGTACTTCAAGTGCTGGTTTTTAATGAGGGCCTTGGTTATGCTCCCCTCTCATCTCTGTGTTTATGTATAGCTCAGGATCCTTGTACTTCATCACCATGCTCCTCGTTAGCTGTCTGTAAGGCTCTAAGACCAGGAAAATATGAATGCACTTGCAAAGATGGTTATCATGGAGATGGGAAGGTATGCCAACCTATCAATCCATGCATTACCAATAATGGAGGCTGCCCTGAGAATTCCACCATCTGTCTCTATAAAGGCCCAGGAAAGGTAAGGTGAAGAATTGCTTCTAATGAATTTGTATGTAGCAGTAGAAAACCAGGGAGAAATTGCTGAATTGGAATTCATTTGCAAATTGGATACTATTAATTTAGGCTTAAATAGAGACTGGGAGTGGCTAAGTCATTATGCAAGGCAGCCTATTTCCCCTTGTTTTTTCCTACCCCCCCCCCCCCGACGTTCTGGTTAAACTTGAATTTAAACTTGGAGAGTGGTCAGTTTGGATGAGCTATTGCCAGCAGGAGAGTGAGTTTGTTTGTGTGTGTGTGTTTCGGGGGGGGGGGGGGGTGAGAGAGCCTCGATTTGTGCTGGAAATGGCCCACCTTGATTACCATGCACATTGTAGGGAGAGTGGTCACTTTGGATGAGCTATTACCAGCAGGAGAGTGAGTTTGTGTGTGTATGGGGGTGGGGGGGTGAGAACCTGGATTTGTGCTGGAAATGGCCCACCTTGATTATCATACACATTGTGAAGAGAGTTGTCACTTTGGATGGGCTATTGCCAGCAGGAGAGTGAGTTTGTGTGTGGGAGGGTGGAGGGTGAGAAAACCTGGATTTGTGCTGGAAATGGCCCAACTTGATGATCACTTTAGATAAGCTATTACCAGCAGGACAGTGGGGTGGGAGGAGGTATTGTTTCATGGTCTCTGTGTGTATATAATGTCTTCTGCAGTTTCCACGGTATGCATCCGATGAAGTGAGCTGTAGCTCACGAAAGCTCATGCTCAAATAAATTGGTTAGTCTCTAAGGTGCCACAAGTACTCCTTTTCTTTTTGCGAATACAGACTAACACGGCTGTTACTCTAAAACCAGGTAACTAATTCTTCCAGCGAGTCTCGCTGGGCTAAATTGCATTGGCCAAAGCTGTTATCCTAACTTTGTTTTTGCAAGGATAGATCATCCAAACTTTTTGTGGGATGCTCTTGAATAAAAGTTGATCTGTGATTGCAAGATTTTAATCATCTGATTTTGCTTTCCTTAGTCATCTTGTGTGTGTAAGCCTGGAATGAGTGGCCTGTACCCTTCAGCAGGCTGCTCATCTGTCCGTGAGTGTCAGCGGTACTTCTGTGACATGACTGCAAAATGTAAAATCAATCCAGAGGGGATTGCCAGGTGAGTTGCTCCAAAAAGCGCCCTTAAAGATGCCTGTTTTTGTAACTAAAACAAGGCTTTTATTTGGATGAGCTGAATAATATTGGAAAACCAGAGAGATAGGTGGGGAATACTGGCTGTGGTCAGGTTTTGAAAAGAACAAAAATAAGAGTCTGTTGAAACAAATAAAAATCTTACATAAGTAGCTGTGACAGCCCCGCACCTGGGCCATAAGAGGGGCTGAACGTGGGACATTCAGTGTTTCATCAGTCCTCTACCACTTGAGCTAAAGGAGTAACCTCGTTAGCTGGTAGCAGTAGTAAGCTATCTAGTGGCACAGACATGTGAAGAGGGACACAGCACACCCTTTGCCAGCATGTTACAGGAGGACTCCTGGACAGGGCCCTTTGATGTGTGTTTAACGAAAGAATCTTCAACACTCTTCCAGTGTAGGCCCGTGAGCAGGAGAATGAATTAGGATTTTAGGCCAGTTTAGTGCCGGGTCTGACTGCTCAGCACAGCGGAGAGACATACTAAAACTAGCCTTAAAACAATTCCTGTAGAAAAAAAAAAAGTGCTCATCTGAGCAAACACTTTGGGCTTAATCGTGCTTCACGTGAGGCTGAGCAGCCCTCGGAAAGGGGAGCACTGCCTGAACCACAGTGTCTGGGAACATCCCTGGTGTAATGCCTTTTGGGCCGCGGAGGGAGCATGGTGAGGGGTGTCCCTTGCTACTCTGTACAAAAGGCATAGCCGTGGCCTTTCGCAGGGAAAAGAGAGGGAAGCCATGGCCCCATCTCTGATGCTGTCCCTCAGGTGCCATTAACACTGCTGGCTGCACTAAAAGGTCTCTCCCTGTTGTGTCCCCCAGCTCAAATCAGACAAATTATGGCTTCACTTCTGGGGATGTGCAAGGTGGGGGAAGGGCTCCTTGCTCACTCTTCTTCTTCTAGGGCCTCTGCTCTGGAGCAGCCGTTATTTGACCCTTTGCAGGGCTGGAGCCATGTAAACCTCCTCTCCTTGCCCTGTGTGTGGCTATCTGCAATTCTGAAATAACAATAGCTGAACTGATACTTGGATTGAACCCAGACAGGAAAAAGTGCAGGTTTCAGACTGAGATTCCAAGTAGCTGCCGCCTGATTGCTGCAAAGCTGTGTGAACTAGGACAGAGATTTTCACATGCAGATAAGCTTTGTTGCAAAACTCATTAGCCTGCCTGGGGCCTCAATATGCCTAGAGCTGGCTCTTGGAAAACACTGGGCAGTCTGTTTGGACCAGTGGAGCTGGAAATCCACTGAGATGAGTAGAAGTTGAGGGCTCTGGGACATGGCATTAGAAAAACAACATTCCCTAGATTGGCACTAATACCTTGGATGTGAAGCATGGCCTCAAGTGCTCAGATACTAAACAGCTCGATAGCTAGGCCTTGAGTAGGACTGGAAAACTCCAAAGGGAATCTCAGGGCCATCAGGAAGTGCTGAGGGTAGTTCATTAGATGGTGCTCTTTCTTCTGAGTCAGTCCTGAACCCTGGGCTGCAGCATGGTACAAGGGGCAGCTCAGCTGCTGCATTTGGAAGAGATGTAAATCCAAGGTCCTGACCGGCTGTGGCTGTTCAGATTCACCGGTGACAGGTGTAGCCAAGAGTGTTTTATCCCACATGTACCTGGTGAGATGGGTGTGACTTCATCTCTTGGCTACTGACATTGCAGCTGTGGCCCACTGCTGCATCTTTCACCCCGAGGTGAAATTATTGTCACACGCTCTATGTGAACGACACCTGGAGACTATCTGAAAACTGAAGCTGGTGCCGAATGAGGCCACTTGCTCATTTTTATCAGTTTCAGTATATCAACTTGCTGTTCATGACACGGTGGTTAAAAGGCCCGAGTCCTGTCTACACTAATACACTATTGCTACCGCCAGTGCAGCTGCACTGTTGTTGGAAAACTAAATGCCCTAATACAGTCAAAGCCTCACCAAAAGCACCGCCCGTCAGTGCTCTCTAACTTGCACTGGCTGCCTATAAGCTTCTGGGTGGAGTTTAAGTTGTTGGTTTTCACTTGTAAATTCCTAATGGTTTGGGTTCTGCGCAGGGTAAGAAACCACCTCTCCCCTATGTATTACGGTCCTGGTTGTGATCAGTGGCAGCACTCCCCTGGATTTAAACAAGGAGCATCAGGCAGGGCGCAGTCCATGAAGGATGTTCAGCTTTGGAATTCACTCCCCACTTCCCCCTTGGTTCACTAGAGCTTAGATTTATTAACCTTCTGCACATCCTGCAGAGCCCATCCTTTCTGTCTGGCATTTGGAAGTTGTAGGTTAATGAGTGTCAAATACTCTTTTTTTTTTTTTAAAGGAGTATTTCATATTCTCAGTATAATGGGTATCTTGTTTAATGTGCAGTTCCCAGGTAGCATCTTCAGATACAAAATATTGCAACATTGTGTTTTTGGATTGCTAATTCTATTTCATCCGGAGGGGGGTGGATCTGATCTGATGGGTCTCATCAATCTCTCCACTTCCTATGTTGTTCCTCCCTGCTATTTATTTAGGTTTTAACAGATTAGTGTGTAGTCAAAGTCTCTAGTCTGTATGAACGGATCACATCCAGACTTTATCAAGCCTACCAAGAACCATTTTTGTAATGACTATTATTTCTCACTCATATCTTATTCTTTAGCTGTGTCTGCAAAGATGGGGAGATTGGAGATGGGAGAAGTTGCTACAAAAATCTCATGAGTGAGATCTCTCAGCTGAATACTCGAGGAAGATGGTATAAGAAATTAAGCAGTGCAAACAAAATGTTTGGTAATGCTCTTCTGAATTATTTTGGGGAATGGAGCTAAGATGGGGCTTGGGTGCTGCCAGTGAATGGTTAAGATTCGAAAGAAAACTGAGATGTCTAATGTTATATGAAAAGATAAGACAGTGTCAAGGAATCTACATCTGAACTCTTCCTGCATGATGGGGCTCTTGCCAGCTCTGCGCGTGTTAACAAACCACAGAGATGATTCCTGTGTGAGAGGTATTAGTGCTGATTGACAGCCCTAGTGACTGAGGTCCTCTGTCCATGAAGCAGGTGAAGCGTAGACCTTGGTGGCATAAGCTTCACCACATCAGTCCATCAACACGCCTCAACCAGCCGGGACTACTTAGATGGTTGTTCATACTTCATTACTCTTTCATTCCTTGGGCTCTTTGTTAAGATGTCCAAAAGTGGTACAAATAATGATAGAGGCTTTGTGCTGTGGATACTTGTTTGCTAAGACTTGATGGAGATCCACCTCCTTGATTTCACGTAGGCCACCAAACAACCCACAGACAGTAGGCTAGATTTGAGCTGGCACTGTAGAGATGAAAGGCTTCCACTTTTTGTGCACTTTGGCACTCCTTAATTAAGTCAGAGCTCTGCACACATGGGAGGTGTAGTAGTAAGATTTTATGTTTGTATTTTGTATAATTTAAAATAAAAAATAAAGAATAATAATGTAGCATGTACTAAATGTGTTAGTGTATGATTTGATCATATCCTGCCAGCCACCCTTTCCGAAAGCAAAAAGGAATGGCCTAATGGGCCATTGGTAAAGATGCATCAGGCCAGAATCTGTGTCTGAGCTGATTTCAAGGCAGTAACAGACCTTTTAGGGTCACCACTTCGTTGTAGGTTTAGTATTTTAAAATAAGTAAAAGAATGCAATGATTGTTTTCTCTTGCATTGCAATTTGATGTTCCTGTTCAAATGCTCTGTGTAAATCAATTCTGTTTTGTGTGTGAATGAGAAATGTATGTTTGTTAAAAAAATAAGTGTAAAGGCCATCACCTGACCAAATGTTCTTTAAAAAAAAAAAAAAAAAAAAAGGACAAATGTAAGGGCGCCAAAAGATTGCAACATGCCCCTATTATATTAAAATGTCAAAGGAGGGCAAATTAACTAGTCTAAAAATAAAACAGGCACCTTTCAATAAAAGCAAAATAGCTGTAATCAAAATCAGCATTGAATAACTCCCTAAAAAACGGAATAAAAATAAAGAAAACAATTTAAAAAAACAAGCACTCATCAAACAACAATTAATTACAACATGATGGTGCAAAACTCATTGGTCCCAATAAAAAAAAATCACTATATAAATAGTGGGCCTTGCCATAAAACTTTGGGTTCATCCTGCCAAGACTTCCCCGAAGCATCATATTGCAACCGACAAAACCCAGCTCCTACCTACCCGACATCAACGTAGCTGGCCACTAAATTAATCTGAACTCTAAACTGGTAACTATAACATCGACTGGTGGAACTCTGTGTGTGTGTAAGTAAATGCATATGCTAATTGTTGTATTTCCAATAAATGTGGCATATTGCCTTTTCCCCTGAAAAAGATCCTGGGTGCTTCTTATAAGCATGGCGGGGAGGGGAAGAATGTGTTAATGCAATGTGAAGGCTGCACATTTAGGCCCCAACCTGGCAAAAGCTCGTTTTTGTACAAACTTTCCTAAATAGTTTGTGCAGGTGGGCACTTGGATTCTGATCCCAAGCCCACTGAAGTCAGCGGAAAAACTCTCATCAATGCCACTGGGGTTTGGATCAGGCCCTTAAAGAATTCATGCAATGAAGTCTAACTATGTCCAGAAGTGACTCATCTTTGTGCAGAGACCATGAAAGTTCAACCCTACACATCAGAAAGTTATAAGCATGTGAAAACTGAGACTTAGTGTTGAAACTGTTCTGCAAGGTTAGGCCTTGATCTAAAACCCACTGAAGGTAACAGAAAGACTTAACTCTTAACTAATAACTTTCACTGCCAAGCTAGCATTGTGATATCCCACTACCAATCCCCTGATCCATCCAGTTCCCCATAAATTCACTCTGGTCACTCACTTTAGGCTGAAGACACAGGGATGTGTTAACCCCTCCTTCCCCAACAAGAGGAAAAATAAAACTGGTAATTTATGTTGTTCTGTATGCTTGGTAACTGTTTTGGGGTTTTGTTTTTTAACAGCTTCAGGGTGTTCTTTGGCACTGACAAAATATGGGCCTTTCACAGTCTTTGTGCCAAGCCTTCAACCGTATAGTGAAAGAACTGACTTCAACGTAAGTGTCACCCCCTTTTAGTAACCTCACTTCTTCAAGCTTTGAGTTCTGTAGTCTTTTTAAAGAGTAGCTGACCTGTCAGAGAGAAACTTTAGAATGCATTATGTTTAGAAACAATTCCACAGAGATACAATTCAGACTCTAGCTGAGATTAATTTTAATGGGAGATGCTAAATCCCCTGTGTTGCTTTGCAAATCTCAACTTCCCTCTCTTTCTTTTCTCCTTTCTTTATTAATAGACATTTTTTACCGCTGAACATGATTATGAATCTGTTAGCTCTTGCTTGCTCTAATCTGTTTGAAAACCTCTGCTTGTGACACAGTGATAATTCTCAGCACTTTGTATGCCTTTTACTTTTTAAGGCCAGGATTATCAAAAGCACTCAGCAGTGGCTTAATTCTCCTCCCATTAACATCAGTGACTGAGTGCTTTTTAAAATCCCACCATAAACCATTTCTAAAAATATGAATGACTCCTCAGCCCTTGTGATATTAAGTATTGACTAGAGATGGGCTTGAGCAGAACCTGGGATCCAAACTTTGAGGGATTCAGAATCCCAACCCAGATCTGAATGTTGCAAATGTCTCTTGTAAAGACAAAAGGTTGAACAAAAACTCTGCATCCAAAACTCCTCCAGACTCTGCCGTATTTGTTACCTACATCCAGGTTTTGCGTCTTGGGGCCATCTCTTAGTATGATGCTCCTTTTAATGACGGAGAAGCCCAGGTGTTGACTTGCTCAAAGCAATGGGTTTCAGAGCCCAGATGAGAGCTCAGCAGTCCCTAATTCCCAGTCCTGTGCTGTAGTAGACCATGCAAATCCCTTTCGTGCTACCATTTTAAATGTTTTATGAAATTGTATTCATTTTCACATTTGTCACAAATGCAACCAAACCAACCATAAAACAGATGGAAACACTTGTATGCCATTTCCCCTGTAGAATGGAAAACTCTGCCAAACATGATCAGACAGGAGGTACACATGCAGGTTATTCAGCAAACATTTAAAACAAGCTAAGCCAGCTTTCTGCTTGTTACCTTAGAACACTCAGAAACAAGGATGAAGTACCTTTAAAAAATACTCCAAAACTGGCTTGTTGGACTGTGTCAGAAATGTAATTCCTACACATACAGCATAACAAAAATAACCATGCGATCAGGGAAACTTAAAAAAATATATAATGTACTTAGCAAGTCCTTGATAAAACTGTGTGGGCCACATTGTACTGTGTATTGGTGAGCAGAAGTTTCCTTGTGAAACATTGGATGTGGAATTTGGATGGAGGGGCAGTCTTATAACTTGTCCAAATCCAATAGGTTTCTCTCTAAATAAGCCCCTTAAAATCACTTGCTTTTGGATCAGACTCTTATTCTTGCTCATGCACACACAAATAGCTTCAACCAGAAGTTATTGGCTTGTTGCAGGAATCACTGGGTAAGAGTCTATGGCCTATATTATGCAGAAAGTCAGACTAGATCATCCTAATGGTACCTTCTGACCTTAAAATATATAAACCTGTGAAAATACTCTACTGCTGCTGTAAAAGGCTTCTAAGGGCCTGTCTACATGTGAAAGTTAATTTGGGTAAATTAGGGCGTGAATTTTAAAGTGGATTAACTATTCCCAATTAACTCCATGTGTGGATGCAAGTAGATTAAACTAATTCAGGGTAAGGCACTGATCTGGAATGAAAGCATCTGCACATGGAGTTAGTCAGGTATAGCTATTCTGGAATAACTCTCTGTGTAGATGAGCACTGATTTGAATATAAATTAGGAAATGCCTTCACTTTCTGATCCGGAATGTATATGTAAAGTATTTTTCTATGTGTATTAGACTGGAAAGACAGCTGAAACTATGTACAAGCTTTTTTATTTTTTTTTGGAAGGCATATCAGTTCTCCCTGTGTTCTGATTTATTTCCATAAAGGACACAATTGCCCAGCATTTATGCAAAATGCATATAATTCCTGGTCAGCATTTGGTGGAAGATATGGTCAAGATCAAGACGCTGTGGACGTTGTCTGGGCATCAGCTCACGTTTAATGATCAGATAAAGGTATCACAACATCGTACTAGGTACCAGGTTGCCGTTTTCACATGGTACGGGGACAAAGGTGTAAAGCTGTATCCCTGACACACTTTCATGCCAGAATCCTTTCTTCTTTATTCTGCCGCATTTTGACCAGTTTAGGACTTTGTTTGTTCCATAATGTAATAATCAAATCACAGAGTAGATGACCTATTATGTCTTCTATTACATCTCCGTGTCAATACAAGATGGATTGTTCCCTACCTGCCGTTTGTTCTATATGCTATGCATCCAGTTTTAAATAACCCAAGCAATGAACCTTCCCCTACTTTCCCTCAGAGACCAATATTCAGCATAAATTATGCTTTGCTTAGGATACTCTGTTTCATCCAGTTACTCCTAGATATACCCCCAAACAATTTTTTCTGGCCTCTTTAGCTTTTCTCCTTCAGAAACTTATACTTGGAAAAGGTACTTCCCCTTATTTGTTTTTAGCTACATCTTCATATTACAGTCTCTTAATCTTTCCTTGTAAGTCTACCCCAACCCCTTTGTGATAATTTTTGCTGCTTTTCTCTGAAGCTTTTCTCTATCTATATTGTCCTTGAATTGAGATGCCTAGAACAGTGTGTTGTCTAGGAGATGAGGTCTCACTAGTTTTGTATATAGTATAGGGAAACTACAGCCTGCCTGGTTCTGGATTATAGCAGATCCTAACAACACCCCTCGCACCAGACTCTGTGATGTGCTTCCTGAGAGGCACAGTACAGAAGGCCTAGCTAGGCAGGGGGGGAAGGGTGTCTTTCAGCGTCAGTTAGAGCAACCCCAGAGGCTGACAGTACTCCCAGTAGCCCAACCTGCTGCCTATGGGCTGTTGTGCAGCCCAGAATTTCTCTTGTCTCTCACCATCCTGGGCCTGGCTCCCAGCGTGCCCCTTTGCAAGAGTCTGCAAGCAGAACATACACCAGATGTGCATATTCCCTCAGGGGCAGCTCTCTTTTATTGCCCCTGTGCACTGTGAGGGTGGCATAAAGTAGGTGGAAGGGTCAGAATCTGGCCCCTAATCTTGAAAATAGTCATTGTTTTTTTTAAATAATCTGCATATCTGGTAAAAGAGACGCCTTCCCCTGTTATCAACAGTGTACAGAATACATGTGTCCCTGCTGGTAAAAGCAGTAAGTCTGCCTTCAGAATGCTTGTCCTGTGGGCTAGTAGCTGACAAATTCTGAACATTTTCCCTTCCAGTCAGCCTTTTTCACTGTACAAAATAGATTTTAATGATTCTGCTCTAGTATCTGGGATTTTTTAGCGGGGGAAGGCAGGGTGAGGCCACGTTTGGTTTGTTTCCCCCCATCCATTGTCCTCTCTTCATCCTGCACCTTTGCATTGTGGACTTGCACAGCTGGCCAAGGGACATCAGTATGTTTCCTCTCCCAATTTCCCAGCCTTGACCTTGGTTCTGGGCTTTGATATATGCAGGGTTCACAGAAGGGCAAAGCGGCATTGGGGGCTGTGGAATCTGAGCTGTGCTTTACAAGGATAGTTTTTTTTGTTTACTCAGCAGTCGTTGATCTGGAAAGTCTTCCCTTCCCCTTCCTTAGTTGTGTCCAAAGCTCTTAATAGTGTGAACAGAAGTTCAGAGCTGGGAGGAGCTATTCAAGAAATGTACAATGAAAAAAACAGGAGAATTTGCCTGTGCCTGTTTGGTGTTGGACATGACATTTCTGAATGACCCTGGAGCGTTAAATTGCACTTTATACTCAGTGCGGTATCTGTAGGCATTGTTTGTAGGAAGAATATACACCAGTAGTAGTAATTTGTAGTAAGATGAGACTGATTGCTTTGGCCATATTTCAGTGACCTTTCTCTGGCATCTGGGGCAAATGAAGGTGATAGCCAGGTCTCATGTTCCAAAGATGCCCCTAGATCCTGCTGCTCCCATGCCCAGTAACATGCAAGCAGGTACAGAGTCCCTCCTCACGCTGCTCGATCCAGGCTACGGCATGTTTCTGCTGAACTCATCCTTGTATGATGTACAGCTGTGCCCTGACCAGAAGTCTAGTTCTAAACTGGGGCAAGTCTAATTCTGAACTTCATGGCTTGATCCCATCTTGGTAATGGGGTTTAACCAGACCTCCAGATCCAAACAGCCCACAACTCAAAGATTGTGTCCAAGTATCACAGCTTGGACCGGTCCCTAATATGATCTTTATACATCTTTTCCCTAGTAACCCCAGGTAAGCTCATGGCCATGGCCATATTGTTTCACCGAAGCAGGAATTGAATCAAATGAAGTTTTACAGATATATACTCAGAGATCCCTTTGATATATTTTTCATAATGAAATAATCCTTTATTATTATCCCAGTCCTACAGCAAGAGCTTTAGGTATCAAGACCTGCCAGGGGTATTGTATACCGTCATTCAGTCGAACATACCAGCATCCAATGGAATTATACATATTGTTAACACTCTAAGGAAAACAACCAGCTTTCACAACCTTGGAAATCCACAGGTACATTGAACATTCCTTTCTCTTCTGTCCTTTGAAGGATATGATGATACACCATTTACAGAAATCTAGTCCAAAGGTTAATCATCTTAAATCAATGAGGCATTTGTTTCATGTATAATGTTATATATTTTGTTTTCTGTTTCTGACTAATCCAATTCACTCGGTTTCAGAGCACCGTTAAGAAGTAGCAACAATCACTCCAAGAGCTGGTTGCAGACTCAGGAGTGAGGGTTGTGCTGGCTTTTGTATAACTAGAGAATTTTAACCTCAGCAGTATAAGTTCCCTAATAATGGATGAGATAGAAACCAAGTTATGCAAAATGAGTGAAAGTTTTTCAACAAATATTAAAACCAAGATTTTTTTTTCAGAAGGGGCAATTCTGTCCCCATCACATTTCACTTTCCCATTATATAAATGGCGGTGTTTGCATTGAAAGCGTGCCCCCCAAAAAGGAAATATTACAAATTTTGATTTTTACATTTTGAAGCCACTCTTGTAAGGAAGGGGCTGTCTTTTGGTTAAGGTTTTGGACTGACGTTCTAGAGTTCTGGGTTCAATTCTTAGTACTGCCACAGACGTTTTCTCCCCTAGCTGGGAGCAGTATTTTTGCTGCAGCCGTTGCACGTATGCCTGTGTATGTTTATATTGTGTTCATAGACAAAGAACTGAATTCTTCACTGCCCTGCACCTTGTGTACCCATTTACACCCTTGCCAAGTAGATGTAAAATGCTGCCACTCTGCTTTGGTAGTGTTTGGGTAGCAACCTACGCTCAGTTTGCACTGATGTAAATGATTCACATAGGGTGCAGGGCAGTGCAGAATCATGCCCATAGAAAATGTGAGTATCCTATTTTACAAAGTGGCTAGACTAGAAAGCAGTAATATGTACAAATATCTTGCTTTCAGCTCCTCTCACTGTCACATTGGTTGTATAGAGCCCTGTGGCTTTATACAGGGTCCATTGTCTCCTTCATTGATATTTAAGAATATCCCTGCATTGCCACTTAAGTTACTTCTTTTCATTTTCTTGTGTACTGTAGCAGAGTTTAAAGAGTACAGTAGTAAAAAACAGAGCCTTGTAACCTGATCTAGCTCTCACTGAAATCAGTGAGAGCTGAACTGAGTCTTACATACACAGGTGCTCAGCTGCCTCATGGAATAAGCATGTTATATGTTCCTAGACACATGGATAAATGCGTGGTAGCTCTGTGCTAACAGCTCTCACTGCTACTTAGCATGCAATTAACCTGATAGTAGGGCTGACCCAGCACCCTTTCCTTGGCACATACACCTACCAGCTCCTCAGATAAAACTGTGGCATCAACCACAGGAGCCCCTGCTGCAGCATGCTTGATGAAACCTGGAGAGATCAAGGATTGGGGGTATCCATTAAAGCTGAGATGGTGCAAGAACCATGCTTCGAAAGGAGGGGTTTTTTTTTTCATCCCCACACCCTCATGAATGGAAACCAGGAGCCCTGAGAGAGTGCAGTGTCAATTATTGCCCTGTCAGGAGCAGAAGGCACAGGAGGACCATGATAATACTGGTACCTAGTGTCATGGTCCTACTGTGATAAGCACTGCCTTACTGCAGCTGGTAGATCTGGCCAGCCTGCACCCAAGCAGCGGGGTTCAAAAGTGGTGCCATTCTGTATGCTGCAGAGCATGGAAAGACACTGCTTTGTCTGAGACTGCAGGACACAGAGCTTTCTCAGCAGATGATCTTTTTCCATGCACCTTTGGACACCTCCTTCCCATTGTGACACCGTGCCATGAAGAATAATGATGACATGAGTTATTTTCTGCGGTGTTATCTCTAGAAACATGTTTGTATCAGCCCTGGTTGTTGGTTGTGCAGCACTTTCTGCTGACCAGTGTGCTAATTCCAGGAACTTTCACAGGGCAGTAATCCTGTGAAAGGGACACTCTTTCAGTATAGGCTTTGACTTTCTGGAATGCCATCAATTATTATTTAGTAGCTGTATTCCCGTAGAGCATAGGAGCCACAGTCATGCCCCAGGACCCCATTGTGTTAAGTGCTGTACAAACACAAAACCAAATCTGGGTTATCTTTTTCCTTGCACATTGTCCTTTCTGTCTTTGAATTTTTTGGTGTTTTAAAAAAAGCACTATAACTGTTATCCATACAACAAAAATGTCCGCATAGACAGCCCTACCAAAACAAAGGGCACTGGTTTTTCTTCATGTTTTCAGGTGTGTGCATGCATATGATGATTTTCCCCTGCTTTGGGTCTATCTGCTCTGTTCTCATATGCAGGTCGTATAGAGGGAACTTGTTTTCAAAATACAGGAGAGCAGGATTCTTGTGCACTGCCATTCACTGCCTACGTACAAGAACGGAGCTGATTTTGGTTTAGCTGGGAAAAGCATGTGGTTCTATCTTTGCAGCACTGATGACCACATGTTAGCTCCCACTAAGGTCAGTCTCCAAAAGACTGAAAGTGGGAGCTACAAATGTGCATGGTGCCTCTGAAGACTGGGTTTGTTGTGTGTAAGAGTGAATCTCAGATCTAAATTACATCAGTCTAGGTTGCTGTTGAGTCAACCAGGTATGGCAGATTTTTTAAAAATACAATGGGAACTACAGTATTCTATGACTTCTCTAGCGCACAGCTTGCAAGTTTTGAAACAAAGGGCTCTCTAGTTCCTGCCCTGACCTCACTTGAATCCCATCCATTCTTTCCCCTTCCCTTTTATCTCTACTTGCAGAAAACCATCGGGGAGATCCTTGCTTCAATGGAGATCTTCAGTCGATTTGAAACTATCCTGGAGGTGAGAGTGTTTGTCTGCCCCTCAGGACAGTGCTGTGGGGGGGACTGTGAACGTTTGCTGTGTTACGGCTGTAGCATTCTCTCAGGAAACGGGGTAGCTGTTTGCACTGAAAAACTGCATTTAAAAAAAATAGCTTCAGTAGCTTGACTTTCTGTAGTTGACATTTTTGCAATGTCACCACTTTTATTTTGCTTCCTTTATAAGAAAACTTAGTGTAGGTGAAAAGTGCTGGATTGACATCCTGGGGACAAAAGTCTTCTCTTTATCCATAGAACAGGTACAGCACAGTCAGCTACAGTTCAAGCTTCCCCACCAGTGCACTTCACACCTGAACCAAAGGGGGCCACATCTAGGAGAGAGAAGAGAGTAGATTCTCCATGGTTCATTCAGTCCATGGCCTCTCTGCTGTGACTGCTCATGAAAGCCTTGATTGTGTTGTGGATACCTGCCCACTAGGAACTGGATTGAAGCCACTGTTGCTTTTCATACAGATACTTAAACACAAATAGCCTTAAGATGATAATCCCCTGAGGCCCTTGTCCCTGAGCCAGGTTTGACCTGATGGCCCAAGGGAAATGTTCCATATCCTGTTGTTGGTCCCCTGAGCTGTCCACCCCCCCTGTAGTGTTACACTCTGAAATGTTTTGCAGCATTCCTGTTTTCAGGGAACCATTCCATCAGTTACTGTTCATTTGCAAAATGTATTAAACACATCTTGGAATATAGCTTTGATTCTATTTTTCTCACTCTAGTTGTATTCAGATAGAGGGGTTAGTCTATGTATATGTATTCTTGTTTGTGTAAAACCTGCAATGGGAAAGCACTAGTGAAATACCAGTTGCTTACAGGAGCTCTGTTTAAACTGTTATGACTGTTTTCTGCCAATAGCTTTTTTGGCTCAGCTGTTTTGCTAGGGCAGGTTCCTGTCTGTCTATATTAGGACTTTATGCTGCTGCCCATCACAGCAGAACTTGACCATTTTCAGTATACGTTTATTAGCAGTAGCAAAGTCCCTAGCGGACTACAGGGCCTTTCTGAATTTTCTCCCTTTCTTACAGCCCATCTTTCACTAACTCATCCTTGTTTTAGACTAAAAAGTTTCATTCCACTGCTGTTTAACATTTGCAGAACTGTGGCCTGCCTTCAATACTGGATGGACCAGGACCCTTCACTGTGTTTGTGCCAAGCAACAATGGAGTGGATAAGTTAAGAGATGGGAGGCTTATTTATCTTTTTACAGAGGTGAGATTTCATCAGTGTTTTGGATGAATTCCTCTTGTGGCATTAGGTTTCATGAGATGGGCTTGTGTCAAAGGGAGTATGATCAGTTAGGAGATTAAAATGGTACTGGGAAACTCAGAATTTAATGTAAAGACACGAATGTGTGTGATGAGCCTATCTCAGCTGGAAGTTGCTCTTTCCATATTTGAGCAAAGTATGTTCCAGTTCCTGTAATACTCCAGAAGGAAGCTCTGGTTTTCATGCTGATGTGACCAGCAATGGCAATCATATCACAAGTTCGGTTATATTGTTAAATGCAGTTTTTTAAAAAATTACCTTTCAAGTAAAGATACTGTAAAAATCCACGTACGTTTCAAATTCACTGGTTACCAGAATGCTTCATTTCCGTTCCCTCTTCTTTGTGCCAAATGCCGAGAGAGAGCATCTATTTATTGTCGTCATTCTCTCCATTTCCCTCCCTAGGGGATAAATAAGCTTCAGGAGCTTGTGAAGCATCATATCTACACTGCAGCAGCGGTAAGGCATCTTAGTTTCCAGTGTATTGGAGTCCTTTGGGCCAGCATATAATTAAACACTGACTTGCGTTCAGTTCTTCAGTGTCCCTCTAGCTACCTCTTCATTGCTTAGGCTTCCCACAGAGGAAGAGTGAGAGAGATGTGACAGAGGCCCTGAGACAGCAAAGCATTTAAGCATGTGAGTCATCCCACTGACTTCAATGGGTCTACTCACATGCTTGAAGTTAATCGTGTCTAAGTGCTTGGCTGGATCAGGGCCCTAATGATAAAGCCCTTAGTTTCTTGGGTGGGCGGGTGGGGGGTGTGTGTGTGTTTTCTTTAACATTTTATCATTAAAATGAAAATATTACTCCACAAAACCTATGAGAGACGAAATGCTTGGTTTTTTCCTTTATTTTCAAAAGGTTAATTAGGAGTTTCCAAAGTTTGCCATTAAGGTTTATAAATGAGGCAATGTTAAGAGCAACATGTTTGTCCCTTTTGGACCAAATTCACCCGTGGTGTTAAATGCATTGAAATCAGTGGATTCATACTGTGGTGTAATGCATTCCCTTGTGTAGTCTAATATTTCCAAAAAGATCCAAGTTTTTTTTTCTCTTCTGTTCTAGATGTGTTCACATATAATGTGGGACTTGTGCAAGGTGTCAGATTGCCAGTCCGGGAGCCCTCTGTCCACATAAATGGTAGAGCACAGATAGTGGCGAGTCCACTCCAACGTGTCTCAGTCTTGACCTGGAGGGAGTTCAGCCTTCATGCCCACTTAGTTTATAGATTAGGCATATTTGCTGAGATTGCCAACAAAGGAACCAGTTAATACCAGTTTTGTTAATGGCTTTTGTGCTATGGACACCTACCCACTAGAAACTGGACTGAGATCCACCAAACTCATTGCACCTAGGCCACTGAATGACTGCCAGTCTCTGGTAACTTTTTGACCATTCTGAATAATGGATATTGGCAACCAGTGTTTGAACCATCCAGTCATCCAGGCTCAAAATATCTGATTTTATTTAAATATTAAATAAAAAAAAAGTTAAAGAATAAATATATTCATTCTTCTTTTTAAAAAACCGGACTGTTTTAAAATTAAATTTGAAATTATTGCTACCTATATTAAGGCCTAAATTTACTATAATCTTTAAAAATAATTATAATAATAAAAAATGCTATATTAATAAGCCCTCCTCAAATTGTAATGGGTTAAAGGGAGCTGTTTTTTAAATTATATTTAGAATCAGTGGGTAGCCATCTTTAATTTTTTACGCTGGCTCAGGCTTTATAAGTATGACACAGTGTCATGTATTGTATTAAGCATCTATATAATTTTCAGTCTTTACAATGGAGCAAATGCTGGTATTTACATTTTTCTAAATGTCAGTTGAGGAAACTGATTGGGACTTGAAAAAGCTTCTTTTCCTCTTCCAATCTATGAGTAAAACAACATGGGAGAAGATTAGATCTACTGGTTCTAAAAACATGCAGGACATGATGTCCAGAAATAATCAGTTCAATTCACTAGCTAACTTAGTTTTAAGACCAAAACATTCTCATAAATTTATTTTTCTGATGTATCCAGCACATTTAGGAGAGTTTAACTAATAAAAAACAATTTTAAAATGCTGGTTTTATGGATTTTTAAATTAATTTCAATTTCCATCCAAATGCAGCATGAGACAAATCACAAGCAAAAAGTTAACCATCTAGAAGATAGGAAATTCATCACTTTCTGACATAATAAAAATGTATAAATTAAGATTCTAAATAACAGTATAATTGCTTAAATAAATGTGTATTAGTTATAGTGTTACCTTTCAGGTTAGCAAGAAGAAGGACCAGATTTAGTGAAAAGGCTGTATTTAGTTCCAATATAGAGCTTACATGGTGCACAGACCTTGTGCTAGTGCTCTGCACAGGGGTGAATTTCACCTGGTGAGAACATACAAATGTGACCCCCTTTTGTGTTTTGCTGCTGTTGTTTTTTTTGTCCAGCACAACTAACACCCATATTTCATCAGCTCAGATAAGGCCTGGTCCAAAGCACAAACAAGTCAATGGGAGAATTTCCATTGACTTCACTGGCTTTTGATCAGTACTTAATTCCTTGATATGAGTTTACTTTTAGTTGTCTGATCCTGCAGACACAAAAAGTGTTGATTTGTATCATAGGTGAGCTGTTAACATGAGGTTCTTAGCTACCTCCCTTTATTCTCTACTTTTTATAAACCTGTCCATGTTAAGAACAGAACTGTGAAAACTACAACCATTTTCCAACATGATTTGTGCTACAGTAGCCTGGTCTCTCTGTTCAGGGAAGACCATTGTTGTTATGTTTTGCAAACATGCTCTAGACTAGTGGTTCTCAACCAGCGGTATGTATACCCCAGGGGGTACTCAGAGGTCTTCCGGGGGTACATCAGCTCATCTAGATATTTGCCTAGTTTTACAACAGGCTACATAAAAATCACTAGCAAAGTCAGTACAAACTAAAATTTCATACAGACAATGACAGGTTTATACTGCTCTATATACTACACACTGAAATGTAAGTACAATATTTGTATTCCAGTTGATTTATAATTATAAGGTAAAAATGAGAAAGTCAGCAATTTTTCAGTAAGTGTGCTGTGACACTTCTGTATTTTTATGTTTGATTTTGTAAGCAAGTAATTTTCAAGTGAGGTGAAACTTGGGGTACTCAAGACAAATCAGACTCCTGAAAGGGGTACAGTAGTCCAGAAAGGTTGAGTCTGGCCCAAGCGCAACCCCCCCCTCCCAGCAGCACCCACAAAGGTGCCCCCCCTGCGCCCCTCCCCACGCCCCAAGGTTTTGTCAGGCGTATTTATAGTTTGTCATGGACAGGTCACAGGCCATGATTTTTTGTTTATTACCCGTGACCTGTCAATGACTTTTACTAAAAATACCCATGACTAAACTGTAGCCTTAGTCATGTGTGTATTTTGCAGAGGAAAGTTTAAATATTAAAGTCAACTCTTCAAAGCTGGTTTAGGGAGAGAATTTGTAGTGATTCTGAAATACATACAACTCTCTCTCCTCCTCCAGTTTGTTTTTCATAGCATTGTCTCCTTTTTGTATATATATTTCAGGTGACTGTGGAGAAACTGACAACGATGCCACAGATTATAACCATGGCAAACCAGATACTGACTGTCAATATCAGTGAGGATGTAAGCACCACATGCTAGAGATGGGCTGAAACCAAAGTCGAAATATAAACACTCAAAGCTTTGAAAAAGTTTGGTTCTGGAACAGGACTTTATGACTCAGGCAAACTCTGCTAAGTCCTCTGCTTAGTAAAGTAGATTTATTTAAATCTACTGTGCATTCTCCCCTCCTGTCTTCCACTAGGAAAAATGGATATTGTGTGGCTGATATTGAAGAGACTGCGTATTGTAATTTACCAGCATGTCTCCTTACGTTGTTTAAGAGTGGGAATGACTTAGGGTATTGATTTTGTTTTGTTTTGGGGGTTTTTTGGAACAGGGGAGAATTCTGTTGGATGATTCTGGCATTCCCTTGATCAAGAGGGACATTGTGGCGTCAAATGGAATCATTCATACCTTGGATGGCATCTTCATTCCCCCTTCGATAATCCCCATTCTGCCACAGAGGTGCAATGAAGAACAGCACAAAATCATAGCAGTAAGTCAAGTTTTTCCATTCTTTTCCCCAGTGGGTGCTACAGACAAACCTCAGATTCTAATTGAGCACAGAAGGTATGTCTGTGTATTCTCACACTGTGAATTAAATTCACCCACACTATGAACCCTGGTGCTAGACTGCCTCCAGAGCTAGCCAGTGTACGTGCTGTGAGTATTTCTTCTGCTAACACTTCCACACGACTTTGCTGGGAAGTCAGCTGTTTTCTCTTAGGAATTTGTTTTTGACAAAAGACTTAGAGCAGCACTTTTTCCCTCCTACCCAAGATATCCATGATTCAGAAAGGAGTTTAGCTCCTCAGAGGGCTGCTATTTGGGAATTGTTTGACATGCAATCCTTCCTGTTTATACCAGAGCTGCCAACCAGTTTGATAATGCCTGATCACCTGGCTCTGAACTTGTCTCCTATTAGTTTGGACTGGGAAGCCGAATCGTTTTTATTTCTTTATGTAAACTAAATCTTTTGAAATGCCCTGTGGCTTTGCAATGCCTTCTGATGGCACTTTTTCAAAGAGGCTGGCTGCTGTCCCATTGAAGTCACAGCAGGAGCACATAAAGATGTAGCAAGTGCTGTATGGAATGCTGATCCTACAATGAAAGGCATGCATCCCCCTCCTCCCACACAGCAAACCTCTCCAGCAGCCTTCATTTTAGTCCCAAATTCCCTACGTTCCACACAAATTTGGTGCCCCGTCACTTCTATTGTTGAAAATTATTTACATCTGAAATGAAGACTCTCTGCACTGAGGCTACAGAAAGAGTCGTTTACACTGAAGGAAGGAAAGGAGTACTTGTGGCACCTTAGAGACTAACAAATTTATTTGAGCCTAAGCTTTCGTGAGCTACAGCTCACTTCATCGGAATGCTGTAGCTCACGAAAGCTTATGCTCAAATAAATTTGTTAGTCTCTAAGGTGCCACAAGTACTCCTTTTCTTTTTGCGAATACAGACTAACATGGCTGCTACTCTGAAAACTGAAGGAAGGAGTTTCACAAAAGATTAAATTTCCTGCATGAATAGGTTTTTTGTGCCCCTTATTCTGCGTGTTTTTCACATACACTGTCCCGCATTTGGGCCAGAGCTGGTTCCTTCACAGAGCTCCACTGAAACCAGCGAGGCCCGTTACAGGTTTGAAGTCCACCTGTGTCCATTTCTGTGCTGGATTGAGGCCCCAGTAATAGCCCAGAAGTGATGTAAGAGTCCACAGTACTTCTGGGTGTTGTGAGACCTAAAGCATTAACTATAAAACACAGCTTCCAACACAGCTACAAACAATATCTATTAGCCAAAGGCCCGAGTGGTTTGTCCTCATCTCAGAGAGATGTACCTGCGTAACTCCCAGCACTTTGAGATGTGAGCAATACCCACAGAAATTATCTGGGAAACTTTTTTTCTTTAAATGAGAAACTCACCTTGTTCCTGAATCTTTACTTCTTAAAACTTCTTTGGTCATATTTCTTATTATGGCAAAAAAAAAAAAAGGTGTCAAAAGCAATATTTCTGCGTTGTTCTTCATGCATGAGCATAAAATGGGGTTATGTTTGAGTGTGTATAAATGTAAATACTTTTATGGGAAGGACTTTTCTTCTCTTGGTTTTATAACAGGGCTCTTGTGTTGATTGTGGGGCCTTGAACACCAGCGTTTGCCCTCCTCACAGCATAGAAATGGTAAATACCTTGTTGTTTATTTGTATTATAATAGCACCCATTGTGCTAGACACTGTACAGATACACAGTAAGAGTGCTGATAACTCAAAGAGCTTACAATCTAAATAGACAAGACAGACAACGGGTGGGAGTGGAAACTGAGGCACAGTGAGGGGAAGTGACTTGCTCAATGTCACACAGCAGGTCAGTGACAAAGCCAGGAGTGTAACCCAGGACTTCTTGGTCCTAGTCCAGGGCTTAATCCACTGGTCTATGCTGCCTCTGGTTCTGAAGTGTGCAGAACCTGATCACCGGAGTGACATGAAGCATTGTGTGTGTTAAGTGAAACTAGACTTCCAACACCCTGACTCCACCAGAGAGAACACCTTTCCCTACCAGTCGGATCTTGAAGCCCAGCCTTTGTCCTCCTGCCCTTTTCAACGTGCTAATCAACTGCCACTCAAAGGAATCACCAACCTTGATTCTACCAAAACCATGTTGCTGTTCCTCTAGTGTAGTGGTTTTCAAAGTTTGGGTTGCGACCCAGTACTGGGTCACGGAATGCAAGGCACTGGTTGCCTTGCTCAGCACCCAGGATCCCTGATAGCCGGCCAGTAAAAACTAGTAAAAACCTGTTCTGACACCACGCTGCACCCCTGAAGCAGCCAGCAGCAGGTTCAGCTCATAGGCAGGGGGGCCACGGGGCTCTGCGCACTGCCCCCGCCCCAAGCACTGGCAATACACTCCCATTGGCCGGGCGATGACTGTGGGCCTCCACCTAGGAGCCGGACTTGCTGGCTGCGCCTGCGCTGCTGACCAGGAGCCGCTGGAGGTAAGCCCATGCCCCAATCTCCTGCCCCAGCCCTGAGCCCCCTCCTGCATCCCAAACCCCTCATCCCCAGTCCTAGCCCAGAGCCCTGACCTCCTCCCACACCCCAAACACCTGTCCTAGCCCAGAGCCCCCTCCCACACCCTGAACCCCTCATTCCCGGCCCTAATCTGCAGCCCTCACCTCTTCACCCCAACTCTCTGCCCCAGCCCTGAGCCTCCTCCCACATCCCAAACCCCTCATCCCCAGCTCCGTTGGATCATGGGCATCAACAATTTTCTTCAATTGGGTCACCAGAAAAAAAGTTTGAAAACCACTGCTCTAGTGGGAATATGCACATGTTGTATCTTGGTCATTGGAAAGATGCAGCAAACCTGTTGTGCCTTGTCTAGTCACTTGTCTAGCCTGATTCTTGGTGGGTGCGACATAGCTCACTTTTGGTTCAGGCAGCCTGACTGGTACATGTTGAGTCTGCCAGGCTGAGGTGAGTCTGCACATGGCTCTGACAGGCAGAGTGGCTAGAGGTTGTCTGAAGCAGGTTGGAAGTGGTTGCTGATTGGGTGCCGCTGATGGGTGTTCCTGCCAGGTGAGGTCAGCTCTTCTTTTGTTGTTCAAAGTGGAGTTCGGTCCCATCAGATATGCTGTTGATTCCAGTGTTCTGAGGCACAAATTCATTCTGATTTCTACCTAGTCCCAGCTATGTGAATTATTTTGCTCCTAGCAGAGAAACAAATCCTGCAGTCCTTACTCAGTCCAGCTCTCACTAGAGTTAATTTTGCATGAGTTAAGGGTGTAAAACCAATCTCAGACTGGGCATGCCAAGAAAACAAGAAAAAAATATAGGGTGAGATATTCTAAAGACCCTATTTCTTTTAAAAAATGACTTGGGGACTTAATTATTTGCACAACTCTTGTCCTGATTTTTTAGGGCGCCAGCCATACTGAAAAGTTGAAAAACATTTGTTTTGAGTCGAACAAAACATTTTTTTCAACCTGAAACAAAACGTTTCCGTTTCGGTTTTGAACTGTTAGAACTTTTTAAAAAATAAAATTGTAGAAAATGTTACCCACAGTCTCCAGCAGCTATCGTCTTACTCCTGCTGTGAGACAGCAGCATCCCCTGCTTCCCGGCTGTGGACAAAGACCATCAGAAACGGTCATGCTGCTGTGGGCAGGTTTTGCTCCCAAGATTTAAAGTGCCTGGCTAAGATTTTCAAAACTAGTGAGTGATTTTCAGTGGCTTCATATTTAGGTGCCCACATTCTGAGACCTCAAAGGGGTCTGATTTTCAGAAAAGCCCCTTTTAGGTATCTCAACTTGGACATCTAAAAATGGGCCCCCACAAACTCACTAGTCACTTCTGAAAATCTTGGCCCTGAGTTTGCACTCTAACAGTAACTAGTGAAGTTAGAGGCATTGTGGGGCCAAGTTCATCCCCAGAACAACTCCTCTGAAGTCACTAGAGTTACCCCAGCAATTATTTCCACCTCTCAACTCTTTCTCTTTATGGGACTGGTAGCAAGTTAACTTGCTCCCATCATGTGCATTGTTGGCTTGTTAACCAAACAATAGAGAGACTTGTTTGTGACCCAGTTTTTAAGTACCTGCAGTGTTCTGCCCTAGCACAAGCTGTTTGATCAGAACAGATGGCCATCACTAGGGTCTGATTTATGGACTCTTGTGAGGCAGAGGAAGCAGTTGTATGCCTTTCAGTACAATAGGCTCTCCATAATGATATCTAGTTCACCTTGACACTCTCATGAACTTCCTCAGCTCAATGATATACAGTTACCCTTTGCAGCAAGGGGGAGGGGAAAAGCATGAACATAGCTGTTGTGCTGATGACTTGTTTCATTTCTGAAGGCTCAGGGGAACTATCCAAGTGAATGTGTCTATGTCCATGATCCATTAGGCTTCAACGTCCTGAAAAAGGGCTGTGCCAGGTACTGCAATCAAACCATTCTGGTAAGTGTGACGTATCGTATGCAAGGGCACATTTCAATTCAAGAGAGCTTAACTTGGCTTCTCCTGGCTTAGCTAGAGGAGAGTGTTTTGCCTTGAACCGGTTGGTTCCCAACTGGGGTACAAGTGGCCGGGGGGGCGGGGAAGTGCTCCCACACTAAAGGTATGTTTACCCTGCCGTCGGGAGGTGTGATTGCAGCATGTGTAGACGTACCCACGCAAGCTTTGAGCTACTCTAACGTGAGTAACAATAGCCGTGAAGCACAGGTGGTGGCACAGCTAGCTCCACTCACCCAGGCCCCTGGGTACATACTCAGGTCGGTGGCTACTTCCCATGCTACCGTGGCTTCACTGCTTTTGTCGCTGGCTCGTGCATGACAAAGCTAGCTCAGATATGTCTAAACCTGCTTCTGTCACATCTCCCACCTGCAGGATAGACATACCCTAAAGGTGTGGATATACTTCATGCCAGGGGTGTGATTCCCAGCTCAAGGAGACACAACCGCACTAGCACTGATCCAGTTAACATGCTAAAAATTGTGTACAGCTGCAGCCGCACAAGCAGTGGGAAGGGCTAGCTGCCCCCAGTGCACACCCAGATGAAGCCATAGATACGTACTCAGGGCAGCTAGCTTCTACTGCTCACGCTGCTGTGGCTATGCTATTTTTAGCATGCTAACTCAATCAGATCTAGTGCGAGTATGTCTCCTTGAGCTGAGAATCACACCTCCCACTCAGTGTCTATATCCTGTGTCCTGCCACTGGACTGGGGATGGACTGCACTAACTAGGGAAGTTCCCTCCTAGGGGTAAATATTCAGCAAAACACTTGAGGATTGATCTGTATGACTCCGCCGTTAAGTGCTGATGGAAGCTGCGTGGCTAAATCTACACGAGCCACCTTCAATGTGACAGGCTGAGGTGAAGGAAACATCGTAACAGAGAGCATGATGTTTATGACAGCTCCTCTTCTATCTCAGAGCCCCACACGTCTCTCAAAGGAAACAGAGTGCAGTTAGAGAGTGCACGTTAAGCTTGCAGAGTGATCGTATCCTGTTGCTGAAACTCTATCAGGTGTTTTGGGAAACAGCCTCGTCCTGGCTAGAGATGTCAAGCTGCTTGCAAGTGATCAGTCATCAGGGAGCCAAGAGTACACACTGACCTGTGTGCGTCTTGTGAAATGTTTGCCTTCTATTTGTTGTGCTTCTGTTAGCAAAGCATATCAGCTCCCTGGAGTGACCCAGCAGGAGCACTCGCCTTCCTAAACGATGCAGCTTTTGGCAGGGATGGACAAAGGGCAGCCATGGCTCAGAACAGTCAAAAACACAGGGCCCCAAAATCCAGCACATGGGCAGGAGGGGAAGGAAGTAGGTTTTGCTGGGGGGGGGGGGGAGAACCCTGGTTGGGTGCGGTAAGAGGGTATTGCTGGGGGGAAGATTGAGGTGTGGGGGATATTGGAGGCATAGTTCAGAATCCAGGTCAAATAGTCCTTTTGATTAATCCACTGCCACTGGAAGAACTGAATTTAACACTTGCAAATGGAGAACGGCAGACTTGTAGTCTGAGCACTGAGAGGAACAAGAGAAAGAGATCTGAGTTCAGACCAAATACGTGTTGTATGGTGTTTAATACACTAAGCTTCTCCACACGGTGTACCAATGTTATGTCTTTTTCAGAAACCTGGGTGCTGCAAAGGATTCTTTGGTCCTGACTGCACTCCATGCCCTGGTGGATTCTCCAATCCATGCTATGGCAGAGGGAATGTAAGTGCACCAGAACCCACTATGTTGGACCCATGGCTGGATTATACTAGCCTTTTCAAACTCCTAGTGGGAAGCTGGAGAGTTCGGCCATGTGCATCTAATTGGCAGTGTTTACTAGGAATTCACATTCTTTGCACCAAACATGGAAATTATCAGGGTCTTGTGCTCAACTTTGCAAAGGCCAAAGAAACAGAACACACAAAGCTTGGGTATAGACAAAGGATGGGAAGGACATAATCTCAATTCTGTTACTCTTGCTCTCCATCTTAGAGTGGATACATCTTGTCTTTGCTTCTTTCTTTCTCTGCCTCTTTTTCTCCTGACAAGAGGCATCGTTTACAGTCTAGAGAAAGTAAGGACAGTGTCTGTGCTGTACATAGCCATTGATTTCTCTATACTACACCTTTAAATGTGAGAGGTGTGCCTGTCTAGCCAGGGAGCAGGCTTGTGAGAAAATTAAAGACAGACAGTCTTACAGATGGGGAGCAAGGCATTTCTTTCTGTCTCCTGGAGCTAGAAAACAAAATCATAGCTACGCACACCACAATGTCTGGTACTGAGATTAATGCCTCTTCTAGGATTTATACCAATGTAACTCGGAGCAAAATGTGTCCAGTAGCTACCGCTCCTACCATATTACTCACATTACATGCATATATGACTGTATACAAGTTGTCAATGCCCTGTGCAGAAGTGAAGTACTGCATGTTGTATTTGCAAGACAAGTTATGGCTGCTGTTGGAACTAAACTTAACATTTCCAGGCTGTTGTGCTTTCAAATCTCACTATAATGTTTCATTCATGGAGTGTCTTTTTTCACAGTAATAGTGTAAATCTGTATTCATAACAGATATCACAGTGTGACATACGATAGGCAGGGTTAACTTTTCTCTCTTGTGGAAGAAGACTCGATCAAGGCTATGGATTAATATATGTTCAGGGCTGATCCTTCTAAACAAAATAACCCTCAGCGCCAAACGCCATGGGAAGAACAATGTGTGCTCATCTGCTGCAATTCCAAATGGTATTTGTCAGTGTGTTTTCTGTCTCTGTAACTCTATCTGGGGCTCAAATACAAAATATTACAAGGCATTTGGCGCTAGCTCTGTAGGAACTGACTGCTATGCAGGATTTTCGATTACCACAAGAAACTTTTTTTGTTTTTGTTCTGAATGTACGGGAAATAATTCGCGTCATCACTACACACTCATCTTATTCCCACTGGACACAGGTCACCCGGTTTACATAAAGTAAAAGCACTTGAAACTTCATCCAAAACTTGAGCTGAATTTTTTCTGATACTTGAAAAAGTTTGGTGTGTTTTTCTCTTCCACTTTGCATGTGCTTCCTGCCTGCAGCTGGGACCAAAAGCAGAAGCTCCAAAAAATCACGAGTGTGTGTTCACATGACATTTCCAGCCCAGTTTTGCAGACCCCAGAGGTCTGAATAAACATCTGAACTTTCAGCTGCTGTCTCAATTTAACTACCATTTTAACATCCAGCTTCTTTGCTTCTGGTCACCAGTAGCATGTTAGCCTGTGTGGTTTTTTCTTGCTCCTAAAATGGTTCACAATCCTCCACGCTTTTCTGGAGCCTGTGAGGTTTCCCTTTAGACATTAATGTCTCTGTCACACATATTTTCCCTCCACCTTGCTCACTTCAGTTTTCTTTTTGCTTTCCTTCTAGTGTAGTGATGGGCTTCAAGGGAATGGCAACTGTCTCTGCTTTGAGGGTTTCAAAGGAATAGCCTGCCACATCTGCTCAAACCCAAACAAGCATGGGGAGAACTGTGATGAAGGTCTGTAATTCCTCAAGAAAGCAACCCTGATGGGTAACAGGCAGTAAACTGAGCAAAGTGGGCGTGGGAATGTAGGCATGGAACCTTTCCTAAGAGGGAGCTCTATGGACTAGTTTCACAAGGTAGGCCCTTCATTTGGGTTATTTCATGCTGGAGTAGGCAAAGCACGGATCAATGTCTGGCAGATGGAGTTGGGCTCAACTGAAAAATTCAGATCCAGATTTTGGAAACCCCCCCCCCCCCCCAGCAGTGTTTGAAAGTGTTTGGATCCATCTCTGTCAGGAGGGAATGACCCAATACATCTTTCCCATCTCTAAGTGCTCTGAGGGCCTGGAGTCCAGTGACTGAAGATAAAATGCTATCATCCTTGCTTACCAGCCCCAGATAGGGTCTAACCCTGATGGTTTTGAATGAGATGGCTTTGAACATCCATTTCCATTAGCGTAAAGGCACCCCCCCCCCCAGCTTTACTCATAATAACATCTTGCCAGATCCTTGGTTGGTATAAATTAGCATGACTGCATTGAAAACAGTGGAGCTGCATTGACTTATGCCAGCTGAGGATCTGCTCCATTAGGCATATTTTCAGGAAAAGCAGAAATGTCTCCCAGGTGACTTCTAAGAATTGAGAACTAATCTGACAGTCATTTGGCTTGAGAAGAGATTGCAAGAGAAATTGGAAAATCTAAAAAGTGCTCTCTCTGCAGGAGTTTGCCAACTCACCAGGCAACTGATTCTTCTCCGTGCGTTTGACAGATTGCGGTTGCATCCATGGAATTTGTGATAACAGGCCAGGCAGCAGGGGAACGTGCCAGTCCCATTCATGTAAGGATGGCTATACCGGGGAATTCTGTGACAGAAGTTCTCAGAACTGTGGCCCGACTGCATCTCAGTATTGTCACCAGAACGCAGTCTGCAGCTCCAACAACACAGCAAGGTTATTATTTACATTGCGGGGGGGGGGAGGTACACTGGGGCAAGGGCTGTGTCGCTGTGCATGTTTGTACAGCAGCTTGCACAGTGGGGCTTCAGTAATATAAATAGGATGTAGCCAGCTCTGTGTATTGGTGAGTATGTGGTTGTCTATGCCACAGGAAATCACAGTATCAAAGAATGTCCTCACCGTGTTAAAGATGTGCAATCCTCTCATTGCTGAATTTTAATGGGGCAGTGCTAGCAGACACCCTCTGCCTCGCTGCTCTTCTGTGCTTGGGAATTCATGTCTCTTTGTGCTTGGTTTTTAAGGTGCATCTGTACTGATGGCTATGAAGGGGATGGATTTTCCTGCCTGCCCATTGATCTGTGTAGGAAGCCGGAACGAGGAGGCTGTTCAGAAAATGTGAGTGGGTAACACGGAGGAAAACATTAGCTACTGGCTAGAGCTGGGCTCCAGGATTCAGGAGATCTGTTCCCAAATCTGCCACTGACTCGTGTGGCCTTGGACACATTATTGGACCTGCTTATGCCTCAGTTTCCCCTTCTGTGATATAGGGTTAAACCCCACTTACCTCCCAGTGGTGATGTGAGGTATAATGAATTCAAGTTTGTAAAGCACATTGATGGCTGTGACTGGACAGTGCTACAGTAGAGCAAAGCACAATCATGTTTTTTAAACTTCAGTGTGGGGAATGCATCTGGATCATATAAAGGGGAAGCAGATGGGAGTGGGGCAAATGAAGGATGGATCTCTTTAAGAAGGCCAGCTGCCTCTCGTCTTTGATTTGTTATCTATGAGCTCTTTTGCCTATGTCAGGCTGGAATGTCCTGGTGAGATCTTCCTTTTCCTTATGGAAAAATCCTATTTAATTCAATAGTGAATAATGTCCCTGGTATAGAATTCTATAGGATGGCTCAGAACACCGATAGAAAGGGTCTCATTCTCTATGAAATCAGATGTAATTTTAGAGTAATTGTCTATAGAACCCTTTTGGTTTCATCCCTGTTAGTACAAATCTATAGGATTTATCCATGGATTTTTCTCTCCCCACCCTGACTTTGGAACAATTAGAGTCAGGTCCCAGAGAATCCATCCCAGGTTTTATGCAAGACCTAGTTATGGAGACAGTAAAAACAGACCGATATTTTCACCCACGCCCTGAATCTGAGCCTCTTGGAGAGGTTGAAAAGTCTGCATTCCACAGATCTAAAAGAAGCCAGAAGTGGAAATGCCATAATATCATGAGGGAGTTCCTCCTGCATCATTGCCAGCCCAATGGGAAGTGCATGAAATCTAACAAGAGCACCTGTTCTCATAAGATTCACAACCCAATTTTGCAAAACTAAAGATCTGGATGGTTTGAGCAAGAATCTGTTTAATTGTTCATTCGAAGGTGTTCAGATACTGCAGTGATGGGGACTATCTAAATATCTAGATAGAAACCCACACTTCTGAGATTTGCCCATGGTTACACGTTAGGGTGGTGAAGTGGAGAGGTGCAGAAGGAATTGCAACGGTTTAAGAGGCTTTTTCCGAAACTATACCAAGTCTTTCTGCCTCTCTTCCAGTTGGTTTTTAATCAGTATTATTTTAGAAACCAAGTTTATTGTGCCTTGTTTTGGGAACCAGTCAGCTGCTATTTCCCATGGGTAACTGGGTGGTACCAGAGCAGGTGAGAGAGGTATTCCAAGATCCATTCATCTATTACAGGGACTGTTTATTATTATTTTTTGTAATCTACTGATGAATAGCGCTATATAACAGCCGGATATTATGATGATGCTGTTACACATCTGCAGCCTCCTGGGATTTTGCAGCAGTAGGTGTAATGCTGCCCTGTGGCTGGGTCATTGGCAGTGGGTTTGAACTTGGGTCCTCTGAATCTTAAATACGTGACTGCTACTGCTTGAGCCAGGGCTTTAACAGACTCCTCAACCTCTGTCTGTGCTCAGCCACCACTAGACAGGGAAAGAGCACCACACAGACTGTTTACTCAGCGCTTCGCAGCAACATCAGGGATAAAATTCTCATCCTCCTCCAGAACCCGTCTCCTACTGCTTGAGCTCACGGTGAATTTCTGTTAGCAGTGTAGGGCCTATGACACACAGCTGAGCAATTCTGATTCTACCCAATTGGGGGATACTGTTAAACATGTGCATTAGCCAGTTAATTATATTACTTCCTGGGAAGGTTTCTCATCCTCAGTGGTTTTATTTTAATTTGTTTTAATTTGAGTTTAATTTGCTTTTCTCCCCTCCCCCACAGGCCATATGTACCAGTACAGGCCCTGGTACTGCCACGTGTCAGTGTAACAAGGGCTGGACTGGGGACGGCAAAGCCTGTGTTGCTATAGATAACTGTGTGCTGGAGACCAGAGGGGGCTGCCACATGAATGCAGACTGCAGCTTTGTTGGACCTGGGCAGGTATATTCAGCATTAACTGGTCCATCGCTGAGATTTATGGACACTTGCTATGTACACAACACTGTAGCCGTCTGAAATTCTAGGAGCAGCAATTTTTGTTGCTCCAGGAACGTCAGCAGCAAGGCCTACTCGACTGGTGTTTCTGAAAGAAATTGGCTTCCATTAAATCAGCAAAATTTAGTCCTTATATAGTAAGTTTCAATGAAATACTAGTAACCAATAAAAACCTAAGAATTCTTTGAATAGCAAGGACTTAGTTTAATAACTTTTTTTTTTATTTAAAGCGCTCCCCACAGACACCTCTCTAGCAATCTTTCCCCATACACAGCATTGCACAACTAGTCAAGGGCATTATGGGGGTAGCTCCTTCTCCTGAAGCATCAGGTGTAGGCCACTGCCAGAAGCACAGCTTCATGGGCTGTTAGTCTTTCCTGCCACAGGGAGTTCTGGGTTCCTGTGTCCTGTAGGTTCTGGTTTCAAACAACTGATATGTGGAGGTAGGTTTGAGGAGTGTTAAAATATAAAATAAATACATCAAATAGCCACAGCAGTTAAAGTAGCCATCCATTTGGGCAATTTTCTGTCTCTCTAACCATCTTCAAAGTAGGAAGGCCCTTATTTTGGCCTGTATTTTTTTCTCATCTGTTGGCAAAATCCATGGTAGTCTTTTAATTTCTTTTTAATTAAAACAAGAGTTAGTAAATCAGCATTCCTGAATCTGACAGGATCCTCGGGGTCCAATCTGGAATGATGCTATTCTAGTGACAAACAGCAAACCCCTCCAGATGCTGTGATCACTCAGCCACCAGCATACAGAGACACACCCAGCTAAATTGCATGAATGCGCTCTAAGCCACGCATGAACTATACACAAGGAAACACCAGAAAATCTCCCAAGTCCCCAGCCTTGCACCCCAGAAATATACAGCCTTTTACACTGCTCAAGAGTAGACCTCCTCTTGAACAATGCAAGGTCATTAATCAGTTCACCATTTTGTCAAAGGATGGGGGACACATACCAGGCTTCGTATTCTGAGCAGATTCCCCAAGCACTTTAGACAAACTCACTGGTAAAACTAAAACGTTAAAATAAGCTTAGTAACTACAGAAAGATAGATTTTAAGTGATTATAAGTAGTAGACACATAGAACAAAGGTGGTTACCTAAGAAATAAAAGTAAAATCACAGTCTAAATTCTAAATTTTATCAGACCAAGCAAGAGTTGAATCAAACAGCTTTTCTCACAGCACTGGATGTTGCAGATAAGTTACAGTTCCTAATACACAGGCTGAATTTCCTTGTCAGTCTGGGACCAGTCTCCTCAGTTCAAAGTCTGTCTTCCCAGTAGTGTTGTTGTCTTCAGTGTAGGTCGGGTAGGAGAGAGATGGTCTAGTGATGCCACTGTCCCTTATTTTCTACTCTCAATTATGGTCCAGACATGTCCTGGTGGGCCTTGCTGAGTCAAGAGTTGAGCAATCCCCATTGTGTGGTGTTTGTGTAACTGAGTCATAGAGTTGAGCAATCCTCATTGTGTGGTGCTTGCACAACTGTGTCTTGTTTGCAATTCCCCTGCTGGTCAATGGCTCGTAATGGTCACTTAACGTACGTTTGGGTGTGGGTCACCACCTTTGTTGTCACTTGAGACCTAGCAGTGGGCGTCTCCCAAACTCGCAGCATATTTCAATAACAACCGTCTCAAGTTGTTGAGCAACAAGTTGAGCAAAATCTCAACTTTGTGTACAATGATGATATACACATTTTGACAGAACAGTGAATTTCAGCAAGGCATGCTTTGTATGAAATGCCACCACCATACCAATGATGAATATGGGGGTTACGCTGTGATACTTTGCGGTACAGTGTGTCACACTGAGAGACCCTACAATAACAAACTAGTGCATGCCGGAGTGCTTTATATTCATGAGCAACCCTACCATAACAAACCAGTGTGTGCTCCGTAACAGAGGGAAACAGCCTGGTAAAGAAATATTTCCATTTCAGACTTTCCAGGGACTGTTAACAACCCTGAGAAGAAAATCATTTTAAAAATTAACTTAAAAGTAGACCTTGACCCAGACTCATTGAAAGAGGGACGGCATTAGTTGTGCAGTTGGGACACTCTGATAGGTCCGTAGTGAAGATCCTCCCTCTCTCTTCTACTTTCAGAGCAAGTGTATGTGCAAGAGGGGCTATGCTGGTGATGGCTATAACTGCGACCCCATTAATCCTTGCAAGCTGGACAACGGTGGCTGCCATGATTTGGTGAGTAGCTGGAGAATTCTCCAAAATCCTTCATGGGAGAGAATGTCGGGCCAGATCCTCAGTGGATGTATTTCGGTGTAGTGCCACCGACTGCAATGGAGCTATGTTGATTTACACCCACTGATAATCTGGCCTAATCTGTCTGTCTTTGTTGTGCAATAATCACATCTACCTGTGATGAAGCATCAAGGCTTTGTGGCCATTCGTTTTTCTTGTTTGTTCACACTCCCGTGTTTCACGAGGTTGTGCTAGAAGGTTTGGGGCGGGGGCATAGTTCTTAGGTGTACAGTGAAAATACACTATTTCAGCATACAGGACCATGAGAGGAAGGATGGCATTGTAGTTAATGCCCTATCCTGGGATTTGGGAGACTGGAGATCAGTTCCCACATTTGCCACAGGGTTCCTGTCTGTTTGATTACACCGTAATCCTTCATTTTCTTGTCCTCACAGGCTGCGTGCAAGCCTCTTGGAGGAGGGGAGAGGTCCTGTGCTTGCGCTCCCGGTTACATGGGAGATGGATTTACATGTTATGGAGATGTATTAAAGGTAGGGAGAAAATGAACATTATTCTCTTTTAATACAAAGAACAAGGGTTTTTTGCAGTAGCTGACTGGCTCATACTAAAATCTGCAGGTGACGACAGCTGACGGTTTGAATCATAGAATTATAGAACTGGAAGGGACCTTGAGAGGTCATCTAGTCCAGTCCCCTGCACTCAAGGCAGGACTAAGTATTATCTAGACCATTCCTGACAGGTGTTTGTCTAACTTGTCTCCAATGATGGAGATTCCACAACCTCCCTAAGCAATTTATGTATGTACCAATGATACATGTTGATTCTGGACTTGATTATTAGAGGTTAAATATACATAATTTTACTAACAGTTGCTACTTCTTGAAGTATGTATAAAGTACTTCATTCGAAAACAAAATAATTAAAACCTATGTCAGCGTATGCTTCAGTAATGCTATCAATCCTTTGCCAATTTTCCATCCTGACTGATATGTTGAACTGTCCAGTTTGAAACTTCAGCATCAACTTGAAAAAAATCCATACGTCTGTTTGAGTTGTGTCCCATGAATTAGAGAAAAGGGAAGCGGGGAATAGTTTGATCCCTGCTGTATTATTGTTGTTCAAGATGTAGTGACAGCTCTCTTGATTTACTGAAGAGTATTGCTGTAGGATACCACCCTCTGCTTTTCCATCAAAATAGTTACAGTTCCCAGGAACCCATGTTGGTCGATGCTAGTTAAGCAGGGTTCCCCATACACTTACATACAAAGTGAAAAGTCAGACAGCAACTAAAAAAGGGACAAATCTACACAGAGAACATAATGACAGGTTTCAGAGTAACAGCCGTGTTAGTCTGTATTCGCAAAAAGAAAAGGAGTACTTGTGGCACCTTAGAGACTAACCAATTTATTTGAGCATGAGCTTTCGTGAGCTACAGCTCACTTCATCGGATGCATACCGTGGAAACTGCAGCAGACTTTATATACACACAGAGAATATGAAACAATACCTCTTCCCACCCCACTGTCCTGCTGGTAATAGCTTATCTAAAGTGATCATCAAGTTGGGCCATTTCCAGCACAAATCCAGGTTTTCTCACCCTCCACCCCCCCACACAAATTCACTCTCCTGCTGGTGATAGCCCATCCAAAGTGACAACTCTCTACACAATGTGCATGATAATCAAGTTGGGCCATTTCCTGCACAAATCCAGGTTCTCTCACCCCCTCACCCCCCTCCCAAAAACTTTGTGTGTGGTTTTTGGGAGGGGGGTGAGGGGGTGAGAGAACCTGGATTTGTGCAGGAAATGGCCCAACTTGATTATCATGCACATTGTGTAGAGAGTTGTCACTTTGGATGGGCTATCACCAGCAGGAGAGTGAATTTGTGTGGGGGGGTGGAGGGTGAGAGAACCTGGATTTGTGCTGGAAATGGCCCAACTTGATGATCACTTTAGATAAGCTATTACCAGCAGGACAGTGGGGTGGGAGGAGGTATTGTTTCATATTCTCTGTGTGTATATAAAGTCTGCTGCAGTTTCCACGGTATGCATCCGATGAAGTGAGCTGTAGCTCACAAAAGCTCATGCTCAAATAAATTGGTTAGTCTCTAAGGTGCCACAAGTACTCCTTTTCTTTTTACAGAGAACATACTTTCCCTCTCTCCTGCAAGGGGGGGTTGAGAATTCATGGTCTAACAGGGTCCCTGCCCACGCTTTTCCCCCTCTAGAGTACCTGATCTGACTCTTCTTACCATAGTCCGCATGGCAATCTGATGTATTTCCCCCTCTCCCTGGGTAGAGCATTAGGATGTAGGCCGAAGTTATAATGTAAACTACCAACAACAATTTCTGACTTGTGCCCTAGGTGTGTGATGTTGCAGAGCTCATATGCATCCTTCATTAATTAGAGAGGAGCCTAAGATCTGACTTGAACTTTGGGGAAGTTCTGATTTGGGTCTGGTTCTGAACTCTGTGCCCCATCTGAGTAGTTAGAAAAGGCAAAGGTTGTCAAGGAATTAATCACCTTAAACTTGAAATTAGATAAACTTGCAATACTTTGCCAATTATAAAAAAAAAATCAAGAGTTTAGATCCAGCTCTCTGACTTCGGAACACACCTTTGTGAGTGACACGTTGCTTCTGAAAGTTCTGTGTAGGCAGGCGGTAAGCACTTGACTCAATCAAGTTTGCTGTGTTTGAAACTTGAAATAACAAGGATCACAGGACCACCCTTCCCTCCCCCTGCTTCATCCCTCCCTACTAATCTTGGTGTTGCTTTCTCTTTTGGAAGGAGCTGGCCAGGAATTCCCACTTTGCAGGCTTCTATGAGTGGATTAAGGTAAAAAATGCTGACTGACGCAATTACAAGTGTTTTTGTAAAATATAAATTGTAAAAAAAAAAAAAAAAAAAAAGCAAAGATCAAAGATGCTGTTTTTAAATCTGCTGTTAAGAGGCAATTTTCCTTTGCATGTGTTGTTTAAAAAAAGGGGCGGGGGGGAAATCAAGCTGAACTTGCTAATGCATGGTACATTAATCAAACAGTCCCCACCTTTAGCTCTGGAAATGGTGGAATTTTTAAAATTACTGTGTATTTTAAAGTTTCAAATTAGTTGAGACAGTTTTATAGATTGTTCTAAATGGTTTGATTGATTGCATTTAGCTATGTTTTTAATAGCACCATGTGAAAGGTCAGTGAGGACCAGGCATGTACCCTCTTAAGTTCTCAGCACGATTTTATTACATAGGTCTGAGTGGTGAGTCACATGGCTAACTGCATGCGCTGAGATACCTGTTCTAGAGACTGTAACTGTGGACCCATTGGCTCGTAGGGCGTGTTTTAGGGACCATGCTTCTCTCTCTGGAAGAAACTGAGACCATCACACACTTGACCTTCATACTATATATTGCTGCTAACTCATGGCTCTTGTAAAGTAGCTGACTGCCTTGGGTGAAAGACAGAGACAAAAAAGTCATGGGACTAATATACAAATAGCGACCCTTCAAAAGTAAGAGTCAAGTTAAAAATTCGGGTAGCTCTTCCTTTCCCTTTCTTGTTACTGTCTTCTGTTCCCATTGGAACAGGGGGGTAAGCACTTCATGGAATGGAGTTGGCTACTGAAAATGTTCTCCAATACATGGGGCTAAATTTACAAGCAGGCACAACACCCATTCCATCAGTTACACCTGCATTTGCCAGATCATATTTGGTCCTTAGTCCAAATCTGGCCTTGGCTGTTCAAAGGCATTTACTGACTCAAGTGAATGTGCTCCTATTGGAACCATTTTTGAATAAGGTGACCTTTGGCACTGGCAATATAAAAAATATTAAGAACTTTCTCCTTCAGCAGCACCTGTTCTGGGGTTTGTTCCTTGAAGCTGCAGATTTCCTAGGTTCAGCATCCAGCAAATTAAGGTTGGACTGCTGTGGAAAAATTTTCCATGGCATTTGCTGACTCCCACCAGAACTTATTTCCCAGCCACCATCCCAACCACCAGCACAGCTCTGGGTACATCTGAATTTAAGCTTTAGTTCCACACACTAATCTTACATGCAGTGGGAGTGGGATCATAGCTACAAACATTTGTACTGCGCTGTAGATGTAGCACTGACTTGTTTTATTTGTGCATCTACTTGCTCTGGACGACAGAAGTCTCTCTTCAGCATCCCGGCAGGAGTCAATGTCACTGTTTTGGTGCCCTCAGAAGCCGCCATCAGAAACCTGAGCCAGGCCGAAAAAGATTTCTGGCTGAAGCCCTATACGCTGCCATTTTTAGTCAGGTATCGTTGCACTGTTACCATGCTCTTTAATTCAAAACAGCCCTAACTGAGGGCTGGAGATTGGCGTTCTCTCCGTATCATCACAGGGTAAAAACATAGCAGAGGTGAAACATCCAGCTGATGAAGTGTTTATTGGATGATTCAAACATAACAGAGGTTAGAAGATACAATGAAGGTTTATTAATTGCATATTAAAGGCAGGATGTTTCTCCCAGCCATGATGCAGAAGCAGCCCCACAGTGGGAGAAGGAACAGGGAATTCTCTCTGCATGCTGCTCTTTCTGCATAGAACATCTGGCCATACAGAAGATGTGAGAGGAGCATGAAACCTGCAGCTCTCTTACTTATCCACATCTTCTGGGGAGGGAAGGCAGGTGGTGACCCACAGAAATCTGGAGTTGGGCCCAGGGAAGATTAGTGGGATCAAAAAAGGGGAGGGTGTGTGAATACTGGCTGGGGAATATGGAACTGGTCAGGCTGGTGGGCAGGATGGAAGAGTTAAGGTCAGAGTTGTGACTGGTATTGAGGAGCAGGCAGATGATGGGAGGAGTTTTTAAAGCAGAGGGGAGAAGGAGAAAGTACTGAACTTGTGAGGAGAGGCAGCTTGGCTGAGTTGGTGCTGGAGGTGATGGTACACAGAAGTTGCTGCAGCTAGAACTGGGAGGGATCAAAGGTAACTCAAACCTGATGTTGCTGATGGAGAAGGGGAGAAATCTGGCATCTTCTTCCTTTTCAGAAGTGCAGGTGAGAAATGTGCATTAATGCCCCCCTATAATACTGGCTGCTGAGATTCACTATTGCAGCCAATTGCCTGGAAGAGTGGAGTGACCACCAAGTCCTCTGCTTTCCACTGAGCAGGGCTCAATCTCCCTGTCCCCTTCACACCTACCCCAGCAGAACTGGAGCAGAACAGTCCTGACTCTGTCCTCAGGCAGAGTACCAGGCTGTCTAGCTTAAGGGAAAAACAGAGCACCATCTGCCCCACATCCTGGGCTCCTCTTCCCCCTCCTTACCACACAGCAACCACTGGGCTGTGTCCATCCAGTGTTCATCCTCCTATCCATGCTCCCCTCAGTGTAGCTGCTGGGCTTATGCATCCTCATATCTGGTCCCAGTCAACTTTTGTATGTGGTTGCAACTATGCACGAGGTAGAAGGAAGGAGCATTTTGCCCAATGGGCCAATTTCTGGGGCCTCCTACAAAGCTAGAGTAAACTGGCCTTTCATGGGCAAGCTACACCAGGGTTAGGGAGGGACCACACATACTTATGAAGGCCAGATGTAGAGCAGCCGCTCGATGGCTGCAAATACAGCTCACTGGCTGTATAGCAGTTACAGGGCTGCATGGTGTATCTGTGTAGTTCATTGCCAGCAGTTTGGGTTTGGGGCAGATGTTTGCATTAGCTTTTATTGTATTCAACCCATTTCAGCCATCCCTAGTTGAAATGCCTCATTGAGGGACTTTGTGTTGTGGAGAGCTTAAGGACCAGGAGGGGAGGAGCTAGAGTACATGAGTTAACGTGAGCACTGGTTCAATGTCGCGATTAAACTCCCTGCAGAGATGAACTTTAGATAGCACCTACATCCTGTTGCAGAAATATCGAATCCTGGAAACACCTAAGGCTCGTAACCTCTTGCAGCTGAGTGACCTGCTATACTTTCAGATTAGCTTGAGTGATAGAGGGCTGCATGTTGTCAGTTGTCATCACCATACCAAGGGATTAATGCACATAATGACGTGGATATTGAGAGGAGGCCAGGCCCAGGGTTGTGGAGAGCAAGCTACATGATCAGACGGCAGCCAAGATAAGCCAGTCTACTTCAGAGGTCTGTGTTATAAAATGTGCTCTCAATTCTTCTTTACATGCACCTGTCACCTACAGGGCCCATTTTCTCCAAGGTTCCTTCACCAGTGAGAAGCTCAAAGAGTACAAGGGTGAGGAGTTACCCACTCTCAATCCACGGACCAGATGGGAGATAACCAACAGCAGTGGCGTAAGGGCTTTTTAATTGACGTGTGTATATTGGTAGCAAATTAAACAACACGTTTAGGGATATACTGTGCTGGAGGAGCCATTGGTGAGGACAATGCCATTAAATTCCTGATGTATCATGTAAGTCTAAGGTGCTGCAGGGGGCTTTGGACACAGATTATGTTTTGTTTCACGCCGCTCAGTGACCTACAATGTCCTCATGTTTCCCTCTTGTTATTTTTCAGGCTATAACCATTCAGAATGCAATCATTGTAGTAGCTGACATTCCTGCTATTAATGGCACTATTTATATCCTAAATAAGGTAAATCAGTAAGAACGACGTCTGGAAATACTAGGTTATATTGATGTAACACACTGGTTTTCTGTTGTTTATGGAGGTGTGGGGGATTCAAACAGGATCCAAGTAGAAGCATATAGACAAAAGTAGATCTGGATATTCAGAACTCATTCCAGATGCTGCTTGTGCAGCAGCATTTATATTTAAATCACTGCCCTCAAACTGTGTAGAAGAGTCCAATGCTTGGCTTTTCAAGAAAAGAGTCAAGGCCTGTCCATTCTGGGAGCAGAACCATGCTAACTACAACCATGCGTAATTATTGTCATTGTAGGGCAGGATTGCCGTGTGCTTTTCCCAAGCAGTCTCTGACCTGTGGTCAAGCTCATCTTTGTCTTTCTTGCGCTCAGGTTTTGTTACCACCTTTAGGAGATATCCCACCAAGTCGCCCCGGTCTGCAGCAACAGCTTGATATGGTCCCTGCATTTACTCTGTTCAAGGAGTTGTTACTGGTAAGCAATTGTTTGGATTCTATTGACTACTAAGTGTAGGAAGTTTTTTTGATAGTATGAAGCCACTGAACCAGCCTAACATTAGATCCAAGCCTGCATGGACAGCCAAGGAAAATCATGGTGATTTTTGTGGTGCTCCCAGGCTATGTTTTGGGACTAGGACAGATTTATAAAGCTGGCTAGCCAGCCTCCCAAAGAAATGAATAACTCCCACAGGGGATCAGACCTCACAGAAATAGAACAAGCCACACCTAATGAAAACTCCTGTTTTAGCTATAAAGCCTCTTTGGAATGGTTAGTTTCTTTGGGAGGTCTGGTAGACATTTTTTTAAATTTTAGCAACTTATTAAAATCATGGACTGGATCTGTAAGACCTTTTGTGTGTTTGTGCACGCGCACATGTACACACCTCAGAATGATAACAAACACTAGAGATGATGCGCAAGCAGGGGACTCGTAGATACACACTGTAAATATGAGAGAGGCCCATTTATCCAAGAAGCTGGGCCAGCATCAGCCAAGCAAGACTTTGGCAGGGTGGATTGCTGCTGTTTCCCATGACTGTCCTGGAAGTCACCTTGCATCTCATCCAGTTTTAAATCATTTCTATTGGAGTTCTTGCCCCAAGCCTCCACCTCCCTAGCTGATAGTCATATTTTATCTTTTTTCATTTGTTTTGGGTTTCTTGTTTACCTCTCGTGCTCTTTTAAATAAAACTAGTTCACTCACTAATATCCCTATTTTGCAACTTTTAGCAGTACCAGCTGATTGGAAAAATTGAGTCCTCTGAAAAATATACCATTTTTGTCCCAGGAAACAATTCAATTGAGGAATATTACCACGCTTCCAACATTACCCAACTGGTAAGATCACTGTTTGTTTACAGTCTGACTGTGTGTGGTAGTTATCAAGTACGGGGGCCATATTATACCATCAAACTTTAGATCTGAGTCCCTAATGAGGAATTCTGCCTAAAATTGTTTTAGTGTATAGAATAGCCAGGAGAAGTCATGTTTCCATACTGCTAACCGTCACCTGCTGAGCTTGATTCTGGACTCCAGCAGCTGCAGCTGGTGAAAGGGATCTCTGGGATCAGGAAGGGTAATGACAGGGAAGAACAGCAGAAAGAAGAGGAGGCATGGGAGTGGGTAGAGTGGGGGGGAAGATGTCTGACATTAGGAAGCATGGCAGGAAGGTGTCTCTGCAAGGGGGAGTGAAAGGAAGAGGTTCTCTGGGCTTGGCAATGGAGACAGGTGAAGCAGCATATAAGGAATTTGCCAGACCATATTTAAAATGGCCACTGCTACACAGTGTTGGCCATTTTCAATATCTGGACTCCTTACTTTAAAATTAGATTTGTATGTAGGCAGATCTAGCAAAATGTCCAAACTCATGGACAGTGCTTATGATTCAGGTAATTGTCCAATCCCTTAAAGAGACTTCCTAACACCTTTCTGGCTTTTTGAACAAACCCAGTCTTACAGGGTTGTTGGACTTAGTTCTAGAGCTGGTTATGGACATACCTAAGACTTGTGGACTTAGTTATTTCTACACTGTACTTACCTCTAGCTACCTAATATCTGTTTATGAAACAATAATAGGCTAAATGTTTTGCTTCCTGCTGGTCTTGATTTCCAGGATAATGACACTGTGCAGTACCATGTTGTACTTGGGGAGAAGCTCTCCTCTACAGACTTGAAAAATGGAGTCCATAAAAGCACAATGTTAGGATTCTCCTACTGGCTAATGTTCTATAAAAACAACAACCAGGTAAGGATGGGAGGGTTCTACTTGCTGTTCTAGGATGCCGTTGCACAATTTGTGGGGGAAGAGTCAACATGGTTTTTGTAAAGGGAAATCACGCCTCACCAATCTACTAGAATTCTTTGAGGGGGCCAAGAAGCATGTGGACAAGGTCGATCCAGTGGATATAGTGTACTCGACATTTTCAGAAAGTCTTTGACAGGGTCCCTCACCGAAGGCTCTTAAGCAAAGTAAGCTGTCATGGGGTAAGAGGGAGGGCCCTCTCGTGGATCGTTAACTGGTTAAAAGATTGGAAACAAAGGGTAGTGATAAATTACCAGTTTCCAGAATGGAGAGAGGTAACTAGTGGTGTCCCCCAGAGGTCTGTGCTGGGACCAGTACTGTTCAACATACTCATAAATTATCTGGAAAAGGGGGTAAACAGTGAGGTGGTAAAATCTGCAGATGATACAAAACTACTCAAGATAGTTAAGTCCCAGGCAGACTGCTAAGAGTTACAAAGGGATCTCACAAAACCGAATGACAGAGCAACAAAATGGCAGATGAAATTCCATGCTGATAAATGCAAAGTAATGCACATTGGAAAACATAATCCCAACTATACCTATAGAATGATGGGGTCTAAATGAGCTGTTACCACTCAAGAAAGAGATCTTGGAGTCACTGTGGATAGTTCTCTGAAAAAATCCACTCAATGTGCAGTGGCAGTGAAAAAAGCTAATAGAATGTTGGGAATCATTAGGAAAGGGATAGAGAATAAGACCCAAAATATGATAATGCCACTATATAAATCCATGGTAGGCTCACATCTTGAATACTGAAGGCAGATGTGGTTGCCCCATCTTAAAAAAGATACATTGGAATTGGAAAAGGTACAAAAAAGGGCAACAAACATGATTAGGGGTATGGAACAGCTTCCGTATGAGGAGAGATTAATAAAACTGGGACCTTTCACCTTGGAAAAGAGATGACTGAGGGGAGGTATGATAGAGGTCTATAAAACCATGACTGGTATGGAGAAAGTAAATAAGGAAGTGTTATTTACTCCCATAACCCAGGAACTAGGGGTCACCCAGTGAAATTAATAAGCATCAGGTTTAAAACAAACAAAAGGAAGTATTTCTTCATACAATGGCTATTAGCCAGGATGATCAGGGATGCAAAACCATGCTCTGAAGTGTCCCTAGCTTCTGTTTGCCAGAAGCTGGGAATTGGTGACAGGGGATGGATCAATTGATGATTACCTGTTCTGTTCATTGACACTGAAGCACCTGGAGTTGGCCACTGTCGGAAGACAGGATACTGGGCTAGATGGACCATTGGTCTGACCCAGTATGGCCATTCTTATGTTCTTAATTAAAACTTTGGCTGCACTATGATACGTAGGCTTCCATTTCTAGGTCACTGGTTCAAACGTAGTTGTGACCAAAAATTGCTCCCATCTGGAATCAATTGAGAGGCCTGTGTGAAGTGAATTATGGGGTCTATTCTGTGTCCAGTGGACTGGCTCTCAGTTCAGTACAGGTGTTCTGATCATTTAAAAAAAAATCATGGCAATTGTGCCCCATCCATACCCTCTTATTGCCCATCTCAGCAGGGAGGCCAGGGGCAGAGTGAACCATGAAGAATGAATTGTCCTATAAAGCTCGCTCCTCCTGGTTAAGGCCATGGCAGCCATCTCCATGCTGTGCATAGTCATAACAATGTACTCTTAAGTGCCATCAATTCAGCACTCTCTTTTGCAGTTTTTTGAAGAAAAACCAAAATAAATTAAAAGAAAAATAATTTCCTAACTAGCTGTAAAAAAAAAAAAAAGGAAAAAAACCCCCATTTTGAGATCTATGGATGAAAAACAATATAGAAGAGCTAAGTATTAGTATTCTGAATAATAATCATTGTACAACATTTTCCTGTGGTGGTGTGCTTTTTTCCCCATGCTTTCTGTGAGTCATGAAATCTTCTCTTCTAAAACAGCAAGCAGGGGAGACATATCAGTCAGCTCTCCATCTTTAGAGCAGAAGCAGTCTGTTAGGATAGAATGCTTTCTAATGTAAGTAGATTAATTTGTATTATTCTGGAGGGTATTAGGTGTCCTGTACCTGTAACTACTTCAGTTAGTGAGCTTGTCAGAACTAAACTAAACCAAACATGTTTCGGGTCTGCTCAGTTTTTAGCTAGGAGATCTTCGTGGTCAACCAAGGAACTGCAGCAAGTGGTGATGATTATTCATTAGGTGTGATGCTGAGAGTCCCCAGAAGACACTTGGGGGTGCTATTGATGGCATCCCCTTTTGGATGAGATGTTAAAAAGAAGAGTTCCTCAGCACCTGTCACTGAAGCACTCATGTCACTCTTTATAAGAGTTAGTGCAGTTGACCCCAGTGTTCTGTTTGATTTGCATCCTGGGCAATTATATTCTGTCTACCTTAAAAAAAAAATCCACTGTAATTTTTACTAGAGAAGTTTGTGCATGCAGAATAGCTGAGGCGCAGCCACTCCAGTGGTGGATGAGCAAAATATACAGTTTGAAAGCAGCTGGATGCTGTAGGATGAAAGGCCTTTGTTAGTTGTATGGTGGCTCTGTTATTATCATGGTGGCATCCTAGCTTTCTGATCGTTAACCAGACTGTTTTCTTCTCTTTGCAGACATTTGTAAACAACGTCCACTTAGATGGTAAATTTTTCGAAACCAAGAATGGGATGTTGATTGGGGTTTCTGGGGTTCTACAGATTCGGAAAAATCGTTGCACTGCCAATACCACAGTGATTCAGAAGGTAATTAGCTTTACATAAAGGTAATCACAGCATCAGAGAGCTCTGATATATAGTCGTCTTAACTCAGTCACAACCTGATGGCCTGAACCAGCTAATCTCAACTATACTTCTGTACAGAGCAGCTGCTCACTATGGGCTTGACACTCACATTGTTGAGCCACCTGCAACTCCGAGGCACTGGGGAGTTGTGGGGGCTCAGCATCTCTTAGGATCGGGCCCTGTACTTTTAGATGTAGTTCAATAAACTGCCACATTCACAGATGTAATTCCATACGTTGCTATAGCTGAGAAATTACATTGCATTTCCATGGGTGTGCTAAGGAGGAGGATTTGTTTCATGTTACATTCTGGCAGTAGTGTTTGTGTTCACAGTTCCATGTTAAAAATAAGACATTGCATGAAACAAACCCATAATAGCCAGGATTTCGCTACTAGAATCATTATGTGCTCAGTTCATTGTTTTGAGCTGGTGAATTTAACGTCTTGATCCATTGTCCAATGTCCTCTCTCTATATATGATGATTTGCAGAACACTTTAAAACTAGCATTTGAGTAGGACATTTTTAAAGGGACTGTGTGTGACTTCTCCTGTTTCTTGTCCCTAGTCGAAATGTGCTAAGTGTGACAGAGGGATCAAGTGTCCTTCTGGATCGGTCCTGGCGGTAAGTCTCTGATTCGTTTCATACCCTTGCATGTGGTTTAGGGAAAGCAGCAGTTTTGTTTTCAGCGGTGTGAATTGTGGAGGTAGGTTATGGCAAGCAAGAGGCCAACCCACTATTTGCTCATTCTTCCCTTATATTTATTAAAGAAAAAAGAGAGGTGTTTCCTGTCCTCATTGTTCATGCGTAACCACAGATGGGTTGAGGGCAAATGTGGGCTGTTCCAGCTGGAGAATATGGCACCCTGAACCTTCTCATGGAGCCAATAGTCATGCTGTGCTTGAATTGAAGGATTTCTTTAGAACATGCAGTCTAGAGTGGGGAGTCTGTTGAGCATGGTCTTAATCCATCATTGTGTTCCCATCTGCCTTTTAGGGAATTAGCTGATCTTTGGGTCTCTGCCAGCTACTTTATTTAGGCTGATTGCTGAGGGGCCTTGTACCAGTGGAAGAGGGAGCTCTGGGAAATTCCCAACCCCCCATGTGAGCAGAGGGGGGGATGAGCCACATCCATAGCTCAAATCAGATGCTGCAATGATTAAACCCTGAATACATAGTGGCAGTGGAGTCAGAGAAGAGTCCAGAGCACCTCTGTGAAGGGGGAAAGGCCATTGGCCAAGTAGAGGCTGGTGGAGAGTGAGATTATTGCCTACATTGGTTGGATGGAGGAAAGTGGGAGAGAAAGGGGGAGAGGGAGGCAGAGTTTGGGGACAGAGAAAGGGGGCTGATGCACTGAAAAGAATCTATTTATCTTCAATCGCTCCGAGCAGAACAATTTCCCCATTTTTATATCCATACATCCACCCTGCAATGTCTTCCCCTCCCAGTGGCTTAGTCTGAAGAAACCCAGTGCAACCATTTAAACTGTGTCCTCCACTTGTGGGGTACACATTGAGACCTTACCTGACGTCTTTGGGGAGGGGAGACGGATTCTGGTGTTGTGAGCTTTCATACACAGCGTATGCTGGGAGAGGGTTACGGTAAGAGAATGCATTTCAGTGTAACCAGCCCTGTATTCATGGCACTTGGGGATGAAATATACAGTTGTGCAGAGGGGCTGGCACAGTGCTTAGGCACTACTAAGTCTCATTTCAGACTTATTTTGAGGGCTTAAGTGGTGAATATTCCTTGTACTGGCCCTCTGAATGCAGTACATGCCCAAATTCTGGTCTATTTAACCCAGCAGAACCTTTCATTGACTTCAATGGCCATCTCACACAAGTATCAGTGAGTAGGATTTGGCCTGAGATCTCTTGTTTTTCCAATACTGTTGCTAGGGAAAACCAGTTTTTCCAGATTAAACTGTTAGTGAGGGTCACACAGATGGGTTCACTTGCCTCTCTGACTTGCCACTTTGTTTTTCAAAGACTGACAAATGTTTGAAAAATAATCAAGTTCTTCCTGCTGGTGGCAGTACTGCATTACACATTGGTGACGTGTGGCACTATTGGTTTATCTAATTCATTACATACCAAAAAGCATGCCAGGCACTTTCTCTTTTACAGGCAGATGTAATGGTTTTATGGAGAATAAAACTCTGGATTTTAGTCATCTGGAGTAACTACACATCAGGGCCTGGGATGCTGGTTTGCTCTCAGCTCTGACATTGTTGAGTTCTTATTGCCTTTCTTACAGACAGGATAAATAGTGTTGTTTTTCTGTTTCACCAGTGCATGGGCTGGCTCTGATATATGCCTGCTTTGATGGGCTGCTGGGTTATAATATTTTTTTAATTTTATCTGCAGGAAACTCCAGGAAAAGGGAAGATGCCACACTGTCCATATAAGTCTGGACTTTCAAAAGTAGTTGGTTGTTATTTCACCTGTGTTAAAGTTTCCTTAGTAAGTTCAGATTTTAAAGTACATTAACAATAATTTTCAGATTATTGTGAGAGACAAATCTTATGGCATTTTCATACAAGAAGGGGTCTGTGGGCGGGTCCTGAAAAAAACAAACTTGCAGAGATTTCGGTACATTTGGCAGAGTTTTTGTTCCACTGGGGGGGTTTGTAACAGTTTTCCAAATTTTCATGTGTTAATATTACCCCTTTGGACCTGAGAGGCTAGTCAAAGATTGGGGCCCTGTGGATGTTCCAGTTGGGAGCAGAAGTTGAAAGAGTCTAATATTTTCTTTGATGCAGTTTTGTTTATATAAAAGGCCTGTGTGTCTGAATGCAAATGGAATCAAAGAGCAGGAAACAGGTTATTTTGCTCACAGCACCAAAATAACTGTCTTCGCCTGCACTCTGACCCAAAAACCTCTTCCCAGGTTCTTTCAGGGTCAGCCACCATGCTTGGGCTCTCTTCCTCTGTCTGTTCTTGTCTCTTTTCCCTCCCCTACACACATTCCCAGAGCAATACTCAGGAAAAGCTCCCTGGTGGGTTCACACACACCTTTTGTCTTAGGTGGGATTTAAGTTTACAGTTACTTTAGCTGAAGGAGGAGTTCCCACCTACCAGTCTCAATGGGGTTTTAACTCAACCCATAACAAGATTTCACCCAGCCCATTACCATAGTTCTCTAATACATACATTTTGGCAGACTAAATTGTGTGACTAAGCTGACCAATTGAAACTGACAATACAAAAAATGAAAACAAAACAAAAAAAATCCCAATAGGTCCTTTTTTTTTTTCATTTGTTGAAAATTGAAAATTTGTAAACAGAAAAATTTGAAAGTAATTTAAATGATTTTTCAAAAATATTGTTAGAAACATCTTAGATAGAAAAATGTCAGTAATCTCTGGTCTGTGCATGTCTGTTCACTAGATGTATGTGCATGTGTCCAAATTCACACCAGCATCTGGTGCAGGCTTTTGTATAGGGCTCTGAACCATCTGGGAACGGAGGGATTGTGGGCAGTGCAAGGTGTCTGCAACCTCCCTTCCCCATGGCGGGAGGCTACTGGGACCTAGCACAGCCAGGCGGGGCTGGTCCAGGAGGGGCATGGCCACGGTAGCCAGGGGACAGAATCATAGAATATCAGGGCTGGAAGGGACCTCAGGAGGTCATCTAGTCCAACCCTCTGCTCAAAGCAGGACCAACTAAATCATCCCAGCCAGGGTTTTGTCAAGCCGGGCCTTAAAAACCTCTAAGGATGGAGATTCCAGCACCTCCCTAGGTAACCCATTCCAGTGCTTCACCATCCTCGTAGTGAAATAGTGTTTCCTAATATCCAACCTAAACCTCCCCCACTGCAACTTGAGACTGTTGCTTCTTGTTCTGTCATCTGCCACCACTGAGAACAGCTGTCCTCCATCCTCTTTGGAACCCCCCTTCAGGTAGTTGAAGGCTGCTATCAAATCCCCCCCTCATTCTTCTCTTCTGCAGACTAAACAAGCCCAGTTCCCTCAGCCTCTCCTCATAAGTCATGTGCCCCAGCCCCCTGATCATTTTCATTCCCCTCCACTGGACTCTCTCTAATTTGTCCACATCCTTTCTGTATTGGAGGGGCCCAAAACTGGATGCAATACTCCAGATGTGGCCTCACCAGTGCCAAATAGAGGGGAATAATCACTTCCCTCAATCTGCTGGCAATGCTCCTACTAATGCAGCCCAATATGCCGTTAGCCTTCTTGGCAACAAGGGCACACTGCTGATTCATATCCAGCTTCTCATCCACTGTAATCCCCAGGACCTTTTCTGCAGAACTGCTGCTTAGCCAGTCGGTCCCCAGCCTGTAGCGGTGCATGGGATTCTTCTGTCCTAAGTGCAGGACTCTGCACTTGTCCTTGTTGAATCTCGTCAGATTTCTTTTGGCCTAATCCTCCAATTTGTCGTGGTCACTCTGGACCCTATCCCTACGCTCCAGCATATCTACCTCTCCCCACAGCTTAGTGTCATCTGCAAACTTGCTGAGGGTGCAAGCTATCCCATCATCCAGATCATTAATGAAGATGTTGAACAAAGCCAGCCCCAGGACCAATCCCTGGGGCACTCTGCTTGATACTGGCAGCCAAATAGACATCAAGCTGTTGATCACTACCCGTTGAGCCCGACGATCTAGCCACATTTCTATCCATCTTATAGTCCGTTCATCCAATCCGTACTTTTTTAATTTGCTGGCAAGAATACTGTGGGAGACCATATCAAAAGCTTTGCTAAAGTCAAGATATGTCACATCCACGGCTTTCCACAGAGTCAGTTATCTCGTCATAGAAGGCAATCAGGTTGGTCAGGCATGACTTGCCCTTTGTGAATCCATGTTGACTGTTCCTGATCACCTTCTCTCCTCCAAGTGCTTTAAAATGGTTTCCTTGAAGACCTGCTCCATGATTTTTCCAAAGACTGAGGTGAAGCTGACCAGTCTAGTTCCCTGGGTTCTCCTCCTTCCCTTTTTAAAAGATGGACACTATATTTACCTTTTTCCAATCGTGCTGTATCAATATGCCGTATCCAATATGATGATACATCATTTCACTGCTGCAGCCTTCACCAGCTGGCTTCCTATGCTGTCCTAGATGGAAGTCAACGCTGCCGTATGTGGCATAACCTCCAGGGTAATAATTTTTTTCCTACTCCCCCCCCAGACGTTCTGGTTAAACTTGAATTTATGCTGGAAATGGCCCACCTTGATTATCATACACATTGTAAGGAGAGTGGTCACTTTGGATGGGCTATTACCAGCAGGAGAGAGAGTTTGGGGGGAGGGGGGGCGGAGGATGAGAAAACCTGGATTTGTGCTGGAAATGGCCCACCTTGATTATCATACACATTGTAAAGAGAGTGGTCACTTTGGATGGGCTATTACCAGCAGGAGAGTGAGTTTGGTGGGGGGGCGGTCAGAGGGTGAGAAAACCTGGATTTGTGCTGGAAATGGCCCAACTTGATTATCATACACATTGTAAGGAGAGTGATCACTTTAGATAAGCTATTACCAGCAGGAGAGTGGAGTGGGAGGGGGTATTGTTTCATGGTCTCTGTGTATATAATGTCTTCTGCAGTTTCCACAGTATGCATCCGATGAAGTGAGCTGTAGCTCACGAAAGCTTATGCTCAAATAAATTGGTTAGTCTCTAAGGTGCCACAAGTACTCCTTTTCTTTCAGTAATGTTGTGGCCCAGTTGGTCCAAGTGTATAGCCAATATTCAGGGCCTTGCGGGGTTGTTTGTGTTAGGATGTGAAATTGATTATGTGAGTTAGGTATATTCTTTGGTGCAACCCTGTTTGTTTATAAAGAATGTTCACAAAGCCCTGTTTCCCTGAACATGGCAGAAACAAACAGCAGGCAGTTTCCTTGTTATCTCTTTCCAAGTCTGCCTCTCCAGTGAGTTCTGTGCCTAAGAAGCTCTGTCTCTGCTGCCTCTCTGGGCCGTGCTCACGACTACTTCTCTCCTTTCCTGCTGGCTTTTTCTGTCTAAGGGCTTGTCTACACTGGCACTTTACAGCACTGCTACTTTCTCGCTCAGGGGGGTCAGAAAACACCTCCCTGCGTGCAGCAAGTTTCAGCGCTGTAAAGAGCCAGTGTAGACAGTGCACCAGCGACGGGAGCACGCTCCCTGTGCTGGTAGCTACGTCCCTCGTGGAAGTGGGTTTTTAGAGCGCTAGGAGAGCTCGTTCCCAGCGCTCTGCCGCGACTACACAAGCCACATTAAAGCACTGCCAGTGTGAACTAACGCTAACACGCACAATTCCCCAAACGATCCCCTAGCCCCTGCATTTGCAACCAGTTCCAGGGAAACTCCCTCAAGATGCATGGGTTGGTCCTCCTTAGGGTTAGCCATCAGGCCCAGGGTCTTGGGCAGTAGCCTGTTGTTGTTTCCATCTATACTATAGAAAAGGGTATTTAGTTACTCCTTCCTTTTAGTTTGGCACATTCATCACCCGTAACCAGATCTGTGATTGTTTATAGAGCCAAAGACCTGCTTGATGGCAGCCATTAACATCTTCTAGCATAACAATATTTTAAACTGGAAAGTGTCCATACACCAATATGCACCTTTCAATATATGTCCAGCACAGAGTGTTTTCTTCTGAGTGACGGTATAGCTTTGCTTTCGTATAAATTCCTGGTTACTTCTTCCATTCTACTCTGTTATTACTAATTCTCTCTAAAAACGTTTTTCTAACCTCCAGCAGCGCTGTGTGTTTGCTGGTCTTAAATTTGTTCTCCCTTGTTTTAATTTGTCAGCCTCATAAAATGCCAAATTCTGATCTCAGTTACAGGAATTGAAATAATTTCTTTAGGTTTATGCCATTATAACTAAATTCTGAAACTAGTACAAGCTGTTCAGTAGCACCCATCTTTTCTATAATCTGGTTTTTAAATTCCACAATTCTTACCCCCTCTTTAGAATAAATGGAATGTCTAGTTATTTTGTGTGCTTACTGTACATTTGTATTATAAGTAATATACTCACTTACATTCTTATATCAAGGGTATATTTTATTTTTATTTATATAATTCCTTTTAATATCACATTGCTAAATAGTATCTAGAGAATCTCTCTTGATTTTCTTGCCTGTAGTGCGGGGGTCGGTAACCTTTCAGAAGTGGTGTGCCGAGTCTTCATTTATTCACTCTAATTTAAGGTTTTGCATGCCAGTAATACATTTTAACGTTTTCAGAAGGTCTCTTTCTATAAGTCTATAATATATAACTAAACTATTGTTGCATGTAAAGTAAATAAGGTTTTTAAAATGTTTAAGAAGCTTCATTTAAAATTAAATTAAAATGCAGAACCCCCCCGGACCGGTGGCCAGGACCCGGACACTGTGAGTGCCACTGGACATCAGCTTGCATGCTGCCGTTGGCACGCATGCCATAGGTTGCTTACCCCTGCTGTAGTGCTTCCTGTAGACCCAAATGAAAGTTGTTGAAATGGAATTTCAGAGCATAAAAACTAAACTGATTTATTTTTGTGTCAAGGCGGGGTTAACAGATATGCTATTTTCAACTCACGACAGTCTTAAGTTAATAAACTTAGCAGCTACTGTCAATTAACATGGACATATGAGACAAGTCTAACAGTATATTTGCTGCTAGTGTGTCGTCATAATCAGCAATTATCAAATGATAAAATAAATATAGTAGCTACGTAAATACTATACGTGGGCCAAAGAGGGATGATTTCAATGATGTAGCATTTTCTATCCTTTGAGATGCCTTACTCCAGTCTATTGTGTCCTTTCTCAAAGGTCTCTGTCTGCTGTCCAGGTTACTATGGACATATGTGTGAGATGTGCCCAGGAAAGCCAGGCAGCTCGTGTTCTGGGAACGGAGTGTGCCAGGACGGCATTACTGGCAGCGGGGAGTGTCGCTGTCATGAAGGCTTCCATGGCACAGCCTGTGAGATGTGTGAAGTGGGCAGATACGGAGTGGGTTGTAAATCAGGTGAATTCACAGTTGCTATTGAAACTTGGAACTGCCATTGAACTCACACAGGGAAGAATGAGCTCCTCCATGTTTTGTAGGGCAGTTTGTGGGACACTTGCATTGCCACTGCCTGAACTGTATCTGTGTTGTGGATACAGTACTAGAGAACTTCCATTCCCAGGCCTTTTAATCTGGCTCACACAAGCACTGCTCACACAAGCACTGACGTTCCCTTAATATTTTTCTTAAAGAAACTAAAACTTCATCTCTCACATGTAGGAATGTATTGATTTACAAAGTACCAGACTTCTCTTTGCTCATTAGAGCTAGCTGGTTTGACAACGGCATGGTGTTTCTCCACAGTGTGTACTTGCAGAAATGGAATCTGTAATGATGGGTTGCACGGAGATGGGAGCTGCGAATGTTTCCAAGGTTGGGAGGGCATCACCTGTGAAAGAAGTAAGTGTCTGAGGGAGGCACATGCAGTGTAAGATTCTTTTCACACAGGCCGGGTGACTGCTGAGCATGGCTTGCTTTTGTTAGTTTGTGATACAGCTAAATATTTCAGTGACCCTGACTGGTAGTTTTGGATTGATTTTTTTCTTCCCCCCTTTGGCACCATATGATGATAGGGTTGCCCCCTTTCTAATTGCTGGAAATGGGACCCCTGACACCCTGCCCTTACTCCACCTCTTCACCCAAGGCCCCGCCCCCATCACTCGCTCTTATCCCTCTTCCCCCTGTTGCTTCGTGGACTGTCTTCACCTCCATCCCCACCCTCCAGCTGGGCTCCCTCTGCTCTGGGGCTGGGACGGGAGCTGCTGCAGCTTGACAAGGAGCCTGCCTGCTAGGAGGCAGCCCCAGCGGAGCAGGGGCTGGTGTGGGTTAGTGACCCGGCACCGCTCGCCACCGCACAGTAACCTGACTTTTGGTGTCCAGTCAGTACATCTGACTGAACACTGAGCCAATTTTGAGTTTTTTATCCTAGACAGCTGAAACAGTGGAGCTGTTAGTAGGCTGGAAAGTGAAGTGGCGTTCCTGTCTTCTCTTGCAGGAATTGGGATTGATTTGTGTAATAACACTTGCCACCTGATGGCCAAGTAAGTACAACCTTGGTGCCAAGGACATAAAACAGTGTGTTTGTGGCTGTTTTACGTGGACTTGACTTTGTTTGTGAAAACATGGAAGGTTGGTGTGGGGAACTGAACACTATATATTAATTAATATACCTGCATAATTATTTATTCCACCCTTTGAACTCATCTTGTGTTTAAAGCCCCTATTCTTTCTCTGGAGGAGTGAGTGTGTGTGTGTGTGTGTACGAACCCTTCCCAAACACAGTCTGTGGTGTGGAGACTGAAGGCAGACTGTGCCTAAGCTGAATCATGCTTAATTTGCAGGCACATTAATTTCAGATTACATCCCCCTTCTAGAAATGAGACAAGCAGGCGGGTTGAAATTAAGAACTGAAAAATGCTGGCACTCTGCTGAGCTCTGAGCAGGGTCTGGCTGGTTACTGGATGACATACACAATGTTAAAATGTGGCAATTGGTGCTAACATTAAGTAGGCTTAACAGTATTAACTAGAAGACACTTTAGGGTTGGGGAATGGGGGCGTTGTACGTATTCAGTGAGCATTTAAGTACAGGTGACAGGTGCTAGACTGAACAGGCCCAGGTAAGACAGCAGCAATGCGAGCTTCCCCCACTGGCAACCCACTGTCCTATTAAGGAGCCTCTATAGTGACCTGGAGGGGCCACCTCTAGGAGTAAAAAGGTCTCCCAGTCTCCATGCTCGGTCAGTCCTTGGCCTCTCTGCTGATATTGCTGACAGTAAGGATAAGCAGTGCCTAGTAGAGCAGTGTTTTTGAGATGGAGACTCACTGGCTTGCTAGGAACAGGGCTAAAGCCAACTCACTTCACATATGCACCAGAAAGACATCCGATAGTAATGACCTTCCATCCCTGCTGACCTGGGCCAAGTTAAAAACAGTGACTTAGAGAGAAAGGGCTCCATAGCCTATCGCCAGTCAGCTGAGCTATCCAGTCCCTTATATTTTCATTCTGTCCCTGAAGATGGAATGGAATAGGGCAACCTTCTTTAATGCAGCTCCAGCATCTACAGATGTACAGAATGGTGTTCACAGTCCCAGTGTGCTTCATGCACTAAGCATAGTGCTCTCTTCTTGATAACTGTCCCTTGCAGCTGTTACCCTGTGCATGAAGTATTTAGATCAGTTTTTGGCATTGTAAAGAAAAGCTTAACCGCTTGATTTTGTTTCTCATATTATATCCAACTCACCTCTTACCATAGTATCTAGCTGCCATAGTAGCTATAATTAGCATTCTGTAATGTTGAAGTCTATCACCAGGTATAAGATTAAGGCGAGAATGTCGTTGTTCATTCTCTTCCTTGGTCATTTCAGTTGCATTAATGGCTCTGTAGATTCCCTGCCTACTTGCTCCTGCTCTGCTGGATACACTGGGAATGGAACATACTGCTCAGGTATTTCCAACACACATGCCATGGTTCCAAGTGCGCTCGAGTGCCAGCACAGGCTACACAAATGACCGATCGCACAAGTTTTCTTGTTTTCACAGCTGTAAGATTCTGGTTTTAGTTTGTAAAAGCGTTGCAAGGTATTGAATGCATGCTAAGACATTACCCAGCGCAGGATCACCAAAACCCTGTTGCCCCAAAGTGCAGAACCTCCTATTGACTTCTGTACGGAGGGTTTCCTGGATGGGACCCTAATGCAACCCTTCTGATGTGTCTAGACCAGAGAGGGAACTGTTCCTGTTGCTCAAGTGGATAAAGGGAATGGCATGGGAATTGGCTGAATTATTTCTAGAATAGTTCCAGACACTCAACAGATTGCAGTGATGGATCAGGTCCACAGAATGTACCTTCTTAGATTGTCTAGAATTTTAGTCTATTATTTGACCATTTCATGAAAATGCAGCCTTGCTCAATAAATACTATTGAAACAAAACTCTCTAGGACAAACACATTTATTAACCTTCTCCCCCTTCTCCAAAAAAACAATCCCAACTCAAGACACCATGGGGTTGAAATCGACTAGATATAAAAAAAAAAAGATTTAAAGTATAATGTTCTAACAGAATCACATTGCTTTTTCTGACCGTTTTTAATTATGCAAAGATTAGGCACTTTAAGCAATAAATTCCAAGCCAATCAAGTTACAGTGCCAGTAAATGTAATAGCTCGCCTTTGGTATTGATTTCACCAGAGTCGCTGTACAGACCAAAAAGCTTTATTTTAATCAGGCATGCTGCTTTTTTTCTGGCATAGCTTGTGGCTATTCACACAGCAAGTACTTCAGAGCAGTCGGGTGTTAGCTAATCAAATTCTTATACCGATTAATTTGATAGCTCATCTTCAGCATCAGCCTCGGGAGCATCTTTATTAGTCATCTGTGTCTATAAAGGAGCTTTTCCTGCATCAAAAACAATCTTTGATTGAAAATGGTTTAATAATTTTTGTTAAAACAAAGTCTGTCTGGAAATAAGAGACACTTTAAAGCCCAGAAATATAGCTTCAGCTCTTAGAAGCAATATCTTCTTTCTCTGAGCCTGAGGAAAATTGCATGAAGTTCATTACTTGCAAAACACCATCTTTGCGATGTCATCCACTGGGCTTGGATATACCATACTCCATATGTATCCCCCCAAATCTTTTCCTTTGTTGTTTTTGGTCACAGAAATAAATCCATGTGTGATTGATAATGGCGGTTGCTCCATATATGCAACGTGTACTAATGTCTCTGCTGGAGAGAATACTTGTTCTTGTAAGGAAGGCTATGCTGGAGATGGGACTCTGTGCCAGGGTGAGTGAGTGCTCTGATCCACGTTTTGACAACAATACTTTGCAAGGAGATGAAATCATGCTGATACGGTGAGCCAGACCCTAATGCCAAAGGTCCACATATCTTTAGGAGCATCACAACTTGTGAGAAAGTTATAAAAGCAAGTCTAGAGTTGGTTAAAACTGGAGAAGTGTTAATGCTGGTAGTCAGCACTTATGTCACTGCACAACTTGATACCACTTTACAGACTTGCAAGGATTATTGCTCTATTTTAGAGTCAGGGAGACTGAGACACATAGGCAAGCCATGTGGCAAGTCGAGGTCAGACCTTGGATTAGAACTCAGGAGTTCCTTGTTCCCCACCACATGCTCTAAACCACATTTTCAAGACCAAGAGGAAGTGATGAGTGGAACTTTGTGGTTTCCCCATCACTAAACTCTCATGGTTACTGGTGTGATGAGTTGCCTCTGTGCAGCTGTATCTCCAGCTGGAGAGAGCTCTGTTTGCTATTCCTCTGTCATGTTTTTCACTCACTGGTCCCCTCCCACTTTCGGTTTCTGCTGTGTTGACATGGATCTGCTCCCTTGATGCAGAAATCGATGGCTGTCTAGAGCGCAATGGGAATTGCCACAGCTATGCAGAGTGCACTAAAACAGGCCCAAATCTGGTAAGCAAATCCTTTTCTCAGCTGAGTTCATGTGTCATTCTCCTTTGGGGTCACTGGTAATCTTTCCCTTGTGAATCTTTTCTACTAAGATTTTGCATCTCTTCCCTTTCATATAGAAGGATCTACTCGTAACTAACTGCTAACTAGAGGGGACTCCATGTCTGAGAGCTGCTAATTGCATATTGGCCTATATAAAGTCTGTTGGCCAAAGGCTGGGGAATTTTCTTAGGTGATTTCATAATAATCACGACCTGGTTATTAATGAATGAACAGGGTGCGCCCTCAAACTATTATGTGAAATATGCTCTTTCTCTTCTCACCCCTTTCTCCTGCTTGAGTACTTGTACATTTTCATTATTGTTTTTAGCTCTACAAAATAGCTTTGTTTTTCCTTCCACAGGTTGCTTGTAACTGTCTTCCTGGCTACAGTGGAGATGGTGTGAAACAATGTGTCCCCATCAATCTTTGCAGTGAGGTTTGTCTGCATTTTCCTCTTACTACTGTCAAAGGACTAAACCCTTAAGCTTTCCTTCATGCAAACCATTAATAGGCAGAGTTATTCAAAGTTATCCAGAATGCAGCAGTTCAGAATGATCTAACTTGTCATGTTATGCTTTTAATATGCACACTAATGCCCTACTGCACTTCTCTGATTCATTGCTTCCTTTCTACTAGACAAGCTGCTTGGCCACTGGAATGGGTTACTAATGTTGATCCAATTTCTAGTGCATGTAAGTTTCCACGGTCCAGAGAAAAACAAACAACATCGCAACTTGCATGAAACCATCACTCTTATTGGCAGCCTCAACAGAGAAAGCAAGCTCCCCTCTCACTCCTGGAGGTGGAACTCTGTGTCAGGTTTGAGACCTATTGGTGGAGAAACTTGCATCTTTCATGTTCAACTAGTTCTGCTCTAATCCTCTGTAATAGGCTGTCAGTTTTTATCTGACACATTCCATCCAGGTGTTGATTTTGCTGGGAGAGTGTTAAATGAGCTTTTGTTGAATTACCAGTGCAGATGACTCATTAACCCAGCCACATATAAGGAAAGTCAGAGAGGCACTGGGGAGACATGATCTAGTGTGTGGGCTGAGCAGTCCTGAGAGGGGAATCCTAGGAGCTGCCAAACATCAGGAGAAACTTTCATTTGAACTTATTTTTAATTTCTTTTTTAATAAAACCAAACCCAAGGGAGGGGAGAGTTTAGGGCTCCACATAACATATGGACTGAGCTTTTAGAGCAGGCTGGGAAAGAAGCCTAGTCTCACACAACCCCACAGTTAAGTGTATGGTACTCCATATTACCTCCCCCACCTTGTCTCTCTGGTACTCCATATATCTACTTCAGAAAGCAGAAGAGCTGAACTGAGCGGAACTGCGGTTTCATGCAGTCTAGGCCTTCCAAGTCTAGTTCTTAGATGGCTAAGCTGCCCCATGTAGAAATCTTAAAACAAATACCTGCTATGCTATTTCATTACTTTACTTCAGCTGAAACAGCCACTGTAAACCATTATTTTTCTTCTTCACTAAATTCTTCAGAGCTGTCTTATTTGAATGGCTTTTCCTCTGTTTGGTCTGGTGTAGTTATCTGTCTCAGAGCAGTGTTTGCCAGCAGGGTGGAAGAAAACTTGAGGAAAAAAGACTAATAAAATATTGAGTTTCAACAGGAGTGCATGGCACTAGGGGGCAAAACCCAATGTCTTAAGTCAGGAACAGGCATGAAGAGTGGGTGTCCAACTGCTAACTGGTAAATAAACCTTCAGACCGCTAGCTGTGTGACTAATTGGGATGATCTTATTTTTCCTGCCAGAATAATGGAGGCTGTAGTAGATTTGGTTTCTGCAAGTACACTGGACCTGGGACTCGAAACTGCTCCTGTGGTTGGGGCCATGTTGGAGATGGGTTCACTTGCAGAGGCAATGTGTATCAGGTAAGTAAAGTGCATTCAGCTAGGATTGTGTTTGAACGGGCACTAGTCTGGGTGAACTACTTCCTTTTCTGAAGCAGCACACCAGGAAATAAGCAGGATACTGAACTCTTGTGACCTGGAAATATTTGGAAATTCAGCTGAGGGAAATGTATGAAAGACCCAGAAGGTTAGAAGTACATTTAATCCTGGCCAGGCATCCCTGCTAACCAGGAGAAAGCTGAAACAAGAGGAACCGTTCCCAGGAAGATAGCAGTAAAATGCAGCTGCACTCTGAAAAGTGTCCCTGTGAAAGTGGCTCTTGGGGTTCCATGGGTGGGTGTGACTTCCAGCACCAGTGTGTTCAGGGGACAAATAAAGAGTGTTTTTCAGGAGTCACATCTGGTTCTTCGGGCTGGTGGAACTGGGAGAGCATAACTAGTTTGAAAGGCAGGGGCTCAAGGCAGTCAAGGAGCATGTCACCAGACTGGTTGTCAGGGAGGCCTGGGTTCTGTTCCCAGCTCTGTCCCGACTCATTGTGTGACTTTGGGCAAGTCACTGAACCTTTCCGTTTCAACAGTGGTGCCTATAGTAGATCTACGGGGGAAGAGCTCTTTACACGTTTGCCATGTTAACTCCTAGTATTAATTACAGTTGTTATGACAAGGGACTATGTGCCCTGCTCAAGTCTTGTGTGTCTCTTGCTGGCTGTAGCTGGAGATATCCATGCTGTTGGCACAAACAGGCTAACACAGTGTGGATGTGTGTGGCTGCTCAATGGGCAATTCTGGAAGAAAAGACGTGGCCCAAATGCTAGGCCAGGTAAAACCCCTGAGTTAACTCCTATGAAGGGGGTGTCTACATTAGGCTTTTCCCCTAAAATTTCCCACCCCTGCTACTATGGATAGGTGGTAGCAGTGGGTAAGGTCCCAGTGCAGGTTGTCTACCAGCATTTTAACCCCTGTGTTGTCTAACGCTTCTCAAAACCCTGGCTGTAGCAAGCGTGGGAAATACTAGGAAAACAAGCTTAGTGTAGTCAAAGGACCTGAGTGTCTATGAGGTAGGGAGAGCACCCTGGAGGTCAGTGGCAAGGTCAGTTTAGTGAGCTGATGGGAAGGGTTTTCTTTGCATCAAACCCCAAGAGGTTTAAATAGAGACTCACCGTTAACATTCGCTGTTCTGATTTATTTTAGGAGCTCCTGAGAAGCGAAGCAGCATCCGAGTTCTTTAAGCAGTTACTGGTTGGTGGCAAGCAGTAATTATTGTCTAAAAGTATAAAATTGCCAGATGTTTTCTTGAAAAGCTCCGACTAATGAGAATTGTGTTTGGTTTCTGTTTTGCTTTGTTTTTGTTCCTGGTGCTCTCTGTGTGCTTTAGGCCTTCAAAATCAAGGAGTTAAGTGGGGAGGGGCCTTTCACCGTCTTTGTTCCACATGCAGATTCAATACAAAACAGTACAACGGTAAGCAGCTCCTGCTTTCGGACCCTTTTCTGACTCCCTAGCTTTGTCAGTTATTCGGTGTGGTCAGGCTGTGATGATTTCCTCTCAGACAAAGTTCTGTTTCCTTAGATTAATTTAATTGACTCGAGGTCAAAAGCACCCCAAGTTTTTAACTGTATTCAAATCCTGAGGTGCTCATTGAGTTCTTCCTCAGTCTCTGCTCCTGTTCAAGCCAATAGCATACTTGTAATGTGGCCTCTGGTATAACAGAACCCTCCACTAGGAGGTGCACTAACCATGTTGCCAGCCAGGCTGGATTCTCTCCTGTTCTGGCATCACAATACCATTAGCTTTAGAACTACACATGACCCCAATTCTGGCGTAGAGGAATCCACCCCTTACTTCATTTTTGTGTTTCAGAATATAAGCTTTCATTGGAAAATTAATTAATTGTCTAACTTTTGTGGTTACCAAGAAAACCTTTAAAAACATGAGCTGTGTATAAACAGAGACACTGATGTCTACTTGAATCTGCAGACAGCATGGAGTGATAGCTCTGAGGGGGGTGAATTGCATCCCCTTTTGTGTCCGTGGGAGTGTTAATTCTGAAACGTAACAAGGACAATCAAAATCTCCTGCTTCACCACAACCCCTGACAACTGGTACTGTGCAGTTCTGCACTGTTAATACAAATATCTCCAGACCTGCAAAAATTTTGGGGCAAAGGAAAATACATGGAATTTAATATCCCATGGTATTGTTTGTTTTCATACTTCTTTCAATAAACCTCTCTGTTGGTTGTTTTGGTTGGGTTGGTTTTGGTTTTGTTTCTGTTTAATTTGCATTCTGCTGTACTGCAGTGGTATGGACATGGGGCCCTGTCCACAAGCCTCAAAGCTCAGAAACAAATGGTCTCAAAGGTCAGGGTTGTTCATACATGGGGGGTTGTTTTAGTCCATTACAGGGAAAGGGACCTGTGCAAAACCCAGATCTGGATCTCCCCAAAGTAAGCCTGGGGTTTTGGCCTTCAGAATGTGGCCAACCTGGATGCTGACAGTTTGAGGCCAAGGTTACTTTTTCTCCTTGAGCCAGTGACTTGAACTTTGCTCTTACTCCCATCATCTGAAGTGACTTGGAGCCTCTTTGGAATAGAACTCCATAATTCAGCTACCTGTGATCCATTTTACGTGTATTGGATTGGGACTTGGCTTTCAGCAAGGAATGATGGTTAAGGGTTGGTAGAGCAAAAAACTCATAATATTCCCTGTCATTTTAGTCATTGGCTAAATTAATCATTTCCAGAAATGTCCTGACATGGTAGTCTATCGTATACCAATTTCCTTCCTTTAGTTCAGTGAATGGAAGAACAAAAGCCTCATCAAAGATTTGCTTCGCTATCACATAGTGAGTTGTCGGAAACTGCTGGCCAGCGAACTGGAGACGCACAAGTCCATCACTGCTTTGTCAGGACACAAAATAAGGATTGTGGTGAAAGAGGTAGTTGTCAGTCATGATTAGGGCACCGTGTCTGTCACAGATTCCATGACTTTCCATGACCTCCGTGACTTCTACAGGGGCCAATGTGGCTGACTCTGGAACCAGCTGCTCAGGTAGGCCCTGGGACGGTCACATCAGCCGCTGCTGGAGCAGCTTCGGGGATAGCCACACCAGCCACTGCTCTGGTGGCCCCCAGCAGCCGTCCAGGAGCAGCCGAGGTCCATGGCTCCGGGCAGCGGTGGCCCCTAAGTTCTCCCGCCAATCCCCACCCCAAGATTTAACCACAGGTATTTTTAATATAAGTCATGGACAGGTCACAGGCTGTGAATATTTGTTTATTGCCCATGACCTGTCCATGACTTTTACTAAAAATACCTGTGAGCTAGCACCTTTCATCTAGAAGGATCCCAAAGCGTTCTGCAGGTGAGCTATAGCGTGGTCTAAAGTGGGAGGTCACATATTACTGGAAATCTGCATTCACTGTATTGTCCCTTCTTCTGCAGAATAGTGTGCATCTAAATGAGGAGGCAATGATCATCACCAGTGACATTGTTGGCAAGAATGGGGTGATCCATATCATTGACAAGATTTTAATCCCTGCTGATTTGCAGAGTCTGAACATTTCTTCCCACCTAGCACAGGTATGTCTGAAACAATACCATTTTAATGAGTGATCATCACCCTGAGAGTTTTCCCCAACCCCAGAATGAATGCTAGTGTAGTGAATGAGTAACACTTCTTTATATTTCTTAGGCACAGGTTACTGTACTCTAGGAATTCCATTTATCTGTAGTACATGGGGTGGTTTAAGTATAAAGAGGTTAAATTGTGGAGCTAGCTGTGCTTATGGTGCAAGTGGACGTGTGTAGTGGGTGGTGAGGAAGCTAGGGTCTATCCATGCAGGCCTGTGATAGGACAAACCTGACAGGTAAAGGTGTGCCCAGATTGCCCTTTGCATCACTGGATAAAGATCACACTGTATGACTCAAAGCAGGTTAACTAAAGCCTCTCTTGCATACTTGGGACGGTCTTCACTGGGCTTTACATTGCAGGTTTTAAACATCCAGCTCTGTATGTCAGACAGGAGCAGTCAAAAAGTCATGTTGCCATTGGTTGGCAGAGCAGCCCCTTTGTTACCAAATTCTAACACACATGGTGCCAAATTCATGCCTGGTGTAATGCCACTGAAGTTAATGGAGTTACACCAGGGATGATTCAGTCAGCTTTGCCCATCTGCTAACTCAGGGATCTGCATTTAGTGTTTGCTATCGTGCTGGGGGCACACTCTTTATGTATCACTCTAGTAACCCATGGCGTTCTGGGCCATATTATGTTCAGACATGGCACCCTGTGTCTTGTAATGCCCAGACAATTACTTTTGAAATGCAGACATTCTCTTGGGAAGTAGGAGAGACTCTCATCTAGAATTATGGGAGTTAATATTGACCTGTCCCAGTGTCCGCTCAAATGCGTAGAATGAGTTACTCAGACCCACTGCTATTTACCTATATTAAATCACTACTCCAGAGCAGAAATTGACCGCCACCTTGTTTAATCAGCCTGTCATAGCAGTCCTCAGAGTCAGCAAATGCAAAGTCTTGGCTCTAAGAATTGAGTGAATTTTCTCATTTATCAGGAACTCTGGTAAGAGAAACAAGCTCTCACATTTTGTAATGGTTTTATTTAATTTTTATTATTTTTCTAGCAAAGCATCACTGAGGTGGCAGAATCATATGGCTACAAAATCTACAGCAAACTACTCCAGGTAAATGGTTTGAACTCTCTAGCAATACTCTCTAGTTCTGGGCTATGTGGGTCCTTCATGCAGGCACAGCATGTATTTGTTGTTTCCATCTGGTCTTGTGTCTCTGTACAGGAAGCAGAACTGCTATCTCTGGTTAACAACTCTGCTCACAGACCCTTCACCATGCTGTGGCCTACTGATGCTGTGTTTAACACCCTGCCTGAGAAGATGCAAACGTGGTTGTATAGTAAAGACCACAGGGACAAGCTGGCAGCCTATCTCAAAATGCACATGATTAGGGACACGAAGGTAAAAGGCTCAAGCCACCTAAATTTATTTTTATATCAGCCAAGTACTCAGGGGTGAAAGTAAAATTTCTCTTACCGGTACAGGGGCGGGGGGCAGCTTTGCCCCCTGGAATAGGCAGGGCCTCAGGTGGGAGGGGCGGGGCTGGGGTAGTCAGCATCCCCCGCCAGCCCACCCGCACTGCCCGGGGCTCAAGCGGTGATTTAAAGGGCCCGGGACTCCAGCTGCTGCGGCAGTAGCAGCCTGGGGCGTGGCAAAAGGGGCAGGGATGTTAAAGCGCTCTTGTCCACTCACGCCCCTTCTCTACCTACGTTACACTGATGACATCTTCATCATCTGGACCCATTGGAAGGAAACCCTGGAAGAATTCCACCACTATTTCAACAGCTTCTACCCCACCATCAACCTCAGCCTGGACCAATCTACACAGCAGGTCCACTTCCTAGACACCACGGTGCAAATAAGTGATGGTCACGTTAACACCACCCTATACCGAAAACCTACCGACCGCTATGCCTACCTTCATGCCTCCAGCTTCCATCCCGGACACACCACACGATCCACTGTCTACAGCCAAGCGCTGAGGTACAACCGCGTTTGTTCCAACCCCTCAGACAGAGACCAACACCTGCAAGATCTTCACCAAGCATTCCTAAAACTACGATACCCACACGAGGAAATAAGGAAGCAGATCAACAGAGCCAGACGTGTACCCAGAAGCCTCCTGCTGCAAGACAAGCCCAAGAAAGAAACCAACAGAACTCCACTGGCCATCACATACAGTCCTCAGCTAAAACCTCTCCAACGCATCATCAGTGATCTACAACCCATCCTGGACAACGATCCCTCACTTTCACAGGCCTTGGGAGGCAGGCCAGTCCTCGCCCACAGACAACCCGCCAACCTGAAGAATATTCTCACCAGCAACTACACACTGCACCATAGTAACTCTAACTCAGGAACCAATCCTGCAACAAACCTCAATACCAACTCTGCCCACATATCTACACCAGCGACACCATCACAGGACCTAACCAGATCAGCCACACCATCACAGGTTCGTTCACCTGCACGTCCACCAATGTGATATACGCCATCATGTGCCAGCAGTGCCCCTCTGCTCTGTACATCGGCCAAACTGGACAGTCCCTACGTAAAAGGATAAATGGACACAAATCAGATATTAGGAATGGCAATATACAAAAACCCTGTAGGAGAACACTTCAACCTCCCTGGACACACAATAGCAGATTTAAAGGTAGCCCTCCTGCAGCAAAAAAACTTCAGGATCAGAGTTCAAAGAGAAACTGCTGAGCTTCAGTTCATTTGCAAATTTGACACCATCAGCTCAGGATTAAACAAAGACTGTGAATGGCTAGCCAGCTACAAAAGCAGTTTCTCCTCCCTTGGTGTTCACACCTCAACTGCTAGAAGAGGGCCTTGATTGAACTAACCTCGTTATCCCTAGCCTGATTCTTGCCTGCATATTTATACCTGCCTCCGGATATTTCCACTCATGCATCTGACGAAGTGGGTATTCACCCATGAAAGTTTATGCTCCAATATGTCTGTTAGTCTATAAGGTGCCACAGGACTCTTTGCCGCTTTTACAGATCCAGACTAACATGGCTCCCCCTCTGATCCTGTATTAGGGTATTCACACACATTTTCATTTAGAAGGTGCCAAATTCAGTTCATCACAATGAGTGACCTCGTTCCTCATTGGCCAGTATTTAGACATCCGCCAGGCATTGAGGAAAATGCCTGTGACTCCTAAAAGCTGTATGGATTCATCCCCCCCCCCCAAAAAAAAGTTATCCTGTTTTAAAAATGTCATCCAGCCTGGTAGCAGAAACAAATACTGACTCTGGCATCAGAGTCATAAATAGGCATGACACAAATAGGCGAAGTGAGGTTTGCAAACAGCCTGTAGTGTGAAAATTATTCCTCTGAGCTATTTGACCAGATACTTCAGGATAACAAATACAGCTGAAGGAAATGAGGGTTGGTTTGTGAACCACTTAATAACCACTGAAGGGTTCAAATCCAAACTGATGATAATTAAGTAGTTCCAGCAGGGAATCAGTTTGTTACTTCTATCTGTCTTCAGATTGTAGCTGGTAACCTGCCACACATTGCCTCTGTAAGGACCATGCATGGATCCACCATCTCGTTTAGCTGCAGCAAGAACAATGTCGTAAGTAACAGAGTCTTGGTTTTATATTTTTTGTGGAAATGATATATTGAAGCAGTTGAGTTGTGACTGCTCCTACAGAAAGGGTCACCTGCAAGAATTAAACTTGGGTTCTCCTCATCTAAAAAACATGAGTGTCAACTTTCTGAGCTAAAGGATCAGTTCTTCTGACTGGGAGACAGTAACACACTTATAAACCTCTTTACCTGGCTTAGCCACTAGAGGGAGGCAAAGACCCACACAGTTATTCATGTGGGTTGTAATTGAATGGTGAGTAGGTACTAAGTGTACAGTGCATGTGTGCGCGCTCAAGCAACTGCAATGTACTAGGGGTAACAGAAGGGATATTTTTTATTAAGCTGATGTTTCAGAAACCTTGGAGAGTTAATGCTGTTTTATACAGAACAGGTAATGGTGAGCTAAATTTAGACAGAAAAATGTAAATGAAAATAGGAAGTGTTTTAAGAAGAGAGGGCCAAAAAACCACAATTGCTCAATCAAGAAAGAAGACAATTTTGGTTAAAAGCATATCTTGGATTAGTGGGGACGTGAAGGCAGCAGTTAGAAATAAAAATATATATATGACAAATGGAAAAGGGGGGACTTAGATAATAATTAGTATAAAATAGAAGTTGTGAAGTATAGAAAATTGATAAGGGAAGCTAAAGAACTCAATCTGTTTAGTTTATGCACAAGAAGTCATAGAGGTGGCTTGATTACAGTGTATAACTGTCTCCATGGAGAGAAAAATATGAGCACTAAAGAGCTTTTAATCTTGTGGAGAAAGGCATAACAAGAACCAGTGGCTGGATGCTGAAGCCAGACATATTTAAATTAGATATAAGGCACAGTTTTTTAATAGTGAGGATAATTAATCACTGCAACAAACTCACAAGGGGAGTGATGAATTCTGCATTCCCTGATGTCCCCAGATCAAGACTGGATGCTTTCTGGAAGGCATACTTTAGTCAGCGATAAGATATCTAGCCTGTGTGTACACAAGGTCAGATTAGATGATAGAATGGTCTTTTCTGGCCTTAAATTCTATGAATCTATTGAACCTTGGTTTCTGATAAGTAAGTTCTTCCAGCTTTTGTAAAAGTTTCACTGCTGGGTTTCGCCTCTTCTGGGCTTATGGGAAGCATTTATTGACTCATTGTTTCTCAAATGCAAGGGGCATAATAGTTAAACAAGTGGAACTGGGAGCCAAAGGTTCTGGCTCTTAATTAGCTCCAGTCAAAAAAAATGTCAACATTTTCTTTTCAACAAAAAATGTTTTTTTTGTCCAAATGGAAATTTTGCATGAAAATATCCATTTTCATCTATTTTTTCAAGCTTTTATAGAAAAATTGATGTTGGTTGTTTTTCAACATCTGAACCCTCCCAAAATCTATGAATGTTTTCAATTAATATTTTTTGTAGAAAACAAAATACATTTTTTTACTCCCTCTTAATCCTGGCTCTGCTGCTGACTCGCTCTGTGTAGCCCTGATCAGATCTCTTAACCACTCTGTGTCTGCTTCCCATTATTAAAAATGGGTGCAATCTTACTCTCTTACACAGGGCATTTAATTAATTGAGGTAGATCAATTTGATCCTCAGATGGGAGATTCTGTGCAAGAATTTATCCCCTCCCCCCATCCCAAATACTCAGGACAGAGCATGTGCATGGGACGTGGGACTTAATCGTTTAGGATGAATTACATGTATATCTGTGCAAGGTTCTCCAAACTTAAGCCCCAGGGTGGATTTGCACAGGCACTATGGGAATGGGTAGAGTGGCCAGGAAATGTGTCCATCTCTTGTGCACCACAGGCAGGGCCCAAATAGACCAACACAGAGGATCAGCACTTACAGGGATTTAATACCTTGCAAAGGGGCAGCCTGCCCACCTTAGGGAATGAATTGCACCCGGCTTGGTTCCCCACAAAAAGTCCTAAGTGCCTGTGCTTTGTGCGAGCTGGGAGCTGCATTTCACCCTCTCTGCCCTGCTTATAATGAATAAGACCTGGCAGATGCGTTATAGCTGAGCAAATCATTCTCTTTTCCTCCTTTTCCTTGCAGGGGGAGCTCTTAGTGGACAATGGCAATGCCAAGATTGTCCAGAGGCACATGGAGTTTGATGGGGGCATTGCCTATGGCATTGATCAGCTGTTGGAGCCCCCGAACCTGGGGTCCCGCTGTGATGATTTCCTCTCCGTTGAGCTCAGGGTGAGTGCTTAGGCTCTTATAAATAATAAAGTGCCCAACACCCACTCGGATGTGCAGTCTGTGTAGTGCTACAATGTGCTGCAGCCTGTGAAAGCAAATCAGGATTATTGACAGGCTTGGATGTCGGGCAGGGTGAGCTCACCACCCTGTGTTGCAAGCAGGCCTGTAATGGACAGAGAAAGTGAAATGTGTTTGTTTTTCTCCTCCCCGCTCAGGGTTCAGTTGAGAGCTGTGGTGTTTGTGGTTTCGAGCCTTCCTGTCCCGCTGGATCAGTTCAATGGGTAAAGTGTGCAGCTCTATCAACTTACTGAGTCAGTCACTGCTTGTAAATTACTGTCTATGGCTCATTACAGCTCATAAAGCTCATTACAGTGCTTTAACAGCAGTCAAATAACTAACCACCAGGGGTGGAATCTCTGAGCCCCATGTGACTCTGCGCAGGCCCCAGAGGTCTGCCAGTGTAGAGTCATTTACAGGATTGACACCTAAATCAAGCACAGCCATGCTATCTGTTCTTGACTAGTGTCCCTCACTTCTTGTTTACACTGTAGGCTTTGAACCATTCAGGTTCAGTCCCAGCAGCTGCAGAAGTCTAGGTCACGCTGCGCATGATGATAATGCAACCCTGTATTCAGAGCATGGCGCACATGCCATCCTCTGGGATTGGTTGTGTCTTAGTTTTTCAGCTACCCACTCACAGTAACTCAGGCGCCTGAACCAGCGAATGTGGTTGCAACAATGACTCCCGAAGTTTGGGGCAGAGGCCTGCATGGTGCCTTGGTGGAGAAGTGAATGACAACACCATCACACCCTCATGTGGGTAGACGTGTACAAGGCAAAACAAACCCCTCAATACTTCGCTCTTTTCATTCTGGGACCTATTTCTGTTCTAGTGTCACGCAGTTTTACGTGGGTCTCAGTAAAGGGTGGCAGAAAGCTGGACTAGCAGGTGCTGCTGCAGGTCAGGATTAGGTTGGCAGAGCCATGTGATTTCCCGAGTCCAGAATGGCAGGGGTTTGCATCCAGGCTGGAATGAGGTGCACTGGCAGATCTGGGAACAGCTAGCTATGCCTGCCACCTGCCCACTCAGTGCCTGTGGCTGTCTTGTGCTGCATCTCTTGCTTCCATTGACAGGACACTCCTCTCCAATAACTTTCCAGACAGCTCAGTGGTTTGTAGAGGGCGCTGGTTTTTAATTAAGAGCTTAGTTGGGCAAGTTGCAAAGTGGAGGTGGGGGCGGCATTTCCTGTGCAGTGCCCATTAGCAGGAGTGTAGAAGGGAGAATGGACTCCTGGTCAGGGCACTGGGCTGGGATTTAGGAGACCTGGCTTCAATTTCCTTCTCTGCTACAGACTCCCTGTGTTACCCTGAACAAGTCACTTAATCCTTGTGCCTCAGTTCCCCACCTGCGCAATGAGGATCATTCCCTACCTCGCAGTGGTGTCGGGAGGTGCTGAGTTGCTATGGGAGTTGGGGCCTTCTGCTATCATAGCCGTACATTTTCCATCAAGTACCCGAATGGCCATTGGATTTTTTGGCTGTTTCTTGTAGACTCGAGCAATCTTCATGCTACTTTGGTGTCAGCCAGGAGTGCTGGGTCCAAACAGCAAAGGCTCTTTTATTGCCAGGTTAGCAGTTTAAACCTTGGTTTGGAAATTAAAGAGCAATTCATCCTTCCCAGGACCAGAACCTGGGTACTGTTATTTAACCCTAAAACCCAGGGTCCTTGCTGCTCAGGTCACTTTTTGTAAGAATTTTCCCTGGAAGCTTGGCCCATACGCCAAGAGCCAACCCTCACGTAGTGCATTGTCATTTTGGTCATCAATGGGGATTGAACCTGGGACCCCCTGAGTTAAGAGCATGAGGCTATGCAGCTTGAACTAAAGTACTGATGCCCCTGGCTGGCACCTGCTGGAACCTCCTCTTCGCTGTGCATGATGCACAGAGGAAGACAGAGAACATACATTGAACAATGGAGTTACACATGTGCACACTGGTTGGCTGCTGGCTTCCACCTCAGAGCTTGCTGTTCTTTGGTGATGTAGCTGCAGACCTCTGGGATGACAGGGGCTACTTAAGTGTGACATTATTGGTAAGGCGCAGCAACAGGCTCCTGGGTATAGATTTGTACCTATGCTCACACCAGCCTGGCCACTCTGATCCTGGTGAGGCAACAAGTTTTCACTTGACAGCTTGACCATTGATTGTTCCATGCCAAATTCATTTTCTGCGTTGTCATGTACCACCGACTGCCTGATAGTCTGCAAACACGGATTTCTACCGCCACCTGCCCCTGTCTTCTCTGTCCTTCATCCCTTGCCACCATTTGTAAGGTGATTATACTGAAAAAGGAATATCGGTAGCGCCTTCCTCCAGTATGTGAGTTGGTTTTTAGTTGTAACAATTTTACTAATGTCCTTGGAGAAGTTTCTCCCTTTAGTTAAGGGGCGGGGAAGTAGCTAGTTGGGACAAACCCCAGGATATTGACAGTTTTGACCCATTGTTGTCATTTTCCCCACAGGGCAAAAGCCAGACTTGCTTTTATTACGAAAATCCGTTTTCCAGATTCTCTTATTTTTCACACCGCAACTATCTGTTATCAAGACCTCATTGGTATCCGTCAGTGTTTGATAACGGCAGTCGCTGGCATTCTCTTCGGAGGTCCCTGACAAAAGGGTGCAGGAGGGTCTGTTTCTCCGCCAGCTGGGTACCGCAGTGCTGTGCAAACCACTACGGAAGAGACTGTCAGGGTGAGAAATCTGCACCGCTGCGCCCACCCCTGGCACAAAGGAATTCTTTTCTCTTGTCACAATGAGGTGTCCTCTCTTAGCCAGATGGTGGTGCCTACCCATAGATGCTCCTTTGATGGGTCACCATGAAGGCTGGTAGCTGTCACATTTTTGTCATGGTATTTCTCTGTGTGCAATTTTTTCTTTCTAGCCCTTATGTTGCAAAGATAATCTTATGGTGACCGATGCAGTGCTGTCTTCCTGTGTTATCCCAACCAATAGTGCTGCTGCAGCCAGTTCCTTTTCTTTATATAAAGCAAGTTAGGAGAGTCAGGAGACATGCAATAGCGAAATGAGGTTTTTCATCATTTTTGCATGAAAGTCATGGCAAGGGGTTATTCCCATAGACATTTCGCACGCATTAGAGAGTCTGTGGGAACATCCCTTCCGTGCACCTCACCAGGACTTTGTTAGGACCACCTGAGGCAGCCCCTGAGGAATCCATCCCAAGGGTGAGGTGAGGCCCAGTGGATGCTGGGACACCAAAGCTGTGGTGAGTCGGGGGTGTAGACTGGGAACGCTAGCTTTATCCAGTAAACCCACCAAATTCACTCTTTAACAACTAACCAAGTTTTTATGAGTAGTTTTCCCTGCCTCCAGGAAAAGCAGGAACCTTTTCTTGCCTAGTCTCCAGTTTGGGTAACTTATCAAGGCTCTGTGTTTTCAGTCTGCCCAGGAGGGCTGGAGGCTCCCTGCAGTAACCGTGGTACTTGTGATGATAGGATTGATGGGTCAGGACGATGCAACTGCACCGAGGCTTTCATTGGGACGGCTTGTGAACTGTGTGCGCCAGGCAGATACGGGCCAGGCTGCCAAGGTACAGACCTATAAACAGATAACCAGAAATGACCGTGATGTGTGTGCGCATCGTAGTGGTCTGTGCAATACACTGAACAGACTGCAGAGGATGGGATTAGTTCGTTTGACCTGACGGGGTGGTAGACTTGGGGTTAGATCGTCTGTCAGACCTGAGGTTAGAGGAGCAGTTTCTATAGGCAATGACGACTGTTTGGTCTGTAGTGCACTGTGCTCCAAGGGGTAAGGAAAACCCCTCCGAAACTCTGGGCTCATATTGTGCTCTCAATTTTAACATTTTAAGCATAGCTTCTCACTGAAATCAGTGTGAGGGGTTACCCTTACGTGAACGGCACATTGTGGCCGCTGGGACGGTTATGATAGCATAGAACTGTCCTTATTCCAATAACAGAGAGGTCATCAGATTATAGCTACTGTGGAGGGGAAGCTGCACCCTTTCTTAATCCCTCTCTGCAGGACTCTGTCATCAAGCCAGCTGAATAACACTGGCTGCCATTTTTCCTGAGGTGTAAGAGGCTGGGCTGTGATGTGTACATGAGGCAGTTCAAGGCCAGGCCGAGTTGGGTATTTCCCAGTACACTTGCTTCAATCTTATAATTCACTGATGCTGAGGCCTTTAAGGTGTGTAAGACGCTCCCTCTTCCCCACTTGGTGCAGTTAAGCAGCTCCATCCATGTCAGTGAGAGTTAAGCATGTGCTTTGAGGTGTGAATGGGCCTCTAATCAGACAGGCTTCTAATTAGAGCTGCCATGTGTCCTGAATTGGATGGGCTTGCGAGACATTGGATCCCCCTGCAGTCTCTTTTGGGGTCAGTGCTGCCCTGATGTGCTGTGTCAGGCCAAGAGGAAGACAAGACCAGGGTTAAGAAGCATGAAACCTAGACTCCTTCCCTGGGTTTGGCATTCAATGTGCGGGACTCACAAGCATGGGAGAAAGTTTAAAAGGGATTCACTGACCGGGGGATTTTGAGTAAGTGACTCACAAGCCGCCAAGGGGAGGAAAAAGAAAGCTAAGGGCATTTGCCAGAGGGCTACAGAGCAGAGAGGGGAAGGGAGCCCTCCAGGAGAGGTTAAGCAAAGTTTAGTTGGTCCATCACTAGTCAATGCCCTGGACCGAGCACAGACGGGTGTTGGGGAAGAGGCCATGGACATCAGCACAAGTAGCGAGAGTTCCTGGCTGCAGTTTTACAATTGCACACAGACTTGTGGTAATCGCCCGTGAAAAATTCTGCAAGCATAATTCTAAAAGTCCAGGCCTACACAGAGCCCTCATGTAGCCATATGCCAAAATCCATCTTCCAATGCTACCCTTCCCTTCTCAAGTGGATCATCTTACAGGTGTGTTCTTATCTTCCTGTCTGTTGCTTTGCAGAGTGTAAGTGCACAGAGAATGGGATGTGTAATGAAGGCTTGAATGGGGATGGGATCTGTTTCTGCACTGAGGAATGGACAGGAGAGCGCTGCGAAACCAAACTAGGTAACTTACACTTGACTCTACAGGTGAAACTCCCAAGTATCGTTCCTTCCCTTGGGCAGGTGGTTCTGTGAATGGGCACCTGTAGCATCAGTCACATGTTGTCTTTTATTTCATGGTTATCAAATTTATCTCTGTCCTGTTAGGTTTGCTCTGGATGCATGAGTCCATCTGTTGCTATCTTATTTTTACAGCATCCAGACACGTTGCTGCAAAGCAGCTCTGCTCTGATGGCTCAGCTGGGGTGAGGTTTTGTGGCTGGGTTGGCGTACAAGCACTATTTTTTGTAGCTCATGCTGTGGAAGTGAGTTTGTAGGAGAAATCTGAATGAGGCGAGCGTGGAGTCCGGACGCAGTACCTGAGAGGTGGGATCCCCAGCTTGGGTAGATGTACCTGTGCTAGTGTAATGCCTATAAACCCCAGTTGTCAGCAGGCAGGACAGAACATGGGATCTCTGAAGCTTCATGAATGAGTCTCTACTGCATGAGCCAAAAGCCACATGGCTGTTAGCCAAGCTTGTGGAGGACTCATCAATCTCTAAAGTCAAGGTGCCACTAGAGGGAGACAGAGCACCACACCATGCCGGCATGGGTTACACTAGCTTGACTTGAGCTAGTGCCTGAAGATAGCCAGTGGCCTTTGCTGCAAGTGGCAGCTCGGGCTGACTGTCCATGCCCAATCCCGCCCGACCTCCTGGGAACACACTAGGGCTGCTAGCCCAAGCCACTGCCTGTGCCAACATGGCCACACTGCTACTTTAGGTGCTAGTTCAATCCAAGCTAGTGTGTGAATGTCTGTTTGAGCTGGGAGCCCAGCTGCAGTGCAGACATACCCAGAGATTCTGGACAGCACTGCAGGCGTGTGGGAAGGCAGCTGCAATTGCTCACATGTTTCTCTGTTTGGACCCCCACATTTGAGTTTAAAAATTTGGCCCAGCACGCCTAGCTAAGGCCCATGGACATGCTGACAGTAGACGATAGCAGCAGCCAGAATTGGACATAATAAGAGGAACCGTGTGGAGAGAGGGGCAGGGAATTCATAGTGTAGATCTGGGGGTATTAAGGAGCAGACCCAGGTGCACCAGAACATGTGGCAACCTGAGCCAAACAATCCCTGCCATACACTGCTACAGTGAGAACACCATTGAGCTGAACACTGGAACAACCCTTCCCTTTGGAACATCTTTGCTTCTTATAATGTTCCCATGAAGAGCTCTGAAATGGGGCAGGAAGTCCCCAAAGTGTGATTGTTCAGTGCTGGGTGGGAATTGAAGGCCTGATCCTGCTGGGTGCTGAGCACCATCAAGTCACAATAAAGACCATGGGAGTTGTCTGGGCTCTGCACCTCTCAAAATCAGGCCCTGAATTATTATACTGCATAGGGCCCTAACTCTGCAGAGACTTAAGGCAGACTTGATCCTGCCAATCTGCTTCAGAGAAGAGGATTTTTTTTCTTGTATCTTGGGAACCCATTGATCTAAAGAACCCAAATGTGCCCCCTGAGACGTGATCATGTTCAAGATGATCTGAGCAGACAAGTGGTTTCAAAAATACTTTGAAAAAGTTGGCTTTTTAAAACAGAACGCTGGTCTCCACTGGAGACCTGGCTGGCCCATAACGACACCTGAGGGTTTGGGCAACTAGGGTTGGAACAAAGATACAGGAAGTTAGGATGTGAATGATCCGGAGAGTTCTCATTTTTATTTAAATTGAGCAAGAGGGAGGGTTTAGGCAGCCTGTGGGGTGAAGGGCACTGATGGGGAGCCAGGGGACGGAAATGGGGTCAAGCAGGAGGAGTGAGGTGGACTGGAAAGAGGGATGTTGCTCCAGGCCAGGGGATCAGCAGGCCAAAGGGTATGAAGGTTACAGTGGGAGGAACGAGGCATGGAGACCAGCCCCAGCTTGAGGTAGGGAGTGGCGGGAGATGCAGGAGCAGAGCTGCACTGAGCCTGGAGTGGGAGGGTGGAGCATAGATTGCAGTAGGACTTGGAGATGCATCTGCATGCAGAGTGCAACCTACTGATTTGAATGGCTTGTTCTGTGACTAGCTGCAACGCCGGTGTGCTCCCCAGCTTGCCACCCCAATGCCTCCTGCCGAGCCGATAATATCTGTGAATGCAACTTGCATTATGAAGGAGATGGAAGAACTTGCACAGGTACAGTTGGAGCATATGGCCTGGGCCTGAGCTGGGCAATCTCTAGTGTTCTGACAAATGTGGAGGTGTGGCTAGTTTGGAGAATGAAGACAAATTAAGGTGGTATCAGACAAAGGAAAGATGGGGGAAATAACACTTACTCCTCTAATCATCCAGACCAGGGATCTCAAACTCAAATCACCACAAAGGCCACATGAGGACTAGTATATTGGCCTGAGGGCCGCATCACTGACACCCCTGCTGCCCCCAGCCCTGCCCCCACTCCACCCCTTCCATGAGGCCCTGCCCCGACTCTTCCAACCCCTTCCCCACCCCCATTCCAACCCCTTCCCCAAAGTCCCTGCCCCGCTTCACCCTTTCCCTGCCCCTATTCTAACCCCTTCCCCAAATCCCTGCCCCAGCCCTGCTTCTTCTCCACCTCCCCCCCCCCCTCCTGAAAAGTCCTAAGCACTGCCAAACAGCTGTTTGGTGGCAGGAAGTGCTGGGAGGTAGGTGGAGGAGCGGGGACGCAGCACGCTCGGGGGTGGAGGAGGGGCGGCCGGGGGAGTTATGGCAGGCCGCAGGAAACGCAGCCCACAGGCCGCATGTTTGAGTCCCCTGATCCAAACCTTTGTGGAATGATGCAGGTGCTTTGTATTTAAATGGCACAGTGCAGGACATTATCAACCAATCAGTATTTAGGCTTGAGATTTTCAAATCTGCCTAAGGGATTTGGATGCCTAATTCCATCTCAGCCTTAATATATACGATCTGTTTCTATTTTAATCTACAGGGAATGCCATTAATAAATACCAGTCCCTGTATCCATTATTGTGCAATATTCCTATTCTGTCAGGCTCATTGCAGTATACAGCTACTCTCTAATTACACCCACTGCCATTAGTTTGCTAATATTTAATTGTGGTATGAAAAGACCAAAAAGGTATTTGTGAAAGAAGATTGATCCAGGCAGGACTCTCCCGAAGTCACACTGGGGACTGTCCCGCTAACAAGGGCTGGAGGATCAGGCCCTTGTAAAGCCTGCTGAGTTAAAAGGCTGAACTGTCTTTCTTGCCTTAGTGATTGACCAGTGCCGGGATGACAATGGAGGGTGCAGCGAGCATGCCAACTGCACTCAGGTGGGTGTTCAGCTCTCCTGTACATGCCTACCGGATTACCAGGGAGATGGCTACGTCTGCAGCCCCATAGACAGGTGTGCGGATGGCAGGAATGGAGACTGCAGCGAGCACGCCTTGTGCATCAGCACTGGGCCAGTAAGTATGTCGTGAACACCAAAGGCATTTGGCTGCCCTGCCCATGTTGTGGGAACAGCATTGAGATGGACGAGGAACACTGACCCCAACGCACAGGTGCAACGGCAGCAGCTAGTCTACATGGCAAGAGCCATGAGCAATAGCTTTCTAGTCAATGCCTCCCCAGTCATTCAACCCGCCCGATTCCCCAGGGCTCTCTTGTCACCGTGTGCCATACTCCGAAGGCTGGGGAAGCCTGCCTTGCTGCTAGCTTTCAGGGGTTAGCGTTCCTCCCCATACAGCATGGCGTGTTCTCTGCCTAAAGTGAACCCGGTCCCCTAGAGTGTGGGGGGGAACAAAGAATGGTGTGGGAGGGACTGCCTGTGGGACGGGGAAAAAGCTGCCTCCCCCCCGCAGTGGCACCAGGTCTCTTGCAGAGGGGCTGGTGACTGTTCTGCTGCAGTGGGAGGCAGGACTGGGAGAGCCCATGAAGGCGGGAGTGGGGGGGGTGTCACAGCTGTGCTGTGGAGCCCTGCTCCGTACAGGGCAGTGTGCAGAGAGGATTTGGAAGAAGGCCAGCGGCCGTGCTACACAATTCTGCTTGCTGCCTCCCTCCCCTAACAAGAGGTTGGGTGGCAAGGGCCATGGGAGTGACACCAGTCCTGTGGCGGGAGTGGCAGCCACGGAGCTGCTTTGCAATCCTGGGGGGTGGGAGGGGCATTTTTCCATGTAAGTTTGGCTGGACATAGGATTTGTCCCCCACAGTGACTGAGCCCATCCCCTCTCTGGGGTAGGGCCACCACGTTGGGAGCATATTCCACGGGGTCACCTTGTGACATTGCGATTATGGCCTCTGGTGGCACCGCCAGATCACACCACTTCTCAGGCCCAGGGAGGAGCTCAGCCTGGGTTGCAAGACAGGAGGTTGTCCTGTTATGGTCAAACTTCGCCCAGAAATTTCAGGATGGTCAGCAACCCCATTGCTAGAACCAGCCAGGCCTCAGCAGGAGATCATGGGCTTCCTGAGCGCTGGGACTGGCTTCCCTGCTGCCCCGGGGATTCCTTTGTGTTGCAGAATGCTCGGAAGTGTGAGTGCAAAGTGGGCTATGTTGGCAATGGAATTCAGTGCCTGGAGGAAGCTGTGCCACCCACCAACCGCTGCCTGGAAGAGAACGGCCACTGCCACCCCGAGGCCATTTGCACTGATCTGCACTTTCATGGTACGAGTCCTTGTTGCCACCACTTTCCTCGTCAGAAAACAGGAGTTGGGGAGGCAGAGGCAGTTCTGTCGCCTCTTATTTCAGACCACCCCGCATAGAGGAGATGGGTAGCCCGTTTTCCGGCCCCAGGCTCTATCAGACATAAAGCCTGTTTCCTCCCCTGAGATTTCTACCTCAGACCCAGTGGGGGCTCAAGGGTACCTTAAAATTCTCACTCTCTTGCCTCTGTCACTTGTTAATGTGTGAAATCTCACAAGTTAAACCAGGTCAAGCTGCTTGGAAGAGACTCGAAGAAAAGCCCTCATGCAGCAGGAAGTGGTGGAGTTGGGTCAGTAGGTGGTGCTGTTCCCCTGGAGTCTAGGTTGAGTCAATAACCAGTACGGAGTTAGGGAGCACTAGTGCAGAATGGCTTCCATCTTCCCCCCCAGAAGTGGCTGTATTTTAATGATAAATAACCCTGCTGGTATGTGTGTATATCCTTTAAAATGTCAAAAGTAGATTAGGTTTGCAAGGTCAGATTCAGTGGTGTACACTGGCTGCTTGGCATTGCCAGTGTGGTGTCCAGCAGCTGCTGAATCTGGCCCTTGCTCTCTAGGTGTGAGAGTGAGAAACACACACACACATTTGTGTAGATAAGTATTTAGGGTCTAGGTGAAAGGCACTTTATAAATATATATTATGTTGGATCTTCAGATGCAGCCACCTTGCTGATTTGCAGGAATAATCGAATGCCCCTAAAATTGTGCCCGAGATTATTTTCGGCTGTAAGATCAGAGGGCTCTCTCCCAGTCAGGCCCTGAACCTGTGTTTCCGGAGAGGTCCCTGAGAAGTGACATGCACTGGCATGGTTGTTTTCCAGACAAAACCGTTGGCGTGTTCCACCTCCAATCGCCAAGAGGGAAGTACAACTTCACCTACGGGGAGGCTGAGGCTGCCTGCCTGGCTGAAGACGCTGCTTTGGCCACTCTCCAACAGCTCTCAGCAGCTCAGCAGGTAAAAGCAGAGTCACAGCTGAGCCAGCTCTCGTACCTCAATGGGCCTGAAAGCGCCAGGTTGGTGATGGGTGCAGTGATCCACCTCGTTTTGGCTTTTTGGCACCTCTCCTTTGGGTTGGAATCCCAGCTTTAGCAGCAATGTGGGAAGCAACCTAGGGCAAGTGCTCTTTTATACAGGGTTCTGAGTGTGTCCATTACAGCAGCCGGGTACACCAGTCACATGGCCATTAGCTATTTCAATAGATATTATCCCTTCAAAGTGCCAGGTGCCTTGCACTTCTTTTTCTGTGATGGGATCGCGCTGAAGCTGTGTATGAGCCACAGTGCCCCAGAGCTTCGATGGGCTGGATAAATGCCAGGCAAATGAACAGTATGCAGTGGTGGTGTAGCCGTATCAGTCCCAGGACATTAGAGAGAGAAAGTGCGGGAGGTAATAACTTTTGGACCAACTTTGGTTGTCTTTCTCTTGCCCAATAAAAAATAATGCTTTATGCCAATGAAGCATCAGGTTTCTGTTTGCCTAAGTAAAATGATGTCCTTCCAGGCTGGGCAGTGGAGAGCAGTGTATGAATTACAAGGGCAGGAGTATCTCCTTTATATAGGGCTTTCAGTAGAGAATACTAAAATGAATCAGTGCTGTTATAAGAAAAGGAGTACTTGCGGCACCTTAGAGACTAACCAATTTATTTGAGCATAAGCTTTCGTGAGCTCACATCCAATGAAGTGAGCTGTAGCTCACGAAAGCTTATGCTCAAATAAATTGGTTAGTTTCTAAGGTGCCGCAAGTATTCCTTTTCTTTTTGCGAATACAGACTAACACGGCTGTTACTCTGAAACCAGTGCCGTTATAGAAACTGATTCATGGCTCATACAATCCTGTCTCTCACTGGACAACTTCTTTTCCTATTGCAGATGGGTTTCCATCTATGCTTAGTTGGTTGGCTCAATAATGGCACTGCAGGATACCCAACTGTATACCCGACCCCCAGCTGTGGCTCCAACCACATTGGCATTGTGGATTATGGCTCCCGAAAAAACTTGACTGAGAGGTGGGATGCTTTCTGCTACAGAGCTAAAGGTATGGAGAGACTCAGTATTGGCTCTGTTGCAATCTGCAGCAGGGAATGTGATTACACATGTTTGTATCTCAAAGGTGTGTTATATCAAGAATTTATGCTCCTTTTGATTATGCACACACCACAGTGTCAAGGGGAAAACCTACCCAACACATCTGCAATACGCTGTCACTTGCCGGTTTCCACTACATTGGTTTATGCCCTGAACATTCTTATTTAATAACATAAAGCACCAGAGATCTCAAAGTGCCTTACAAAGGCAAGTAAGTGTTTTGAGCCTCCCTGTTACAGATAGAGAAACTAAGGCACTGGGAGGTTAAGTGAGCTGCCCAAGTTTACACAGTGGTGCAGAGAAGCCAGGGTTTGAACGCCTAGTCCAGAGCTCTATCCACTGGACCACAGCTGCCTTCCGCATGGACAGAAATCCTAAGCAATAGTTCAGTGTATTTGTTGTCTGAAGAGCTCACACCCAATCCTGTTCCGCTCACATCTTTCTCCCCTTTGCAGATGTGAGGTGTAATTGTAGAGATGGGTTCATTGGAGATGGCTACTCCTGCAATGGAGATCTCCTGGCTGTGCTGGCTGAGCACTCCAACTTTTCAACCTTCTATTCTGTAAGTGTTGGTGCCACATTCCCTCTAGCCGGGGAAGTGGGAAGGGACATGCTCCTCAGCAAAGCGAAGAAGGGAATAATAGGGAATCCCCAGATCGCAAAGGTTTGGAAACGAAAATCACTGAAATGGAAGACAAGATTGTGTGCTCTCTGAAGTGCCATGCACAGTGGGAGAGTCAAGCTGCTTCCTCTCATTGCCAGTTAGTGTCTCTGCTATTCTAGCAAAGGTGGGGAGAATTCACGTGACATCTCCTGGGTTCTGCTGGCCAGAATGTTCTGACAAACCCGCAGCTTCAGGCTGGCACTTAGGATTCTCTCTCTCTCTTCCAGATGTTACTGGATTACACCAACGCCACGCAAGATGGACTTGAGTTCCTCAACTTCCTCTCCAATGACACCGCATATAAAACTCTCTTTGTACCCTTGAATTCTGGCTTTGGGGTCAATATGGTGAGAAAGCTGGAGAGAATATGGGATTCTCTCATCACTGGCGACACAGAACTAATAGCCATTTGAATACAGTGTTGTTGCTTCCTTGAAGGATTAGGGAAAAATGCTCCAGACTGGCTGAGTGGGTTTTATGTCTGAAGTAAGTTTGTTCTGGCTCTCTTTTGCTTGGAATGCAAGAACTAGTCTGGGGCCTTGTCTACACTGCACTCCAAGAAGTCTTTCTCCGTTGACTCATTGGACAGCATACAACTAAAATGTTGAAAGAGCAGCAAATGCCTGACTTATTTTCCCTCTGCTTTTGACTCTGCCTCATCCTCACTTCTAAACTTTGTTTTCTCAGAAATTAACATGGGAGGAGCTGAAGCTCCATGTCTCCCTGAGTGATGTTCTCCTCTTGAGCTCCAATCTCACCAATGGTACCGTTATACCTTCCTGCTCCGGCTACAACCTTCTCATTGCAGACGCTCCCCTGCTGAATAGCACGCATCCCCCTGTAAGTATGTTGGGCCAGTTCAGTACTCAGCCAGCTTCTCTTGCGTCTAGGTAATGGGTAACGTTTCCTGTCCAAAAAGGCTTTTTCTAAAACATATTCACATTGAGTCCCTTAATATTGCTGCTTCTTCTTGTGACAGGGTTCCAAAGTGATTAATAATACCCTGATAGTACAGTGGGACATTCTGACTTTCAATGGAATCATTCATGCCATCGAGGGGCCACTGAGGATGCCTCAGCAGCCTGTGCATCTGAATCAGGCAAGTTGCTTGTTCAATTCCATTGAGAGTTTAAATGGCAGGTTTAAGAACACATGTTGGGTTTGGTTACCCTGCATCAGAACAGGACGAGTCCCATTTGGTGCGCTCACCAAGGCCCTACTGTGTTGCGGCCTGTGTCATTAAATAGAGTCCAGCCTAGCCGTACTCTGCACTGCTGCAGTGAAGAATCAGACTGGGGCCACACAAGCTTGGGCTCCCACTCTTCGGGGTAGCTGTGATGTGGAGAGCAGGGAGATAGCTCGGTAAGGGTAGGGCGCTTGCCTTAGAAGTCGCTAGCATGTAGAATTTTATCAACAGACCTTTGTGTTAGTGTGTGTCCTCATATAGCCAATCCTAATGCATTCTGTATGGTGTAACGTGGCAGGAAATCCCGGTAAAGCAAAGCAAGAATTATTTGGTCATTTGGGCCCAAGGCTACAGCTGAGGCTTGTGCAAGTAACGTAAACTTGCTGTGCCTCAGTTTTCCCACTGGTAAAATGGAGATAATACTTAGCTACAGCACAAGTGGGCTGAAGCTAAATTAAAGTACTTTGAGATCTTTGGGTGGAGGCTGCTAGGTATTAAGATATACCTACTGTATTGATATACAACACAGGGATGAATTTAGTGTGAATGGCTCTGCATACCGAGTCAGTTACCCTTTAGTTCTCCTGTAGTATAATGAGCTATACATACACATCAGAGAGTTCTTCTGACCTCAGATCATGTATGTTAGTTACCAACTACTTCCTCCTCCCTGCACAGAACTATACCTGAGTGTTTCACTTCCCGGCAAAGGTCTGTCCTCTTCTCCTTGATCATTGCTGGAACAGGCATCCTTTCTGCCTACCTGGTGCAGGTGGGCCTCCAACTCCATGGCAGAGCAGCCCTCCTCACCTTCTGCCTGCTGTTTTAAGGGACAGGAAGACCAGCTAATGGCCAGTTCAAAGACATGAGAGAGTGTGGTACCTGTACATTTTTAGATGTATTTGCATAGCCATTGCTATGACTGGACTATAAAACATTGAGAACAGCATTGAGCAAACAAGTGGCACCAGTACAAAAACATAGGCCCCTGCTGTTAAGTAATCCAATGGATAGCTTCAGTCTGAAAAATGCACTCTTTTGGCCACCAGCCAACAAAAAAAGAGAGCTAGTCTCCTCTCGTTCGGCCTATTGCTGCATGCCTTGAAAATGTAATAGTGCTGAGTAAAGGCATGTCCCAAATCTGCAAAGGGAGGAGACAACTTTACATCACAACGGAATGTAAGGTAACCAGTGTAGTGATGATGAGATGCATCAGTGTATGTATTATAGCTTCTTTTGAAACTTCCGGGCAGTAGTAGCATAGTGAACTAACTGGTTTATTCTACTACATAGTTGATCACTTCCAGTCTGAGCTGTGTGTGTAAGATGGGATCAGATCAGGAATGAGTGCAGCACACAGGGGAAATAAAAACCTGCATAAATGTTCCAGGTAGCCAGCTCTCTATTTCAGAGGTGTGAAAAAGTTTAGTTTACGCTTTTTTAACACACCAGTTGTCTTAAAATACATAATGAAGAACTGCCTTAAACACAGAACTAAAACAACCTAGCGTGTCTATTACAGGTTACTAATGCTACAAAATCATCTCCTCCTGTGACCATCGGGGTAACATCCGCTGCTGTTGTGGTGCTGCTGTTATTTGCTGTTGCCGGCGTGTCCTATTACTACCAAAAAATAAAACCCCCAGGATTCCAGTTCCACTACTTTCAGGTTTGGAGAAAAGTATATTTGCTATAAACAAACAAAACCCCAAAAACACCTTGCTTCAGCTTCTCTCACTAAAGCACAAACCATTTCTGTTATCCTACTGCAATGGTCATATGCATAAGAGCTCAAGCTGTTACAGTAGCCAAACTGGGTGACTGCATGCAGCTAAGAACTCTTGTGGGTTTTTTTGCTTTCTGATGCATTTAAATGTCAGCCCGTAGCTAACCTCTCCCTGTCGAGTCGCATTTACATGTGGCCTTTGGACATGGATGAATAGTTTCCCCATAAAAACATTGAGAAAGTTTTCCAAGACGTATTTCCATCTGTTATGCTTGGTGTTAGGCTATTGCCCAGGATGTATTTCTGGAAGAAGAACTTGGATGGAGAAGTGCTAAGAATTCTCATCTTTAAGGGCTTGTCTACATGAAGCAAATTCTAATGCACACAGATGTTTTGTGAACTAACTGGCCACTGCTGGCACATCCTAAAAGTTCCCTAGTGTGTGCCAGGAGGGTCTACGCAGGCCAGTTGGTGCGTGTTACTGCACCATGTATACAAGCCCAAAGAGTTGGCTTGGGTGAGAGACACACCTACTTTTAATCAAAATTATTAAACATGAGGGTGGAGGGAGGTTTAAACTACAAGTAAATTCTTTAAGGTAAGACAGCCATTGCACATGGGACATGGGGGAAAATAACTATTAAGGCTGCAATAAAGGATTGTTTGATGTAGTTGACCTTCCAGTTTATACTGTCACAGCTTATGAAGGAGTGTTACTACAGCCCTATGCTCTTGGCCTAGATCTAATGAGAATTTGGGTCACTGCAACATTCTCTTCTCATGAGGGGTTGTTGCTGCCCCCATAACTTGCAATACTAGGGCCATGTCTACACTGTAGGCACTACAGTGCCATAGCTATGCCACTCTGTAGTGTGGACACAGACTACTGTGACAGCAGGGGTATTTCCTGTGCTGGTAAGTTAAGCATTCTTCCATTGACCTAGCTGTGTCTATTACTGGGGCTTAGATTGGCATAGCCTGACCCTCATGCCATAGCTATGTAGACCAGGCCTATGATTTAGCCACTATGGGAAGAACTGGATAATTTGTAGTGTGGTGTCTGCAGACTGCATACATGTAAATTACAGCTTAAACTAGAGTGAGGTTACCAAAGAGTCTGGTCTAGGCAATGGAACATGTTAAAAAGTTGCTAAGCACCTTAAACCTGCATTGTTGTGTGGTAACAGGTATAAATGGGTATGAGGAGAAGGAAGCTAGAAATATGGAAACCAGTGTGGGAGGTAAATGAGCAATATGGATTAAATTACTCTTAACTGATCGCTCATAAAAATAATTACCTTTCTGTGCATCTTGGAAAAGATTTTACATTTAAGAAAAAACTCCACTGCCTTACTAACTAGAGTCTGTAATTCAATTTCATTTTCACTACCTTGTTAATGCAAGGAACCATAGAAGTGCTCAAGACTGCAGTAATTATGAACTCACCTCTAGAGGATGTGGAAGATCGATACCTAATCTCTTGTACCTTTGCACACAGGCTGACCTGGAAGAGGAAGAGCAGGCCAGGAACCCACCCTTAGTGTCATTCCCAAATCCTCTCTTTGGGGCCCAGAGCTTGATGTGTGAACCATTTGAGGTAAGAAAATGTTTCATCAGAACAAAACAAGTGAGACCACTTGTTTAGAACCTAACCAAATTGGGGGAAGGAGAGTTCATGCTTGGTAGGGGTGAATGGGATTTGGTAAGGATGTAAAAACAACCCTTAATCTGCACTTATCACAGGGATGCTTGAGCCAGACAAGAGAGGAATCTCTGGACATGTCTAAACAGATATAGTGCTTCAGCATAGTCACTTGCTACAAGGGTTCCCCAGTCACTATAGTTAGTCCACCTTATGAAGAGGCAGTAGCTAGGTCAGTGAAATAATTATTCTGTCAACCTACTGCTGTCTACACTGGGCTTTAGATGGCTTAACTGTGTGAAAAATCCAACTCCCTAAGTGACACAGCTGGGTCAGCCTATCCTTTAAGTGTAGACCTGACCTAAGGTAAGGGGAATCTCTTCTCAGTCCAGGCATTGAACTCCCATTGACATTTTTAACCATGTTAAAAGCAAACACCCTGCACCTATAAACTGAATTAAAAGCTTCAGTGAATAAGTTTTCAATGTTGATTTAATAAATTAGATGGCAGAAACCACAGCTGGGTTTTAGCAGGCAAGGACTCAGTATCCTCTTCCACTGAGAAACTTCTTCTTCTCTTAGTCTATTTACTCAGGCTTTGCAGGGGAGAGATCAGTATAGAGGTAGGGTGATGTCCCCTTCTTACCCCAACCTGCTGCTACTTCTATAGCAATTTCATGTAGGGAAGACTGCAGTAAAGATGTTCGCTGTAGTGTCAGGGCAGTGAGAACTCCCTTAATCCCCTTCAGAACTGGAATTGCCTAGGAAACCAGCCTTATGTTCCTGCTGCTAAACATGTAGTGAGTCAAGGGTTAACTTTAGAATCTTAAAGGATGTGTTTGTCAAGTTAGGAGCCAGCTGAGGACTATGCTAACAGTTTCTATGTCTGTTTCAGGACTCTTTCAGGGCCGAAGATTTATCAGACACCTGCAGAATTCTTGAGTAAAGCATACAGCAAGCCAAACAAAGGGGGAAAATAAACCACCATGTTCTTGCTGCATGCTAGTGCTAAGTGGAGCTTGCCCACATGTCCTGCAAGGGATAAGCAGATGAAGAGTGAGCTAATGGTTAACAGTAAACCAGACAAACTCATCAGCTAAGATACCTCAGTTGAACTACCCTAAGACATACATACCTGCAGTTACTCTGATGACTAGTGAATGTCCTTGTTGATGCAGCTAAGAAAACTTTCACTGGAATAGCGAACACATGATGCCAGGCTGCCACTTGGTGCTCTGCACTGATTTCTTCCATAGCTGTAGGAGGGGAAATTCACTACATACATCTGAAGAATGTTGCTTTAAAATAGTACCATTTGTAAAATATAGCCAGTACTACACAGTCATAATCCTCCAGGGCTAAATTATATATATAATGGAGTGGCACACAGCACCTGATAGCTGGAAAAACAGTCTGGCCAGAAAATCTAAGCCTTTAAAGGGGTGAGCATGACAAATGCCTTTTTATTCAGCTGGTTTGTTTGCTTTAATCAAGTGATGACTCTCCAAACAGGCTTAGCCTGAAGTCTGTGCACATTGCACTGTTTTGCTGATTAGTATTGTGGTTCTTCAATAAACTGCACTTTGAGAACAAGTCTCCTTGTCAGATTCTCAGCTGTTAGGGGTTAGAATTGCATTGGTTAAGTGAAACCAGATGGTAAACCATTATTTCATACTGTGATACTTTGTTTATTTACCATACTTCTATATAAGTTGAAAAGAACCTACCATAATGAGCTACAGAAAGTTATTTAGACAAGAACTTTAACATGCTACATTCCAAATTATTCTCAAACCACACAACCACCATTGGTGTGTTAAATTTTCAGAGAGCCAAACATCCACTTGAGTTTCCTATTTATTTGAAGACCAATTACATCAAATTTGGGTGGCTATACTATGTCTTAGCAAAGGCATCTAGAGGATGCCCAGTCTGTCAAGTGGTAAAGTTGCCACCACAACATGGCAGATGCTCCTACAGCAGAGGTAACATTCTTCTGTTGCAGCATACACATTACAATTCCAGGGTCACAGATCACAACATGATAGTCCAAGACATTACATCACTAGAGAATGCAGTAGTATTCAAATGATATAGCAATGTTTAACAAGTTATTTACATTAATGCTAGTTATTTTGGTGTTCAAACAAAAGGTGGAATAGTTTCAATGTTTAAAAAAAAAAAACTCAAAGCCATTTAACATCCAGTCACCAGGACAGGTACCCTGTTTATGCACTTGAGGTATCATGTTCCCAACTGTGGTTAGAGTTGCTACTCACTGCCAGAGTTATTCTACCTACTGTCCTCACAGCTGCTGCATTAATACTGTTTTATGGCACTGGATTATTTTACACATTTTCCCTAGCTGCTATGGGATTTAAACTTGGCACAGGGCAATAAGCCACTGGCAGTCTGTCTACTAGGCACATAAAGCCTTCCCCTTCAAAGCCACACATGCACTAAGAATTCTCTGAATAGGCACAAATCTACAATGTAGCTTTTAAAATGAAGTTCACCTATCCTAATGTTCTCAGCCCAGATAAAACTCTTGTGATGTGGAATGGTGAAATTACAAATTTCTGTATCTTCCCACACAAGATGAAAGATGCCATTTCTTGTAATTATAGCCACTGATATTTTTATACTTCCCCTAGCTGCACAAGTCTCATGTACCAAAACTTTACTACAGATTAAAGGTGCTCAAACCTGAGCTTGACCTTTTGCTACAGTACATAGAAAACAAGGTTCCATCATGATAAACTTTCATTATGCAGCAGTCAGTCAGTTCACAGCTCTTGATAAGTTATTTAGCATTCCCCACCAAATCCATCCTCCTCAGAAGCAGACACTCCAGGGCTGGTGCTTGGGGGACTCTGCCCTGATTTCTTTAGGGCAAGCAAGTTTTGCTCCTACAACATATCTTACACACAGTAAAGGAAATCATGCACTTGGCTGTGCTGCCTTAGTGCATAAGAGGAATACAGTAATCTTTAGCATCTCACACCACAAATTTAGCCCTAACACTGAATGGAAAATTTCAAACATCAATTTCCTTTCCACGGTTTCCCACAATCCTGCTATGTCTGAGCTCCTCCATTCAGCAGCTCCCAGAGTTGGTTCACAGTTGCAGCCCCATGAATCATTCCAAAGCTATGTAGAAAAAAATCATCAGTAACAAAGAACTTCAAAGGAAACCCAATGCACTAGGCAGAGAGCCCACAGGGTAAGCTTGTGGGAGATGCTGCTAGCAGAAAGGGCATTGAGACATTCTACAGCCCAGGATCTCCTGCAATTCTCCTATGTCTGGAAAGTAGAGAGCAGTGAACAAAAGAAAGGCGGATTAAGAGGAACATGCCCTACCACCTACAGCCCCTTACTGGAAAACAAGGCCCACATTGTAATGGCCTATAAAAGGCCTTTTTGAACATAGACTCAAACCTTCTCACCAAAAGTAAATCATTGTTGAGTTTTCCCTTAGTCCTGCTCAGATTAAGAGTCAGAAAGCTCCCCTTCTTCAGCACAGGAGGGTGAGGCAGTGAATAGTTTTTCTTGCTCCTTGTGGGTTTTTGTTTTTTACTGCTTGTGGATGTAGGTGTGCTGCTGTGGCCTTCCACAGTACCTGAAGCCTTCTAAAAACTGCCTTCTGAGTCCTGCTCTGCCAGGTCAGCCATTGGGAAGAGGGGGGCTTTGTTAGGAGCTCTTTCCCTACAGAATTCAGCATCTACTTCAAGATGGGGGAGGGATGGGGTGGGGCACTTGAGCCCCACAAACCTCTTGTAAAAAAAAAAAAAGTAATCAAAGTTTGTCATTGTGAATTTTCTACCTAAACAGAAGCCGAGGCAGAGCTATAGCTAGAAATCACTGTCTCCTACCCAAAAAGGGCATGAAGTAATCCCCATCCATTGTCAACAACACTGGTTTCATTTTTTGGAAAAATATATTTAAACACAAGATTCACTGACCTCTCCATGCCTGATCACAATTTATCCTTCTTTCTTCCCCCCCGCACCCCCAATACTGAATCAGAATAATCTCTTCCACAACTGTCGGAACAGCCTTGATGAGTCAAGAATACGAACAGGCCTTATTCTAATCTCAGTTTTACATAGGGGGTGCTGTAGCTTCACACCAGCCCATGACTTCAATTTGTGCAAATACAAAGGCATTGCTCATCTTATTGAAAAGATGAGAGCTCTAAGCTCTTTACTATAAAACAAAGCTATGTCATTTAAGGTAGTGTTTTAATTGATTTTTCCAGCAAATAAATTTTAACACTGAAAACTAAGTGTTGACTTAAATATATTTAAGACTAGGACATAATCAAAGATTTAAAATCCATTATAATATAGTGATTAATTTAGCTTCAATGCTTTTCAAAACAATCCTCAAAGACATGGCAAATGATGGCAAGTACATATTTTAATTTCAAAGGCTGCAAAAATGCACCTTCTAAGCAGTGTGTGTCAAGATCTTAGCTTTTGAACTGTTTCTATAAGTGAAGGAAAAAAGCCACTATATTCACAGACCAAAACATTCAAAAGTTAGGTTGCCTAAAATCAGCTTTCAGAGGCGCTGAATAAAGCTTTAAATTTATGGGAGAGAAGAGTGGTGGGTTTGCTTAGCACTTCTGAGAATTGGGCCACTTCTAGCTAAGGTGCCTAACTGCAGTGTTAGGAGCCTAATTTCAGCTACCCCATAAGAAGATTGGGGCCAGAATTTGGGCAGGGACTGAAGATGGAGTTCTAAAAACTTTAGGGGCTCATGAAATGAAGCTTGCTGTGATTGTTTTACTTCTACCTACCCAACTCTGAGAATGCTTTGCTAGTTAAAATAGTCAATCATATCTCCCTTCCATTTAACTTAAGCACCAATTTGCTGGCAAGGAAGATATTTGGAAGTGCTGGAAGGCAAGGTTCAGTGATGGTCAGGGACAACGCACAACCCACACCCGTGTTAAAATCACCTTTAACGATAGACAATCCATGGCCAAACAGCCTGACCCTTTGTACAAACAATTCTAGCACTACATTACTGTAAAGTTCAGCTCACACACTTTCCCTTTATCGGATGTGCACCATCTCCTCCAGGAAGGGGGTCTTCATACAACCGGTGCAGAGCTGATCCATCCAGAGGGGCGCCTCGTGCTGCAGAGGGGTGCGCCGGGGGAAAAAGGTGAAGTTCACATCATAGTTCAGCAGGCAGCTGATGGATGCCATGTAGATATCAGAGAACCGGATCAATCTCCGGGAGAAGTAAGTTGGGTTGTGGAAGGTTCGGAAGATGCTCCCAAATTGAGGATTGAATAGGTTCTTCGAAAGGGACCTGAAAGGAGAGGACTTGGTTTGCACGGGCTAACATTTAGAGAAATTATTAACAGAGATTTTGTAACTAATTTTGACAATTCAGACCTTGGAAACAGATACTTTGCACAAGGTTTTAAAATTTCAGGGTACCAAAACCACCAGGGCAGGTACTTTCCTTATGGGCTGTGCTGTGATAGAAAAGACAGCAAGAGATTACTACTGGAGTCTAACCTTAATTGAAGATTACCCAGAAGTGATGGTATTAATGGACCTAGTGAACGTAAGCAGCAAGGGCTACAATTTCCTCTTAGGGAGGATGAAGACAATGGTTTGATATCCGCTGCCAAGTCATTCCACGCCTGCCATAGGAGTCCTGCCCTGTGGGAAGAATTTATGTATCTATATTGCTTAAACTTTAATGTTAACAGGATAAAGCAAGACTCATCAGGGCTGAATTGAAACAAGTTTGTTCAAGATGCCTAGTTTCATCTAAGTAAACGGTGAGTAGGCTCCTTAGCCAAGCTCTTGAAGTGAACAAGGAAGATGAAAGCCTACGCATTTAGGCCTGGAGCCTACAACACTTACTCATGTGAGTAAGGACTTGCCAAGTCAGCTTCTTTGGATGGAAAAATATAGATAGCAATGAAAACAATCTGGAGTGGAATCTGTCATTTAAGTGGTTGCATCAGTGGAGTGAATGCAGGTGGAATGACAATACTTTCTGCACTGTGAAAAGATAGCTGTGTAGCTAGCTTAAAAATTCTATTCGATTTCACAGAGAAATCTCTTACAGCAGACCTCTGACTAAAGGACAAAGCTCAGCCCAGCTTCACTTTTAGAAGTTGCACTGCTTCACTAGCTACAATCATCAGAAACGAACTGGGCACTGGAGATCCAACCCTTGATTTCAAGGTATCTACATTCATAGGAGCATATTCACAAATTTAGAGTTTGCACAGAAATATTCTGCGAGGAAGGGAAGTTTGCTCATCCTAAAGCACTCTCAGATTTAGATACATTGAGTCACCTAATTTCCTGACGCTCTTGCATCCATTCCAGCAGCACCTGCTTTGATTCTGCATCTTGATACATCTAGAACAAAAAAGCCCAGTAAAAGAGTTAAATCTAAACACAGACTTTTCTCAAATCCTTTTTCCTGCAGGTGATAGTGGCACTATCAACTAGGTACCAGTTATCTGTCTATGGCCCTTGGAGCTCAGCAACGTCTTTAATTTTCTCCTTACTGTTGATAATTGTAAGTGTCAGCGACTAAGAAAAAATACAAATTGTGAGACGGGCTGTAAATCCACCAAATTCCCTGCTTTTACTCTCTAGTATTTGCGCTCTAGGAGATGCATCACAACTATGCACTACTTGGTTTAGAGAGTAGTCACTGGTTAATCCCCCAACACTATCTAGCAGAGAGCGTTGGTTGCTTATAGCATATTAATGTCTGTGGAGGATACAAAGAATCCTCACGAAAACATCGGTTAAGTCATACACTGTGGGTTTTTTGCCTTATATTTGTGAAGGAGTTTAGGTGACTAAAGAGGGAAGCAGTAACAGCAGTGGCTTGATGTTGCCATAGCACATGCATAGGGTAATCTTCCTCCAATCAGTTTTGACACCTACAAATTTCTTTGACATTAAATTGCCTTGTGCATCTCAGAAACTCATTTTCCCCAGTCCCCTATTAGACTAAGCCAGAATGAAATTCAGGTCTGCAGAGATGAAAGGTAAGTGCTCACCCACTGCTTTCTTAGTCATGATTAGCAAGTTAACAGATAACATGCAAAACCATTCTTTGAGCTCTGCAGAGGATCTATAACCTACACTGATTTAAAAACTCCATTAGCAGGGATTTGATTTTAGGACTTGCACCATCTTATGAAAAGTGCCATCATTTATTAAATTAGTGGAACTGAAAGCCTAGCGACAGACAGGAAAGCTGCTTCCAGTCTGTTTTATTTCACAAATCAGAGTAACATTCTTCTGATAGTTAGCCCTCCCACTTGCTTTTATAATTGTGGAAAGGATACTGGAGAAGGAATGAGAGATGGTTAATTAGAACTTCAGGTTGCCATGAGACCAGCAGGATTTGGAACATATTTTGGAGGATATGTTATTCACCTGCCAGCGTAGTAGACACCCATCCCCATGTACCACCAGACTAGTATGCAGAAGGAATTGTATTTCCTCATCAAAAAAAAAGTATGCTACCAGCAACTCCACCTCTGCCACACTACCTTAAATTCTTATTCATAAAACACCACTGCTATTCTAGTCTGGGACCTAATTGGAGAATAGACAAGTAGTAATACTATGTCATGCAGCAGTTTTATCAGAATGGTCCAGTCTACAGGGGCACAAGGAGACCAAATGCAATCTGACCCAAGCCAAAAATCTAAACCCTAGTTCTGAGACTTGAAGGCTAGTTAGACTCATTAGCCTGGCTCTGCTCCATCTTACCTGCATTCTCTCCAGCAGCCCTGTGAGTGCCTGTTGCCAGGTCAGCGAGTGCATGTACTGCTCTGTATTAATGATCCGGATTTCAGGTTCCAGTTCTGGTACAATGGCTCCTGTCCTCCAGCCATGACGCAGCATCAAGTCCTAGAAAGCAACCCAGAATTTTACACTTTATCTTACAACACTCTCAGGTGTAAGTGGTTTTTGAGGAACAGGACTAGAGTTTTCAGAAAAGCAGCTTTGCTCCATTTAGTGTCACTGGCTTGACTGTTAGTGTTTTTATCCTATGGAAAATACTGGCTCATAGGGTCTGGAGCATCATTGTAATGGTGCCCTCAGCTTCCTGTAGGGCAGAGAAAATAGAGGTCTCTGCTAATCTCTTCCAAAACCAGGGCAGTTAAATTGGTTCAGAGATGAGGGCTCTTACATGACACACTCGGGTCCCTCTTCCACACACACCCTCCACCCCTTGTTCTGTGAGCTAAAAGACCAAGCAATCAAGTTCTGCACTAGACTGCAGGGCTACATCACCATTCTTTAATGCCAGGGGTAGAGTTTTCCATAAAGTGCCACCGACACACAGACGCAGTGAATAACAGCAGACAAAGCCAAATAAGTCCTTGCCCCATTGCAGTCTCAGTTGTATGAACAGGTTAAAGACAGAGCCAATTTTTAGCTGCGTTTAAAAAAAATAAAATTAAATTTAAAAAAAAGGTCTCATCTATACACAGATGTATATTTCACGGAGATAGGCCTCGAGAGCCATCAGCAAACTTGAAATAAGATCTTGCTAATTGTTACCCTTTTTAGAAAGGGAAGACCTTAAAGATTTGTTTAGACAAATGATTGGCGTCTTCTGAAGCAGACATGGAATTGTTGACACCATGGATTCATTTAAGACTGTTGTATTATAAAAGCAGAATACTCTGCTCTTGCCTGAGGGAGCCAGATTGGAAAAGGGCCCAAATAGCAGGTCATGGGAAAAATATATGATCCCTTGGCACCTTAGAAACAATACTTGTTATGAAAAAAATACAGTCAACTGGGTTGAACAAATGCCAGGTTAAAAGGGAACCACCCATTAGAATGAGCCACAGCAGAAAGTCAAGAACAGCCAAGTATATTGCTTTTCTGAATATAAACTCACTGACCACACTGCCTCAGTTGGACATTAACATTTAGGATGCATATTAAAGGCACCACTTTGGGATTTTTGTCCCCATGATGTAGTGATTCATGCACTGCAGTATTAGGAGTTTATTGCCTCAGAAGCTCAGACACAATAGCCAAAACTATCCACTTGGTCTGATGCCTTCCTAGTTACTGGAGAAGATGAACCACACAGAAAATAGTAAAAACACAGTGGGTAGTGCAATCTGTGAAACAGTGGATTCTCCATCAGTGAGAATTTTTCAATCAAGACCCAGCAGAAATTAGTTCAGGGGAATCCTATGGACTGTGTTATACAGAAGGTCAGATTAGATGATCACAAGGTCCCTTCTGGCTTTATAATCTATGAAACATGTCAGTGACAAACCACAAACACCTAAAATCATAATTCAACAATAGCATGAGTACCTGCCAAACAATATGAAAGCATATCAATGTCAGGAATAAGATGGGCAGTAGGCAATGGTATTACAACAAAAGATAGGCTAAGATAAGCATAGTGGGGATACCAAAACAAACTGAGGAAAGGTGACCATAAGTAAGGCTACGATTTAATCAAGGGTATTTTTAGTAAAAAAGTCATGGACAGGTCACAGGCTTCCCCCCGCCCACCTGTGATCTGTCCATGACTTTTACTAAAAATACCCCTGATTGAATCTTGGGGCAGGGGGAAGCCTGTGGCACCAGCTGTATGTATATGGGGGGCAGGGGGGGCGTGCACTGAGGCCTGAGAGGTCAGTGGCTGCTTCAGCTGCCACCCGGGACGGGGGGGAAGGGAGGAGAGAAGGGAGGGAGCCTCCCCAGCCACTGCTCCAGCCGTCCCAGGACTGCTGCTGGGAACTGCCAAACTGCGGCTGCTCCTGCCACCCCCGGGACTGTTGCTCAGGCGGACCCTGGGGCCAGCCACACCAGCTGATGCAGAGGTCACGGAGGTTGCAGGAAGTCAGAAAATCGGTGACTTCCACGACCTCTGTGACAAAAACAAAGCCCTAATCATGAGCAACAATTAACACGAAAAGGGAGATCATCACTGTATCTTCCAATCCATCTCTCTTCACTGCTTTCTTTCCTTCGACACAGTGGTGGTAACATAGCTCCATTCTACTCACTTTGTCCTCCAACGTTTGCCGATGGAAAGATTTTGAGCCAGTGGTTCTCAAAACAGGGGTACGCATACCCCATGGGATACGCGGAGGTCTTCCGGGGGTACATCAACTCATCTAGATATTTGCCTCGTTCAGTGTTTCTCAACCATCGCAGGACAGGTTGGAGGGGCTGGGGGTCGGGGGGAGGGTTTGCAAGTGAAGGCCAGCTTTCAGGGCTAGGAAGCAGGGCAATTGCCCGGGGCCCTGTGCCACAGTGGGCCCTGCAAAACTAAAAGTTACATGTTTCAGTCCTGGGCGGCAGGGATTGGGCACCCTGAAAAAAGTAAGTACAATATTTATATTCCAATAGATTTATTTTATAATTATATGGTAAAAACGAGAGAGCCAGCAAATTTTTCAGTACTACAGTGCTGTGACACTTGTGTTTTTATGTCTGATTTTGTAAGCAAGTAGCTTTTAAGTGAAGTGAAACTTGGGGTATGCAGGACAAATCAAAGTCCTGAAAGGAATGCAGTAGTGTGGAAAGGTTGAGAACTACTGATCTGAGCAATTCCTATAAACTCAGTCTCTTGCTACCTGCCTCCTTCTCCCTACACACAGCCACACCATTCAGTTCAACAGGGCTTTGTTTTCTCATAGGAATATTCTAATTCCACTAAATTCAAAACACACTTAAACAGGAAAACTAAGTTAAAAAAGCCACAGGAGAGGGTTCTACCTGGATCCATGCAAAGGTATCTCAGTAAAAACAGGATATAAAATTATGACAAGAATTAAGTCCTTCTTAAATTCCAGCAGACAAAAACAAAACAAAAACAAAAAATTCAGCAGTGTTGGTATTAAACAGAAGCAGACATGGTTCTACTTACTGCAAGATCGCTGTACAGATGGTCACCAAAATAAAGTACTTTGGACCCACGCCAACCTGTTAGCCTTAGAAAATCAAACAAATTTCCCTGCAAAGAGAGGGAGAACAAACAAGAATGTGAATATAAACCAAACACCTCATTTTTCTCTGCAAGTGATGACACTTCACTGTTTTGTCAAGGAGTTCAAGAAAGCAAAGTATTCGAAGTAACTTGACTTCCTAATAAGACAATGTAAAGTTAAATTCTCATGAAATAATTTAATATATAGACACTTAAAAATCTCTCCAAAAAGAGCTAGCTGCATTTGAGAATACAATGCACCAGTGTGATAGTTATTTTGGCAATACCTTCAAGTATTAAAACAGAAATATCATTCAAAAGTCAATGTATTTACACCATTTATATATTTTGTACTTCATTCAACTGGGGGAGTAGGACTAATTAATTTCTCTTTTATAATCAAGTTTCACTTCCTGGTTCTCATGCACTGACTAGCCACTTTTCATGGGCTGTGCTGTATATACACTGCTTACTGTATTTTTCACTCCATGCATCTGATGAAGTGGGTTTTAGCCCACGAAAGCTTATGCCCAAATAAACGTGTTAGTCTCTAAAGTGCCACAAGGACTCCTCGTTTTTGCGGATACAGACGAGCAGAGCTGCCACTCTGAAACCTGTCCCTTTTATGTAATTTGCCCTTGTTCTAATCAGATTGTCTGGCTTCCCACCACACGCATTTTCATCTATAGTCAAGAATGTCTCAAACTAGAATACGAGTTGCTTTGGAAAGCTTTTCCAGTGATGTGCCCTAGATAAGCTCATTTACTTTACAAAAAGTCAGAAAAGCATCAGAAGGAAAAGCAAAGTCCTCCAGGCTTCACATCAGCTTAGACAAACCCCATCTGACATCTAGAATAGCATGTGCACAATTACACGTTTCTCGCAATTGTTGCCAACTGTCACATATAACCTCCCTACTTTGTTATTAGGAAAACATGGGCAGCAGCTGCAGACATGGAGGAAAACTAGAGCTACCAGATTGAATAGGTCCGAAAGGTGGTATATTTAACATCCTTAATATTCTGGTATGTTAGACAGTCAGGATAATTGTTAGAATCCTCTCTCTTTAGGTTTTAAGACTCTGATCTTCAAAGGTATTTAGGCTCCTAACTCGATTGAAATCAATGATTTTAGGAGCCTAGAACACCTTTGAGGATCTGGGCCTAAATTTAAAAAATATATATCCAGAGGTCTCAGTCAGGGCTCCCTTGTCATAAGCACTGTACAGTCAGCAGGGCTGGATTTACACCTTATGCGCTCCTAGGCACAGCATCTTCAGCGCTGCGCCTCCCCTGGCTACAGCTGACCTTCGTGTTTTTGCCATAAAAAAATGAAACTTTTAACCCACTTTTAACTTTTAGGCACCCCTAGGCACGTGCCTGTGCCTAACTGGAAATCCATCTCTGACAGTCACATGGTAAAATGCAATCCCCCGCACCCCAGGGAGCTTACATTCTGAATGTCAGACAAAAGGCAACAAGCGAGTGCAACAAATATAAAGAGGATGGAGGGTGAGAACACGGTGTTAAAATCATATTGTTACATATGGAGATAACTTGGTTCCAAGACTATTTAAAAAACAAAGAAAAGATTTATATTAACCAACTGGAGCAGACTTTTCAAGTCAATCCATCTGTTACTGTACTATTTATTCTACAAATCTATCATCCATAAACCCCATTAACTTTTACCTAACTAGTGATGACAATGCCTGCAAAGCAGCCTATAAATTCTTCCCCATTCTCCACCCCTTCTTGCCCTGCAGTAGCCCCAGCAAACCGGGCACTTGGGTTGTGTGGCTTAATGCTCACTTGGTATTGAATGCCTATGGTACAGAAATAGGCCCTCCTCAGGAAATGCCTTGAGCCTTTATCATTACTACTCAATTATGTGTGTAGCAAAAATAACGTCTTTAACAAGCAGGTAAAGATCAATTGCCAGGACATGTACTGAAAGCCCATTTTCTCATCACTACTCCAAGTGGAAAAAAAAAAATCTAGCTTTAAGCGTTCTTCTTATGCAGAGATTGCTTACGACCAGTCCTGTATTTGACTGACTACAAATTCATGGCTTTTCATTCAGGGCTGCTGATGCCCAACAAGACAGTCTCCAACGTGCCAGAGAGGAAGCTGATTGGATGTCTAGCCCAAAAGCTGAAATAAGAGACTTTAAAACACAGCTGCAAAAGGTTTCAGAACTAACCAGCAGCATCCAGATCATTTTTGACTCTTCCCCTCCTCCCTCTCCCCCTGCCCTCAACCCTGAACAGTATTCGAGGAACTGGTGGCTGCAATGTAGAAAGGTTAGAGACCTTACAAAATGGTTTGGAAGTGCAAGGTGGTGCCATAGTGAAGAGGCATTACCAAACCACTACAATGGCTGGTTAGAATGTCAGTTTTGCCTTTGAACTTAACAGTTGCCTCTGGATATTGTCTCAAGGATTTTACGGTTTTCTGGGTAACGGCACCATTCAGACCCTGCCCTGCAATGCTCTAAGCACAGTCTGGTGTGGGGAAGTGAGATGGGAAAGGGAGAAGCATCAATACTGTAGAAACAGTGATCTGTGTGCTGTTTCCTGCTGGTTCAGGTAATGACCTGTGACTAGCTGCAGAAGACTGACCTAGCAGTCAGAAGAGACAACAATCCTGAGCAAAGTCACTGGTTGGGTGTGGGAGGAGAGAACACAGTCCTCTGCAACTCCTTCCCCTGGATGCTCAGGGGAAAAGCTATCAAGAAAACCTGCTCTCTTTCCATGTAGATGAAGTAGTTCTTCACCCACCCCTTTCCCTGGTTTCCATGGGATTGGGGAGCCACCTTTCCTCATGCTTGTGGGGAGGAAAGTCAGGAGATACTCAAGGCTTTGGGTGCACTCGCCCCTGGGGAGGGAAGGGTAAACATAGGCATCAGTCCCCTGGAAGCAGGAAGTCAGACCCTACAACAGCACTGAAGAGCATGATTTCTGAGAACACCAAAGAGTGAAATCACAAGGGGGGTGGGCTAGAGAAGGAGGAGGGGGAGAGGGAAACAGAATTAGTAGTCCAAGACACAGTAGGAGGGAGGAAGAGATCAAAACATTAATATAAAATGAACTCAGAACAGAGAATGATATTGGGGAAACCCAAGACGTTGCTTCAAATCCCATGTTATAAAAGGCTTATTTGACTTGTTTATCAAGGATCTATTGAAAAGAATCTCTCCTCCTCTCCCCCAATTGCTGTGCCAGACAATATTGTTTAATCCAGAATTGGGTGCATTAACAGCAAGGTTCAGGTAAGCATTTCAATCCCTTGAAAATTCAAAACCATCTAAGCATGTTCTGATACAACTAATTTAAATCCAAAACCAACCCAAAGAACACCCATATTCGTGGGCAGAAAGTCCGCAAACCAAAACGCTTTTGCAACTCAAGAGAAAAAAAAAATCCCCAGTGTCTGAACCTTTCCTAATGTCCATCTATACTCAGGAGGAGTACAAGGAGGTATGATTCCAGTTTCCCTTGAAAGTCACAAATCAAACTGGGCTTTTTAGAAAATAAGTAGCCAAATACACCCCCTTGCAGCAATGCTGACTCTCATGCCCGTTTAAACTGAAAGCTGGAATGAGCCACTCCTTGACCCAATATTAGATTCTTCCAGCAACACAATCTATTGCAGTAACAAAAACACAGGGAGCTACTGCCAAACTAATCAGCCATTTGGGCATCCTGTGTGCATATTGCACATATGCTGGACTGCCCTCCTGTCCCATAATCATCATCATCACAAAAACCTGACCCAGCCCTATGCCACAGCATGAGCAATACTGGAGGCCTTGAGTAATAATCCTGTTGTACACTGCTCCAAGAGTCTCAAAATGCTTTGCAGATTATTAAAAGCTCACAGCAGCCCCATTAGGGAGTTACACCTATCTCCTAGAGGGAGAACAGAAGTTGAATGACTTGCCCAAAGTCATTTCCAGCACTAGCAAGGCAGCCCAGTGGTCCAGACTTTCAGTTTGCTATTGTAACTGCAAAACAGTGCTTCAGGCACATTAAAGCCGGTCAAGAATTTAGAAATGCAACTTGGTATAGTACATTTCTAACCCTAAATCCTGCTCATGCTGTGCTTGGGAGCGCCCTTGGAACACCTTGCTTTTGGCAGCTTTGCGACCTACTGCATCCTCAACCAATGGCTCCTAGCTGGCTGACAATGCTACTTTAAAGCCCTAGACCTAAGGTCACCCACTTCTTGGGAAATTCTGCACCAATATTAAATATTCTGTGCATAATATTTTAAAACTCCGCAAATTTTGTCAAAAATAACACTACATAATCATCCCAGTTTCAATTACTTTGGTAATTTATTTCAATACCTGTCAGCAAGTATGTCTAACACAAACACAAAAATTCCCTCAGGAGTAGAGAGTTAAAGAAACCCCTATGACAACTCAGTTCCTTTTTCTCTCTACCCCTTCTTCCCCCTAGAGCCCAGCTGGGGGGCCAGACACCCACAATCCTTCCCCTCCCACAGCCAATACACCTGAACCCGCTAATCCCCAGAGCCCAGCCACGAGGCCCCAAAAGCCCAGATACCCATCCCTCCGAGAGCCCAGTCACGGGCCACCCCCTTGCCCAAATACCCCCACCCCTTTCTCCCGCCCGCCCCCCGAGCCCAACCGTGCCCCCCCCCAGCCCAGACACCCACCCACCCCTTCCCCTCAGAGCCCAGGGACCCAGAGGGAGAAATAGCACGATGCTGGGCCCCATGCTTATGTGGAGTTTCCTGGGCACCACAGTCTCCTTCCCCCTGGATGTGTAGGGAACTGCAGCTGCTGGGATCCCTCTAGCTCCTTCCCCAGCCCCCTTGGCAGTGTCTTCTATGTGCAAGCTGGGTTGTGCCAGGTCCAGCAAGACCATAGTGGGAGCCAGCAGCACTGCAGCCCATTTCTGTGAGGGAAGAAATTCCACACGCACAATGTTAATTTCTTCAAAATTCTGCATTGCACAATGGTGCAGAATTCCCCCAGGAGTAAGGGTCCCAGCTACACTAGAGACCATATTGCTATCTATGAATTACCCAGACAGTTTTACTCCTCTGGGACATTGCAGATCATGAAGCCAAGGACAAGACGTGAGAGCACTGGGGACAGTTGAGGGGGATCTGGCTGTAGAAAGAAACTCTCAGACAAGAGATTCAATTAATCTATACTCATCTTTAGGAAATGCTGCAAAAGCTTCCTCTTTGAAAAAGATTTTCTGCCATAATCAGAAGGACACTCACAGTATCAACCATCCTCCCTCCACCAAAACACCCCCACACCTTTCCCTGAGCAAAGTTTTCTATAACCTAGAAAAGACGACAAACACTGCATGAATCCTGCCAGGGACTACGCTATTGCCAATCTACATTATGTGAAAGGTACTCAGATATAGTGATGGGTGGCAGTATAAAACTCAAAGATTGATAACTGAAGACATGGGTTAGTAAAAAGCAAGCAAGCAGACTTAGGCTGCAAAATACCTTTAGCAACTACCTAGTAAGGGAAGGGTAGTGAGGAAGGTTTGATTTGCAGAAATGAGAAAACAGGAAGCAGTGGGGTAGAAAGATCCTCTGTCATGGCACTGGAAGACGAAGGGGGCAGCAATTCCACGACATGAGTCAACTGTCATGCCACCTGCCTGCAAGGATCTTGGTAAGCAAACTACCACTGCACTAGCTTCCAAGAGCAAGAAAATTGCACTGACTAGTCTCCTCACTACACCACTGCCAGTTAGCCATTGCATGTGCATATAGCTACACTGACAACTCCACTAAATCCCTGGCATTTGTCCAGTCACAGGAAATGGCCAATTACTCAAAATTTAGAACTGTACAGCAATTTGCAATCAACATTTCAGTTTATTTTCTCAGAGCTACAATTCACTGCAAGAGTGACATTTGTACTTTTCCATGGAGTTTGTACATTTCTTCAGGCAGCCCATGATCTACTGTATGTTGCTAGGAGTCTGCTATTTCTGTGGTTAGCCTGTAACCACCAGTTCACAGAAGGCAGGAAATAGTGCTTACTCTGGGAACTTGCAGGAAGCTGTATTTTAAGTGTAAATTGTATTTAAATTGCCATGCTACTAACCAGAAGAAATCAGCCGCCATTCTGCAGTTACCCCTGGGAGTGGACTGATCAGCCAACAGTTTTCTCCATAGCTCATTTTCTGAGACTGATCATTTATACTGTTCATTGTTAAAGCTTTATTTTGGCTTTCCAACTTTTATTAATGAAGGCTAGAAATTAGTTTACAATTCCTGCACTGGGCTCTCACATTGCCAGTGTCACTTCTCACTCACTAACATGGCCTCCAGAGAAAGCAAAGAAAGGCCAATTCTAATTGAAGTTTAGTTTCAAAAGTAAGTGACAGATTAGACACAGTCAGGTGCTTTTCAGCCCTTTCTGTGAATTTCCTAATCTGCTGAGTAGAGAAAAATTGAGGGGTTTGCTCTCTTTAGAATTAATCCTAAAAGACAAGACATGAGCAGCAGCAGTCCTCAGGATCAAGGCATAGGAAGGGCTGAGTGTACCTATTTACACAGGAGGGGTATATAGCATTGCCTGGGAAATGGATTAGACAGACAGACAATCATGCAAACCTCAAATCTTGCCGCACTTGACCATTATGTCAGTCTGGTTCTGAATAAAGAAAGGGATGCCAGTTTTCCCTGCCCACCTACTTTTCTTTAAGTGCTCATACACATGTGCAATGCTTTGCAGAGAGTAACCAATCAGTCCTCACAATATCCTCATTAGGAAGGGAACTCTCTCGTTATCTAGAGGGAGAGCATTTTGGAAAACAACAACAAACAGCAACAACAGTATTTAGGGTGCCAAGTACTTGGTCAGCACAGGCATCTGATTTTCAACTAGGTAAAGAAGAAATCTGCAATCGCGTTGCATGAGTCACATACAGACAGGGATAACAAGGCAAACTGTTTTAATCATGCTGTTAGGTATCAACACTAGAGCTTTGCAAAAGCTATACAGCATCATCAGGATGCAAGACGACGTGCTTTGTTCTATCTGAGACAGGGTTTTTATAGGGTGGACACCCTTTTCATAGGAAGATGGTCTTGTAGACCACATCCCTTCTTATCCATGCAAAGGCCATCTTTTACTACTTGCAAACAGACAACACCACAGCTAGTGTAAACAACTTACCAGAAAATAGAAAAATACTTTAAATTAATTTTTGACAGACTACTATGCATGAAATAATGAGAGTAAGCACCTCAGTACGCTATCGATAATAGTCCATGGACCAGAGCATGAGAACCCCCAACTTGGAAGATTCTTGTAAATGTAGGATTTACGAATACTACTTGGATTAAAAGATCTCAAAGCAATTCACAAGTCATTCTCACAACATGCCTATGAGGTAGGAACTCAATTTCTGGCTCTCCTATGGGACTGTGTGAGATCTTAGGAAAGTCAGGAATCTTTATATTTGTAACCACATGTAAGATTGAGTTAATACCTACCTCAGAGGCAATTACCTTCTCCTTGAGTAGCAAAAGACGCAATGTGTAAAATATAATCCATTCTGCAGGAGGATAAATGCTCCCCTTCTCAGTTACACTGAAACAAGCCTTTTTCATCTAAAGTAGCTGAGCAGGGTCTGTTTCTAGGTAATTACAGAGTTTGATAATTGGGTCCGGTGTCTCAGCCCCTGAGCTACACAAGAAGTCCATAGGGAAAGCAAGCTCAGTTGTATACTTTTCTGGACACGTAACCTGGATAACAAACTGGATCAGAGATGTGGACAGAGACTTTTCTGCCAGGTAGTATTTTTGTGTAACTTAAGTTTTGGGCCAGGCTAACAATAATCTCTCTAATACAGGGCTAGATATTTTTAAGCCATTTTATGATACTGTTTCTGCAAGACAGCTAACAAAATACTTGTATTTAACATACTTTGATCAGAGTCTCAGAGCTATGTCAGTCATCAACAGGAGCCTTAAAGAGAAGCTGTCCTTTGACCTCAGACGAGGGTAATGGCTTTGGGTACAAGGTCTCTGAAATGAAGGGTTTGAATCTTGCTCCCCCAAAGCAGGTCTGCACAAGCTCCCAATCACCCTTGTAAGCACCATTGGGACATCTGGGAGAATTCAGTAACTGGTAAAGTTATGAATTAATTTTGCTGCCTAAGAAAGCTAAGGGAATAATAATGGAGACTATCAGACACTCCCACTAAGTTGTCTCGAAAATTCCAGTTACAAAAAGGCAAATCTTTATTTTAAAGTGTTACAAAGAAGGTTACAAGATTAAGCAGAGAACACTATTGACTATTCATACAAACTGCTTATTACCAGAATAACCTTAACCCATTATTAACTATTAAATGCTCTACTGAAATTAATTATTGGAATCAAAAACAAATATTTTCCAGTTCTCCTTTCTTCCTGTGCAAGGAAAGCAAATGAAGTCAAAATCTGCTTGCAGTTACCTTGGAAATAATAGCAGAATCTAATTCACAAGCCTGCTGCTAAAGCAAGTAGACATAGCTGTTACTGATCTTTGCCCAAATTCCTCCATATTGACTACTAGGGAGGGTAAGTGTTAAGATATAGCAGTGATGGAAAGCTTTTGGCCTGTGCAATAAGAGTATCAGAACTGAGACACATACAAGTAGAACTTGTCACTGAGGTCCAACACCTAAGATTAAAAATCTTGTCAAATCAACAGGGAGCCATGCCCTTAAAGGGGCTTTTTTGCCATCACTCCCATCCTGTACTACAGAACATGGGACATAAGTCTGCAATATTTAAAAACTGGAAGACAAATGAAATGCAACAGTCACTCAAATACACAAATGGCCACATTCTCCTGTTACATTAACACAACTGCATTGACTGAAATGAGTTTGTGTCAGTATAACCAAGAGAAGAATTTCTCTCTGAAGAATGCATGAAGTACACCGTCTATTGAAGAACAGAGCAACATCCAACTTTGGTACATTCATGAAACAGAACAAAGACAGCTTTTTATTTATTTGCTATCTTAGATATTTGTTTCACTTATTGCTGTTCAAGGAGAAACTAATACATGAGAAATAGGGAAAGATGAAAGAATTTCTGATGTTCTTGGGGGAAGTCTACACACAGAAAGTGCACTGGTTTAATTAAATCAGTGTACCTTCTGTATGTGGACTCTCTTGTACAACTAGTTATATCAGTTCAGTTTGCATCTGTTAAGTGCACAGGCACAAGCTAAACTGATATAAACCAAATTTAAACTGATTTAAGAAAGTCTCCATATAAAGTTACATTGGTTTAACTAAATAGTTAAGTAACGAAAGATGTGACTTTTTAATAAGTACAACTGTGTTTAGACTAGGCCTTACAGTTGCAAGGGTCTTAATCAGACCTATTATCCCTAGAACAGAAGAATCCCAGTTTTAAAGATCTGAAGCATAATAGCAGAGATCTGACAGATGTACTGGAGGTTCTGAAAGCATCTGAGAGTGGAGGTGAGGGAAAGGGATAGGATGAGTCTTCAACACCATTGGAATCTTCAGGGTGAGAGAGAAAAAAAAAATAAGGAATGGAAGATGCTATCTGTAACATTAGAAACCAGTGTGTGTGGATTCTGACCCATGCCACGTGCCCTCTTGCCCTTGTCACGTAACTGAGACCAAGACTCCCTTTCCAGCACTCTTGTGTTTCACACCCCATTACACCAGTCACCCCAAATATGCAGATGAGCTATTTTTCATATCACCAAGACTGTACAGCTTTTCTGCTTAAAAGAAGGGAAAAAACTTTCACCAGGCTTTCCCAGGAACTTCGAAGAACATAGGAATTATATTAGTCCCCATGATTTTAGAGGTAATGAGCAAAGGAAATACAAGGCTTTATATTTTTATTTACCTGTTTGTAGATCTTTCCCTTTTCTAGTTTGTTTATTTTGTCCCATTGGAGTGAGCCTTTGTCATCCAATTTTCTAAAAGGTCTAAAAAGGAAACGGGGGAGCAAGAGTTAAGTAACTCACATTTTTCCAATGGCCATACACAGCTGTAAATCATATCATGAAGCTCCTAAATTAATGTTATGTAACTTGTACAGAGTGAATTTTAAGCAAAAAAAGTGACCTTTAGCTTCCTCTTCTCATGAGGATAAAATCTAGTTCTAGTCTATTAAAGTTTTTGTATTAACCCTCCCTACACTACCACAAACACCTGAAAGGTCTGTATTGCTTTTGAGGGACCAGGAAAACAAATACTACAGTCAGTCAGTCTTTTGCCCAAACGTGTTCCTACCCTGGCTGCTATCTCGTTTTTGAGGCAAAACACACCCCATTACATACTACACTACTAGGGAATCTCAGAAGAGGGAAAAGCAGCTCTTGTAGCAGCAGAAACTGGGGGCTGGTGGAATGGGGATGTAGCCTCCTTTCCTAACAGTATCTTGGCCATGATACAACCTAGAAGTGGAAGAGACTCCTCTGTGTGCCATCTTGCTGGTATCCCATCAGTGTAGGAGTGGTCTCTGTTGTATAGTTTCTGTCCTAGTGTTGTGACTAAAAAGCAACAGGGATGCTAGCCATTTCCTTGAGAGATGGTTCCACAGTGTAATACAGCTCATGACCAGCAAGCTCTTCCTGATATGCAGCCTGTGTTTTCCTTCACCCTATTAACCCTTATTATATGACTTGCTGCTCTGCTAACAGTCCATCTCATTTTGGGGTATGTGCCCTTCAAATATTTGTAGGGTTATGTCTCCCACAACCTCACTTAGTCATTTAGCCAAATTCTACTTAAGATTAATTCATTCTCTCATAAATCATGCATATCTGGCTCCATTTAAACTTTATCTTACAATTTATAGCACTAAGGCATTGGTATTCAAAAACCCCAAGGTCTACATGTTGTACCTAGATACCAAGACAAGCTGTAAATCTTTCTCATCATAATGTAGATTAGTCACCTCCTCATGCCTGAAACGAAGGGAGGTGCCCACCTCTGAGTGGATGTTAGGTTCCTAATAATGAGGAAGGCTGACTTGAGATTAAATAAATGAAAAAATAAACATTCTGATGCCGCTTTCCTACGCTATTAGGAGCTTATGGATGTGAGGGGGGGAAATAAGGAAAACTAGTTTTATCTAGTGTGCATATTCCAAGATACTGTACCAAGAATGCTTGTAACCCTCAGCCTTTCAGAGTACTCTCACTTTCTGATCCTGTTTTGGTAGGTTACTTATTATTAGGATTTATACAAAAAAACAAAAGGGGGCATCTAACCAGAGCGGTCATAAAATTACAGACACAAAATTATACCATCCACAGAACAAACTCCCCTCTCCCACACATAGTAAAGCTTTGAAAGAAATTCAAACAGCATTCATTATTTAACATGGTTTATAATGATGTACAGAAAACAGAATATGAAATAAGATATAAAGGTTTAGCGCTACATAATAAGGAGCAGCATAGTAAGAACAGGACTATTATTCACTATTTGCACAGAATCAAATACTAGGTACTGGAGATAGGCCTGGGACCGTGTCCCCATACCTAAGAGTTTCCAAACCAAGGATGATTAGAGATGGAGAAACATTATTAAAAACAGTAGTAAATTTAAGAGTTCTCTGAGAGAACAAGTGTGCCTAACACCAAGATATGGTTATTTAGATCTTTTGATAATTATTCAAACAATAGCGTTATTTATACATAGCATTGTCTGCTAACCAGTTGGTTCAACACAACTGTGAATTGTGCAGTATTTTATGTAAATTATAGTGGTGCCCCCTAGTGCTGCCCTGGAACAAATGAACTGGTTGTGACAAACTCAGTGTTTATATGCAGAGGTCTCGTATTAAAAATAATAATAATAAAAATATTTAAGTTGAAAGCATTCACTGAAAGTTACAGGAATGTTAGAAGGTAGAAGTTAACTCTCTTCAATGTGCTACTGTTTCTGCAGATCTGTAGCATAAGTGGTCTTTGGTGGGTCATAGAATCATAGAATATCAGGGTTGGAAGGGACCCCAGAAGGTCATCTAGTCCAACCCCCTGCTCAAAGCAGGACCAATTCCCAGTTAAATCATCCCAGCCAGGGCTTTGTCAAGCCTGACCTTAAAAACCTCTAAGGAAGGAGATTCTACCACCTCCCTAGGTAACGCATTCCAGTGTTTCACCACCCTCTTAGTGAAAAAGTTTTTCCTAATATCCAATTTAAACCTCCCCCACTGCAACTTGAGACCATTACTCCTCGTTCTGTCATCTGCTACCATTGAGAACAGTCTAGAGCCATCCTCTTTGGAACCCCCTTTCAGGTAGTTGAAAGCAGCTATCAAATCCCCCCTCATTCTTCTCTTCTGCAGGCTAAACAATCCCAGCTCCCTCAGCCTCTCCTCATAACTCATGTGTTCCAGTCCCCTAATCATTTTTGTTGCCCTTCGCTGGACTCTCTCCAATTTATCCACATCCTTCTTGAAGTGTGGGGCCCAAAACTGGACACAGTACTCCAGATGAGGCCTCACCAATGTCGAATAGAGGGGAACGATCACGTCCCTCGATCTGCTCGCTATGCCCCTACTTATACATCCCAAAATGCCATTGGCCTTCTTGGCAACAAGGGCACACTGCTGACTCATATCCAGCTTCTCGTCCACTGTCACCCCTAGGTCCTTTTCTGCAGAACTGCTGCCTAGCCATTCGGTCCCTAGTCTGTAGCTGTGCATTGGGTTCTTCCGTCCTAAGTGCAGGACCCTGCACTTATCCTTATTGAACCTCATCAGATTCCTTTTGGCCCAATCTTCCAATTGGTCTAGGTCCTTCTGTATCCTATCCCTCCCCTCCAGCGTATCTACCACTCCTCCCAGTTTAGTATCATCCGCAAATTTGCTGAGAGTGCAATCCACACCATCCTCCAGATCATTTATGAAGATATTGAATAAAACCGGCCCCAGGACCGACCCTTGGGGCACTCCACTTGATACCGGCTGCCAACTAGACATGGAGCCATTGATCACTACCCGTTGAGCCTGACAATTTAGCCAGCTTTCTACCCACCTTATAGTGCATTCATCCAGCCCATACTTCCTTAACTTGCTGACAAGAATACTATGGGAGACCGTGTCAAAAGCTTTGCTAAAGTCAAGAAACAAGTAAGCAGTCAGTAAGCAGCATTGTATGGCCATGTCACAGGATGAATGGCTCTCAGGGAACATGGGTCCTCCCCCACCAGACATACTTTGTGCACTTCCCCAGGTGGAGAAAATGAGCAAAGTACATGACAGGCAGGCCTTGAGTGGGCTGGAGGAAGGAGACAAGACAGATGCCTGTGGAGAGCTAGAGGGGAGACTCCAAGTAGGAAACCCAGGGAGAATCAGCATTCAGTACAGACACATAAGGAGCACAAGAAGGGAGCTCAAGGGCTGCTAGGAGACTGCAGAGCCTAGGAAGAGCTACAAGTTGAGCTCAGAGGGCAAGCTGAAGGTTGTTTTGAAGTCTGAAAGAGAAGACCGATCCTCAGAAAAGAAGGGCTCTGCTCAGCTTGAAACTGGGGTGGAAGACTTTGTTCTGGACTTGGATTTTTTTTTTTTTATGACTTAGCTAGAAGGCCAAGTCACCACAGCAACCAAACCAGGATGGACAATTGGGAGAGCCACATACAGATTGAAAGTACCAAGTAACCACCCAACTTAAGTTACTTTGCCATTTGTTGGAAGGCTTGTTAAGTGCAGTAGGGGGAAAAAAATTGGCACCTTCACAAGTTATACAATGTCCAGGCATATTCAGCTTTCATACAAAAGCATTCTGCTACTCTGTTCCTTTCCATTTCTTCTTCTGTATCATAAAACCTCTGATTTTACTTTGTTAATGTCCCAAATTTAGGAACAAATTCTGCTTAGGATTTCAATAGAATTTTTTATTAACTGAGGAATATATTTGCCCTAATAGATGCTAATGAATATCAGGAAGCAGGGGACCCAATTCTGCACCAGGCTTAGAATTTATGATCTAATACACACACACACACACACGCACGCTCCCATAAGAGGGTGGATGGTTTTTATAACAACATTTTTGAGATGGGTGGAGGGAGAAAACAAAGAAATGTTGGCTTCTGAAAAGTTCTACAAGCCACCATGCAGCAGTGCAACATGCTACAATGGAACATACTTGCGTCTGTCAGTGAAAAAGGTGGGTTTATCAGCTTGCACAATGACCATGTCAAAGAGGTCCCGCCAGTTCTTGCCAACCATGTGTTTCATTCCTTTATCTCTGCAAACAGATGGAAAGGTTAATATTCCAAGTAATCCCCTCTCTGGCATACACAACCCAGAGTAAAATCCATAAAAAGCTTTTTTCAATTGGGCTTAAAACTTTTTTTAATGTAATAAACCTTGAAGCGCAGAGACTTCAAAAACCTTCTGACTCCATTTGACTGTACATAGGAGTTGCACACCAGTTGTTGATCATTAACTTACTCCTACCATGACCTAAGGAATTCTCCCTCTACCCTACCCTCAAAGCTCAGCAGCTGTCCACACAACTCTGTGCCTTCAGGAAGCAGAGCAAGTCTGCTGGCTCAGGAGATATTGTTCTGTTGGTATCAGTAGTAAAAATGATGGCAAAATAATACTGGCCAGTCACAGCCCCAAAAGAAAGTCAGAACAGCTCCTCCCTCAAAGACAAAAGAACTCTTGTGTGGTATGTGTGTTTAATAATCTTTTACCACAAGCCACTGCTCTCTTCCCCCACATTGAATAGCATTCCACTGAAACATCCCATTAAAAATAGCCAGTTTACTGTCTTCAAATCCTCATTGAGGAAAATAGGCCCCAAATCCCACAGTCTAATGCATGCAACTATAACCATTAATTCATATTATTTTTGTAATAGAGGATACTCACACAAAGCTGAAGGGGCTGTTTGTAATAAGGAAGAGTTTCTTGTTAAGGTTAACCAGTCTGTTTAGGACAGCATAAGTTTCATCCCCATGAAGAATGTATTTCTCTATTTTTAAAAAAAAAGTCCGTATCACCTTTTACTATCAATTTTTTCCACCCGCATATTGGTAAACATTTTGCCAGAGGGTTTTTAAAAAGGTTACATATGACATCGTCTGGAATGCAGAGGCCCATACTCTTGGGTACACAGCATTATAATTATTGAAATAATAAGCAAGATGAATAGAGCATCACAGCAACAACAAAATAAAAAGCTAGCTTTACGTACTAGAAGAGTTTGCCACCCCCATACACAACTGAGTGAACGTGCTTTTGGGAGGCAGGTAAATGTGAGAAGGCTCCCTGTATGTGAAGAGACAAGATGAACAATTACAGTGTCATAGGGCTGACTATATTGTGGGGGGAAAAAAGAGCTCATCTACAATAGCTATGGCATGAAAGGACTGTTCTTTTCTTTGTAAAGCATCCTTGGTCAGTACCAAAATACCTCTTTCAACTCCTTGGATAGCTTTAAGCATAAGCTATGAACATGACCTTACTGTATCTTGCTATTATCACTATCACTATCATTTCTAGTCTGGTGATGTACTGTAAAACCAATAATCCATTTACACATGTAAACATTCAATAAAATATGCATTAGCACTGAAAATTAAGAACAATGGATTTAAACTTAACTGACCCATGTCCTTCTCAATCCATTTGTACATCATTCCTTTCACGTGCACATCTTTAATGGCATCCTAAAAAAGCGGAAAACAGCTTTCAGTTTTAAATCTGGCATTAACGGGACTATTTTCTACTGCCTCAAATGCAACCTTGTTGTCAAGATGGATCAACAGAACAACAACGCATCTGCTTCATTTGCTGCAAGGACAAAGAGCTAAGAGGACAATAAGCCAAGGACATTCTGCAAGGGGATTCACTATTATAAGTATAAACAACTACATTTATGAATTTGAACATGGTGGGGAGAGAACAAAAAACTTGGTTTTATTCCAGCCAATGGAAATAAAGACATGAACTGTAATTACCATAATGTGTTTCAGAGGGGTGCCCATGTTAGTTGTTTTTGTTGATACAGACAAGGAGTCCTTGTGGCACCTTAGAGACTAAAATTTATTTGGGCATAAGTTTTCAGATGCATCTGACGAAGTGGGTTATAGCCCACGAAAGCTTATGCCCAAATAAATGTATTAGTCTTCAAGGTGCCACAAGAACTCCTCGTTGTTTTTGCAATTAATATGTTTACATAAACAATGAAAGTCTAAATTAAATTATGCTTTGGGCAACTCGATTGATCCTGAAATAATGACCACCTGGCTTTGAGTCCCAAGCAGGGTCTGGGAGTGCTCCGTAAAGGCAACACAAAAAACCCTATGGAAAGAAGTGATCACAGTTATCAGGCTTGGTACACCACTGTTCCTTCGCAGGGTCTCTGGGAGTACACCCTTCCAGATGTCAGGCTTCAAGCCTCATCTCTCCTGGGGTGGAATTCTGCAGTTTACCTATTCTCAGACCAGGTTATAGCCCCTGGGTACCAAATCATGACTAAATTCAGCAGGATGGAACGGATGGAACCAGCCAACTCCTCTGCAACTGTGGATTTGAGGCTGACTTATCTGTCTCACTGTATTACCTTTCCTGGTTGGCCCTCAACAGCCCCTTTCAGCCTCTGTGACTGAGCCCTGGTCGACACTACAAACTTATGTTGGTATAACTAAGTCGCTAAGGGGAGTGGAAAAACCACACCCAGAGGGGCACGGTTATACCCGCTGAACTCCTGACATAAACAGGAGGGCTTCTCCCCAACATATCTACCACCTCTCAGGGAGGTGAAGTACCTATGCCAAGGGTACGTAGCATCTTCACCAAGTGTAGACAAGACCTTACTCTATTCATTACCTATGCTGATGGGAGTAGGTGTACATAGTGTCTACAGTGAAGTGCTGCAGATGAACCACTGTAGCATTTTAAATGAAGATGTAACCACAGAGTTTAATAGAGCCAGAGAGTTTAAGGCCTGAAGGGAACATTTAGTTTGAGGCAGAACTTCAATTTTAACCTGTTCTGTGCAGGTGTCTGTGTCAAGATTTAGGGGGTGTTGGAATGACACTGTTCTTCAAGCCATCTACCAAAAAAATTCTCCCTATATAAACAAGGATCATTTAAAAAAATATATTGATCTGCCTATGTGTCTCTCTTTCATTATATATAATAAGGTGAGGAAGCCCAAATGGTGCACAGGTCCTGGTCTCTTTCATACATATAGGAAAGAGACAGATACCCATGCACTATTTGGACCTGTCCAACCAAGAATCCCGACATCCCCCCATCTACTAAGGCTTGCAAGCTACACACATTTGTTCCAAGAGCGTCACTCCTTAAATCAGCTCATTTTCAGATTGTGTTTGTTAAATTTGTTTTACTTCTGTTTTTCAAAGCCAACACCAAATTCGGAGGGGGGGGTGGGGAGAAGGAGAGCGAGTGAGTGAGTTACAGACACTTTTCATTTGTAACGGTTTGGAGTTATATAGAAGTTAAAGTTTTTCCTAGGGAGCTTAAACTGGACATTTTTAGATCAGACACGTTCCATCATACCACATGTTGTACCCCTTCACTGCAGATTCCTATATCAGGGTCTACAATAATTGTAAACGTTTATATGCAGCAGTAGCTGCTTACCAGGTTCCTTTGTGGTGGTGGCAGAGCTGATGTTCAGCAGCCGCTCGAAGGCCATTTAATTGCTTGCTGACGGAGGACCAGCATTGAAGATTTGAACTGCACATCGGGACATGTTTAATAAATTGCGCTTAAGACTTTCAACATTTGGCGTTCAGAGATAAAAATCTGGTTAAACCCTAAAAACCGATGCCCCATGTCATTCACCAGTAGATCGGTCTACTGGATTAAGAGGCACAGGTACCAAACTGTGATGGAGTTATCACCACAAGTGCAAGCTCCTGTGCAGAAAAAAAATCTCTCTTCTGATGGCCTACCATTGGTGACGCAAGCAGACAACAGTAAGTACTTATGTGCCAAATCTACATTCATAGTGGAGAAAAGAATGGGGGTTTGCTAGGCTCCTTGGTCAGACTCCTTAGCCCACACAAATAAAAAGAGAGCCCAAATTTATATTGCAGCTGGAACCTTGAAAACCCTGGGAGATGCCACGTGATGTTAGAAAAGCTCTCTGAAGGATGGCACAGTCAACAAACAGTTATGCCCTTCGTCCCCCAGTACCAAGATTGCAGATCAACCTGAGCCTGTGAACAAATTGCTCACTTGCTTTAATCCCTGTGGCAACCAGTTAATATTTGACCTTTCAACCAGTACAGAGTGCCCAGCTTCATATTAAAGACAACAGCAGGTCTTTGAGAAGTGCCCCAAGATAACTGTGAATGTTTAGATTGCCCATGATAAATGTTTCTTGCCCACTAACAGCACCAGTTAGGATAAGTGTTGCCAACATGAGCCTGATCCTAAAAATACCTTTTAGTTCACTGAAAAAGATTTCCTGCAAGGGTGGAGGAGGAGCTGCCAGTTTGTTTCCAAAGCTATTCCCAAAGTATGGTATGTGCATCGTTATTCTGAGAATGCTCAGTTCTAGGAGTTGGCAACAGAGTGGGAGGAGTTTTGTATTTATTTCTTCACAAGAACTTCTGTCCTACTTTGCTGAATAACATTCTGAACCATGCCTGGCAGATTCTTTGCCTTCCAAAACACAAGAATTAGCCTCAGGGAGTAGTTACACCAAACAGGTAAGGTTTTAAAGAAGTATATTTACCCTCATTAGTTCTCAAATCAGACAAGATTTCCCCGCTTTCCCCAATTCTGCACTCGCTGGACACCCATCAGAACACATCACAGCAGGCTGATTAATAATTATTGTGCTTTACATTTTCAGAATGCTGTGTAGGTATCAACCCACACAATGCACCCAGTGAGGTATATTCTGTAAGCATCCACTTTATACACATGAGAAACTGCAGAAGATAAAGTGAAGTAACTTGAGGCCAAAGAGCAAGCCAATGCAACAGCCAGGATTAGAATTTAAGAATCTGAAAGTGCACTCATTCTTCTGGATCACACTGTAGTGAATATTGTTGCCATCCATTAATAAATGGCATTGTTTTAAATGTGCTTGTCTATACCTATAGTACAATCATTTGGTCCCAAGCTGTAAATCCATCCAATGGCTTTGAAGAAACCATCGACATGACTCCTCAGGACTCACTCCAAAACCAGACTAAATAAGTGTAATGCAATTTAGGAAGGCCTTTACGACCTTGATAACCAGCCACTAAAATAAAATATGCCATGTACATTTGTCTCTGTAGTCTTTTTCCCTGCTCTGTATATTACAACATTGGTAGGACTGCTCCCAGAAGCTAAAAGTTACACAGCTGTTTTATATACTTTCATCTACTATACAAGGTGAAAATTTCAGAGACTGTAATGGTGAAAAGCATATCTTCAGATTAATCTACTTAATGAATTGTCCTTTAGAATGTTTAAAATAACCAGACACTAAGTTAGTACTAACTGTATAGAGATTTTTTTTCAACGCTTAGTAGCAAAAAGAGAAAAAGGATTCCATGTTTTGATCATACAAATACCTGTATTTTAAATCTGAACATCAGTTTGACAGAAAACTCTAGGTTAGGTTAAAGTTAGAACAAAGCTTCCCATGTTCTGAAGTGTAAACAGTCAGTTGGTGTTTTGAAACACCAACATCTTTTAGCTCACAGGTCTTTTTCTATTTTGCAATCAAATTATAAAATAAGTGATGCTCAAAGTATCCGTGCTCTTAACATCACATAACCTCATAAAGACAGGATAAACCCATCTGTCCTCTAATCACCCCAGTAGGATATTAAGGCCACAGAGTAAAATAGAACATCATCAGTTAGCCCTTATCCAGTTGTTCTTACACTTTGGAATAGTGTGGGTTGAAAGGATGCATCTTCCCTAGGAAAATGATGAGTTAATACAAGGTAAAAATCTTAGTGAACATGAGTTAAGTAAGACAAACCAGTTGGAGTTTTCCCACGTTAGCAGGATGAGGTAAACCAGGTTTACCTTGAACTACCTTGTCGTCACTAGGATTTTACCTTGAGTTAGAATGTTCTAACCTTGTGTTAACTTTTTTCCCCACCAGGGAGGGCAAAAAGCATGTTGATGAAGTCCTCACCTTTAGGTGAAAGTTTGTACGCTGCTCCTCACAAGACCCCACTTAATCAAGTAGGAATTGAGAGCCCCTGCCCATGGAGGAGAAACCGTATGTCCTGCATAGGGGGAGACCTGGAGTCTTTCAGGGCTCTATCTAGGTCAAAGGACTGATGGGACTCACCCAAATTTTACCTATAAATTAACTGAAAATTCAGAATACAACCATGCCATTAAGCTAGTCAATAATTCCCTCACATGAGTGAAGAGATATCCTGCCCATATTGGTGGGCAACATCATAATAATTAAATCAATGCTAAGGGTTTGGGGTTGTTTTTTTTTTCCAGAGGTAGTGGGCCGATTTTATTTTATTAAATTGCTCCTTTTAAATAAGGGAGGATCAGACAATGGTCTACAGATAAAAGCTGGGACTTCCTGAAGCAAGTTGAATGAAATAATTCAACTCTTCTGTCATTTCTGGGGCCCTGACCTAGCAGGCCTCTAAACACTACCAAAATAAATGTTAAAATAAATAATAATAATAAATAATAATATAGTGATCTAATAGTATACAAAGAGAGCTCAAATGTTCTGGGTTTTTTTAAAAGCACTGTATGTGCACCAATGTTCCCCAATTAAAAAACTGGATGTTAGAAATAATAAAAGCTTGAGTTTGGATAGTACAGAATTCACAAGCAAAAACAAAAAGGCATAAGATTAACTGTGCCATATATATACGCACTATTGCGTCAGCATTTCAAGTGTTCCTTATACTCACAGATATGTCCTTGTAAAGATGAACCTGGTCAAACTCAATGCCATGATTTATGAAATAGTCAATGACTGAGGAGAGCAGGGTCATTTCAGGAAGGGAGAAGATGTCCATGAATTGTTTAATTGAAGGACCCTGATCAGAAAGGGGAAAAAAAAGTTGTATTAGAAATTGCAAGAAAGCTGTGAACATGGTGTTAAAGAGTTCAGTATGGTTTCCCACACCAATTAAGATGGGGGGAGGCCTCACCACAGGATGGGAAGAAGAGAAACGAAACATGTGGCTTGTAGCCATACCAACTTGTGCTGGGTTCCAGTCAAGCTCCACCAGCTAATTAGGGCTGGCTCACACGAGTTTCCAGACAAGACTCCAAAGAAAGCCTATGTACTGCCGGATGTGTCAGCAACTTAGCAGGTGACACTCTGCCCTTAAATTAGGTACTTATATAATGTAACAGTTCTTTGGAGAAAACAGGTTGCCTGACCACTGTGGTCATTCGATAACCACAGCACTTTCGACAAGATATGGGGAATTAGCCAACCTAATACAGAATTCTTCACTTCCTGTTCAGAACTGCTGTATAACATTGCAGTGCACTGAGAAATGGTTGTGTTCCACTCCCAAAGTGGCTACAGGTATCCCTGTAAATCCCCCTCATCCCTCTTACAAGACTGCCAGGAGGCTGCGTTAAATGTTTATTATGTGTTTCAAGACTCTCGTATGCAAAGGTATCAAACACTTCAAAGTATTATGCTTAATTATTCTCCTGGTGAGGTTTCAGATGGTATTTAACCCATCAACAAGTAGCAAAATGATTTAAACAATGTGTGCCCAAAGATAACAATGGCCCGAAAACTCCTGCCACACAATGCGATAGGAAAGGGAGAGAAAGAAACAGTTAAAGGCATCTTTGAAAAATAGCTATTATTGGTATAGTTCTAATCTTCATTTTCCACACAACTCCCCACAGTTATTTCAATCCCGTTAATTATGCAAAGGCTGAGTTTATTGTAAAAGTTATAAGATTAGTAATAAAAAATTAAATGACTATGGGCCTAATTTGGCCCCACTGTGAGCAGATATTACTCCACAGATTGCATCATCAAACAGCAGTTTTTGGACCATGAATTCTAGTTTAATACAATTTGCTAGCTTTATACATGTAGAGCTCTCTCCCTCAATACAACACAGATGCAGTGGTGGTTATTTTGTATCTCTTTCTGACGTACTAATATTTGGAAAAGATTCCCAAAATCTCTCCTGAGAGCTGCAGATGAATGAGTAATTTAGCTTTTCATTTGTCTAGTGCCAGAGCGGCTGTGATCATAATTAAAGATGCCTGGTGACGGAAAAACAGTTTGGGAAGTGCTCGGAACTGCTCAAGAATCTATCATATATCTAGCTATCAAGGATGTCTGTGCACTCATTGTATACCCCAGAGCCTGGAAGTTTGACCCGTAAACAAATTCCCTAGCAAATAGAGACCTATAGGCCCAGCACACTCCAGCATGTCCATGGCCTCAAAGTCAATGCGTATAAAGACAATAACACGGAAATATACACACAAAGTATACAGATATGAGGAAGTGATCACGGAAGGCCTGTACCCCTGAAGGAAAGAGGGTGAGTGCTGACTCACTAAGAAACGTATGTCAAACCTTCTAGATGTAGTAGGCATTTTTCACCAGGCACAAAAGATAGAGCATTTCCAGAAACATTTTCCAGATGTTTAGTGTCCCCAACCCCATGGTGACAAAAGCACTACCACAGAGCTCAATGAGAGCTCCTTCTCCTCCCCCTCCACGGCCAGCCATTACTGAGGGAAACTATGCGCTCGTTCCTCAAACCAGACCACAAAAAAAGTGTTGCATCCAGGCAACCTGCACAGAGTTAAGATACTGTTCCATTTCATCCCAGATGGAAGAGTCCACTGATTCATCCACTGTATTAGACTATATCTATTACAAGAGTGTCAAAACATAGGTGACATTTTAATTGATAAAACATAATTTGGAATTTGGTTAGTAGACTCATGTGGAGACCTTTGCTCTTGCAAAAGTGTCATGTGATTGTTAATGACCAGAAGTAGTCAGGACCTGTTTTTACATCTCATCCAAGAGACGGAACCTTCTTTATTAACTGATGTAACAACTTGTATTAATTTTCATCCTTCAGTATGAAGAGATTTAATTATATTTGTTGTACAAGAGCACTTTGGCACTACTAAGATGACACGAACACTGAATCTGTCTATTTAATCCGACCATTGGTCCACCAAGACTAATGCCCTGCCTTTGGCAGAGGTCAATAACGGATACTTCAGGGGAAAACCAAAACCCTGTAGAATGCATGTATGCAGCAACAGAATGTCAAGAGGTACGTGAAGAATTCCGTCCTGAACCTTACGGCAAGGAGATCATGATGGCCCCTCCTGATGTTAAAGTCTATGAGATTAGACCACAAAGTGGTTTATTTATATTTTAACTTGGACATAGAATTACCTAACCCCTTTTAAAATCTAGTTACAATATTTAGTCCATGACCTCGTTACAGTGCATTCCACAGAGTAACTGAATACTCATCTCCCCATACTATGGGAGTTGTATAACAAGGAGGAGGGATTGATCAGTTTCTGCTATGCCCTCCATAATGTAATTCATATACTTCAGTCAAGTCCCCTTCTAATGCTTCTCCCTTCCAGGCTTTAAAAAACAGTTGGAAGTTCAGAGCCCAATGTTACACCTCTGAACTAAAAAGGCATGTAAATCCTTTTGAGACACTGTCTCATAGCTCGTCAAAGGATATGGCAAATATTCAGCTCAAGAAAGAATACAAATGGGTTTTGAAAGTGATTTTGCTATCCTTACTATAAACCCCTGTAGTTTAAAAACTGATCATTAAAAAGAGATCCAGTGTAGCTATGAAGTGATTGTGAGGGAATTTCTTCTCCTCCTTTACAGCAGGGTCACTCAAAGGAGTTTAAATTTGTGCACAGTGATTTTAACAAATACCTTACAGGTCTAGGTTAGAAACCAAGACGGCAAGCCAAACATCTATGATGAACTTCAGGAGTTTAGGGAGAATCTGTTTTAATTAGTAAGCAATCAGCAGAAGCACAGAAAACATTAGCTTGAGTTCGTCGGAAAGTACTTGTAGGAACTTTGCACTAATGTTCTATATTTCTGATTCTAATATACACTTCCAATTCTCTCTATGCATTTTATTTAATTCAGTTGATCTTTAATGGTTTAGAATTGAATAATTCCTTCGAAGTACACTACAGACACAGGAAGTTTAAAAGTTTGCATTCAGCTGTGAAAGATACAGTAGAGAGGATTTGCTGAACCAGTAACAATACCTAATGGCAGATGAGAGACTTGTTGGATCTCTGGGTCTTTCTGACCACAAATCCTATGCAACATGTACTGTTGTGTTTGGAATGATAATATTAAAAGTCTGAAAGGGAATACAAAAATAGACTTTTTCCTAATTAGGATTAAGATTGGTTCAACCAAGTTTGTCATCACTGCATAAACAAGCTGAAGAGGGAGAATTCCAGTTTTTCTAGTTCCATAAAATAGACCTGACACTCTCTAAAACTGATGTGCTCATCTTACCCCATGGCAGGGCACTGTTTCCAGAAGGAGCCATAAAAAGCATTATACACATTAATCCTTTAATACATGCAATAAAGTCTTAACATGCTTAAGTGTCAGTCATCTGCCTACTAGCAAGGGTCAATAATAAAATCTACCATGGATTGCCCAACATGTGAGCAAAATTAAGTCCCGATTTCCCAGTAGGGACTGGAGTACGGTTCTGGGATATTTGAGGGGCCTTTGCATGTGTCTCTCACATGCACAGACCTGGAGAAGAGCTCCATGTAAATTCAAAAGCTTGTCTCTCACCAACAGAAGATGGTCCAGTAAAAAAATATTACCTCCCCCACCTTGTCTCTCCAACATGCACAGAGTATCATTGACTGGCTCCTGAACAAGCCAGATCCTCATTGCTCATCACCAAAGGAAGATTCTCCTTGTGAAAAAGGGGAAAAAATTAAAAAATAAATAAATAAAACGATCTCCCTGGTATCAAAAATGGGAACAAAAGGAAAAAATTGATGAAAATGTTAATGTGTCTAAGAGATCACAAAGAAAGGTAGCTAGTTATATTAGAGCACAAGTACTACCGTAGCTATACTTCATATTTAGGGCAAGTGCAAGTCTAAAAATTTGGAAATTTGCTATCCACAAAAAGGGCTACATTTATGAGTGCTGTGTGTACAGATATTTCACATTCTAAACAGACATACACACAACTTAAGAGCTGTGAATAATTCTCAGTCACAAACAAAGCCCTTTGGAAAAGCAAATACTAACAGCTTAGATTAGCCTTTCCCATGATAGAGAAATCAAAGTGACCTTGGGTTGTTGATTTAGCACAGCTGACTTAAAGGGGCATTACTGGAATGTTTTTGAGGAAGCCTGCAGTTCAGCTACCAGATGATTCACCAATGCCAGAAGAACTAACTCAGGGTCTGAAACTAGGTTGGGGGTGGGATTTATTAATTTAGTTTTTCCCAAAGCTTCCATGACACAAAGCTAGACAGTTCTTCCAAAAAAAACAAACAAACAAACAAACAAAAAAAACCACATTTGACTCCAGCCCAGTTCCTTTTCAGCCAATATAGACAAATTTGAAAGGTGCTAGTGGAAGAAACTTAATATTGCCAGACCTCTGAATGTGCAAAAAACCCAAAACACAGTGAATCTGATCCACAGAGAATAATTAAAAAGCAGTTTCTGGAGCCCTATGCAGTGTTGAAGGCAGATGGATTTCTCTGGCTGTCTGTTCTGCTCATACATGCACTTGAATAATAATCCAGGCTCAAGGTTAGCCGATGCACATTCATTCTCTGGAAATAGTATTCAAGCCAAATGGAACCATTAAATCCAACATACCTTTTATATTTAACATTTTAAAATGCTTTTTGAGGAAAAAACCTATCTAAAGATACATTATAGCTCAAAGATATCTCATCATGGAATAGGGATTATAAATTCTAATTCTATAGTACAAGATGATGTATTCATGTAATATTTAAGAAAAGTTTTGTAAAAGAGTTCCAATAGTTCATGGATTAGGGACCCAATTTTATGGGGCTCCTGTATAGATTATTTAGGTTAATCTTTCTGTCTACCCAATGGGACTCAGTGCTCAGTCTAGAAGATACCATCAGAGATGCTTAGTTTGCAGTTCTCAAACTGTGGATTTGTGTCTCCAGAGATAATGTGCTTGTTAACAGCAAAAATGTTTTTAAATAATATATAGAGGTGAGAAATAACAGATCTTAACCCAATTGTCCCTCTGCAAATTTGTGTACACAGAGTCAATCCCTTACCTATCTCTAAAAGTGAAAAAGTTTCAAAAAGTTAAATGAATAGAAGATTGTTGGGGGCAGAATAGATCTGGACAAGGAGAAGAAGTCTGGAGATAAGTGTGAGAAGGGTGGAACAGGTAGTAAAAACAAAGAAGTGAAACTGTTTGAGCAGCATATTGCAGAAGTCTTGAGGTCTTTCTGAGTGTAGCCTTCATTGATTTGAGATCTACCATACCATTCTCTCACTAGAAGGGAAAATCTATAATGGCAGCAGGCCATAAAAAAGACCCAGTTTGGGAATATTTTAATTAAGTTCCTCTACCTGTGGGTAAGACAGGCATATGTGCAAAATGCAAACAGTGCAAGAAAGAAATGCAAGGCCTGGTTGCCCAACTGAAACAACATCATGAGAAGTGTTCCTTCTCAGGAGAAAGCTGTGTTGAAGATGATGAAAGGAACATGTCTGAACATGCAGGATCTTCAGGTGGGTAAACTTTTTTATTTCATACTTCGTTCTTAAGGACTGCCTGTCTTCCTTCTGGACTATTCTTGAATTCTCATGTTTGAGCAAAAAATATAGTTGTTACTCTATGGTACTAGCTAGCATTTTAGATGCAGTTGTGATAAAAAATAAATAGCTGAAACAGGCAGATCTTCCTTTTACAAATTCACCTTTAAAGTAGTACTGAGTGTCAGTGAATGCAATGAGTAATACTAAATGAGCAGTATGGTAATTATTAAATAACTGCATTGACTTATTTTGTTTAGGAGAATCCATCCTCAACATACAGGATTCTATCTACCTTCAAGATCACCATCATTTTCTATAGTTTCAGAGTTATCTGCCAATGATAGTGTTTCAGTGGCACCATGTATGTCATATAGCCACAGTATATCACCTGAAGCAAAAAGAAAAAAATCTCCATCACCCAGAAACAACCATAGATAAGTTTGTGATAAGAACCAGCAGATTACAAAAGGAGGTAATTGATGAAAAAATTTCCCAGTTTGTTTATGCAACAAACTCTCCTTTCCATATGATTGAGAACTTTACAGGGTTCAGTCATTAAGATCAGGATACAGTCCACCCAACAGAGCAGATGTCGCAGGCAACTTGCTGGATAAAGTGTATGAAAGAGAAATTGAGTGGTGTGCAAAAGGTCTAGAGGGTAAAATTGTTAACCTGAGTCCTGATGGGTAGACCATTATCCACAATGATCCTGTTGTATGTGCATGTGTGACAGCAGAAGGGGGGAGAATGTCTTCCTTACAGAAAGAATTGATATATCAGGAAATGCACACACAGCAGAATACTTACAAGAAGTAGCAGTAAAAGCTATAACAAACTGTGGGAAAAAAAAAATCAAATGTCTAGTACGCAGCTTGGTCACAGACAATGCTGCAAATGTATCCAAGATTAGAAGAAATTATTTAGAAGAGAGTCCCAAGCTAACATACAGTTGCACTGCTCATTTGATGCACCTCCCAGCCAAAGGCTTCAGTGTTCCAGAAATAAAGGCTAATGTTGTTGAAACTGCAAAATACTTCCGTAACAACCACTTTGCAGCAGCTGCTCTGAAAAAAGTGGGAGGAACCAAGTTCACTCTCCCAAAAGACATGCAATGGAACTCAGTAGTGGACTATTTTGAGCACTAGATCAAGAACTGGCCTAATCTGATGTCACAATTTTGTTCACAAACTGTCAAAAACGGATGGCACTGTCACAGCCAAAGTTCTCAACATTGGGCTTAAGAGAAATGTTGAAGACATGCTGAGTACCCTGAAGCCTATTTCTATAGCTTTGAACAAAATGCAGGGAAATAGCTGTTTTATTGCTGACGCTGATGAAATTTGGAAGGAACTGAGTGAGATCTTAAAAAGAGAAATATGCAATGACAGTATTACGTTAAAGCATTAAAAAAAACAAATGGGACAAGCACTATCTCCAGCTCATTGTCTTGCAAATATTCTCAATACTCGGTACCAAGGTCAAACCTTAACTGCTGAAGAAGAGGAGTTGGCTATGACATGTAATCATCCCTCCATAATGTCAACTATAATAAACTTCAGAGCTAAGGGTGAAACATTCAAGCAATATATGTTTGCTGATGATGTTTTAAAGAAAGTCACACCAATGAACTGGTGGAAGTCACTTAAGCACTTGGATTCAGAGACTGTTGAAGTGATAATCTCACTTTTAACAGCAGTAGCTTCTTCTGCCAGTGTAGAAAGAATATTTTCTTCCTTTGGAATAATTCATTCCAAATGGAGAAATCGTTTGGGACCTGAAAAAGCAGGAAAACTTGTTTTTCTTTTCCAATTATGAACAAACAGGAAAATGAAGGTGAAGATGACTGAGTTAGCTGCAGAAGCCAATATTTTAAGTTTCTCATGTTGACCTGGCTGACACATCAGTTTTTGTTTTTTTAAATATTTCATTTAACTATTTTAATTAAAAACAATTTTAACAAAAACAAACCTGATTTTAAAAAACTTGAATGTTTAACTAAATTCAAAAAGTCAGATGCTTGTTTTGTTAAAATATTATATGTTTGCTGTTGGGGAAAAAAAAGCCAGGATACATAATGTTGTTGTTTTAGTTAAATAACACAATTTAAATGTCTATCCAGTGACGTTCTCCTCCTGATACAGCATAGCAAGATAATCCTTCAAATATTAATGATTAACCTGGTGAATTGGAGATAGTTCACCTCCCAATGACTTCATAAATATCTGCTTCAATTACCTTTGGTAAATGAAATAACCAAACAATCATTCATTTTCTGATATAGCTGAAAAATGAATCTGAAAAGTTTTCAAAATAAATCACTTTAAAAATGTATATAGTGTATACCTTCTAAAAATGAAACCTACATCTATCTCTGAGTTGTGAACAATATGTATTAAGGTTATAACAATCAACAAGAATGCACTTTTATTTAGAAATCCATGATTACATCGAGTCTTCCTGACTAGTGATTTAAATCAAATCCACCTTGGTACCAACTATACTGGGATGCTTGTTCATTAGAGAACACACACACGAGTTGGCTCTTTGCAGATATCAATTGCTGTTAAATGGCCTGATGACTGTCATTAATTAGGTGGGCTGGAATTGAATGGGTGACCTGAATGTGAAATACACCATACCTCATTATCAATCGAGAGCCATTGAGTCCTGGACCAATACCCCAACGATTAAAAAAAATATTTCCGCAGGTAGTTCTCAACTTCTACATCCGCTTGAATAAGCTCTGGGGTAAATTCCCACAAAAGCAGAATGTGTTTAAACTAGCAAGCGTTGTCCTTTTCTAATCTGGAAGAAGCTATAGTCATTCTCACTTACTCCTTATGCAGGAAGGTTCCCAGCTGACAGTAAAAGCCAACATATCAGTTTTAAAGAATGCACTGAAGTGCTGCCTACAATACCTTGCCATAGAAGTCACTCATCTGGTACAGCGGGATGTGCTGCGTACCACCATACAATTCAATAACCTCTTCATCAGGCACTGGCTTTAGCCCTCTACAAGACAAATCACAAAAAAAATTGCATCACTAAATGTTAGCAGCCACTGGGCTGCAAACCAGAGGGGAGAGAGGAAAGATGAGTAACCTCCTTCTATAACGCTCTAAAGTGGAGAAGAAGTGGATCTTAGCATGAAGTCTGTTTTTACCACCACATGACATTTCACTCATATCCACAATTCTGAAAGAGCAGAGATAATCTTCCATAGGATATTTGTAAACAGATACATAAGATCATAATATAAGAACATAAGAACGGCCATACTGGGTCAGACCGTGGCCAATGCCAGGTGCCCCAGACGGAATGAACAGAACAGGTAATCAAGGGATCCATCCCGTCACCCATTCCCAGGTTCCAACACCATCCCTCTCCATCCTGGCTAACAGCCATGGATGGACCTATCCTCCATGAACTTATCTAGTTCTTTTTTGAACCCTGTTATAGTCTTAGCCTTCACAACATCCTGTGGCAAGGAGTTCCACAGGACTGCTGCTGCACATTGAGTGGATATTTTCAGAGAACTATCCATGACTCCAAGATCTCTTTCTTCAGTGGTAACAGCTAATTTAGACCCCATCAATTTATATGTATAGTTGGGATTATGTTTTCCAATGTGCATTACTTTGCATTTATCAACACTGAATTTCATCTGCCATTTTGTTGCCTAGTCACCCAGTTTTGAGAGATCCTTTTGTAGCTCTTCACAGTCTGCCAGGGACTTAACTATCTTGAGTAGGTAACAGGCTCTAGCTTGATTGAGAAGTTTCTCTATACCTTGATTTAGTTAACACGGGAAAGAGATTCGGGTTCCATATATTTTTATCTCAAGGAGGACAAACACCATTTAACAGAGGTGGCTGGCTTTGATCTTGCCATAGCAAGGTCAGACTAATCCAAGATGCAAAACTTCTCCTTCTCAGAGAGGCAGCACATGTATCAACCAAAGACCAATGTACAATTCAAGCTAGTCAGCATTGTATAATTAAAACTCATTCAGAGTTCCTTCAGTAATTATTGTATTACTAACTTAACATGGCAAGAAACTGTGATGGTGTACAAAAAAGTTTCATGTGGCTTTGTATAACTTGTGCAAATATTTTTAACACAGAACTGAGGCTAAAATATATTTTACTGGTTAGTTTAGCTTTCGTAACCAAGAAGGTTGTCTCCATAAAAGACTATTAAACCTGGGTAAACCTTACCTAATATGTCCCCCTAACATTCAACTATGCTTTCAGGATTTAAAAAGCTACGTAAAATTATCTCCACATCTGCAGACTGAGGCACACGTTTATGCAGGATTTTTTTGTAATTACTTGTTTTGCAAACTATTTACTCATCAAGCCTTTATGACCCTTTCTTCTGACTCAACAGATCAGAACATTCTCTTTGAAGAGTTTTTTTTAAAGTTACCCTACTTGTTAAAAGAAAATTTAAATATTTACACAAAGTCAATTTCTATAAACAGCTTTAAAAAAAAGTTATTTGAAATAACCCTCTTATACAGGTTCAGTGAAGGATGTTGCAATGCCTGGGAACCATAAACAGGGTAGTGTTGAAAAAGAAATTCTCTTTGATTTTGGAACTCTGCCTCTGGTAATCTTGGGGGTTTAACGTAATCAGAGCTTAACTGCGAAAAGGCACTGTTCCACAAGTAAAACAGTCAGCTTCCATAGTCAAAAGGCTCACGAAACAAAACATACACCATTTTATGAGTACTTCTTTTAATACAGAATCCTAACACGCACCAAAAAAAACCAGGAACGGCTTATTTCTTAAGGCCAGTGCAGGATGGTTCCCAACTGCAGAGTCTCCCATGCTTTGTCAGGTCTGCTTCAAATATATAGGATATTGGTACTTGGGAGAGGATAACAGAACAGCCAGAATGATAGATCATTTTTGAAAAGAGACTTTTCTTGCTTTTGCCATATCATCATTAGGAGCCAAATCCCACATCCATACTCCCACAAACTGTTTTTAAGAACTGTCAAGGGAGTCCGTGTCTTCGAATGGACACTCTTAGGTCTCTATTGTAAATCTAAAATAAACTCATTACAATCAGTAGAAATCTGCCCAAATTAGGACCTCAAAAGTTGGCCCTCACTGATTTAGTTCCCTGAATTAATTAAAAAAATATTCCCCTTCACTGTCTATTCTTGCTTGACAAAGCTGAATCAGAGAAACATATTCAATGGCTTTAGACCAGCCTTCACTGCAGAGGGCAACTTCAATATTAGTGGAGTTGTATGCACACACTGTCCCCTGTATAGAACTGCTGTTATGAGCTACTTGTTCTTAAAAGGGATGTAGTCCCACTGATCCACCCTTTTGCAATCTTAGACAGGGGCCGTGATATGGGGAAAGGAATGCAAGGGCTGACTGAGTCTGCCTGCCAATTGCAATACCGGCTGCTGAAAAGCAAAGGGGAATTCATTAGGCAGGAGACAGATCTCGGGGATGGGAGGGTTAAGAAGTTATGCCATCTCACTGTGCACGTACAGGTACATGTATCTTTCAACATCATAGCGTGGGACATTTCCAGCCAAACATCAGACCAATAGCTCATTGCAGAATTCTCTAGCCACCCTCCCCCACGTAGAATGCTGTGCTTTGGCTGCATCTTCTGGCCTTGTCCCAATCCAAAGAGACTGGGGGAGAGGGAGCAGGGCTGCAACAGTGCCTCAAAAAAAATAAAATAAAAAAAATTAAAAGTGGGATGCCACCACAGCCTGTGGCAGAGGAAGCTGATGTTGACACACATTTGTTACTTTGTTTAGGTCCCTGAAAATCCTAGGGCCAGGTCCAGACAGAGTTCCACATGACATTAATTCTATCCTTCCCAGTCTAATGACGCTGTATATTGCTAAAAGTAATGCACAATTGTTATTGAAGGTGCTGAGAGCAGTGGTGAAAGTCTGCAGACTATTTACTATTTCGGGTACCTGTTTCCTATTTGGGGGAGTTGAAGGAGGGGGAGAAGAGAGACAGAGTGGACAATCAATACTGAAGCTTTACCATGCTCCCTCAGTGTAAATGAATTGTTTGCTTAACATTGGCAAATATTTGATGTGCTTCATTTTGGGAGTCATTGGCCCAAAGTAGAGTTTAAAAGTATGGTGGGGACTTTAGCCATTAGTTGCCTTCATTTGGGAAAAAGTATTTAACTATTCCAGCCATCAAAAAAGTAGCAAAATAATATTTTGCTTTAATGTTCTCTGAAACGCTTCAGAGTTTTTGCATTGGAGCATTCATGTGTTCTATTGCTCTGTATCGGTCTCCTTGCTTCTCAAAGGAGAGTCTTCAAGTCCAATCCTGCAAGGTACTGAGCAGGTTAAAGTCTCCCAGGGAAGTCAGTGGGACTTGCTGGTGCTTACACAACCAGACAGGATTAGGACTTGAAAAGCTTTTATATCGAGTGTGTCACTCCAACCGCCAGGATGCAGCATGTAGTGAACACAAGAGCAGCCAAAGTAATCTGTGTGCTACATACCAATGCTCTATTCAAGGACTTCTGGCCCACTTGTTTAAGAAAGGCACTCCCTATTACTTTTCTTGGCACTTTACTCAACTTTTTCCACTCAAGAAAAATGCCTCCATCCAATGGAGTTAAAATCCATATCCTTATTTTCATCTCCAAACAGCTTTCTTTCCAGCATTGGTGAGCATACTCCTGTCAGGATAGGCTTTTTTCATGTATGGACGGCTCTATGAGAGTGAGTCTTTCTCCAGTCCAATGACATAGGGCAATTTTTCTGACTAATTAGACTGCATTGCAACCTGCAGACTTAGTGGGTTAAGTGATCAGATGCATCACTGTCCATAAAAAAAAAAGTTACATTTTCACTCCCACACTTAGCTCCATATGCTTGATAAAAGCAGCCACCTGTAACTGCATGTCAGGCAACAGCTTGTAATCATTACTTAGCAAGTGGAGACAGGATAAGCTAGAGAAGGTTGCTTTCCCCATTTAAGTCAAAAACTTTACAGACGTGAGACTTTGCACTCCATCTTCAGCATGAACCCTTGGGGCATTTACTAAATGCATTAATATATGACACACCTATATGCAGTCCCCAACTGGACATAATGGAAAGCATCAATCTTCATCAGAAGACTCTGTGAAGAGAGAAAGGTGAACAGTCTTCATTGGTTGCATTTGGTATAAATTTAGTCAGGAAAAAACAAACAGATTAAGTTTACTGATGTCCCAAAGAAATAAAAAGTAGAAAAATGAATTCTAGTTAAAAATACATTCAGATTAGGTTAGTTTTAAGTTGTGCTTAAATCACTTCTCTCTTCATAGCGACATTTTAGAACATCACAGGGAAAAATGCCAAATTGCCATGAACTGAAGCATTACATAATATTACATTCCAACTCAGGACCTATTACAAACTTTTTCTGGGGGCTGCAGGTGGAAGAGGAATGGAGTACAGGAGTTCTTTAACATTAAGACAAATCCTTTGTGTACACATAGCAGGGGAGGGGCTTATGTGTAAGGAGATTTAAGGCGAGTCACATCTTACTTAAGCAGAACTAATAGTTCAAGTTTTTGTGCCAAATCTTATTTTCTTTTTACTTTTTTACTCCATGCTCAAGTTCCCATTCTTGTTCCAGAATGGAAACATTAGACCTTCTCTCTTTTTGTATTGATATTCTTTATTCACAAGGTATCCCTTCTTTTTTATTTCCCCAGGCATTATGCAATAGCCATAATGGAATTTAACCAAGTATGGCCTCTGAGACTAACCCAGTACCACTCTGAGAATCAGAGATAACAGTGTGGTATCAGAACAATTTATCCCTTCACTTCTATGAGTGCATGTTACATTGTTCCCTAATGTTCCTAAACTAAGAGGCACTCCCATATCTAGCATATCATCATACTATTGTCAAGCCTCCATTCCCACCTTCTGAACAGGAATAAGCAGTTATGCTGAACCAAAGCAAACAGGCAGTACACGCTTTTTGCACAGAGCTTGATTTTCATGTTTTGAAATGAGAAATAAGGCAGCCCACACTACTACCCACCCATTGAAAGGAACAGTTTTCTTGCATCTGAGTGATGTGTGCTCTTATTTCAGAAATCTGTGCTTGGATAGTCACAAGCAGAACACAGAAAGTGATTGGACAACCTCTCCTGCTGCAAAGTCAGAAACATACATTCAGGACAGACTGTTGCCATAATGTCAGTTTCAGCATTACAGCTTAGCTTGGGCAGAAGAGAAGACAACCTGGGAAATATAAAATTCCTTCATTCCTCTTTAAAAGGGTGCATTCTCTAGTTATGCTGAAGTGATTGAACACACTTAATTGGTTCAGAAATAACCAGACTATCAAAAGAAGACTAGCTTGTACCAGTAATTGTCTGTCTCCCTACTGAATATAAGCTGTTTAACTGCAGCGAGGTGATATATTTTTCAGAACTATACTTTTATGTGGTTATCTAAAGTTATTGAAAAAGGAGGGTTAAACAAAAGCTTGTACTCTGTGTGCTTCTAAGCCTCTCAAACATTACAGGGCTTCAGAAGGAATGTCTGAGAAGCTACAAAGCTTAATGAGTTGTTCTGGCCCTCTATTTCAAATACTGGTAGTAGTGAAAGAAAAACACCTCTTCAGTGAATAAAGGCTGTAGCTACATACCTTTTAAATCACTGAAGGCTATTAAAATACTGAGAAAGAGAAACGAGAGAGAGAGAGAGAGAAACACAAGAGACTCCATGTAGCCAGCCTTTTATATTAGTTCCATTTGTCCCAAGGAGATTACAATCTAAAAGAACCTATGCAGGGACAGATACAACAATCCCTAGTGCATATTCTTCTGAAAGTTGTTCTATCACATGTCATTACAGGAAAGAGATGGGACTGAGTTATATGACAGGCAGATCAATACTGTGCAAGAGAAAACAAGTATGAAATTTAAATGTGTGTCGTTCACCTTTTGCACATCATAGTGAAGCCCTCTGATGGCAAATCCTGGAAGGTAATCGTATTTCTTGAGTCCTTCTGGATACTGGAAAATATTTCATGAGAAAGCAGTTAGTTCAGTGAAGCAGTGCCGGATATTTAAGAAATTTTTTCCAGTTGACAAGAGAATGAAGAATTTGGTATACTGAATTAGCCCCCTAGACCACCAAATCCCAGTACCCTCCATCCAACAGTGGCCTAAGTGAACCAAAAGATGCCCAAAAACTATACTGCAACTGCCAAGATTTGGGATTCTACAAACTGGAATGTTTGCTTGGGCAATTGATCCCTAACTCCTATACCAAATACCTAGTGCCCTGAAAAGAGTAACTGTATCTTGAGACGGGCTTGAAAGCCACTTACTAAACCCATCATATAAGGGAAGTTTTTCCCAAACAGCATGAGAAAAAGCTATACTAAGCCACCAATTTCTGAATGATTTAAACTTTTGGAGTTTTATTTCATTTTAATAAAAAAAGAAGCTATTCTAAATCTTTGTGCTCATTATGATGAACTTCAAAATGTGAAACACCTCAGGGCTCTCTTCCCAGGTGTGCAGACAGACAATTGCATTGTATTTACTGTTGCTCAGAGCTCTGCCGAGCAGCCACCAAACAAAACTGACATAGTTGAAATCTTTTCTGAGCAGCAACGAAATGAAAGAAGCTTGTCAGTTTCATGCTGCTGCAGTTGGGGAAAAAAAGCTTATACCGTCCCCCCCAAAAAACAGCATAGGTAGACACTGGAGCTACTCCCTGGGGGATGACAACTCCCCCCCCCCACATCCACCTACACATGAAAAATTATTAAGAAGGGGGGGCAGGGGGCTTGAAAGAGGTTGATGAATCAGAGCTTTCTGCTGCCCACACTTTCTCTCTTAATCACAGAAAGGAAGCTGAGAAATGGGTAGAGTACTACTAGAGGGAGCGGAGTTTCAAGTTGCAGATACTTTCTAACTAGAACTCATGCCAGACAATGAGAGAGATCCTAATACCCTCCACCCTTCCCAGTATCTGGGACTCTTCATCAGAGAGTTCCCCCTGGACCTTGCAAATACAGATTCTCTCCCCACCCAGTCTTTTACAGCTACCTCTGGCTAGTAGGTGTCTACTATGTTTTCCAAGCCCTAGTAATGATAGGTATTATTAGTCAATATCATACATTCCCTATTTAAAAATTCCTGGCATCTGTCATCCTACACCCACAAATTCTACACAGACTTCCTTTTTGTATGGTCAGTGATTTATTTATAAGCCATATTCATCATGGCAGATGCCACATCTGTTAGCCTGCGGTGAGCAGACTATTCATTCTGAAGATTGTAAGTGTCCTATTCTGTATGCATTAGTTGGGTTCCCTAAAGAATCACAATAAATATGTAAAAAGAAAAGGAGTACTTGTGGCACCTTAGAGACTAACCAATTTAATTTAAAATTAGTTAGTCTCTAAGGTGCCACAAGTACTCCTTTTCTTTTAAAAATGGTTAGTCTCTAAGGTGCCACAAGTACTCCTTTTCTTTTTGCGAATACAGACTAACACGGCTGTTACTCTGAAACCAATAAATATGTAGGATCTCATTCCGTACCCATCACTATGATATCAGAGATCCTGGCAGAAGATGTAGGCTGGAATTTAAGAGAGAGAGAGAGAGAGAGAGAGAGAGAGAGAGAGAGAGAGAGAGAGAGAGCGCGCGCGCGCGCCAGGGTGTTAAGATGCCTAACTTATCAGGCTCTTTTGAAAATCCTGGCATAAATATACTGGTTCTTTTGATAATATTTTTTTCCATTTTCTGGAAGAATCCTGCATCCCAATTTTAAATGGATTGGTACAGGCTGTCCTATGTCCCAATACTTAGTTTTGCTCCACTGTGAAAGAATGGGTGAGGCACAGAGGGTGTGGGGAGAGAGAATGAGAATGGACCTGAAGCCCTAAAATGACAGGGGGAAATACCATTGCAAAACCATTGTGTGACATGGTTAGGACACTAGGGAAAGCAGTGCAGCTTCAGCCACACACCTATAGGAATTTGTATATATTGAAGTACTCAGCTTTGTATTTCTTTTCTTAAACGCAAAAAGTGCTGCTAACCTGTCAAATAAAACAAGACAAGAGAACATAGGCACATCCAATGATATGATATATTTAACAACTTAGTCTAGAAAACTCATTAAGTCCCATATAACTAACTATAAAAATAAAATCACTTGTTTCTAGGGCTACATGGGCCCATCATTAGCTCAGTACTGGCTGTTGCCCATCTTCTGATTTGGGGTTAGGAGGAAAGAGGAGGATAGATAGATATATAGATATAGATAGAGTGGTGGCAATGTTTTTTGTTTCTTTGTTTTTTTTAAAATAGTGGCAACTCTGAAGACGCTCAGACATTTGCAACGTTACAAGAAGTCCCAAGGGAAACGGATTGGCAGACAGAGTGCCAGGTTCATGAAATATATAATTACATAGCTATCACTACAACAGACAATGTATACATACACAGTGGTAATAAAACAAACTTTACAGGGAATGCTTTACTAAAATATTTTGCGGAAAAGAAAACAGTAAGATTAATGAAAGAAACCCATCCTATTATCAGAAGTTTACCTTGTACTGTTCAATTAGTATGTCTCTGGCAGTGTTGAATATCATAGAGTGTAATAAATTAGAGTACTGTGCTAATGTATAATCATAATCAAAGCCATAGATCTCAACATCTCTCAAGCTGATCTCATTATTTGCGTAGATAGCTGCAGGGTTAAGGAGATTGCAGACTCCTGGTGGAAGAAGATCTGGAGGGGGGATTGGGGCAGGGTGGAGAGAAAAGAAACCATACATTAAATTTAATTTATTTTTAATCTGGAAGCAGTTACTTTGTAAAACAGTGCTATTTTTCCCCTCCAAGGAAAGGGATTTGTAATACTGCTGTCAAAGTCTAATATTAAAACTACTAAAATATTTCTTCCCATGAAAAGGCATTATAAAGTTTCCAGCCACGCCTAGTGAACATGGCACCTGTTTAAAACAGCAAGATTAACATTTATTTAGTGACAAGATGTAAAACAACGTTACTGATTTTCTGACCTATGTAACATTAAATAAAACGGATTTGGGGATTTAAACCTGCCAAATTTCTGGATCACAGCAGCTAGTCACCTGTAGCACCAGCTGGACATGCTGTGTGATAGCTAACTGTGGTATGCAGAAAACATATCCTTTTGTTCATATTTTGACATCAAAACAATCTAGACATCAGTTGTAAGAAGTCAGAATTATTAAACCAAAGGTCTAGAAGATACTGTTTGTCATCCACTTGCCATGGAACTAGAAAGACTTCACAAAAGAAAGAGTTATTCACATTTCGTCTGGTTGGTTATTTTATTTTCTCTACTCTTACTGCACCCTCTGCTCCCCATGTACACTGAGAAAGATAAGCAGTTTAAAAACACACACACGGCTCCTAGAAAGCGCAATGCTGATAAAAATTGTTTATCAGAGTGAAGCAGAGAACCTATTGCCAAAACAGATCTCCCAGACCTTACAAATTTTCTGTGACTTTACAGGAAGGTACATTTTAAGTCAATCATGAGTGCAGTGTTTAGCTCAGTTGCATAATGGCACAAAAAAGTTTTTAAACAGCCTGGTCATTCTGAATGCTTATGTATCCTCTCCCCCAACTGGCTACTGTAACACCACAATGAAGCAGGGCAGACACCATCAAGCTTGCCATTGTCCACAAACTTTCGCTACAAGATGACCAACTGCAGTAAGTGCTACTTCCTTACATAAAGTTCCCTAACTTGCTCACATGGGGCCGGGGGGGGGGAGACACAGAAGGGAAGGGGAATAGAAAGGGGACACAACATAGCACATTACTCACCCCACCCCATAAATAAAATAAAATGTGCTTTCTTCCCTTAGAGATGAGCCTCTGTTATGGGTTCCGTTCCTGAGCACTCCTATCTGCCTCCCATTCAGTTGTACACACAAACCAAAACAGTGTTTGGCTATTCCAAAATCAACTCCGATTCTCAATTTGGAGCAAATCAAACTATTATACATTAGATAGTGGCAATGGCTGGTTTCAATTAAGACTTAATCTGTTACCGTTACAGAAAAGGTGAGGCTCACTGCTGTATTATCCTATGTGAAACCCACAAGTGCACCTATTGCTGACTCAGTAACAGACAAGTGATCACAGTAGCAGTAATACTTGAGCTATTTTGAAGGTAGGAAAGGGAAACCAACATTATGAAAATGTACCTCACCTCTGGTCAGAATCCCCCTCCAAGATTAGTCTGAATTCTTCTATACTGCAAGAACTGCAGCAGAACTGTTATAATGGAAAGCAAACCTCTGAAGCTGAGTGGATGGCTTGGTGACTACACAGCAAACACAAGAGCTCTCTTCCAGCTTTAAAGCGCTCTGACTTGCTGTGCTCAAGGGGGTGATTTTTCACACCTCTGAGCCAGCAAGTTAGAGCACTATAAAATGTAAGTATAGCCAAGCCCTAAGCTGGAGACAGAGTTCCTGGAAGAGGCTGAAGAGTGTGAATGCATTTGTGGACATATAGAGTCCTTCAAGATCTTAAAGAAAGAAAACAAAACAAAACAAAACAAAAACCCCCAACAGCAATGTAAACAATATTTCAGAGGTTTGTTTATGAGGTGATAAATATTTATGTTTAGAGAAAGTCTCAACAGGCCCTTTATTTCTTTCTGACCCTGAAAACAATGCATGAACGTGTGACATGCTGACTTTTTCATGGCTGGAGGGCATAAGTTTTTGGAAGGAGAAGGGAAGGGGTGGGGGGAAGCAAGAGGACCCACCCAGCTCACCACAACAGGATCCAAACCAGAGGGGTGAGCACCTTCATCTCCTGTTGAAGTCAGGGTAGAACAAACCACTTGCAAGCTTGCACCACACATCCTGTGACACTTTAGGGTTCAGTGAGAGGTTGGGTCACCACCTGCCCTGCAACTTTGGGTGCCTTAATGATATGCTGCTGTGACTCTCAGCCCAGACACCACCACAGCCAGCAGACAAGCACACAGGTCATACCCCGATTTCCACCAACCAGGTACTGTTTGTTGAATCACCCCAACACCCTCACAGTCCTGAATTCCCCCAAAACATTCTGCCCTGTGACACTCTGCTGGGTTTCCCAGCAGTGTGAGTTGCTGCGTTACCCATCTCAGCCCCAGCAAGTGAAAGTTTCACTACTGCTAAGCTCTATGACAACTCCTTGAAACACCAGCTTGTCAAACCATCAAACTAGAGTGTGGAAGAGAGACAGCCTCTTCGCTATAAAGACATGGGGGCTGAATCTCAAAGGATAAGCAATTGAATCAACTGATTGTATACAGTATTACTGTATTATAAAGGTGTATTGAGTAACAGGGTTTCATAAAAGACCTGACACTCTGATTAATATAATTGTGAAATGTATGCATCAACACAATATGAGGAATTATGGATATTCACAAATAAGATTTAAAGTCTGACTAAATACATGGAGAAACAGGTTCTCCCCCAGACAGGAGGGAAGGTAGCTGTCTACCTGTCTCCAGTGTAAATTAAGCATTGCAGAATCAAAACAATCAGCAGGGAGATGAGAAGTCAAGATGAAGGGAAGAACAGCAGGAAACCTGCCTGCCTCCTGAAACAAAGTCAATTTGCTTGGTCTGGTCTTACTTTTCAAAGAACATATTTCAAAAGTTACTGAACTATAAAAACAAAGGGAGAGAACCCCATAGTTGTCCATCACTTTGGGGGAATCAAGGGGCCAGAGCTCTTGAAATCACAGGAACACTGGATCCTTCGACCAAGTGGGCTGAAGTCTCTGGAAACCGAATATAGGTGAGAAACTTACTCAGGCAAAGATTGCACCTTGCTGAAGTTAAGTTTTAGTCTTAGGCCCGGTCTACACTAGAAAATGAGGTCAGTGAAAAATCCACACCCCTGAGTGGCATTGTTAAGTCGACCAAAGTTCCCATATAGACAGCGCTAGGTTGACGGAAGAGTTCTTCCATTGACCTAGTTACTGCATGTTGGTAGGTAGATTATGTACTCCAAAGGAGAATGCCTCCCTTCAGCTTAGGTAGCATCTACATGGAATTGCTACAATGGTGCAGCCGTGACACTAGCATTTTAAGTGCAGACACATCCTCAGAAGCATATTTTTACTGTTAGTTTGTAACCATTTCTCTCTTTACTCCTTTTACTTGGTATCAGTTAAACCTGACTTTGTTCAATAAACTTGTTTTACTTTAACTAAAAACCAATTCAGTGCTGCGATTGAAACAAAGTGTTTGTCAAACCCCAGTTAAATTGCTGAGCTGCAGTGTACTGTTTCTTTAAAGGAGCAAAATACTTAGCTGTCACAGAGTCTGGCGGTAGCAACATTCTCACTTGCTGAGGCCGAGAAGGGTAACACAGTAATTCACAATTGTGGGCAGAGGCAGTACTGGCCCACTGGAGGCCTAAGCAGGAATATTTTTGGGTGTCTTTCCTCCCCCCCCCCACTCTAAAAAAAAGAGAATGGCGGGCCTTCCCCTTGAGCTGCTTGGGGCCCTAAGCAATTTCTTAGCCTGCTTATGCCTAGCACCAGCACTGCCTCTGGGAACCTCAGCAGCGTGTCACTGGGCAGATGGTTTGGGGGAAATTTGGGACTGGGTGGGTGTTGGGGCCACTTGGGCAGTAGAAGTCAGGGTGTAACCTGCAGACGTGTCTGCTGGCTGTTGGTATCAGAGCCGAGAGCCACAGCAGAATAGCATTTAAGGTACTGCCTGCCTTGCAGCTCTGGGTGACAACCCCTCGCTGGTCTGAATCCCAAAGCTCCGCGCACCCCTACATCCCCTCTCCTGTAACGCCATGCGCAGACTGACTTCTCGCTCTGCAACTGCATAGTGCTTTGCTAATTCTATCCAGACCCAGTGTGATGGTGCGGGGAAAATACGTTATGCTATTGCTTGAGCCGTGACTCTTTTGTGGGGGGGATGGGGGAAGAACTCCATAGCTATCCATCCCACAACTGTCACCAAGTCAAAAATAAAACCGTGCTGGTCCTTTTTAAAGTTCTTTAGGCATAGGGAGCAAGTTTTGTGCGTGTGCATAACGGGAGTTAGCCAGTTTACCAGGCATCAAGTGTTTCTTTGAAACCAATCAGTTTCAGATGTTTCTCTCCCATCCAGCCTACATTGCCACCTATCCCCTCTGGTACTCTCCCACCCCTATGCTGGCCACTAACTTTGTTCCACTCCAACACCTTAGGTGGTCATCCATGCCATTAGCACTCACAGAATACATGTCCACCCACCTTATTTAAAACCTTAAGGGAACCAGTGCTGTAACAGAAAAACTTTTCCATTTTCACCTTCTTTGCTACAACCACTTTGTGATCCACACACTCCCTTCTTGGATCTCTCCCCAAAATTAAATCTCAGTGCAATGTTTTCACCACACAACAGTATTTAACCACTCAAGTACTCATACTATGATTTTTCCCCATTCCTGAAATACTCCTCTCTTTGTTCAACTCCATCTTTAGGTAGATCAAAGAACAGTTGCAACATCACTTGGCTCTGGATAAAAAGAGCTTTTCCTCTGCAACATACGTGGCTCTCCCCACGTATTTGACTGCATCTTAAAACAAAAGCTCCAGATGCTAACCTGAGATGCCCATTGAAGGAAGGCTGTGTACGGCACAGACACATATTAGGTCAGTGCCAGGCCTGTGATACATATCAGCTTCATTATAAATCATTTTGTCTTTGGCAAGAAATCAGGCTCAGTTTCATGTCATGGCCAGCATAGCTGCCTTGCTCACCAGATGATACCATGATAGCCTATGACGTACCCAGATGGCAAGCTGTTCACTGTTATAACGAACGTGGCTCTGATACTCACAAGCACCATACCAAGCCATCTTGGTATAAGCTCTTTTTTAAAAAAATTATTATTAATTATTATTATTATTCAGAGCAGGATTTCCTGTTTCTTCTAGGAAAATATCAAACCTTTAATGTTACACTTGAAACAGCACCCCAGACACTTAACAGGTCATTTTTATCACTACTTAACATACAGCTTACTCTGGTGGACTTTCCATTTAGGTGCCATTTGAAAGCTTTTCAAGTCAGGTGAATTCAGCTGAAATTAGGAATTAGTGAACTGTGTTTTGGCAAAATAACCACCAGTCTCAATTCCCACCTTCCTTCTGCTCTTTAAGGTGGAGTCCCAACAGGTCTCCCTAGCAGGCCCCACAGCAAGACACTTCAGGGCTTTTTTGTACCTTGCCTGAAGTGAACCATGCCTCTAGTGGGGAGAGGCAAGTACTGAGCTTTTTGAGAGAGTCACCCTTCCTGCATTATATAGATATTTGTTTTATATTCTCCATGTCTCATGTATGACTCTGCTAGATATTATAACAGCTTAAGACATTAAGTGTGTATAGCTGATTGCACATGAGGAACATGGATCTGAATTCTATTAGGAATTACATTTGACCAATTACAAGCCATGAGGTATGTATTGCTCTTTCAAATTCTGCTATGCTCATGGAAGGTGTACATGTATGTCACAGAGCATATCCGACTCACTAGAGCAGAGGTGGGCAAACTATGGCCCGCAGGACCATCCTGCCCAGCCCCTGAGCTCCCGGCCGGAGCTCACACTCTGATAGGGCAAAGGGAAAGAAAACAAGCTGCAAGTTGCCTGCCGGCACGGGGAGTCCCCAGCAAATTCAAGCTATCCTATACCTGCTCTAGGGCTGGGCAACAGGCACAGAATCAGGGAGCCATAATTGGTTGGTAGTTCTCAATTTCCACCCTCTCTCCTGGGTTGCCTTGTGTAGGGAGGGGAGTCATCCTTTGCTAGCTGCTCCTCTAGGCTGTGGAAGAGGCAGTTGAGTCCATATCCAGCTCTCCCTGGCAGGTAAGGCAATGGAGCACCCAAAGCTCTCCTGGAACTGCTAAACAACTGTAACAGTGAAAAGACTCCAAGTCCTAACAGCATCCCCAGTTCATATCAGCTTTGATGGGGGGCAATTAGGGAGGTAGCGTCTGCATCTTCCCCCAGAGCAATGGGGTTAATTCAAACTCTTCAGTTTAAAAATTGCACAGCCTGGCTCAGGGAACACATTTTCAATTCATGATCAAATACAAATGTTCTTCTTAATACAGTCACTCTTGAGGGCCACAATTGTTTGAACATCACTGCCCTAGGTGAAAGGCTCATCATACAGTAGGAGAGAGACTAGTCCTACAATATGCACTTCAAATCACTAGGTCAGCACCAGAAAGACTTCATTCCATGGCAGGTCAACATCGTGTTGCTCGGTGCGCCCAGCAGCTATGACCAACACATTTAAATAGGTGATGCTTGGAAAACTGGATGACAGGCTAGAAAAGGAGAAACTCCAGTGGAAAATGGCTCTTGCAAGCCTGATAAAAACAGGGCTGCTCCTTGCACTGAAATCCTGCAGCATTTTGCAGTTAGCAGCAATATCCTAGTTAGTCACTGTCTAGTCAGCATTTTACCCAGGCAGCAAGTATACGAATTAATAGATGCAGTATCATTGTATGGGCAAAAAGAGCAAACTCTTGCTACAAAAAAAAATTGCATAATTGTAATTTATTACAACTGCCTACTAACTCTGCTGTGGTTAGGGAAGCAGTCACATTGCCCTGTTAAAACATGACTGCTCAGGGACTTCTAAATCATCTCATGAATATACTCCCTGTGATGAAACTTGGCATACGTACTTCAGCCAGAAGGCAAGGGTATTGGTTAGATCTTTTTTGCATTTCTGCAACCACTAAAATGCCTGCAACACCCTTCACCCACTAAATATGGCAAGTCATCTGAAATATTGACCAGCTGCTGGTGCTAATTTAAAAACACCCCCTAGGTTCTAACTTGCATTGCTCTTGCACAGCAATGTTCCACAACTGTTACAGCTCAATAATACCTAACACCTAAAATGAGAGCACAGTTGTTAACAGTTGGGCAATTTATTAAAAAAAAAAAAGAAAACTTCAGGATCCCATATGACCTATGTTGACTTGAAAAACGTCCAATCATGTATTGTGCATTTTCAGATCCTATTTTTAACCAGCAACAGATAAGAGTACTCAGTAATCCAAAGGAGACTCTCAACACTTCAGTGTCAGAACCAAAATGTTTTAAAAAGACAGTCCCTATGCCCCCCAAGGAATTTAAAATGCCATACGCATTAGCTTCTAAATCTCATATGTTTAGTACCAAGTAATAAGAAAGACTAGTGATAAGCCGCACTATATTTGCCATGATTCTCCTCCATGTCCCACATTAAAAAGCACTCTGCATGCAAATTACCTTTTTTGCCTGATATTTAATCACCTGCCTCAAATATGCAATTAATAAACCCCAAAAGTGTCTAGTTTCATTACTGGTTCCAAGCACGTCTTTATTATTTTCCAAAGTGGTGTTTTGTAGGATTTTACAGCAGCATCTGAAAAAAATTTAAAAGTACCAGTAACTCCTCACTTAATGTCGTAGTCATGTTCCTGAAAAATGATACTTTAAGCGAAACAATGTTAAGCAAATCCAATTTCCCCATAACAATCAATGTAAATAGGGGGGTTATGTTCCAGGGAAATTTTATTTAAACAAACAATTTAATACTGTACACAGCAATGATGATTGTGAAGCTTGGTTGAGGTGGTGGAGTCAGAGGGTGGGATTTTTCCCAGGGAATGCCTTACTGCTAAATGATGAACTACCACTCAGCTGAGCCCTCAAGGGTTAACACACTCTTGTTAACATAGCCTCACGCTCTACAAGCCAGCACGAATGGAGGGAGGAGATACAGCATGGCAGAGAGACAAAAACTGTGTGTGAGAGTGTTACTGACAGATCCACACACACCCCGTGTGTGAGAGAGACCCACCCGCATTGCTCCTTTAAGTATGCTGACCCCACTCTAAGTACACTGCCTTTTAAAGTAGATCAGCAAGTTGAGACAGCAGCTGCTGCCAGGAAGCTCCCTCCTTCCTGAGCCCTGTCATGCTCCCCCTCCACTCTGTGGAGGAGCACCGGGCAGGAGAGGGGGAGGACACACTGACCTTGGGGCCCCTCTTCCTGCACAGCAAGCAGGAGGCTCCCGGGAGCAGCTCCAAGGCAGAGGGCAGGAGCAGCACATAGCAGTGGGGGAGGGACAGCTGAACTGCCCGACACTTGACAGTCTGCTGTGCGGCTGCTGCACAGGGAATTTAGGGGGGCTGCCGGTCCACCCTGGTTCCACCAGCTAGCTCCAACGGGCTGCTCTTTCTGCAAGCAGTGGACAAAGCAGGTGGCTGCCAAACGAGAGGGAGCATTGTGCAACTTTAAATGAGCATGTTCTCTAATTGATCAGCAACGTAACAAAATAAAGTTAATTAGGACGATGTTAAGTGAGGAGTTACTGTAGTTAAAAAAAAAAAAAAATGTTGTGACTAAAGCAGCCAGTACAGGGACCTTGTTCTTATGGTAGACATCTTCCAGCACCACAGATGGCTCTGTAGTATCAAGGCAGTAGGCTCCATCTTGGCAAAGACCAACAGGACTTGTGCTCAAAGTGCAGGTCTAACAAAGGGTATTAAATGACAAAAGATGATGCTGAAACAATGCTGAGGATTTGACTTTGCTGTTTTTAAAGTAGCAATTTCATTCTAAAAATACTTTTCAAGCACAGATATCTAGAGCCTCACAAAGAGCTTCAGGTATTAACCTCATTCTACATTTGGGGAAACTGAGGTAGATGGTGACTTGCTTAAGGTGACAGGGGTCAATAACAGAACTGGGAACTGAAACTAGAGATCTCCTGACTCCCAAACCCAAACTTTAAGTAATTCGTATAGCACCTATTGCAGTAGTAATTCTTGGGACATTTAGCTACCAGTTCTGCCCAACAGAAACTACTTAAGTTGCAACATATTATAAATGTTAGTTTTAAGAGTAGCCTACAACAAGTGATGCTACACTGAGAACCAACAAGACAGAGCCACCTATTGTTTGAGCCTTTGAGTCTGCTTGAGACTTGCAACATGTTCAGAATGAAAACATGCTAGATCAAAGAAAGACATCTCTATGATGTACAGGGATCAACATCAAAAAAAGCCCACACTTCTCTTCTTATTTTATACTATCTCATTGAAAAAAAAAAAGGGGGGGAGATACTGAATGTGTTTTGCAGTATTACTCAAGGCAATCCATTAACCCACACAGTTTACATACTTGAGTTTCTTACACAAAGGTCAAACACATGCAGCAACAACTTTACAGTTACCATCTCCAATCCTCTCTGCAACCCCTTTTCCAATATCATGTTTTCCCATCTCTTAACTGCTATGACCTTTTTCTTGCTTTGGGCCTAATCTTTCAAGGGGCTGAGGACCTCTCTCAGTTTGGAACTGTGAGCAACAACAGGAGTCCAGGAGGACATTTCCAGATCAGGCCTTTTTGTATGCCCCAAACTCATCAGCTCTCGGCTCAGCCATAGCCGAGAGCATAACATATTTAAACCACATAACATATTCAAAACTACCAAACCACTCCCAAAATATCACCATTTCCCCTGCAACCTCACCTCAGGAACTCTGGTATCTGATGTCACCTTAATTTATTTTACAAATTTGGGAGGCAAGTTTGCAAGTGATCTCCAAAATATTGTTAAATTCAAAACAATTCTCCACTGAAATTCACATGCATTCCTTAAATCCATGCTTTAGTAAGTGCTTAATTTGTGCCTCTGGGCTTGGCAGTTCATAGCCCTGGGACCTCTGGGCTTTCTGCATCAGTTATGAAAGTAACAAACTTGCTTGAGCCCTGGCACCTCTTTCATTACAAATTAAGCACTGGCTTTAGTCTCTCCCAAAATCCAAGTTAAAGCTTCAATTTACCATAGTCTCTCTTCAGCAGTACCTAGAAATGGACACATCTACTAAGTCTCCATAGCCAAATCGTCACTTGTTTTCCACTTTTGTCAGAATTCAGTACCATAATCTCAGTAGCACTAACAAAACAATCAGATCTTACTCCCTTGGATTTAGTGGTCAGAATACGAAGGAACTGACATATTGGTTCAGATTAATTCATCCACCAAGCCTGATGTTCTGCCTCCAGCAGCAAATAACTGATTTTTTTTGGTTTGCTTTATCTGAAAAAACTCCTAGAACATACATGGGCACTATGCAGTATTGTTAGCGGTTGGTCCTGGATGGGGTTGAGGAAAGAGAAGAGTGTGACTTCTCACTCCAGCTGTAATAAGATTATCCCCAGAAGCATGTGATTTTTGTTACCGCTTTGTTCCTATATGGCTCATTCTTCCCAGAGCATGCCTCTGCCATATCACATTTATTAAAATATGGAGACCACAGTACAGTATATAAACAAATACATAAGCTAGACGAGCGGTTAATATATAAAATGTTTTTGAATGGTGAGGTACCATACATAAAGAAAGCTGTACTGAAAAAAAAGTACACAATAAGTAAAAGTGCATAATTCTAATCACATCAGCTTTTGCATAGCTATTAACTTTATTGCCATGTTCAAGCACACCATGGTATAATGCATGTCCAGTACTCCATGAAATGGTTGTGAACTTCTGATGCATGGTGCTTTCCCGCACCAAACCCGTATCATTGCTGTTTAGTGTGTGTAAACAGAAGCTTCCCTATATATTATTCTGTTCCAACTCTGAACCAAGCACTAATTGCACAAAAGCTAATTACAAAAGGCAGAGTTCCTATTTACATCTTGATAAGCATTGATAATGGGGAAAAATGCAGAAAGACATGCTTTATCGGTGAAGAAGAGTGTTCGTAACATACAGAATTTGTAAGATTTACCCAAACATGACATTGATTCATCAAAGATCTGACAACATTTTCCACTGTAGTCAGTCTCTCAAACATTTGCAATTCAGCCACAGAGGCTCATTTGCCACAGAAACTTGAAATAACTGTCAGTCAAGGAGCAAATCTTTGACATCAGATTTGGCGTAAGTCAGTTTTAAATCATAAACAAGTTATGGGACACAAAGAATTCAGGATTTACACTTTTTCCTGCCAGGACTCAACAACTGGTTGTGTGTGTTTTCACCTGTGCAGGTTATTAATCACAGACCTTTTTATACAGTGTATGGAAAATACCTTACTGAAGGTCTGAGAAAAGCACATTAGTTACTTCACATATTGTGCACTCTGCATTTGGTACTGCTAATCATATCGCACAGATTGACATCACAGATATATCACACACAAATGCAGACTGTTGTAATAATGGAAACAGAAGAAGCCATAGTTAGTCATGTCAAGAAGTCTGCAAGTGAAGTTGCTAAATAAACATTTATCAAGAGATTGTACTAGCTTCTATCACTACATACATTCAAGATTCAAAATTTTAAATAGAGAGGTTCTCGCTCCTCTTTTAATACTAGCATAAAACAAAAGGAAAAATGAGCTCCAAGATACTGCTAGAGCAACATTAGGACTCCGACAAGTTGGAACTTTTTTGCAGTTTGAGGCTTAAAATGAACATACCCATTCTGACAGCATGTACTTAACACATCCTATTGTCTCTTGTGGAAACACAGTACTTACCTTTGCACATCCCACTAAGGAACATACAGAACCTTACATTTTATAATCTCATTTTTCTTTTGTTTGAAAAACACTCAAGATAAAACAAGCAAATATAAACAGAAGCAGCACAGTCTTCATAGATGCATATAACTATACAACAGGAGCACTTCCTTCCTCTTCCTAACAATAACAGCCTTACAAACAGCTATTTCACAGTAGAAAAAGAAAAGTCAGACTGTACCTAGCCTTGCAAGGGTGCTTACTCAGGGCATTCCAGGGATTAATAAACCCACAGGAGAATATCCTCCTTTATGTTGTGCTGGGTAAGCAACTGCCTAACAAACTGTTTTAGAAAATTTAGTGAAGAGGTGCTGAAAGGTGCTGGTTTGACAGCCTTGGAGACTGAAGTCCTGTATTTAACCACAGAACAGGTACAACACAAGTACTGGTGACATAAGTTTGCCCATGCCTAATATCTTGATATGGAAAGTATTCCAAAAAGGAGTTCTGTATCCATTGCCTTGCCCATGTTTACAAAAATTCAGAGTCATAATTCACCACCAGTAAACAACCACGTTGTCAAAAAGTGCCAGTGTCCTGGCAACATTAAGTGGAGATTTACAAGTCTGAGTTTTGCTGGGGCAGATGCATGCCCAACCCATTAAGGAAGGTGGCTACTAGTGCCCGTTACAGTGATGCTTTTGTAGCGTGGACGCTGGGGCACTACAAACCGTACCCAGACCAGCACCCTGGGCAGGGCCCGTGGTGTGACCCACCAGGCAGAGGGCCTGCCCACCTGCTGACTGCGAGCGCAGGAGTTTGCTGCCGCACAGCCCCGGGGGTGCACGCTTGGAGACTGACCGCAGGGCATTTTCCCTGCGGGGGAAGCGGCTGCCTGAGGCGGAGCCGGGATGGGGCTGGGTCTGACGGGTGGCTGGTTTGCTGGCAGCACTTCAGTCTCTAGCGGTTCCCCGTCCCCCCTGTGCCGGAGGCAGGGCACAGCCCGGACCCCGGGGGGAGGGCAGCGTGGCCCGGGAGCTGAGAAGCAGTACGAGGCACCGCAGGAGGCGGCAGGCCCAGTGCCCGGAGCCGGTTCTTACCATACACCAGTTTTTTCATCTCGTGGTATCTGGCCCATAGGTAGGACTTAGTGTCGGCGCCCTCGGCAGGGCTGGGCTGGCTGCTCAGGGGACTGCCTGCGGCCGGGCTGGGCTCCGCGGCTCTCCGGGCTCTGCCAGGGACCGACTGGGGTGGGGACTGCCCCGCAGACTGGTGCTGAGCCCTTTGCTGGCCCCAGCCCGCCCGCCTGCCCTCGCCGGGGCCGCTGCTGGCGGCGGAGCTGCAGCTCTGGCAGAAGACGGCGGCGGCCAGCTGTAAGCCAGCCCCGTTACCCTTCCACAAGCCGCTGCCCGCAGTCTTGAAGCCGACGGCAGCCATGGCCTCCCCGCGGCTCCCCGGCAGGCGCGGAACTTAAGACGGCCGCGAAGAACCGCAGCCCTCTGGGAAGGGTCTGAAGCCCGCGCGCCCTCCCATGCACGGCCGCCGGCTCCGGCCACCCTGCAAGCCGAGCGCCCAGCCAGCCGCCCGCTGCCCGGGGACCGCGGTAACTAACTCCGCGCTGCCAGCCAATGAGCAGCCGAGCGAGGCGGGCCACGCGGCCAATCCTCGATTCTGCAGAGGAGCCAGCGTTCGGGGGCGGTCTCTCCAGACCAGCAAGTCCCGTCTACACCGCAGCCACATGTGGGCCCCAAGGCTGCGCGGCGGCACGGGACTTGCAGTTCTCCCAACTGTTTCACTAGGGACCTGGTCAGGCAACCGACGCGCCAAGTACTACAGGTCCCATGAAGCATTTCGCCAATATAGCTGGAGGGTATTTAAATATTGTTTATTGCAGCTCTGCGGTAGCGATATTCAGGGCTTTGCGTGGTTGGGGGGGAGGGGGTTTGGTGTGCGTGGCAGCGTGGGGGGAAGGGGATGTGACTTCCCGTTCGTCTAAATTACTATTTCAAGGAAGGAATTGGAACTCAGTAGCCTGAATTATTTCCAACTAGATTAACCACAGAGGAAAGCAGTAAAGAGAATAATTCTTCCCTTACACGGGAAGATGGAGTAGATGCATACCATCTCCATATCAATTTCTGCGGCCCTATCTATATTAGGGAACTTAAGGGAAAAGCCTATTAGTGTTACCACCAGTTCAGCTGTACTGCTGGAATCTCTATTGTAGACAATATTCCATCCTCCTCATGCATTTTTACAAGTCAGCAGATTTTAAAGCTGTGTAAAAAAAACAAAACAAAAAAAAAACAACAAACCCTGGAAGTTGTTGGAGCATTGTGTACACTAGAACTCCACTGGTGCTACCATAGATGCAGCCAAAACAATTTTTAAACAATTTCAATTCCATGGCCTATGAGTAAGGCTATTTAGTCATGGGCATTTTTAGTAAAAGTCATGGACAGGCCACAGTCAATAAACAAAAATTCACAGCCCAGTGACCTGTCCATGACTTGTACTATATACCTCTGACTATATATTGCACATATTTGGTCCAAGTACAGTGGTATGTTAATTTATTATAATGGCGCTGGATTATGTATGTTATTTTTGCAGAACAGGGATTGTAGAGGTGCCCTGTTAAGTAAGGACCAGATCTAGATGTCCATGTGCAAACAGAACTCTATGTATCAGTTTGAAGATTTCTAAAATGGGAGGTAGTATAGAGGCAGACCACTGATGCCACTTTAGCCCTGGCAGAATGAGACCAGTGAGACCTAGCTATTGTCATCATAGCTAAGGTACAACAGGACTCAATTCATAATTTACACAGGCACTGAATTAAAATGGCATTCCCTTTACACAGATCTCCAAAAGCTACAAAACATCTTTTGAATTCTCAATGGTCTAAGTTCTATCCATGTATAAACTCAAAGCCCTCTTGACATATAGGGCACAGAGCTCAGGAAGCAGAGAATATCCCAAAAGTGAAAATACAGACAGGCACCTTGAAGAAAAAAATGCCTGTCCCAAAACCAAAATTGTCTTAGTTTCTACGCTGGGGTTACTACTGCTTTTAAAACAACTTAATGTTGGGATAGAGAGGGAGGTTGCTGTGTTTTGTGTATTTCATTCTTCTACCTCAAGGATAAGCTGCTGCTCAAAAACCCCAGTGCAGTAACTGGATCATCTGAAAATGAAAACTGGCCTCTTGCCAGTTTCCTTGCACAAGCTAGCCAAATGCAATTGCACCTTCTACTGCACATGGATGAACTCTCTCTGAAATGCAGAGTCAGTGGCCAAGCAGAGCCAGAAAAGAAATTTAAAAGTGAGATGGATACATCATTAACCTTTTCTGTTATTTGATGGGGTTTACAAGACATAGCAATGGAAAGCCACATTTCAATATTAGAGTCTTGTGCAGATGTGCTTGGAGTGCCTTCTGTACAGCTTCGAAGCTTGGAGCAGGTGTACTGCAGAAAGTAAACCAGTTACTTTCAAAACAAAATATTTTATTGGTATCCCCAAAATGGGGGAAAGAGGCAGAGCCATCAGCTCTATATCAGAGGTAAACATATACTCCTGCTCAGGATAGGATTTCAGGTTTGACATTCTCTGCCCATTTGTCATTGTGCATCACTGATCCATTGGCAAGCTGCTTCACTGCACAGTACTATCTATCTCTTAGGAGGTTGTTCAAGGTGTCCAGCAAATGGGACGCCAGCAACCACTTTCTCCCCGGGGGCAGTTTCACCAGGTTCGCCGACTGGCAGTTCATCCACTGGGCCCAACTCAACTGCGTTCCCCTCAACAGAGCCATCCGCGATGGCAACCAGGACAAGCGCTGCAGGAAGTGTGGCTATGCCAATGAGACCCTGCTCCACGTCTTGTGTGGATGCAAACAGCACTCCGGAGCCTGGTGGCACTGCCACAATGCCATCCAGAACCAGCTGGTGAAAGCCATCCCGCTGTCCCTGGGGAAGATCACCATTGACTCCGCCATCCCTGGGACAGACAGCCAACTGCGACCCAACATCGTCGTGACAGATGCAGAAAAGAAGAAGGTCCTCATGGTAGATGTCACAGTGCCATTTGAAAACAGGTCACAGGCCTTCCACAAGGCCCGAGCACAGAAGGCGTTGAAGTACACCTCGCTGGCTGACACCCTGAGAGCCCAGGGCTATGATGTCCAGATCCACACCTTGAGTGGGCGCCCTGGGCGCATGGGACCCCCACAATGAGCTGGTACTGAGAGCATGCGGAGTCGGTCGACGCTACAGCCAGTTCATGAGACAGCTCATGGTGTCCGACACCATCAGGTGGTCCAGAGACATCTACACAGAACACATCACAGGTCACCGCCAGTACCAGGTCGAGTAACCGAGAATGACGACCAGGGAAATAACCCACTTCCTTCCCTGACACCCCACCCATGTACTTATTCTCTAGACCAATACTGACTTAGACTCTTAATACATACCATGGGTGGGGTACCCAAGGCCATTTATTCACTGACGCTTTAAAAACTCCCACACCGCAATCTGGATCTGTGCTGGTTATGTGATATGAATGTACCTCGTGAACCTTGTAATCAATACTTGCAATATCCTGTAACCTAACCCTAACCCCAGATGAACTGTACCTTCCCTTTTAACTTTTGTAAATTTGATTTTAAACATTAACTTCAATAAAATTTTTAAATCTTAGGGTTAATTCAGTTTCACTTCTCCAGGCTGACATTTGGGGGGGGGGGTGTTCCTCAGTCTAGGGAAAAGTATGTGTTAATTTGCTTATTTGAAGATACCATTTGACTAGATTCCTCAGCTTGGGTCTCACACCTCCCTGTGAAGCCCTGGAGTCAACTCTTCTCTCACCAGAGCCTTGAAATCACAGGAGGGGTTCGGTAGTAACCAACAGTCTCTCCAGTGAAAGAGGCTTTTCCTGGTCTGCTGCACAGGTAAGCAACACAGAAAGTTACTCAGAGAATGAGAGACATTAGCAAGTGGGACGAACCCTGGCCGAGGGCCCCTGACGACAAAGAATGCTTGCAAGGGGGCAACACCCCCTTTTAGGGCCCACACTCTGGCCCCTCGCTTGAGAGCCTCCGGCAAGGGGCCAGCACCCCAGCCCAAGACGTAGCACCCGGGCCCCTTGCCTGAGAACGATCGGCAAGGGCCAATGCCGGGGGCCCAGAGCCTGAGAGCCATCGGCAGGGCGGGAGAACTCGGTCCCTCACTGGCCCCACCCGCCGCAGGCGGTGACGGAGAGCAGCGCCACCGCAGTGCGCTCGAGGGGGCGGGGCGATAAGCCCCAGACCCACAGGGGCTGAAGGAGACTGGACAGAACACGAGGCGGCGCCACCATAGCCACTGGCGCTCTCTGTCTCCTGGTAGGCCCCGCCTCTAGGCGACAACCCCCTCCACAAACCGCGCTCCTTAGGCCCCGCCCTTTCCAGCCGCTCTGACCAATCAAGCACGCGGCAAACCACCCTCCTGGATCACGTGCCCGCTACGTTTCTTCTGCCTGCTGCGGCTGCGCTGTCTTCTTCGCGTTCTCTTCCGCGCCCGGATGGGACGGGGTGTGGGTCGTCGTCCTCCGTGCGGATCGCGAGACGCCTCCCCCGATTGGCTGCACCGAGGGGGAGGAGGGCATGTGCGGGTTGGGGACCGTTATATGAGTGACCGTTGGGGGCCCCTGAGACCGCCACGCAGGCTGGGGGAGGGTCTGGGGCTCCCCGGGCAGGAACTCGGACAGTGGCCTGTAGGTTTGTTCTTTGCGGGGTGGCAGAGGGCCCCTCCCTGCCCCACCAGCGTGCTTGGGGAGAGGGACGGGGGTTAAGGCGTCCCCCCTCCCCCGCGCTGTTAGCTCCAGCTGGAGGCTATTGGGTGTGGACGGGAGTCGGGGTGCGTGGAAGTAACGCAGCTGGGAAGACACAGGAGGCGAGAGCGGACCTGACTCCTCTCACCATTGCTCGGCTGCTCCTCGGGTGGGAGGGAGGGAGAGAATGGTGTAGTGACGAAGACCCTGCTGCTCTTGTTTACTGTGTGACAAGCCTTTCCCTTCTCCCATGTACACCCCTCAACACCGTAGAAACAACCAGGGATTGCAAAAAGAAAAGGAGGATTTGTGGCACCTTAGAGACTAACCAATTTATTTGAGCATAAACTTTCGTGAGCTACAGCCACAGTATGCATCCAATGAAGTGAGCTGTAGCTCACGAAAGCTCATGCTCAAATAACTTGGTTAGTCTCTAAGGTGCCACAAATCCTCCTTTTCTTTTTGCGAATACAGACTAACACGGCTGTTACTCTGAAACCAGGGGTTGGTTGTGTTTGGGCTGGTAAACGCTTTATTTGACTCCACAACTCTTCTTTCTTTCAGCTTGTTTGGGGGTGAGACCCTATTGCCATCCCTGAAATGCTGGTGAGGAGAAAAATAAGATACCTCTTGCAGCTGGTGCCTGGAAAGCAGCACTTTGGCATGTACAGATTCCTTCCTTTCTTCTTTCTCCTTGGGGGAGCCATGGAGTGGTTTATGATCAATGTCCGGCTTGGCGAAGAGACATTTTGTAAGTGGCAGGAGAGTATTGTCAAGTTGCACATATTCCACTTTTGGATCCAATATCATCTTCTCTGGTGAAGTGGGATTGCCCATCTCTGCAACTTGCACACTGTTACCAATGATCTACTATCCAAAATACTCTACTCTTCCAGGATGCACATTTCATTTTTTTGACCTATAAACTACAGCTTTTATTAACTAAATCCCCATAGGCATGCTAGAGCACACCAGTGCTATTTTTGTTTACGTAGCAGCAGCTTTCATTAGAGTTAGTTCAAAAAAATTTAAAATCCAATTTAAGATTTTAAGTAACAAGCAATTAGCATCCACTTTAACAAAGAGTATCCTTAAACTTTAAACGCCCATTACATTTTTAAAAATCTGAAAACTAGTTGCTCTGTATTTTATATTCTAAGACTTGCCATTGCAGGTTCTGTTTTTGCCTGAGACCAGCTGAAGACACTCTCCTAAAGCCCTGTCAGTAGTAGAATCAGAACCATCCAAGCAAAGCAGTTTGTCAGTATGAGGGTAGTAATCCAGCATATTGAGTGCCACACTTTTAATCCAGCTGCAATTTAAGATAAAACATTAATTCAGCTGTTGTACACCTGAAAGATTAATGAGTTACATTAAAGTGCCTTCCTCTCAGCAAGTAGCTGTTTACCCAAGTAAACTCTATGAAAGCAATGAATTAGGTTTTTGTTCTTTTTTTTTAAATAAAGAAGCCTCATTAAATTTGTATATAGGGGCATTTCAGAAAGAGGAACTAAGTAACATTTCAGTGTTGCTGTTTGGTATGTAGGAATACTTTCACATATCCTGATGTTTTCTACATTTGCAAACATCTAAATATATCATTTCCACAGCTGAAAACTAATATATTTGCCCAGTTCGATGTCTCACATTAGGTGCTTTTAGTGGGTTGGTTGGTTTGTTTTGCATGTAAATCTTCCATTGGCACTACTGCTGTATGGTAAGGTTGTGAAGAAAAGCATGTTAATTAGAAAGCATCCTTTGCATTTCTGCAGATGAGTTTACTTTCTTCCATATAACAGGAATGTCATATACCTAAATGATGTTGCGCTAAAGGCAGAGCTGGCTCACTTAATTCTGCAGTTTTACTTGTTCACAAACTGGCTGTTTTTGTGAAAAACAGGCATACATAGTAAAACTGATAATTAATCGTTGTTTTCCATTGCAGGACCTCATCTGGTCATGGGTATTTATTATGAATTAGAAGTTCAGACAGGACCATATTAAGGCAACATGGGAGCTTAGGCATTCTGTGGCATGAGTTAGGGGATGGATAGGTGGTTTCTAGCTTGTGCCTGCATACCATGGCCATGCCCTGTGTACCATGCAGCTTCCTCTCAAGTGGCAAGTGCCACCCAAACAAGATGTCCGCTGGGGGGAGACAGGCACCACCACCACCCAAAGGAGGAAGACTTCAGTCTTCATAAACCTGGAGGGTGGGGGTTGCTAACACCATTCCAGCAGAGCTGTGATTGAGCTGTTTTAATCAAAGACCCCCTTCTCACAGTCCTTTGCTGGTGTGGTGTCACTAGGGCCCCCCACAACAGTGGTTTTCAGAGTCAATGCTTCATTCTGTGGAGCAGCTCACAGCTGAGCTGTTTCAGGCTCTCAGCACATGCAGGTATACTTTACTGTGTTATTTACACTCAAGTTACATTTTCAGTCTTTTCTTTGTAAGCATCAGATCTAGAAAACAGGTTTTGTGTTTTTTTTTTAAATGAAGCTGAGATTTTGAAGCCTTCGTGATATTCCAGGAACTAGGAACCTAGGCACAGGCCTATACCTTAATCTGGCCCTGCCTTCAAACAGGGCCAGATCATATATTTTTTTAAATTTAGTTGTTTCCATGGGAAGGTATGTGTACATCATATTTCAGGTATAGAAATTTTTTTTAAATGTATATTCTTTCTTGGGTAAAACAGCAATTCAGGGCAAGATGGAAGTGAGAATTTATTTTTTAAAGAGGGTAGATTAGACTCATTAACTCATTCTTTTAAATTCTTGTCAGCATCTACAAATGGAAACTAGCTCTGAAAGCTCTTAAGTGTCAAAATTCACAAATTTAGGATTTTGTTCTTGGAAGATTGTTTGACTCTTCCTAAAATCTCAGGCAAATAATCAAAGAATCTCTTCACGGCAGATGATGTTTACCGTAGGAAACGGTCGGAGAGACAGTATGAGCGGAGGATGGAAGAAAGATGAATTTTTCACTGAACCATTTTGACAGAAATACCCTGAACCCTTGAATCCTGTGAATCATAGTTTAGAGAATTATAACTCCTGTTAAATGCATTCACAAGACTACATCTCTGCAAATTGGACTGTAATGCACTCATTGCCTGGTCTATGAAACATGGTTTTCCAAAATATTTTGAGTGTATTCTTCCTTCACCCACTTTAGAATCTTTTCCAGTAATATTTTCTGAATAGAAGGGTGAAGAATGTTGTTTGTGCAAAGCTCTGTTAAATAAACTAAACTGAATAAACAAAGTACCACTGCTTTCCTGTGCATGCTGAGACAACTCCCCCTGTAACTGAATTAAGCAGAAGAAAAGTAGATACGCAATTTCCATAGTTAGTTAGTTTTGCTTGTATTGATAGAAACTGCTCTTGTCTCAGATTTGTTTTCTTTCCACTATACTGCTCTTTCCCCCAAATACAATAGAACAGATTTATGGAAAAATAAGCTTGCTACGCTTGGAGTATATTTGAAGAGTCATCCATTTAGGCCTGACTAAATACATGTATCGGTTGCACCAACTGCAGCCACTCTGATGATAAGGAGATGAATATGAGATATGGTCTTGGAAAAGGTTATCTTTTTAGATCCTTAAGTGTGGAGGGACATGCAACAGAAATATATGAAACACTGAATTATTTTAATTGATTCCTGGATCTATTTCTATAGAAAGAAAATACTGCTCAAGGACAACAAGAAGCTGTTTAAAATAATTTTTTGGTCTTAAAGCTACCTAGCAGAGCTAAAAACATTTAATATCAATATACAAAGGCATTTCACTAATAATGCAGGAAAATCACCCATATCATGTTTTGAATTAGAATTGCCTATTAAAACTGCAGTGCCAAGCCAAAGTTGTGTGCTGCAGTTTGTGTTAACTTCTACAGTACCTGACTTGAAGCCTAGACTTTCTAGCAATGCATTATATTACAACAAAACATTTCCCTAACAAGTTTTTAAATCAAGGGTTATGATTAGGACAAAAACCCAGATGGGCTGTGTACTTAAAACTGTCTTTTGCTAATTCCTTTTTAAGAGCCACATTATACAGAAGTGGGTTTTCATTAATTAAAAAGAGAAGACAACCACCGCCTCAAATATCTCATCTAGGTATTTGATTTTTAAATGCAGGAAAGGGACTTTGTTACAAGACTGAAGACTATCCAGAAATTCTCCATCACCATCTGCCCCAAAGATTTCATTTTTTAAAGGGCTAGCGCCACTTGTGTTTTCAGAAAAAAAAAGTTGATTGCTAAGAGAACAAAGGTATGACTAAGCCCTATTATACTTTAGAAAAAACATAAGCAAAAAATATCTAAGCAACTGAGAAAGGAATGCAATTCAAAGGTAACAGCAATAGGTTAGATTTTTATTCTGACAGAGTTAAGAATCTTTGGACTGTACATTTTTTAGGACAGGCAGGGACTTAAGTCTTCATATACATCTGTAAGACCCTGACCTTGTAAACATTTATGCACATGGTTAACTTTAATATCCTAAGTCATTCTATTAAGACTAATTTGAGGCCATTGGGCACTACTGTAACAGATTACACACAATAATACAAGAATGTTAAGTTTGCAAAGTCAAGCCCTTAATTAGAAAAATGCCATAATTTTACCTCTACAAAATTTGGCCCCTTCTACATGCAAATATATTATGATAGTGTTTAACTACACTATTTTCTGCCCATGGCCTAGCCTTGCATCATTCAGGGCACAGGAGGGCTGGCTCACTGAATTAGCAATTATTCAATATATTGTTTATTCTCATTGTTTAATGTGTGGCCCAAACCCATATTAATTGCACCCTATTCAAATCCAACATTGATGACAGAATTATTCATTTCTTAATTCACTTTTCTATGGTAGTCTTCACTATGGTATCTGAGTGCTTCACAATTATTAATGAATTTATATTCCTAACTCCCATGTGAGATCAGGTGATATCCCCTTTTTATAAATGGGGTACTGAAACAGATATTAACATCAAATGTGTCCATAAACTTCGGTTGCCCAATTTCAGACCTCTGCATTGTGATTTTTCAGAGAGAGTAGTTAGCATTTTGATAGCACTGTATGTTCAAAGCACAGCTCCCACTGACTTTAGTTGCATCTGTGAGTGCTCAGAACTTTTGCAAATCAGACTCCAAGGTCTCAAGTTGGGCAAGCAGAAAGTGAAAACACAATTAGTGGCCAGCTATGAAAAGTTTGTTCTAAAGGAAACAAATCACCGGTGCAAGTTGTCCTTTCAGTTGCCATTGTTTCCTACAGAACCCATGGCTTTCAGTTACAATGGGTCTGGTGTGATCTGGAATCCAAAACTCTGCACGCTGTACTGCAACACCTGAAACAGAGAAGATGTCTCACCACTGTGGCTAATTGCCTTAAAGAAAGCAATTATATATTTTTAAAAAAGTGTTAATGTAAGCAGTGTCCCTTCTATTCTAACTTTTTGGTTTAACATTTATCTTGTTTGGTCCAGAGGCTATTAGGATTTTTTAAAATTTATTTAATGGTATTTAGATATTTCCCAAATTAATGAACCAAGTATCATTAAAGTCCTAAATAAACATAGATTTGGGCTTAAAAAAAATCACACAGTAACTCTGGTGGAAGCTGGGGCAGAGTCCAATTCTCACAGTGGTATTCAAATGCCTTAACCATGAGACCCTCCTTTCTGTTCCTGCAATCCTGCCTCATTTCACTAACTCTACACACCTTTGAACTAATGAGGAAGGGGTCCAGACACCTTCAACAGGTCATCAGCAAGGTTGGAGCCTTAAGATCTTCAGCACAGACCTCTGCCACTTGAACTAATGGAGTATCTGATATCAATAGTAGTTTGTCATTCCCTATGTGTAGCAGCACTGGAGGCAGGATAAGACACACACTTTGCCAGTGGGTTTCACAGATATTTGTTGACTGCAGAGGAATGCTGAGATTCAGGAATCTTGAGTTCCATTGAAGGTTCTGGAGGAGAGTATGACCTAGGGCTAAGAGATGCTTCTTGTCTTTGGCCTCTGTCCTTGACTTCCTCTACCCTACACCTCTCATCATAGTTCCAGTCTCCTTCCCAAACCAGTCTCAGTCTTCCCCTCTGTACTACTCACTTGATCCCCAATCTGTGCCTGTTCCCATTCCCAGTCCCAGTCTTCTCTCTCAGCCAGTCTCAGTCTTCACATACATACCCATAGAGATGGGCTCATCATCTGATTTCAGTCCCTTCCCCGCCCATCCTAAGTGGCTTCTAGTCCCCCACCCTTTCCCTTTTCCCTTGACTGGCTCTCAACCCCAGTCATCTTGCCGAGCAAGTCCCAGTCTCCTTATACCAATTTCCTCCTTCTAGCACCCCTCACCCCAGTCTGGATTTTGTCCCTTCTGCACTCAAGTCAGTGAGTTTCCTCTTTCATGCTGCCTGAGATCCAGCATTAAAGAGCACAGGAATAGAAAATTTCTTACCAATAATTACCTTTCTGCTAGCTGGGTCTTCCATAGTTCTTGACATCTGGGCTGCTCTGCTCACTCTTGCAGTTCACAGAGGCAGATCAGCTTTTTGTTGCCACCACTCTGGCCATGCCCCCTCGGCTCCCGCTTGTGGACAGATGAGTTATTCCAAAGTTGTAAAAATTGTATAATAATATTAGTAACAAATACTTCAGAGGTAACTGACCAACTATGTTCAGTGAACCACAACAGAAAAAAAAAAGGCCCATGTTAAAGATCCCCCTCAGCAGCTGACCTTTTGGCTCAAGGCCAAGTGGGTAGAATTGTGGGAGAGACTGCTAGCAGAAAGGAAATCATCAATAAGAAATTTTCTATACTGTAACCCAGAATTTCCCACAATTCTCTGGGACTTGTCGAGCAGTGAACAGATGTAGGAAGGGCATAGAGAAGGTCAGAAAAAAAGGAAAACAGTATCCCCTCCCTGCTCATAACATTTGCTCAAAGGCAAAAATAATTTCTAAGCCATCACCTCCAGCACCTTCCTGCTCAGGTCACCAGAGCGCAGAACTGGAAGTCCACCTTGTAATGCTTGCTAACAATGGTAGTAGTTGACCATGTGGCCACCTTACAAATTTCTGCTGTAAATGCATGAGCTATTTTGCACACGATGTCACCAAGGATTGCGGGAGAGTGTCCTGATCACTTCGGGGACTGAAATTTCCAATGCCTTGTATCCTTCCACAATACATAATCTAACCCAGGGGTTCTCAAACAGGGGTATGTGTACCCCTGGGGGTACGCAGAGGTCTTCCAGGTGGTACATCAACTCTAATTATTTGTAATTATTTTTACAACGGGCTACATAAAAAGCACTAGCACAGTCAGTACAAACTACAATTTCATACAGACAATGACAGGGTTATACTGCTCTACATACTATACGCTGAAATATTTATACTCCACTTGATTTATAACTATATGGTAAAAATGAGAAAGCAAGCAATTTTTCAGTAACAGCGCGCCATGATACTTTTGTATTTTTATGTCTGATTTTGTAAGCAAGTAGTTTTTAAGTAAGGTGAAACTTAGGGATACACAAGACAAATAAGACTCCTGAAAGGGGTACAGCAGTCTGGAAAGGTTGAGAGCTACTGATTTAATCCACCTAGCAATGGAGAACTTGGAAGCTCTAAGTTTTTGGCATTTCGGATGGAAGGATACAAACACGGCACCCAAACTCCTCACAAACCCTGTACATTTGAGATAAATTTTCAAAAGCCTTCTAACGTCTGTCTCGCCTCTCCTCAGGGGGTGCTGTGGCCTTGGACAAAATGAAGAGAAAATCACTTCTTTGGAAGCATGGAAGGAAGAGTTCACCTTTGGGATAAATAATTCCAGAGTTCTGAGCACCACCTTGTCTTCATGAAACACACAGTAAGTCTCCTGCCCAGAAAGTGCTGCCAGCTCCAACACTTGCCTGGCGGACATGATATTCTATCAGAAAGCAAGTCTTGATGGACAAATAAAATGCTGACACTTACACCAGTGGTTTGAAGGGGTGGTTTGTCATGGCTTTTAGTACAAGTGGCAGGACCCATCTGGGAATGAGGCCTGATTACCAATTGGCTAATCAGACTGTCCTAAGGAATCTGGCTTCCTGGGGGTTCTCTACCAGAGAACCCATGGATCTTGCAAACACCACACTACTAAGGGCAGACAACTGACATGCAATGATGCTAGTTTGGAGGAAACCTTTATCAAAGCTTTCGTAGAGAAAAATCCAAAATAGCCAGAGTTCCTGGATTCCTAGTATTAGCTTCGTGACTCTGCACCAGCCTCAGAATTTGGTCCAGATAGAGGGCCATGCTTGTAAGGTCACCACTCTTCTAGAAGACCTGTCCTGATGACTTTGGAGGACAAACCTTAGTGCTTCCCTTTCGATAACGAGGCTATTGGGTGCAGCTGGCTTGGGTATGACTGAAGGAGAGACCCTTGTGAGAGGATTTCCTGTCTCTTTGGGAGCTGTAGCGGTAGTCCTAATTTCAGATCTATCAGGTCCAAAAAACAGGGCTTTTTTGGCCTGCGTGGGATTACCAATATTGCTCTCACTTGCTCTCATTTTATTTTCTGGACCACCTTCCCTAATAATGGGAAGGGTGGAAATACATGGAGGAGGCCAGGTGGCCATCCGTGCAATAGGGCATTTGTCCCCATGAATCAGGGGTGCACCTCCCTACTGAAGTACTTTGGTCTCTTTGCATTCATGTGGTTCGTGAATAGGCCATTTGAGGGCAAGCTGAACAATCAGACGATTAACTTGAAGACTTCCTGATTCAGGCACAACTCAGAATTGTTCACCTTGCCCCTGCTAAGCCTTCTAATTCGTGTCTCCCTTTATGTGGACTGCCCTAAAGAAAAGAAGGTTCTGTCCACTGTATGATTAACATCGTTTTGGCTTGTAGCCCTGGGTTTCTTGTTCCTCCCTAGGTTGTTCACATAAGCAACTGTGGTCATGTTGTAGGACCTGAATCAGGACATAGTTTCCTTCTAGGCTGGACTGGAACCTTCATCGCACCAGCTTGATTGGTCTTAGTTCTAGACAGTTTATGCTGTAGGTCCTTTCCTCTGGGTTCCAGATGCCTTGAGCTGTTTGGTACCCCAAGTATGCTTGCCAGCCTGAGAATCAAAGGATCTAGAAGGCTCATGGGCATGACCTAGCGGACATTGACCTGGGCTCACCACCATTTTAAAGAGTTGATTACCTGTGCCTAAACCCTCACTTGATCTTTCATGCATGCCGGGGAACGGTCCAGTACCTTGAGGAAAAAGCCTTGAAGGAGCCCAATGTGTGATTGCATCCACAGAATGATCCTTATATGCATAATAAGCAAAAGGTCTGACAAAGTAATTGAAAACAGGGTCTTACAAAAGTGCTGGGCAACCTTAACTTTAGGTAATGCTACCAGATCTGCTTTAATATTGAGACAGTGAATCAAATTCAACATTGGTTGAAGCAGCTACAGCTCTACAGTTCAGCTGGGCCCACTAATGTCAGCAGTAAGTTTGGTCCATTGTCTCATTAAGATCTAAATTAGACTTTATGGCAGATAGAGTAAGTAGTAGGAATATAAGAACTGAGTTTTCAAGCAGGAACAGTATGAAGTTTGGGAAATTTTCTGCTCAAATGGATTGTACAGGCCGATGGCTGTGAAGGGCCATTTAAAAAGTTGACAGACATTACATTTTTTGAGAAGAAATGTTTCCTCTCTTGAGAACCATTAACTTTTGTTAATTCAGTTATTTAAAAACATCACATTGTGTGTCCTGCTGGCTATTTGACATGATTTGTGTTTCCAATTTATGCCAAAAACTTAGATTCTTAGATAGGAGCCCCTGTAATTTTTTAAAAATAAAACTAGTAAAACATTTCCATCCTCATTTTTAATTGTAATTTCAAATGTTAGGTAAAGGTCTTTGAATATCAGGTTTACAGACAGACTGCATTTTTCACCCTTAGTATTCTAATTTAGCTTAATTCCCAAATATATGAGGCAGTCCTGATTTGGGCCTACTTCTAGGATCTAATTAGAGGCCTGCTGTTTATTCTCAGTATGAATGCACACACAAACATTGGACTCATGGGATTTTTTAATTATTTTTCTTTTTTACTACCAGTTTGTGCTATGACAGCCTGGGTTGGTTTATATCTTACCATGCCAATCACCACTGGTTTGCTTCTTTTGGTGACTGCTCTTCAGTTCTTGCTGATCAAAAGATCATATTCCACATGGCTCAATATTGGATCCGTATTGTTCAGCATCACTGTCCTTGGCAGTACAGCCCAGGGATTTCCTACTGTGTAGAGGACAATCTGAATGCTGTTGTCTACTGATTCTTAAAACAAAACAAAAAAAAACCCACACTCACTCTCTCTCTCTCACACACACACACACACACACACACACACACACCTTCTTTCCCAAAGTCTTGATAAAATCTGGATTTGCAACAGTCAGAGCTGCTTGAAATAAAATTTTAACAAAAGTCTTAATGGGACAATCAAACCTGGTTAATCCAAATCACTTTGCAAACTATTTTTATTCAAATTAAAAAGCCTCAAACAAATTGATGGTACATACATGTTATAAGCCTGGTTATCACTAACATTTTGGGTACACAGATGTAAGGAAAAACCAAACATGGATTAACCAGGTCCGAAAACATATACTGAAAAGTCACCAACACCAACTTTCAAATTTTTACACAAACAGTAAGTTTTCTCTTGAAGGAAAGGGAGGGATTGGGGGGAGGACTGGGGAAGAGAAGATGAACAATTAACGGCCTCCAAGTAGTTTACTAAAATACAGATTCTAAATTAATCTATTTTTCACTCTCACAGAAGCCAACCATTTCCCATGCATCCTTTTTTTTTTTTAATTTTAAAAATTTCATTTATGCCAATACAGTAAATCACGGTGAAATACAAATTATGGGTTCAAATACTCCCAAAGAGAGGCATGTCTTTTTAACCATTCAGAGTTAGAAAATAATTCTAGATTGTAGCCATCAAACCATAAATCCTAAATTTTACTGCACTCTCCATTGAAATGCCCGCAATATACAGAGACATGATTTTGAAATAAATAAAAAGTTTAATATAATTGATTAGGGCCAGCCCAGTGGCCTCATGGTAGTGCTCTGCACTGCCATGCAGGAGACCCAGGATTTGGTTTACAGTTCCAATCTCTTGCTCCTGGGCCAGGAGGAGCGGTGAAGGCTCCCTACGGTGGGAAAGAGGCAATGCTGCAGGTTGTTCAACACTGACCTTTCTGACAAATTAAAGATCTGAGATGTACAGATTCCAAAGGGAATCCCATCCAGTGCCCAAAAGAAAAATTAAAAATAAATAAAAAATAACTTAAGTAAAATTAATTCCAGGCTCTTTGGTGTAATTTTGTTAAATGTCTAGCTATAAGAGACTCTGATTGTAGTGATACAGTTCATGATGGTTCTAAATACTCAAAAATTAGGACTTGCTGCCTATCTGATTCAGCTCAATGTCCTGTTTTTGTTGCTAAAATCTGCAAAGCTTATGGTCATTTAAATGTACATTAAAATGATACTATACATGTTGGAGGTTTAATATATTTGCAAAATGTTTTACATTAAATTTAAATTTAGAGTTGGTTGTTTACAAATGGCAGTAAACTAAACAAAGGGTATATGTGCAATACTTGTATTACTTGTAGGGTTCAAATTTACAAATCACTTCCCTCTCCATACTGTTTCCCTTTCCTTCATATTAGTATCATGTCTGAAGACCTGGATCTTTAAGTGACTACCAGAAAATATGAAATAATATTTCCTGTAATTACTGAAAAAACTAACAAATAGTGTAAGATCAATCACAATTTATACTTGCACATCACATTTTCCTCATCACTACAAAGCATGTCACTGAACTAGGCACCAAAATGTTGACTATTTTAAAGTGAAAATTTGCACATTGTGTTCAAGGAAGACTTTTCTATTTCAGTGCTTTTTAAAATACATTTCCACATGATGAATATTTCACTCTGTTAGATGAGAAAATATCAGCAGATTGATTCTTTTGGATACATGTTTCAGTGATCACCCTAGTAGAAGATTTTTAAGTAATTTTGCTTTCCCAAATTTTTTTGTTTGCTGAATATCAAAATCATTAAAAAATAATTATGTATCATAAAAGAATTTGGCTCTGATAAACAACTTTGCAGTCAAAAAGCTTGTTTGTTAATTTGTTTTTAACTGTCTGGCAAGTTCTGAACAGAAGGAAGTCACAGCCCTGAAATGTGGATAGAACACACCATACGTACCTAGTGATTAAGAAGAAAAAAGGTGCAATGCAAGCAACCTATTCTCTCCCATCTATAAACCCTGGTATACACTGTGTTGATTTTACACATGCTGTAGTATTTTATTTTAAAGCTAGAATTATATGTTCAATTTCCCTCCAGCCATACTACAATACTTTCATTATAGTGAACTGAAACACTTAAAAAAAAAAATACAAAAATCTCTTATAATACCAAATCATTAACAGAACATATGTAGATTTTAAAATCATTTTAAAATGAATCAGCTGCAGTCTTTCCCCCTCTTTTATTTACCTTCCAAGATTTAAATTAAGTCAAAGTTTTGCATTTCTCTTGCAAATATTAATGAACCTAAACCCATGCAAGGAATGCAGCTCCCTACCCTGCTGTACGTGTAAGTGATGTCACAGAACCCTGAATGCAGGTCTTGGCAGATAAAGCATTTCACCTTTCAAATGCATTTATTTGTGATTCAGTTTGTACGTGTATTCTGTTACTGATCTGGGATCTCAATGGCCATTGTCAACACCATCAACTAACTGGACACAGTTGGACAACACAGCAGTAAGCACATCTGTGTCCTTTCTACACTAGCATTTCTACTGTTGCTACAACCAGTGGAGTTGCGCTAGTGGTTAATCACAGATCCAATTGTTGCTAGTGTTGACGCACCCTTTTCCTTTATTTACATAAAGCCTTTCAGTTCACATCCAACTGGTATTTCTGCTGGAAGTGGTTAACACACACAAGCACATGTACACACATTCTTCTATGAGGTAAACTATGACTAATTTCACATTCCATTGTATTTTTCAAACTAATCTGTAAACGCTTATTTGTTTTGCTTTTTTCTCTTTTTTATACAAAAAACTGATGGCATTCGATTCTCAGTAATAAGTACAAGAAAGATGAAACCTTGACTACACTTATAATCAAATATGAAATTGCCTTTTAAACAAAGGGAACATATGCAAAAAGTTTTTGTATTGGATAAAGTCAACGTAATATAACAAAAAGTGAAAGATGCTTATTAAAAGTGTCCTTATAAAAATGGTCTTGCAATGTACAGCAAAATGCAATAAAAATTATTGTTGGTTATCTCTCCCCAGCCAGTAACTAAAACAGCTATTGTTCCACAAAACTCTTTATATGTTGGTATCAAAGGAAAAAGCAATGTATGTGATTAAACATTTTCTATGTTGTATGCTTGACGGATATTGAGGGTGTCTCGTAGCATCAAGTCTCGAAGACGCCACAGTGCATCTGCCATTGTGGTATGGGCCCCTTTACTTTTCAACCAGTGTGAAGGAAGACGGCTCTCTTGTTCTTTGGATAGATGGACATCACGTCTTCGTGCTGAAAAATTAAGGAACAGCCTATTTTTAAACTGGTTTGCCTGCCTCCCCTCCAAGATTTCCCATCATATTGGAACAACATGGAATACAATTCTACTGTATGTCTTCCCTTTCCCCCCACCCCCGCATCTCCAGTCCCTCAAGGATATACAGAACATTTAAATTTATTCTTTATTACACTTCTAAAATAAAGGAATTAGTTTACTGAGTTTTGGTATGCTCATCTTATATCCTTAATTTTTGTTATGGTTGCATGCATGTATTTTATTATTAAATGATCCATAGTTTTATTAAAATACCCTCTGTTTCTGTACAAGCCATCTTTACCTATTTTAAAATGTAAAATAACAAAGTTGGATAAACAGAGAGGGACACACTTGTTCTCTGTTGCTGAGACTGAATTAGTTGAATAAATATTGTATTAAACTTGTATGCTAATACTTTTATTCCAAAACTTTGTTATACTAAACTTTTTTTTTAATAGTACAACTTTTATTAAACTGTTATACATTCAAAAGCCTTTGGAGACTTGATGGCAAAAACAACTGTCTTAATCACTAAATCTTTAGCTCATATTTGATCTGTGATTCATAGATCAACTACATAATCATAATCAGTCCTTATCAAGCAATTGCTCATGTTACAAAGCCAAAACAGGCAATTTGGAAGCTGCATGAAGAATGAAGAAACTGACATTGCCATCCCCTGCACTAATGTCCAGTGAATATGCGGAAGGATCTATACTTTAAATGCTGCTCATTTACTATAGCAGAAATACACATTCTGATCAGGTAGTATCCTTTTAGTTTAATTAAAAATTAAGCTAAATTTTAGGTTTTTAACAAGTTCTCAGTTAGATCCACAATTCTGATAATCAGTATACAACATGTTCTGAATTCCTTAAAAATATAATTAGGTGATCAAATAAAACATATTTTAAAAAATTAAGCATCCATTGGTAGCAAGTTTAGGTTCTGATCCTACCACTAGATCTGTGTGGGGAGATTCGCATTTACTTCAATGGTAAAGATTTGTATGGCTGCAGAGGTCAGGCCTGTGAAGATCCAATTTCCAGGATCAGGGCCTTAAATCAATACTTCACCCTCTACAAACACCACATTATCTCAGATAAAATATTCACATCATCTTGAGCATTGCTGCAACATCTGATTTTTTTTAAAATGTAAATTACGTAAGAAACTCTTTCAACTCTTTTTAAAACAAGATGTTGCAGCATTTCACAATGGCACCTGGAATTAGCAAAAAACTGTATTGCCTGCTTTTGCTGAGTTTAATGTAAACAGCAGTGCTGAATTTTTTTTCATGCTGTACCTCAATGTATGGTCAATTAATATTTCTGAGGTCAATAGTGCATCCTTAAAGGGACACAGTCATCTTGTTATTACAGCAGCCAAAATAGTATAAACTGACAGTCAAGGATCTTTTTTTCCCCTAGTAATTTCAAGCTATATTTAAGGATGCTGAGTTTAAATATAGTCACCTGACTTCCATTAGCTTTAAGAGAAGTAGCATGGACAAATAAGTTTTGTGTTTAGTTCAGCCAAGTATTTCCTGCTACACTCTCAAAGCATCAACAAATATCCTTTTTAATCTACAATTGTTTTTGTAACTGATTACCAAGATAGGACTGTGATAACCAGTATAAATATAGATTCAAAATAATAAAAAATGTATTCTATCGCCCAATGTCTTACTTTAGTGTAGAAGTCTTACCTGAAAGGGTCTGGTCCCACTTGCTAATACTATTTGATTCAGCACTAAGCCCCTCAATATATTTCAGGTAGGCCTCAGAATGAAGAAGCCGCTGTGTCTTTGGTGGAGGGGAGACAAACATTGGAGTTGTGGGCTGCTGTATAACCTGCTGACTTGCTTGGCTTTGACCAGGGTATGGAGGTGGTGCCTGCTGGCCAGGTGGCCCAAGCATTCCCATCTGAAATGACAAATGATAGAAGAGTGAGCATTTTTTTTTATTCAGCTGCACAGATCTCCATGTAAAAACGTAACCAGGTAAAAGGCAGTGTGATGACTTTCCTGTTTTAACCCCATATCTATCAAAGGGTGGCGTTTCTATGGTTTCCAAAGAATGCCAAGAAATACTGAGATAAACACGTGTCCCCCACAAGACGTGCAAGAGGCTAGTCTCTTAATTCAGCATCAGAATGAATACCAGTTGAGATTTAGGCCTGGGCAATTCAATGTATAAAATAGAAAAAGATTTTCAGGTGAAACCTCCACAAAACAGGGCTCCCTGTTTTTTCAATGAGATGCACAGGTACAGGGACTGTCAGAGTTAGGCAATTTCTAGTATTTGTTTTCTTAAACTAGATGGTAAGCTTAGGAGTAGGAACTATATCCTTATGTAGCTGTACCACACAATGGGGCCGCGATCCTGTTTGGGGACTCTGAGCACTTCCATAATATAAACAACAATCATCATCATGCAAGAATCACTAGTGCACGTAAGAAAATCCTGGTTCATGATTGGTTAAAATCCATATGACAGTAAGTTTTCATTATTTATCTCCTTAAAAGGTCAACAATACTGAGTTCTGGAACAATTTTGATCAGGTTACATATGCACTTTACTACCTTCTGACTGGCTCACAGATTAAATATAATTCTAGAAGTCCAAAATCATTTCCCCCCTAAAACGTTAGAATTAATCTAGTGAATTGGATGCCCAATGAACAATTGGCTTATACTAATCAATGAAAAGGATCATTTGATCATCAATAGAATCTGACCTGATTGTTGAAGAACCAGATAGTGTCTATTGGTTTTATGAGTTTTTGAAGAAATAAAGAGGTGCAGCCTGTTTATTGATGTTTAGAAACAGAGCAAGAAATCTTCTCGCAAACAAATAGGTAAAATACAGGTCATCAGCAATTACACAGTGCACAGAAATGACTCACATCAATTAGGACAGGAAAAAAAGAATACTGTCTCATTTAAATTGCAGAGGGCACTTTGTTACAATTTAATTAACCAAATTAGAATCTGGCCAAGAAACACAAATACTCTTCCTATGGGATCTTCAATGACCAAAAGTGGTGAGAAACGCCCTGATTTTACATCTCATTTGAAAGACAAACTGCATCATAGCATTCACTACTAGCACACTGTGGAGACATTGGTTCAATATTAACTCAGAGAATACAGTGGAATATGACTTAACATTTCAGAAAGAATGTAAATTACTTACCGGCTGTCCAAAGGGACTTCCTCCTGGTGCCGGAGTGCCTACCATGGAAGACACACTTTGGCCTATAACACCTACATTTTAAAATATAAACAAAATTAGTTTTATTTCATTTCAGTAACCAATGCCATTTTGTCTTTTATAAAGATCTGGCATCATTATCTAACTGATCATCATATCTTTACTATTGAAATTAATTTTATTCACCATAACGATACAACACTGCCTGTCATAGAAAGTTTCTAGATTTAAAAAAGGCATGATACTGAGATGCAGCCTGCTCAGTTTAAAACTCTCTTTCCCCAATCCCCACCCTTTTTTTTGGTAATAATTAAAAAGAGATTCTATTCTTTTCTGGTTTCCATTTTGCCAGTTGCACAGTTATTGTCTGACTAAATCTCACCATTCAAACTATACACCTCTCTTATTTGAAAGTAATCATCCCATCCTTCTTTTAATAATTAAAAAAATTATATATATATATATATAGATAGATTTGTTCCATCCAGTGTCATCCAACATTTCCCCTACATTCAACATTATAAAATGTGTTCAAGCAGCAGCAAAACCATGCAATTCCTTTTTTAAAAAAATGCTACTGTATTATATTAGTCTTCTAATAAGAAAAGCAATTTGTGATAAACATTGAAGTGATAAGATTAGTTTACATAGTCTTAAGAGTAAAACAGATTAACGTTATCCACTTATTTTTTAACTTTGGAAATTACATATGATAAAGCATTTCCAATTATTTGGATAAATATTTTACACATTTTCCCTATTACATGAAGTGCAGCAGGGAACAGACCAGGTAAAGACACTCAAGATGTCTTTACATGTCTTTACATGTCTTAGACACATCTTTACAAGATGTCTTTACATGTCTTAGACACTCAAAGATGAATTTACAAACCTAATTGAGAGCTGTCTGGTTCGTGACATTTTAAATGAAGATGACTGGGCCTGAACAGATTAATGAAAGTTGCTCTTGATGCTGTTCTTTATATTTGTGTCGATGCTTCATCGTGTCATAATCAAATATAATTAATTTTCAAATTGAAAATGTATGCATACCAGATGTAATCTGCATGCAGTGTTCTACATCGGTGACATTGATTTGAAAAGATGTGCCACTGCAATTTTTCACTGGCATTTATTCTTAAGCATAAATTGAGCTCATTTTAAAAAACTCACAACATCCCTGTATTTCAAATGTACAAAAATACAGTAACAGGTAAGAATTCTTCCAATGTAAATAGTGTGATATGTCAGGGATTTTTGGGGGTTGGGATGGAAGAAACTTCTCTTCCAGCACCTGAGAATGGCCCCTCCCTCACTCTACACTGTTCCAGATGAGATTCTGAGGACCCTTCGGTCCAAGGTCTATTATTTCTTCCTTGAATCTCTATCCCCTCAGTTCTAAAATGCTGAACCTATAATGCTCATTTCTCCAGTTGTGATAATGAATAACTGACCTCTTAAAGGTACACACCAACCTGGCACAGTGTGGCATCCACTAAACCTTTATACTACTACCATCCTGCTCTTAAATTTCACCGACTTGATGAGCAGGAGATGCAGCTGCATCTTGCGGTCTATCAACAAGCTACAATACTAAACCCATTAATGTTATGAAGTTAATGTGAATCTTGCACACCAGTTTAGGATGCAGCTTGCATACCTAATACTGACCGAGGTTTTTTTTTTTAAAAAACCACTTACATTCAGATACATAACCATGTTAATAGGACTTCAGGTAAACATCTACTGTAGTTGCAAATGGAAACTAAAAGGCAAACAAAATACCACTTTCTGTTTATAGATTAACAGCTTAACTACTGAACGTGTGCAACATTTTAAATGGCAGCATTGGAGTGTGCTGTGGGGGGCAAAAGGGGAAAGAAGCAGTAGTAAAGAGTATAAAAGAGGGTAGTGACCTGCAGTCCCAGAACAGGAATGAGACAATAGTACTATCTATACATGGCATATCCCCCGCTTTCCTAAAATATAACCATTCATCTTTTGCTCTGCTCAGAAATTTAAATTTTAAACGTGAAAATAAAGACAAATGGGGAAAAATGCTGTTCTTTGTCAATGAAGATTTTGACTGATTGATTTACTTCACCAACACATACTTCAAATAAACCTTCTTATCAGGTCTGGGACATAAATTGTTGAATCACTAGCACTGAAGGCTACTGTATACTAACTTGTAAGATTGCAAACAATTTTATAATTAGCCTTATGACTGGACATTTTATAGATTGCAAAGTAAGGGTGAGGACTGCCTTCAACTTTTGTATTTGGTGAATAAATAACAATGACAATTTCTAATCTTATCATATGTATATGTAATTGATTATCTGACCTACTGCTAATACACAGAGATATTTAGTCAGTTGTGTGAATTTAAACTGACTTTGAATATAATTTTTTAAAAACCAACAATGCACAGATGGAAAGGATTTCCACCAGACACTGGCAACAAGAAATCCCACCTATGAATCTACTAAAAAATTATTGTACATTCTATTTAAATACAAGGATAAGAACTAAGCCGCTTTCAGGGTTTGAAGCTACTGATAAACTAATGCCCAAATAACATGATTTTGACTAGTCATATTTCACCAGGTAAATCTTTTGTTGCTTGTTCACAATATAAGTTGTTCTGCCAACATTTATTAACATTCCATTAAGCTCAATGGACAATTGGGATATACCTGGTATATTCAGCAGCATGGCACATATGTTACAGTTAGACATACCTGGAACATTCAGCAACAGTCAAGCAGTTAAGCTACAAACAAACAAGTTTCAGATAACTTCTGTAACAACTGGTTAAACTGTGAGAACATGAAGATGAAATAATGAGTGAATGTGGACATTCTTACCCGGTGGTGGGATGCCTGGGATGCCTGGCATACCTGGCGGAAGTTGGTGGGGTGGGGGCACCCCAGGGTGAAGTGGCTGCATGCTGCCCATGCTAACAATGCCATCAACTGGGCCCTGCAAAGGTGGCAGCACTGGCGGATAGCCACCTATCATGCCTTGAAGGACACAACAAATTTCAAACATGCATCAATAACATGCAATATGATCTAAATAATAAGACATGCACTACCCACAAATAAGCACCTTTAGTACAGCAGGACAATACTACAATTAGTATCTTGCAAGAACGAACAAAAAATAAAATAAAAGTTATAAATATGAAATGCTATACTTTGGATGAATTAGTATTTAGTGTATTTGTAATGTTTTTCATGGGGCAAAAAATGCTCAATGTTCAAATACATGTTAACACAAGGAATACATTCAGCCACAATTAAATGTTTCTAATGTGAACAGTTTTAACATAGCATTAAGTTCTGTCACTCATATTCGAATTAACAGCAAAACACTCAAGACATCAATTTTTGCACATCCATACTTTGTGGGATAGCTCTGTGGCCAAACCTAATTGCAAGATAAAAAATTCTCTAAGCATTTTTCTGTGCTATGCATGCAGAATTCTTCTACCAAGACTATTTATAATGCATACTCTTTAACTCAATGTAGTGGCATGTTTTTGTTTTTTTTTAATTACCTTCTATACAACCTGAGCAAATGTTTAAGTGGAAGTTAAAAATCTGATCACTCTGGATGTGCTGGGACATATCAACCTTCATCCCATGCAACCCCACTGAAGTCAGTTGATTTACATGGTGCATAAAAATCAAGGCAGAATTTGACCTCTGATGCTTCATAGGCCTCATAATAAAGAAAAAGATACAATGAAGAATATACGGGACCATCTGCTAACAATCTCAATCTCTTGGGAGTGAGGAAGACCCAAGTACCGTACTGTCAGTAAGCAAACCTGAAAGGCCATGTGAAAGGTCTGTATTATGTTTATTAAGCCCTAGATTTTTAACTTGCTGTTTCCAGTCCCTTGCAGTTTGTTAATTTTGCATGGTATGTTGTCAGAGAGCTAAGGAAAGGTGTTTGTAATACTATGAAAAGATAACTGAGGATAGGAGAAGGTTCTAAAGAACAGGAGATAAGATTAAATATTAATATTGGAGAATCTACAGGGCATGCTGAGAAAGCACCTCCAGAGTCTCCATTACACTGACAATGAACAACCCATATAAAAAATAACTTTAAGAATGCAGAGTTTTCTGGATTAAGACCAACTGATAACTCTCAATAGCTCTGATTGACCACTCTCTCTTTAATAGAACTACTGGGTGTTCAGGAGCAAAGGGTATCTGTAGCTGAAAAATAACTAGCAGCTTGCTCAGAAAACATTGTGACGGATCTGAGAAATGTCAGCTTTTTTTCATGTTTCAAGTTAAGCCAACAATCAAGAAATAACAGTTTGGTCCCATTCACATAATAAGTTTCTTTAGGTGAACAAGAAATTTAGCTCAACATTTAAATTGTAATAGATGTCCATTCAAATATTTTTAAACTTGTCTCTATGAATTTATCAATATATTTCAATGCAAATTTTTATTTTTAAAAATTAAAACCACAGACAAAAATATCGATATAGTAAGTGGTCCCAAAGTAGCTAAAAAGTTCTACTACACCAGCTTGCAGTAAGATCTTCAAGTCAGTCACTTGAATCTTTTAAAAACTTTCCTTTCAATTACAGAAGTTTATTTGTACATATACTGCATGACTTCAATGGAATACTTACTCAATAGCTGATTGACTTAATATACTGTAGTGAAATCTGCATTAAGGATAGGTTCCAGTAGCCCAACCCATGGTTTATGTGACCGCTTCTAATATCTCAATGTGCAATTTCCACTGCAGTTTTGGTTAGTAAAAATAAATCTAATAGGTAACCTGCTTTTTTTTTTGCTCCTTGGATAGCTGTTTACATCTTCTGAACTGTACCTTCCCCCATTTTTCATATAAGCCACAGTTATTTACAGAAGCTCTTGTATATATAATTGTACATGTGACTAGAGATTTGTTTCCTAAATGTGTATCTTAGGAAGTGCTAGAATTTCTCAGCCTCAGATGCTCTACAGAAGCCCTGTAACTAGTCCCACAGGGTTATTTCATGCAGATGAAAGTAACAGAACTGAATATATGCTTTTCTTTAATTTTTCTATCACCTCATCACTGGCTGAAAGGTTGAGGAAGAAATAAGTGAAATCTCAATTTATTTATTTAGACATTTTCAAATAAAAGACTCCTGGAGACTGGGAAGCGGATGACTTCATTATCAGTTGTAAGGAAAATATTTGGAAGTATTTTGCATGATATAGTGAAGACACACTCTGGAAATTCATTTTTATCAGTCTGAATTATGAGAGGATGGTCTTTGTGTTTGAAGAACTCACCACAAGAGATAAAGTAAACAGTGAATATTATGTGCAGAACTTAGATTTGTCACAAAGCATTTGTAAAGGTTTCACAAAGGGGATTACTAGCTATGAAAAAAAAGACTCCCTGAAAAAATGTAAAATTGATGGTTAGTATAAAGACATGAGAGGCTGAAATTTGTAGCTTTTCTTGCTTGTATAAGATATTCTCCAGGTAAAATAAAGGTGGCAGTGGGGAACTCTTGTTTATAACATATGCAAATGATTTAGATAAGAATATCAAAATGTAAGACAGCAAAATCTGCTTAAGGTATAACAACTAAACATAAAAAATGAACAACCAGATTCAGAGAATTTCAGAGAACCACCTGAATTTATTAACAGGACTGGGATACTAGCAGAAACATGCAATTTAGTGTAAACAAATGCTTTGCAGTCTGGATATCATAAGCCAAATACGAAACATGTATTTAATTGAACATCCATGCAACCTATTGACCAGAGAGGAATTTAGAGGTCATAACAGAAAATAAAACTACAAGCTGTCAGCTTAAAGTATGGCTGCAGCCTAAAAAACAAAACTGAGAACAAATGAAGTAACTCGAATGCATTAAGGGAGAGATAAAATATACTTTAATTGTATGTTCAAAGCACTATTTTTAGAACTTGACTAAACTAATGTGATCTTTTTAATTAATCTGTGACAGAATTAGATATTGGAGAAGGAAAAGACCTAATACATACCCCTGCCAATGAAGCATAGGTTCCCTTAATATATTCTCCAGGGCTTTGCCCAGCCTTATGACCTAATCCTGGAAACATTTAATACCGGCATAGTCCTACTGAATTCAGCTGGAATACGACTGCTAATCACAATACCAAATAGTACAGATTTGTGGAAAAAGCCCTAAAAGTGCAGTTCTATTCTGTGAAGTGACTTGGTAAAAATGGCAATGTGGGATTTCATATTTATTGTCTCAATTATCCCAGATCAAGCTTTTTCTGTTTACAAGCAAAATAACCTTTTTAGCTGCCAAATCTGCAAACTCATCCTAGAATCTGAAAGTCAGGCTGGATTTTTCAGTCTCACATGTCACCAACAATAAAAGATTTCAAATGGAACCTACTTAACACTTCCATTGATGATGCATGCACTAGAAGAAATCCAGCTCACTTCCCTTTGCAGTACTACCAGGAGTAAACATTTCCTTTAATAAGCAGAGTGAACACAGATGACGGAATACAAACAGGGAGCAGCTCTACTGAGTAAGGAGGAACCTATTTTACAGCCTTTTCCAGAAGAATATTAATGACTAGAAAGTGTAATGGGGGGGTGGGGTGGGGGGGGAAATCAGGATAATTTCAAGTTTAAGTATATTTATTATGAAGAAAGGCTGAAGAGGTGGAGCTTTTTCTTCAGTAGGAATAAAGTGACCCAAGAGAAGTGTTCAGAGTTATGAAGGGGTTTGATAAAGTGGATGAGGAAAAAATGGTCATAGCTCCTACTTTTTACCTGCAACAGGTGTCAACTGCTGATTGAGCATTCCCATTGGTGTTGGTGGCGGCACCACCCCCATAAGAGCCCCGACAGGAGTGCCTGCCCGGGGGGAGGAATTCTGCTGCTGTTGCTGTGCTGCTCGCTCTCTCTCCTGCTGCTCAGCAACTTTAGCTGCCCGCTCTGTAAAAGTATTTTAGATTTTCAGTTCTGTTTTGTAACCCAGAATTTCAAAATATTATCTGTTCATTAAAGAGGACTATTAAAACACTGGCATAGTTTAGTCTAATATAAAATAGAACAGATTATTCTACTCATACAGCATATAATTTGATTTCATTTGGCTCCAGCTAAAACTTTTAGAGAACCTATCATGAAAAATATTCCATCAAGTTTTAAAAATGTGAAGTTTTATTTGATTAAAAAGTTAATTTTAAAAAGTCAAAGAACAGATTTGATCATAACACCAGTGTTACCAACATGATAGCAGCAGCCCAGCACTAGGCCCGGTCCACACTAGGAAAACTGGGCAAAACTTTCCTACTTTTCATACTATTGGCTCAGCTAAGCCAGCAGTAGCAATGTTGGGAGCTCTCGTGTAGATGTGCCACCAGCTGCTGCTGGCATTTTAAGCCCTTTGTCCGTTAGATTTGCCCCAAGCAAGATAAGGTCATAAGAGTGTTTAAAATACAAGTGGCAATCAGTGACTCATCTACATCGGGGCTCCCCACGTCCATACTACTGGTGGAGCCGAAACAGTGGTAGCAAAATTCTTGCAAGATTTCCCTAGTGTAGATAGGTCCTTAGTGTTTTAGAACATAACAAGCAGCAGATGGATTGACCAAAAATACTTCCTCTGCCTCTCCCTTTGACTTCTCCCTTTCCCCATCACAGTTCCCTTATAGCCATTTCCTTTTTAGCTACAGATGTCTAACTCAAATTGTGCTGCTCTGTAGAAACATGTGTGTCCTTCGTATTGTGAATCTGTTTGGTACCTAGATCAAGTTTCTCACTGCTACTATAAGAATAAAAGCTTGACTGTACAGGAATCTGATGAGAAGACAGTTTTACATGGAAAAAAGGGGTATTCCAAATGCCCACGCAAGATGCTTTTTGGGCATGCAAGTTACTGATTTGTTTTCTCTGAATATTATATCCTACTGAAGCAATGAGAAGCAACAAAGAATAAATGAATGCAGCATATACCTCTGTTAATTTTAACAGAATGGCGGGGCTAAAAGTTTTCTTGAAGTTGGTGAAAGATGAAAATTGTTACTAAAAACAGCAATAAAGTGTCAAATGAAGCTAAGAAGTTCAGCAACAGGATTAAATTATATATGCTACTAAAACACTAGCTTTTACCAGTACAGAAGTCCAAAAGCCTTTATCATACAACTGTGTTTCATGGGTAACTTGTTTGTGCAACCTCTAGAAGTATATAAATACACTGAAAGACCAGTTCCATTTCTTCTAGGCATTTCCTTCCGTGTTTTCACCAATCATCTCAGGAAGGGATGACGACGCATATGAACTCCTACATTTATTACTGGCAACACATATATGATTGAGAACAGAGAACACAAGCCATTTAAGGGGAGATGCCGAAGTAGAGAAGTGGACACTCCTCTTCAGAGTGATTAAAGAATTTGGAGAAAAGACAGATCCAGCTGTTCATACTCTCCTTTAGTTTTGGCTAGTTAAAAAATGATCAGATAGAAGAAGCCCCTTAGACACTCTGCTGAATTACCGTTAAATTTTCTATTTGACCATAATGCTAGTAACTTCAACTTTGGAACGCTGAGTCTTGAAACAGGACTGTGACCCACCCAGTACGGGGCAATGCTACGTAAAATCTGTCTACTGACGTCACAACTGGCACAGATCTAACAGATGAAACTTACAATTTACAATATTGTCACAGCAGTGCAATAATGGTGCACAGACTTAGAAAAATTCAGCTGGGATTCACTATAAAGTTCAGTGACTCCAATCCCAAATCCTTCAGACCAGGGTTTGAAACACAATTTATAAAGCAGGAAGATGCCCCTCTGCTTGAACTTCACTTTTCCTTACAATGAGTCTTTGCCTCATTCATAGTGCATATGTACAAAATTCTTTGCAGTGCGGCTAAGTTAGCCATGCAGACATGTGCAATGAGTCTACTTGTGCTTAAATATTGCTAAAAATTGTACAATTTATACCCCACATGTGCAAGGTTCCATTTTCAATGGGTCAAACTCAGCTAAATCCAAACTAATTTTCACCATAACGCTGAAAGACACTTCTGAGGTGTAAAAATCACACCAAATTTTAGCTTTCTTTCCTCTATTGCAGTGTCCACACTAGCACTTGCATGAATTTTGTGTGTTTTCATAATGGAAGGAATGTATTTTCTCCCACCCACACATACTCTAAGCAAATCAGGTCAGATGTTGTGAGCTCCCCCTCAAGAAAATAATAAAATCTAACTTTGGGTAGGGACCAAGTCTGGCAAAGTTCAAGTTTAAACTGAAAGCTTTGGAAAGTTGTAAGCAAGCAAAATAAGACGATTAAAATGGAACTACTTACACAACCTTAACTATAGTGGGCATTGTTGCTACTGCTGTATTACAGTTGTGTACTCTCCTGGAAAAGCAAATAATCTAGCTTCTCTAATTAGAATGTTTTAAACATGCTAACCATCATACTGTTCTTGAGAGGAAGGACATAAGAAGGGACCTGACATTTCTCTCCTATAAGGTGCCATGCAGACCTATGGTGATGTATAAACAAACTGCAGCCTAGGAAAAATGTCATACTGTATGGTACATTCATGATGCAACAGCATTACTATTTCCTTTATGGAGTTTTCAACAGATAACCCTCAAATGACTAAATGGAGCCTCATTACGCTCTACCCCTGCAAAGAGATGCTATGGAAAATCCACGGGTGGGGAGGGAGAAGTGATGTCATGCAAATTTTTAGTCTGAAAACCAAACCTGCTTTTGAGTTATGAGCATGCCAACAAAACACTAAGAAAAAGCAAACTTATAACTTAACTTTTTTAAAGTAATATTTGTTCTAAAGCCAAAACCTTATATGCTAATTTCCTGCACTAAGTAATTTATTATAACAGTAGTGCTATATACTTCTATAATTTGTGCTTTATAATGGAAATGCTGACACATTCTTAACTATAGCAGCAATAGTGAATACCAACAGAAGAGATTTAAATGATGGTTTATCTGTACTCAGGCAGGGATCTCTTGAAGAGTGTCAACTGTGATTTGAGTTTGATTAAAAAGTTCCAAGACTACTGATGAATATCAGGTAAGAAAAATAAAAAAGACTTATGGAGTTCTTTTCTGCCTGGACTCTTTGGTCTATAGAACATTCTAGGATTCATTTAGGGAATAGGATATTTCAACAAAATCAGTTACAACTCTTGGACAATGCTAAGGTTCAAAAGGTTATATTCCCAGCATTGTAACGGATTAGGTATCCTGAATTTTTATTCTATTATTTTTGTCCTACTTTATTTTAGCCCAATTTTAATTAAGCAAAAGACTTCTTTTTCCATTATCTTTCATGCCTTCTTACCTGCTTCCCATGCTTTGAACAGCCCCACTCTCCTTTTCCACAGAACTCTCTTGCTTGCCTTCCTCCAATCCTCTTTAAATCATCACCTCCTCAAATGACTCCTGAGTAGGTTTCCCTCCCAACTTCCACCCCAGCAATGTTATCTCCATACCCATCCACTTCTGAGTTGTTTCCTTGTTTTGTGTGTCTCTGTGTTCAATCAAAAATACTTTGTGGCAGAGACACACTCTTGTACTTCTAAAGTACAGGGTTCATATGCTGCACTATATAATTAAATTATACTAAGATATTTTCTATTTCATTCCTACAGTTCATTACCATGAACATTTATTTAAACCTTTCCACATACGAAGCTACAAACAAGACATTCTTCCTTAATAGTTAAACTTATCTGAATGAAATTACTGCATCTCTATAGAAAGGAAAAAAGCAGACCAAATATATGTCACTTTAGTTTTCATTTACCTTCATATTCTGCTTTCTTGGTTGCTTCCAAGTTTCTCCATTCAGTTCCTACAAGCCTGCTGAGCTCTCCAAAGGAGTAGTCTGGGTGCTGAGCTTTAATCACAGCTCTCATCTCACTGCTAAATAGGATATACCCACTCATGTTGATCTTCCTTTTTGATCCCTCCTTCTTTGTGCTGCCCTTGGCAGACTTCGGAGTGGACTGTAAGAAAAATGGGTTATGACCACAAATATACAATGGAATCATCACAAGATACAAAAGCCTTTAAAAACTGTTAGAGCATCAAAATTTCCTGTGCTTCAGTAGTATTTATTAAACAGCTGCCTTCCTTGCAGCCCTCAAAGAGATGTCAGGTCTCAAACTCACAGCTCACTTTATAACTATACAATTGCATGAGGCAAGGGGGGGTTGGGGCGGGGAGCGAGGGGAAGAAGTGTCACTGGTTTTTAACTTTTCCATACATAATGCTGACCTCACAACTGAAATTTGGGAATATTCTGATTGAGAGAACAAATACCATTCCAAGCTGAGCAAAAGGACTTTCAAGATGAGTGGTTTTCAACCTGTCATCCACGGAACCATGGGGGTCCGCTGACTATGTCTAAGATTTCTAAAGGGGTCTGCACCTCCATTAAAAAAATTTTAGCGGTCCTCAAATGAAAAAAGGTTGAAAACCACTGTTCTAGACCAAGAAAGCTTAACAAAATATGGGCCGTGACTTCAGCAAACTGATTAAAGAAGCCAAAAAGGTAAGGTAAGATCATAAGTGTAATTTCATTATATCTCAAACCCCATTCTATAAATATGATTTGAGTAAATACATTGTATTTATGGTTATGGGTCTTACTAAAATTATTTCTACCTTTAATCTTTGGCTTTCCCAACTCCATCTCTCTCTGAACACTCTTTCCTTGTCTTGTTTGGCAGATAAGGTGGGTAGAAAGTTGGTAGATTGTCAGGCTCAACGGGTAGTGATCAATGGCTCCATGTCTAGTTGGCAGCCGGTGTCAAGTGGAGTGCCCCAGGGGTCGGTCCTGGGGCCGGTTTTGTTCAATATCTTCATAAATGATCTGGAGGATGGTGTGGATTGCACTCTCAGCAAATTTGCGGATGATACTAAACTGGGAGGAGTGGTAGATACGCTGGAGGGCAGGGATAGGATACAGAGGGACCTAGACAGATTGGAGGATTGGGCCAAAAGAAATCTGATGAGGTTCAATAAGGATAAGTGCAGGGTCCTGCACTTAGGACGGAAGAACCTAATGCACAGCTACAGACTAGGGACCGAATGGCTAGGCAGCAGTTCTGCGGAAAAGGACCTAGGGGTGACAGTGGACGAGAAGCTGGATATGAGTCAGCAGTGTGCCCTTGTTGCCAAGAAGGCCAATGGCATTTTGGGATGTATAAGTAGGGGCATAGCGAGCAGATCGAGGGACGTGATCGTCCCCCTCTATTCGACATTGGTGAGGCCTCATCTGGAGTACTGTGTCCAGTTTTGGGCCCCACACTACAAGAAGGATGTGGATAAATTGGAAAGATTCCAGCGAAGGGCAACAAAAATGATTAGGGGTCTGGAACACATGCCTTCTGAGGAGAGGCTGAGGGAACTGGGATTGTTTAGTCTGCAGAAGAGAAGAATGAGGGGGGATTTGATAGCTGCTTTCAACTACCTGAGAGGTGGTTCCAGAGAGGCTGGTTCTAGACTATTCTCAGTGGTGGAAGAGGACAGGACAAGGAGTAATGGTCTCAAGTTGCAGTGGGGGAGGTTTAGGTTGGATATTAGGAAAAACTTTCACTAGGAGGGTGGTGAAACACTGGAATGCGTTGCCTAGGGAGGTGGTGGAATCTCCTTCCTTAGAAGTTTTTAAGGTCAGGCCTGACAAAGCCCTGGCTGGGATGATTTAATTGGGGATTGGTCCTGCTTTTGAGCAGGGGGTTGGACTAGATGACCTCCTGAGGTCCCTTCCAACCCTGATATTCTATGATTCTATCTTCCTCCTTTCCTTTCGTAGTCTCCTTTGCCCCCTTTCCTTTCCTCCCTCTACACTGTATCACTGGATGATCTTCTCCACTCACACAACTTAGACAATTGTCTTTGGATATGTCTGCATAGCAGCTGGGAGCATGCTTCCCAGAGTGGGTAGACAGACACGGCTAGTTCTACCATAGCTAGCAAGCTAAAAACAGCAATGCAGCCATGGCAACATGGGCAGCAGTTCAGGCTAGCTGCCCAAGTAAAAGTCTGCCCGATCCCCTAGATACATGCTTTGGAAGCTAGCTCAAGTCACCGCCTGTGCCACTATGGCCACACTGCTATTTTTAGTGCACTACCTAGAGCAGAACTACCATGTCTGTCTACCCGGCTCCCAGATGCAATATAGACATACCCTTTATGTTGATGACTAACAAATCTGTCATTCTTCTGATCCTTCGTTCAGTCCTACATCTAGTTCCCTCTTTCTGGCATGTCATTCCGACCTCTCCTTGTGCATGTCCAGACATCAGAACAAACTCGTATGGCAAACTCTGAGCTATAAGTACACCCCCGCAAATCCTTCCTTCTTCCCAAATTTTCTGTCACTCAACAGCACCCATCCACCCACCCAGTCACTAAGGCCCATAACATGGGGATCATCTTTTACTCAGTTCTCTATCTAAGCCACATCTAGATTTTCTAGTTCCAATGTCATTTTTCAGCTTTTTCTCCCTATTCTATGCTCAACTGACAACCATTATAATTTGCATCAATTACGTTTGTTAATAATGGAAAGGTTCATGTTTTGTTTGATTTATTTATTAAAATTTGTTGTTGTGTGGGTCTAGTTCTTTGTTGTTAATTTCATAAAGCCACATTTTCACTGAGACTGTGACAATAGCACCCACTTGTAATCTGTCGAGCACTTCCAAAACCAGCATCAGTAGATTTGATAAATTTACTGCTTTTCTCTAGAGACCTTTGCATTATAAAATGCTTTCTAAGTTTTGATTGAAGTCATTTCATGCACAATTCCACATGCTTAGGGCACCGGGATGGAAAAAACCCCAGACACAATCTTCCTGAAAGTGCTAAATAGTGTAACACTGGAAGCTGGGATATCAATTCTTTTTCAATCAATCAATTATGAAGTTGACGTTGGCTGTGGAGGAATTTCTTTGCGCACTTTGGCACTGTGTTACGTGTTACTTCTTTTTTAGCAACGTCTAAGTAGTATGCTGAAAACTAACTTGAACACAATATTTTGCAGGTTTCTTTTCAGACAGACTCAAGAGCACTAAGTACTTTCTGGGAGTTCATAATTAGGTTATTTCTCGTGTTCATCCAACCATCATGTATTAATGTTAACACTGATTCTTTTCAGTTTCCCTTCAATCTTCCTCTGTTTCTTCACTTGCAACACCTAATAGTGGACCTGTGAGTTTAAATCTGTCTAGAAGTAAAAAACATGAAGGATGAAGAACTTCTTTCATTTCTTTAAACTGCTCATTTGTGCTACACTGAAGGCAAGGTTAGGTTGCAACTTTCTTATCAAGCTCAATGTCTTTTCCTTTCGTTAGTTTTTAATGGCATAAGCACCAGTTAATTTTTTTGTTTTTCCAGACTGTTTGTTTTATTTAAATCCCATCATGGAGTTATATTAGAAGGGAATTTGCTAAATGTGAAGACACAGGTGGGGATGGGATGAGAGGGGGTTGAAGAGCATGAAAGACGGGGAAGGAAGGATTGCAGCAACAGCAGATCAGCACAAGGGAGAGCATGATCAGAGTCAAAAGTGCAAAAAGCACTCTGATGACATCATCCATGTCCATTGGTCCCTGATTGTACTGCTTTTGGCAGTGGTCACGCTCCTGATAATGTTCACATTTTAATTTAGAAAAACAATCTTTTTTCATTACTTTAGTCTATTTAATTACCAGTTTCCTATCACTTCATTCACCCATATACTGATGTATGGTAACCACCAAATACATATATTTTTGCAGTATTGATCAGCAGCTTTCACATTTAGAAGTATTAAAATGAGAAAACCACCTAGTGAGTTCAACACTGTGAAGACTGAAAAGTAAGTTGAGCTAAACAACTTCATACAGAAAGAATACATCAGATGTCCTACCCACCTTCCAGAAGTTTAGGTTCAAGCATGCCACGCTGGAATTCACAATTTTACCCACTCCTTATTCCAACATTCAGTGACAGTTGATTCCATCTATTACCCACATACCTTTCTCCACTCACCAAAGACTCTGCTCATTCCTTTTCCCATTTATCAGGTTTTTAGATAGAAAACAATAAAGGTATAGAACTAACAGGAATAATAAGAGAAATGAAGTTCTCACCATATTCCTTTCAACACTTTAGAATAAAGTCTTAATTCACAGATTGAAATTAGTGTCTAATAACCCATATGTTCACAAGTGACTAGTAATTTTCAGTGCCCAAAGAGGCTTATTTTTCAGAGGATGCATGCTCAGTGTTTTCTAAAAAGGTATGAAGCTGAGCACCCAAATATCACAAGTCACTTTTGAAAATTATGAAAAGTGGTATAAAAAAGAAGCTTCAAATATCTATTAGGTTCACGTAAATTCAGAGTACCAGGAGTTCAGTCAATACACACACACACACACACACACACTAAAACCCACTAATCTATTTTAGTAGAGGGATAGGTGGAGAGGGACATTTCTCCCATCCCACCACCATAATTCTGCTTGCTTCCTGCCATCAAGTTTTGTAGAATTCTTCACACGATAGTGAAAACTTGCTCTAATTATCTCCCCATTTGAACATATTCCTTAAAAATTACTTAATTGTGCAAAGACACTGCTGCAATGCGTACCATATTAGAACATAGAAGTATCCTGAAAAATTATTCCATGGGCTGTTAAGATTAAATATAAACCTCCTCGGTGGATATAATTACACTTTTGTTCTGTTTTCTTGTTAGGGTTGGGTTGGGGTGTGGAGTGGGATAGAGAATACTGACTGGTATACCATTCAACATTTTTTAAGAGGCATCTTTACCTGTGGTGGAGTGTATGGCATTATATCCAGTTCACTAGTCAGTGGAGTCTGAAGCTGAGGCATAGAAGGTGCTTCAATGATTTCACCTTCTTCTTCTGCCATCTCTTCAATATCCTCTTCACCCCCTTCCAATTCCGCAAATTTTGCTTCTAGCTGCTGAATCTTTTTCTCCAGTAATGGAGATGGCTCCTTCTGAGGGACTATGGGTTTTCTGAGGAAAAGAAAAAGAAAAAGAAAAAAAAAACATCCTCTGCATGACAGGTCACTCGTAAATCTTATTCTGAGGGTATGCCTGCACTGCAGCTGGGAGCATGTTTCCCAGCTTGGGTAGACAGACACATGCTAGCTCTGCTCAAGCTTGTGTGCTAAAAGTAGCAGTGTAGATGGGGATAGCATGGGTGGCAGCCTGGGCAAGCTGCCTGAGTATGTAACCAGGGGGTCAGGTGGGTTTGTACTCAGACATGTGTTAGCTCTGCTTGAGCTAGTGCACTAAAAATAGCAGCGTATCTGGCGATAGCCTGGGTGACAGCTTGGGCTAGCTATCTGAGCACAAACCCGCCTGACCCCCCTGGGTATGTACTTGGGAGTCCAGCCCAAGCTGCTGCCCATGCTACGCCCAGCTACACTGCTCTTTTTAGCTGGCTAGCTCAAACAGAGCTGGTGTTGTCTGTCTACCCAAACTGGGAAACAAAATAAATGAATAGTCCTTCTTGATAATAATGTCCATCAATTGGGAGGATAGTTAGGCCTCGCTCTGACATCTTTGCATGGCAAGGTCACACCATATTATTTTGTGTAGATCCCAGGAGGACTGGCCCTTTGAGAACATAACAGCTTTTACCAAAGCCTGGAGTGAAAATTATAGTTCAGTGGAGGAAAGCGAAATGTGAAGGTAGCAGCTGAGATTATTTTTAAATATTTGTGATCAGCCTGATGCAATTTTGAATAGTAAAATTGAAAAAATGGTTTTTTTCCAATAATATTTTACCTAAAGTAGTAAATTTCATCATCCACTACTTTTGCAGAGAGTGAAAATCTCTTAAGTCCTTTAAATTTTTTCATCTGTTTGTCACTTTCATTGTAGCGGCTCTCACAGAGTAGAACATCATTTTCAGAGATCTCTGTTGGTCTACAAGACAGGAAGTCCTTGAATGACAACACAGCACATTTCCCTGCAAAGGTAAGAGAGAAGGGTAATGAACAGTAGTACCCTGTCGCCATAACTCTAACATGAAGTATTTCAAAAAAAGCTGGGAAATTCAATTTTCCACCCATCTCATACATCCTGAAGATTCATGGTGCTTTACTGTACTCAACGGAACACACTCACATTCATTGCACTTTGCTCATACTGAGTTAGATGATCTATCAGAGGAGGGCTCCACTCACACACACAGAACAGAAATCATGACAAAATAAAAAAGGACGGGAGAAATTGAAAACAAAACACTTGGTTAGAAGATAGCTGAGGTAAAAAATGTTTTGGTGGAATCCACCTAACACCACCCTCTTCCCTCAAAATACAGTTTCTTAAAAAAAAACTGTATTTTTAAAAGAACCAAATGTAGTAGAACCCCGTTTATCTGAGCCTCCATTACCTGGCTCTCCATATTAAATGAACCACTAGCCACCCACGGGGCTCCAGTCGGGGTGGACAGATGGAGACTGGGCAGCAGGGCTCTGGTTTATCCGGATTTTTGGTTATCTGATCTGGCCCCGGTCCCAATTAGATTGGATAATCAGGGTTCCACTGTATTTTTAGAAAGCCTAGAAATGAGCAATTAAATAATCCAGAAAGTCCTATACTGTCACAAAATATTCCATCACTATCATTCAACTGCATTTAATATTGCATCCAAAACACTACAAAAAACATATCCAAAAAGTCAAAATAAATTACTAAGAGTTTAAAGATCCCATTTCTTAGCCAAGGCACCATTTCCATTTACCTCCTAGTATACCACAATGATATCTAGGTGCTTTTTCAGATACATTAGACTGGAATAAAGAAGTCCCTGTGGGCTTCATAGTCTTCTGCTTCCTAGTTATAGAGGTTCTGTATTTTGTTTTTAAATAAATATAATTTGTGTTATGGTGGGAAAACATCAAAGAGAAGGATCTTTCAAAAAGCCCTAAAGGTGAATAGTATGAAGCCCAAAAAAGTAACTTTGGGTAATTTATCCATTCTTTCTCTCTCTACACACACACACACACAAAAAGGTTGGGGGGAAATAGACCCACAGACAGCTATAAGCTTAGACTAAAAAAAAAGTACACAGGAAAAGAGTTAGCCAGTTACATTTAAAATTGTAAATAACTACCCAGAATGCAGGTCATTGGACAGGTCTCTTCTAGGTTACTCAAAAACACTTCCTTCTTGTAGAACATTTTAGTTGGCTCATGTTCAGTTTCTTCTGGGTGTATGAAGATTGGGCCAAAGAAATACGCAGCTCCATCCCGTACCCACATCTTCTCAATTCTAAAAAACAACCCAAGCCTCTGATAAAGGAATAAAAGGAATTCCCTCCTATAGGAGCTAACTTCATACAGTAGATGGTTATGAAAGCTGTCATTAAAAAAACGACTACAATATGCGTCAAAAACTCTACTTTATATGCACTTAAAAATGAGAAAAATATAGTAATTATGTTGGCTAAGTAGCACTTTATTTCATTTATATAATTTATTACTGCTACTTAATTACTGTCACTTAAAGCTCCATGCTCAAGAGGCTTTAAAGCAGCACTGTGCTATCCGACAGTAGTCTGACACCTTCTCCTACATTAGGATAATTAAACTGTGACTGAGGATAGGTGAAAGAAAAATAATCAGCGTATCCACCATATTACTTTTTGGCCTCAAGCAGTCTATAAAACCAATGGATTTTAGTTGTCTAATTATGCTAACTTTATAGCTACAATTTATAAATAGAGAAGAAAATATATCTACCTGCCCACCCGAGGTCGCACTAAGCCATGTGATTTTATAAAGACACAATCCCCAACCTTAAGCCACATATCATTATAACGGAGCTGTTCAAAGTAATGGCAACCAGGTTCTCCATTTGACATTTCCACTGGAACATCTTCTTTCTCCTACATCAACATATATATATTAAAAAGCTGGTAAAATTAGGAAAATTGATTACAAAAGGAAAAAGGTGCTGGAGTATGTTAAAAGGAAACAGGTTTTATTGAATCTTAATTTTAATGGAAATAAGTTAAAAAGTAGACACAAACATCCAAAAACGTAAGCCCTTAAATTTGAAAACTAAAAGGCCAAGCTTACTGGCTATGAAAGTGGTTAGGTTTGCAATTCCTAATAAACAGTTATTGTTTTTCCAGATAATCAATTTGATGGTCCATTGGCACTTTGTTGGTTTATTGATATCAAATTAATTAATTAGCTATCTTGGATGGTTAAAGCAAAACTACAATATTCCTCACTTGGTTTTAGTAAACACGATTACATGGTCAGGGCAACTAAATTAGGCATTTGGTCAAATTACTGTGAGTGAAGGCATTCACTGTTCATACCTTAAATATCACAATTACCACCATACTGCATATTTTTAAAAATGTCATGCCGTTTATCCTATTTAATTCCCACTCTTATATCCAAAACTCACATCATGTCCCATTGTATCCTCAAATCAAAAGGAGCCAAGGGTACTCGGCAGCTCACAGGGGACACTCTACACATGGCAGGATCAGACCTTGTGAGTCTTCACATTCTTGATAAGATTATTCCTTTGTTTTATCATTTGATGAGATAAATCAGAACACACATCTCTAGCTTTTATTGGGGGAGGGATGTCTATTTGGGGTTAACAGTGATCAGCATGTTCCTTTTTTTTGTTTTTAAATTGTGCGAGCGAGCACAGAGAATAATAGGCTCACTCTGTAAATCTAAATATAAGAAATGAAAGACAAAACCTTTTTCTCAATATGTTAGCAAGAAAAATGTCCTTAGGAATGCCAAGTATCAGACTGTCAGATGATTCTAAACCATTAAAGTATCAACTATAAATAAACCATGTTTGACATATGATAAAATGTCACAGAGAAGCATATGATACCACTATGTAATGCTTACTATTCTCTTTCTATTTAAAGAAGACTTGATACCTAAAAACTAAATATAAAGGACATCTGCAATACCAACTAGCAATTGGATGAGTTAAAAATAGATTTTTCTGTCTCACTGATTTGTCTAGTGTTAGGACAGGCTAAAGTAGATGCAATTTTTAAAAATGTGGTTAAGAAAAAAAAAATTTCAGACACAATGAGAGAAACGCAGATTAGTCCAGCACTTGAATACAGTATGTATTTGGAGGTAAATCTGAGAACTCCAAAATTCATAAAAAATCCCCATGTACATGACAGGTTTAAGAGCATAGGTGGCCAGTAGCTAACATTGTCAAGGCACAAACAGGGCTAACATGTATTTGAATCAAGGCTTCAATTATATGGAGTATGCATACACAAATTATATATGTAATTTTTTTTACACATTTTAAAGTGAGATGTATTGTCATTTCTTATTTATCTATTGATTTAGCTTTTTGGAAAGATGTGAAACCTAAAACATGAATGTTCACATTTTCATCATCTCTGATCTGAAATCCAGTTCAATTCAATATCCAGCTTATCATCTTGCCTACCTTTTCAAGGTTAAGGATACTGTCTCCCACTTTATTATCCTCTAAGGTTTCAGTGTGTTTCTCATCTTCCACTTTGTCTGTATTAGCAAACACAGAAGCAACACGGACCACAGGCAGGGGCACATCTCGAGGGACAAACCTTACAGAGCTAATGGGCATGGTCCACAGTTTAATCTTCTTAAAAGACTTTGTCTTTGCAGAGTAACGAGACTCGCAGACGTAGACATCCTCATCTCTAAAGTTTTCAGGACATAATTTAAAATACTCCTGTTGAGTGAAGAGAAGGGATCATTTCAGATTAAATGTTCCAGAAACATGCCGTGGAGACAGAGGTTATATATACCAGCCTGGTTTTTGTTTTGGCACAGAAGGTACAATCTAGTCACTAAGTTTCTCTCTTTGGGTTTGGCTTTTTTAAAATGCGTGTGTTAAATTCAGTGCAAGGTACCAGGGTGCAGCTCAGGTGAATTACATTATACCACTTCTTATATCAAACAGATATAATGATTATTACAGGCAATTGTTTTCCCAACATTAACTTGCTAGTATATCTGAACTCTGAGCAGGAAAGACCACCACTGAGTTGAGAGAGGAATGAAAGTTCTATGCCCACGTAATCTTTGATTATAACACTAACAAGGATTGGCATAGTGATCGTGTTAGTTACATAAACAAAACATCCACTAAGAACTGGACTGAGCTGATTCATTCTACACAGGCCAAAAAGCAATCAGATCATAAGAACTTTTAACACAACTGACCTGGGTGGAATCAAACTGTGATGCAGAGGTGAAACTCTATATCGCATTACCATTCGTCCAAGCTATCCAGCCCTCCTTCCACTAAAAACTAAAGCTAAACATTTAGAGGAAAATTTTAAGACGTTACCAACAATTTCCCTATCTATCTCTCAAAACATCAACAAATTTGATAATGACGTGTATGTGATTTCTATAGCCAAACTGACACTGAGAAACAAATAATGCAACTTCATGTCATTTTTTCTCTACTACAGAGGAACCACAATGTATCGAGCATTAAGACATAACAGGGGGAAAAGGTTATTTCATACAGGTACTGTGAGAGTCCTTGAGTCTTATTTTAAAAAACAGTGCACAAATCAGTTAATAATTTTACAAATTAGTCCATTTAATCTCTCACCTTAACAAACATTACCACACATTTGCCTAAAATTTTGCTAACGGGAACTTTATTATAGTAATCGCTCTTAAAAACTTCCTTCTCCAGAAATTTTCGTGTTGCAAGATGGAATGTTTCATTTGGTCGATAAAACCAGCAGCCATACAACCATTTTTCTCCTAAAAGCAAAAAACAGGATATATTTTCTATTGCACAAGGAAGTAGAGACAACAGTAGATCGTGTTAGTAATCAAACAGTTATATAACAATATTTGGTATATCCAAACCTCGCTGACTCAAAATAGGACAATGTTTTTCAACTGTTTCAGATAAGTGAGGTTTGGATATGTAAGAAATCCACCTTCTCCTATGGATGTTTGACTCAGAAGAACACAACAGGAATTAATGCCATTGAGCCCGTTTGCCTTGGAGAATCCAGTCTGCAATCTATAAATTGTGACTGTGCAGGCCTTGAAAATTATGCTCAAGGACAAGAAAAAGCCTGTGAATCTGTCACTCCTGACTATTTGAAAATTTGGGACACCCCCACAGATCTTTGGATAACAGATTGTAATGTACATTTTTAACTATAACTCCTTTCCTGTTTTGCCATCTCCTTACTTTTGACAGAGTCAAGCTGTGACTTCACATTTTTCTTATAAACCATGAATGGACACTCTGGTATTATTCAAAATCAGAGAAAATAAATTGTATGCAGACTAGCCCTGTTTATTAACAGTACCATAAAACTTCTGTCTCAATCCTCTTGTATACTGCCAAAAGCAAGAGTTTTGGTTGAATTGGTGCTGACTATGACTCAATTGTAAGTTTGCCCAGAACAAGTCATATTTAACACTGCTTTGGAATTTAACCACGTGTTCTGAAATGATGCCGGCTTGTCCTGTGGTGCACTTGTAGTTTAACTATGTTCAGTACTGCCTCTTATCAGCAATGGATACTTTTCCTAGTTTAGACAAGACCCTTCTGTTCCTCCTTAGCTGTCTCAAAAGCAGTGTTGATGGGTTCTGGAAGGAGCCACAGCTAGCCTTCCTAGACCAGAAGGCGAGGGTGTTATCTACAGAATGTTTATAATGTGAAAAACACAGGACATTTAGCACTCCCAAAAGCTCTCCAGCATGCAAAAGCCTTTAAATCAGGTGTTTCAGAAGTAATAAAAATACACGCCACACACGTACGCATGCACACACACACACACTGTTGTGAGCAAAATAATTAAGGTTCCACCCAAGGAAAACTCAAACTGGAAGTTTTAACAAGCAATATTAAGAAGCTGTACTGCACTATTTTCCTGTGTTCTTACCAGCTGAATCTTCCCATAATCGCTCAATGCAAACTATATGAGGTTGCAGGTTGGCTTCTGCAGGTTCCACATAGACATAATCCCCAACATGGTACATGCTGTTCTTAAAGCTGCAATCCTGGCTGTAAGTCCGATGTAAGCTCGAAAGACCAGCTCCTCCAGCAGAATCTTCACTCTTTTCAGCTTCTTATTTCAACATAAAAGGAAACAAAAATTACTAAAAGCCATCTCAGGAAGAGAAGAGAGATTCTAAAGAACAGCACCTTGTTACAATACACTGGCTCTCAATGAGTTAAATCACGGCATCTTTGTTTTGTGACTTAAGCAAAACCTTCCTTATCTGTGGGACGAGGGAAAGAGAAAGACAGCAGAGTGGGAGCACTATTGCAGATTAGTAAAGTTTGTTGACCAGCTAGAGCTGGGAATGGGGCCAATGTTTGACACATTCTTATTTATTATTTGTATTGCAGTAGTGCACAGGACCACACATAGTCATGAATCAAGACCCCACTGTGCTGTAAAAACAATGGTCCCTCCATCATGCTCCCCGAAGGTCAATGAAGGAGTGCCACACCAAATCCAAAAAGAAAAGGAGTACTTGTGGCACCTTAGAGACTAACCAATTTATTTGAGCATAAGCTTTCTTGAGCTACAGCTCACATCATCCTTTTCTTTTTGCGAATACAGACTAACACGGCTGCTACTCTGACACCATACCCAGTGGATTCTAGTTCCAAGGTATGGTTTGAGCATGATCTATGAGACACCTAGCTTCTCCCTCCTGCTGTTGAAGAGCTGGGCCCAGATCTTCAGATGTATTTTATCGAGGCCTCCATGTAAGTGAAAATGAACTCACTGACAGCAATAAGGGAGGGGAGGCCTTTAGAAAGGTCACCCCTGTTGCCTCTCTCCTGTCCTCTATACCGTGACTTGCTCTCGTATAGCACTGAGCCCAGCTGCAGGGAGTGAATAAAGATGATCACTACTGACCTTAGTGCTGTGGGGAAAGGACAGCCAGCTGCTCTTTATTTGAAGGGACAGGTAAAGGGGCGGAGTGGGGAGCCGTCCTCCCTTCTTAGTGGCAGGGAGCCTGAAGACATCTTTATTCATTCCCCATAGCTTGTCTTAAAGCCATGAAGAGCACAGAGACAGCATGGGAGGAGGGTGACACAGAAGACCTTTACGAAGGCCTCCTTGTCCCACACAATACTGTAAGCTAGTTCCTCCTCAGTACCACAGTTGCTCCAGCAGGAACAGCAAAGGCCTGGCTCAGCAATGAAAGCATTACAAGAGACAGATGTTTTAATTTTCCTTTCAAAACTATAATTACCTCTCTTCTCTTCCTCTCTTTTGAGTTTATCCTCTTCGAATTCTTTGGGTAGCTTTTCCTTTTTTTCTTTCTCTACATCGTTGTGAAGATGCTTGGTGGTGTAGCTGAGTGCTGGTGATAGAAGAATCTCTCCATTCTTGCAGAGTTCATCACGGATTTTAATAAAGAACTGCTGAAGTTCCACAGCGTCCTCATAAATCTCTGAATCAGTCCTGCATGGAAATGACAGACAGATTACAACATGACAATATACCTTATGCAGGAATAAACAGTACTCTAAATACAAACTCATCAACTGTTACATTTAAGGATAAATTACAAAGACTCAATGTATATCAGATTACCTCTTTGTTGAACAGAAGTTAAGTGACAGAAAATTCAGCACATACTGCTCTATTAGCAATAAGCAGATTTCCCCTTAGTTGTCTTTAAAAGTACTTTAATAGTAAAAATCGGAGAAAAAATGAACGCATATTAGTTTTTATTTATCCAATTTTTAAATCACCAAACATCTGTGCTTTACTTTTCAACCAGTAATTAAACAACATACTTCTACACAATTAAGTTATTTAGGACTTATAACATGGCCTGCACCACAGCATTATCAGAGTACCTTTATAGCCTGTTTATAGGGAACTTTAAAAAGTGATCTCTCAAAGCACTAGCAACCTAATCCAGCCTTTTCAAGAGTATTTACAAAAGGAAATGTTTACAAAATGATGCATTATGGGTGCCACTTTGTATTTCTATTTGGTGTTGTTTTTGTTCAGTGTTTAAAATCATTCAGCAGTTTGTTGTTTTTAAATGAAATAATTTGCTGTATATTCAGCCAAACTGTTTTTAAGGTGGGGAGATTAGTACAGTTTTGTTTCCTTATTCTTAAAATAGGACAATGATCAATATTCTATTACCCAATAGAATAGCTTCCAATCAAAACAGCATGGAGTAATCAGAATACTATTTTGTTTTTAAAAGAACAGATATTTGGGTTAATGTTGCTTTTGCTGCCACTGAACATTCAGTGAAAGCTTGGTTATTCTCCTTTTAAATTTTAGTTATTATGAATTACAATGAATGGGGGAGGGGGAGAGGCAAAAAAGACATGTTGGGGATCAACACTGCCAAGTCTTCATATGGCTATACCATTTCACCTCTCTCAGGTTTAGGAAAACTAAAATGAGTCATCTGGACAATTTTTTTTTAAATCCAGTTGCAGGTCATCCTCAAAGATGCCCTCTGACTAAACTGCATGTACTTTCAAGAGAGAAATAATGTGCCAGCCTCTCCAGTAACTAGTACAACAAAAAAGAAAAGCTGATTTCCATATAAGTTGGATAAGCATTCTCATATAGTGCAACTGAAATTCTGAGAAATCACAGGCAACCAGCCACAAATCAAGCTATTTTGTAACTGGACTTTATTGCTTTTGAAAGAGAGACTTCTGAGAAACTAAAAAGCTGTTTTTTTAATTAAAAAGAGTAATTGTACTCATCACCCATTGTCATGCCAGATGATCTTTTTATTCTTTTTAATCGCTTTTTAAATAAGAGATTTTATTACCACCACACGTCTCCTTTCTTATTGAAGTTACAGCAGCAAAACTCTCCCTACACACAGAATCATAGAAATGTAGAGCTGGAAGGGACCTCAAGAAGTCATCAAGTTCAGCCCCTGGTGCTGAGACAGTACCAAGTAAAGCTAGATCATCTCCGACAGGTGTTTGTCCAACCCATTCTTAAAAACCTCTAATGGTGGGGATTCCACAACCGACCTTGAAAGCCTATTCAAGAGCTTAATTACCCTTAAAGTTAGAAAGTTTTTCTAATATGTAACCTAAATCTCCCATGCTGCAGATTAATCCCATTATTCCTTGTCCAACCTTCGGTGGACATGGAGAACAATTGATCATTGTCCTCTTTATAACAGCCCTTAACATACATCTCCAAGTACATTATTTGACCCACTCCACTGGAAAGCGGGAAGCTGTATGTCTGCATATTTTTATTCATAAACCTTGAATAAAAATGATTGCTCTAAATGGGAGATCTACTAAACAAGGCAATTAATATAGCAGAACATGCTGCAATCTTGATCAGGGGCTGCAAAGGCTGACCCTGCAGTCAAACACATTTTTACTGTCTGGCACAGCCCTCCAAAATTTATATAGAAATGTACTAACTCAGTTAAAAATGCAGTAGCCCAATGAAATTATTTACTTTACTGTTTGATGACAGTTTATGTCTCTACACAACATCTCCCCCGCAAAACAACCCATTTCTTGCTTCTCCATACCTCTGAATGGTCTCCTTTTTACCGCTGAGGTCTTCTTCTAAACTTGCCTTCCCCCAACTTTGGAAGATAGCCCTATATTGATTTAACCTTGCTTTGCTAGGGTTAACTTCAAAGATAGGGGCTACAAACTTTAAATGAAACCTTAAATTCTGCTGCATGTGATTGCACCCAACTAAGCAAGTTGCTTTTTCCCTAGCACACTAACAGGAAAGTTAATGTGTCTTTTAAAATGGGAATTATTTGGACAGTGATAAAGACTCAAAACTAACTTGACAAGACTAAGGTTTGATACATGTATGGTTTCACTCACCGGTTCATTCTCCTTGCCCTCTCTAGCATCTCAAACATCTGCTCTTGAAACAAGTCCAGTCTCCTGTAGCGATTATTTTCTACGTTCTTTCGGATAATATCAAAGGTCAAAGGTGGTTTGTTTGGGAAGTTGGGATCAACAGCAGGAATTTCAGCTAAGGAGTCACTATAACACCTGCCCTCATCATCCTGATGGCTCATTACAGACACAAAAAGGTTATGGATAAGTTCCTGGATTAGCAATGTTACATTGGGGACATGAGAATCCTCATCTCCTTCTATGTCTCTTTTAGTTTCAAGCAAAACTTTATGTAGGACAAGGGCATCTTTGTAAATCAGAGACTCTGGTTCATTGTAAGTGCAGGCATTATTGAACATCATTACAAAGTCTTCTACCATGGAATCAATGTCCTGGTACTTGTTGGCCATCATGTGACTTCTTATCTTTTCCATGTCAACTGGCTTTTTAATGGTTACATAATAGTCAGGCAGTTCTGATCGAGATGGAAGCCTCAGGAAGATGGCACTTAATCGTCTGCCTCGTTTATCTGTGTAGTTCTTCACTGCTTCGTACACCTCATTCAGTTTCTGTTGCATTGGAGTCATGTATTTTGATTTCTTAGGGGAAATACCACTTTTTCTACCTAGACAGACAAAAAACCAACAACAAATGTATAAAAAACAGTCAGCCTTATGCACTTACTTCCCTAACAAACTCCTTTTCTATGGCTAAGGTAACTTAATTCACCATTACCCTACCAGAATAGCTATGCCACTTACAAATACAGTTTTTTAATTTCTATTCCATCAGCTCCTATTAATTACTTTTCTCAGATGTTTTCTCTGTTTTCACCATGGACAATTTAGTACAACATACAGAGTGCTGGATCTGAAACTTTGCAGCCTGTCTTCCATAAGTATAAAATAACACTAATAACACATTCAAGACTGCACATCAGCCTAAAGTTAAAGACTATAAGGGAACCCAACACAATAGCACTGTGTGAAATTGTCACTTGAGTTCAGTAGTCATTAAAATCCTCTCTTTGTGTGGATTTTTCATAGCCATTAAAATTCTCTCTTCATGGGGATTTTCACACGTGCGTATGTCTACCCTGCACTTGGGAGTGTGCCTAGCCTGAGCCTCTGCTGGTGCTGCAACATCCACACAGCTATTGCTAGCGCACTAGCTCAAGTCAAACTAGCACACGTCTCCCTACACGCTCCCAGCTGCCGTGACACACCCTAAGAATCCCACCTACTGTGAGTTTTCCCTCACACAGCAGATTTAAGCTAAACTAGGTAGAATTATTATAAGTAGAATGTAAAATAATGCCTTCAAATGGGGCTACCAATCAGATTAGCTATTTGTTAATACAGGATCAATTGTTAAAGCACTACATCGTCTTTGCACTTGGATTCTTCCATATCTATACTTTCTTGGTGGTTTAGCATTTTTATCCTCAGTGATGCTTCAATATAGCGTGTGTGCTTTTCTTTTTTTAAAAAAAACCCTTCTATATAATTTGATCATTTACTCAGTTTAGAATTTAACACACACACATCAAAGGAGCAGCACCAACCTGAAATCTGCTCAGTTACTTTTTAAAAAAAGGAGTGAAAAATAGTTCTAACACCACCTACTGCTGAATTTCCCTGCCATTGTAAGGGGATTTACAATAATTTTCTCTTAAAGATGTTTCACTTCTCTTTGTTGCTCTGTGGAAGACCCAAATACACAACAGGGGAAACTAAGGGTCTGATCCACCCTTACTCATAGTTGTATAGTATCTTACTCTGAGTGGTCCCATTAAAATGAGCAGAACTACTCACAGAATAAGATACTACTCAGTATACGATTAAAGGTGGCAAAACATAGCCAGAACTCATTATAAACAGCATGTTAACAAATGCATAAAGATATTGAAAAAATAAATCAGAGAAAAATATTTTCTTTAATCTCTTTCCGTTACAGTAACCAGAGGTGCTACTTATAACAATAGTAGGTGCAAACATTTTCTAAGAGATGTGTTTTGGTTACATTTTTTAAAGTATTCTTCTTTAAACATGCTAGAAAATTGATAAATATGGGGACATATTTATTCTACTGACTTACCTTTATATTATGCTAATTTTAACACATAAAAATCCCCATGAAACACTAACACGGTAATAACAATACTTTGCAATTTTATCACAATCTTCATTTGGGGATCACAAAGCACTTTATACCCATTAATGAATTAAGTCTCAGCTCCCCTGTGTAATAAGTTATATCCCCAATTTACAGATGGGAAAATGAGACACAAGGAGGGTAAATGACAAAGTTACAAAGGATGTCTATGGAAGCAGAACAGATCTTCTAGCTCCTGGCACTGTTCCTTAATCTGTTTGCACTTCAGCTGCTGCTGAACCATTTTCTGATGTTTCAAAGCTTACTACATATGCTTCTTACATCTCCAATCAGATAAATGAGGTATGACAACAATTATTAAATTCCAGTTATTCTGAACTTCCCTTCTTCATTTTAACCTAGCCCGTGTAGAAAAACTGTTTCATAGAGATTCTCTCATTCTGATTTTCCCATCCCCCACCTCTTAATTTCAATTTCAGCACAAACACATACCAATATCCACTGCAATTATGATGATATTGAAAATATAATTCAGTTTTGCAGTTTAGTGTACAAGTGGGTTCAGAAGTGGCATAAGTTATACAACCTGCCTGGAATGTATGGTAATATGGCTTTCCATTTTAATGTTAATCTGTATCATTTTATTCCATATTAACATTTACCAAGAAGTAGGAATCCACAATGCTGCCTTACTTAGCTTTAGTTTAGGGGAAGCGATATCATCATCTTCAGGAAGAGGTCCCAGCTCTTTCTTTTTTTCTTTAAGAATCTTCTCTAGGATATGGGCATCATTATATACCTATTAGCCATTAAAATGTTGAAAGAAAAATAACAGAACAATATTTAGGTTATTTGTTTCCTTATGAGAATGTAATAGAGTATACCAAGAAAACTCTTAACACAAAAGAGTTAATGCCTTAGTTTCAGTTGAGCACAATATTATTTGCTTCCACTCTTGAATGTTTGTATAGTGTTGCAGTAGGTTATTAAAACAACTGGTTCATTCCACCCCAAATGTGTATTTCACTGAAGGATGAAATAATTCCTATATGTAATTTTTGTAAAGCACCCTGGGATATTTCAGAAAAAGGCCCTATATTAGATTGTCTTCTTGACTTTGTCCCCATCCTTTTTGCTTTCTATTTAAATTCTCATCTGTTTCCTTTCTTTCACTTTTCAAAACACACTCTTACCCATTCCCAAGGAAACCCTCTTTCCCATTCCCAAGGAAACCCAGCTGCTTCATCAAATTTTATATACTCCTCCCCTTTCCCCCTAAAGCTCCTAGGAAGTTCAGTTTACACTCACTGCCTTGGTTTTCTGTTCTTCAGTTCTCTCTTGCCTCCTTTGACATCTGTCTTACATCCCAAACCCTCCACCAAAAAACACTTTTACCTATTTAAGGTCACCTCAATTACCTCTTGACTGAGATTAAGGTGCCTCTCTCTAGTCTAATCCTTCTTGATACACCTCTTTTGATGAAGAGGATCAGTCACTTTCACCTTCACTCTCCCCACCTATACTTCAAGATTTTATAGATTCCATTTACCGTATATACTCGTTCATAAGACTATTTTTTGGTGAAAAAGTGAAGTATGAAAGAGCAGTGGTCGGCTTATCAATGGTCTACACCAAAATTTGACAATTTTAAACTCTACTGAATTATTGAATTGAATATCTAATACATTTTCATTGTAGGTCAGGGGTCAGCAAACTTTGGATCCCGGCCCGTCAGGGTAAGCAGCTAGCGGGCCAGGACATTTTGTTTACCCAGAACGTCCACAGGCACAGAGCCACTCAACTTCCAGTGGCCGCGGTTTGCCGTTCCCAGCCGATGGGAGCTGCGGGAAGTGGTGGCCAGCACACCCCTCAGCCCGCGCTGCTTCCCGCAGCTCCCATCGGCTGGGAACAGCAAACTGCGGCCACTGGGAGCTGAGGGGCTCCATGCCTCCGGACACTCCAAGTAAACAAAATGTCCTGGCCTGCTAATGGCTTACCCTGATGGGCTGAGATCCAAAGTTCGCCAACCCCTGAAATATAGGATCAGCTTATGAAAGGGTCATACAGTTTTTGCCATTTTTACCTATCCATCTTGAGGGGTTGGCTTATAAACAAATGGGCTAATGAACGAGTATATACAGTAATTTTCCATTCTAAGCTGGTATCACTCAAATTTCTCTTAGTCCCCCTTCTCTTTTTCTTCAGACATTATATTTAGGTGACTTCACCAACTCTTATGGTTTCAGCTACCACTTCTTCTGTGCTGACTACTTCCAAAACTATTACTTTTCCCATTACTCCCACCGTTTCCTCCTGACCACTCTCATGTCTCAGACTGTCTTTCAGCCATCTCCTTTTGGATGTCCTACCAATTTAACCTCTAAGATTGTGATTTTCAAAGGGATGTAAAGGAGTTTGGTGCCCACAATCCATTTAATATCAACGGGAATTGAGTGTCTAATTTCCTTAAACCCCTGTGAAATTCCCAGTGCAAATGCCTAAAACTGAATTTGATATTTCCTCACAAATACTCATCTCTCCATCACTGTTGGAGTCCATTATTCTTCCCATAATCAAGGCTCAAACTTGGTTTCATTTAGACCTTGCTTTCCTGTTCCCTATGTCACCCTACATCCTGGCTTTCCCCAAATCCTGTCATTCTTCGCCTACATCATGTCTAAAAATCAGTCATTCCTCTCCATCCCTACAACTGCAGTCCTTCCCCATACATCTTGGTCAACTTTCACCTGACGGCTGTAATCTCTTCCTTCTGTATTTTTCACTTCTCCCCTCACTCCCTTCTTGAGCAGTCATATACTGCTGCTAAAATCCACTAAATTCTCTTCCCCACTCTTATGTTATTCTCTCCTGCCAGTCCTTTTGCTAGCTTCTCACATCAAGTTCAAATTCCCCATTCGCACCTTAGAGGCTCTGTTCTCTTCTTCTGCTATCCCACATCCTCCTCTCAACACCTTTCTCCCGTTGCTCCTCCTCTTTACCACTCTGATTTCCATTCCTCTTCATGTTGTCTTCTTCTGGCTCCTACACTTAGAATTATCTCCCTCCCTCCTTCAACTATTTCCTCCAACACATTTCCATCACAGTTCTTAAAAGACCCTACCGTTCCCAGATTCATAGACCACACTATAACTCAAAACACTTAATGTCTGAGCTATTCTGTCCATGTCTTTACTGTATTAAAAACATCCTGGGGACAGGGAATTGTGCCTTATGTATTTGTACAACATCAGGCACATTAACACCATTTAAATAACATTTAACATTTATATCGTATATCCAGATCTGCTGAATCTGATTGAGGAATATATACTGATGTCCATCACACCAGAAAAATAAACCAAAAACCCCACAATGTCTTTTTCCTTTTAGATATGAACCTTAAGAAGAATTATAAAAGCCAGCGATGACATGGATGAATAGTTGACTGAATAGCTCATTGAGTTCCTTGCCCCTTGTCTCTAGAAATGCACATGGGAATTCAGTACCACAAAATTTCAACAAAGACATCTAGCAGTTGGCTCACTGTTATGTTCTATTTCAATGGAGACCTTATCTCACAATCCTCCCCAAAAGATTGCATGAATTCTTTCCAAAGTATAGTATTATCACTGTCAATTTCTACATTGCGATCAAAATCCTGTTAACTTATCCTGGGAAGAATATAAAGATGTTGTTGGTTAACAGTCTGCTGTTGCTGTAGTCATCAGGCAAATATATTTGCAGGACAAGTAAATAACCGAAGTTCAGGTTGCAACTTGCAGTCATAAGGTTTTATGCCTCTTTGCCAATATAGCTAATCAAACAGAATCAGATTATTTGCAAGTGTAGATGCATGTTCATCACTTGCCATATTAGACATTTCAATGATCTGATTAAGCACAAGAGACAAGTATTGCTTCTTAAATTTGCTTATGCTGTCCTGCTCAATGGACTGTATTAATGACTTCAGGTTGTCAAGCAGAAATATGTTTGTAAGTTTATATAGAGAGTATGTTTGGCATTAGTGAGAAACAACATCTATTGGTATGCACCTTCTTAATCATATCTTCCATATTACTCCAGTCACCACGCATTCTGGTTGCCCTCATATAGTAAGATATCAGTGGTGTTTTACTTTTCTTAAGGCATCAAAGATTTCTTTTCCTATCACAAAAGGCTAGAGTATCCAGCTTCTCACTGCCATCGGTAATGTTGTCAACAGTGGAATATGAATATATCTTTCTTCAGCTTGCTGTTGACTCTGCTTTACCTGACTAAGGACTGAATATGGACTTCAGGATTTGGTCCATAAATAAATAAAGCCATTTAATTCTTAGTCACTTGCTGTTCACTCATCCACAGTAATTACTTTGTTAAAGGATTCGTTTCTCTTTTGCATACACTTTGCAGAACATACATTTAACCATAGTAATAAATATTTAATTTAATAAGGGAGATAATGACAATATGTAAACTGTGCAGTTAAACTACATCTCCATTCTGACAAGATGATAAAAATAACATGGTGGGATCGCATGTTCACCTTTTCTCATCAATTTCTTCATCAAATGTATTCATTTGAGAAGCAGAGATACCTTTTCCACCTACGAGCCCTGCAAAATCATGCTCAGATCTAAGAGCCAAACTGAGTTATTTACATCCCACACATCTCCCCACAGTAACAAAAATTCTGAAGATTAAATTAGGACCCTAGTGACCCCTATGTAATTCAATTGCCTTCAACAGGTTTTTAGGGTGTAAGTTATGGGAACTGAGTAAACAACTGTTTATTATGCACTAGAAGAAAATAGAACAGCTAACTCCTAGCAGTGTAAGAGCCAACATAGCTAACAGGATGAAAAATGGAATTGTACAGTTAAATGACATACAAGTAAAATGGAAGGTGCTGTGTTTATGTCTGCATATATCTTCAGGCAGAAACAATATTTAAACACAAAAATATATCTGTACAGAAGTAGTAGTGTTCCTGGTTTAGAACAAGTGCTATGATGGGGTGCATATGCTTATTCTGTAACTGTTAGTGTAACCACTGGAAGGAATAACCAGAGATTGACTGTTACAAAATTCGAACACAATTTTGCCTTCTGCAACGAAGCATGAAGATAACTGTGCCTGCATAATCTAAACAGTACCTGTGAGCCTTCCTCATTATAGTGCCTTGCATTTCGGAACATTAGCCTCATATCTTCTATCATAGCTTCCTCCCCTGAGTATTTATCACTGCGGATGTTATGCTCAATAATTTTTAAATCCATTGGCTCCAAGATGATTTTATAATAATCTGGATAGTCCTTTTTGGAGGGTTTAACCATAAATAGATCACACAGTCTTCTGCCTGTGCCAGGCTCTCGAGCTTCAAGAACAACATTATATAAGATTTTCATTCGCTGCTTCTTTATATTCTTTTTACTGTTGGGTAAAAAAGGGAAAAAGTATTATTTTTTCTCGCCCACACACCTCCACCAGAACAGCATTTTTATTTCTGCTAGAAGATACACTGAATGCCATTTTTAAAAAAAGCATAGTACCGGTGTATGAAGACCACCAACACGCTAGAAACGTGTGCACGCCAATTTAAAAAACAGTTACAGAGTGATGATAGTAGGACCAGAGAATTTGGGTCCATAGGTAAGTGCAACACTAGTTGAGCTAGCCAGCTAATTTTAAAACACCTCCTCTCTTCTCCCTTTGCTCCACTTGGAGATAAAAGAGTTTCCCCAGCATGAAACAAACCACTGTTTTCATGAATGATACTGCCTTACTCTGAATATTCCTCAAATTATGGAGTCAGACTCTGTATTTTCAAACCTAAAGCTCCTGTGTCTCCCCTCTATGACTGCACTTACCTAACAGACAAAAAGAATGAAAGGGTATACGCATCATCTTAATTCATACACTCTTGTCCCTAGATGAAGTAAGTTTCATTTGTAAGACTGAATTTTTTTTAAAAAACGGCCTCTAATTCTGAGTTCTTCAATTTTTGGGCATTCAACTTCACAAACCTTGAGCTTGGTTTTCACAGGTGCTCAAGTCAATGAGATCTGTGAATACTTGGCACTCTTGGGAAGGGAATCAAGCCTAAGCTTCTGAAGCTGGACACACAAAAACTGAGGCAATTTTTTAAAAATTTAGCCCTAAATGACTGGTTCACTGGCAAAATGTGCTATATACAGAGCATCAAGGGGACTTATGACTTTTCTCCACTGGTAAGAATATTTTTACATTTCTCACAGCATATACTGTATCACAAGGATAAAATATAAAGAAGGATCATTCTACAAATTAATAGAAATTAGCTTCTGAATTGTTTGAACACCTGTCAAAAAACAGCAAGCTTTACCAATACTCTAAAGTCAAACTGGCAAATGGCTATTCTTATGCTGTCACAGACACTTGTCTCCCTATAGCAAACTATTATGATTTAATGATATTGCAAATAAGAGATTTAAAAGTATAATGAAGTTATGACTTGTTCGCAATAAAATGAAGGTGTTTGCGGCTCCCTACACACATCTGCACAACCTGTAAATTAAGTATGTTGCAGATTTTTGTTTTAATAGGGCCTAGTCTTGTTTATCTTTTATTTAAATACAACGGAACACTTTGGACTACACTTCCATAGAAGTGCTTCAACCCAGCTTCTAAATTATATATTAAATTTTGCAGAAGCCAATCAGGTAGTTATCTTTCCAAATCACTTGATCCACAGACATAAATCTTTTAATGTGCAGACTGTGTACACAAAACTACATGTGCAAATATATAGGGTTTTTTGATAGTGTAGTTTTATCATTAATTCCTCACAGAAGCCAGTTAGTACCCACAGTCTATCACAGAGCATTAGTTTTCATAGGCCAATAGGCTGTGGTACACAGAACATTCCCCAAGATTGCTGCAGCACACACATTTCAACATTTAGTTCCTTTCCAATTAAATAATTTTATGCATTAAAAAAAAAAAAAATCTGTGCTTGCCAGGACACTCTTGTGAGATGAATCAGCTATTTCATGATGTACTTGGGAACAGGAAGACACCACCATCACAAGCAATTAAAAAAACCAAAACCAGAAAACAGATGTAATATGACATAAATCACAATTTGATGGAGAAAGAAAAAGGGTTTCTTAGCTATACAAATTAAAAATCAGCAAGTGCATTTTGCATTTCTTCACTGGCAGGAGACTCAGTTGGAGATTCTCTTAAGTAATCATGGACAGAGTCAACATAGACTAGACAAACTCTTGAGGTCCCTATGTTTCTATGATTCCATACTTCCCAGTTCCATTTTTAATATTTGGTCTGATAAAAGTTAATGAGGCAAAAAAATTACAAGGCAGAAATAGCAACATACTGATCCACACTTAAGGTTCGGGTCATGCATTTGCCACATTGAAAGGGACACTCAAAAGAATTCCCTCACTAACAGGCTGATGGTGATGGTCCTTCAGGACGTCAGGATATGTTTTACTCTGGCCATTCACTGTATTTACTATCCTCTGGAATTCCTGAAAGCTTTTCACCTCCACTAACTGAATTTTCAGCTTATTCTATTCACTTTATCAATTTTTGATCAATTGGGATGTAGTTTTAATGATTGCATTTACAAATGAAAATTCGTTTTTACAACTATATCTTTAGTGCAGCAACAAAAAAATTTGCCTTTCTTCACTCTACTGTATTTCATCATCCTAACAGCCCTATTTGCTTTCTTTTCATTGAGTTCTTAGATTATTTTTTAAAGGATTTTAATATTCTCTTGTATAAGAGGATCCAATGCAATACATTTTAGGGCACAGAGGGCAATTTAATTTGCTTGTGTCAGCAGTATCCACTGATTCTGCAAGTAACATAGACTTGCAGTTGTTGTGGTCTGCTCCTTGCTGATCTTTATTTGGCACTTTATTCTCTCTCTCTCTCCCCGAGATCACTCAGCTACCTTTCAGGATCTCTTTTCCCCCCAATGGTATCACCAAATTGTACCATCTCCTATAGCTCAGTTACTAGTCTTTTGGCTGAGAATTTTCTATCTTTGATTGATGACTGCAATCCAGAAAACATGGAGGATGCTACTACAATTATATAATCATGTTTATGAAAGATTCTCTTGTTTTGATGGCTCTGGTCTGGTTTCACCTTTTCCCAGTCCCTCTCCCTAGCATAACAGCAAACTCAGAACCTGGCAGGTTGACAGTAACAGGCTGGAGCAACAGTGGAGGGGCCTGAATCTCAGTTTACACCAACACATTTCGCTATCTCAAATCATTTCAGTAAACACCAAAGACTTTTCCCTAGTGTTCTGAGGAAGAATGGATGGGTTAGCATCTACCTTCCAAACATGATATTTTTAAACCTATGATCTTAGTGGGCATTTATAATGCTTTCAGAGCACTATGGTGTTTTGTTTTGTGGTGTTTTATGTACACAAATTTTAATACTCCACCACCTGCCATAATCATCCTATTTTCTTATATTTGGTCTATTTACGCCTTCCTTGGCCCATGTTGATTCCTGATAGAGAGTACTTGGGGAATGTGAGATCAGAAGGAAGGGAGAGGTGGCCCACCGTGACTTTCATGGTGAAACTATACTTGATCTGTCCTGGATCAGATAAAAAATTCCAGTGATCTTATCCCAGGGAGTTTTCCCCAATCAAGAACCTGTATCTTGCAACAGGATTTAAGATTAACAATAAAATGTAAAAACTGAAAATATATTTTAAAAATCAATTTATTTTTCATTCGGGAATTACTAACCAATAGTAAAAAAGCGAGTCATGGGTGAGGAAAACAAGGGAAGAGGAGCAACATAACTGCTAGTTACAGATAAAGTGTAATAACAAATCACAAGAACTTACAGAGTACTTTTTGGACTGAAAATACTATATCTTAAGTGAGAAACACACATAGTATTACCTAATTATGTAAAATGTCAGTGTCATACATTTTAAGAAACTGAAGTATAAATATTCTTGCCAGCTATATATTTACATATTAGTAAAAAAATGTCAGTATGGAAAAATAAAACAATTAATTATAAATGATAAATGAGATGTTTCATGGTTTTAGAATTCATATATGAAGTCTTAAACATAGATGTTTTAATGTTCTTCTATATGACAAATGAAAGCAGCAACAAAAAGATGTCTGTAGGAAACACAAAAGTGCATACCTTTTCCTTTTTGAACTTCCAGTATCAGATGTGGCAGAAGAGATCATACTGTCTCCATCCTCAATGTCGTCTCTCCTAGCTAGCTCTTTCTTCTTTGCCTGAAAAAGAGCAAATCCCTAGTGTCAGACTTGCTACTGAATGTTCCCAGAACAAATGAATATTAAACAGATGCACAGATCAGATTCACTGAGAAAGACACAACTACAGCTGTAGGATGCATAAATATTAAAGCACCATTAAAAGCTTTCCAATGACTGTAATTCAGTGAAAGACGTCCGCACAAAAGAAAATTTTATTAAAGACATGAAAATATTTTGAAGAATCAATTCAAGCCAATGCTATTTCAGACTAGCAACTATTTGAACTGTTCTGTTAAATGTTGTAATTCACGATACACAAAGTGTGTTAGTATCCTCTTATTCAAGGCATTTTAGCTATACTGTATCTGTCAATTTTAAAGATTCTTGTAATTACTTTCATAGCTTGATTCTAATCTACTTGCAAACCAAGTTATTTAGAGAAATAACTAAGAAGATCCACTCCCCATTCAGCACATTATTTTTGCAGATGTATTTCCTGACAAAGACAGGTGACCCAGTATAGGATGCATTGAGAACTTCTGAACATTAAAATACGTTCAGGATACTTAACCATAAAAACTGCATTGTTGAACATACAGAACAGCTAATAAACTATCAAATATGCTACTGCACATTTAAAAAGCTCCAAGAACTATCACCTAAAGAAAATAAATTCATAAATACAGCTACCATCTTGATTGTTTTACTCTTCTCTTTATACCTGCATAACTTGCTGCATTTTCAGTACTCTCTTATAGATGGCTGAATTAGGAACATTGTAGCGTTTGGCATTTTCAAACATTAAGTTCAGATCGCACTCCAAGTGGTCTAGAGTTTCATATTCATGGTTCTTCAGTTTGGTTCTGTGGAAAAGACAGACACAACTTATGTTGTTTCACAATAGTTCATCACTGTAATTATTTCAAATGCTTTCTTTCCAAGCAAGTCAGTAACAGAAGAACTCTGATGTGGAGGAATATGTTCTGATGGTGCCTTTATACCTCAGCATTGCAACTGGACATGCCAAACAAAGTGTTTGGGTTTTGGTTTTTAAAGTGAATTTAGCATTAGGAAAGGTGCCCTACTGACAGCTCTGGAGACTCTAGCCCTCTTTTTGTACAGAGAATAGATATAGCATGTGAAGCAGAAGTACAAATTTCCCCTATAACTGCTCCACCATGCCTGTAAGGACCACCTGCAATATAAAAAGATAATTCAATCCCCATTTTCATTGTGAGCATGGTCCTACAAAGCACTCAGCACCACATGAAAAATGCTAAGTGCCAGTGGCTCCAATTATCAGGAACTGGTGATGCTCCACACCTTCTTGGATCAAGCTGTCAATTTTTGGCCTCTGCTAAAACTGCCAGCAAGAAGCGTGCAGATTAGTGCTAACTGCAATAAAGTTTGTTATGAAAATACTACTAAGAACTGGTCTGAGACCATCAAGTCATTTCATGTCTGGAAACAAATTGCAATCAGACAGCTCTGACTTGCAAGCACCTTTTGCTTTCTCTGTTTCCCCTTATGTGTTGGAAAAATTGCCAGTCAAAACCTTTGTTTTCCATCAAGTCCCACATCAAAACTAACCTCAACTAAAATGCATACAGAAAACTGGTATCTGCAAATAGCACACAATACCTGCAAATTGCGAGGCAGCAGACATGCCAAACCCCTGGAAAAAATGCAGAAATTGATCTTATTTTTGGCTTAATTGCCTTGTGAGTTGTTTATGGGCTAGTTTTTGGTTTGTAGCTTTTTTTTTTTGAGCAGCTCCCAGCAAGCAGGGGCAAGGGGGTGGAGAGAGTCAGGGGTGTACAGCGGGCCCACCATAATCCCAGACTGCATGTTGGGGGGGGGGGAGGATCTAGTCACATAGAGTGTTGGGGTTCTTAGGGATTGGCTTGTTTTGGCCTTGTTTTGAAATGGGATTAGCTTGATTTTGGGCTTATTGTGAAAGCCAGGGTGCTTATTTACCGTGTGAAAGTTGGCAACTGTGCTAGGCAGGCAGGCAAGTTGTGAGTATTGCTAATGATTGGCTAAAAATTGATCATATCCTATTACTTTTGTTATCCCACCTCCCTCACACCTCATTCCCGGCCTGCTTGTTTGTCACATCCATCTGATGTGATGTCTTTTAATCTGTAAATAGAGAGTGTCATTTATGTTTGTACAGAGTCTGCCACAATTGGCCCCATAGCTGGCGGAGGCCTTTCGGTGCTACCAGAATATAAATGCAACCACTTTTGGTCAACACCAAACTGTATTAGTGACCTAGGAGCATGAAAGGCTGTATTCTATTAACAGTTCCCTGAGTCATCTAGTCCCACTGTTATTAAACAAGATTCTGCATTTCTCAGCAATGGTTGAGGAGAATACAGCTAGTTCAAACAGGGTGAGGAGCTGCAATTGTTATGGAAATCACTGAATCATAAACATGCATCTCTACTATGTCATTTCTAAATAATCATTTTTCAGAACAGAATCACACTTTAATTGCATAGTTCATATGGTCCCTATCTGCACACTCCCCACTGTATGCAGTAGAGCAAATGCAGCTTTCCTGTTCAGATTGGCATGTCAGTGAACTCTACTGTTGGGGGAGAAAAACTCCTGAACCAAGATCCTGAACATTAAGAGGAACAGAAACTTATTTTCTAACATTTTGCTTTAAAATGTATCATTTTAAATCAACACATTCTATTAATACTTTAGAATGCTGAATAGCTTGTTAATTTCTTTTAAATCTTCTTTAGCTCACTTTTAATACTCATAAATAAGCAGCAGACTGACTATTTGCAACCCCGCTCCCAATCTATACTGCAAGGTATCACTCTTTTCCATTATAGATTATCAAAATCCACTACAAACAGGTTTTAGTACAAATTTAATTATGAGCCAAATTCAGTTTTGAGTTGCGTGTTGTGCAGTTGAATTAACATCTAGAATTTGGCACTATGCATTCTTTATATGTTACTTAGAGATTTTTTTTTAATAGTTAGTTAAATACTATTAAAAAACAGATGCTAAGCGTACAGGATGTTTTTTAAGTTCTCTTCTATGTGATGTAGTTGGTGATTTAATATTCCATATTCATGAAAATATAAGTTTTGTGCCCGTTCCATTTGTGTAGTATCAAACACTACAGGATGCTTTTACTCCAACTAATTAGAAAATTGATGAAGATAGTATGCATTTTTTTTAAGATAGATCTTGTATAATAAAATATATTAAATTCTTCAAGTCTAACAAAGTTATTGACAAGTATGTGATGTGTGCATGCATGTACATACATATACCCTTGTTGAACGTTTAAATATAAAAAGGACAATACACCATTAGACATATACAAGGCAACACAGGGTAGAAAGTGTCATAGGAAACTGCAAAAGAATGGATGTTTTTAAAAAGAAGGATGTTTTAACATTATTCTAATTTCCCAATTTACATGGGATTATCCAATGTGAAAATGACTAGACTTTTGCTTGCTTACTGCTTGACTGATGGGATTTACATGTGGTATGTAAGTCAGATTTGCATTGTCAAGGGAGAAAATGTAAGCATGCAATTTACACTTTTAAAGCGTAATTTTATTCTATTCTTTGACATCTTTTCCCACAAACTAATTGGGAATCAATAAAGCAAGTTGTCAGTCTTCTAAAATTACTAGTTAGAACTGAACCTATACATGAAAGATTAATCAAAACCCTATCTCCAAGTGTCCACTGAGGAGTGCAATGGGATAGAAGTTCCCACAAATAAGTATCCTGCTTCTCTCTCAAGGAATGTTGATGGCATCCAACCAGTATTTTTTGTTAATATTTCTTTCTTCAGAGGACTGTGACAACTGATGTAGACCAGTGGTATGCAAACTTTTCCAGCCATGCAACCCCTTCCCATTCAGGGAACTTGTCGGACACCCCCTCCATTACTTGAAATCTGAAACTGGGTTTTTTGCATTACTTGTAATATGAAACTAGGTTTTTAAATGGGAAGGTGCAGGGGAAATGCATAAGTGAGACTATTCATTCATTTGGTTTAGTATTAGTGCCTGACTCATTCTACAGATTCCAGGCTCTCAGCTATTATATATGTTGCCAGTTTATGTCTTTTAATAATCAATTATTAATCATTAAATGAGTTTTAAAATTAATAAGAATCATAATTAATGTTAAGGGCATAGCAAACCTGCTGTAGTTATGAAACTTACCAAATTGCTGAAAATAAGACAGGCTGTGCTTTTATTTGTATGTTTGTTTTTTAAAAGGGCGAAAGGCTGAAGTTTCTTTGTGCCTCCCTCCCCTCCCCCCCACCAAGTTTGCGCACCACTGACAGTACGGCAGAATTAGTCTCAGTCAGAGATGGACTATTGGGACTATGATTATGAAGATCATGACAGTCAGGAATAGTAAATACTTTTTCAAGTAGAACATTCCAAATATTTGCAAGAGTACCCTCCATCTTTATTGCTGTGGGAGGAGAAGGAAAAAAGCTACCCCTTCTCCATTCTGAAGTATTTGCTATACAGGTAATCATTAGGGCTGTGATAAAGAACTCATTTATGCTAAAGTTCATCTCCTCGAAAGCAAATAAGGTGTGTAGATGCAATATTCATGCTTCTCAATCATTTGCTGAGCCAACTAATTTGAAGTTTGTTTTAATTGTAGCAGTGTATACCTTGTGAATGTTCTTGTGCAACACTGATGTATTTGTCTTCTTATAGAAAGCTAGAGAAATTTTAAGACATTGGAAGACAGTAATATGAAAATACACACCTTAAAAAATTCTAGTCTCCTAATTGACTTCCTAGACTATAGTTTGGGAGTTACAGTTAATGTGTTTTGATTGCTGTGTTGCAGAAAGGTTTTGCTCAACTTTCTGAAGACTCCCGATGGATTCCACCTACATACACACCACAAATACCGCATTTCTTTATTCAGTAAAATCTTCTCCTCATTACCTCTTTATGCTATTCCTCTTTATTAAGGGCTGGTCTAAACACAGTTTTTGTACCTATTTAACTATATCAATGTAAATCCTATTTCTGTAAATTTATATTGGTATAACTATATCAATATTGGGGTATGGTTGGGGTAGGGCAGGTTATGAACTAACGTAACCAAATCTGTTTCTAAACCTATTTAGTTGAAAATGGTACAAGAACTGTGTATAGATAAGCCTTTAGAGACTCTCTAAAGATCTCATAAAATCTTATTTAGATTTTTCAATACACATCATACATAAGTTCTAGGCCCCTTAACAATGTATTTAAATTCACAATGCATATAGGAACACTAATCCAGCAGCATGATACAATAAATTAGCTCACCAGCCAACAACATACCCGCATCCCTCTTCACCCACCCCTCAAACCATAATCCATCTCAAGGCTGTTATCAAATAGACAGGCTTTTGCACTGTGCTCTGAAGTTCAACAAATACAAGCTAAACTTCAGAGACAAAGGGCTTTCACAGAGAATAGGGCTAAAAGAAATCTGATGAGGTTCAACAAGGACAAGTGCAGAGTCCTGCACTTAGGACAGAAGAATCCCATGCAGCACTACAGGCTGGGGACTGATTGACTAAGCAGGAGTTCTGCAAAAAAGGTCCTGGGGATTACAGTGGATGAGAAGCTGGATATGAGTCAGCAGCGTGCCCTTGTTGCCAAGAAGGCTACATTAGTAGGAGCACTACTAGTAGATCGAGGGAAGTGATTATTCCCCTCTGTTAGGCACTGGTGAGGCCACATCTGGAGTATTGCATCCAGTTTTGGGCCCCCCACTACAGAAAGGATGTGGACAAACTGGAGAGAGTCCAGTGGAGAGCAATGAAAATGATCAGGGGGCTGGGGCATATGATTTATGAGGAGAGGCTGAGGCAACTGGGCTTGTTTAGTCTGCAGAAGAGAAGAGTGAGGGGGTATCTGATAGCAGCCTTCAACTACCTGAAGAGGTGTGTGATGTTGCACCCCATAATGCTTTATGGAAATATGCTTATGAATGTATATATGACATAACTGGAATATGTTTTATGCTACATATGTCATGTAATATAATTCTGTAAAGGTTATGATCTACTGAATATATTCATCCTATTTGTATACTTGTATCATTTTTGTATTTGAAGTTATGAATATTGTCTGTGTACTTGTTTGATTTTAAGTAGCCTTAGTAAGGCATTTGGTCAGCTTCTTAAGAAAGGAATTTGCAAGTTAAGTGCCCAATCAAGAAACACTTAACGGACAATGGAAACTTGGAAGACTCCAATCCACATAAGAAGTCTACCTGGGGACATTCAAGGTACCATGTGAACAACGGCTGCCACCTGTAAAGTTCTGAGTCACGCATGGACATGTGACTTGCCTATGTGACTCCAAAACTCCAGCTTGCAGCTGGATTCTGCATAGGAGAGAAGAGGGGGTCTCAACCCACAAGAGAAAGTCTATTTAAGCCCCTGGGAGACCCCTCCATTTTGTCTTCAGGTGGCTCAAGAGATAGCCTCTCCACCCCCAAAGGATACCTGAAAGAAACTGAAACAAAGGACAGTAACTACAGGGGGTTTCAGTGATTACTGGACCCAGACTAGAAGGAGCCTAGTCTGTAAAAGAAACTTACTGGAACATCTCTGAGGGTGAGATTTCATCTGTAATCACTTTCTTACTGTATTAAGTTTAGATTTGCATGTTTTATTTTATTTTGTTTGGTAATTTACTTTGTTCTGCCTGTTATTACTTGGAACCACTTAAATCCTACTTTTTGCATTTAATAAAATCACTTTTTACTTATTAATTAGCCCAGAGTATGTATTAATACCTGGGGGGGGCAAACAGCCATGCATATCTCTCTATCAATGTTATAGAGGGCGAACAATTTATGAGTTTACCCTGTATAAGCTTTATACACAGTAAAACAGACTTATTTTGGGTTTGGACCCCACTGGGAGCTGCGTACCTGGGTGTTGGAGACAGGAACACTTCTTAAGCTGTTTTCAGTTAAGCCTGCAGCTTTTAGGGGGTTTGGAGGGTGGGAGGGGGGGATCAGGGCTGGGGCAGGAGGAGGGGTGCAGGAAAGTGTGCAGGTTCCGGCTGAGGGTGTGGGCTCTGTGGTGGGGCTGGGGATGAGCGGTCTGAGGTGCAGGAGGGTGCTCCGTGCTGGGATCGAGGAGTTTGGAGAGCAGGAGGGGGATCAGAGCTGAGGCAGGGGGTTAGCGCGTGGGGAGAGGCTCAGGGGTGCAGGCCCCGAGCAGCGCTTACCTCAAGCGGCTCCAGGAAGCAGTGGCATGTCCCTTCTCTGGCTCCTATCCGGAGGTGTGGCCAGGCACTTCTGCATGCTGCCCCATCAGCAGGCACTGCCCCGCAGCTCCCACTGGAGTGCTTAGGAGCCGGAGCAGGGCCATGCTGCGGCTTCCAGGAGATGCGTGGAGTGGGCCCCGGTTGGAGAGCAGGAGCGGGGTCCAGCCGCGTGGTGCAGCCCCATCCTGCGCCCTGGCCGGAGCGGGGCCAAGTCACATGGTGCGGCCCCCGACTGGAGCACCATGGCAGGAGCGGCACATGGTGCGGCCCCCAACTGGAGCGCCAGAGTGGCCCCCGACCCAGCACCCCAGCTGGAGTGCCGAAGCAGACCCAAGATGCGTGGTGCGGCCCCTGACCCACTGTCCCGGCTGGAGCGCCGGAGCATGGCAAGCCCCCAACCCTGTTCCCCAGCAGGAACTTGCGGGCTGGATCTGACCTGCGGGCCATATTTTGTCTACCCCTGACCTAAGTACTTTTAACAAATCTAATTCTACTCAAAGTTAATAAAACTTAAGTATCATGACTTTTCCAGCTCTACAGAATGAGATATGCCTTCAGCAGAAAATTAAATATCTCAACTTGGCTACTTTCAGTGGTTACAGACCCTTTTCATTCGCTTATTTTATACAGTGAGGCTTAAACTACCCAGAATCATAGCCCTATTCAGCAGTACACTGCTGTAACTCAGTAAACCCTATGTATGCTAACCTTTATATAAAGAAAACCCAGGAAAAATCTAAAGTACATGGTTGATGGTGTTGGTATGGAAAGATTTCAAAGAACGAGCTCAAGAACAAGTTTAGTCTCTTCTGATCCAACATCTAAAGATCCCAAGGATATGCTGGAAACATGTACTGCATTTGAAAATACTTTCCTCTTAAACAAAATGAGAAAGATTAGTTCATTCTTTTGCTGCTGAAATCTGGGAACAGCTTTAAAGTCCAATGAGCCCAAATTAACCTTGGCATGACATCTTCCTTGCTTTGGACCTCTATATGATTAGAACGTGAAAGGAACGGAATCAGCACTCTATCCATCACAAGTTCTACCAGTAGCTGATCACTCTTTCATTTGTGAAATTTAAGGACAAAAAGATACCTGCTCCACATTCAAACAGACAGACAATTTGTCTAGGTCTGTCCTGGAAACAGGGTTCTAATGAACAAATTGCATGTTACCTATTTTTCCTTATTCTGAAGGCATACCATGTGAAGAATCCTTGGAAAATGCAAAAAGCTAAGGAAGGATTAAACATCAAAATCTGTTCAATAAAACATACATTTAGAACCGTGCGGGTTTGACCTCCACCTCTGAGTGAAAGAATTCAAGGAAGAAGAATGCAGTCTCCTTTTCTTTCTCTATTCTCAGTAGTTTTTGAAATGCCAAACTCTATTTTTATACCACATTAAAGATGACACACAAAAAAAAAAAAGAGTATGAATGTGCACTGGAAACATTTGCTAACATATTAAAAATAAGTTATACAAACTTTTACTGAAGAGCATGTTACATGAAATGCATGTAACATTCTGCAAAGCTTTGCTAGTAATCTGGCCAAAAGGAAATGACACTTTATAAAGCTCCAAAAGCTGCGAATATTTACAAATCATTTTAACCAAGCAAGACTAATTACTATAATTTCTCTTTCAGAGTATTCATGAATATTCAAGGAAGGTATATTTTTCCCACTTTTTTAAAATAAATGAATAGTAACACACACAGAAGTGCATTATTTTTCAGAATGAACAAACAAATGAATGTAACAGCTAGAAAGTTTGACTTCTAAATACACTGAACTAAAAAAAGGTATGTCAGTCTTACCCACATTGTAAGAAGGCTCTAACTTACAAAGCAAATGATCATTTAGTTTAAACATAACAGGCTGACAAATTTTAACACCAAGCAACTTCTTTCTGTATTTCTGAAAGAGACTGTATTTTGTAATCTAAACTGCAAAAAAGTGCTGTGCTCTATATATACATCTCTTAGACTTTAAGGTCAGACGGAACCATCAGGATCATCTAATCGTGCATTCATTCCTTTATTCAAACATCAGTTCCCATTAAATACCACCCTTTTCCTCATCATTCAAGTGAACTGTCATGTTTTATTCCTCTATTTGCTGTAATGACACCGGACCCTCGCTAGAACGCGGGATTTGGGATCCATGTCAAGTACCGCGTTATAGTGGGGACCGTGTTAAAATGAAATACTGTGTACAGTAAATGTCATATCCATAAAGTATAGAAAACCTTAGAAAATAAACTCCTACTTGAAGGAAATAATAAACGAGAAAAAAAAAAGTGTTGCTTTATTAGAGATTTAAAGTAGACATTACAATAAACTAGTCTAGTTTTTCTTTAAAAAGTCAGTGAGTTGCTTTTGCTTCTTGCTGCTGTGCTGCTTCTGCTTAGCAAACTGCAAAAGACTACGTAGCTGCATAATTTTTATAGGCTCAACGTCTTGCGTCTCAAAGCAGTCTCTAAACTAACTGCGGTCGCAGTTGACGTTGGAACGACGCCCACTTCATCTTCCTTTTCTTATTCCACAGTGAAGGCCAATTCTTCAGCTTCTGGAATGTTGTTTGGTCGTACTGCCTGAAGAATTTGGTCATCTGTTAGACTTTCAGCAATGGGATAAAATTCTCCTGCTTCATCGTCGCCTCTTATCCAGGACTCGATATTTTGTGGCAGAACAGTTACTCTGAGCCCGGACAGTTGCTGGCACAGCTCCTGCATCCACTCCATGTCTGTTCTTCCAACTTCCTCCTCTGTAAATCCCTCGAAGTCGAATTCCTCGTCAGACTGTGATCTGCTTTCTTCATTTTCTTCCAGGAGCGGGTGGCCAAACGACTCTCTCAGTCCCACCATCCAACAGTGGTTTATTGTTTCAGCACGTAATAAATTCCAGGAATCGCTGCCAATGTAAAAGAAGGCTTTTATAGTCAACTTCTTCAGAAAATTGGTGTCAGACAACTTGCTTTCTATCATTTGTTGTACGAAGTTCCGTCGATAGTGCTGCTTAAAAATGGCGATAACACCTTGATCAAGCGGCTGGATTTTGGAAGTCGTGTTTTTAGGTAAGTATTAAACCTGTATTTTACCATCACGGATTCTGAGTCTTTCTGCTGGAGGATGTGCTGGAGAGTTGTTTAGCAAAAGAAGGTCTTTTCTTCTAAGCATTTTGCCCGAAGAGAAAAATTCAGTGAAGAACCATTGTTCAAAAATCTCTCTTGTCATCCAGGAATTTTTGGAGTTCTTGTACAAAAACGGCAGGCAATTCACATTTATGTGATGAAAGCACCAAGGCATGCGAGACTTTCCAATGCACAATGGTTTTAATTTATGCTTGCCTGTTGCATTCACACAAAACAATAAAGTAAGGCGATCTTTTGCCTGTTTATATCCTTCTTTCTTACGTTCATCTATTCTGACAGCCAGGGTTTTATCGGGCAACATTTTATAATAAATTCCTGTTTCGTCTGCATTGTAAACCTGTTCCTCCGAAAAAAGAAAAGGAGTACTTGTGGCACCTTAGAGACTAACCAATTTATTTGAGCATGAGCTTTCGTGAGCTACAGCTCACTTCATCGGATGCATACGTGGAAACTGCAGAAGACATTATATACACACAGAGACCAGCAGGAGAGTGAGTTTGTGTGGGGAGGGGCGGAGGGTAAGAAAACCTGGATTTGTGCTGGAAATGGCCCAACTTGATGATCACTTTAGATAAGCTATTACCAGCAGGACAGTGGGGTGGGAGGAGGTATTGTTTCATGGTCTCTGTGTGTATCTAATGTCTCCTGCAGTTTCCACGGTATGCATCCGATGAAGTGAGCTGAAGCTCATGAAAGCTCATGCTCAAATAAATTGGTTAGTCTCTAAAGGTGCCACAAGTACTCCTTTTCTTTTTGCGAAGACAGACTAACATGGCTGTTACTCTGAAACCTGTTCCTCCGAGTAACCCTCTGCCTGTAAAATTTCCCTCAGCTTCGCAGGGTACGATTGTGTTTCGTTGTCATCAGAAGAGCGATTTTCTCCCGAAACTGCAATCTGAGAGATTCAGTGTCTTTTCTGAAATCGCCATAGCCAACGCGAACTCGCCTTAAAATTGCTGAATTCGACATTATGTTCCCGGTCGAATTTTTCCACTTGCATGGCTATAAGCGGACCAGAGATTGGAATGCCTTTCTGCTGTTCTTGCACAAACCACATGTACACTGCAGAATCAAGAACGGCATCATTCGCTAAATGGGCTCGTTTTCTTTGAAGGCCATGCTCTTCATCCAGGTTATGAATGTAAGTTCCGAGCTTGTCAGCATTCTTTAGCCATCCACGAAAGGCGGACTCATTAATGCCAATATCGCGGCTAATCTTTGCCTGGGTTTCGCCATTTCTAAGTCGTTGGATAGCGTCCAATTTCTCCTGCATCGAGTAAGCCTTCCTTTTGCCCGACATTTTTGACATCTTTCTAAAGATAACTACTGTAACCTGTAAATTTTTATTACATTACATTTGTATGGCATTCTAGGCCTACAGCAATCATCTTAGAGCTTGTCTACACTACCATGTGGGGTCAATCTAAGATAAGCAACTTCAGCTACGTGAATAGCTGATGCTCTCCCGGTGACTGCGCTTGCGCTCCTCATTCTGGTGGAGTACTAGAGTGGACAGGAGAGCGCTCAGTGGTTGATTTATCGTGTCTATACTCAAAAAAATTGTACTTTACAGTACTTAAATTTGGGATCCATGGCCGCAACCACGTTATGTCCGAATTTGAGTTATGTAGACGCACGTTCTAGCGAGGGTCCAGTGTTCTTCACTTTTAAATTACAGATCAAAATGTGTTTGACCAGCTGGTAACATTTACTATACCATTATATATACACAGTCAGTAGTGTGTTAATGTAAATCTGAAGGATGAGACACTTATCACACAAAAATTGAGTTAATAGCTTCCAAGAAAACCTTAACACTCTTCCTGTGCATATGCATTAAAACAGAATGTTTGGATGTTATCCATTCAAACAAAAATATGAACTGGGATATCTGATTACCAGGGGTGGTGGTGCTAGGGTTTTGTTGATTAGTTTATTCTTTAAGTATTCTTAATTTAGGAGCATGTACAACTTGGCCGTAGCATTTTGTGGTAGACAGGCAGATTTTTCAACTTAACTACCTCCTGTCCACGATTTATCACAATCCTGCACAGAACTTGCTTTATGACTTTTTGGGGGTGGGGGAAGGGAAGAGGTGGCATGATTATTCTTAGGGCATGTGCAACTCCCCCCTCCCCCATCTCCCAATTTAATACATTAAAAAGTGGTAGTGGCTAGAAGATTATCCCAAAATTTAAGCTTTTTCTGTTGTTTAAAATGAACTAATCTGCTTCTCTTCGGTTTCATAGTTGCCAGCATTTTAAAATTTTATTCAAAGGACAATTATTTAAGGTAAACTGAAGTTCTAGTATGCCCCGTTTCCCAGGTGACTGTGTTCACATTATGGTGAATTTTAAACTATTTCCTGTCTGTTCTTCCAATTTTTTGACTATAGAATCCAGAGTAGCCAGCATTATTAACTTAAATTCTCAAAATATCTACCCCATTGCCCTTTACCAAACTTACAGAAACCAATGTCTGCCAGATATATTCAATAAAAATAGTATGAGGTAGCTATTTTATCACAGCAAATTTAATTTGTGTTATTTCTGATTCCCTTTCTTCCAGCCCCTATTTATCCCCTTTCTTTCCTTCTATGCCTAACACAATCAATCAATCTCCACACTATATCTACTGTTTCTTTCTTCTGTACTCTCTCAGATAAGATGCATCCCCTTACACTTATTCTTTCTTTCTCATATTTGCTTTATCCTCTGTTAGTCATACTTACTCTCTTCCAAGTTACACTCTCTTCTACTCCTCTCATCCTTCTTCTGTTCTGTTTGCTTTGCTCCCACCTTTCTTTCTGTCTTGTTCTCTGCTCAGTCTGTCCTCAAGTCCACTAGACAATACCATCTCTCAATATACTGTGCCAGGACTCTTTTTCCAGATCCTACAACAGCTCCACAGAAGAGCCAGTTCTGTTGCCGGCAGCTAGCCGGGGGGGAACTTGCTGTCAGAGGACTAATGCCATCAGCAGCACCACAAGTAACACTACTTCTCACATCCAAACATGATCATGAATCCACTCTAAGCTCAAAAGATGGTTTCACAGGCTCACACGACCATTGTTGGGCATGACTGGATTGGGTGAAATGTAGATAACTGTTTCTTTTAAACGGACACTCACTATCACCAATTCTCTCCACTCGTAAGCAGCTTTATGCTTTCAAGGATACAGGGTTTTTTTTCATTTCAGAGATAACTTGAAATTAGCCTTAACATTTACAAGGCCCCCCAAATTTGGGGACCTGAGGATGGAGAAGGGAGAGCGTGTGAGCATGGCCACAGGCTTCATGGACCCTCAGGTCCCTCTCTGGCAATATAGTCTAGCTCAGTGCTTCTCAACCAGGGGTACGTGTACCGCTCGGGGTATGTAGAGGTCTTCCAGGGGGTAAATCAACTCATCTAGACCTTTACAACAGGCTACACAAAAACCACTAGCAAAGTCACTACAAACTAAAATTTCATAAAGACAATTATTTGTTTATACTGTTCTATATACTATACACTGAAATGTAAGTACAATATTTACAAAACAATTGTTTTATAATTATATGGTAAAAATGAGAAAGTAAACCATTTTTCAGTAGTAACATGCTGTGACACTGTTGTATTTTTATGTCTGATTTTGTAAGCAAGTAGTTTTTAAAAGTGAGATGAAACTTTGTGATAGGCAACTCTAATCAGACTCCTGAAAGGGGTACAGTAGTCTGAAAAGGTTGAGAGTCACTGAGGAGCCAGGAGTACCACACTTTGTTTGCCACAGACTTCTGTCTTCTGTGGCATATAACCTTTCTGTCTCCTTTCCCCCCCCATCTGTGAATTGAAGAGATACTATTTAAGTAAGTACCTCACAAAAATTAACAAATACACAGAAGTTTGAAGATGTAAAAAAGTATTGTTAGGACCCAATCTGCTTTATTTTCCCTATAGGATCGTAGGACTGAAAGGGACCTCAAGAGGTCTTCTGGTCCAGTCCTCTGCACTCATGACAGGATTAAGTATTACCTAGACCATCCCTGACAGGTGTTTGTCTAGCCTGCTCTTAAAAATCTCTAATTACAGAGATTCCACAACCTCCCTAGGCAATTTATTCCAGTGTTTAACTCTGCAAGTCTTTATATAGTTAAACTCACATGCATTTAAGGATGCACATGCGCCTTTGGAAGAATTTTTGTCCATACAAATATGCAAAGATTACATGGCAATTTAAGTGTTGACTGAATATAATCCAAGATTTAACCAAGGTGCAGCAGACAGATAAATACCACATTTCACCAGTCAGTGAACAAGATAAAGCTAATATGAAAATTCACTTTTGCTATATACAGCATACATGAATTTCAGGCCCTTCTCTCCAGTTTGAATAAAAAAAATAACATTTACACAACACCAAGATGCATTTATTACTTCCATAAGCAATGTAATTGCTACAACAGTAATGTGTGTGTGTGCATGCAAATAAAATATGAAAAAATGAAGATATTGTACAGCAAAAGGAACCATGGGCCAGACTGAAATCTCAGTTACAATAAATTACAAGCAAAGTAACTCCTTTGAAGTCATTATGTATTATTACACCAAAAAGAGTGTAACAATTTACACCTTGGTGGTTGTCTAAGCAGAGGGACAAAGACAGAATGACTAGAGATAAAACCATCTTCTTGCTCCTATACCAGTATCTCACAAGGTCCAGGACAAACAACACTATGGGTATTGTGTGGAAGCTTGTTCTATCACTAGCCATTCTGTACCTGTTTGGTAACAAGGTAGCTCAACCTTCAGGACTCTGAGTCCTACACCTTAATTTCAATTAAAACAAGTGAAAAAATACAAACAGAAGGCATCTACAAAGGAAGGTCAGAAGATGGATGCAGATCAATTTAAAAGGCAAAATACACGGAATTCTTTGAACTACTTAATCTATGACAGCAATTGCAGAACAAATCCAAGTAACATATAGTAAACGTACGGATCTGCTTACCAAGACATATTTTTTTTTATATATATATATATAAAAAACAAGAATTAGTTCATGGTATAACAGGCCAGTAATAAAAGTAGCTCTTCAATGTGCTCAAGCCCAGCAAATATAGTTTACACTTCATGTTTTCTTACCTGATTTGCTTCAATGAAACAGGCATTTTGATTTGCTGATAATAATCTGGATATTTTTTCTTGGAAGGCAAATGGAAAAAGGGTTCTGATATAAGCTGACCCTGGTTATTTCGGCAGTTTCTAACCGTATCATAAAGCTGATAAAGAGGGTTAGAAGTATCCATAAAGGAAGTGATGCTCTCTGCTTCAGACTCTCCTTCTTCATAACGGGCAGCAGCTGTAAAAAAGAAAGAAGGAAGTAGAGAAACCAATGGGCAAGCACATAAAGCTCTGTTGTTTTGACTGTTTGACTTTAAAAATAATAAATGAGGTAATGCCTGACCCACAAGTGGGGGAATTTACTCACTTTTTAATACTCCGCTTTATAATTTTGGGAGGGATATCATATGCTATCTGCTGCTTCTGGATGACCAGGTAATAAAATACACATCTGATCCATTGGATTAGGACATTCAAAAGCAGTCAGGCGTGATGCTGGCTGCACCACTCGCTTGTGTACCGCTGGCTATGAAACTGATGTCTCTTAACCATGTCAGCCCAAAGAGCCACTGGCTCAGAGGAACTTTGACTTGGCAAGCAGATTGCGTGCTTTACCAGGTGCAGACCTCATGCCTTTAACACTGTCAGATGGGATTACTGTAATGTGCTGTACCTGAGAATACAGACTAAGACCATTCAAACACAAACTGGTGAAGAAATTAGCTGTCTGCTTATTTAATAACCAAGCCAACAACATTAAATTACAATTGGAGAATTGTATTATTTGTCATCATGCTACAGGGTTGCATTCTGTACTTTTCTAAACGGAAATGACTGCACACATGAGTGAAGGAGAGTAAGAACACACACTGGAGTGTTACAAAATAGCCTGGACAGGAGCAATCCACTGTTGGTGAGGCATAATATCTGTTGCATATAAGAAAGATGCTGAAGGAATTCTTTAAGGAAAGGAGGAATAATCCTTCAAATAACATAGGAAATATTTATGAACCCAATTAAAGGAGGTTACAAACCCCTTGTGCTGCAAGCATACATTAAAATCTTTAGAAACGCTAGAAAGTGAGATAATTTGCAAAATCTATGAATATCTAATAACATGGTGTGGACAACATGGCACTCCTCTTACACATCCCTGGACATTCATGAGCATAAAGGGACTTGATTACTTTCCCCATGGGAATATATATATATTATTTTTTAACTGAGGTGTCCCATGAGAAAATACTAATGGACTACAGGAACAATTTTTTGGGTTATCCTAAGAATTTAAACATATAATAATCAGTTCCAATAGAGAGTTTTCCATGTGTGAGCCTGTATATATATCTTCAACACTTAATGTTAGAGCACTCATGTTTGTGAAATAATCACAACACATTCTTTCTCTCTCAAACTACATAAATCCAAGCAGCTGGTTTTTAAACGTGATGATTACTCAAAAAGGGACACACACACCCCCCCAAGGATGCTATTTACTTTTTCAAAAGCCCTAGAACTAATATAAACAATGACATTTTATCAAATATAGCTTATTCTTGGATTGAACTGATGATTTACATATTAAGATTTGACGTTCACATGGATATGGAAATGTGCATAATGGAGACAGAATGAGAAATCTGCAGTAGTTTTTATTTTCTGTGTATATAGGTACTTACTTAAACCTTGAATAATAAAGAAATTTGCAAGCCTCAAAATCCTGTGAAGTAGGGGAACTGAAGCTCAAAGTTAACAAGCACATTTTCAGAAAATAGTCACTAATTTTAGAGATATGCTCTAGCTCCACCAGCAATCATAGGCTTGATGTAAGAATCACTTGGAGAAGTTCTGACCTGTGTCATGCAGGGGGTATCCTTGGGTTGAGTGCTGTAGCTAGAAATCATAACAGTCCCTTCTAGCCTTAAAAATTTACAGAACTGTGAACGTTGTGTGCATTGATTTAAGGGCGCTCAATGTGAGACAGCTTGTGCCTGATTTCAGATGTGCCAAGGATCTACAACTGAAAGTTTTGTTGTTTAACCTTAGGCAAGTCACTTACAAACAGTGGTTAGAACAGTTGGGAACAGAATTCACTACAAGAGTAGAAATTAGTAAACAGAGGCTGGGATTTTCATATGTGCTTAAGGGAGTTAGTTTAAGTGATTAAATTCAAAATAAATCTATATATTTATGGTGTTGAGAAATGTTCTCTTAAGTTTCTTCTTAAATTATCACACCTGGACTGAAGAGCTTATTCTAATAAAGGTACCACAAAGGAAGCAACAAAGACTACATAAAGTCTGAGGGTTGTCCAACTTAGGATTCACTTATGCCACTTCCCTTTGATTAGTACCTAAACTTATGATCCATAACATGTTTTATAATGGTATTTCCCCCTCTCCCCAAATCTATAAACTTCAGGACTAAGACTCATGAAAGTGATACTAGAAAGTAATTAGGGGTGTCAAGCAATTAAAAAAATGTATCATGATTAACTGTGCAATAAAAAAATTAATCATGATTAATTGCATGATTAATTGCACTGTTAATAACAGAAAATCATTTATTTAAATATTTTTGGATGTTGTCTAGATTTTCAAATATATTGATTTCATTCACAACACAGAATACAAAGTGTACAGTGCTCACTTTAGATTTATTTTTGATTACAAGTATTTGCACTGTAAAAAAAACAAAAGAAATAATACTTTTCAATTCACCTAATACAAGTACTGTAGTTCAATCTCTTTATCATGAAAGTTGAACTTACAAATGTAGAATTATGTACAAAAAAACTTCATTCAAAAATACAACAATGTAAAATTTTAGAGCCTGCAAGTCCGTTCATTCCTACTTCTTGTTTGTGTAAACGATTGGCTGAACAAGTTCATTTACATTTGCAGGTGATAACGCTACCCACTTCTTGTTTACAATGTCACCTGAAAGTGAGAACAAGTGTTGGCATGGCACTGTTGTAGCTGGCGTCGCAAGATATTTTCATGCCAGATGAGCTAAAGACTCATATGTCCCTTCATGCTTCAACCACCATTCCAGGGGACATGGGTCCATGCTGATGACAGGTTCTGTTCTATAAGAATCCAAAGCAGTGCGGCCCGACGTATGTTCATTTTCACTATCTGAGTCAGATGCCACCAGCAGAAGGCTGATTTTCTTTTTTGGTGGTTCGGATTCCATAGTTTCCGCATTGGAGTCTGACTCTTAAAGACTTCTGAAAGCATGCTCCACACCTCGTCCCTCTCAGATTTTGGAAGGCACTTCAGATTCTTAAACCTTGGGTCGAGTGCTGTAGCTATCTTTAGAAATCTCACATTGGTATCTTCTTTGTGTTTTGTGAAATCTGCCATGAAAGTGTTCTTAAAATGAATAAAGTGTGCTGGGTCATCATCCGAGACTGCTATAACTTCAAATATGTGGCAGAATGCGGGTAAAACAGACCTGGGGACATACAATTCTCCCCCAAGGAGCTCAGTCACAAATTTAATTTACACATTTTTTTAAATGAGCATCATCAGCATGGAAGCATGTCCTCTGGAATGGTGGCCGAAGCCTGAAGGGGCATACGAACGTTTAGCATATCTGGCAAATAAAGACCTTGCAATGCCAGCTACCATGCAAATGCCTGTTCTCACTTTCTGATGACACTGTAAATAAGAAGAGGGCAACATTATCTCCTGTAAATGTAAACAAACCTGTTTGTCTTAGCGATTGGCTGAACAAGAAGTAGGACTGAGTGGACTTGTAGGCTCTGAAGTTTTACACTGTTTTGTTTTTGAGTGCAGTTATGTAACAACAACAACAACAACAAAAATCTACATTTGTAAATTGCACTTTCACGACAAAAGATTGCACTACACTTGTATGAGGTGAATTGAAAAATACTATTTCTTTTGTTTATCATTTTTACAGTGCATATATTTGTAATAAAAAATAATATACACTAATTTCAATTACAACACAGAATACAATATATATAAAATGTAGAAAAACATCCAAAATATGAGATAAATTTCATTTGGTATTCTATTGTTTAACAGTGAAATTAAAACTGCAATTAATCACGATTAATATTTTTTAGTTAATTGTGTAAGTTAACTACGATTAATTGACAGCCCTACAAAAAATATATATTTAGTGCAGGAAAATAGCGTGAGACACTAGAACATGAACCATAAGGAGAAGATGTGTGTGTACAAAATCACTAAACCTACAAAACATCTAAATAACTGTAATTTAATTGTACCAGACAGACATAAAAACTAGATCCTTACATACTTTTGTACAGTTAAAAGTTATCATCATCAAAGCAGACTCCTGATCCCCAAACTGTAGTTTGAATGAAAGCTTGGTAGGAGTCCCATTGGATCAGTGACACAAAAGACAGTCCTCTAATGGTCATATCAAGTTTCCAGCAGACATTGTCATTACGGTTAAGCATAGCCTGACCATGTTTCAGCTTTCTATCCCATTTAAGCAAAGAGATATTAAACAAATTATAAGTCAGTAGACAGCCAGGTCATATGACACACTAGTGTTATCTTTCCTTTCCAATCTGAAACTGATGGTCCACAGGAGTGTTCAGCTGCATGACAACTCCCAGACTACTCAGACACAAGGGAGTGGGAGGGCACACCTTTGTAGCTATGCAGTGGCTTCAAAGAAACGCTCACTACTACGGTGGAACAGACACCTAAAGCAGTCTACCCAATCCCACCTTTGGGAAATAATGGCAACAGACCTAACAATGAATATTTATAGCACTAACCTGTGCAGCTAAAAGTTTTAAAACTAAAACACTCCTCTCCAGTATCCACCCTTTAATAATAACCAGGGTAATAACTGCAAATGATTCAGAGGACATTGGCAGGTGAAATCAAGCACACAATTTACATTTGTAAAATTAACTTTTTGTAAAGCTAAGATGAGTAGTTATGTTTCCATTAATTTGTTTTAATTAAAATAAAAACATTAAAAAAAATTACCCTGCAATGTTTTAAACCCGAGATACTGTCACATTTTGCTGTGCATGAGCAACCATGCATAAAATGAAGAGTGAAACAGGCTGGTTCATTTTTATTCTCCAAATGGAGATAAATGCTTAAGTAAACTAATGACATAAATGGTAAAAGTGAATGAAAAAATTAGCAATATAAATCCAAAGAATTTTAAGTCTATCTGTAGCACAGATAAGAAAATTGTTCATTCTGTTCAACATTTTTTTAAATGCCAGTGGTCCTTTCTCTTTCCCCTTCACAGTCAGCAATTAAATAGGTTGGCCGGTGAATGCTCTGCAAGAACATTTGGAAGGGGATATAGAAAGACTGTGACAAATTCTCACTAAGCATCTTCTGCAGAGTGTGACAGAAAGAACAGCCCAGCCCCTCCATCTAAAACGACTATAAGCCATGAGTTACTACGGACAGATATCACCCTTACCGTGTGGGCACAACAATAAAAATACAAAACAACCCCAAGTACTAATTAGACCTACTTGCCCTTAGGACACTAAACCACTTACTGGAAGGCTATAAAAAGCCTCTCAGAAAGGCCTGTTTCAGGTTCTTGGTAACATTTTATAAAATGTTTGTGTTGCGGGGTGGATAAATTCAGTGAATTTTAAAAAAATTAAAAATTGATTTTTATTTTAAATTAAATACATTTTTCTTTTAAAAATAAACCTACTTAAAATTAAAGTTGAAATTATGACAACCTATGTTAAGGTCTAAGCTTACTGTAATCTATTAAAACTGATTTGAATTATATAAAATAAATGAACTTCAAGCACTACATGTTTGCTGATGAAGTTTTAAAGAAAGTCAAACCAGTGAACTGGTGAAGTCACTGGCCAAGCCCCTACAACCAATGTTGTGCTAAAACAAGCTTTTGACAACAGTCTCTTCTGAAAGTGCAGAGAATATTTTTTTCATGTCAGTTTATTCAACTGGTTCGGAAGTTCAATGACGAGCTCATTCAAAGTTGAGAAACATAATGGGAATTAAAGCAGAGAAGCTTGTTTTTCCTCTTCCAGTGTATAATTAAAAATTAGGTGTGAGAGAAGATACAATCTATTAGTTCCAAAATCTTGAAGGACATCGGGGCTAAAACCCAATCATTTCAATTCACTAACTACAGATAATCTTTTGTTTAATAAATCAGTTAGTTTTAAATGCCAAACATGTTTTGATAAGAAAAAATTATGTAACCAGCACATTTAAGGTACTTTTATTTAACCAATAAAACCCCATTTTAAAATACTGTTTTTGTGCAGTTTTAATTGAATTTGTAAGGAAATTGGAATTCAGCTGGACACAAATCACAAGTGAAAAATTAATCATCAGTAAATAAGGAATGGGTCATTCACCATTTTCTAATATAAAAAACTGTAAAACTTAAGAAGCTGAATATATGTATGTTAAGCTACATAACTGCTTAAATAATGATACAGTGCTAAGTATTGAGAATCAGCTTCTCCAGGAAAACAATTAAAAAGTACAAATGCAAATGAAGAGTAAAATAGATTTATATCAAGGTTCCCTGCTTGCTGATATAAACCACTGATAGAAATCAATCTACCCTATTGTGTTATGTCAGAAAAAACAAGCTAATCTGGCATGTCCCATTTTCTTACTATTTTGATATTGACAATCATTTGACCAGATATCTTCTCTAGTCTAAAGACTTATAAAAAACCCCTTGATTTCTCAATAAAAGAATAATAATGTATTATATGTAAATATGTACGCTGGGTGTTCTGTACAACAATGAAATAAGAGGACCTCCAAACTAAAACCTAAAGAAAGAAAAAAAAGAGTAAGCACGGTAAAGGAAAGATGAAAAAAAGAAAAAGATTTACATAATATCACCACAGATATATGTCACGCTGACAGGTGCTTATAAATGCAGTATTAACAATAAATTTTGGTTCACGAAGACCACCTTATTTGGGTAGCATCAAAAGTGTCAGAGGCACTTCTAATAAAAGACCCTTGAAAAAGAGAAATTTTCACTTGTTTTTTAGAAGTGGGTAGAAATGGATTGAGATCAATGTCAAAGGGAAGCAGGTTTCGCAGCAAAAAATGTGTTCACCTAACATCCTAAAGTGAGACTGCAGATTGTTTAAAGTTAAGTGATGCCAGAACACAAACACCCATTAGGAAGAGGCTAAACTTGGAGATTATAATCAGTAATGCTCAATTTAGACAGTTGGTTTCATGTCTACACACCTGGCAAAACACAAGCCAGATGCAGAAAAGACTAAAACAACAAGTTACATACTATGTATGTACATACTATGTATCATACATCTGATGAAGTGAGCTGTAGCTCACGAAAGCTCATGCTCAAATAAATTGGTTAGTCTCTAAGGTGCCACAAGTACTCCTTTTCTTTATACTATTAAACAGTTTTTTTGTTTGTTTTCTAAATAAGGCACTGTCTGTTGTACATTTCATTCCACAACCACTTCTCCCTATCCTTGACAGGTGCAAACACTTAACATATTGCACTTTATGGCTGAAAACTTGAGTGCTCTTGAAAGTGGTATTGCTGATACGGAGTGACTGCAAATTGACAGAAAAAAAGACAACTTGATCTTTTTACTGGCCTTGAAAAATCCACTCACCCACACTGGGTACAAAGCTTTCCTACCAGAGTGTGTCTGACTTCTGCAACATCCACACTTTCATTTAAAGAAAAGATTATAGCTCCTACAATTGGGGGGGGGGGGGAACACCTTAAAAATGTGAACCAAATTAAGCTGATAATGCCACGCATCTCCCGAAGTCAGAAGACATACTTCCAGTGACACTGCTGCTGCTCAGACCTTTACTAAGCTGCAGCAGAGAGAACAAGGGTCTTTGTCAATGTGTGCTGCTTTTCAGAATCTTGCCAGGCAGTAGTGAAACTACAAAAATTAATCAAATTCACTTGGTGAGGGGGGCTCAGAAACAGAAACTGGGAGGAAGGTTCACTTGGGCCAAATGGGGAAGAACAGCAACTCCTTGCAGCAGCTAAAAGTCTAAGGGAGAGGTAGAATACAATACCCCTCATCACAGGAGGCTAGAGGAGATTGTAGGGTAGCAGTGGCCATTCACCCAACCTTGCAGCAGATAAGAAGTTCTGGGTTGGGAAGAATACAGAAAGGAAAATGAACATGTCTGCAATCAGAGTTCAGGGACAGCGTCCTGGTAAGAATCACAGCATGTCCCCTTTTCCCAGCAGTTGGGCATAGTTAGTGTCTCATCTGGCCACTGCTTCTTTAGGATGTTTCTTCTGTGTTTCATACCGGTGGTTTGGCTAACAGGTGTCTAGTAAAATGTCTTAGCTCTGCGTATGAATAGATGAGGATGAGGGGATGTGTGTGAGAGGACAGGTGGGAGAGACTGATTGGAAAGAAATAAAGTACTTTTGAAATAAGTCATATTTTAAAAGTTATTAATGAGATAGTTGATAACATGTTACAACTAACCACATTACACAACTGTTTTATTCTTTTAAATTGTGAGGGGAGGAAAAAAAGACATAAGAATTTTTACCGTGACTAGTAAGCTTAATCCTCAGGCTAGTAGAGAGTTGGTAAACTGTCTAAGTCCTGTCTTATTTTTATTTAAAAAAAAATACCCAGACATGTCCAATTTCACAGGAATAGCAAACAAAAACAAAACTCAGATAAAAGAAAACTGAGGAAACTGTTCTGGAACAGAGCACTGAGAAGGTTACTAGAAAAATTTGGAAAAAGGGTAATAAAAAAAATAAAGTGGCCTCCTTTGGGGAGATATATTTTAAAGGTCATGACCAATGTACATGGATTTAGTACAACTTTTTATGCTAATGTTAAGGTACTAAAAAAGGCTGATTATGAGAAAAGTAAAACGGGATGACTATATTAAAAGACGTTTGTTTACATGTTTTACGTTAATATTCACTTATTTGCAAGATTTTACAATTGTTTATTATATACTATTAGTAGATTTTTAAAAAATGTATAAATATCTAATATAGAGATGGGTGAGCTGCCATCATATCATTTAAAACACAAAGAGCCCTGCTGCTAAAGTTCTATGTAACCTTAAGAATTCTACCCGGCTATGTTAACGTAAGACCTACTATCTTTTGCTATCCTTTTAAGTAATAGCTGTGATTTCAGTGTTTATATTGATGCCAGAAGTTAGAATATGTAAGAGAAGATTGTCTAATCATTGTATTTAAGATCAACAGTAAAGCTTAATAAATAAAATAAAATAAAACATTTCACTAAGAATAAAGTTAGATGACCTGTGAACTTGTAAGAATCTACTTTTTTCTATTCAATACTAGAAGAGTATCCAATGTCTTTTCAAATTTAACACGATATAAAAACAAGCAGCACTTTTCCCAGTTTATAAAGCTTTCATGGATTGCAATGCAACAAAAATCAAAATCAAAGCAGGTAACTTATTTTGGCTTTCCTTCACTTGCCAACTGCACATTTCATCTACACTTCTAGCAACCAGTGACCAGCACTGATGAAATTGCATGTCATGCTTTGGAAACTATTCAAAATAATCTGGAATCAGCAGTGTCCAGAAAAGTAGCAAAGGAAGTATCATACAGACATCGTTCAGTAAATTTTAATAAACTGAAATTGGTACAAGTGAAGTATTAACTCCTACCAGCCAAAGCAGCATCCTCATCACTTTCTGATCCATATTGCAATGCCATGGTTATTGCAGATAAACGATCCCCTTGGACGGATCTTTTGTTACTTTAAAAGTAAAAAGAAAAGCAGTGTATGTATCAAACTACTGTTTAGTTATGTTCTGTGGATAATTGGTGGAATACGAAGGTCATGTTAGCAGTCCACAGAACCACCACCAGAAGAGCAGACAGGACTAACCCAAGAAAGATGGTAAGTTAGCACAGGACAATGGCCCATGATATCATCTATTTTATAAAGTGCTCCACCAAGTTAAAAAGTTGGAGAACTACTGCAATGGGGAAGTTAAAGCTTAGTCTGCCCAACTCTGCCCTACTCTTAATATTTACCGTTCATAATGAAAAACAGTTCAAGATGAAGAATCAAAAAGCACCCACCAAGGCATGATTTTCTTGTTACTTTGTGGGAGTGACAAGAGGCCATTGATCGTGTTTAATATACTAGGCCACAGAACTCCTGAGTGATGGACAGGGCAGAATACCCCACATAATCGTGACAACTGATTGAGTCTCCTGGAACAGTATTTCAAATGCATCCCTTTTCCTTTAAGGCTTTTCTCCTCCATTTTGCCTCTTCTTGTTCTTTAGTTTTACATGTTTAAAAATTATTTTAAAATTATTTTAAAATATTTGTGAGTTGAAATACATATCTTTGATACTTCTAACATGACTAGTTTTGTAATGAAATATAAAATGTTGCTCTTTGGAGCATTTCCAAGGAAATAAATGTTAAATTTTGTTAAATTTGTATCATAGTTGATGTAAGTAAAACACTAAAAATAATAAAGAACAATATAGAGTAAATAATCTATTAAACTATGCTATTTGGGAAGTTGGGATTATTAAATCTGATATTTTAATTATTGTGTACCTAGGTCATTAAGCTTGAAAGTTCACTTAAAAAACACACCTCAAATTTCAGAAAAAAGCTTTGACTGTAACAGTTCCAAATGACCAAAATAAATAAATAAAAAATAAACTAACTGGATGGCATCCACACCAAAACAGACAATTTACTTACCGGTAATATTTGTTAGTAGAATTTCTCTCATCACCAACACTGCCTTTACCTTGTGAGGAAGGACCTGTCAGTTTGGAAGCAGCCAAATTTGATGGAGTCCTTTAAGAAGAAGAAACAATGCAGAGAAAGGGAGAAAAAGAGAAAGTCGCCTTAGACGCAAGAAGAGATGCAACTAGAATGTAGCTCTTTCACAGAGTAATCTTGAAAAGGGCTCAGAGAAGGCACAAAAAATGTTATGTTGCTAAATGTAAAGTGATACACTTGGGATAAATAATACCCAAGTTAATCATAATGTAAATGATGCTGAATTTGTTTATAAAGGTAAAAGAAAAGGTTCTAGCAATATTGATAGAAACCCTATTTAAATTCTCAGCCCAACATACTGCAGCAATAAAGATGTTTAACAGGATATTACTAAAAATTGAGAGGTTAACAATACAAAGCCAAGCCTATTGTGTTATCACTTAATAAAGCATATTAAATTGTGTTGTGGAAACTGTTGTATATTGGTCATATTGTCTGAAGAAAGACAGATAAGTGCACTGCAAAGGGGCAATTTATGATGATGAACAGAATGAAGGATGTGCATCTGGATAGAGTCACAAAATTGGGATTATTCTTGACATGATGATTAGAGTATTTAAATTAGCAAAGAGTTATTATAAAGTTAAGCTTTTTAAAACTAAGAGGAAAAATAGGCTAGAATAATTTAAGGAGGTTTTTTGCTAAAAACAGTGTAAAGTGAAAGACTCCCAGATGAGGTGGAAGAATTAAGAAGTCATGGATTTTAAAAAAAAACCTAGATGACCCATCTGGAGTTTAATAAGTTAAAAGGGATCTGAAATAGCAGGTCTGTGCTTAACAGCAGCCAATAGCAGTCTTCAGGACAGCAGGAAGGACTTTTTTCTAATTAAACTTTTCTCTCCTTCAAATTGACTATGAGGAGTCTGGGGAATTTTATTTTTGTTTAAGAGTGGGGGTTTTTTGGCCTGCTTGAGGCAAAACACTTTTTAAAAAGAATTTTTTAACAGGTATAGAAATCAAGATGAGAGCTATCAAATTATTCTGGACATGAAGTCAACTTGTGGCCCTACACAACAACATAGAAGTTTCACAGACAAGGTAAAATATTAAAAGAACCTTACAGAATAAGATAACTAAGGGATAGAGAAAGGATTGGCAGTACTAGAGAGAGGAATTCAACTAACAAATACTAATATAATTGTTTGTCAGCCATCTTCACACAAAAAGTGTTACGGTTAAGATACAGTCACAGCCTCAAAATTAAGTACAGTACCCAACCTTGGAAGGTCCTGATTCCCCCTTTACTCCTAATGAAGTCAGTGAGTCACAATTTAGGCCCTGATCCTGAAAATCCTTAAACATAGATGTAGACCGAGATCAGTAGGTCTACATCTATGGAACTACACACTTGCTAGGTTTCTGCGGTGTCAGGGCTTAAATGAGCTATAGTAGACTTTAGAGAGGACACGGCCTGCGCCGCTTCCAGCAGCTCCCATTGGCCTGGAGCAGCGAACCGCGGCCACTGGGACCTGCGATCGGACGAACCTGCGGATGCGGCAGGTAAACAAACAAATAATGTTTCTAGAATTATTCCTGCACATGAATCCCTCTGCCAATTTTTGTGATTTTACAAATCACATTTTCTTGTTTTGTAAAATTTTTCCTCCCTGCTGTTGTTGTATGAAAGATTTATGCAAACAGGGGAAACTGACTGATTAAACAGAAGACACAGTAAAAATTGACTATACACTTGAAGTACTGACAAAAGCACCAAGTAAACTGTAAAAAGTGTATAGTTCTCTAATCTCTTTAATTTATACTAATCTTAGGTGATATTTATAACAGAAGGTAAAACATTTAAGACAAATATTTAAGTTAACTGAATACCTTTAATGTAAGGATGTTTGTGGAGTTCTCTATCCTATTACAAAAACAGCTTCAGAAGAGGAGAGATTTATTTCGGAAAAGGATACATACTCCAAGTAGGTCCTTTGCAAAATATCTAAAGAACTTCCCTTTCTGCCAAGGAAGTTGTTAACTCTTGTGCTCATTTGGAAGATGTCACTTAGCTTTTCTGATAGAGAATATAATTCACCCTGGTAAGTATTTAATACCAGTTTTGAGAACTGCCAATGATATCAAGTGAAACTTATGAGAGATCTGGATCTGTCTAGATATTTCTGAGATAAGAAATGTGCATAAAATATCCAGATTGATATTTTGAAGAGTGAGGATTTGGGTGGGAGGAAAAAGCTTTTTCCAATTAATGTGATTTCAGGAAGGAAATAACAGGGCCTGAAAAAAAAAAAAATCTCAACACCTATTTGTTCAAGACCAACCCCTATAGCCCAAATGACAAAAACCTGCACTACCCCCTCTCCCACAAGCCATATCCATTTAATTTACATTTCCAAAACTTCACTCCAACCCCAACAAGTCAATTCTGTCCCTACCCACACACAATTTTGCTCCCTATTACAATTAAAATAGATTTTCACATACAAAGAGTGTTACTAAATCCTGGGGTTTTCTTCAAATGATTGCTAGACACCTGAATTAATGAATTTTGGGCTGTTTCTCTGCTCCCTCCCAATAAATATTTTGGGCTCGGGCTGTTTCTCTGCTCCCTCCCAATAAATATTTTGGGCTCATGCAAAAAATGAATCCTTGGTCCCCCTAATTCTTTGCAGGCCTCCAGGATACATCAGAGGCCCTTGGCCATCCAGCAACTCTTATGAAGAAGGGCACGCTCACCTAGATCCTCAAAATGTATTTGACCTCAGGGGGAGTCAGATGCCTAAATATCTTTGAGGATCTGAGCCTGTGCTCCTTGTTCCAGCTTTTCTGTTTCTACCTGTTAAACACATAGAATAGAAGCTGGCTCAAACTTAACTTTAGGGGCTCCTACAGGCTCTCTATATTTCAGTGCCAAATATATCTTAACAGTAGGAATATATCACTTATACAGTATATTTCAGCAGTTACCTTCAAAAATCTATTTCAATGGTCTATAAGATTTAAAGCAACAACAAGCAAGTTAATTTTATCTATCATTTCCTGTTTTTGTTTTTTTGGGGGCAAAATTAAGAAACTAAATATCAGTAAATACATGTAAACCAGACCTCAAACAGCACTTTTTTGTGTGTTTGTTTTTTACTTGCAGTACCTGATTCGAAGACTTGACTTGGCCAGTTCATTATGTTCAATTTCAGCCTTTTTCATATTAAATATTTTTTTAATAGCATTTGCATCCTGTTAATTGAAATAAGAATACTCCATTTTAGAAAAATGAGACTGAGTCAAGGATTTACTCTAATTCTATAGATATAAATATGCAGATTTAAAATAGTGTTTAAAAGAACAAAAGTTAGGGTTATATATTTTCTTGATAGAGAGTGAAGTTGACCAGTGTCAGAAGTCTATAGCAAAATCTAACTTGAAAAGAGACTTTCAATGGTTAAATAAAAGGGAATAAAATGGTGGCTAGTGTCTATGGCACTTCTTTGCAACATCCTTAAAAGAAAATCTCCACGACTTTCGCACGCACAACAACAATACATTAGAATGAGTGGGTTTGTCTGTCTTCTCTGCACTGGAAGATGATTGGTCTCATAGCTAGCCTGCCTTAGCATTCTATCCATCTCTACTCTTATACCAATAGATTTTACCCTTAGAATAGAACATATATGTAGTGCCCTTCATTTCAAAAGTTAAAAGATATGCAGGAATCACTTCACCACTGAAATTCACTCACTTTTAGGTACAGGAAGGAGGTAGGTAGAAAATATGCACACAACATGTTGGTCAATTGAGAGAGAAAAGGAAGTGGTGAGGAAGAGATGAAAAGTGAGTTTTGGCCATATGATGCATGCATACTCTTACAAAAAATGGAATAGGATCTTTAATATCCATGCAAAGGAGCAGGACCTCCATCTTTCAGGCTTTATGCTGCAGACCTCCCTACACTAAACTGCGCAGTCTGTGATAATGAACAGTCAAGTGCCATGATTTGAATTTGTAATGCCAGGAATTCTAGGCATTTCTAACCTAATAGCCAGTGAGCCATCCTCTATTCCTATAAGACACCAGGCTGATTCATGTCCCATTTGAAGTAAAATTGGAAGAGAGAAATGTATAGCTGGCAAACAGAACAGTCAACAAGGAAAGAATATGAGTTTCAAACTTCTAATAGGGAACTACTAACAATAAAAGGAATAGAAATTAGTTGACAATATCCTTTTTAATATTTTGAGATAAATTAGAAATGCTTTAGAACCTTATAACACAAAATACCATTTTAATAACTTAAAAATATGTAATACAATAAATAAAGATTGAAACCCTGACTTAATTGTCAAAAAAAAAAATCTGAAAATAACCTTGAATACTTGAGATCCAGGCTCATTATAGGTTTTGGCATTCTTTGCTAAAAGATCTATATCCTTGGCCATTGCATGAATGCTTTTATAACTTCCATTCTGCAGAACAAAAAACAGAACAGTTTACTCTTTAGATAAAAACTGATCCTTTTTATCCTGTCACATGAAGAAAAAAAATGCAAAACACTGGAAAGTAAAAGGTAAGTTCACATTGAAAAAAGACATTTCTTTATGCAGCATATAAACAAACAAAGAATTCATTGGCAAAAAAGGAAAGAAAATCATAGAGACGATACAAATATAAAAGTTATTTTTTCTGTGACAGGTCCCACAAACTAAATGAACAATGCACTGACTCCAAAATGATTTTAAGCAAACTTTAAAACACATCATTTGGATTACCATTTTAACTCATCTCTATCCTCCACTTCAAGTTCAGAATGCATTAGCAGTCAGTATTTCACAAAATTCTGGAATTAGAGACTAATACTTCATTTTAAAAATTAGATTTGAATGATTTCAGGTTGTAGAAATCACCAAATTTCTAGCTCTAGGAGTTCAAGGTAACAGCTAGCTAAAACCAAATAAGAATAGGAAAGGGTGAGTGGGACAAAGCAAGATGGTAATGAGAATGACACTAATCTAAACTTCAATATCTCAATTTGCCCTGGCCAGAAATGACTACTTTATACTAGTACATGGCCAAGAAATCACAGTACCTGGCATTTCATTCAGATCAACAATTATGGTTTAAGACACTGAACCTTAAACTGTGACTACCTTTGGCACACTAGTCCAGGACTGACTATAGCCAGTCCTGAACCTCAGAGCAGCATAGTTTTCAGTTTCTTAATTTACTGGTAAAAATTACACTTACTACTGATCTACATAAAATTTTGCTTCTAAACTTTAAAAACCTTATTTTTCCAAAATTACAATATACAGCTCATTAACATGATCATACCGTACCTGTATCCTCTGGGCAATAGTCTTAAGATCTATGGGCTCTTTAATTATTGCATAATAGTCAGGATATTGCTAGAAAACAAAAACGATATATCTATAGTTGTACACTGGCACATATAATTCACAAGGGAAACAATAAAAATCAGTATTAAATAAACACTTATATTTGATGGCCTATTACCAAAGGCAGCTAAGAAGACAGATTACCACCACAAAACAGCTGAAAGATTATGTACAAATTCAGCATTGCAACTTGATTAAGGTTTATTCTCTTAACCAAAATGGTTTAATTTCTCCATATCATTAAGATATACATTGCTCACATAACTAATATCGATTAACAACATCTGAAAGGGTTTATTTATATAGATTCACCAAACAAGTTAATGAATTCATTCAGAGACTAGATCCCTTACACTAAGATGAAATTTAAACTAAGTGGAGTTACACTGACTCTGAATTGAGCTGTAAATGACTTAAAAACAAAATTTAGATTAGTAAAAAGATTATTTTAGGGTTGATCCATAAACCCCATTCTACCAGCAGATAGCTGCTAAAACAAAAAGCAGCCCTTACAGCCAATTAAGAAAAATGAAATACTTCATCATTCCACCAAAGTGATATGAAAAAAACTATTTCCTCAGAAAGAAGCAATGATTTTATAACATGACCTTTATCTGATAATGCGTAACAACATTTTGATATTGATAGCTATTAGACATTATACACACACCTAATAGTTTGCTCTCAGTGTTAAAATGTTATAGTACATTATCTGATTAAACTGATAATGGCTTCTTCAGTAAACAGGCTAAGGGGGCGATTTCCACCACAAAGCAAAATGTTATGACTTGGTAGTGCATAAAGTATTTTTATTTATTTTTGTTCACTTGACCGTTAGTCTCACAGTCAGCCCACAGTATTAGTTATACCATTTTCCAGATACCAAACATAGAACACAAGTGATTTCATTTCACTACTCACCACTTTAGAGGGAAGCTTCTGAAACAGCTCACTTATAAGACGTCCTGATGGGTTGGTGGCTATGGCTACAGCTTCAAGCAGCTGTTCAAGAATCTCTTTCAAGTAGCTTGGAGAAGACTGGTACAGGAAATGAAGTTACAAAAAGCTTTGATGAGAAAGATTTCAATTTTATAAAAGCTTCTAATGGTCCCTGTAAAATATTTCAGTGTAAATGTATAAACGTTCTTTTTCAAGGAAAAGATGATGAAAACAGCAGCTATAAAGATGTGTGCAACTTTTCAAGACACAGTATTATGATTATGCATTTAGTAAGACACGTGAATAAGTCTGAATATCACATACACATTTCGTGCACAGATCTGTTTTTCAGAGTTAAATACAAATATGCATTGTAATGTCATGCAGTACTAACGGAGATTTGCAGGTGTAGCTCTAGCCTAAGTCCCTGGGTTAAGGCAGTAAAAAGAACAACAAGTCTGAGAATAACACCATGGTGTTCACCATACAGGTGTCTCATCTGAAAGTGTTCTCAGGGGGACCCAGGTTTACTTGCATGAGGCCTCAGATCATGCAAGTTACAGAGGTCATATTTATTATAAACTGATTAAAATGGAACCACATATACAATAGTTATATCACTGATCATCTTGTAACTATTTATTTCTTAAGAGTTCACTAATATATGCACAAACATATGCAAAGGTATAAATACTTACTTATTGAGTACTGAAACCATTACTGTTTTCTATGTATGTGTAAGAACCCTTAAACAGTATATCAGAACATAATCTAGTGACGCATGTCCCATCACCTGTTTTGGCTCAGCTTAATAACCACACATCGACCGATGTCCCTCCACAAACTGAGGTTAACCTTATTCTGAAAGTCCAGTTTTCACACACCTCTTAATTTCACCAGCAAACTATAAATGCAATGCTTCCTACTTACTACTTCAGATATTGCCCCTTGATTGTCATGCCTTTCATCCTCTTCCTCCTCCTCCTCAGTATCACCTTTCTGAACAAACTCATTCTTTGTGCGCATATACAAATCCCACAGTTTGCAGGCTGCTTTATATTCAGGAGAATCTGGCTGTGAGAATGAACCAAACAGCACGACGTTATTGCTAGTCAGTTATTTTAAAAGTGTTCTTAAAATTCTGAGCATTCTGAAGTGAAATATATTAAATAATAGAAAACAGCAATTACTGGCTGTGTAATTCTTCAACACAGTGATGTCAGGAATGGTAATGAATTAAAATAGATAGCCTCCACCACACTTAAGGACATTAGGTAATTTACTCTAGATTTGCAGTGAAGTTTGGATTTCTTTTATCCCCTCTCTGCCACAAGATATTGATTCTTTCAATGCAAGAAATACAGGAAAACATTCTATTTTTTAAGATTCTGAAACACACTTTTTACTTTTTAATTAAATTTTAGAAAAGAGGCTAACAAAATGATTTAAAGATAACTTTAATAAAACCCATTAACATCTAAAGTGTACCATTCATATCAGGGGCAGCAGAACCAGCGGGATGAGGGGAGCTAGTGCTGATCTATGTCCCTGGTCTCCTCCACATGTCTCACACAGCTCTCTAGCCCTGAGCTTCGGCTTGAACTGTCTCTGACTGAGCCCTGCCCCAGACACAAGCAACTTCTGACTGAGTCTAGGCCAAGGAGCATGTAGGAACCAGGGTGATTAGGCCGGGGCCAGGAGAAGCTACCCCCAGAAAGAGAGAGAGACCCCAATTTCCCTATTCTGCCCTGTTACTCGCTCTCTCTTCTCCTGCATTCAAAGTGAGCTTTGATCACCTCTGATTTAGTGCATAACTACTTTTTTTTTTAAACAGGGTATAATACTGCAGAGATTCCATATGAGTGTCCTGCACACCACTGATGCTTAGCAAACCACTTGTTTGCCACTTAGCTCTCCTGCTTGTTTCCAGCTGAGAGAAGGAATTGATGGAAGCAAGAGATGAAATCATCCCACTAATTTTGCTCTTTTCTTTCAAAAAACAAAAAATATTATAAATTTGCTTTTCTGTATTTAACTTGATCATTCAGAATGACCAATTCATTGAATGGGAAGTGTATTGGTAAAATACTTTAAATATGTTCGTCCTTTACTTGCCTGCTCAGTACTGAGTTCAGGATTCTACTTGTGCTCTTTAATGTTTTTCCCCAAAGGAAAACACACATTACATGAGACACCTAAAAAGTCATACTTTCCTAATATTTTTCCATGGAAGAAATTGTTGTAGTTGGGCAAGAATGCTACAGGGTTATGAAAGAGAGAGGAGGCGGCATATTAGGTAATCTCTGTATTAAGATCTGGTCCACACTACAGGAAAGTTTTGGAACCACTGTAGTACTGGAACAGATGTATATTATCATAGTGGTCTCTTACATATGAAACTGGCTGTATCTTCTAAAAGCACCCAGACCTGCTATTGTCAGAATATATGAATTTGGGCCTTTAAATGAAGCTTCCTCACCTTATAGTAAGCCTTTGCATTGTTAAATAGTAGCTGAAAGTCAGCAGTCAGTAGGTTCACATCATCATACTCCTCCATTTTTAGTTTCTGTTGGATTTTCATTAAATCAATAGGCTGAGAAACCACTTCATAGTAGTCTGGCTGATTTCTGTTGTAACAATAAGTAAAGGCATCAGAGTTTGAGCACTGAAAGCGAACCCTACAGTATTTAACTCTGCACAAATTTAAGAGTAATGCAGAAACGTTTCTAGTATGTTTTTGCTACAACTTAAATAGCTCAAATTTACAAACAACCTTAATATAAATGAATTAGCACATATTTTAAAATTTATCTTAAATCTATAAAAAAATTACAGACAGAAATAGTTCTCTCTCTTCACCTATTCCATTCCCAAGAGTCAGTTCTGGGTTGTTCCCTAGGATATATGTTATTATTTTACTCCTCCACCTTTGGAGACAATTTTACAGCCAAACAGATCTCAACGTCAGGAAGGCTTTATATTCAATGTTTCATATAAAATCAAACGTTTACTTTTCTGCCTGAACACAGGCACTTGTGTCACAGTTCAAAGGGGCATGCTATCAAACATAAAGATCAAAAGACTAATGCAAGCTTGTTGCATATTTAATGCACGAGTTTTGCAACTTTTACACAGATGAGCTATTTCTCAAAATCCATTTGTTCCAGGACTAGCTCTCATACCTAAGATTGTTCCCAATCAAGGCCACATCCTCACCTTCGTTTTGGTGCTCTAATGAAAAGCTCACATAAGAGCCTGCCCTGTTCATCTTTGTAATCTCTGATTGTGTTGTACAGTTCATGGCACACAGCAATCTAAAAGGCAAGAACAATCCAGTAAGACAATGGAAATGCTAAGGAGGCAACAAATTGAGGGTATGTCTGCACTTGAAATGCTACAGTGTAGAAACTACCTATGCCAACAGGAGCAGTTCTCCTGTCAACGTAGGTAATCCACTTCCCCAAGAAACAGTAGTTAGGCCAATGGAAGAATTCTGTCTGCACAAGGGCTTAGGTTGGCATAGCTACGTCTCTCAGGGGTGTGGATTTATGCCCAAGCCTTGGTTAGGGTAGGAAGGTGGGGGGAGGGGAGTGTCACGCCATAAGTTGCTCTACAGTGGGGATATTAAACACCCAGCCCGTTTGATGTATTAATATAGTACTATGGCATACCCAGATTTGTGTATTTTTTCTTTTTTAAAGGGAGTTTTCTAGCCCTCATGGTTGCAAAGAAAACTTCCCAAATGTAAACCAACACAGTGTTGACTACAGACTCAAGAAGACACCAGAAACAATAAATAAGGAAATGTGGACTCCAATGTCTCACAGTTAATCTCTCTTAGGCTAACTAATGTCTAAGGATGGCACTTCAAATGTCAGCATTTACTATTTCTTTGCTGATCATTTTAGCAGATGGAAGGAGGATGGGGAGGAAGTGAAAGCCATAAGGTATAGAAATCCGGAACTGCTACAAGGAAGTAAATACAATGGGAAGATAAGACAAGAAATACAAAGACAGTGAAGAAAAAAAGAAAAGCAGCTGAAGGAGAATGAGTAAGGAAGAGAAAAAGGACATCAACTGGGATGGTCCTAATGATGAACATATTTTCATGGGTCAGGGATGAATAAGGTGCTGAACAAATAATAGAACTTTAGGTACTACGTAGAAAGACAATATTCTGTCTTTTGCTCTTTGTGCAAATCTTGTATTGACATCAGTGGGAGAACTAGTGTGGACTGAAGGAGATACGTAGTCCTAAATTTATTCCCCAGCCCACACACCATAATTAAAAGTGTAACTCAGACATCTCCACAGAATGAGTTTGATATCCATGTTCTACAGCCAGTGTAGAATCAGTGCTGCTGGGCTCAGGAGGAAGTCGTAACTTGCCCACGTCATTCAAAATTAGCGCTTAGGCCAGGCAAGTGCACAATATACCAAAGGAAACAGAAGCTGTTCCTCGGGGCTCCCTAGAAACGTAGAACGCTGTCCCATGGGGGAAAGCCTGGAAGAAGACTTTGCAACTCCAGAAAACATCCATAGAACACTAAGTTATACCCATATCTTAAATATTCTCACTAAATATAATTTTTTCTTTTGCAAATGTTTGCGTATAGTGATTTCAAAAGGTATTCCACATTTGGATTTATGCAATAACACAGAAGGGGTTACAATGGTACTTACAGGATCTACAGTTGGGAGATTTGAAAGTCTCCTCCTTTTCCTGCTTGGGCCTGGTATATTTGTTGAATGGTGACCATCATCAAAATCTCCTCCACTGATGCTGCTGGAAGGAGAAGTAGCCCTTCGTCTCTTGGAACCCATGGAATCCAACTTCTTCTATAATAAAGAAAGATGTTCTTAAACTTATGGCTTTGCATCCAATCTCTCTGATGAGAGTGAGCATTAAACTTGCAGTTCTTTAGGATGTATGTATTCAAGATGGTTCACTGAGATTTAGTTATGTATTATTACCTCACGAAATCATATAGCTAAAACACTGCTTATGTCGTTGATAGTTTACCTGATAATCCAATCTATCGTTGAGTTTTATACTGCCATGCATCACCATACCATCAGAGTGACTTGGACTCTTATAGGGTGATGAAAATGTATGTATCTAACAACACTTACCATTATCCTTTCTTAAATCACCCATCAATGCTTGTGACTTGTCACTCCATACATGATAATAAAACAAGAACTTTTGTCATGGCAGATGAACTAGTTCAAACAAGAGATAATTTGGTGATTCTGATTGACAAGTACTCCACCCCACACCCAAAAGCAAAAAACAAACAACCCTGTTGATGTAATTAAGAGTCTGCACTGACAAGTAAAAACCACAACTACTGCTTAATATCTAGTCATGGGATCACACCAAAAGGGGTTTGGGCTGTAACCTGGTTACATTTTGCTATGTTCTCAAGCCCTTCCATTCTCTCTCCAATGCTAAAATCAGTGTGGATTGGATGACTCAAGTAACTGGCAATGTAAGATTTCAGAGTAACAGCCGTGTTAGTCTGTATTTGCAAAAAGAAAAGGAGTACTTGTGGCACCTTAGAGACTAACCAATTTATTTGAGCATAAGCTTTCGTGAGCTACAGCTCACTTCATCGGATGCATACTGTGGAAAATACAGAAGATGTTTTTATACACACAGACCATGAAAAAATGGGTGTTTATCACTACAAAAGGTTTTCTCAACGGGGGGGGGGAGTGCGGGGGAAACACGACACCTGGATTTGTGCTGGAAATGGCCCACCTTGATTATCATACACATTGTAAGGAGAGTGATCACTTTAGATAAGCTATTACCAGAAGAAGAGTGGGGTGGGGGGAGAGAAAACCTTTTGTAGTGATAAACACCCATTTTTTCATGGTCTGTATGTATAAACATCTTCTGTATTTTCCACAGTATGCATCCGATGAAGTGAGCTGTAGCTCACGAAAGCTTATGCTCAAATAAATTGGTTAGTCTCTAAGGTGCCACAAGTACTCCTTTTCTTTTTGACAATGTAAGAGTGTCTGTCTCCTCTTGGCCATGGGTTTGAATTTACTAATGTAAATAGTGACTGAAATTAATAACCATCCAACAACTACTGAGTGGTTTATGAAACAAGCTGGTGGACCTAGCGCAATTTCTAGTGGCAAGGGATCAGTACCACAAAGATTCCTCTCTACTGGCGCTATTGTTGGGAGTCTCAAAGACTAAAGACTGAATGCGTATAGAGACTCCCCAGATCTCCTCCCATTTTCTAATAGAATCAAGGCATTTTTTCTTGTATGTGTTGTTTTTAAATGGCACAGCAACCTGGCATAACTACATTAGGGTATCTCTTTCGTATTCTAGGAACAGAATTAATTACCTGCAAACACTTCAATAAGTTGAATGAATACAAGGGGGGATTCATTATGGCCAGGATAAAAAAAAAAAAAGGTCAAGGTAGGGGAGAAGGGAGAATGGTGCATATATGATCAATAATGTACCAGATTTACCAGAGTACAACCAGCACCTCGAAAAGCCAGTCTCCTCATAGTGTCTGTTGGCCAAGTTAAGATACTGGGAGAAGGTAAGGCTTTAAAAGTGTCAATTCAGCAATGGTGTTAGTACAGTCTAAACTGAAAGAGAAGAAAAAGGAGAGAAAAATAGAGGGGAAGGGTAAAAAGGAGAGAGTGGATCGACAGAGTTCAAGAAAAATAGTGAGGAGAGAGAGGAAAGGTAGGGGAGGAGAGGAACATATAGATTAGTATTTTTTGGATTTGTTCTTAACAAAAACAAACTTCCACATAGAGTATTTTTTCAGCACAAAAAATAAGACATTTTTCTGGATTTTTTTAAACAAACTGTTTGCTTTTTCCTAAAGGCCCTGCTGACACATCACAGATTTTACTGCCAGTCTGAATGTAAAAGAAGAGAGAACAACTGCAACACTGTAAACTGGTAGGAGTGGAGAAGCAGCACAGTGAATGTATAAATAAAAAAAAGTTTTAAGTTTCCAAAAAAGCAATAAGAGTCTTCAGCAATGGCCCACATCATCAAGAAACATCTTCAGAGGAGTTTTACGGCTCTCTTTACTGAACAGTAGCCTTCCTTACTAAACATTTAGCCCCTGTTCATAAAACTTCAGCCACATACCCTATTACATAATAAAGTTTACCAGTATAAGATTGTGCAACAAATACATCAGTTTGCTTGTTGAAAAACACTTCTATCAAAACCAAGCTTGAATATCAACCAGGATATAAAATATAAACCTGTATTTTGTTAACAGAATAGCTATACCTTATCAATGCCAGTTTCTCTTTTAAGACTGATTTTCTAACAAATCCCATCCACATATACAGAACTGTATAAAAAAAACAGAAAATAAAATTAGTCTTACCTATCTAGTATGCACTATTTTAGTGTTTGGAACCAGAACCAAAAGACATGGAAGATAACTTGTTAACCAAATGACAAATTTTTCCTATGTATTTTTACACCGCACATGCTCTTACAGAAGAAGTTTAAGAGCATATTAAGCATTAACTTTTAATACATACTTCATTTAAGTACCTCGGAGCTTTATCTCCCTGTGCAACTTAGGTTATGTAAACCCTATATCAAGGTTTGGACTCCATCATATACCCAAATTCAGTAAGAATCACCCATCAGATGTTTGACAGCTAGAAAACAATACCGAATAGCTGCCATAAAACTGATAACATTTCAGAGCCTGAACTGCATTAAAGATTCTCTAGATCGCTATGTTTTTGCACAATAATCAAGTTATTGATTGCAAAAGAATACCTTATAATTTAGTGGAGAAAGTGTAGAAAATATTGCTCTCTTCTTAATGAACTGATGTCTCATGGTGCCTCCTGGGGTACCAACAATCTCCCTACCTACAAACACTTTCACTCCTTGTGTGAAGTAGAGAAAGCCTTGAGAGCTATTCAGACATTCCCACAGGACCTGAGAACAGTGTCTCTGCAGCACTCACATAAAAAATTGCTTTAAATCTTGAACATTTTTCATAACCTTTACAGCCACTCTTAAAAAGTCAGATCTCTTATAATACCCTCTTCTACAGCTACTCACTGAGAGACCTCTCTTGTGACTCCTAAAACATGACAGGTCACTCATTGCCACATCTCCTGATGATATGTCAATAAACATTTTTCTGTTGTAATCTATTAAGGACCCACCAATATATAATGTTTAATCTCCTTGAAAGAGTCAAGCTTTTACACATATTCAAGGCAATTTACTTAAAACAAGCCAATTCGGTTTTAACAAGCATTTACCTTTCTGCGTGCCTTTAAAAATAACCAACCAGGAAAGATACACAGGTGTCAAGAAAAACTAATTGTTTGCACTGTGGGTATCCTCCACATGTCTGTAGAAATATTTCTCAGATAATGCCAAATGTCACAAAATGACAGAGGGAATATATCATACAATCTTTCTATATGATTACTGATAAATAAATCCTGAAACTGGCCTGAAACATATGAGGAAAAGTGGATGGAGGGAATGATGAACTCTAAAAGGATAAAGTTACCAAAGTTAAATGCACATGTTTATTTCTTCATTAATCTTTGAAGGGGTAATGGACAAGGGACAGATAATGTGACTGCTTATTTGATCAACTACTGGGTGTAATACAGGTCTGCTTCTACTTTAAATATTACTAAATGGTATATATACATTTTCTAGCAAATTTTGTGAGGCTCCTTTGGTAAGAAAGGAGGTTTTGGGGAGGATTGGGTCTATTTATGACCCTATAAATATAAATAAAATATTTGTATATAGCTACATACACATCTTCAAGTATTGTACAATCATTAACTATGCACCCAGTACTTCACAGGTAGAAAAACTGAGGGAAAGAGTATATATTACATCATTCTCTTTCTATATTTTGATTTGTAAAAATGTCATGCACATGGATTTGTCTATCATTCCTACCTACCCTGAGGTATGCTCCACCCTCTTAGTTGCAAGTTCTCTGGGACAGAAAGTCTTCTGTCTTTTCTTAGGAAAGGCTGAAATAATTCGGCATATTTAGTCTAGAGAAGAGATGGGTGGGGTGGTGAGGGACATGATCACAGTCTTCAAATATGTAAACGGTTGTTATAAAGAGAACTGTGATCAATTGTTCTCCATGTCCACCAAGGGCAGGACAAGAAGTAATCAGCTTAGTTTGCAGCAAGGTTGATTTAAGTTAGATATTAGGAAAACCTTTCTAGTTATAAAGTTAGTCAAGCACTGGAAAAGGTTACCAAGGGAGGCTGTGGAATCACCATCTCTGGAGGTTTTTAAGAACAGGTTGGACAGCACATGGTATAGGTTTATTTGGTCCTGCCTCAGCTTCCGGGGGCTGGACTTGATGACCTCTTGAAGGCCCTTCCACCCTTACATTTCTATGATACTTTCGGTACAAAAGGCCATGATCCTCGACTGGAGAACCTAGGTGTTATGAATAAAATAAGAGTAATGTGTTGGAGGTCAGAGTCAGGGCGTGGATGTCAGGACTCCTTGTGTCTTTTCCCAGCTCCGACAGCGACTCAACCAGTTGACTGCTTTGACAAGCCGCTTCCCCGCTCCATGCCTCAGTTTCCCCTAGGTGTAAAAGAGGGCTAACACCGCCAGCCTCACCGAAGGAGGATCAGTGCCCCTGGAGGCGAGGGGAAGCGGAGCTGGTGCCTCGACCGGGACAGGTGGCAGGGATGAGGATGGGAACAGGGGATCAGCAGCTCCCACGCCGCCGGAAGGGTCCGGGGCGGGCCCCGAGCAGGGCACCCCCACGCCGGGGGCGCTGTCTCCCCACCAGGAGCGCAGCGGCCACACAAAGAGAAGCGGCGGCCTCCTGGCTCCCGCAGCCCGGCTGCCCGCTCCGAGCCGCCAGGCCTGCAGCCAGCGCTTACCCAGCCGGCCCCGCTCCGCCTCCGACAGCCGCGGCCGCGCTTGCCCCCCGCCGCCCGCACCGCCGCCGCCGCCACCGCTGCTGCTGTTCCGGCCGCTCCTCCTCACTGCCGAGTCTGCCGCTGCTGCAAAGCCCGCCCAGCCGCCAAGCGAGCCCGCCAGCGCGACACAGCCCAAGCCGCGGGACCGGCCTGCTTTACGGCAGTGCCTCTTCACAGGCCCGGACTTCCCCTAGTCGCCGCAGCGGCCTCCACGTGGGGAGAGCGGGCCCGGAGCAGCCGCAGCCGCCGCCGCCATGAGGAGGCCCAGTGAGTGCGAGCGGGCGGACCAGGCGGCGGGGGCAGGCGATGGACAGAGCCGCTAGGCCCCACGGGCGGGGAGGGAGGCCGAGGGCGCTTCCCTGTCGCGATGGAGCCTGTGAGGAGCCGTCCGTGGGGTTGGGGATACGGTGACCAGACAGCGAGTGTGAAAAATCGGGGCAGGGGGTGGGGGGTAATAGGAGCCTATATAAGAAAAAGGCCCAAAGCTCGGGACTGTCCCTGTAAAATCAGGACATCTGGTCACCCTAGTTGGGGGGGCCCCCTCCGAGCTGCTGGGGGCGGGGGGGGTCAGCCTTGGTTTGCCCCCTCTCTTCTGTTCTCCTCCCAGCCTAGGGCTCCAGCCCTGGAATGTGCTTCTGAGGCCTCGCTGATCCTGCAAAGACTTGGGCCCGCGCTGGGCTCCGCTTAACTTCACGTGCTCACACGTGCCTACAGCCTTTCCAGGGTCGGGGCCAAGATGGGGATCTGTGCAGAGCTGAGCGAGACTTTTTCCAACGCATAATTTTGGGGGAAGGGTCAAAATATCCCCCTCCCCGCCCCCCAGTGCTGCGACACTATTCGCAAATTCGGACCCAATTCAACAAATAATTTAGGCCCAGGAAAAACGGAAGATTTTTGTTTTTAATAAAAAAGTCAAAACTTTTTGTTTCAACCTTTGGTTTCTAAAATTTTGTAGCGTTTTGTTTCAAAATGGTGTTTTAAATTCAGATTTGGCCAATTTAAAAAATAAAACACAACTAGAGTGAAAAACACCGGAAAGTGACTAAATTGAAACAAAAAGCTGGGACAAAAATTCGTTTTGAGTCAACTGAAGTATTTTTGGTCAATTTAATTTTGTTTGTGTGTGTTTTCAATTCAGCAGTTTGGGGGGGGGGGAATGATTTTGGTTCAAATCGATTTTTCTTCTGATTTTTCAGTTCTGTCCCTGAACCAAAAAAATTATTTGCCAAGCTCTGCATCTGTGGCTTCCACACTGGTGTTGCTCATAAGATTTGTATTTGGAAAGTGTATCCAGTCTGCCTGATGATAACCCATATTGATATTTTCAGAGTTGAAGAAGGCTAGTAAGCGCATGACCTGCCATAAACGATACAAAATCCAGAAAAAGGTAGGTCTCAATGCCAAATTTGCTATTAAGCTTTCATATTAAAGGAACACTTGGATATATTTCAGGCCTAATAATTATAGATTATGTAAATGCATAGTTTTCATGGTGTTTACAGTTTGAGCCAGTTGCTAGTTTTTAAAGTTCAGCTCTGAATCCAAATTTGGGTGGGGGTTTGATATAAAGTTTTGAGTGGAACCTATTTCTGTTTAAAGCATAACTAAATGTAGGTGCCCTAATGACCAAAATGCTTTTGGAGTGTGGTATTATTTCTGTTTAGCATTTATATTGCAGTAGTACTAGTAGCCAGCCAAGTTGAGGCCCAACTGTGAACCACCCATTCCATACATAACTTGTCATTTTGCTCATCAGTTTATCTAAGATATTTCTAATGCACTATGGCATCTAAGCACCTTGTATACAAATTAGGGTAGCAGTAGCTTGCCCAGAGCATCCTCATTACTCTGATATCAGCCATGCTTTTATTTTGTATTATTTCAAAGTTGTTGGTGTTTCTTCTGTTTGAATAAAGGGGCATAAAAATAGAAAATGAATGTTGCCTGACTGCAATGTGCATTGTAATGCTAATGCTGGATGCTAATACCACAGTGTAAAGAGAGTTCACACGTAAAAATTAGGGCTGTTGATTAATCGCAGTTAACTCATGTGATTAACTAAAAAAAATTAATCGCAGTTTTAATCATACTGTTAAACAGTAAAATACCAAGTGAAATGTATTAAATATTTTTGGATGTTTTTCTACATTTAATATATTGATTTCAGTTACAACACTGAATACAAAGTGTACAATACTCACTTTATATTATTTTTTATTACAAATATTTGCACTGTAAAAATGATAAAAGAAATAATAGTTTTCAATTAAACTAATACAGGTATTGTAGTGCAATCTCTTTATTGTGAAAGTGCAACTTGCAAATGTAGATTTTTGTTGTTGTTACATAACTGAACTCAAAAACAAAACAATGTAAAACTTTAGAGCCTCCAAGTCCACTCAGTCCTACTTCTTGTTCAGCCACGCGAAGAGAAACAAGTTTGTTTACATTTATTGGATAAAATGCTGCTCGCTTTTTATTTACAAAGTCACCTGAAAGTGAGAACAGGCATTCACATGGGACTTTTGTAGCTGGCATTGCAAGGTATTTATGTGCCAGGTATGCTAAACATTTGTATGCCCCTTCAAGGGTCTGCCACCATTCCAGAAGACATGCTTCCATGCTGATGACGCTCTTACAAAAATATTGCGTTAATTAAATTTGTGACTGAACTCCTTGGGGGGGAATTGTATATCTCCTGCTGTTTTATCTGTAGTCTGCGATATATTTCATGTTATACCCGTCTCGGATGATGACCCAGCACATGTTGTTTGTTTTAAGAACACTTTCACTGCAGATCTGACAAAACACAAAGAAGGTCTCAATGTGAGATTTCTAAAGATAGCTGCAGCACTCAATCCAAGGTTTAAGAATCTGAAGTGCCTTCCAAAATCTGAGAGGGACCTGGTGTGAAGAATGCTTTCAAAAGTCTTAAAAGAGCAACACTCCGATGCCGAAACTACAGAATCCAAACCACCAAAAAAGAAAATCAACCTTCTGATGGTAGCATCTAACTCAGATGATGAAAATGAACTTGTATCGGTCTGCTCTGCTTTGAATTTTTATCTAGCAGAACCCGTCATCAGCGTGGACCCATGTCCTCTGGAATGGTGGTTGAAGCATGAAGGGACATATGAATCTTTAGAGCATCTGACATGTAAATATCTTGTGACGCTGACTACAACAGTGCCATGTGAACGCCTGTTCTCACTTTCAGGTGACATTGTAAACAAGAAGAGGGCAGCATTAACTTCTGCAAATGTAAACAAACTTGTTTGTCTGAGCGATTGGCTGAACAAGAAGTAGGACAAAGTGGACTTGTAGGTTCTAAAGCAGGAGTGGCCATCCTGTGGCTCTGGAGCCACATGCAGCTCTTCAGAAGTTAATATGCGGCTCCATGTATAGGCACCGACTCTTGGGCTGGAGCTACAGGTGCCAACTTTCCAATGTGCCGGGGGTGCTCACTGCTCAACCCCTGGCTCTGCCACAGGCCCTGCCCCCACTCCACCCCTTCGCCCCCTCCTCCCCCGACTCCTACACATCACAAAACAGCTAATCGGGAGGGAGGGGGAGAGGTGCTGATCGGCGGGGCTGACGGTGGGCAGGGGGGAGCTGATGGGAGGGCTGCTGACATATTGCTGTGGCTCTTTGGAAATGTACATTGGTAAATTCTGGCTCCTTCTCAGGCTCAGGTTGGCCACCCCGTTCTAAAGTTTTACATTGTTTTTGTTCTTGAATGCAGGAGGTTTTTTTGTACATAATTCTACATTTGTAACTTCAGCTTTCATGATAAAGAAATTGCACTACAGTACTTGTACTAGGTGAATTGAAAAATACTATTTTATTTTTGTTTTTTACAGTGCAAATATTTGTAATAATAAATAAATATAGAGTGAGCCCTGTACACTTGGTATTCTGCGTTGTAATTCAAATCAATATATTTGAAAATGTAGAAAACATCCAAAAATATTTAAATAAATGGTATTCTATTATCGTTTAACAGTGCAATTAATCGCATGATAGCCCTAGTAAAAATTTTCTTTTTTAATGCCAAATACTTTGAAACAGAAAACCAGCAAACTGCTTTGAAATAATACAAAAACTAGGCAATACAGAACTTATTGTGAGTGGACATAGGGTTCAGCTGCAATGGGAAGTTGCTTTTAAATATAGGGAACAAATCTACATTGGCAGAGAGATGGCATAGATGACATAATAACTTAAGTCTTTGAATCTTTAACTTCTGCAGTTCAGGGTCTGCTTATTTAAGCACAGCTACCTGCTGATTCAGTCTGTAATTGAAAGCCCTTCACTCCAAACACAGAATATCTTTATAGACATAAATATGAAGGAAGGAGAAGTGTGACGGTCTCTGCATCAAACTGGGTTTGTGACTCCAGTTCCAGATTTTGTTTTTTCTTGCCCATAGGTTCGGGAGCACAGCAGAAAACTCAGGAAAGAGGCCAAGAAACGTGGGCACAAAAAGCCCAAGAAAGATCCAGGAATTCCCAATGCTGCACCTTTTAAGGAAGAGGTTCTTCGTGAAGCTGAGCAAAGGAAGCAAAGGGTAAAATACAGTTTATAATAGAATGAAGGGGTTATGTGCATATCCCCACTTCAGGAAAACTTGATATGTGTCATGCACTATAAATAGTCTTAATAGCCATCACTTGTATGATGAAATCCTCTGTACAGGCACCTAAATATGTGTGGGCAACATTAACACTGTCTGCTAATGTGACTACCCTGCCACAGAGGGACCATCACTGACATCATTTTGAAGGTGTCGAGTGCCGATGAGAAGCACAGTTGGGAAAGTAACTGAAATACTTCCCTAATGGATTGTATTTTCTAAATGGAAAATCTACCCTAAATTCTCAATTACTGAGGGACGATCTTCACTCATTGATATATTTGCTTTCCACAACCAACTCTCTATAACTTTTCATGAGTGAGGTACCTGAATACTTGGATGCTAGTATCTAAAGTGTATTGTTAAATTTATTCACATAAATTTGGGTTATTGCTGATTCTGTACTATATGTATCTTACGACTTTTAAAACAAACATTGTATCTGTGGATAATCTAAGCACTATACCCAGATGTACAAACTTTCTTTTCTTACCTACGTATTACATAATTTTGTAACATTAGCTTTAATAAAATTTTTATTTCTGTCTGTTTTGGCACCAAAGTATCTGAGTGCCTCCAAAAGTTTAATTGGCAGTAGTAATGTATCACCATTTCCATCAGGTAAAAGCACGAGTAGAAATAAGCTCCTACCAGCCAACCAGTTCCTTAAGCTCCCGCCCTTGATTTCTTAATAGTTCCAGACAAGTATCGGAGACAGATACACCAAGACTGAAAGGACCATGGAGACTGAACATCCCTTTTCCTTCAATGCGACCACTCTAGGTCAAGATTAAGACCTGAACCATACTCTTGAATGAAATCCTGGTCCTACTGATATTTTGCCATTGAATTCACTGCAAACAGGATTTCACTCCTTGTGTGGATAGAGAACTTAGCTTTCTAGGACTCTCAACCTGGCACCTTTCACTAGCATTAAAAACTGTGCAAAATATTCAAAGAATAATCCTAGGTGGCAATGTGTAGCACTTTTATAGTACTGCTCTTCATGTTTAAAGCACTTTACAAACAATCCTGATTGTAAGTGGGGAGGAATACTCTTTAGCTTATGAAATGTTGTTCTCTGTCTTGTTTTGTTGCAATTAGCTTGAAGAACTAAAACAAAAGCAGAAACTTGCTAGGCAGAAAGACCTTGAAAAGAAAAGAAAGCTACAAGCTAAAAAGAATGCTACCAAAGCAAATAAACATCCAGAGGAAAAGGTATGTATGTGTAGTATAATTCTTCTTTTTTCAAAGAGGCTAGTTGACTTGCAGCACAAGAGACAAACTTTCCATCCTCTCATAAGGCCGAATCCAGCACCCTTTTAAGTCTATGGCAGAATTCCCATTGCTTTTGACCAACAGTAAAAACCTGGTGTAGTGATAGATCTAGTGAGGACATGAAAGTTGTTATGCATTCCCTTTTAATCAAAGTATATATAGGGGTGTCAGGTTTACTGCTAACGTCAATTACAGCTTTCAGGAATATTGGTCTACATATTGCAAATATCACATCTCTCCTAGATCTGATTCCATTGAAGTTTATAGGAATGATAAATGTAATCCTCAAAGTATCATTTCTCTTAAGTAACATATATTCCCTGATTGTTGCTTTTTCATGCTATTAGAAATATTGCAGTGCTAGTTGCTTATATTGTGTAAAGACAATATTTTAATTTGTGGCTTCAGATTCTCTTCTCTCCTCCCACCCTCTTCATTCAGGAATCAACCACGAAACCAAAAGCAAAATCTAACAGTCTGCTGGATAAAAATTCAAATAAATCATTTTGCAGAGAACTTAAAAAGGTAGGAACTTTCAATAATTACTTTCTATATTTTGAGCAGCAACCCCAAAAAAATGATACTTTACTTTTCAGTTATTCAGTTAAAAGTTTTATATATATTGGACTTTGTTAGAGAATAATACACTTTTAGGGTCCCAGTGTTGTAAAGGTGCTGAGCACTCTCAACTCCCATTGAGGATGTTCAGCACTTTTGAGGACTATGCCCCTTGGGCTAAAGTCAAGGAGCATTTTATGAAAGTACTTCAGGATCATGTTCTTTATCATTAAACTCTCATTCCCAATTAACTGACATCTGCCTGCTTAAAGAAAAAGCTGAAGGGGCTTCACTTTTCTGTCCTGCAAGACAGAGGCCTACTGTACCCTTGTATTGTTAACACTGCTTTTGTGATGACAGGTTGATACTGACCCAAGTGTTAAAGAGAACTGACTGAGAAATCCAATGGGCTGTTGCCAAGAGGATGAAAAAAAATGAAAATTCTTTGATATTTGAGTTTTCTGTAAAACCCTTTTATCGTTTGAGATCACAACAGCAAAGATTTCCACACATATACTCTTCAAGATTGCCTGCTAGACCTTATTAAAAATTGAATAAAGCAAGTTTGATCAGTGCAGAAAATTGATCTGTTCTTGACCAACTGCTTTCCTCTTCATTACTGTAGAGGGAAAGAAAAATCACTCTGAAAACTCTGCCATACTGTCTTACAAATAATACAGATACAAAGAAAACAAAAGAATTTTTCAATGGGACGGCACCTTGCATATAATCAGTTTCACAGTTTTTTCCTTCTAAAGGAAGTCTGTTTTCCCTGTTTGCGTGGGTCTTTCATACAGGAGAGAAACACATTAAAAATGGGAAAATGCAATTGTAAAACCACAAAATTGGTAGAGGACTCAGGCCTTGTCTACACTACAAAGTTATGCCGCTTTAACTAAAACCACGGTTGCATGTCCACACTAGCTCCTTTTGTCGGCAGAGCACATCCACACTAACAGCTCTTGCATGGACACAGTGAGCAGTGCACTGTGGGTAGCTATCCCTCTGTGCAGCTGGCAGCAGGAAGGGTGTACAATGCCTCATGGGGCATGTACAGTGTCACATGATGTAGGTTTCTCAATCCCATCCTTCCAGGGGCATCCTAGTAGATTGTCAGCTGCTTTTTCAACTGAAGAGTGGGGAGAGGGAGAGGAGAGTGGTGTGTCTGGGGCAGGGGAGACAGCAGGCTGACAGACCTATCCTGAGGTAGGGGGAGGGGGATCAGCTCTGCTCAGCATAGCAGCCTCTCCCAAAGCAGCCTGCTCAGCTTGCCTGCCTGTGGTTCTGTGATTCCCTCCGAGTTCTCCCATTGCCTCCTCAGCTGTCAGGAGTGGTATCCTGAGCAGCTCCGGTGCTGAGGAATGTCAAAGCAGCACAGCAGTCAGTGTCATCTCTCCTCCACCCCTCCCGCCTGCCCCAGTGTTCCTAGTGCAGGGCAGAACTGGAGCATTCCACGCTAACTATTTGCTCTTTGTTCCCCAAAGGGAGCAGCATGCTCAACTCTCAGATACTTCCCAGAGCTTTGAAGGGGGGTGGGGGTGCATGCCAGTGCAGGACAGCAGAGATCAAAACAGTGAGCAGAGTGGTCAGGGCAGGCATGGTGGGATACTGGTGGAAGCAATGTCTACACTGACACTTTGTCGCTTTAACTTTGCCGCAGAAAACTTTGTCTCTCGTTGAGGTGGTTTTATTTTGTTGGCAAAGCAGCAGAGTTTTGCCGCCAAAAGTAGCTTTGTAGTGTGTACACCTCCCTTATTTTGTTGGCAAAACTTTGTAGTGTAGACAAGGCTTCAGACAAATTGAAACTACTTTTAATTAACTCTGGAATTAACTCAGAGTTAAGCTAATTGTGTCCCTTTAATTATTGAAACCTTGTTAGAACAGGCATCCTTGCTAACTTTTAACTGAAGGAGATTTGTTGGATTTAAAGATGACAAACTGTCTCAACCTTTACACCCAGATTTCTGCATTGTATGCTCTGTGTGGTGGTGTGTTTCTTCCTTGTACAATGCTAAGAGTTAAGGAGTCAAACAGTAACTAAATTTGTTTTCCTGTGTTGTCTTAAAATAAACCGCAAAAATGTAAGTTGACTTTTTATATAATAGAGAGCTCACTTACTGGTCATTCTTTAAAATGAAAATTTCACTGTAATGAGAGAACAGTACTGATGATTTCAGAGATGTTTCCTGTAATGCTGTTTTCTAATCCTGTGGCTGGGAACGTGTCTTCTCTATTCCATTTCAGGTGATTGAGGCTTCAGATATAGTCCTGCAGGTCTTAGATGCCAGAGATCCCCTGGGCTGTCGGTGCTCCCAGGTGGAGCAAATCATTACTCAGTCTGGAGGAAACAAAAAGCTATTATTGGTGTTAAACAAAATCGGTAAGTGAAACAATCTGTTTTGTGCAGATATTTAGTCACTCATAGGGTTCTGTGTTAGAATATGAGCTATGAGGAAGATATTAAGGCAGTCTGAGATATCACTGATGACTAAGATCCAACTCTGAGCTCGCTGTCTTGTTGAAGGGATTACACTTTCCTATTTTTGTATGTTCTCTCATCTCTTGCTATGTGACAAGATCCACACAAACAGGTGAAACTGACTACTGAATGTTTGTTTTTTAATGGTGCATCTGTTCACTTAATCAAGAGCAAAAAGATTCATTGTTAAGGATAGAGTAGCCTTCTCAGCTACTGTGTGGAACAAAAGCTCTTAAAACTATACATGATATTAAAGATTGAATCTTTAATGGCTGAAAACAGCAAGCAATTCTTTAGATCCCAAGCTAAGTAAATTCCATACAGTGACACTTGAGTTCATTAGAGTGAAAGGTCTGTATTCCTTTCCAGATCTGGTACCAAGGGAGAACTTGGAGAAATGGTTACATTATTTGAAGAATGAGTTTCCAACGGTTGCTTTTAAATCCTCAATGCAGCTGAAGGACAGAAGCGTGGTAAGAGCACTGCTGTCTCTCTCTTGTATAAGACTGAATCATATGTGTGTCGCTGGGTTGAAACATGATGAAAAGCAAGGACTCTTGACATGAAGATGAAGATTGCAAGATCCAACTCTGATTTCTCCCAGTTAAAATACAAAGTTTTACTTATCTCTGTGTTTTTATGGCCGACTGGCTGTGCTCCTGCAACTGATACTTTTGGCTTGGTGGAATAGTGATGAGCAGTCTTAGAACTTTTCTGCTTGGGCTGGGGAAACTTCACAGTTGTTGGTGAATTCTTGCTTCAGTACTGCACACTACTAATTATGACTAGAAAATTGCATTGAGGCAAGGCAACATACTAAGGATTTGTACTGAAAGACACACCCATCAATGGAATCCGCATTGAATGAATGAGGAAGTCCTGAAATCTAAGGTCTTGTCTACAGGAGACCATTGCACTGGTTTAAGTTTAATGTTTTTAAACCAATTTAGTTAAACTTATTTAAGCCTCTGAGTGAACACTTATTTCCATCCCAAGCCTGTACATTACTAAGAGTGGTATTTGGAATTATTTCATGAAGAGTTGGGGTAATGGAGGAGTCTCCTCCCCACTGCCCATCTCCCATTGGAGTATAATACACATCTTTTGATTCTTGCATGCATTAATTTAAGACCCTAATAATATTTGTGTAACATTTTTCATTAGAGAGACTTAAAGTGCTTTGCAAACGCACCCTAATCTTCACTGTGCCACAGTGAAATAGATAAGCATCATCTGCATGTTGAAAGTGCAGGAATTCAGGCACAGAGATTGTGGAGCCCTTAGATTAATAAACAATTGCTCATGCAAGTAGTCCCATTGAAATCAGTGGGATTACTTGAATGAATGCTCAGCAAAGTGAATAAGGGCTCCACCCCATTCTGGCTTTAAGTGACTTTCCCAACGTCATAAAGTGATACTTCAGCACAGCCAGGAATGGAAGCACAAGTCCCATTAATCAGTTCACATTGCTAGATGCATGGTCTCCTGTAACATTTTGAAGGACTGCCTTTCTTACTGCCCGTCAGGTCAGATGCACTTTAATTGGTATCTCATCAAGTCCCTTCTAATTGGAAGAAAGATGCTGTAAAGGCCATCCAATAGAAGGTATTAGTGGGTATATAGGAGTAAAATGTACATTTGGATTCATATTTAACATCCCAAACACATACAGTTAAAATGGGCCCATCCTATGTTTTTACCTTTTGAATTTTATAGCAGGAGAAGAAGCTCACAAAGAAAAGAGCTCGCATTGACTTGTCAAGAGGCAGCATGTGTTTTGGAAGTGAGTGTCTTTTGAAGCTTCTTCGAGATCACTGCAGGACTCAAGACACAGCCATTCAAGTTGGGGTGATAGGTAAGGTGTATTTTTTTTTTCTTCTCCTTACAAAGAAACTATGCAGTATAACACAAGCTGGGTGATATAACACAATCAGTGACTGCTTTCTCACATCTCAGGCTTTGAAATACTTTGGCCTTTCACTGAACATTCTTAGGTTTGACATGGGACTTGGTATAGCTGCACCCAGTGATGCCTCTTCCACTTCCTGCCCATCAGAGGTAGCTCTCCTATTTGTGTCTTAACATTAGTGACCAACTGATGATTGAATATGTGACCAGTCTGGCTATGGGAAGCACAAAAAATCTGACGCTAGTTAATGTACCAGATTGAGTGTTAAACCAAGTCATGTAGCTCTTCTCAACCAGCACTGCCTCTTTTTACACTTGATAGGTCCTTGCTGTAATTTTTTAATTTAATTGATGTCACTTTTCTTGTCCTTTTTATTACTAGAGTGAGAAATGAGGATATATACTTTGTCTGACTGTTACAATGAAGACTTCAGATCCAACTCTGATCTCACTCTGACTACATGTATTAAAGCCAGTAGTTCTGGTCTAATTTACATGGACTAGAGTTTCTTGTTTAACTATTTAAAGTATTTTTACCATTTGTTTGTGTTTTTCTTCAGGCTTCCCTAATGTGGGGAAGAGCAGTATAATCAATAGTCTGAAGGAGATGCGTGCCTGTAATGTGGGGCCAGTTAGAGGCGTTACCAAGTAAGTTTAGTTTGACACAATCATTGGTTTTGTAGTTATGTTCTGATTACGTACATTTCCTAGCTGTTTCAATTGGCTAGAGCATTCTCCACTGCCTGTTCTGATCAGTCAGTGTAACTGAGCACCGCTTCCTAAACAGCTGCTGCATTTCAGTGGTGGACAAAGTATGCCCCTATATGTAGTTTTTAAAGTGTAGTAGGATCTCTGTGTGAAAGGGTGAGCTCACTTCTTGGCGCCTCTTTGTGGCTGGGTGTGGTATAGCAACGCTATCCCTTAGCGTCTGCTGCCTCTGGCTGCTCCGCCTCTTGAGTGGCCTGGCCCTCTGGCCAGGTCACTTTCAAGTCTCTCCCTTTTTGGGGGGTAGTCCATAAACAAAAAGCAAGGAGAATTAACACAAACAAACAAGAGTTAGTAACAGAGGAAGGAACGCCTCCCTCTCAGGGTGTATCAGGATCAGGCCCTCCCCTCAGGGAGAGTCCTTCAGGCAGTGGATGTCAGGACAGATACTGTCTTCCTTCAGCCCTATCCTCAGGAGCTGAGAGTTGCAGCTCTGCTCTCTTCCCTGGGCTGCCCACAAGTGAGCTGTTCTGCTCCCTTTTAACTCTCCTCCAGCCTGTGCATCTCTTGCAAGTGTGGCTGACTGATCCCAGAGCAACTCCTTAACCCCTTGTTGCCCAGTGTGGAGTTTGTATACCCCATCACACTCGGGATTAAAGGCACTATATGCATTGTGAGTTGTTGTTAAAGAAAATTTGTTCTTGAAGAATCACATCTGAGCCTACTTTGCTGGGAGTCAAGATTTTTTCCATGCCACATCCCATTGGCAGTCCAAGGAGTTAATTGGAGTCTAACATCTTTTATTTTCAATTCTAGAATACTGTCAATTTTTGTATTAATTTTGAGATAAATGCCTTGTCTCTAGACACAACCAATGCTCCTAAATCTGATTTAAGACAGGGGCTTGTCCAGTGGCTGCTCTTGCAACTTATGAGTCCAAGGATAAGCTCTGATTATTTTATTGGGAAAGGTTAGACACTGTGCAGATTAAATAGGTGCCCCACCCAAGTCACTCTCAATGAATCACTTACACAGCCATGAATAGAACCTTGGGGTTTCAAGACCTTGCCTCTTCCTCTAATCACAAAGCTACTTTTCTTTAGGTTTCCAGCGTACACGAAGCACATGATGATGCATTGGAACTGACTTTGCATGAGGAGTTTGTATTCAATCCAACACTGAGCTTCATGTTTTGCTTTAGCAGATGTTTCGTGCTGGTTGATTTATGTTGACTTACTGACAGGATGCATTTCTTCTCTCAAAGGTGCATGCAGACGGTCCATATTGACAAACAAATCAAGATGATAGACAGCCCAAGCATCATCGCAGCTCCGTCCAACTCTGCTCTTGCTCTGGCTTTGAGGAGCACCACAGATATTGAAGAATCAGGAAAATTATTAGATGCAGTAAATGCTATTCTGAAGCACTGCAGTAAACAGCAAGTAAGTTCTTGCATGGCTCCGCTACCTTTCTTATCTCATCCTGATGCATCTAGGTCCTGCATACCTTTATTGCTCCAACAGAAGGTGATCTTGCTTTCTGGCCTGCAAGGTTAGCTTTTGTAACGCATGTGATCTACTGAAAGTCGAATGCATGAGGTCCCTCAGATGGGAAGCTTCATTGACACACAGAACCAACCTACTTGTGCTATATCTATGACACAAAATCTAACTCTTAATTTGGCAGACAGGTAAAATGCACCCAGATCCTCTCTGCCAGTTGCCTCTTTCCCAGTGACTCTTCTGACACAGTACATTTTTATAATTAATTTGATGGAATATAATTAACTTAGTCACATCGTTTTATTAGCAGAGTGAGAAATGAGGATAAACTCAGTGTCTTACTGTTACAGTGAAGACATCAGATCCAACTCTGATCTCATTCTGAATGTTCAATACTTTAAAGCCAATACCGATCTAATTCCCACTGAAGTCTACAGAGTTAGGTCTGTTTCCTGGGAGAGGTGAGAAAACTATACATGGATCAATTGGAAAAAGAACACTGATACCCCTTTCTGTGGCAGCTGCATTTGCTAATGGAGTAGCTACTCTTGCTCTGTAATGTGTGGTGCCAAAAGTAAAAGAAACAAAGGACTTCCCCAACCATATCTCCTCCTTCCTTCTCTTTCTGTACACGCCTTCTTAGTAGGAACTAGTCTTAAAACAATTTGATTTGTACTTTTATTCCTAAAATCATGAGAGAACTAAATGGACCAGATTCTTAATGAACCCTTGTCCATGTTGTTTTCTTGTTTCAGATGATGCTGTACTACAACATCCCAGACTTCAGAAACTCTGTGGAGTTTTTAACTTTACTTGCACAGAAAAGGGGAATGCTGAAAAAGGGAGGTATCCCTGACACAGAAAGTGCAGCTAAATTACTACTTTATGACTGGACAGGGTAAGGATCTTTTGTTTTTGTTTCAGTATATGAACCTCTTTCACACTAAAACCAATCATTTTACAACAGTGTCACCAGAAGCTTTGGCTACTAACAAATGACAGGAGAGGTTTAATTAAGTTGCTCTCTTCATCCTGCTTCAGCATACTGCACCGAAGGGGTCATTGGTTGAACTTGCTTGACAGCAGAGCTACAGAGTGGGATGGAGAATGAGCTGCTATTTAATTAATGTTTGGAACTGGCTTAAGAAAATGAGTCAAGGTCCCTGTGTACACGGATCTACAGCAAGTTTGCTGAACTCTGCCACAGCACAGTTTCAGCCCAGTTTTTCCATGGGAGTTTTGTCCTTCCTTTGAACCACTGAGTCCATATAGTCCTCTTCCATAGGTATGCAATGACAACAGAGGGCACTACTACCCTGAAATGGATCTTTACTGGCTCCATGTGCAGCAGATTACTGTCATGCCAGTGAAAAAGGTCCACAGTAATTATCTGCAATACATAGCAGTTTATTGAGAAGGAATTACACAAGTGGTAAAGGGTTATATTGAGCACACAACTCCTGTGTTAGACATTAAGAGCTATACATTCCTCTTAACGAGTCTCTTTCACAAACATACACAAACAGACCCTGTGCTAGCCTCATGCAGTTCCTGCTTGGCAAACAGAGAAGGTAGTTACCAATTTTATCAACAGCTTCTTCCCTCCTGGTCTGTTCTTCTCAGCCCTCTGGTCTGCCTCAGATTCCCTCGAGGCAAGGCCTTGGTTGTCTTGAGACCCCTCTGGTTCACAGTCCTACTCAAGCCCACGGAGCAGAGTTTTGGCTACTCTGTCTAGCTGCATTGCTTCTTCAAGTGTCAATTAAGGAATTACAGCCAACAGTAATTTACTTTGCTTGATTCTTATACTCTTTTTTTCCCCTCGAGTCACATGTCTTAAAAGCATGCCCAGTGGGCGTGTGGTTACTAATTTTTACCTAATTAGCGTTTTAGAAGGGGCTGGGTGTGGTAGTACTGAATGAAGATCACCCCATGTTTACTCACTCATCTATCATTCACTCTGGCTCTTTGCGTGATGTCCTTGCTGTAAGGTCACTAGAACCAGGTTGACCTTTGCTCCATGCTGGAACTTTATACATGTGATATTTACTTTTGCCAACCAGTAGGTTCAGTATCATTCATACATCCAGACTTTGTCAGTCCTTTATCAAATTTGCTTCTGCTTAAGGGGAACCTGCTCCCAGGATCCTCTGCAGCCATTCAGCCATGTTTAAGTCATGTCACGTTATGCTCACACCATTCATTCAGTATGGCCACACCAATTTGGCACCGTCCCAACAGCATGGATGGACCATTTGGTCTGTTTGGATTTATAGTTGTTCCCATATTGCTTAGAGTTTAGCTAAATAATAGTGTTGAGATTTTATAGCTAGTGGGCTGATGTGGTCTGCACTGACATGTCAGGAAAAACAGGTGTAATGCCTCTTTCCCCCTCTAGAGAGTGGCAAGAACTTAATATTGATATACAATATGTAAGATTATATAGTCAGAATTTTTCTGTTGAAGTTCACATGTAAGTAGTTACAAAAGTCTTATGTTGAGAAATGTGGGAAGAGAAATCACTTCTTGGGGTTTTTTTGTTTTGTTTTTTTAAACACTGAGGTGCCTTTAAACATGTTGCTGGTTTTAGTTAGTGGGTTGTCAAATCCATTTTAATTCCAGTATTTTCTTTGTCCAGCGCCAAAATTAGTTACCATTCATTGCTTCCTGCATCACGGAGTCTGTCACCACACCTCACCAAGGAGGTGGTAGCGGAAATGCAGCAGGGTTTTAACTTAGAGGAGCTGGCAAAGGATAATATGAACACTATTAAAGGTGAGACTCATCTTTGTACTGCACTACCACTGTTATGGTGGGTATGGTTTTAGCACACAGCTCTCAAATAAGAGCCCTGTTTTAGAGACACATGATGTAGCTGTAACCTGTATTGCACAGTCATTACTTGATCAGTCCTTTGTTTCTACTAATCTGCATGAAACTTTTTTTTTTTGAGTGCTTGAATCCTGCTTTCTTTATACAGCCCTTCCCCTCAAATTCCTTATTTTGCCAAGTAGTATTTTAACCAGAGTAAATCATATGCCGAAATCCAAAGCCTTCGCTACATAGCTGCCTTCTCTGTAGTATGTATTATGGGGAAAGTTGCTTCCTTGGAGAATTCCTTCTCACTGGCACTGTTTCTCTATGGATTTTTTTTTTTTTTTTTAAGGGGGTGGGGGTGGTGATATGTGGCTATCCTTGCCTGGCCCTGCCCTGAAAGACATAACCACCCTGTGAGTCCTCTGCATTCCCTGAAACTTCAGTCTGGGGCCCTTCTTATAAGCCTTACGGGTATGCAGTCCCCTCTTCAGGGCAGCTTCCAGTGCTGGTTCCAGAATTCATGTTCCTGTAAGATTGAAATAGCTGTGGTGTTTGCACCTCCTCTTCTAGACTGTCCATGTCTAATAATACACATATATAATGCTTCAGATTAAGATTGGGATGTATCCCCTTCATTATAAAATTCTAGAGTCTAGTGGCTAGAGTACAAGACATGGAATCAATTTTTTTTCCCAACTATGCTACTGATTCACTCCAGGTCCCTGGATAAATCATTTAATCTATCTGCTTGAATTTCTCCCATCTTGAAAAGAGGAGGAAATGGCGTAAGGTATTTTAACTACCAGAAACTGCCCATACAAATAGATTCTTAGTTTGTCAGACTGCTATATTGTTAACTGATTGGTGACCATAGCTGTATCCTAAGGTCAGTTCAGAACTTGGATCCTCACTGCCACACTTAAATTTTATTTTCTTTCCTGTGGGGGATGGGAAGTTGATTCACCCCTTGGGAAATGGATACCCATATATATCTGTTCATTACATCTAGGTCCATCTGTTAACGTTATTAACAGAGGTGTCCAATATTTTTCACAGCTGTAAAATATCCCAGTCTGGCAAGCAGTATTGTTTTCCAGTCTTCTGGCTTGACAAATGGGACAATAGAAGAGAATGAACTAACTGAGGGAATATCAGAACTGGAGAACATAGAAACAAGTGAAGAAGGGGAGGAATTAACTGAAGATGACCAGGACACCGATGAGGAAGAGGAACTCATTGAAGAGGCAAGATATAGCTGATAAAAACTAATCAGTATCATGGCTTGTAAATGGAGAGGGTATCCACTGTAGAGGTGGCAGGGGAAATCTCTCCCCCTGGAGAGTCGGTTAGCCTGATTACAAAAAGGGGAGAAATAGAGAACTTCATTGTTATGCTCAGGAAAGTGACTGCCTAAAAATGACACTATCTTACTCAGACCTGTGCCTTGTGTCTGAGTCCTGTCTTCATTTTAGTGTAAATTTTTATGGGTTTTTTTTTTTAAACCAATTGTGTCTTTACATCTGCAGCGGTAACAGCTCTGGAAAAGTGAGCTGGATTTTATTCTGGCTCATGCATCTGCCAAATTGTTAATTGTCAGCTGTGGAATTCTCAGAAGCACATCATGGTGCAGGAGCCAGATAGCATAAATTTGTGGCACTCAGTGAATCTGCTACAGAATCATTGAGCAACAAACTTGGAACTTCATAAAGTTTATTTTTGTAGTCACTTTTTAAAGCACTGAACAAAAGCTACTCAAAATGAATATAAAATTCTTCATCTTACTTCTAGCTCCACTCGTCACTTGAGGAAATCAAAACATTTTCTTTTAAGCAGTTCCTTCTCTGGTAAAGTCTCCAAACACATCTCTGCTTACACGGGGAGAATGAGTTTGGTGTGTTATCCCTGCGCCTTCCTGAAATACTGGTTTATGGCAGTTTATCTGGCTTTAAATTCAAAGCGTGGCCATGAAATGGTGCAACCTATAGCAGCTTTGGTGTGTTAAACCTTCCCATGCTGATAAGAAAGACAGGTTTTGTTAAAGTGCTCAAAATATAGGAAATCTGACCATATTGCACCTGACAAACAGTGGTTGAGCTGAAGTGTTCCTAAAACACAGTAAGAACTGATATGGGTTGGTGTTTATAAAGTAGAGTAACTAGGCAACTCTTTAATAAGTTGCAAGCTGTAATTCTGGAGCAAGTAGGTTTGATTTCCCAGCTCTGCTGTGCCAGTGTAGTATGCTAAAATATCCACCTGTGAATGTTTGAGCATGTAACAGATGGAAAAAATCCTATTCATCATTTCATTGGGAAAGAAGCTTACTACTTTTCCCTACTTGGTTTAAATGCTAATTCTCACAGTGTGACTGCAGTGATCCTTGCTGAACTGTAATGTCTAATAATTCTGCATATGTTACTTGCCTACCATGAAGAATTTACATCTAAATGTTTAAAAAGAAGCTGGGAGGTCAAAGGTGAAGCCCAGTAGGATTGAGCAGTGCACTGTAGCATAAGTTTTACTAGTTTGAGGATTGTTTTTTCTTTTAAAGATTCAGTGCCTTTGTGGTAATGGAGCTGGAAATGGTTAAAACAGCACATGCTTTAGCTGTACAGTCTATATAAAATATTTTTAAACACTTAATAAAACTCTTTGAAATGGGAATTGGAATCCATACACCTGCTGATCAGTCACTGAAACTATATAAGGAGTACCAGTTCTGTGGGAATGGTATATCTGCTATAGTAGTCTCCCTTATAAAGGGAAGTTTATTCTTACTGCTGACTGAATAAACTGATAGCAATAATACCTGTAACTTTGTTTTAGGAAAGCGACGTTCAGACAAGCAGCAAAACAAACCCTGCAAAGCTGAGTGTGGAAGATGAAAGCTTAGAAAAGCAACCAGCAGGTATGTATTTAAAGCCAGTGACTTAAGTAATAAATGCATCATTCTCTGTAGCAGTGGTAATCTAGTATTGATTTCAGTCTAACAGATTCTCTCTCCTGAAGGTGAACAGTCCCCTACTTTATCATTCAACTTGGATAAGACAGCCGATCAGGATGATGCTTATGATTTTAATACAGATTATGTGTAAAGACAGAAAAAATGCACTCAAAGGCCTAATTTTGAGAAGGGCATTGCCAACTTTTTAAGTAGCTACGTTGACCTCTTTCAGTCCTATGGACCTTGCTTGCAAGAGGCTGCTGCGAAGACCCAATATCTCTGCTGTGAAATATATAGAATACAACTTAACATTGTTTGTTTGAAAATCATGTGTTTCTAGAACTGTGTATACTTCAGCTTTGTAAATTTTGTAGTTCTCTAAACTTCTGTAAAAAGATTTTATTAAATGAATCTTAAGGACTAGGTAGCCTCTGAGTCTTATATGTGCTGTAGGAAAAAAGAGTGTTTCAGAAGAAGTTACAAAATGGAAAACAGTGAGTAACTATAAGATAAGTGTTAAAGTTGACACAGTATAAACTATGAAATTGCAGATATTGTTTTCACCTTCAGTCCATTCAGATCAAATGCCTACACTAGGAAGAATCTAATCCTTAGCAAAAGGGATCAAAGCTCTTTCAACCAAGGCAACTTCACAGTACAAAGTTGTATAGTAATTTACTATCAGATTAACCCACAGAATTTAGTCTTGACTACATAAAAACCTTCCTACACTAAAAAAGTCAAGCTACCAATAACTCTCTATTCATTTCACACAGAAAAATGTCTGTGCATGCTTAATACCTTCAGCTTGGTGCAAACTTGAAAGGGGATAAAATGCATATTCTGCCTTACATGACAAGAGGGAAAACCTCCTGCCTTTTGCTGAAGAAGAAAAAGAAACTGCTTGCTGCAGAAATAGATCGTAATAACACCTTAAGGAATGCTAAAAATTGACATTGTGTGTAACCTCTTGAATTACACTTACCAGCTGGGAGAAAAGGAGATGCACTTGCAAACCAGCTATGCTAGGACTCCAGCTGCTTGGCTCTGTCTAATTTAAAGGGCCAGGCTCAGAAAGGCATGCTGTGATATTTCCTTTAATAGGGCAGTGCTCCCCAGTGAGTTACTAGAAACCAGAGAATCACACAAGAAAGTGCTCCAGACAGAATAAGGGATAGTACCACTACCTCTGATATATTAAAAACAGGGTTATTACTAGCCTCAGCTTTGCCAGTTCTTGCTGTAATTTGATACTCCATCCAAATGGCAGGGGAAATAGTTAATCACTTGATATTACTTGTTTCAAGCTCTAGAAATTGACATGGTTCTAATTAATTCTCAGACATTTTGCATACTTTTCCTTTTTACAATTAATTGAAGTTCCAAGGAAATTAATTCCTTAAATTAAATGCAAAATCTACTGAAACAGACAAGTACCATTTTCAAGACCAGAATGAGTTTTATAGTCATCTGATGCTCAAAATTACTTGATTAACCTTAAATCATTTTATTTAACAAAGTTTAGTTTACACCACACATTTAAAAACAGTTTGTGTTGAGTGGCAATCACAAAAAAAATTCAGTGAAACAACACTGAGGAGTAGCCTTTGAAAAATATAGATTAAGTTCATACACAAAGGGTTAAATATAAATGGTGAGTGGGTCTTCATGCAAGAGAAAGTGCCTTTTATAAAGCTCCAGAGGATAAGGTAAGAAGAAGCTAGTAGCAGCTTTTGATTATGATAAATTGGTGTGCAAGATTTCTGTGTGGCTCTCACCCAGATAAACTGTTCCTAAGAATGAGACATCTATTTCTGTAGCTGACAAAATTATCAAACCTAGAACACTAGCACCGGACTGGAAGAATGTAATTAAAAAGGAATTACTTAACAAAAATGCTAGTTCATGGAGGTGTTTTTCCACTCTTCATAGTGCAGCTGGACTACGTTTCCCCAGTCATATTTGAAGTCAGTCTCCTCTTCAGGGATGCAGTTTGGTACAGTTGATTATTTCACCGCAATGTACTTTCCCCTGTGCTCCAGAGAAGCAAGGAGCGCTGTGTAATACAAATCAGCTGAAAGAAACACTGCTGGCTCCAAGAGTTTCCTGAGAAAATGACAATAGTTCATAAAATCCATTTTACTTGGACTCATAGATCTCAGAGTGTCTGCGGATCAGGTTGAACTTGCCAGTAGGATCCGGGATGTACCACTTCTCCCAGACATCAGCATATGAAGCTGTTCTTCCCCAGGGTTTGAAATGCCCATTCCAATGGAGCAACTTGGCAGCTTTCACAAACTGAGGAGAATATCTTTTTCCAGTGCGAGAGCCTTTTATTGAAAGAAGCGATTCACAACTGCACATTAGAGCATGAAATAAAGGCAGTACAATCTTAGCATGCAAGATTTTAACTTCAGTTATGAGATGCAGCTCTAACAAGGGATGGCCTTAGTTTGGGATATGGGGGAGGGAATTGGCAAGTGAGTCAGCCATTACAAATTAAGAGACTTGGGGCCAGATTCTCAGGTACAGCTAAGCACTGCTTTGTGCCATTGCTCCTATTCTGGAGCCGTTGTGGCCTTCCAGTGCACTTCAGAGCATTCTTAGGGCTGCACGACTTGTAATAAAAACTAGGGCTGTCAAGTGCTTAAACAATTAATCTTGATTATTCGCACTAGTAAACAATAATAGAATACCATTTATTTAAATATTGTTGGATGTTTTCTACATATATTGACTTAATTTATAACAGTGTACAGTGCTCATTTTATATTTTTGATTACAAGTATTTGCACTGTAAAGTATTTTTTCAATTCACCTAATACTGTACGAGTACTGAAGTTTAACTTAAAAATGTAGCATTAGGTATGAACTCTCCCCGCATTCAAAAATTAAAAATGTAAAATTTTAGAGCCTATAAGTCCACTCAGTCCTACTTCTTGTTCAGCCAATCACTCAGACAAATTTGATTACACTTGCAAGCGATAATGTTGCCCAATTCTTGTTACATCACCTGAAAGTGAGAACAGGCATTCTTATGACACTCTTGTAGCCAGCGTCCCAAGATACTTATGTGCCAGATGCACTAGAGATTCATATGTCCCTTCATGCTTCAACCACCCTTCCAGGGGACATGCGTCCATACTGAAGACTGGTTCTGCTCAATAACAATCCAAAGCAATGCAGATCAACACATGTTCATTTTCATTATCTGAGTCAGATGTCACCAACAGAAGGTTGACTTCATTTTTTGGTGATTCGGGTTCTGTAGTTTCCACATTGGACTGTTGCTCTTTTAAGACTTCTGAAAGCATGCTCCACACCTCATCCCCCTCAGATTTTGGAAAGCACTTCAGATTCTTAAACCTTGGGTCAAGTGCTGTAGCTATCTTTAGAAATCTCCACTGGTACCTTTTTTGCGTTTTGTCAAATTGTTCTTAAAATGAATCCCATGTGCTGCGTCATCATCCGAGAGTGCTATAACATGAAATATATGGCAGAATGCATGTAAACCCAAGCACGTGACATACAGTTCTCCTCCAAGAAGTTGAGTCACAAATTAACACTTTTTTTTTTTTAAAATGAACATCATCAGCATGGAAGCATGTCTTCTGAAATGGTGGAATGGAATGCCTGAAGGGGCATACGAACGTTTAGCATATCTGGCACATAAAGACCTTGCAATGCCAGCTACCATGCAAATGCCGGTTCTCACTTTCTGATGACATTGTAAATAAGGCGGCAGCATTATCTCCTGTAAATATAAACAAACGTGTTTGTCTTAGCGATTGGCTGAACAAGAATTGACTGAGTGGACTTGTAGGCTCTGAAGTTTTACATCATTTTGGTTTTGAGAGCAATTATGTAACAAAAGATCTACATTTGTGAGTTGCACTTTCATGACAAAGATTGCACTACAGTACTTGTATTAGGTGAATTGAAAAATACTATTTCTTTTATCATTTTTACAGTACCAATTTAGAATAAAAAATATACTTTGATTTCAATTACAACACAAAATATTTAATAAATTTCAATTGGCATTCTGTTGCTTAACAGGGCAATTGAAACTGCGATTAATCACGATTAATTTTTTTTAGTTAATTGTGTGAGTTAACTGCGATTAATCGACAGCCCTCATAAAAACCAAAATATGCTCCACAGGCACTTGAGTTGAAATGGCAGCTGTGTTCTTCCAAATATACTATGAAGACATGTCTCCAAAATATACTAAATGTGTTTAATAATGTAGAAAACTTGAAAGCAAGTTCAGCTTGTGAAAGCCCCCTGGCAGCTTAAAAAGCAGCAATCACTTGTTCTGAAATGAGGCTGCAGGGTGGTGCAGGAGCTCTGAAAGTGGGGAGAACGGTGTAAAGGAGAAAAAGATGCATCCCCGCCACCTCTTTTGGGGTGGGGGTGGTGAGAGTCAATTTTCTGCATCAACACAACATTCAGCTATAGACCTGACAGAATGCATATGGTGAGGCAGTAAGCATAGCAGGAGGGAATAACAACATCAGGATTTCATTTCATACATACCAAGATGTCGGACGTTCCACATGGGATCAATATTAGAATGTTGCTTGTAAAATACTATTAGCAGTGGTGGTGTGGCAATGCTACCTGCCAGAGTTCTGCTGTATAACTCCTCTCTAGAGGGGGAGATGAAGTTATTAGCTGAGGGTGCAGATACAGCTCTAGAATGGTTAATTTTCATATAACTACTTCATAGAGGAAGAGCATGATGCGTTCTGTCTGGCTAGTTACTTATGTAGACTCCACTATCCTTCATTCCACAGTGAATCTTCGTCACAATAACCCAACCCGACTTGTCTACCCCTGATTTCTGTATACTTACTCTACATTAAGTGTCATCCATTTCTCCAATTGCTTAGTGATGTTCTGTAATTTCCATTCCGTTAGATTGGCAACAATGATCCCTGGATTGAAAGAGCAGGTGCTGGCTTTCATGGCGAGCTTCCGGATTGTTTGTTTCTTATAGTCTAAAAATCCAATATAATTGTACTGAAAACAGAACAAAAATTGGATTTTAGTTTTAACTGCTCCCAAATAAAATATCATTCAAAATGCTCCCTCTCCCACCCCATCACAGTTAAAAAAAAAAAAAGTCAGTGCCCCTGGTAGAGCAGAGGATTGTTGTGTGGATAAAATAATTTTCCCTTCCTTTAGTACAGGATAGGGCGTGTGGTTTAAGAGGCACGACAATGTGTAAAGCTTTCACTATAAAAGTTTTCTTATGCTTTCAGGAACGTTCACACCCTTAATACCTAAAATCCAAGATGTCACCAATCTCACCACTAGTGCGAGTATATTATATGCACACACAAACAAAATCGTATCTGTAGAATGTTAAGTTCTAGACTGCATGTTCTTCACAGCAGCGTCTTACTCCCATTGTACAGCACAGTTGTAAATTCAAAGAGCTCTGATTATGTCTCTACTTTTGAATGTGATCTCAACTTGGCTTTCAGTTGTGCCCACAAATAACCATAGATGCAATACTTCAAATGCTATAAAATGCCCCTAAACATCTGAGTCAAATACTTGACTTCCAAGTACTATGAAATTTATCAGCAAGTAAGTAGGAACAAACTCAGAGGCCAATTCTGAAAATGAGTCTGAAATATTGATATTATTTTATCTGAACTGTTCAGACCTGATTCCCTGCTCCACGGATGGCAAATTTATTAGTGGTTGAGTCACAGTCATCTGCAAATGCAGCTGCATGGCCAGGTTTCAGTGGTGTGTTGTGAAGTTCAAGGATATCATCTGAAAAATCCAAACCAAGTAGAGAATCAAAACAGAAATATTGCTTAAGCTTTAGTTCATGTGCTTTTTGTATACTCTGTTCCAACGTTGATACCAACATGACCGTACCCAACTCAAAACAGTTACATCTTTTTAAAGAAGGAATAGGGCCAGGACAATTAAATGTTTAAAAATATATTCCTTTAAATACAGTACATGCCAGTTATACACAAGCTTACATTACGTGGAAGTATACCTCTAACTCCTGCATCTCAAATTCTACTTTGGCCAAATCACCCTGCTGATCGCTAGGGGACTAATCCAACTCCCACTGAATACAACAACAGGAGCTGACATCAAAACCAAGGTTTTTTGTTTGAGAAATGGATTTTACATTAGAAATCATACACAATATAAAGGGAGTGAAATGAAAAACAGAATCTGCAACAACAAAAAAGTCAAGTTCCTTGTTTGTTGCTGTGGTCTTGTTAGGTAAAGAATTTTCTCCCTAGAACACTGCAAGATTCACTAGGGAACTGAGAATTCTACAGTAGTTTTACTGCTAAAGTTGAAAGAACTTAATGTTATTCTGCATATATAAAATACTCCTTTTGTAGGAGATTTAAACAGCTAGTTAAAATTAACATTAACATTGTCAAAGAAAAGGCGTTAGAAAAATCATGAATTTTATTTTGCATGTATAAAATATATCAACACACTCTCAACAACTTGGTTAAACCAGATAAGGTACAAATATAAGAGCCAGCAATCTTTATGCTTCACCAGAGCAAAAACTGATCAAACAGGGACAGGAAAAAGTTTCTTCCCAATGTATAGACTTGCACAGATTAGATGCATTTACAGGGTTATTGCACTCTTACATGGAGAAGAAGCATTTGGCTAATGTCTGAGACAGCATAGTGAACTATATCCATTCCACCAAGGCAATGCCTATTCACTTAAGAAGAAAATGTTCAGTACCTTGCACTATTACATCATCATCCATGTATATGGCCTTCTCTGCATGAGGAACGAACATAGGTAAGTAGAATCTTGCAAAGGTTAACTGTCAACACAAGCAAGCAAGAGAAATGAGAAAGTGACAGAGTAATGGGGAACTCTAACTGATATCCCAGGCACTAATTTTCTGGAAATGCCAGTACCCATGACAACATGCAACAAAAGAAAAATAACCATCAAGGATGGGAGGGTTTTTTTGTTTGTTTGTTTTTTTAAAGCAAAAAACAGGTAAGGGCAGAATTTTCAAAAATACCTAACTGACTTAGTTTCACCAACTTTCAGTGGAGCTTGTGCTCCTAAGTCACTTAGGCCCAGATCCTCAGAAGTAGTAAGGCTTCTAATTTCCATTGATTTAGGAGACTAAGTACAACTGTGGATCTGGGCATTTGGCTCTTTTGAATATCACAGCCTAAATGTTCGTACAGCACTTTGGAAATATAAAATGCTCCATATGGCCCTGCTTCTGCAATGCAGTTCGCTAGCCTGAGCGCCTGCACAGAACTACATTAACTCAGTGGAACTCCACACAAATGCAGGCGTCAGTGGTAGCAGATTACATTTCAGAACTGGAGCCTACATTATCAGTTTACAAATATTTTGCTTATAAATAGGAAAAATTAAGTCGGCGTATCATATTTCTTGGAATAACCAGCTATCATAACTCGATGCAAAGGGTTAATAATGTAATCAATGGACATTTATATAATACTTGTTATCCTGAAAGATCCCATTATACCGAGGAATTATAATTCTCACTAATGAAATGTAGCAATCTTTGGGTTCCCATAGTTCCAGAGCACACCAGCATTTTGCAATAGTTCAAGATAGGGAGGGAATGACTCCTAATCCAAATGAAAATGTAGGTGGATTTTAGGGAACCAGAATGTAGTTATCCAACTTGGAATACGAACAGGACTTTGGAGTTAATATGTCTACTCTTGCAAAAAGAGCTCTGGGATATTTAACAACCACAAGTTATCTGAAGGGATAGCATATCCAACTGCAGACCATCCCCTGCTGGTACATTGGTTTACTACCGAATCAGAAGAGTGCCATCTATTTCAGGGGTGGCCAACCTGTGGCTCCAGAGCCACATGCGGCTCTTCAGAAGTTAATATGCGGCTCCTTGTATAGACACCAACTCCAGGGCTTGATCTACAGGCGCCAACTTTCCCATGTGCCGGGGGGTGCTCACTGCTCAACCCTTGGCTCTGCCATAGGCCCTGCCCCCACTCCACCCCTTCCCACCCTGAGCCTACTGTGCCCTCACTCCTTCTCCTCTCTCCCAGAGCTTTCTGCACACCACAAAACAGCTGATCAGGAGGTGTGGGGAGGGTGGAGGCGGCGCTGATCAGCAGGGCTGCCGGTGGGTGAGAGGCGCTAAGAGTAGGGGCAAGGTGGGGGAGATGATGGGATGCTGCTGACATATTACTGTGGCTCTTTGGAAATGTACACTGGTAAATTCTGGCTCCTTCTCAGGCTTAGGTTGGCCACCCCTGATCTGTTTAATTACCACAATCACTACCTAGCATTAATCTCTATGGGGTAGGTTGTGCCTGCCTCATTATTTCCTAAACTGAATATATAATTAAGTCTGGACAAGAAGCAAACTTTTACATTATGAAACTACAGGTTAAAAACAGAGAATAAAGCTATAAAATACTAGCTATAAATCACAGATCTGTCCAGATATAACTAGTACGTCCACCCACATCAGTCATCAACATATGTTACCACTGATTCATATTTACAACAAATAATCAACATCAGTACTCACTGGTTTTATGGAGTCTGCCTGTTCAGACTCCACTTTCACTTTCCCTTCCAAAACATGAGGGTCGAAATCCAAAATTCGGTATTTCACCTTTTTCAGAGCAGTTTTACTCAGCCACGCTCTGCCCAGGAAAGAGGAAGAGGAGTTGCACGTTTACAAAAGAACAAACATGGTTAAATGAGATCAAATTAAACCAAAAATAAAGAGATGATCCAAATGATAATGACACAAATAAGTGTTCTGGTTACTCTAGCTTGGTTGTTTTCCCTACCTATGAAATCTGCATGTAGTATATAATCTACGTTTGACTTCAGTACAGAGCTGTATGGATTCAGAGGTCTGCTTATATAACTGCAGGATTGTGGCTCTAGGTGCTGGCTAATGGAATTTTCTGAGGTTTACTTTACAAGTTGTTATAGTATTTAGCATCAGAAACTCATGCTCCCATTACAAAAAGCATTACTCAAGATAATCAGTGTTAATTTTGACCTTCCAGTTAACTGGAGAAAGGAGATGGGGAGGACAGAAAAGGGTCAAATACCAATCTAAAAATTAGGAAACTTCACTGCTAGGGCTCATCTTTCTGTGATGGAATCTGTCTTCTATTAAAAAAAAATAATTTCCTCTTTCTCACGTTTAACCTGTTTTCTTTAAGCATGCACAACAGCAGAGTGTGAAATCATTCCTCTGCCACATTTATGGAAGCAAATTTCTTACATTTCTTTTTTTAATGCTGTAAATTGAAATCTCTTACTTAAAAACCCACCATTTTTGGCAGGTTTTTTGTGTACAGCTGAAAGTCAAACAAATAAAAAACTGATCAAGGGGCCTCATCCTGAGAGGTCAATGGGAGATAAGGGCATTCAGAGAATTGGGCCCTAAAATGAATACTAGTCATTGTCAGGAACAAGACAAACATGGGAAGAACCTGAATCCTTGAAAACTTTGGATTTTCTTGGCTCATTGGTTTCGACAGGTCCTCAGTGTTTAAAAAAAAAAAAAAAAGGTACTACAACAAGTAAAGTTAGGAAACACAAACACAGAAATCAAGCAAAGCAGAGCTACTCCACACAGACTGCAGTCTACACCTGGAATGTTACCAGGGAGGGTGACTGTAGCAAATAGAATATACAATTTCAAGAGGCACCTACAGCTGCTTCCTGAAAAAGAAATGATCACAAGGTCTGGTAATAAAGCAAACAGGTAGGATTGCAATCAGTTTTGAGAGGTCTGGATTGTTGGACCGGATGGTATTTTCCTCTTTTGAAAGTTAACCCTGTCTGGTTTCAGAGTAGCAGCCGTGTTAGTCTGTATCCGCAGAAAGAAAAGGAGTACTTGTTGCACCTTAGAGACTAAGGAGACTAAGGTGCCACAAGTACTCCTTTTCTTAATCCTGTCTGACATTAATGGAACGAGCTGAATCTGGAAAGCACAGTTTACCTCAAATGGTCCACTGTACCATTTAGAGTGACAATATGGAACACCACGTTGGATTTAGTGTTATGGTAAATGCTGTTCATGGCTGCAATTACACCTCCAAGCCGGTCATCCGATGCTGTAATGACTACAGGAATTTCCTGATCATTTCTTTCGTCGGTCAGCCTTTGAGGAGCCTCGGGTATGAAATCTATAGGCTGGAGTCCTAATGGACTTGAATCTGCAGGACAAGAAAATGGATATATATATTTGTGCTACAAATAAATAAATGATTAGTGTTTGAAAATTCTTAATACCGCCAATTATTTCTATTTATACTGTTCTTAGAGACCCCACGCAGGGATCAGAACTAGTTTTTAAAGTTTTTAAAGATAGGTTTTGTATAAACTTGTAATAGTAAAGACAAGCCCTGAAGAACTTGTCATCTATATTAAACACAACACCTGAATATTACAATAATAATATTATGCACACATATAAGTTTGAACTCCCCAATGAGCCAGCATGGCAGGGTACACAGATGAATATCAGAGCTCAGATTAAATTCCTTCATTCATTAATTTCAGGGCTTTAGTAACACAGATAGCTAAAGGGGGTCTTAGATACAAAATGAGCTGCACACTCAGCTCAGAGCATAGTCTCCCTCCCTTCTTCCCTTCCCAGCACCACCCGCTCTTCCAACTCTCTTTCTAATTCCTCTGAGAGAGAAACCAAGGAAACGCCATATTAATGCAGCTATGGTGTCATCTACTCCCCCAGATGACTAGGTATAACAGTACATGAAAACAACAAGGAATCCAGTGGCACCTTAAAGACTAACAGATTTATTTGGGCATAAGCTTTCGTTGGTAAAAAACCCACTTCTTCAGATGCAACTAAAGGAGTGTGTTTACCCACGAAAGCTTATGCCCAAATAAATCTGTTAGTCTTTAAGGTGCCACTGGATTCCTTGTTGTTTTTTGCAGATACAGACTAACATGGCTGCCCCCTGATACTTCACAGTACATGGGTGTCTCATAGGAGTCCTAGATATCTAAAATGACCTAAACTGAACCCACAACTATTTATGCCTGCAATGTACAGATACAAAAATGGATGTTAGTAGTTTAAATTAGCCAACTGAATGGATTACCTAGGAATATGGTAAATTCTCCATCAATTGGAATCTTTATATCAAGACTCGATATTTTAAAAAATATCGGACGCCATGCAGGAATCACTGGATTAAATTCTATGCCCCGTGTTACACAGAGTGTCAAATCTGATGGTCACAATGGCCCCTTCTAGCCTTAAAATCTATGAATGTCTGACTTGAGATACTTAACAATGCTACTTCACTATCAAAGCTGTGATTTTTCACTAAATGTAGCTACAGCTAAAACTGCTGGATTCCATCTGTATTTGCACACTCGTGACCCCTCTATAGCAGACACACTCATCAGGACCGACTTCCTCTTAGTTCTGAGGAAGTTAGTAAAAATCTAATGTTAATGGAGTACCGAAATAAAATTTAGACAAAAAGACAGGAAATCCATGCATTCAAAATACACTCATTACAGAAGGGATCTATTGTTATTACATTACAGAAACCATTTTCGTATGGCAGAGGTTTGTTTCGGATTAGGTATGCATCATGCTACTGATCTGAAAAGAAAACTCTTAATATTAAAAAAAAAGCCACTGTACCTGCTACATCTCGTTTCAAAAAGTCACTGAGACCTAGAAGGTTGTGATGCAGAACTAATAAAAATATAACAATAGCAAGTACAAGGATGGCAATGTTCACTGAAACAGAGAAGAAGAGAAAGGTAATTAGGATAATCTCACAGGTCAGGAAAAGCTACGAGCACATAAGTTCTTTATTTGTCTGCTTGTTTTAAATATGTACCTTTTCTGAATGTCATTTTTCCCTTGTGTTTTTGTTTATAAGCAGAGCCTCTTTACAAACCTGTAAGATGAAAACATACAACAGTTACATTCCACTGCCTGCACATGCATATGGGAGACATGCTATGACTGAGGGTGTCAAAAAATTTTCATAGAACATGGAGAATATGTGCCTAGTGTTTGCCTCTATTCATGAGATAAAACTGCATTGAATTTTAAATGGTCACCAGGTACTTACAGCTAAGTAGGCATCCAGCTAGGGTACCACCTCTAAGGTGGACACTCCCTGTGATGAGAGGGAGAGACAGTGTCCATCTGGGGAGGAGGGATAAATAGTAAATTATGTTAAGTTAGTACTTATATAGGGCTTTTCATCCATAGATCTCAAAGCACTTTATGAAGGTGGGCAAGTATCATAACCCCTATTTTACTAACAGAGAAACTGAGGCAGAGGAGCTAAGTGATTTGCCCAAGGTCATCTTGCAAGTCAACAGCAAGGCTAAGCATCAATGCAGATCTCCTGACTCCTAGTTCCGTGCCCCATCCACTTGAACATGTTTACAGACTGAGAGTGTGTCCACTCAGATGGGGGTGGAGACAGAGATGAAGAACAGGACAATGTTTTAGTGAGGATAATCCCCATTTTGCCTTAACCCAAACTTTCTGTGAACTGGAAAGTGCATTTTTCCAGAAAAGACATGATGAATTATGCAAATCCTTGAGCTATCAAACTAGCTCTGCATGGAAATACTTCAACACTCAGTTTGCACACCACTGAAACAACGATCTCTTTTGTCTGTCACGCACAGTCTTAATGGCTTCTGGAGACCATGAATGGGTTGAGCCAACCTATCCAACTATCCAAACAAGACAGTGTCTCAGTAGCAGGTTTTTCTACTTTTATACAGGTTCTGCATTTTTCCTCCAGAAGAGGCTAGGAAACCTTTAGATGAGTATAGTGCATTCTTTGCTCATTTAAGTTCCTAGCAAAACATATTATGCATTTTTCAAATCCTGTCAGAATCTACACACCCCTAATGCAATGGAAAAACAGCAGCTGCAAGATCATACACAGGACAATTAAAAAAAAAAACACAGTATAAGAAAAGGCATGGCCATCAGTTTATGGAAGAAAAAACAAATAAACCTAAAGTCAGGATGCAACTTCTATACTGCTCCACTTATAAAGACCACTACTGTAATCCTTGTATGGAAGGTAGGAAAGTCAGAATATATGGCTCAAACATACTTCATCACTTAACTATGATGGTGACCACAAATGTACAATACAAAGTGCACATCCTGTAGAATGCCACTTAGCTTTCCAAATAACTTGTAGAAAACATTTACACTACTTTGTAGAAAGTTTGCGATAAGCCACTGCAAAATCTGCAACTGGAAATAACAAATCACACAGAGAAAACACTTGTGCTGTATGTTACACATAATAGCTGTGCTAGTGCTGTTTTATTCCAGCTAGGGACTTGAACATCTCACACAAACAAGCCACACATATCTTGGCATAATGTTATGCATACAACACCGTCAAAGCTGTCAGCAAAAGAATGTAATCTAGCTTTGATTTCTATGTAACGAATTATAAAAAAAACAACAAAAAAAACCCCACTCTCTGTTGGGAGTCCTCTCCTAAAACCGAAACATACTTCAATGCTCTATTAGCAGATCCCCAGCAATCACTGTGAACCTCATATGATAAATCAGCCTACAGAGGAAAACCAACTTGTCAAGGAGACTGGTTAGATTTCAAGTTTCTTAACTTGTTTGAAATGCTAAGGGAAAAATATTTTTAAAAAACCACCTATGAAATAGGGCTGTCAATTAATTGTAGTTAACTCACGTGATTAACACAAAAACATTAATCACAATTTTAAAAAATTAATAACTATTATTCACAATTTTAATTGCACTATTAAACAATTATGACAAAGTCCCTGCTCTACCTTGGTGGGTCTTGTGCTTATTGGCGGATTTGCTCGCCTTGGAGCTTCACAGCAGCCCTCAGCTTGGCCGTTTTTCTGAACCCACAGTCCAGGTCGACTCCACCTGTGTCTGATCAGGAGCTGGGAGGATTTGGGGGGAACCCAGGCCCACCCTCTACTCTGGGTTCCAGCCCAGGACCCTGTGGATTGCAGCTGTCTAGAGTGCCTCCTGGAACAGCTGTGCAACAGCTGCAACTCCCTTATGCTACTTCCCCATGGCCTCCTCCCAACACCTTCTTTATCCTCACCATAGAGCCTTCCTCCTAGTGTCTGATAATGCTTGTACTCCTCAGTCCTCCAACAGTATGCATTCTCACTCTCAGCTCCTAGCACCTCTTACTCCCAGCTCCTCACACGCATGCCACAAACTGAAGTGAGCTTCTTTTAAAAACCCAGGTACCCTGATTAGCCTGCCTTAATTGATTCTAGCAGCTTCTTGATTGGCTTCAGGTGTTCTAATCAGCCTGTCTTAATTGTCTCCAGAAGGTTCCTAATTGTTCTGAAACCTTCCCTGTTGGGAAACCGGACGTCCCTCGCTTGCTCCTCAGCTATCTGCTTTCTATTCTTTCCTAAAGCCCCCTGGCCTGGATTTTTCTTACTTTTTGAGCCTGCCTTAGTCCCCCGCCCCGACCGGGCCAGACGCTTTTTTGTTTTGGTTTGTTTTTCTGCCGTTTTTCTCTGCTGTCGTTGAGTGCTGGTCAGCTGCCAACTTGCCGCCATCACCCCCCCACACACACCTGCTCCCGGGCGCAGCTATTTGCCTTAGCTGAAACCCCCGGAGGAGGGGGGGAAGATTGCCAACCCGCTACCCGGAGGGGGGAGTGGAAGCCCTCAGACCCAGCCGTTTTGCTGGCAGCTCGGAATTCCTTATTATCTCTGCAACATTCTCGGCATGCCGGAAGCCTTGGTACAAAGCCAACAGAGCTGGAGAAGAAGAAGATAGGAAACAGAAGAAATCACCCAGGGAAGCTACAAATCATCGTGGAGGGGGCCGTAAGACTGAGTAACTTTTTGAATTATACTCTCGTGGGGGGGAGTCTGACTGTGGTTTAATTGCGTTTGTGGCGGCACAAGGGGTGTGGCATGGAGCTGCCCCCCAATCCATCGGTGCCCCCCCCAACATTATTACAACTGTCACGGGCCCCCCGCCGTCCATCCCTGCTGGCAACCTGCCATTTGCCTCGGATCCAGCTGTTTGCTTTGAACTTTGCCTTTCGGACCGGACATAACAGCCGACCAAACGAGACTCTTTGGACAAACGTGCGTGGGTCCACCCCCCCCCCACCCCCCGGACTGTTTATCCCACAGCTTGCCCCTATCACTGGACCCCGATTCCTGTTTTTCCCCCCCTTCCAGTCCAACATATTTGGTATCCCTCCCCCCGCCTGCAGCTCAGCAGGGAGGAGCAGTTAATCTGCTTCCCCCTCCCCCCTCCTCCTTCCGGTGTCTCCCCGTCTCTCCCTGCTCACAATGGCGGGGAATGAGAGAGGCGAGGCCCCTCTACCAATATTAGTTGTCCCTCCCCCACCTGCCCCCCTGCCCAACCCCCAAGGCCCCCCCCCAGCCCCACTGTCAAAACACCTGCCACCGCCACCGCTGGGGCACCGGCAGCAGGAGGCACCGGGGCAATTACGGCCGCTGCTACGTCCACCGCCCCCCCAGATTCTAGGAACCCCCCCCCAGCTGGCTGAAAAGGTCAGGGCAGGAAGAAAGGAAAGGGCCCCGCTAAAACCACTAGGCCCTCCATGGCAGGGGCTGCCCCCACCGCTGTGGCCTCGTCATCGACCGCGGCGTCCCCCCCCGCTGGTCCCTCCACCAGCTCTGCGAACATCCCTCCCCCGGCCCCCAGGACGTATGCCCGGGCGGTGGCAGGATCCCCCCTGCCTGCCGCCTTGTCATATCGCCCACCCACTGCCTCCGCTACCATCACCAGCGGCCGGGGCCCCTTGCCCACCTTGCCCAGGAGGCACGGTGTCCGTTGCCTCCTGGTGCCCGCCTCACCCCACGTGGAGACATAGGTGCAGGCATTGGCGAAGGTGGTAGGACCCACGGCTATTGTGGCGGCCTCCAAAATGTATGGGAAGGTCGTTTTTTTCTTAGCTTCGGAGGCTGCCGCCCAGGAGGCGGTGGAGAAGGGCCTGGTGGTGGTGGGGGTGTTTGTCTCCCTAGAGCCGCTAGAAGTCCTCACCTCCCTTCCTCCCTTTTTACCCAATGCTGCCCTGTTACCCGCTCTCTCCACCCTGGGGGAACTTGTCTCTGTCATCAGCCCTCTCCCGTTGGGCTGCAAGGACCCCACCCTCCGTCACGTCCTTTCGTTCCGCCGGCAAGTGCAGCTTCTACCGCCTGCGGCGGCGCGTGACAGAGAGGTGCTCGAGGGGTCCTTCCTAGTCCCCTACCAAGGAGCCCGCTATCAGGGTCTTTTACTCCACCGGAGAGGCCCGGTGCTACCTCTGCCGCTCAGCGGGGCATGTCTGCAGAGATTGCCCTTTGGCCCAGGGGGGAGGGGCACCCGAGACCCCTGAGACCCGGCAGGACATTGGCCCCGTCATTGCCGACGCCCCTGGCCGCCCGGCACCTAAAACCAACTCTCCTCCTACTTGACCCGCCGCTGCTCCCATCCGGGCCCAAGAAACACCTCCCCTACAATGCCCAGGAGAGCAAGGGAGTCCCACCCTTGCCATTACCAATCCGGCAGAGCCTATGGAGGAGGGTGTGGCCAAGATATTACCGGGTATAGGAGAGGGCCTGCCCCAAGGAGAGCCCCCCGCCCCTCATGCTGCCTCACCGTTACCCCCCCGAACCCCTGAATCATCGCCTCCGCCCCCCCAACACGACCCCTGCTAACCAACCCCCAGACGACGCTATGGAGGGCTGGACTCTAGTCCAGGGGAAGCGAGGCAAGCGGAAGGCTCGAGCTCCGCTGCACCCATCTGATGCGGAAGCCCCCTGGAAGACCAGGAAGGGAGGCACTGATATTGAGCCTTCCGCTACGGCCACGAGTGAGATCCATCTGCTGGTGTCGGGAGGGGAAGACAGACTGGCATTGGAGGGCAGAATCCCCCCTCCACGAGAGACCCTCCCCTCCGAGACCCCTGAGGAAGCTCCTTCTGCCCGGATACCACCCGAACCCCCCGCGAACCCTGAGGCGACCGTTGAGGCGGGCCCTAGAGGAGAGGCCCCCGGGGTAGCAGGAGTTGGCCTCTCCTCCGTGTATGCGGAATTTGAGGCCCTAGATTTGACCCCGGTCACCCAGGGAGAGGATGATCTACTGCCGGCTGGCCTCGACCTGGGTAACCTCACCCCAGCCCCCCTTTCCCTATGCTCCCTCCCCCTAATTGCCTTCCTGGGTGAGCGCCCCGCAGAAGGTGGTCCACCACTGATGCCATGGCCGCCAAGACCACCACGGAGCCAGCGCCTAGCGTCACTGGGAGCCCCCTCCCTTACTCCTTAATCCTCGACTCTGCTCAGGAGGCACCTTCTTTTAGTTGCTCGCCTCCTGAAGCCCAGAGCCTTACCTCTGCCCCTGCCCCCACCCCTGTCCCTGCCCAATTCACCTCCTCCTGCAATGCTATTGCCGCCCCTGGGGTTATTTCTTTCCCGCCTTCCGCAGATCCCCCCCACGGAGCAGCCTTTGCACTTTCTAGTCGCGACCCATTAGGAGTTGCAATTTTCCCCCCGCCATCCCCTTCGACCCCAAGGTGTGAAATGGATTTAATAACCCCAGCCTGTCAGACGCCCCGCCGGTGGTCCGCACCCTGCCTACCCGCCTTAGCGGACCACGAGGCTGCATTAAGAGCCCCACCAGGGAACACCCCGGAAATCATAACCCCACCCCCCCATGAGCTGCGGCATGCACTACGGAAGTTCCTAGAACACACCCGTGGCGCCTGCAATAGGGTACAGCTAGCTCTTCAGCTATGGGGGGACTTTGATCAAATTCTTCAGGCCACAAGGGCCCTTATAAAGGAGGGCAGGGGGCAAGGAAAGTGCGCTGCTGCAGCCTACGAGCGGGCCCGCGGCTTCCGGAAAGATTTACTCATCCACGGGATGGGTCACGGGTTGCTGCGCAACCCGCCGGGGGCCACGGACACCCCCACCAATAAGAACCCCCCACCCCCCCCCAGCCCTCCGCATGACGCCTCTCATTATTGCAACCTTGAACACCAGGGCCTGTAGGATGGCTCTCCGCAGGTCCCAGGTGCTCCCTTACCTTCGGGAAGGGGTGTACTCTGTAGCTTTCCTGCAGGAGACCCATACGGACCCGACTGTCGAGGCCAGGTGGCGGCTGGAATGGGGGGACGGGGTATGCTTTAGCCACTTCACGACTTGGCAAGCTGGAGTGGCGACCCTGTTCTCCCCCACCCTACAGCCCGAGGTGCTAGGGGTCACTGAGGCCGTGCCGGGCCACCTGCTGCACCTTCAGTCCGTATGGAGGGGCTTGTGGTCAACCTTGTTAACATTTATGCCCTGCAAATGAGCCCAAAGCGGCCACAATTCTATCAGCGGGTGTCCGACTTCCTCGGCACCCTAGATTCGCACGAGTGCCTGGTCCTGGGAGGGGACTTTAACACCACCCTCAAGGAACGGGACCGCTCAGGGGCTGAGTCGAGCCCAGCCGCCGCGAACATTCTCCAAGGAATAGTCGAACATCACTCCCTATTGGACGTCTGGCGTGACCATCACCCAGATGACACTTCCACGTTCACCTTTGTCCGGGTGGAGGCCCATCGGTCACACCACTCTCGGTTGGACCGTATTTACTTATCCCGTTTCCATCTTTCACAGGCCCACTCTTCCACCATTCGGCCGGCCCCATTCTCCGACCATCATTTAGCCACCATAATGGTCTCCCTCTGTGCAGAGAGACCGGGGCCAGCCTACTGGCACTTTAACAACAGCCTGTTGGAGGACGAGAGCTTCGTGACATCCTTCCGGGAGTTTTGGCTGGCCTGGCGAGAGCAGTGGCGAGCCTTTCCCTTGGTGCGGCGATGGTGGGATCTAGGGAAGGTGCGCGCCAAGCTCTTCTGCCGTGACTACACTTGGGGCACCAGCCGACGGAGAAATGCGGCGATAGAACAGTTGGAACGGGAGGTCTTAGAGATGGAGAGGCGCCTGGCCGCCAACCCCGAGGACCCGTCCCTCTGCGGAGCGTGCCGGGAGAAGCGGGAGGAACTCCGGGCCCTCGAGGACCACCGGGCCCGAGGTGCCTTCGTTCAGTCCCGCATCCGCCTCCTTCGGTAGATGGACCGCGGCTCCCGCTTCTTCTATGCCCTGGAGAAAACGAGGGGGGCCAAGAAACACGTCACCTGCCTTCTTGCGGAAGACGGCACCCCCCTCATGGATCCGGAGGAGATGTGTGGGAGGGCCCGTGACTTCTACACAAGCCTTTTCTCCCCGGATCCGACCGATCCTGGCGCTTGCGGGGTGCTCTGGGAGGAAATCCCCAGTCAGCGTGGGCGACCGAGACCGGCTAGAGCTGCCTCTCACCCTGGCCGAGTTCTCGGAAGCCCTCTGTCTCATGCCCACCAATAAATCTCCGGGCATGGACGGGCTGACCGTGGAGTTTTACCGCGCGTTCTGGGACATTCTCGGCCCAGACCTAGTCACTGTCTGGGCTGAGTCCTTGCAGAGCGGGGTCCTCCCTCTGTCGTGCAGGCGAGCGGTGCTCGCCTTGTTGCCGAAGAAGGGGGACCTCCGCGATTTACGAAACTGGCGTCCCGTCTCACTCCTTAGCACGGATTACAAAATCGTAGCGAAAGCAATCTCGCTGCGGCTAGGGTCCGTGATGGCGGACATGATCCACCCAGACCAGACCTATACTGTCCCGGGTCGCAGCATTTTTGACAACCTCTTTCTAGTCCAAGACCTTTTGGAACTCGGGCGGAGAGATGGTCTGTCGTTCGCCCTCCTGTCTCTTGATCAGTACAATCATCCTGTGATTGTAGGGCCTTTTTCCGATCCTCAGTACATTCACGTATCCGGGTGGAGTTCCTCTGGGCGGCGTCCACCGACTCCCTTGACGCCTTCGAGGAGTGGTGGGTGCTGTCCGGGGTTCTCTGCTCGGTGACCCCGTCCGGTTCCCTCCGTCTGACCCTTTGATTGAGGGGAAGAGCGAGAGACGCCAGCCCCAGCCGTTGCTGCTGTAGATACCATCATTATTGTCATCTAGGAGGGGTCCTACAATACATGGGTGTCTACCCCCCCACCCCTAAACCGCCCACCCCGCAGCCGTGCCCATCTTGCCGGGCATTCTCAGGAGAGGGATAATCGGTGACACTGGGCACGGTACTAGGTAACTCAAGGGGGTGGAAGACCACGAGTGTCGAGTAAGCCCCCCCGCTCTGGGCCCAGGCTAGCCTGAACACTTCTCCTTCCTGAAAGCTGCTGTGTTATACCTTCTGTTTGCGTTGTTTTGTTGCATAGTTTGTTTTGTTTCCTTTGGTAATTCTTTGTAAGTGTTACAAATAAACTTCTTTTCTGTTTCAAAAAAAAAACAAAAAAAACCTTCCCTGTTACCTTACCCAGGGAAAAGGGACCTACCTAGCCTGCTCTCCTGCTGCTGCCCTCTGGCCTAGGCTTTCCTTGCTTTTTACCCCTGCTTTCAGCTTCCCCCTGACTGGGCCAGATGCTCTACCCCCTTTCTTTTCCTTTTGTTGTTTTTTTTCTTTCTCCGCTGTTGCTAGAGTGCTGGCCGGCTGTTAGCTTCTACTAGGACTTCCTCCAGACTTGGAAACTGTTTTTAACGACCAGGTCCATGGCGGCCACCGAGGGGGTAGATCTCCTCACGGAGCCCCTGCTACACAACCCCCAGCTCCGTGTGCAGGTGGCGGAGTCCCGCTCGGTGCGCCAGAGCTTGATCCTGGCAGAAGTCATGAGAGTCAGAGACCTCCTGGACTATGACCGGGGAGACTGGCTGGATCCCCTGACGCTCGCCCGGCGCAGGGGGCTCTCCAGACCTCACACCCCCCGGTGCGTTCTTCAGGAGGCGAAGGCCGCTTTGCTGCCCGCTGCTCGAGCTTATCTCGACTGGGTCCTGCTCGAGGACACGCCCCGCCCACCCTCTACCCCAGGCCCGCCAGACCTTTTAATTGGACCCCTGCCCCGCAGACCCAATCGACCCCCTCACCCCTTCACTGCAAGCCAGCTGCATGAACTGCAGCCAGTACGCTTCCAAACCACGCCAAGGAAACAGCTATACACGCTCGTGCTCCACACCCTTCACACCCTCACCCTAGTGTCCTGCCCCGACACAAAGTGGCGAGACCTTCTGCCACCTTTGGAGGGTGAGCAGCCCCGGTGGGCCAGCCTATATTCCACCTTGGTTCCGAGGCCTGTTGGGGACATCAGTTGGTGGCTCCTTCATGGAGCTGTGAGCACTGGCATGTACTTGGCACGGTTCACCCCCGTCCCAGATACTTGTCCCTTTTGTGGCGTGAGAGAAACCCTGGCGCACGTATATTTGGAGCGCGCCAGGCTATAGCCCCTGTTCCAGCTCCTCACAAATCTCCTATTATGTTTTTGGTTGCATTTTTCGCCTCACCTTTTTATTTATGCACTCCCCATCCGTGGCCTCATAAAGTCGTGAGATCTCCTACTTAAACTCCTCCTGGCCCTGGCTAAAACGGCCATCTATAAAACCAGAGAGAGGAGGTTGGCCGATGGAATCTCCTGTGACTGTGGGGCCGTTTTCCGATCCTCGGTCCTTTCACGTATCCGGGCGGAGTTCCTCTGGGCAGCGTCCACCGACTCCCTTGATGCTTTTGAAGAGCGGTGGGCGCTGTCTGAGGTTTTCTGCTCAGTGTCCCCATCCGGCTCCCTTTGTCTGACCCTTTGATTGGGGGAGAGAGTAAAGGACCCCAGCCTCAGCCATTGCTGCTGCGGACACGACCACCTTAGAGGGGTCCTTTCACATGTGGGTGCACGTGCCCCCCCCGGATTGTCCACCCCACAGCCTGCCCCTCTTGTTGGGTGTTTTCAGAGGAGGGAATTGTTGGTGACACTCAGGCGTGGCGCCAGGTAACTCGAAGGAGTGGAAAACCATGAGAGTCGATGAAGTCCCCTCGCTCTGGGCCACCAGGTAACTCAGAAGGGTGGAAGACCATGAGAGTTGAGGAAGCCCCTCGCTCTGGGCCCAGGCAAGCTTGAACACTTCCCTCCCCTGAAGCTAATGAGAAAACAATTGTGCTTGGTTGCTGTGTTTTACTTTGTAAGTGTGTTATGCAAATAAAAAAACATCTTTTGCTTCAAAAAAAAAAATTACTCTCCTATAGCCATCCTGCACGACCCTGTCACACAACAGAATACCAATTGAAATATATTAAATATATATTTGGATGTTTTTCTACATTTTCAAATATATTGATTTCAATTACAACACCGAATACAAAGTGTACACTGGTCATCTTATATTATTATTTTTTATTACAAATATTTGTACTGTAAAAATTATAAACAAAAGAAATAATATTTTTCAGTTCACCTCATACAATCACCCTGTTAAGCAACAGAATGCCAACTGAAATTTATTAAATATTTTGGACGTTTTTCTACATTTTCATATATATTGTATTCTGTGTTGTTATTGAAATCAAAGTATATTATTTTTGATTATAAATATTAGCACTGTAAAAATGATAAAAGAAATAGTATTTTTCAATTCACCTAATACAAGTACTGTAGTGCAATCTTTGTCGTGTAAGTGCAATTTACAAATGTAGATTTTTTTTTGTCATTCAAAAATGAAACAATGCAAAACTTTAGAGCCTACAAGTCCACTCAGTCCTACTTCAGCCAATTGCTAAGACAAACAAATTTGTTTCCATTTAAGGGAGATAATGCTGCTCGCTTTTTATTTACAAAGTCACCAGAAAGTGAGAACAGGCATTCGCATGGGACTTTTGTAGCTGGCACTGCAAGGTATTTACATGCCTGATATGCTAAACATATCATGAATGCATGGGTAATGCCAACAGACCCCGGTCGTCAGTGGGATTGAACTGGGGACCTCTGGAGCTTAGTGCATGAGCCTCTACCGATGAGCTAAAAGCCAACTGGCTCTAGCTAAGGCTATAGAGCAGACTCATTGATAGCTCTCTAAGTGGTCTCAGTGCCACTAGATGGGACAGAACACCACACCCAGAAGGTGTGTGAGTTACACATGTCCTCTGGAATGGTGGATGAAGCATGAAGGGACATATGAATCTTTAGTGCATCTGGCATGTAAATATCTTGTGACGCAGGCTGCAACAATGCCATGCAAACGCCTGTTCTCACTTTGAGGTGACATTGTGAAGAAGAAGCAGGCAGCATTATCTCCCTGCAAATGTAAATAAACTTGTTTGTCTGAGTGATTGGCTGAACAAGAAATAGGACTGAGTGGACTTGTAGGCTCTAAAGTTTTATATTGTTTTATTTTTGAATGCAGTTATTTTTTGTACAAAATTCTACATTTGTAAGTACAACTTTCATGATAAAGAGATTGTACTACAGCACTTGTATTAGGTGAACTGAAAAAATACTATTTCTTTTGTTTTTTATAGTGCAAATATTTGTAATAAAATAAATATAAAGTGAGCACTGTACACTTTGTATTCTGTGTTGTAATTCAAATCAATATATTTGAAAATGTAGAAAACAGCCAAAATATTTAAATAAGTGGTATTCTATTATTCTTTAACAGTGCAGTTAATCGCGATTAATTTTTTTAATCACTTCACAGTCCTACTATGAAACATGCTTTACTGAAGTATTAAGTGATTAAAAATAAAGCAGTGTTAGGCGAAAACATAAAGACATGCCTCATTTATTAGTATGCAAAGTTAGAAAAGTAAACCCACTCTGAACAGTTTCCACAGCAGTAATAAAATCCAGTTTATTGTCTTCCTGCACAAAAACAGAAAAATCGTGTATTCATTGCTCAAAGTCTCTCTCCACACAGCAAATATGCAATATGTGGGCCTGATTTTGTAAACACTTGCTCAAATACATAATTTCATTGAGGTCATGTGGACTTCTCATGTAAACAAGGATTGGGCCCTATAATAATTACAGACAGAAAGAGAGTCATTGTGTGTGTATAATTATTACACATACGTACATATTTTTCTATGTCCTTTAACAGAACCATAAATGGTTTCGATTAAAGTATTGCATATTTACTTTTCCTGAAAATACTTTCAGTGAAGACATATCCCCCCGAATCACAAATACTGATGCACATTCTTTTCTTTACATATAAGTAGTCCCATTAACGTCAATGGAACTGCTCACAAGCATACAGTTAAGCACATGCATTAGGTGTTTTTCAGGATAAGACATAAGTGTATAATCAAGGGGTACACAGATGCTAAAAAAAATTAGCATTGTGATCTTTTTTCCTCTTTACATATTAAGCAAATAGCAAGAGTTTATCACAACTAAACAAGTTTACCCTCAAACTTAATGATACAGCTACAACCTTTGATGGACTCTCATTTGTGCTAAACTACCTTGTGAGCAGTACAGAACTAGTTGTATTGAACATCAGATTTACAGTCCCTATATATCTCACACTCTCTGAAACCAAAGACACCTGTTTTTGTTTTTAGGAGGGAAAAGGAAAAATCACAAAGCTTGTCAAATGCTCACATCTTTTACAAAAAGAACTACAAAAAAGTGTTGGCACTTCAAGAACCTGCCCTCACCACCAAAATAATTTCAGATGTGACACATACATGGAGCAGAGACAGAGTGGAGCCTATTTCCTAATGATTCATCTGTTGCAGAACTGCAGGGTTTAACACAGCGGTTCTCGAGGTTATTACGAAAGCTTATGCTCAAATAAATTTGTCAGTCTCTAAGGTGCCACAAGTCCTCCTTTTCTTTTGCAAGGGGAGTTGCGAGCTGTCAGCCTCCACCCCAAACCCCACTTTGCCTCTAGCATTTATAGTGGTGTTAAATATGTAAATAAGTGTTTTTAATTTATAAGGGGGAGGGAGGGTTGCACACAGAGGCTTGCTATGTGAAAGTACAAAAGTTTGAGAACCACTGGTTTAAGAGGACCTAAAGGAGCATTGCCCAGTGAACAAATTTAACGTTCTTGCATCAACATGGTAGGTCTCACAGGTTAACTACATGGGAATACCCCCACGAGGGCAGAAACAGCCCGGCTGGAACGCAGGCTACACCCAGCCTTGCAGACCTCAAACGGGTAACATTTATAGTTTAAGACAAGTGTTTTCAGTCGCCAGCACCATACTGTGGGGCAGATCATGTGCCAAGGCAGGGGCGCTGCCAGGACTGCTTTGCCCAGGGCTGCGCTTTCTCCGCAGCCTGCAGAACGGCTCTGCTCGCCCCTCGCCGCGATCGGTGCAGGGCTCAATTTGTAATGAAAAGGTGCCTGGGCTCAAGCAATTATTTTCCATTCACACCTGATGCAGCAAGCCCACAAGTGCTGGGGCTATGAACAGCCAAGCCCAGGGCTGTCGGGGCTCTGCCCTGGCACAAAACGAGTACCGGACCGGTGCCCCTGCCCTGGGGAGAGCGGGCGGGCGAGACAGCCGCGGTGCTGAGAAGACGCCTTACCTGTGTGCCCAGGGAGCCGGGCTCCTCACGCTCGCGCTCCGCGCCGCCAGGCAGCCCAGAGCCAAGTGCCAGCTCAACACAACAACACAGCGCGGGCCGCAGCAGCAGGCGGCTGTCAGCGGTTGGCCGGGCCTCGGGTATCCACCGCGCCGCCTGACTGCACAACAACTGGGCGCGCCAATATTATTTAGGAAGGCACGTTAGACCTAGCACACCCCAGGGCTACCCTCAAACCCGAGTTTGGAGCGAAGGGAAACAGCCCAGCCTGCGCACGTTCAGTCCGGCAGTGTGTTAGGCATACCTATGCGCGGAGGACCCCGCACCCCAGGTCCTGGAGCGCTATCAACTGTTGCCATGGAGACGCAACCGAGCGTCGCGAGGCCGCAGCGGAGCCGGGCGGCGGATTGTGGCTGGGGCTGGTTTTGGTGTCCTACGGCGGACTGGGGTCGCTCCGCTGAGGCCGGTGCAATTCTTCAGGCGCTTAGCAAGGACAGCTCCCCGCCGGAGGCTCACGGGAGATGGGGCGGAGCAAGGCCGCGCTGCTTCCGGCCAGCTCAGCGTCTACCTTCCGACCTCGGACCCGCTCCGCCACCGCCGGAGTGTCGACGCGGGCCAGCCGGTCCGGCAGGGAGGCTGCCGCCCGTGAGACCTCACCTACCTTTTTTTCCAAGGCCGGTGCAGCTGCCTCCACCTCACGGGCCGAGGGCGGCTCTGGCTCTCAGGACGCGTCTGAAGCCTCCCCTTCGCAGGCTGGGAGCGTTTCCGAGGCCCGCGCTTCGCAGGGCGGGGCGGGCAATTCCGAGGAGAGCAGCGAGACCGGGGAGGCAGCCGGCGGGGTGACTTCCGTCGCTGGCACCATGCTGGACGTATTCGGCTCCATCCCCACCCAGATGGTAAGGGGGGTCCCCAACCCCACAGGGAGCACCGCGGGCTGGGTAATAGAACCAAGCGGGCCAGTGCTTCGGGGGCCGCCTTGCGCTGGACGCATCAGCCTCCCTCTCCTGGGGTTGGTGCTGCCTAGCTCGGTTTCCATACCCAGCGTAAGGGCACAGCAGGCTCAGGGGTGGAGTGGGGGCAGGGCCTGTGGCAGAGCCAGGGGTTGAGCAGTGAGCACCCCCTGGCACGTTGGAAAGTTGGCACCCGTAGCTCCAGAGTCAGTGTCAATACAGGGAGCCACAGGTTGGCCACCCCTGCTCTAAGCAGAGAGCTGGGCATTCTAGTACTGGCTCAGCTATAGAGTGCATGAGACTGTCAGCAAGCGAACCCACTTCCCAGTTTTATAAAATGAGAAATATTGAATCAACATGAGGTGATTCTTTGCAAAGGGCTATAAAAATGCAGTGTGACTTTACAGAAAAGTGCATAAAAGCACAATACATTAAACTTTTTTCTGTAATTTAAAGGCAACCTTCTTCTTACTAACTGATGTGACTTTGGGCTTCTGTGCAGATGTCCTTAACTCTTAATGACAGTCCAAAGTATGCAGTTTCCTGCTTCTTTGCGGTGTTATCAGTGGAGGTATAGAGACACTAGGCTGGGAATTAAGATTTTTACAGCATAAAACCAAGATTTCTTTAAAGAATACATAAGAAAATGTTCTTATCTTAAGCATTTGTTATATTCCACAGCACTCACTACAGAGTCAGGGAGGTCATATGTACAAACTCTGTCTTTGTGCTACCTTGATCATGACAGACACTGCAAGAATTGTTTACTTGTTGGTGTAGGTGGTTGGGTAATTATAATTATAACCATTTTTTTGCCCCCAGGACTACAAGGGTCAAAAACTAGCAGAACAGATTTTTCAAGGGATCATTCTTGTTTCTGCGGTAAGTATAATAGAGTCATGGTTAAAGTTGTTGGACATCCTTTAAAAATAAACTTATTAAGGCCTGAAATCTTCTTGGATTTTTGAAGCTTGAAGCAAATCAGCCAGACTGTCTTTGAGACTTTAAACTAGTGGCTTGGGGGGAAAAAAAAAGTTACACTTAATCTATGATGATCAAAATACAATTAAAAAGGAGTAGACAAGTACTACTTTTATTTTTATGGATACAGGCTAACACGGCTGCTACTCTGAAACCGTCAAAATATAATTAGTTAGATTGCAGTGATATTAGAGGATCGGTTATTTTTGGATTCCGGTTTAATTCAATGTCATATTCCTTAATTCTGAAGTGACAGCATAGTTTAGTGGACTAAGCACGGGCAAGAAGCCAGGAACTCACAAGTTCTAATTGTAGCTCTGACTCTGTTCTACATGGCCTTGGGTCAAGTCACTTAACCTGTCTGCCTCACTTTTCATAGAAGTTGGAGTGTTTGCAACCTTCTTTATAAATGCCATTGAAAAGTCTTAATAGTTAAATACTCAAATACTGAAGGTGTTTCAGTATGATACCTTCACTATATTCTATGATGGGGGGAAAAAAAGACATTAAGAGAACATTAAGCTTGCAAGGTCAAGCACTCAAGTAAAAAGATGCCAGAATTAAGGCTTCTTTCACACTCCAAATTTTTCCCGAAAAATGTAACAGCTGTGAGTTTCATACACTGCAGGACTCCCATCTGCTAGTTAATGTTGTAACCACTGAAACTGTTGTGCTGCAGGCCTGACAGCAGTTACAAGCTATATACTACATTGGTTAGAACTAGGGCTGTCAAGCGGTTAAAAAAATGAACCACGATTAAAAAAATTATTGCGATTAATCACACTATTAAACAATAATAGAATACTATTTACATATTTTTGGATGTTTTCTAAATTTTAAAATTTATTTCATTAACACACAACATAAAGTGTACAGTATTCACTATTACAAATATTTGTGCTATAAAAATATTTTTCAATTCACCTCATACACTTAATACAATCTCTTTATCATGAAACTTACAAATGTAGAATTATGTACAAAAAAACTTGCATTCAAAAATAAAGCAATGTAAAATGTTAGTCTACAAGTCCACTCAGTCCTACTACTTGTTCAGTCAAGCACTCAAAACGTGTTTGTTTACATTTATGGGAGATAATGCTGCCCACTTCTTGTTTACCATCTCACCTGAAAGTGAAACAGGTTTTCACAGAGTACTGTTGTAGCTGGCGTCGCAAGATATTTAAGGGCCAGATGTGTTAAAGATTCGTATGTCCCTTCATCCTTCAACAACCATTCTATAGGACATGCGTCCATGCTAATAAGGGGTTCTGCTCAAGAACGATCCAAAGCAGTGCAGACCAACGCATGTTCACTTTAATCATCTGAGTCAGATGCCACCAACAGAAGGCTGAATTTCTTTTTTTGTGGTTCTGTAGTTTCAACATTGGACTGTTGCTCTTTTAAGACTTCTGAAAGCATGTTCCACACCTTGTCCCGCTCAGGTTTTGGAAGGCACTTCAGATTCTTCAACCTTGGGTTGAGTGTTGTAGCTATCTTTCGATATCTCACATTGGTACCTTCTTTGCCTTTGTTCAAATCTGCAGTGAAAGTGTTCTTAAAACGAACAATATGTGCTGGGTCATCATCCGAGACTGCTATAACATGAAATATATGGCAGAATGCAGGTAAAACAGAGCAGGAGATATACTGTTCTCCCCCCAAGGACTTCAGTCACAAATTTAACGCATTATTTTTTAATGAGCATCATCAGCATGGAAGCATGTCCTCTGGAATGGTACCCGAAGCATGAAGGGGCATACGAATGTTTAGCATGTCTGGCATGTAAATACCTTGCAAGGCCGGCTACCACTTTTAGGTGACATAGTAAATAAGAAGTGGGCAGCATTATCTCTCGTAAATGTAAACAAACTTGTTTGTCTTAATGATTGGCTGAACAAGTAGTAGGACTGAGTGGACTTGTAGGCTCAAGTTTCACATTTTTATTTTTGAGTGCAGTTACATTACAAAAAAATCTACATTTGTAAGTTGCACTTTCACAATAAAGAGATTGTATGAGGTGAATTGAAAAATATTTATCATTTTACAGTGGAAATATTTGTAATAAAAATAGTGAGCATTGTACACTTTGTATTCGGTGTTGTAATTGAAATCAATATATTTGAAAATGTAGAAAAACATCCAAAAATATTTAATACATTTCAATTTGTATTGTTTAACAGTGCGATTAAAACAGATTATTTTTTTATCACAATTTTTTTCAGTTAATCACACGAGTTAACTGTGATTAACTGACAGCCGTAGTTAGAAACACTATAGCATAGAATTTCTGGGGGTCATACAACTACCACATTCACTGACTTCCTGTGTGACCTGCCTCAGTCCCCCCCCCCCCCCCCCCGTAAAAGGGGAATAATTCTGAACTCCCACATGAGTTGTGGCTATGCCTAAAGTTTTTAAAGCACTTTGAGGCCCTCTGAGAGAAGGGGCCATTAAGTACATAGTATATTATTTAGAAATCATTCTTAAAGTAAAGGTATAGCCAAAATATAGATTGAAAATATATAAGTAGCTCAGAAAACTCCAGTTATGGAGTCAGGAAATTCATGTTGAGGTTCCAAAAACAACTTCACCTGTCTGTTCTATCCAGAGGCCATATACGCACCCTCCATATCTTCCCTTCTAGTAAAAGCTACAGAACTTCAATATCAAAAGCAAAAACAGTTCATATTAGACAGACCAGCTTAGTGTCCAGTATAAACTGCAGGCTCAAACCGGCAGTAATTAATTTTCATTGAACATAGTGCTGTTGTACCTCTCCTACATCTTATTTATCTAGTCTCACATGAAGCCAAGTACACCTTCTCCATAATAATTAGACACTAATTCATTATAAAAGCCGTTCCTTATCCTCTATATTTAAGAGAAATATTTACTCATGTCCTGTTCCGCTTATGCCTATTCATTAGAAAAATAGCTCCACATAAAAATTGTACTTCAGATTTTACCATACTGAACCAACAACTAATTTTACTGTTATATTTGTGAAGTTACTCAGTTGACAAAGACTATTCATATTAATAACTTAGTCCAACTATCCCAACACTGATCTCAAAATACAGATACTCATTGGGTGTGTCAAACTAAGATTAAGGATTATGTTGGAATTATTGTAAGTTTCCCAACTTGTTAACATTTAGTGGTTTTGTAACTTATGTAACTGATTTTCCTAGTTTATGGGATATTTTTCAGAATTAACTCAATCATTTTTGTGCTGGGAATGCCCATTAGATTTTTATTTTATTAAAATTGGTATTGCTTCTTCTAGGTAATTGGTTTTATCTGTGGCTACATTGCTGAACAGTTTGGTTGGACTGTCTATATAGTTATGGCTGGGTTTGCTTTATCGTGCCTGGTAAGACCAAAATTAATTACTAAATTACTACATGATTACTAAAAATACTAATGAGTTTCCAAAACTAAGTTGCCTGTTCATCAAGTGCTGTTTTTACCTGAAACAGAATGCTTAAATACAGGTAGTCTAGTATTGACTAGACGAGCATAATACAAACAGATGCAATAGAAACTTTACATTATGCACCAATGCACTTTCATTCTGACCTCTGTTCTTCTAGTCCTGTACCTCCACTTAGCTTAGCCAATGTACCTTGTTTCTTATAGTCCAGTTCTGGTCCTAAGAGACTGATGTAAACAAACAGGGACTCCAGTATAGAAAACTTCTGATTTAGTGGCTTAGCTCACCAATACATGTTCTCTTCAATCCTTCATCTTAAGTGATATTTTGATAATAAATCAGACCTTGTTCAGCTGATACTGCAAGTCCACATAATGAAGGTTGTGTAGTAGTAACAGTACTAATTACATGTTAGACTCAGTTGGCGTTAGTGAGTTATATAATTAAACTTTTCCTTCCTTTTAAGCTAACACTCCCTCCATGGCCTATGTACCGCCGCAATCCTCTGAAATGGCTACCTGTCCAAGAGTCGGGAACAGAAGATAAGAAGCCAGCAGAGAGAAAACTGAAAAGGCATACTAAAAGTTGAAGAAAATGAACCCTTATGATGTAATATTGGAGAATTTTGCTTCATTAAAGGTTTCTATGATATTCCCAGTGTGAGACACCTTCTTTTCTTAGTACTTTAGAGATTATTTGCTACTGTCAGTATACCACACTCCAACTCAAGGAACACAATTTGGGGTTGAGGAAAAACATGCAGATTACCTCTGGCTAGAAAGCAAAATGGGAAGTAAAAAGTAAATGGGTTTAAATTATAAATGCATTTCAGGGTGCATTTAGACATGTTCTAGCTTCTTGTAAGCTCTGCAGTTTAGTATTTCACTTGTAAGTAATGTTGCCTGTAAACTAATCAGTATATTTAAGAAAACTGAGGAAATAGCTTGAGTTAAAATACTGGTATCAGTAAAAAATATTTCAGCTGAAGTAGCTGTGGTGCATTTAACAAAGGTGTTTAGTGTAAAATAACCAGCTGACTTAGATATGCGTATTGCATTTGCAAGTTCATGGCTGCTCAAAATTTTCAAAGTATATTAAGGATGAAAATTTAAGTATATGTATTACATAGAATTCAGGGACAAGTTTTGATTCCTGTGTAGAACTGGAGAAGGTGAGGGGAATTAAGTCTTTCTGGTCCTTGTGAGTGAATTGCTGTCTCCCTTTTTATGGAGAATCAGTCCTTTTTAATGTGATGTGAATGTATGTGTGTACATAAGTAAAATATGCCTACATCTAGTATCTGTATTGTGGCAAGAATGAGGTAATGTGAACTAGGCCTTTAGGAAGACTTTACCTAAGAGAATTTCAGTTGCAGCAAAGCTAACAGAGTTGTGAATAGGGCAGATATAGATAATTAACTGTTGATTGGTGGTAAGGAGAAAGTTTCAAATCATGAAGACATGAGTTTTATTCATGAATTCAAGCAATTTTAGTTGGAGTCACATAGAAATGAAGCATAACACTGAGACAAGTCCTTCTAAGATTTTTTTTTCTGTTACTGAAACACAGCAACTTTGCTTTATAAGTGATTAAATTCCTTAGCCTAAAAAACTATCACTTTAAGAGATTACTTTGTTCTACATGCAGCAACTGTGTAATGGTGCAGAGTGGAATTGCTACACTACAGAATGGCTTAGGAGAGGAAATGAATACCAACACAACAGAAACTGGTGGGGCTACTTAGCAAAATGTAAATATCCAAATTGGAATCTAGTCAGAGTGCTGCCTCTTCTCTTGCAATCTTTAGTGTGCACTCTAGATGTTCAAACCATCTTCTGTACCAACACTCTAGTCTTTGATTATTAAAAGTGATTTTGCTCCTCGTAGCTTGAAGGTCAACTATAAACCAGACATGCCCAGAACAGCGGGACTGAGGGAGATGCAGCAGCTGCAGTGGATGTGGAGAACAACTGAGTTGAACCTCCTACCATTTTGTGAAATCACCTAGTCTAGTGCACTTTTATTCTGCAGCATTTCTCTACATGAGCTATTCTGTAGGATAAAATATCTACTAAGAATATTAAGGAAACTGGATGTTTTGCAGACTTACTGAATATGGTTTTATTTTACAAAATTCAGATATCCTTGGCTTAATTATCCCTTTAAAAAAATCAAAGATTTACAAACCTTCAGAACACGTTCTGTCAACATTAGAACATAAAGTATACAAAATAAACTTACTATAAGACAAGTTGACAAATGAAATGGTAAATTGGTCTATTTAATGTATCTGAATGTACCTAGTCTTTCTTTAATCATTATTCCATTCCGAAAAGGAATTAGTATGTGCATTTGTTTTGGTTGGAGAAAACAAAATTCTAATCTAAACCTTGAACATGATCTCTAAAGATGCCCAAGGGCTAAGAGTAAGGAGTTTGTCCATCTTTTTAGTGTATTTTAAACAGTTTAAATTTTAAGCCATTTGTAGAAACTGCAGTGAGTTTTTGCAGCTATAGAAATCACAATCAGCTCTCCATGCCAAACGGAGCTTTAGGTCTTAACTTCAGTACATTATAATTCTAATAATCCCAAATTATAGCCTTAGCAAATGTTCCCAGTCACTTGGTAGTATAGTAAGACGCAGTATGACTGAAACCTACTGAAAAAAATTAGAACTAAATCTTGTATTATTTTACATACAAAATGTAGTACGTCCTTTCTAGAAACAATTTCATATCCATAAAACACTCATTCAGTGAGAGACCAAAAGGCAAGTAGTGTAAAGTAAAAATCCAAATTAATATCAAATTTTTCTCCTGTAGAGAAAGTACCGTATATACTTGATCATAAGCCGGTTTGTTTATAAGCCGACCTCTTTCCCCACCCCAAGATGGCTAAGTAAAAATGGAAAATTTTTATGACCCATTCATAAGTCGAGCCTATAATTCAGGGGCCAACAAACTTTGGCTCCCACACTATCAGGATAAGCCGCTGGCAGGCCGAGACGGTTTGTTTATCCTAAATAAATAAAGTGTCCTGGCATGCCAGCTGCTTACCCTGACAGGCCGGGACAGCAACTGGTGGGGAAATTTTTTTTGGGGGGGGGGGAAGCTGGGGGTCAGGGGAGTAACCCCTGTGACCACCCCCCACCCTAGCCCAGGACCCCTACACCCCATCCCATCCCTTCCCACCTTATCTAGGGAGCGCCAGGGGATGTTGTCTCTGGCCCAGCCGCAGCCTGCTCCGGGAGGCCAGACCGGGCAGCGCGGCCACAGCCTGCCAGCCCTGGAGCTGCAGCTGCTTGGGAGGCTGGGGGGAGGGCCTGAAGCAGAGAGATTCTGGCCCCGCCTCTTCCCTTCTGGCTGTGCTGCCTCTCCTTGCTCCCTCTGTTGTGGGGGAGGGGCTGTCCCCCACCTCTCCCTCTCTATACCCATTCATAAGCCGACCTCCTCCTCTGATGCTTTCCTTTTTTACTAAAAAAAATTTGGCTTATGAACGGGTATATATGGTAATAGTCTTTCACATTTTAATATAAAAACATTACTAGTACTAATGCTGTATCAAAGATGCGCTGCTGTGCACAGGCACATAAGCATTCCACTCTATCAAGACCAGTTTACCTCTTTACCCGGATATGAAAAATCCATGGGTAAATACAAGTACCACAAAATTAGTCTATACAGAATATGGAGATAATTCAATCTATCAGACAACCTCTAAAACTAGGTCCTTGCTGCCTTTCTGCAACAGCTCTAAGGGAAGAAAGGTCCAGTTAAGTCACCTGGTCAAAACTTAACATTTTCTTCAAGAAACTTCAGATGGCGAGCCTTTACACTGTAATTTGTGTACTTCTCTCTCATGTGCTCCCGTAAGTGCAACTATTAAGCATAAAAGAAATAGTCAGCTGTTTTTTAATCAGAGACATGAATGCTGCTACTTGATAGACTTACATTGAAGATACCAAAGCACCTTTAAATAAAAATGTCACATGAAAAGTTTGACCAATCAAAAGGGGGAGCTGCTAACATTTAAACACAATCATAGTGTTGGCTCAGATAAAGAGCATATTCCAAAGTGCCATAGTTTGAAAAGAATTCCAGAATTAAAAGGTGTGAAATTTAAAACAACTGGAATTTTTGATTAAACTTGTCTGTATAATAATTTGTAGCCAAGGTCTACATTAAGTAGGAAGATGAAAAAATGGTTACTCACCTTCTCGTAACTGTTGTTCTTCAAGATATGTTGTTCATGTCCATTCCACTCAGGGGTGTGTGTGCGCCGCATGTCCGCCGGCTGGAAAATTTTTCCCTTAGTGTCCATAGAGTCGGCCTGGGCACCCCTGGAATCATGCCTTCATGGCACCCAATATAGGGCTCTGCCATCCTGCCACGCCCTTAGTTCCTTCTTGCTGGCTACTCTGACAGAGGGATAGGAGGGTGGGTATTGGAATAGACATGAACACCACATCTCGAAGAACAGTTATGAGAAGGTGAGTAATCATTTTTTCTTCTTTGAGTGCTTGTTCATGTCCATTCCAATCAGGTGACTCACAAGCCTAAGTTCAGAAGGTGGGGTCAGTGTCTTCCACTGATTGGAGCACTGCTCGTCCGAAGGCCGCATCTTCTCTGGCCTGCTGGGTAATCGCATCGTGTGTGGGGAAAGTGTGTATGGAGGACCACATTGTTGCTCTGCAGATTTCCTGGGTGGGAACCTGCGCCAGGAATGCCACTGAGGAGGCCTAAGCCCTGATGGAGTACGTGGTGACTGAAGGAGCGGGCACATTTGCCAAGTTGTAGCACTCCCAAAAGCATGACATGATCCATGATGAGATATGTTGAGAGGAGACAAAGACCTTTCATTCTGTCCGCCACCGCCACGAATAACTAGATGGACCTTCGGAATGGTTTCATTCTCTCGATGTAGAAGGCTAGCGCTCTGCGGACAGCCAATGAGTGAAGCCTTAGCTCCCTGGGACTGGAGTGTGGCTTAGGGTAGAATACAGGGAGGAAAATGTCCTGGCTGATGTAAAATTGGGAAAGCTCGGTGAGGCCCGAGTTGAACCTTGTCCTTAGGGAATACAGTGTAAGGGGGTTCTGATGTTAGGGCCCTGAGCTCAGACACCCTCCTAGCTGAGGTTATCGCTACCAGAAATGCCACCTTGTATGAGAGAGAGAGCAGGGAGCATATCGCCCAGGGCTCAAATGGTGATCCTGTAAGCCTGGAAAGGACCAGATTGAGGTCCCAAGCCGGGACAGGCTGCCGGACCTGCGGGTATAGCCTATCAAGACATTTAAGGAAACAGCTGACCATCGGATTTGCAAAGACTGAACAGCCCTCTGCACCTGGGTGGAAGGTGAAGATGGCGGCCAAGTGAACCCTTATTGACCACATGGACAGCCCCTGCTGAAGATAGTCCAATATAAGCGGCACCGAGGCGAGCGTTGGGGACGGAAGGTGCTGCTCTGACCAGATTGAAAAATCTTATCCACTTGGCAAGGTAGGCAGCTCCTATGGAAGATTTTCTGCTGCCAAGAAGAACTTGTCTGACTTGATCAGAGCAGGAGAGCGCCACTGCGTTCAGCCATGGAGCTTCCACTCTGTGAGGTGGTGCGACTCAAGGTTTGGATGTTGGAGGTATTATTAGGTCTGGGAAGAGTGGCAGGGTGACCACGGTTTCCATGGACATTTCCAGGAGCGATGAGTACCAGTGCTGGCAGGTCCAGGCTGGAGCTATCAATATCACCAAAGCTCAGTCCCTGCGAATCTTAAGGAGCACCTTGTGAAAGAGAGGTAAAGGTGGGAACGCGTCCGTGATGGAGCCCGGACTGTGACTCGGGAAGGAGCAGAATCGCTGACACTTCCTGTTGCGTTGCGCAAGGAACAAGGTCTATTTGGGGAAAGCCCCACCAACGGAAAATTGATTTCATGTCCAGGCAAAGGGACCACTCGTGGCTGTGAAACAACCTGCTGAGATGGTCTACCAGCTCATTCTGTATTCCAGGGAGGTATGATGCTTGCAGGTGTATTGAGTGCTCTACACAGAAGTCCCACAGCAGGAGGGCTTCTCCTGGCACAGGGGAGAGGTGCGTGCACCCCCCTGTTTGTTGATATAAAACACTGCCGTGGTGTTGTCTGTCAGGACTGATACACATCTCCCTGCTAAGTGGGGTCTGAAAGTCTGCCATGGCAGGCACACTGCTCTCTGACATTGATGTGGAGAGCGAGATCTGCCTGAGACCAAAGGCCTTGTGTTCTGAGATCTCCCATATGTGCCCCCCAGCCCAAGTCTGACACATCTGTCACACCGAGAGTGATGGCTGAGGGATGGTGAAGGGGACCCCTGCACCTACTACCTGTGGGTCGAGCCACCACAGGAGGGAGTCGAGTACCGGGCAAGACAGGGTTATAATCCTGTCCGGACTGGCCGATACGCTGACGCCAGCCACTACTGAAGTGGTCGAAGTCTGAGTCTGGCATGCTGTACTACGTAGGTACAAGCCAGCATGTGTCCCAGAAGCGTCAGGCAATTCCTTGCTTTAGTGATGGGGAACTACCTGAGACCCCATATGTCGTCGTCCAGGGACCAAAACCTGGCTTCTGGGAGGTATGCCATGGCTTGTGTCGAGTCCAGCACTGCCCCTATAAACTATCCTCTGAACAGGGGACAGCGTTGATTTCCCTTCGTTTAGGAGGAGACCCAGTTCATCAAATGTCATTCTTATGAAGCTGACCTGTGCCTCCACTTAAGACCTGGAGTGGCCCTTGATCAGCCAGTCATCGAGGTGCAGGAACACCTGTACCTTCTTCTTGCACAGGAATGCCGCCACAACTGCCATGCACTTGGCGAATGCTCAAGGAGCAACTGACAGGCCAAAAGGAAGGACTGTGAAATGATAGTGGTTGTTGTTCACCACAAACCTGAGGTATTTTTCGTGGGATGGAATTATTGCTATGTGAAAGTATGCGTCCTTCAAGTAGAGGACGGTATACCAGTCTCCTGGATCCAATTAGGGGATAATGGGGGCCAAAGAGACCATGCGGAACTTGAGCTTCTTCTGGAACTTGTTGAGTTCTCTCAGGTCTAGGATGGGCTTTCGGTATTAGGAAATACCGGGAGTAGAAACCCTTGCCCCTTTGCTCCTGAGGAACCTCTTCCACTGCCCCTAGAGAGAGGAGCAAGTGCATCTCCTGAATAAGGATTTGCTCATGAGAGGAGTCCCTGAAGGAGGACAGGAAAGGGGGTTGGAAGGGCACAGAATTAGATGGAGTATCCTCTCTCTACCGTGCAGAGTACCCAGCAGTCCGAAGTGATACGTTACCATGCACGGTAAAAAGGGGATAGTTGGGATGAAAAGGTAAGTCAGGGTAGATCCAGTTCTTGTACTGGTGCACTGTCCTTGACCACACCCTCAAAAGGCTGGTCTGGTGCTGGGAGGTGGGTTGGGCTGGGCTGGCCAGAGCCCTAGCTGGAGGATGGGTGCTGTCTTCTCCTGCCGTTCCTATTCCTCCTCCGAGGAGCATCCTGCTGATTCTGTGATTGGTAGAACTGGACTGGAAGTGCCTGCGCTGAGTGGTGTGAGTATGGAGGCCCAAAGAGCTGAAGGTGGTCCTTGAGTCCTTTAGACTGGAGTCTTTCATCCGTTTTATCGGAAAATAGGGTTGAACCCTCAAAGGGGAGGTCCTGGAAGGTTTGTTGGACCTCATAGGGGAGACCAGAGACCTGCAACCAGGGACTCCTCCTCATTGCAACCCCTGTGGCCACTGAGCAGGAGGCTGCATCTGCCGCGTCCAATGCGGCCTGTAGAGAAGCTTGGGAAATCAGTTTTCCTTCCACCACCAGTGCCGAGAACTCTGCACGAGAGTCCTGGAGCAGCAGCTCAGCAAAAACTTGGCTATTGCGCCGCAGGTGTTCTGCAAGTATCTGCTAACGATGACCTGCTGTTTGATATGCGGGACAGTAGAGTGGACCTTCCTCCCAAAAAGGTCTAGTTTTTTAGCGTCCCTATTTTTAGGGGAGGGGCCTTGGTAGCCCTGGCGCTCACGCTGGTTCACTGCATCAACCACCAGGGAATAGGCAAGTGCGTGGGTATATAGGTGCTCATATCCCTTTGAAGGGACAAAGTACCGCCTCTCATTTCTCTTGGCCGTAGGGGACAGAGATGCGGGGGTCTGCCACAAGGTCTTTGTGGTCTCAGTAATAGTCTTTATTAATGACAAGGCAATATGAGAGGGTCCGGAGGAGGCGAGGATGTCAACCATCAGGTCAGCGTCTTCTACCACCTCCTCTGCCTGGATGCCTAGGTTCTGGGCCACCTGTTGCAGAAGATGTTGCAGGACCCTGTTGTCCTCCAAGGCCGGGGCCATCTATGTCCCCACCATGGTTTCGTCTGGGGAGGATGAGGAGGAAAGTCCTGGCAATGGGCCCTGCTCACTCCCCTCAGCACCCAGGGAGTCACGCGGCACCTGGTACTGCTGTGCTGCCAGGTCCATAGCCTGTGGTGCCGGGGCCGTTGGAACTAAGATAATCGGCACCGATGCTGGCGGTGCCGAGATTGCCGATGCTGGTGATGCCAATGTTGGAAGAGTCTGTGCCGATGCTGCAGCCAAAGGTAGAGGTGTTGGTGGTGCCTCTGCCAACGATGCTTGTGGAGGGACGCCAAAGACATCGATGCGGACCTGGACCTTGACCCTTGGATTTGTCCCTGGCTCTGACTATTCGCCCAGGGTGTCCAGAAGAGCCACTCAGCCTCCTGTACCCCGGGGGAGGAGGGGAGGAGCTGATGAGACCCTAGGAGTCGGAGGAGGCGAGGTGACATTGCCCAAATTGGATCTCCCTGCCGCAGGCTCCTTGGGCTTGGATGGGGGAGAGCGACCCCTCCCCAGCGTTTTCTTTTTGTGAGGCACTGGGGACTGAGACCGCTGCTTGACAGAAGACTGTCCGTGGGCAGAGCCATGACTCCTTGGGGTCCTTCCTCAGGACTGACTTGTGCACCGTCGGTGCCGGAGCACTGAGCACGGATGAGGAGGTGCTGGGTGTGGGTTCTGCTGATCCTGGGTCAGACTGCGGTCTGAGTGCTGCCTCCATTAGAAGGATCTTGAGTCTTTGATCTCGGTCCTTCAAGGTCCTAGGGCAGAACCCTTTGCAAATTCTGCACTTCTCCTTCTGGTGACTCTCCCCAAGGCACTGCAGACAGGAAGAGTGCAGGTCGCTCTTAGGCATAAACTTTCCACAGTCTTCATAGAGCTTGAACCCCTGGGGACCGAGTCATACCCCAGAACCGGGGAAGCATTGTTGGGGGGAACCCCCAAAAGAAAACTTAATAGTTCATAATTCTAGTAGCTCTTAACTGACTGATTGCTAACACTAGAAGCTATAAACATGAAAAAAGGACACTGCCCAAACATGCTTGTAAAGCAAGAGCAACAGTTTGTTCCAGCTAGTTGTCACTAGCAGCGAGAAGGAACTAAGGAGGTGGCGAGTCAGTAGGGCCCTAAATTGGGTGCCATGAGGCGCAACTCCAGGGGGCACCCAGGCCAACCCTACGGAAGCTGCTAAGGGAAAAATCCTCCAGCTGATGTGCACGTGGCGTGCACATACCTGATTGGAATTGACATGAACAAGCACTCAAAGAAGAAGGATCAGTTTCTGCCTTTGGATACATGTTCAAATACACATGCATAACTTCCAGTGAAGGCAGAAGACAGAATTTGGCCATTCAAAGTTGAATGCATAATGAAGATATGCTAATAGATTAATGTCAAAGTAGTCAAATCTCTTGTACCTTTTCCAACTGGAAGATAAGGGTATATGGCATTGCTATCAACTTCCAAGTAGGATCAAAGAATTCAAGGCTGCTCGCCTTCTTACATTCTGAATCAATTACATTGTATAACATGGTAATTTGTGTAGTCAATATACATGAGTATGATACTGATTCTGCAAACAATTAAGCATGTGCTTAAGTCTTTGCAGGATCAGAGCCTATATCATTACATCAGATCAGTTTCTCAAGATATAAAAATAAAAACAATGCTCATTTAACCTTTGTGTGGAAGAAAAAAGAAGCAAATACAATTGATTACAATATGTAGGAAAGACACTCACCTCTCTCTTCAGTTCATCATCTTCCTCCATGATGTCATACACTTTCTCTAGAAGTTTCACTCCCAGCCCTTGCACCACATCAGACCTCAGAATTTCAACCATTCTTCTGATCTTTTCAGGACCAGATAAAACATCTAAAAAAATAATAAAATTAACTATTTTTGCACTGACAATATTAACAGTCACCTTATATGTACTAGAAGTACTTAGAGTGGTTGGTACCAGCAAAAGCCTGGAAGGTGGTTTAGGATTGTGGAATAGGCACCTCAACTGGATGTCTCTGGTCAGCAGAAATACAATTAAATAGGTCAGTCATCTGAAGGTGACTACTGGGTCTCTATGCAGGTGCAAGGTTCATACAGATTCAGTTTGCAAAATCAGGTCTTAGAGGGCTCAGGGTGTCAGACTTAGACAGACATCACTGTATGAGTGTATACTCTAATCATGTCTGGAAGGTTCTTTGTAATCATAATGGTAGAAATATTTTTTAAAAATTAAGTTGATGTTCTGAAAAACAATTGTGTGGCAAAAGGTGGATTTTACAACAAGTTTCACAGCCATACAATGTAGAGAACCCTGATATAGAGGTAAAAAAACACTTCAATCATTTTACATTTGAAAAAAAAAATGAATGTAAAAGTTCGTAAGTATTGTATTTATATATAGGACAGAATAGCACGGGCAGCAGTACAGTCTTCCTCATTGACCTTTCACGCCTTCATTTCTCTGCTTAAACTGCAAACAAGGGATCCCACTTATGAATGTAGTTTTATGATAATGGAAGGTCTACACTAGGAACAAAACAGAAAGTGTCAAAACTTTAAATTTTGGATGATTTCAGTGTCCAAAGTAATATGGCTCCCACAACTGACATAGGCTGGATTTAAGCCAATGATTCAAGGTTGAAAGACATAACCTATTAGCACCCTAAATCCCCTTTCTGCATTAACATGTGAAAGAAAAGGACTTGATAAACCAGAAGAGATTGCAATTTAAGAAAAATTAAATTGGGGGGGAGGGATAGCTCAGTGGTTTGAGCATTGGCCAGGGTTGCGAGTTCAATCCTTCAGGGGGCCATTTAGGATCTGGGGCAAAAATTGGGGATTGGTCCTGCTTTGAGCAGGGGATTGGACTAGATGACCTCCTGAGGTCCCTTCCAACCCTGATATTCTATGGTTCTATGAAAATTTAAGCCACTGTACCAGCACCTTCAAATTGGTTATAGATTTCCAGTACCAGTAACAGCAGCTGTAAAATACCTGAGCAGATTTTTAGCCCTGCAAAACTACCCTGGGTCAGCTGACCTGGGCCAACCACAGCCATATCACAGGTGTTTTATTCCAGTGCACAGGTACTCTGAAAGTCAAAAACAAACCTTAAGATGCCATTTTTAGAGTAGCATTTCAGAATGTGACCACTCTTGTGAAGGCCGAATTTCAAACGATGATTTACTTGCATTTATCATTGCAAAATTAGAGAACCACTTGCAGCTGCAAAATAAGGCCCAGTAAGGTTCCCTCCCCACTCTGAACTCTAGGGTACAGATGTGGGGACCCGCATGAAAGACCCCTAAGCTTATTTCTACCAGCTTAGGTTAAAAACTTCGCCAAGGCACAAATCCTTCCTTGTCCTTGGATGGGTACTGCTGCCACCACCAAGTGAGTTAAACAAAGATTCAGGAAAAGGACCACTTGGAATTCCTATTCCCCCAAAATACCCCCTCCCCTCCCCCCAAGCCCTACACTCCCTTCCTAGGAAGACTTGAGAATAATATACCAACCAAATAGCTAAACTAGATTCTTAAAAAACAGAACTTTTATAATAAAGAAAAAAAAAGTAAAAGAAGCACCTCTGTAAAATCAGGATGGAAGGTAACTTTACAGGGTAATCAGACTCAAAACACAAAAGATTCCCCTCTCGGCAAAACTTTAAAGTTACAAAAAACAGGGATAAACCTCTCTCTTAGCACAGGGAAAATTCACAAGCGCAAAACGAAAGATAATCTAACGCACCTTGCCTTATTTACTTACTCTTTTTGCAATATTGAGACTCGTTTTAGGATGATTTTAGGAGAAAATCTTAAAACCTGATGCTTCTCTGCTTCCCCAGAGAACACACCAACAAAGCCCCTGCCTCCCAGATTTGAAAGTATCTTCTTTCCCCATTGGTCCTTTTGGTCAGGTGCCAACCAGATTATTTCTTAACCCCCTACAGGTAAGGCGGAATTCTAGGCTACCCTTAGCTGTATGGTTATGACAGGCCCCAATTCTGTGATGGGATTTCTGCAAGCGACTCCTGCATCTGCACAAAGCCCCAGATTTTTAAGATGCTGAGTTGAGTCCCATTTAAAGATTAAGCCTTAAAGGTGATCTGCAAAGCTTTACAGCAACTAAATTATTTGGAAGTTTTAAAGTTGTATTTTAAGACATGGAAATCTACAATTTTAGATCTTAAATGGTTATTTAAAACCTTCATAGTGTGGGTCACATATTGATAGATTACCTCATGAACCACCTTCTCTTTTATTCACAATTACATGGAGCACCTCCCCTCCAACTGTCAAGCAAATAACATCCCTGTAGCAACTACAGCAATTACTTAAATGGAAAAGGGATATTAAAAATGTAATTAACTTTTAGCTGCTTTCATGTGTAACAGAAGGAAGGAGAACAGCCGCATCTGACCAGCCAGCTTCCTGTGCACCGCCAGCAAGTGCTCTTCAAACCACTGGTGGTCCATAGACCACAGTTTATAACCACTATTTTACAGCATTAACAGAGCTACAGACCTGAAGGAAATTCTTCAAATTTGAATTTCTCTGGTTCATTAGATACTTTTCCATGTAGGATGAGTGTGTCTCTGTATTTCCTATGAAGCTTGAACTCTGATGCAGGGGTTAGGATTGAAGGGTGTTCACAGTTCTCTTCAGAATCCATTTTCAGTGTCTGAGTCATTAGCTGTACCAAATCATTCATTTCATTTGTATTGCTTTTTCTAGAAAAGGGGGGGGAAAAAATCTAATTCAATGCCAATCTCCATTTTGCAGTCAATGTGGACTTTCCATAATCTTGTGATCTAAGTAGGCCTTGTTATGTAGTCTGTGTTAAATTCTTGTTGCTATGCAGATCCATTGGTTGTGGTAGTAATGCAATAAGGCATAGGAGCTTTTAGCATCATTTCATCTAACCTTTGCACTGAGCAAGTCTTAACAACAAAGTTTAAGAATCCAGCCAGCCACCAACATCCAATCTACATTAGCATTACCACCACTGGAAGTACAATGGAGGAAGATTTTAAGAAAGACGCCAAATGTAGACAAGATCCTAGATAAATACTTCAACTGAGCCCACAATGTCAGGAAAACCATGTTAACAACTTTCCAAGTAATAGTTCTCAATGCTTCCTGACACATTAGTTCCTCTCCTTGATGCTGGAAAAATCAATTTCCTGGAAAGCATTCATGACAGCACTTGGAGGCACAGCAGCCACACACAAAGAAGTTAAACACAGTAGATAAAGAAGTGTATGTCACAAAAGAGCAACGAACAAAAAGTATCTGATTCTTTTACTGTGTAGCTCTTCATAACCCCACTATGCATCATCCTTAGAAACACATTTCTACATACAGTTTTTCACACCAAGTTAAAGTACAATAAGGTACTTATTTGCAGTGTCAGTGACTACTGAATGTCTGTATGCAAGTAAGAAAACACTTACCCTTCCTTGGAATCTCCATCTGACTTATCTGTGGAGCTTGTGGAAGAGCTTAGCTCATCATCAGACAGACAACGGATTTTTTTTTTTTCCTGTTATAGATAAAAAAATTTTTTTTGTAGAATTAGGCATGTTATTGAATCAGTAGTTTGTACTATAAGCACTGATTCTTTGAAGTATGTGACAAAATAAGCTTCAACAAGAACATTTTTACAATTTAACTTTATAAGTAAATACAAGGGACTTTTAAGCATTAAGTCCAAGAGTCAAAACAAGCTAGTTAAAGCACATACACCATCATATACTCATTTAACTAGCATTAAACCTCACCTGTTCTGTTTCAACCTACACTGAATGCTTTGCCAAGTGTGCTACAGAGTCGGACAATTTGTGCTATGTTTAGTCTGGGACCATGTGTAATTCCACTGGCAAGTTCATGATAGAAAGGTAAAGCAGGTGTCATTTGATTTTTAAAAATCTACAGAATCATAATTTCAGTGGTGTCACCCCCTGTGGCATGGTGGGGGGGATTCACCCCCTCCCACCCCACTGTCTCCCAGCCACAGGTCCTCCAGTTGGTAGAAATTTTGATTGTACACTGTTGTCGGAAATTGGTCGAGCTGGGTATTATTCAAAATCCCTTTCTCCCACTAATACAATGGTACCAAACACGACAAACCTAGAACAATTATGCAGATACATATTAGAGAAAATATTTAAAATCAACATTTTAAAAATTATACTTTACGACAGGCATATCAAACATGCAGCCCTCACAAAGTTAAACTGTGGCCCTTGACTGGCTACTGTGTTACCAATTAATGCTCAGAGCATGATACCCCCTATTAATTTTTTAAAATGTTAGATTACTATAAATGGAAGGAGTGCTTCAAGTTGATTTGCTATCATTGGCAAAAAAAAGGGGGTTTACTCGTATTGATCATCAGCTTTGTTTATTATGCCAGAATAGTTGTAATGAGGCATTGTTTAAGATGTCAGCGTTCAGCTAGAAATTACTGGAATCCATCCATGAATGGTATGCATATAGTTAAGTATCATTAATTACAATCCCAAAGTAATTATTACAAAATCCTTGTTTCTACTTTGGTCTTGATCATTTTTAGGCATCAATGGGGAGGCAAAGGGTACCAACTAGCAGCTGAATCTTTGGAGAATACCACCATGGAGGATGCAGTTAAACGCTTGGTGGTGTTGCCAGTTCCCTTCTGTGCACTTAGTTCAGATGAAGGCCGAGGACATGAAAACAGAACACAGAAAGTCCTGAGGGGGAGAGAGCGGGGGAGAAAGGTAGATGGTGGTCATAAGACAGCATCCAAATGCTTTTTCCTGGATTTTCCTGACAACTCCAGAACATTTAAGCATGGCTGGGATGGACTTCCCCAGAAACAACCAAGCTCCATCTAAACTCATTAGGTGCTGTTATATGCCAAGAAGGGACAATTTTAAAGCTACAGGATGAGCTTATGGCAATCCATTTGCATATGACAGACCAGAGCTCATTAATATCATGACTAAAATCAGTCTTCAGTGATGAGATAGCTAAAGATGTCAGTCCAATGGATACTTTGGGTCATGACTTTTATGAAGCCTTCAAAAATAGCCAAAGAATTATCCAAGGCTCCATTAATCTATGGGCTCCAATCAAGAAGAACAGACTAAAGCTGTGCTCAAATGCAAAGAAGAGAGGCAGAGTGAAGACGGCAGAGACTATTCCAGAGCTAACCACAGGGTCATTGTTCGCTCATCTCCTGGTTATGTCCAGATCTCAGCATATTGTTGATTTACATGAGTGTTTGGGAAAGTACTCTAAAAGTACAATCGATGTTTGAATGTGACGGAACAATGCATGTATGTCAGGTGAAAAGCAAAGTAATGCGCATCTTGCATAGTCTTCCTAAAACAGGACCTACGGACAATATGACGACCAGCACCTTATGTCAGCAGACCCCTTTCAGGATAACAATCATAGATGGAATGGCTGAGGTACAAACTCTTGAAAAAACAGAAACTTAACACTTGCTGAGATTTGGCTGAACACTTCATTATGAGGCCAAAGAGTAAATATTAGACCTATGATGAAGTCCACCTTGTGTTTGACATATACTCAGAGGAATCAATTAAAAACATTACCAGAAAGAAGTGGCTCCATGGCACTGCACCCATCCAATACCACAGTGGTTCTCAAACTGTGGGTAGGGACCCCAAAGTGGGTCGCGACTCCATTTTAATGGGGTCACCAGAGCTGGCTTAGACTTGCTAGGGCCAAAGCCCAAGCCCAAGGGCTTCAGCCCTGTGCAGCAGGGCTCAGGTTACAGGCCTCCTGCTTGGGGCTGAAGCCCTTGGGCTTTGGCCACGCCGGCCGGGGAAGGTGGGGCCTTGGCTTTGCCCGCCCACCCCCCTGGGTGGCGGGACTTGGGCAGGCTCAGGCTTCAATCCCCCCCTGCTGGGGTGCTGTCATAATTTTTGTTGTCAGAAGGGGGTCACGGTGCAAGAAGTTTGAGAACCCCTGCGATACAAAAATCATTGACTCCATGAACATTGCCAATGTCATAACGAAGAAGCTACTGTCTCATACTCACATGAAGTATAGGTTAACCACGTACCCTGCAGAAAGAACACTCCTGCGAAGAACTGCTGAAAGACTTTCAGCATCATATGGTATAATGAAGCTGCTGCCTCACACTGTTCAGTGGAGTTTCTTCTTAGTTACCATAAGGAAGCTAACACTAAAATTATCTTGCATACCATCAATGCCATGGGGAGAGGTGCTACTGAAATGTGCATTTTGGCATTAGAACAGATGTCCCAGTGCTCTTTGAGAGACACTACCCAAAACTTCCTCAAGATTCTGCTGGGGAACAGAATTGTTTTATATCCCTCTGAGATGTGTTCCTATCACTTGGAACATGAAAAGCCATGGCACAGCAAGATTTCCATGTCCTTTCAGGATATGACACTACCAGATTTGGTTCAGCCTCCGAAGACTCTCTCCTCACTCTGAAGGTCCTTGGAACGGCTGATACAGTCACTGATGAGGTCATATATGCACTGGAGACATTCACATGCCAAGTTTACCATTTGAAGACCAAACATTATGACACTTTCAGAGCTACATTGGTGGCTGTTTTCCAAGAAACAGACAGAGAAAAAATGCCATTGACATGGTGTGCATTTATGCCTCCTACCAAGAGGGCAAATTATCAAGCAATGGAGTAGTTCCAAGATGTTCAGGCACACCCAAACCTACATTCCCCTGTTGGGCATGGATGAATCTTGGAAGATGGACTGATCACAGCAGTTCTGTGAAATACCATGTGATCCTGAATCATTCAGCTAATCAAATGCTTGTGTGCAAAAACCAGATGCTCACCACCCTGCAAATGTTTGGCCAGCAGCCTGCCTTGTACAGAGATGTGCCAATGTGGCACAGAAGACAGTCAGCGTGACAGTGAGTCATTGGTGCCCTAGACAGAGAGGACACCAATGACGACGACTTCAATGAATAGATGTTTTCAGTCCTACATGTCAAGGCTAACTTCCCTAGGATCAACAAAGGTCAATGTCTTTTTAATTAAGCAATGCATCCCTGTGTTAAAGTATAATTTAAAAAAAGTTGATTTTTAAATATTTTCTCAAATATATATCTACTTAATTGTTCTAGGTTTGTCATGCTTGTTACCACTGTGTTTGTGGGAGAAAGGGCTTTTGAATGATATCCAACTCAACCCACTTCCAATGACACTATACTATCAACATTTCCACCCACCAGAGAACCTGGACCAGGAAGCCGGCAGAGGGAGTAGAGAGTACCTCTGCCATAGTGCAAAGGGTGACACCACTGAAATTGACTTTGTAGATTTTTACTAATCAAATGACACCTCCAGTCACAATAAAAATTGCCCCACCCGGTCCTCTGGGTAAGCACCAGCATTGTATATTGCTAACTGCCTTTATGTGCATTGGAAAGTATCTTGGGAAGGGTTGAAGGTGTGACTGTGGAATAAAAAATTCCTTTGCAGGTTACAAAGGCCGAAGAGGGAGAAAGGGAGAAAGAAACAGGATAACTCGATGATCCAGCCAGGCCTGAAGATAAGGAACAAAACTGCCACCCAAGGCCAGCGCACACAAACAAGCTCTCTGCTGCCAAACAGCCAGAAGCCTGTATCCCAGCCCCAGCCAGCCATGAGAAAAGAGAAGTGAGCCAGACAGAACTGAGCCAGACAGAACTGAAGGGGTTGCAAAACTAATAAGATTGTGAAGGCCAGTGAATGGGAACACAACAGTCTCGCGACCCTGAAACCAGTGTGTTTTGGGGAAGCTAAGGAAGCCGCGGGAGGCCGGTTTGGACTGATACAAAGAGCACGGGGGATGGGGGTCCCTGGACGAAATGCCCCCAGAAGAACCCAGGGCTTAAAACCCTCCCGAGAGCTGAAGCAAGTCGGAGATTTACAACAGACCCTAACCGACCTGTGCACAGGGCAGAACTCTCGTCTACCCTTCCCCCTCTTCTTACATTACACCCAGGTTTGGCCAGCCTTGGGTTGTGCATGTGTAAGTATAAAAGTGGATTAGGGCTTGGACACTAATGCTTTCTTCCTCCCTCTGAGTGACATGGGGTGCACCCAACACTCACCGCTGTTATTTGGTTAATAAAGCTTTAAACTTAAGTCACTTGTTATGCTCCTTCATCACCACCCTAAAAATCCTGCAGCCTCAGTCTGATCACCTGAAGCCCCAGGCAGATTGATAACATAAATCTGTCACACTCCCTTACTTCTCCATCACTAAATTGCCCAGGGAATGAGATTTTTCTACATTACGCTCATTATGTTGGTCAATTCTCAGTTAATGACTTACTAATGACTACAGTATTTTAAAGAAACATTGTTCTTAGACTACAACGTATTAGTCTTTGTAAAAATAAATTGTAAATTTATAAATACTTTAAAATCTATTTTTCTATTTACTCTTCAATGTCCCCAAAAATTTTCCATGATGCTTCAAACCACTCTCCATTTGGCCCTCTCAAATTTTGTGTGTTCAATCCCGAGGACAGCATGCAAAAAACTGCACATCACTAGCATATAATAAATATAATTTATATGTACTAAAATGTCCTTGATTTGTGTGCACAGATGGGGTTTTTGCATGTAGATGTTATTTGCACACACAATAGCATGCAAAAAGACTGTCCCTGCAAATGGTTGGGGTGAGGAGAGTGACATGAACAAACAGAAGCCACACTATGAAACTCTGGCACTTAAGTAGGGTATGTCTACACTACGAAATTAGGTCGAATTTATAGAAGTTGATTTTTTAGAAAGCAGTTTTATATAGTCGATTGTGTGTGTCCCCACTAAGCGCATTAAGTCGGCGGAGTGCGTCCACAGTACCAAGGCTAGCGTCGACTTTCGGAGCGTTGCACTGTGGATAGCTATCCCACAGTTCTCGCAGTCTCCGCTGCCCATTGAAATTCTGGGTTGAGCTCCCAATACCTGATGGGGCAAAAACATTGTCACGGGTGGTTTTGGGTACGTTTGTCAGTCACCCCTCCCTCCGTGAAAGCAACCGCAAACAATCGTTTCATGCCTTTTTTCCATGTGGGCGCCATACTGCTTTCAGCAGACGGTGCAGTAGGTCTGCAAACTGTTGTCATCAAACAACGGCTTCCGCTGCCACTCTGCTCTCCTGGTGCTATGAATCCACCTCGCAGGTCCTCTATATGACCGTCATCATCCATTGCTTCCTCTGCCACTCTGCTCTCCTGGTGGTCTCGCAGGTCCTCTATATGACCATTGTCATCCGCCACTTCCACTGCAACTCTGCTCGGCTGCTCTTGTCTCGCCATACCACGGCGAACGTGCAGCCCACTCAGCTGTTGTGTCCTGGCAGCAGATGGTGCAGTAGGTCTGCAAAATGGTCATCCAACCACTGGTTCCCCTGCAACTCTGCTCTCCTGCAGACACCATACCATGCCAAGCATGGAGCCAGTTATGAGCATTGTAAACACCTCGCGCATTATCATGCAGTATATGCAGAACCAGAACCTGCAAAAGCAGGCACGGAGGCGACGGCAGCGCAGGGACCAGAGTGATGAGGTCAGGGACACAGACTTCTCTCAAAGCACGGGCCCCAGCAGTTTGGCCATCCTAGTGGCAATGGGGCAGGGTCATACCATGGAATGCCAACTCTGGGCTCAGGAAACAAGCACAGACTGGTGGGACTGCATAGTGTTGCGGGTTGGGATGACCCTCACCTCAGTCCCTGGAAAAATCATGGAGCAGGTCCTCAAGGAATCAATTCTGAAGCACTTACAGGAGAGGAAAGTGATCAGCAACAGTCAGCATGGATTCACCAAGGGCAAGTCATGCCTGACTAATCTAATTGCCTTCTATAACGAGATAACTGGCTCTGTGGATGAGGAGAAAGCAGCGGACGTGTTGTTCCTTGACTTTAGCAAAGCTTTTGACACGGTCTCCGACAGTATTCTTGCCAGCAAGTTAAAGAAGTATGGACTGGATGAATGGACTATAAAGGTGGATAGAAAGCAGGCTAGATTGTCGGACTCAACGGATAGTGATCAATGGCTCCATGTCTAGTTGGCAGCCGGTATCAAGTGGAGTGCCCCAAGGATCGGTCCTGGGGCCAGTTTTGTTCAATATCTTCACTAATGATCTGGAGGATAGTGTGGATTGCACCTCAGCAAGTTTGCAGATAACACTACACTGGGAGGAGAGGTAGATACGCTGGAGGGTAGGGATAAGATACAGAGGGCCCTAGACAAATTAGAGGATTGGGCCAAAAGAAATCTGATGAGGTTCAACAAGGACAAGTGCAGAGTCCTGCATTTAGGAAGGAAGAATCCCATGCACCGCTACAGACTAGGGACCAAATGGCTAGGCAGCAGTTCTGCAGAAAAAGACCTAGGGGTTACAGTGGACGAGAAGCTGGATATGAGTCAACGGTGTGCCCTTGTTGCCAAGAAGGCCAATGGCATTTTGGGATGTATAAGTAGGGGCATTGCCAGCAGATTGAGGGATGTGATCGTTCCCCTCTATTCGACATTGGTGAGGCCTCATCTGGAGTACTGTGTCCAGTTTTGGGCAACACACTACAAGAAGGATGTGGAAAAATTGGAAAACGTCCAGCAGAGGGCAACAAAAATGATTAGGGGACTGAAACACATGACTTATGAGGAGAAGCTGAGGGAACTGGGATTGTTTAGTCTGCAGACGAGAAGAATGAGGGGGGATTTGATAGCTGCTTTCAACTACCTGAAAGGGGGTTCCAAAGAGGATGGATCTAGACTGTTCTCAGTGGTACCAGATGACAGAACGAGGAGTAATGGTCTCAAGTTGCAGTGGGAGAGGTTTAGGTTGGATATTAGGAAAAACGTTTTCACTAGGAGGGTGGTGAAGCACTGGAATGCGTTACCTAGGGAGGTAGTGGAATCTCCCTCCTTAGAAGTTTTTAAGGTCAGGCTTGACAAAGCCCTGGCTGGGATGATTTAGTTGGGGATTGGTCCTGCTTTGAGCAAGGGGTTGGTCTAGATGACCTCCTAAGGTCCCTTCCAAGCCTGATATTCTATATGATTCTATGATTCCCAGTGACTGCGTAACTTTTGCACGCGTAAGAGCACTTTCATGGAACTTTGTGACTTGCTTTCCCCGCCCTGAAGTGCACGAATACCAAGATGAGAACAGCCCTCACAGTTCACAAGCAAGTGGCGATAGCCCTCTGGAAGCTTGCAACACCAGACAGCTACCGGTCAGTCAGGCATCAATTTACAGTGGGCAAATCTACCGTGGGGGCTGCTGTGATCCAAGTAGCCAACGCAATCATTGAGCTGCTGCTATCGAGGGTATTGACTCTGGGAAATGTGCAGGTTATAGTGGATGGCTTTGCTACAATGGGATTCCCTAACTCTGGTGGGTCAATAGACGGAATGCATATCCCTCTCTTTCTTGGGACTGGAGCACCAAGGCAGCCAGTACATAAACCGAAAGGGGTACTTTTCAATGGTGCTGCAAGCACTGGTGGATCACAAGGGACGTTTCACCAACATCAATGTGGGATGGCCGAGAAAGGTACATGACGCTCACATCTTCAGGAACTCTGGTCTGTATGAACAGCTGCAGCAAGGGACTTACTTCCCAGACCAGAAAATAACCGTTGGGGATGTTGAAATGCCTATAGTTATCCTTGGGGACCCAGCCTACCCCTTAAGGCCATGGCTCATGAAGCTATATACAGGCAACCTGGATAGTAATCAGGAGCTGTTCAACTACAGGCTGAGCAAGTGCAGAATGGTGGTAGAATGTGCATTTGGATGTTTGAAAGCTTGCTGGCGCAGTTTACTGACTCGGTTAGACCTCAGCGAAACCAATATTCCCATTGTTATTATTGCTTGCTGTGTGCTCCACAATAGCTGTGAGAGTAAGGGAGAGATGTTTATGGCGAGGTGGGAAGTTGAGGCAAATCGCCTGGCCACTGATTACACACAGCCAGACACCAGGGTGGCTAGAAAAACACAGCAGGGCGCGCTGCACATCAGAGAAGCTTTGAAAGCCAGTTTCATGGGTGACCAGGCTACGGTGTGACAGTTCTGTTTGTTTCTCCCTGATGAAAACCCGCCCCCTTGGTTCACTCTACTTCACTGTAAGCCAACCGCCCTCCCCTCCCCCCTTTGATCACCGCTTGAAGAGGCAATAAAGTCACTGTTGTTTCAAATTCATGCATTCTTTATTAATTCGTCACACAAATAGGGGGATAACTGTCAAGGTAGCCCGGGAGGGATAGGGGAGAAGGGAAGGACAAGGCCACACTGCACTTCAAAACTTATTGAATGCCAGCCTTCTCTTGCTTGGGCAGTCCTCTGTGGTGGAGTGGTTGGGTGCCCAGAGCACCCCCCACCCCATGTTCTTGGGCATCTGGGTGAGGAGGCTATGGAACTTGGGGAGGATGGCAGTTGATTACACAGGGGCTGCAGTGGCGGTCTGTGCCTTTCCTGCACCTCAACCATATGCTGGAGCATATCAGTTTGATCCTCCAGTAGCCTCAGCATTGCATCATGCCTCCTCCCATCATGCTGCCGCCACCTCTTCTGTTGTTCCAGCCATCTATCCTCTCGCCCGTTCCTCCCGTCCTCATGTTCATTTTGTGCTTTCCTGGACACTGTCTGCCTCCATGCATTCTGCTGGGCTCTTTCAGTGCAGGAGGACTGCATGAGCTCAGAGAACATTTCATCACAAGTGCGTTTTTTTCGCCTTCTTATCTGTGCTAGCCTCTGGGACGGAGATGCTGTTGAAATATTTGCAGCTGCAGGAGGGGAAAAAAAGGGAGAGTAAAATTGAAAAAGACACACTGGCCATTTAAAAGGAGGAGCTGATGTTTTCAGGTTAACATGCAGCACAAACCCAACTAAACCCCCCCACGCACACACACCCCTAATTCTCTGGGATGATCGCTTCACCCCTCCCCCCATCGCGTGGCTAACAGCAGGGATGATTTATTTTCAGACACAGGCAAACAGCCCAGCAGGAACGGCCACCTCTGAATGTCCCCTTAATAAAATTCCCCTATTTCAACCAGGTGACCATGAATGATATCACTCTCCTGAGGATAACACAGAGAGATAAAGAACAGATGTTGCTTGAATGCCAGCAAACACCGGGACCACATGCTGCCATGCTCTCTTATGCAATGGATTCTAGACTATGTGCTATTGGCCTGGCGTGGTAAAGTGTCCTACCATGGAGGATGCAGTAAGGGTGCCCTCCCCAGAAACCTTCTGCAAAGCCTTTGGGAGTACCTCCAGGAGAACTTCATTGAGATGTCCCTGGAGGATTTCCACTCCATTCCCAGACACGTTAACAGACTTTTCCAGTAGCTGTACTGCCCGTGAATGCATCCCAAGTCTTCAGGGCAAATAATCATTAAACACGCTTGCTTTTAAACCGTGTATTATATTTACAAAGGTACACTCACCACAGGTGACTTCTCCGCCTTCAAGGTCCGGGAGCCTGGGTTGGGAGGGTATTGGCTCCAGGGTGATAAACAGTTCCTGGCTGTCAGGGAGAATGGTTTCTCCACTTGCCTAGTGTGTGCTATCTTCCTCGTCCCACAAATCCTCATCCCTGTTGCGTGAGACTCCCTTGCAGGAGTCCACGTACAGGTGTGGGGTAGTTGTAAGGGCACCCCCTAGAACTGCATGCACCTCATCATAGAAGCAGTATGTCTGGGGCTCTGATCCCGAGCAGGCTTTTGCCTCTGTGGTTTTTTGGTAGGCTTGCCTGAGCTCCTTAAGTTTCATGTGGTACTGCTGTGGGTCCCTGTTATAGCCTCTGTCCTTCATGCCCTTGGAGATTTTTTCAAATATTTTCGCATTTAGTCTTTTCGAATGGAGTTCTGATAGCACGGATTTATCTCCTCATACACCGATCAGATCCAGTACCTCCTGTTCGGTCCATGCTGGAGCTCTTTTGCAATTCTGGGACTCCATGGTCACGTGTGCTGATGAGATCTGCACGGTCACCTGTGCTGATCAGTTTGCCATGGTGGCCAAACAGGAAATGAAATTCAAAAGTTTGCAGGGCTTTTCCTGTCTCTCTGGCCAGTGCATCCGAGTTCAGAGTGCTGTCCAGAGTGGTCACAATGGAGCACTCTGGGATAGCTCCCGGAGGCCAATACTGTCCAATTGCATCCACACTACCCCAAATTCGACCCTGCGATGTCAATTTCAGCGCTAATCCCCTTGTCAGGGAAGAGTACAGAAATCAATTTTAAGAGCCCATTAAGTCGACAAAAATGGCTTCATTGTGTGGATGGGTGCAGGGTTAAATTGATTTAACGCTGCTAAATTCGACCTAAACTCGTAGTGTAGGCCAGGGCTAAGTTGGACCTCTTTCAAGTCCATATTTAGAAGTGTACCTTTAAAGAAACTTCTACTTTGTGTACTAAAATACATTTATGATCTTACTAAAGATATATATGAATTATGCAATGAAGATGTTAATGAAAAATCAATTATTTCCATTGTAAAGTTTTGAGAATTTGATTTAACAATTACTACTTTTGTCAGCATATAAGTTTATGCATTAGCCAATAGGACTACAAATTGAGAAGTAATCATCAAACTCCAGTACACAAATAGTATTACGTATTCCAAGTAACCAACTGGCCTGAAACGGATTGTTGGGGGATTGTTTTATTGATATTTGATTTTCAGTGTGCCCACTCAAATGGCAGTTTTCCCATTTAAAAAAATATATATATATTTACTAGTTCTCTTCACTTGTGTATTTTTTTTGTTGGTTTCTTTTCACAGCATCAGTTCCATAACATTTGTTTTAAGCAAATTTAGCAGATAAGCCAATCAGACTACATGAATGAACAAACCTCAGGATATTTTTCAACTCACAGCAAGTGAAATTATTTATCCACAGTCAAAGTATAGCTCAGGAAGTGGCAGGGTGAGCTATCCACCCAGTAAGTCATAACTATACTTCAGAGAGGCTAACTGACTTATTCAATTCTTTGCTTCTGCTGAGTGAATTGACCTGAACTGGAAACTGATCTTACCAAATATAAAAGCTGAGTTAAAAGTTGAGTTATTGGTGTTTATTGTACTCAATGCCTTTTGCAGCAACAGCTTCAGAATAGCCATGCATTCTTATTGGCCAGGAGGTTCCTCTACAGCATGTTATATTTTGTAATACACTTTTTTTTGTTTATTTTTCTACTCAAATTTGGTCTACATTTAAATATTTCAAAAGCAGATGACCCCAGTTTACCTGAGAAATACTGGGATCTGACGAGGACTGAGTAACTTTAATAAGATTTTCCACAAGTGATTTTGCTTCAACTACCGCACTATGTGATGCTCGTCTTGCCGCAGGCACTAGAAGGATGACATAAGAACATAAGAACAGCCATACTGGGTCAGACCAAAGGTCCATCAAGCCCAGTATCCTGTCCTCTGACAGTGGCCAATGGCAGGTGCCCCAAAGGGAATGAACAGACAGGTTATCAACAAGTGATCCATGCCCTGTAACCCAATCCCAGCTTCTGGCAAACAGAGGCTAGGGACACCATTCCTGCCCATCCTGGCTAATAGCTATTGATGGACCTATCTAGCTTCCTTTTTGAACCCTGTTATAGTATTGGCCTTCACAACACCCTCTGGCAAGGAGTTCCAGAGGCTGACAGTGCGTTGCATGAAAAAATACTTTGTTTTAAACCTGCTACCTATTAATTTCATTTGGTGGCCCCTTGTTCTTGTATTATGAGAAGGAGTAAACAACACTTCCTTATTTACTTTCTCTATACCACTCATGATTTTATAGACCTCTATCATAACCCCCCCTTAGTCGCCTCTTTTCCAAGCTGAAAAGTCCCAGTCTTATTAATCTCTCCTCATATGAAAGCCATTCTATACCCCTAATCATTTTTCTTGCCCTTTTCTGTACCTTTTCTAGTTCTAATAGATCTTGGAGATGGGGCGACCACATCTGCACACAGTATTCAAGGTGTGGGCGTACCATGGATTTATATAGAGGCAATGTATTTTCTGTCTCATTATCTATCCCTTTCTTGAGGATTCCCAACATTCTGTTTGCATTTTTGACTGCCCCTGCACATTGAGTGGATGATTTCAGAAAACTATCCACGATGAAGCCAAGATCTCTTTCTTGAGTGGTAACAGCTAATTCAGATCCCATCATTGTATAGGTATAGTTGGGATTATGTTTTCCAGGGGGCATTACTTTGCATTTATCAACATGAAATTTCATCTGCCATTTTGTTGCCCAGTCACATTTTTACATTTATTTTGAATAGGTACAAGGGAGACACTAAAGTCTGGCAGAATGTAGGTGTATGCTCTGCTAATTCCCCACACTGCTCTACCGAGGACTCTTAATTCTGGCTTTCACTATCCCTTGCTGTTCCATTCCTGACCTGGGTCTCTCCAAAAAGCTTTGTCAATGCACTTAAATGATGACATTCACTACCACCTTACATTCCAGTCCTGGGCATCTCCGGCAGACTGCTCCTAATACCAGTTGTATGGTAACTTTGTGATGGTGACATGAACAAGACCAAACTCATTTTTCTCAACTAATTCTGATTCTGAACCTTTTAATCTTGTTTTGCAAACTGGGCACTGGTGACAGTAAAGCATTTTAGTGTCCTCCAAACATACTATCAGGGTCAGAAAAACTAGCCAACAAAAACACCCGAGGCTTCTAGCTGAAAAGTGCATTTCTTGTGGAAACATCACATTGCCACCATTAGAGCCACTGAATGAGCATTACAAAAATAAAAGTGGTGTTAAATAAAAACTCCTATTAACATCAAAGCTATATTTCAACTGTATCTTTGAGGAAGTTAATACTAAAGACCAGATTGCAAATTAGTGTTTCCATAGAGAAGCCATCCCACTGCATCAGTTGAAGAGTTAACATAAAAAAAAAAAGTTACCAGAAGGAAACATCTTTTCTTGCGATTGTTTTAGCCTCCTCCTCTCTCTTGCCGACAACGGTCTACCCTTTAAATAAATCAAATCAATATTAATAGTGGCAGTCATAGTGGTTTTTTATTTTGTCATATTTGAAATGAAAACTTTTGTCCAAATAACCTGGAAAAGATGGCTACTAATTAAAGTTTTCAGGCAGTTCAGTATGCATTGTATTAAATTTTTTCCATGGTGATCTTGATCAACAAACCTAATTCCTGTAGGAAAGGAGCCTCCAGCCTCCTTATTTCAATTAAGGGAAAGAGGAGCTGGCCTTCTTTCCTCCTACCTGATCAGTCAGATGCAAGAAAGAAATTTAATCACTGAGGATAACTTCTGTACATTTCTTTTCCCCACCCCACATGCTTTTGGAGTAAACTACTCAGAAGAAATAGTAAGAAAATGACAAAAATAGATCTGAACATAAAATGTTCAGAACAAACCTCTGAAATTGCTCTCTCACTATTTTTAGAGCTATTTACAGACTCTGTGACTTTAGAGCCATGCTGATCTGCAGGGCTGTAAGTTGTCTTCATATTCACATCAGGAAGAGAAGGTAAGGGCCACGGAGCAACTTCTGTGAGCTTAGAGAGAATTAGAAAATGATTACAGTCTCATGTCCTCTTTCAACAGATTAAAATGCTTTGAAATCTAGAACTGCAAACACCAAACTAGCAACCCAGGACTGGGAGTCAGGACTCTTGGGTCCTATTCACAATTCTACCATTGCCTTATTGTCACACACACACTTTTCCCTAACTTCCTTATACTCCTTCTGTCTACATTTAGCTAACACCCTCACAACAAAACCCCATGCAAAAAACAAAAAAATCATAGAACTAAAATGACATTTGAAGCTCACCGCACTGTTCACTATGCTTGTATGTCATACCCTTTTCCCCCAATCCTTCGTCTGTCTATTTACACTGTCAGCTCTTTCTGGGGATAGGGATCGTCTCTAACTATATGTTCCATACAGTGCCAACCACAATAAGGATCCAGTCTTGGCTGGGGGTCTCTAGGTACTACTGTAATAAAATAAATAATAATAATGTCATATAATCTTTCTGGGCTTTAATTTGTTCATGTCTCCTAGAAGGATTATAATTTTGTACCTCTGAGTGTTGAGAGGCTTACTGATCATAGACTGCTTTGAAATCCTTGGGCAAAAGGCACCCACAAAAGTATATTTCCAAGGCCCGCAGAGAGTTACCCATTTTGTTATAAATGCAATTCTATGGATGTGTATGAAATGAGATTATACACTGACTGGAGATTGTTCAACTAGCGGAAAGGATCTACAAACTGTTACAATCTTTTTGTAGGATGGAAAGAAAACTAAGATAGAGGTACACTGCCATTTTAGAGAGATACATTTTTATCTGCACCTTCTCTGAACAGACTTCATCTAGCTCCCTTTTCTTCTGCCATTGCTGCCGTGAGAGAGAAGGTTCATAGAAAGAGCTATGAGGCTGTAAGTAAGAAGTGAATTTTTCCTGAACATCTTCTGGATTTCCATGAGAGGCTTCATCCTAAAAAGTAAAAATATTTTTCTAATCTTTAGGCATGTGTTTTCCTGATTCCAATGTAGACATGTTCTTGCATATATTAACAAAGGCCACTTAACCCTTTGGAATGCTACGGATTTTATCTTAATCACAACCACCATAAACAGCTATTTCAAATTAAATTAGAGACAGGAAATACAAAAAAAAAAAATTAAATATACCACCCCCAAACACACTACATTAACATTGCAACAAGGTGAACATTTTAAATAATCTAAGTTAGAACATTCAAAATCATGCTCCCCATCACAATTAGCACATTAGTTGAACAGGTAACCATAAACAAATTTCACAAGTTCTGTACACTGTCTATCGTAATACTGCAATATCCTGTTTTAGTATTTTACAACAAATACGTGTTAGCAAAATTTCAGATATGTTCCACCATTCTAACAGCAACTTCAGAAAACCAATTTGTATTGCAATAATAATCCTTCTCCAAAAATCAAATATTCTAGGGGAAAAGATAGTCCCCAGACAACAACATTTGAGATTTCCCTTTAAAGAAATACAACTATTTTAAAGCCAACAAACTAAGCAGAACTATAATGGTAGAACACTTACTTGAATTATGACAGGAACAAACGATGCTAGAAGCTTCTCAGTGGAGTCCAAACTCTAAAATAAGTTACTACATTTTCATGAACTAAAATAAGAGCAAGCTTAGTAAAAAGCGTATATATTAGCAATGCGAGAAAGACAGGCTTTAAAAGTCTCATTCTAGAACAGAACTTGGTGAATCACTAACTAAATGAAACAACGTCCTTATATAGGATTGAATGGTAACAACAGCTGCATATTCAGGACAGACCTACTGTTTAAATCCAAGGCATAAGACACAATAGGGAAATCAACTGTATTTTACTTTAATATACTTTCATTAAGAGTCAAAATATTGCTGGCCCTGTGCATGTGCACCAGAAAGAGGCAAGGGCAAAGAAGCCCCTTACATGAATGTGCTAGGGAAGTGGGTAAGAGAATCATTTTGGCTGCAAATGCTGAAGAGTGCAGGGGAAAGGTCAATGGTCAATGTTTTTGCCTCCAATAATCACCCAAATGACGCACTCTGGAAGCTGGAGAGGAGGGAGGGCCAGGATACTTTAACATTTTCCCCCTTCCCAAGGCTTCTCTTTTCTGGTAGTCTCATTTCTTGTTTACTCCTTCACTCTTCTCTTTAGTAACCACATCCCCATTAAACAAAATTTTCCTTTCCCCTCCTTCAGTCTTCCTTTAAAATCTCTTCATCTCTCTTCCTCCTTCCCTTCAATTTCTTCTCCTACATTTTCCTTCCACCATCCTCTACCTTCTCTAACTCCATTTCCATTATACTCTCCCTTCCTCCTCCAATCCCCATCCCAAATTAGGGCTGAACATGGCAGAAAGAGATAGAGAAGCATAGTCCATTTGGAATAGGGATGTAGGAGCTCCAAACATTTTCTTGCCTCATCCTTTTACAATTGGAAGCAGACAATTTTTGATCCCAGGCAAGAACAATGACAATTAAGGTTTGAGCCCCAGCCTTTGTCTTATACAGAAGCAGTGCTGCAGGGATACTAGAGCTTTTAATTGCTTCGGCACCCCAAAGCCTGAATAGAAGTGCCCCACTTTGAAAGGTAACATTTGTTCAGCTTTGTTCTTTCTATAAACCATCTACTAGTTCAACCTTCTACCAAGCACATTTAAGAGTTAAATAATTACCTGGTCATCATTTTGCTTTTGGCCCTTTGAGACAGGCTGCAGGAGTTTCAAAGTGTCATCTCCTTCATCTGAGACAACAGCAGCAAACTGCTTAGAATCCACAATTTCAGTTCTAGAAACTTGCTTTGAGTTTTGCTGTAGTCTATCTTCCTTAGTCTGTGGGCCATTAGATGTTATTTTAGATTCTACTTCACTAGGAATGCTTAAGCACCTTGCTTTGTTATCCTGTAGTAAGTGATCACTTTTAGAGTTCCTCCTTTCAGACAGTAAAATATCAATATTCACTTTGCTAATTGTTGCTATGGAAACTCCTGTGCTGTTCTTCTCATTCTTGTTTGCATTTTTTTCAGGCTCAGCTGCTGGTTTCTCTGAGGGATGAATTTCAAAAGTTTTATCTTTGATTAAATGTTTTTCTTCATTCTGTAATTAAAAAAGCAGAAGTGGAATTACCCTCTGACGAATATTTTAGAAGCTCAAAGAAGTCACTTGCATACCAGACAGTACATAAAGTGATAATGAAACAAAATCATAATCAAGTACTATTTGGAAGCATCGATAAGGGATAACACAAAGGTTTCAGAGTAGCAGCCATGTTAGTCTGTATTCGCAAAAAGAAAAGGAGTACTAGTGGCACCTTAGAGACTACCAATTGGATATAACAAAGACTCTCATAAGCTATAAAGTCTGATGAGAAGCTTGGGACTTCAGATGTCAACACAGCCTATTCCATAAGCAATGCACCCACCTTGCCCCTATGACCACAAGTGATAAACGGGCTCTCCAAAATGTATTAAGCCACATGTTTAAGGCTTCAATATTAAAAACTAACATCAACTGGCAAACAGTGCAGAAAATGAACAGCAGGCAAGTGATTAATCTTTGTGACTTGATCTATTTGGATTACTGTAAAGTATTCACCTCTGGTAACAAGCAATTTTCCTCAAACATATAATCATTTTCCAGTCACAAGCTGCAGCAAATATTTTCACTGTCAACATTTGCCTGTCATTAAACATTTGCATTTCAGTTAGTCCAGTGACTTCAGATACTCTACTGGGTATACAGTGTCACAGCATTTACATGATTGTGCCATATGCAAAAGTTTATGCAACTGTATGGTTAAAAAAAAAATCCACATAACAGCTTCACAGAATAAGGATTAGGTATAATGTTTCATGAGTATTTTTCAGTAAAGATCAGTGCAATTAGTTTTACTAATCCGTGGCTATTTTAGCTCCAACTCTAGATGAATACAGCTCCTTTCCCCCTTTATATGTTGTTTACACAGTTTTATTGAATACAAATATATTAGGAAATCACAAAGCATTTCAAAATATATTTTTATATCATGTCACTGAATATTTACACAAATAATTTAAAAAAACAATGTATCCTTTGGAAAAAAGTAACTTACGGCACTTTCTCTCCTGGCTTGCTCAGAGGGATGTTTTTTGGGTGTGATGTTTCCATTATTAGATCGAGTCTTCACTGAGATCACAGAAGCAGCACTTCTGGGTACAGAATCAGATATTTTCTGATGATTTTTGGCTGTTTTTCTTTAAAGAAAATGACAACAACAAAAAAAGGACAAAGAATAAGATGTTTGTGGTTTAGACTACCTTATTAAATAGATGCCATCCATCTACAGAAGATGCCATCCATCTACCCTTTTACATTTGTAGAAAATATTTTAAATTTCCACTAATTACAGAGTTTCTATCTGAAGTGCTAAACACTGGGCTTGATTTTCTCTGCTTTGTATCTTGTATAGCAGTGATCTCCAACCTTTTTATGCAGAAGATCAGTTTTTGATTTAAGTGTGACCCAGGAGCTACCCCGCCCCTTCCCTGAGGCCCCGCCTCGCTCACTCCATCCCCCCCACCCCCCCATCGCTTGCTCTCCCCCACCCTCACTCACTTTCACCAGGCTGGGGCAGGAGGTTGGGGTTCGGGAGGGGGTGCGGGCTCTGGGCTGGGGCCCGAGGGGTTCAGAGAGTGGGATGGGGCTCCAGGCTGAGCCTGGGGCAGGGGTGCGGGAGGAGGCTCAGGGCGTAGTCTCTGGGAGGGTGCTCAGGGCAAGGGCTTCTGGGTGCAGGAGGGAGTTCGGAGTGTGGGCTCCTGCAAGACAGCACCTACCTCGGTCGGCTCCCGGATGGCAGTGCAGCAGGGCTAAGGCAGGCTCCCTGCCTGCCCTGGCCCCATGCCACTCCCAGAAGTGACCAGCACACCCCTGCAGCCCTTGGGTGGGAAGGGCAGGGGTCCCCGTGCACTGTTCCTGCCCACAAGCACCACCCCTGCAGCTCCCATTGTCTGCAGTTCTCCATTCCCAGCCAATGGGAGTTGTAGGGGAGATGTTTGCAGGCAGGAGCAGCGCACGGAGACCCCTGCCCCCACCCCTTGCCCCGGCTGCTTCCAGGAGTGGCATGGGGCTGGGGCAGGCAGGGAGCCTGCCTTAGCCCTGCTGCACTTCCGGACTTTTAGCAGCTGGACATCGCAATAGACTGTCAGAGGCTATAGGATCGACCAGTTGATCACGATCTACTGGTTGGTGACCACTGTTGTAGAGTCATTTTCAGCTGTGCAGAGTTAGAATGTTAGTGGTACTTTGCACTGATTTGGTAGTAATTTATATCCACTTTGCATAGGTGTAAGTGACTGCACAGTGTACAACCAAGACAATAAGGCTCATCCATTTGGGGAAAAATATTTGACAATTAAGTTTATTGCCAATAGGTCTCAAAAACTGGGAGTAATGAAGTAGTTAACCAAATCTGATGACAAAATTTTATATTCAACTTTTTTGTTGAACATCAAGTTAAAAACAAGCAAATAGCAAAAGGAACTTGTCTTTTGGTGATTTCAAATATGATGAAGCGACCTTAACACAGACTGATAAGGAAACGCAAGTGACAATATATATTTCCTATCCATATTTCGGATTTATTGTCCGTCTTTATCTCACTTTTCTATTTGGTGCAAGCACGATCACAGATTTACCATAGAACTTGGAATTTGCACAGAGTTTATTAACCAGATGATTTGTAATTTTCTCAAATGTCACAGAATCGTTTCTAATTTTTACCACTATCTCCTCTCAACTTGTGAGCTCACTCTGGTCTGTGTACGCTGGAATGGTCAGCAGGAAAGAAGCAGTCCTGTTTTTGTTTTATTTAAATATGAGATACATGAACTGGGATAAACGCAGTGACTGGGGAGAGTGCGTCTCTCATTATTCAACATCCTCCCTCCCATAATCCAAGATTTTTCCTCCCCCTTTCATTGTCTCGCACTGAACGAAGAGCAGCCTCCACAGGGTCTCGCATGTCCCAATCTGAAAGCTACTTCCCCCTCTTCTTAAGCGACCATGATGCTCTTCCTCCAGCCAGAAAGAAGAGTAAAGAGACCCTTCAGAACAGATCCTATAGATGTGTCTATACTGCAGTTAAAAACCCACTGCTGGCCCATCTCAGCTGACTCGGGTTCGTGGGGCATGGGGTACAGGGCTGTCAAATTGCATTGTGTATGTTTGGGCTCAGGCTGGAGCCCAAGATCTGGGACCTTTGAGGGGGAGGGTCCCAGAGCCCAGGCTCCAGCCTGAGCCCAAACATACACAAAAATTCTACAGTCCTGCACAGCCCAGTGAGGTCAAGTCAGCTGACATGGGCCAGCTGCAGGTGTTGAACTGCCGTGTAGACATACCCAAATTCTACTCTGTGCATTGGTGGAAAGGTAGTGCTCATGCAGCTATCTTCCTTTCATCCGACAGTCCAAGTGTATCACAGCTGCAAGAGACTTCAACCTTATTAGTGCTGAGAGTCTCAAGATTACTACCTAAACCAGGTCTTCTCCATTGCTTCAGCCAAGCTACCTTCGATTTTTAGTTTTATCAAATTGAGGATTACAATGGGATTCTCCGGTTGTCAATTAAAAAAAGAACAACCTCCGATTTTCTAAATAAGATGGTTAATCAGGGAACAATCTATGTGGCAGATCACTTTAAAATTCTGTATGCCCACAATACTTTGCTCCTTTATAGCACTTGCCTTTTGAGGATCTAATTGTTTTAAAATATTAATTAATCCTTACAACTTTTCTGTTAAGTAGGTCAATATTACCATGACCATTTTACAGATGGGGAATACTGTCAGTCAGACAGGTTAATCAACTTGCCTAAGGAGCCTCAGTTCCAGAGCTATGAAGAAAACCTGGGGTGTCCCATACTCTAATAAGTAATCTATCCTCCCATCTTTCACAAGTTATAATATACTAAAAATCAACAGTGGACATGAACCAAACAATGTGGCATGTTTTTCCCAAATAATGGATACATTAAGAATAAGGTTTTTAGTTTTTCTATAAAATTAAACACCGATTCATTGCAGTTTATTACTAAGTGCTCCTAATTAGGGCAGCCAAATACAACTTCTAACATTTAATCAGGTAAGACTTTTCTGTCTGGCTGGTTTCAAATACTTGAAGTGGACAAACAATAGGAGGATTTACTTTCTGAAGGTAATATGCAATCCCAAATTTAAATCCACTTTCCTTCTACATAGGCCTAATGTAACTAATTTCCATCCTCTCTTAGTTGTCTCTCCTGTAATAGTTCTCAAATAATTCCTTCCCTCAACAATCTCAAAAGATCCTTTCTGCCCCATACCCTGCAGTTACACACAGCAAAACTAACTTCAACATCCTGCTCCGAAATCTGGCAAAACTTGTAAAACAGTGATTACAACATTATGCTCAACAATCTGTTATGCAAACCAATAGTTTTATATAGAACTATTAATAAAATAAATATATCTTACGCCTTTGTGGCTTCCAAAAACAGAGAGATTTGATGCTTGATATATGGTTGCCTTAGTATGCTTTTCACATTGGGTCTTTCTTCAGGCTTTTTGCTAAGCATAGTTCTTATTAGTTCTGCCAGTTGTGGACTGTAATCCTTTGGCATCGGTGGCAGCTGTAATTGTATTGAAAGGATACATTTGATTATGGGAATGAATGGATTGCTAATTTTCATAACAGGAAGCTAATTGTTTTGATGACTACATCAATGTACAGCAAACAAAAAACATTAACCCATTTGCCTGCAGGAATTGCTGCATTATTTGAGCATTAGGGCTCTGATTCAGCTAGGTACTTAAACACATCCCTAACTTTAAGTACAGTAGTCCCACTGACGTCAATAGGACAGCTCACATACTTAAAGTTAGCGAAGTGCTTAAGTATCTTACTGAACAGAGGCTTGTGTAAAGTTTAATGAAAGAACTCTATACAATTTTTTTTCTTAATGAACAGCTAACCACAAAATATGGCAATATACAGAAAAGATTGCATATAAAAAAAATGAATTCCCTGGTAAGCTGGATTCAGAAATTTTAAAGCAAGGTATTCAAAGCTGGTCAGTTGTGCTTTGTAAGATTTGCAAATGAAAATCTAGTCACAGAGAATCTTCAGTTTATTTAAAACATTTTTGATACAGCTGAAGATCAGGATTTAAATTTGTTTTATAACATGCCAAACCAAATCAGGAATTAATTTATAACATGCCAAACCAAATCAGGACCCCTCAGGTGGTCATGAGGTTATTACATGGGGGGGGGGTCGTGAGCTGTCAGCCTCCACCTCAAACTTCGCTTTGCCTCCAGCATTTATAAGGACGCTAAAAAAAATAAAAAAGTGTTCTTAATTTATAACAGGAGTGGGTCTCACATAGCAACCTCTGAGTGCAAGGGGTCACCAGCTCAAAAGGTTTGAGAACCATTGTGCTAAAGTAATCCAGCTGTATATGTCAAACAAGAAAACACCGTGATATGATTCTTCGCATAATGTTAAAAGTGGAAACTTTATACTCGAAAGTGTTGAAGTGACTTACTTCCTCCAATCTACTAGCTGCACAAGGTGAACAACAAAATTCTAGTGATACCTTAAAAAGAAACTACTTTCTCGATCTGCCATTACCTCAGTAGGTACCCACATCTCACACGAAACATTAGAATGGACAGGATGATGCAGTTTTCTCATCACACATGTGGAAAAAAAATTATACTAACCCCACAAATGAGAGTTGAAATTCTTACTTTTGATTGAAAACAGTTATCTCAAGTTCCCGACACAAGAGTGGACTACAGGTCTGAATATACAAATTTTGCATTTAAAAACCATGATTCAGTATCCACATCAGAAGGATCTTCTTACTGTAGCATATTTCCAAAATGTTTTCACTGAACCAAAAACAACTTTAGATCAGTTTTTACCTTTCCTTCAATAATTCGATAAACTAAAGAGTTCATGTCTTTAGCGTTGAAGGCATGTTTCAGTGTGGCCATTTCATAAACACAACAGCCCAAAGCCCAAACATCAGACTGTGAAAAGAAAACCAGAAAAATCAGCATAAGCGCTTCAGATGCAATACTGAAAATTTATTTTTAAAAAGTAGATAATATGCTCCTGAACAGCCCATTAGGAACAGAATGTTATGCTGAGTTGGCAGCCACTATAGTTAAGATCACAACCAAATTCCATTATAAACTTTTGGTTGCGGACTCAGGTAACGAAACTGGTTTGTACTGAGTATGGCCATGTTTACTCTGAAGGGTAAGAAGAATTTTTCTGCAAAGCGTGAAGAGAGTCGGTCTGTTTTTGAGTTACAGATCATTAAAAAATTATCCTGATTTCAAATATTGGTTTGTCTCTAACATTTCTTTGAGTTCCTTTAGCTTCAAAGAGTTCTGAAACTAATTTTTTCTTCAGACTTCCCATATAATTACATCTCACTGAAATCTCAGGCATAAACTATCTGCAAATAATATAGATTGCAATTAAGCAAAGTTATGTCCATAATGTTTAAGTCCCAATCCTGTACTGTGAACTATACATGCAGATTACTGCGCCCACGTAGAACTCCAGACTTTCAATGGAGCTCCGAGCAGCGTAGCAGCACATCAACATGAATCATGAGCTTCGTAATGCATGTGAGGGAGAGAAAACATTTTACCCACTGGTGGCCAGATGCAGCTTGGAGAAAACTAGAAGTCTTTCTATATTTATAGTAACAGAAGTTTTTCCTTAGTTCATGTTTTTGGTACATGTGGCCGACAGCTGCCATTTAATTAACGAAGGGGCATACTCGTGTTTTTTTAAATACGTAATGCAATATTTCACATGTACATTTATTTAAAAGACTGTATAAGCTATGCGTATATTTGAATATTGATCTACCTTCCCTTACATGTTTATCTCCATACTCGTAAATGCTTATTAGGTTTTTTTGGTTTGTTTTCTTATTACATATATAATAGCAATTTTAAAGATAAAGCCTGTCACAATTATCTTAGGCTTCATATGCCAGTGTCCTATCATACAACAAAGGTTTTTCTTTGAACTGGAATTCTAACTTACACGGACACAGTCGATTGACAAAACCTGGTCCTAACAAATTAACACATGTTGACAATTCACACACACTAAAGAAAAACTAATTTCCTTTAAGATAACTTTTTATGATTAATTTTTTCCCCTGTTGGTAATAGTAAAAAAGGCAGCAAAAGTTAATCAGTAGTCCCCAAAAAGTGCTTTTTACAGAGGCATTACTTTCATAACACACAAGATTGTAGTGCTCTATGGTTAATAGGCAAGTCAACAAAATAACTCGCATTACTCTTCTAGATAATTTATAAACTTCTCAGAGTTTAAGGCTCCCTTAAATCAACTAACATAATTGGGGCCAATATTTGCATCAATATACTTTACCTTGTAGTTGTAAGGTTTGTTGGAGAACAATTCAGGACTCATATAATAAGGTGTGCCAATGAGAGTACTGGCCATATCATACTGATTTTCTAACACTCTGGCTATTCCCAGATCTCCCACTTTGATAATATTTGTCCTTGTCAGGAAAACATTTTGAGTTTTGAGATCTCTGTGTAGAATGTGTTTTTCATGTAAATACTGAAAAATAAAGTATTTCAAGCAAGTTAAACAGTTAATTTGTTCTTTTCCTCTGACCAGAGTCAAAAAAGAAAAAAGTACAAATGCAACAAAACTACACATCACTATACAAGAGATGAATTACAGTTAATAATCACACTAATCTGTTCATGTCAACATATGTATATACACAATGTCGTTATTTCTTTAGTTTAATGTGCCTATATAGAAGCAAAACGTGCAAAATTGAGGCTGAAGCTCAGTCCTTAACTCACTCTCCATTGTGTCTTCATATTGCAATTGATTTCTGATCCAATCCTACAGTCCTAGTAAGGAATTTTGTCTGAATTAAGGACTTTCAGAAGTCAGTGGGAATTTTGCCTGAGTAAGAACTGCAGGATTAGGCCTATGATGAGCAAGATCAGATGCTGTTGTGGACATTTGCATTCCTAGCCACAACAAACAAATGTAGGAATGGCCCGATATTCGGTCTTCCAATAATAGCCAATGGCAGATGCTTCAAAAGGGAATGACAAGAAGAGGGCAACCATCAAGTGTTCCACCCTGTCACCTAGTCCCAGCATCTGGCAGTCAGAGGCTTAGGGATATCCAGAGCATGGGTTGCATTCCTGACTATCTTGGCTAATAGCCATTGGTGGACCTATCCTCCAGGAACTTATCCAACTCTTTTTTAAATCCAGTTACAGTTTTTGCTTTCACAATACCCCCTAATGACAAGTTCCACTGGCAAGTTAAAAATAGAATTTTCAATCCAACATCCTAGTTTCCTCACTATTGTCTTTAAAACAAACCTTACTGTAATGAATTTTTTGTGATTTGATTTCCTTTCATTTTTAAAATGTAACAGACTGAAGCAGCTTCCACTAGAAATTAGGAGTTAATGGTCTGGAAATTTTCACTTAAAAAAATTAATTTAATTACAGGAGCAAAATACTTCTGCAAGTTTTTTTGTGCAAACACTTGTTGGTTAAAATTAGTTTTTAAGATGTTATCAATAAGTTTCAGCACAGAGAAAATTTGTATAATTGAGTTGCAAACCCGTGGAAACAGAGGGTTACGAATAACAGAAACAGCCCCTTAACTAGAACAAAACTTGCTTATATTCAGAACTTTATAGTTATGGGCTACAATGAAAATTAACTGCCAACCATCATGTCACATTGTCTACAATATTGAAATGATGGAAGTAAAGCATACAACAGCAACTCTTTTTCTACATGGCTACCTTAGGTTGACATTGATAATCTGTAAGCAAAGTTAACACACCAAAACTGAAATTAAGGGATTTTTTTAATGGAAAGCAAGCAAAAACAGACCTATTTCTTTTAAAACGAAGAGGTTATATGTTAAAGTATATTAATACCTGCAATGCCATGGCAATCTGGACAAACCATTCCACCACCTGATTCTCTGGCAAAGGTTTACCTCTCTGCTCTTTAAGTTTATGATACAGGTCCCCTCCTTCACAGAAGCCCATGACAATATATAACAGGCCATCTTCCCCCTCCCAGGACTCCCTATAGGTGACTATGTTGGGGTGTTTCAGCTGAGACAACAACTGGGCTTCTTGTTCTGCTGCTTTCCTCTCTCGGCTGGATGCATGTTTAAGGTTTAGCTTTTTGATGACATACTGGGGGGGGGGGAAGAGGGGGAAAAAAAAAGATTTGTTATGAAAACATCCAATCTACTATTGAAACACTGGCAAATTCTAAAAATCTATAAAACAATGTTTTAAAATACAGAGTTACATTTAACAGTGTCCATGTTGTTGTAAGAATGGAACAAATATGGCTTCCCATCACGAACGCACAAAACTGAAATTTAAAACTTTACATATATTATAATTTTAAATCTAAATGCCACCATTTGTATTCTCTTCAGGTAGGTATTTAACTGGTATCCTTGCCATTTGCCTTCTTGACCATCCTTAATGTCTATCCTAGTGCTCATCTGCAATAGTTATCATGCCATGTGCAAATTAGAGGGCTAGTAAATAAGGTATTGAAAATTTTGAAGGAGAGTAAAAATTGATCAGATCTTCCCTTTTGCTCTTTCCTATAATACAAGAACAAGACACAAAGAAATTAAAAGCAGGTGCAGTTAAAACAAAAGGTAATAATACTTCATTTCACAGAGTGGTGCCCTTGGACAACTTAGCATGTAGTGTTGTGCAAAGAGATCAAAAGTCCAAATCAGCCTGTTACATAAAATTGCCTTTAAAATTTGCTTACTTTCATAAGCAAACTATGGTACAAACTGTACTGTTTACATTAAAAAGAATCATGATAAGGGCTCAAGGCTCCTGCTAAAGTCAACAGTTAACATGACAATGAACTGAAAGATTCTACAAGTAAAGGGAAATGTTTGTAGTAGGAGTAACTGCAACATATTCCGATTGGTTAATTTTAATAGGATGAGGATGCTACCCCTTCTTGGACATTATTTATCCAGGAGTCACTAAAGAGGGTCAGTGGGGTGTATGGAAGGGAAGAAGCAAGCTTTACCCAGATGGCTACCACCTCCACAGTCTCCAGAGACCCACCATGAAACCATTGGGCCTTTGCTGTCTTGATCCTCAAAGATATCCTGACCAGACAAAAAAGGGAACCAGACACCACCACCTCCATCAGCTTCAGCTAAATCCTGAATGTAACATGGGACGTGACCCTTAGATTCCTCCCTCATGTTGTTTTCCTTCCGCACTTTATTTCTTCCATTTTCTTCTAAGCCTGCTAAGACACCATTCACAATGCTGTTGTGACTCTGACAAGAGGGGCACGCTAAAACAATGCCTTAAAAGCAATGACTTAAACTTTGCCACTGTTGAATGTGCCAAGTCTTGTAGTGGCAGATATAACCATATACTGTGCCTATGTTTCTCTAGCAATGAGGCAGCAAGTGAAAGTCAGCACCAGAGACAGAAAAATGCATTTTCTATCTTTTTAATTCTTCTCCCCCTTTTGAGTGTTTGTCCTAAAGGATCAGATTAAAATATCTCAAAACCTTCCATTTTAACTCCAAAAGGGTAGTTAATACCATCCAAAAGACTATCAACGCAGGGTTTTTTCCCCCCTTAATGAAAGCCTCTATACAGCTAAAAGAAAAGGAAATTGTTAAAATGAAAACACAATTCTTTACATTTTGAATTTTTAAACTTATCTTTTTCTATTTAATAAAACTTTAAAAATGTTATGATGGCATTAAACCAACACCTATTTAAAATGATACCCCAGACCACACTTAACTGTGTAACATTTTAACATAGTGAACAAGGGTTTTATCAACATTTTCTCCTTTGTTTGAATCAAGATAGCCCTTTTCCAAAAAAATTGTAACCAATTTGTATAATCCCAGAGATCAGCACTAAACACCATGGCTGGACAATTTTGTGACTGATATCTCAGAACGTATTACAAAAAGGTTAAGGATAATAAAATCTCCATGCTTCAGAGCATAAATTCTCGCAAGGGTCAGGAAGGAATGGCCCCTTGCAATGCACAGCAGCCTAAATGAGATCACAGAATCAGGTATTGTCCACACTTGGAGGCAGAGCTGGACCAAGAGGAGAAAGGACGGTCTTGCGGTCAAAGAACTGGCTAAGAACACAAACCAACCACTCCCCTTGGAGCGCAGGGGGATGGGAAGGGGGAGCCAGACTTCCCTGTACCCTAACCCTCCTCCTCACACCATTCTCCAAAGGCCCGCGGGGGGGGGGGCGGTGTGGTGTAAAATCGGGACACCGCTTCCCCAGATCGCCCCACAGGACAGGGAGAGAAACAGACTCCGCTTCCCCAGAACCCCCACTCCTCTCACCGGGCTCCGGGACTGAGGAGGGAGTCGGAGCCGCCGCAGGCCTCGGGTCTGAAAGGGGAGGTCGGAGCCCTCCCGCGGCCAGTTCCCCGGTTACCTGTCTGTTGTCCTGCCGGTGCCGCACCAGGCTCACCTCCCCGTAGCTGCCCTTGCCCACGGCCCGCAGGAAGAAGTAGGCGGCCAGGGGCATCCTCCCCACCTCCGGCGGCCCCTCAGCGCTCGGGAGCCGGAGCCGCTTAGCTGCCCAGGCGCCTTACGAACGTTACTGCGGCTGCCATAGAGATCCCCATGGGCCTCCCTCGACCATAGAAAAAAAATCGCACGTAAACACAAGCCCGCCTTCCTCTCTATGGTACAACTCTTCACGTCAATGCTATCGCCATCTTGGATGTGGGCAACCTCCCTCAGTCACCTAAGCAGCCATTACAGATGTGGGCGTCCTCCCCGGCGGCCATCTTGGATATAGGGTTCCTGCTAACCTAAGCAGCCATCTTGGAATTTGAAAATTAATGCCCCCAGTATTGGTGCTAGCAGCTAGTGTCTCTACAGTGGGCCGGCCTGCCTGATGTGGCCCATACCACAGGTCTCCTGCCCAAATGAGAGGCTGCTCTGATTGTCTTCTGGCCTGGAGCCAAAACTCTTCACCTGAGTGGCACAAATGGAGAGCAGCAGCATGTGCTTCCCTACTCACCCTCTCAGGGCAGCTGACTTATCCAGTGACAGCAGGCCCAGCATGCACCACTCCATCACAAACCAAGCAGTGCGAAAACCCTAGCTGCGGCCCACCTAGAAGTCAGATCTCAGCATGCACCACTCCACCTCAGGCCTACACTGATGCAGTCCATCTAGGGGACAGGTCCCAGCATGCAATGGTCCACTTCAAGCTCACAATGGTGCAGTCCACATAGGGGACAGGTCTCACCTGCAGCATTCCACCTCAATCCTAGCAGGGTTGCAGCCTACCTAGGAGATGTATGTCAGGTACCAGCTTGTTGGAGACACTGGGGCATGGCCACTAGGTAACTTGAGGGGATGGAAGACCACGAGTGTCGATGAAGCCCCTCGCACTAGGCCCAGGTGTCCTTGCCCCCCCCCCCCCGCCTGGAGGCACTCACAGCAGCTCTGCGTACTAGGCCCAAGTGTCCTTGGCCCCCCCCGCCTGGAGGCACACACAGCAGTTATGCTGAGAATCTGCAACAATATGTTGCAGAGTCAGACTGCCTGAAACTAAGCAAGGCCACACAGGGCAGATATGGAAGAACAATGCTGAATAAAGCAGCTTTATGTATAGTTTAATAAATGATACAGAGAACCAGGGAACTAGCTGGGAACTGGATTGGCTGGCTATATGGATACTTGGGGCAGCTTGCTATTGGATAAGTATGCTGGGAAAAAGGATGTATAAAAGCCGGTGTAACTTCCTGCTCTGTGTACAGGATTTGAGATTCAAATCTCCCTGTACCTATTTGAAGCTTCAAATAAACTTTTCTGCTTCTCCACCCTGTTGTGATTATTGGGTGTAGCACACCGGGTAACGAACCAACTTCAGCTGTTGTTTAGCCTCTTGGCACTGGGTGCCGGCAACAGCTTTTGGCGTCCCTGGGTGGGCGACGAGGCTGCAATTTAGCATTGCCCGACCCCTCCTGGAGATCGAGGATTGCGGCGAGAATCGACGCCCAGCGCGCACCGGTGAGTTCATCGGGGGCCTCGGAGGACACGCAATTTGATTGACCCCGGAGGGCACAACGGTGCAACGCACTCATATAGTGGAGAAGCAGTTGTGGACGGCGGTGAAGACCCGGTCCCTTAGACATGGGGGAGGAGCAGCTGCAGGCCACAGTGAGGAACCGGTCCCTTGGATAAGGTAGGAACCTTTTAAAATCCGGATTGTATGCTCTGTTGGAACCTGGGGACGCCCAGAGTTACCCTGTAGGTATGGGACAGGGACAGAGCTCAGGGGTTAGGGCACGGTGTATGCCCCTAGAGTGCATTCTAGCAAACTGGAAGGTATTTGGTGCGGATCCAATGACTAAGAGCCAATTAAAACGATTCTGTACAGTTGACTGGCCTCAATATCAACTAGAGGACCAGGAGTGGTGGCCACCAGGAGGGTCAATTAATTACAACACGATCCTCCAATTAGTTTTGTTTTGTCAGTGAATGGGTAAATGGAATGAATATTTTTATGCACAAGCGTTTATGGCTTTAAAAAATAAAACAGAGCTGTAATTCTGCAAAGTTGTAATTTGACTCCGACTGGTTCGGTAGTAGCTAATGTTAGTCCCCAGACCCCCACCCCCACTGTAATGGCAGAGCCGGTGTCTTCTTCGGCCCCCACACCTCCACCGTATAAGGGTAGGATGCCTCAGGTTACAGAGATTGCCCCTTTGGTGGTACTCTATCCTTTGCTTACCGAGACTGTTGTGGCTTGCCCAGGGGCAGACGGACGTCAGGCTACCACTATGCAAGTTTACACCCATGTGCCATTCAATCCAATAGACTTAGCAGCTTTTAAAACACAGGCTGGGGAATTCTCAACGAACGCAAGCAGGTTTATTTCAGTCTTCTAGGGGTGCCTCAGTAGTCACAAGCCGATTGAGACGACTGTAATATCCTCCTGAGAACCCTGTTGTCTGAGGTGGAGAGGGATCAGGTTACAGCTAAGGCAAGGGGAGCGTCAGCGTTCAAGTGAGAAAAAAAAAAAAGGAATCTATCTGTCAAGTTCCTCTCCAAATAATTGTAAGTGGCTCAGGGCATTTCTGGGTATGGCAGGCTTTTGCAGGATATGGATCCCAGAGTTTGGACTAAAAGAAAAGGAGTACTTGTGGCACCTTAGAGACTAACCAATTTATTTGAGCATGAGCTTTCGTGAGCTACAGCTCACTTCATCGGATGCATGCCGTGGGCTAAACCCCTGTACGACAGTGTAAAAGGAGTGGATCATGACCCCTTCTATTGGACCCCAGAGGCTGATAGGGCATTTAAAATCCTGAAAAGAAAATTGATGGAAGCCCCAGCTCTGGACCTGCCGGATCTCTCTAAGCCGTTTCAGTTGTATGTACGTGAACGAAGGGGGGTGGCCCTAGGAGTGCTCACACAGCTGTTAGGAGCATGGAGACGTCCCGTGGCTTATTTTTCTAAGCAATTGGATCAGGTTGCAAAGGGCTGGCCGGCATGTTTACGGGCGGTCACAGCTACTGCCCTAGTGCTTGAGGAAGCAGAGAAGCTAACATTGGGAGGGGTTATGCAAATCTATACTCCCCATACGGTCCGAGCCTTATTGGATGCAAAGGGAGGGCTTTGGCTCACCCAGGCTCAGATTGCTCGGTACCAGACTAAGCTGTTAGAGAACTCTGAAGTCACCCTACAGCCTTGCCCCTCCCTTAACCCAGCCACTCTCTTGCCAGAAACAGAGGAACAGAAACATGACTGTTCAGAGATCATAGATGTCCAGTACTCCAGCTGTCCGGATATAAAGAATGTACCCCTCCCAAATGCAGATTATGAGTGGTACACTAATGGTAGCAGTACTGTAATAGATGGGCAAAGGAGGGTGGGTTATGCTGTTGTGACGCTCCATAACACTGTGGAAGCTGAAGGTTTGCCTGCTGGGACCTCTGCCCAGCTTGCCAAACTAATAGCCCTGACCCGTGCACTTGAACTGTCAAAAGGAAAGCGGGTCAACATTTTTACTGATTCAAAGTATGCTTTTGGTGTGCTGCATGCTCATGCTGAGCTATGGAAGCAAAGGGGAATGCTGACAGCCCAAGGCTCCCCAGTCAAGTATGGGCCCCAAATCCTCCAGCTCCTAGAAGCTGTACAACTCCCCTCGGAAGTGGTGGTGGTACATTGTAAAGCCCATCAAAGGGAGGATCAAGATGTGGTCAGAGGTAACGCCCGGGCAGATAGAGAGGCTAAGCATGCTGCCATCCTGCCATCCCCTCAGACTGTGAATGCCCATATGCATGCCCTTATCCCATCAGTAGGGGAGCTTCCAACCCCTCAGTACTCTGGGGAGGAGAGACAGCTAACTGACAAACTCAGTCTCCAGGAAAAGGAGGGATGGCTCCATTCCCCAGAAGGGAAGGTCCTCTTACCAAAGGGCCTAATCTGGCCAGTGCTGCAGAAACTACATCAAACCACTCATGCTGGCAGGGAAGCACTTATCCAACTAATGGGAAAATATTTTATCACTTCCGGACTCCGACCCCTGGCTGCCCAGGTACAAGCGGACTGCTTAGTCTGCCAAAAGAATAACCCCCGATCGGGACATCCTGTGCCACCAGCTGCCCTAGAGCCCACTCCGGGCCCTAGACAAGTGTGGCAAATAGACTTTACTGAGTTTCCCCGGACCCAAGGGTTCAAATATCTCCTTGTTATAGTGGATCGGTTCAGCGGATGGCCAGAAGCCTTCCCATGCCGTAACTGCACTGCCAGAACAGTGGCCCTCAAGTTTGTTAAGGAGATCATTCCTCGCTTTGGACTCCCCCTGTGTATGGAACTTGACAACGGGACACATTTCACATCAAAAATCATTCAAAGCATCTCACATGCCTTACAGGTCCCCTGGAAACTCCATACGCCCTGGAGACCGCAAGCCAGTGGTGTAGTGGAGCGTACCAATCAGACTCTTAAATGACATCTCTCAAAAGTGTGCCAAGAAGCCTCACTGCGATGGCCTGATGCTTTGCCCCTCGTCCTACTCTGTATCCGCGTTCTCCCAAAGGGTAGATTAGGGCTCAGTCCCTTTGAAATTATGTGTGGAAGGGCATGGCCTATGAATGGCACCCCAGTTCTGTCAGGGGAATGGGAGTTGGGTAATGGTTTTTTTGTCACAGTATATGTGTTCCCTGTCTGCTGCTCTCTTGTCTCTTCACAGGTATACCAAGGATTCCCAGCCTCTCCCCTTGGACTCTCCTGTCCACTTCTTACAGCCCGGTGACTCTGTGCTTGTTCGCACCTGGAAAGACGAGCCTCTCCAGGAAAAGTGGAAAGGACCCTATACCATCCTGCTGATCTCCCATATAGCGGCAAAGATCGAGGGACACAAGAACTGGATCCATTACTCTCGTCTGAAGGCAGTACCCACCCCCTCGTCAGCAGAACAGTGGACCGTCCAACCTGCTGACTCATCATCTAGTGACGATCTCGGGCTAAAGCTACTGTTTAAAAGACACAAATAGCGGGCACCTTAATGCTAAAATGGGCCCACCCAGGTACTGGAGACCCTGGCTTGGGAAGACTCTGGTGATAATTAATTGGGTAACATAGTTATTCTCTGTATTGGTATTTCCAAACTGTGCATATTGGGAGCATAACTCCTTTGTTTCGCTTGCGCACCATGTTGCTAATTTAACAAACCAGACTGATTGCTGGGTATGTGATGTAAGCAGTGTCAGGATGAGCTCCACCCTGACATCTGGTGGTGAGGTGTGGCAAGTTGTGGAAAAGAACTTCAGGGGCCGATCTCATTTGCATAAGCACACCCACCACGCCTAGAATGAGACCATAGCTGCCCAAATGGTCACTTTGGCTGCTGTGGGATCCCCAGTGTCTCTGTTATTGGGGCAGGAAGAATAAATTGTTATTACCCTGATTATGGGAACTGTGCTTGGAACTGTACATGGCCTTTTGTTATGATGGAGGGATTCACCATCAACTAAGTAGCACTCGCTAGGCAAGGGTCATGGGTTCCAAAACTGTGTGAAGGGAGAGAGGCTGGGGGCAAGTATTAATACTTGGTGGCATGGGCCCCTTGGTGAGGGCCTTACATGCTAATTGCACTTCCTCCTCTCTCCACTGTGGAATATCAGAGCTAATTTTGATTTCATTAGAAGTCTAGTTATAGGCTGCTGAGCTCACTTTGGGCTGACAGTGCACCAGCACTGGGGCTCCCCTACTACAAGCTGAATTCACCTAAGAGCTGAAATCACTGAGTGTTGTGTTAAGTAGTGGGGGAGCCTGAAGATATATTGTGGAGCAGTTTGCGGGACGGCTGGTGAAGCAGTTCGACGCGGAGCAGTGTGTGGATGGCAGGAGCTGCTTGTGGGCTGTGGAGCTGAGCGAAGGAGTTCGTGGGGCGGCTGGCGGAGCTGAGCGAAGGAGTCCGTGGGGCGGCTGGCGGAGCGGAGCGCAGCTGAGCGAAGGAGTCCGTGGGGCGGCTGGCGGAGCGGAGCGCAGCTGAGCGAAGGAGTCCGTGGGGCGGCTGGCGGAGCGGAGCGCAGCTGAGCGAAGGAGTTCGTGGGGCGGCTGGCGGAGCGGAGCGCAGCTGAGCGAAGGAGTTCGTGGGGCGGCTGGCGGAGCGGAGCGCAGCTGAGCGAAGGAGTCCGTGGGGCGGCTGGCGGAGCGGAGCGCAGCTGAGCGAAGGAGTCCGTGGGGCGGCTGGCGGAGCGGAGCGCAGCTGAGCGAAGGAGTCCGTGGGGCGGCTGGCGGAGCGGAGCGCAGCTGAGCGAAGGAGTTTGTGGGGCGGCTGGCGGAGCAGAGCGCTGCTATGGGGCTATGGGGCGGTCAGCTTCAGATCATGTAAGGTGCCTCTTACCCCCGTCCCATTTCCACCCAGGTTGGGAGGTAAAGCTCCGCAGATAAACTTTCGAATTCTGGGGCTGCCCTGACCAGGGACAGAGACTTTTGGGGCATTGGACTTTTGGGACTTTGGGTTATTTGGGGTTGCTGGACTCAAGAACCAAAGGGAAAAGGGCATGCCCCAATTTGCTTGGGGTGGGGTTTTTTTTGCTCATGGGTTGTGTTATGAATCCTGTTGGTGGTGTTTCCCCAACATAATGCCACATTGTTTCTCTCTGTTGTTATTAAAAGGCTTTTGCTACACTCAGACTATGTGCTTGCGAGAGGGGAAGTATTGCCTCTTGGAGGCGCCCAGCGGGGGTGGTATATATTTGTCCCAGGTCACTGGGTGGGGGCTCAAGCCGGTTTGCATTGTGTTATTGGAATGGATCCCCTAGATATTGAACCCGGCCCTTGTTGCTGCCAACTCTGACGGGCAGAAGGGTTACATTGGTATTTCCAAACTGTGCATATTGGGAGCATAACTCCTTTGTTTCGCTTGCGCACCATGTTGCTAATTTAACAAACCAGACTGATTGCTGGGTATGTGCTCCAACTCCACTGTCCCCCAAAACGGGAATGCCCCTTGACATTCTGCCCTTGACCCTAGCAGAATTAGCCACCACCAAAGAGCAGGAAAGAACGGACTCGCCATTCTGGAATAAGACCTCTTTACAGCAAGCCACCTATCAGGACCAGGAGTATTCAGTTGCAGTACTCACTGAGGGAGTGTTATGTTTTACCTGAAACCAATCTGATCCCTATGGGCGTCCTGTGGGGAAAAGCTCTTGTGTTATTACACAGTGGGCTGATGGGTATTGGATAAAGACCAAAAGGGGAGGCCAACAGTGTGGGTGTAATGGTTCCTCCCCTTTTAGGGAAACTCTTACAAATACTCTTACCACAAAAGAAAGGTTTGGAAATATAACTTGCCGTCCAGTTAATATCTCCAATGTAGCAAGCCAATGGTGGGTTTGTAGTGGTTCCTATGGTGAGTGTAATTTGAACGGCATGATTAGAAACGCCCCCACTTGTACCCAATCAAAAAAAATAAGATGCCCCCTTAGGGGCATATAAATTGTTTAAAAAAGCAGCCAAAGCAGCCTTAAATATCCCAGGAATCCCCTTAAGAAACAGTCCTTACTGGGCCCTACAGGGTCACTATTTTGTATGTGGCCGAAAGGCTTACAAGGTGCTACCAGCCAACTGGACAGGTGGCTGTTATATAGCTCATGGAGTTCCTCATCTTTCCATAACTGCCACACTGCCCAAAGGAAAGATTAGAAATGCCCGAGACACCTCTGTTAAGTCACGAGAAAAGACTCTGCGGCGACTGCATTGGAGGGCAATATGAAGAATCTCCTCACAACTGAGAAGCTTGTAGGGTGCTCTGTACTGGGAATAGTGCACTGTTTACCGGGCCAGCCATGGCATGGATAGGCCGCTATACTATAAGGCTGCAGATGGTACTTGAGAAAGTGGCCTTAGAGTTAGAGGACTCAGTTAGTGATTTAGGGTCAGCAGTAAAAACATTAAATAAAGAGGTACAGCAGCTCAGGACATTTTCCCTCCAAAACAGGCTGGCTTTGGACTATCTCTTGGCATCCCAAGGAGGGGTTTGTGCCCTTGTCAGGCCCCGATGTTGTGTATATGTAAATGATAGCAGTTATGAGATCTATGAAAAGGTGGTACAGACTGAGGCCCATGCCCGAGCCGGAGCACAGGTTGCCTATACTGCCCCAGAGAACGATTGGTTGCAAACCTTGTTTTCAGGCTGGGGTTTGTCGTCTTGGCTTGGTGGTTTATTTAGCCTGCTATTGAAAATTCTCTTTTCTGTATTGCTTGTATTACTGGTATTATGCTGTGCAGTATCATGTGTTAGGACCCTTTTGCAAAAGTTAATAAGTCATTCTTTTCAGGGCTATCACAAAGTGCTTATGCAAAGTCATATTGTAAAGAAATAAGTAGCCCAAGTGAGAAAACTCAGAGCCAAGGTTGTTGAGTGTTCTCAAAGGGGAGAGTTGTTGGGGACACTGGGGCATGGCCACTAGATAACTCGAGGGGATGGAAGACCACGAGTGTCGATGAAGCCCCCTCGCACTAGGCCCAGGTGTCCTTGGCTCCCCCTCCCACCTGGAGGCACTCACAGCAGCTTTGCGTACTAGGCCCAAGTGTCCTTGGCCCCCCCCGCCTGGAGGCACACACAGCAGTTATGCTGAGAATCTGCAACAATATGTTGCAGAGTCAGACTGCCTGAAACTAAGCAAGGCCACACAGGGCAGATATGGAAGAACAATGCTGAATAAAGCAGCTTTATGTATAGTTTAATAAATGATACAGAGAACCAGGGAACTAGCTGGGAACTGGATTGGCTAGCTATATGGATACTTGGGGCAGCTTGCTATTGGATAAGTATGCTGGGAAAAAGGATGTATAAAAGCCGGTGTAACTTCCTGCTCTGTGTACAGGATTTGAGATTCAAATCTCCCTGTACCTATTTGAAGCTTCAAATAAACTTTTCTGCTTCTCCACCCCATTGTGATTATTGGGTATAGCACACCGGGTAACGAACCAACTTCAGCTGTTGTTTAGCCTCTTGGCACTGGGTGCCAGCAACAAGCTAGATCTGCCTAATGTGGGAAATTGAAAACCTATGGTTTCCACCATAGCTACTCCCCTCTCTCGAGGCCAAGGTTCTTTCATAAGACAAAAAACAACCCTCCAGAACTGAAACCTCCTTTCTGTTCGGTGTCCCTTTCACAGCTGCAGCACTGAAAGGCTTGGGGCAGATATTTAAAGTTGAGATTTTTTCCTCTTACAAAATACCTAAACTAAACATAATGTTACAGTTAACTATTTCCATTATAGGGCTGTAAATTTTCAAGCATAAACTTGACTATTCTCACACACACACAGTTAGGTATGTGCTTAAGTATTTTTAGGATTAGGATCTAAAAAGTCAGTAAATTCTTAAAAAGAAAAGGAGTACTTGTGGCATCCGATGAAGTGAGCTGTAGCTCATGAAAGCTTATGCTCAAATAAATTTGTGAGTCTCTAAGGTGCCACAAGTACTCCTTTTCTTTTTGTGAATACAGACTGACATGGCTGCTACTCTGAAACCAGTAAATTCTTAGTTACACCAGCTTTATCTCAGGATCCATATATCTCTAACCACTCATCACTTATGCTGGAGAATGCTCCTTATTGCCACATCTATTTGCCTTATTTACATCAAATTATATTGAACTGAATAATTCCTGATCCACCAACCTGCCACTTCTGGCATTGGATAAGGCTATAGGTGTCTCCAGCTCATGAGAGAGTAAACAGCAGAAGGGCAGGAGCATGGAAGAAAGCTTTCTAAGCCATGGAGGGGTAGGTACTTAAATTTTTTTTATTAAAACTTATATATTATATTATATAAAAATACACAGGTTAAGAAATGAGTGTCTGTACATCTGGGTATAGTTACTACAATGGGGTGTGGACCTGTATGTGGAAAATGGGCAGGAATGTGTGGAAGATGGGTTGGAGGCATGTGTGCAAATGTAAGGCTAATGTTATAACCATAATGGAGATTTGATTTTGTGACATTCAGTCACTCAGGTATAATGCAAAATGTTAATTTGGTAGAGAGAATATATTTTCACTCTTAACTGTAATTAAAACGTTTTAACAGAGATTTTGCAAATGTTTTCTATAAACTTTGTTATAACTTCAAAAGTTCACTATTTGCTTTCTTCCCCCCCCCCATTTGCCTAATGTTTAACCCCTGTTTTCACATTTGGTTGTTTATTAACAGACTAAATAGGGTATTATTTATTAGCACATAACCCTCAAAGTAGCATTGCTCATTTTTCCAACATGGAAAACCATTTGTTGTTTTACATTTTATTGGCATTGATTCCTGTGCTTGAAACATCAGACTTTTTTATAACACCTTTCAGGAACATCAAGGTAAGTAACTAAAATCCACCAGGTAGCTACTGCTTCCATGATTCATGAACCACTGAATGCACTAGGATCTAGGGTGGCCAGATGTCCTGATTTTATCAGAACTGTTCTCATATTAGGGGCTTTGTCTTACATAGGATCCTATTACCTCCCATCCCTGTCGTAATTTTTCACACTTGATATCTCGTCACCCAACTAGGACCTTTGCTGTTGACTTCTAGGGACAGAGGATCAGACCTCAAGCAGACTGGGCAGGCATACACCTCCTGTGCTTCCTATTGAATCAGGTGTCCCTGCTGTTCTGCTGGATATGGTTGTTATGCCAGGCAGATAGGGTCCTTGTATACTTTTGAATGAACCAGGCAGGTTAAGCTGAGAGAACTCCCTCTGCTGCTGAACTTAACATGAAAATGGACACTTCCCTATCTGCTGAATTTATGAGGGAATTGAGACAGTTGATCATCTGTAGGGCTGCACAATGCTCCTGAGTCATCTATTGTAGAAACTTCTGTATTTCTATTTTTAAATCACTATCACTTTCCCTACTCATAACAACCTTCCTCTGTTTTTCTCTCCTTCCATGCCTCACCCAAATATAAAAAGATGTTTTCAAGGTTTTTGTTTTTACAGAGGTAAGATAATAACTGTAGCACCTGATTATTGCACCTGTAAAAATAAAACAAAATATTGGGGGCAAAAACCAACCAAAGAATAGTAGATATCAGAGACACAAAATATCTTTCTGGTGATCATGTCCATTACCTGGGTGCCAGGACAGAATTGTACCCTTCAGTGAATTTCATGACAATATGGCAGAGCTTCCACCACATTGCAAGGGACACTCTTTTATACTTAACTAGATCTCAGTGTAAGAAAATGCTTCATAATATTCAGTCTAAATATTTTTGCTCCATTTTGTGCCAGTACGCCTAACCACAAGAAACGATTTTTCTTCCTTCTCTGTATTTCCATGTTTCAATGACTTGTAGATGGTTATGGTAAGCTCCATTTGGTAGCACTGTGGCCTCAGGGTAGGGCAGAGTTAGACCACTTCATTTCCATTGACTGGTTGTATATACTTTAGCAAGTCTCAACCATTCTGTGCCTTAGTTTCCTTGTCTATAATGTTTATCCACCTTTTCAGAGTACTTTGAGATGTATGACTGAAAATGCTCTTGAAATGACATTATAATATTTTTATTGGACCAACTTCTGTTGGTCAGAGAGACAAGCTTTCGAGCTAACACAGAGTTCTTCTTCAGGTCTGGGAAACTAACCCAGCTACAACAATACTATATACAAGTTCCATTATTTAGTCATTATGTAACACAATTATAAAGTTGTACCTCTTTCCTGCTTCCTTCATAAATTAGATTCGCCCCTGACACATAATTGTTATTGTTCTCTGTATTTCTGCTCTAATGCTGAAACCTTTCTGAATTTAAGATGCCCACAACTCTATGCTATATTCCTGGTAAGGTACATGCAGAAGCTTGTAAAGAGTAGAGCTGATTGTCCACTGAGGTATGCCACTTTTATGAGGATATAATTCCATTGAAATAATGGAAATTCCTGTGTGGCATAGAGGTTCCTTCCCACCCCATTCCTGGCCCTGTGGAGTAGGGGGTATGGCCAGAGGGACAGGGTGAGACAGGAGCAGCTCTGTCCTCTGGTAATCGCCAACTGCCATTGGGGCCACAGTCAGACAGGTGTGATTTAGAGCAGCTCTCGGTCTGCTCTAACTTGGTCTTGGGGGCCAAACCAACCCAAGAATCAGAGGTGCCATAAAACTCCCTTTGCACCTCCACCACCTGCAGCTGGGCTAGGGGCACAAAGTAAAATTGTCAATGGCAAAGCTTCTACTGGATAGACAGCCTTGGAAATTGAAGTCCTCTGCTTATTCACAGCATGGGTAGCAGTGGTACAAGCTTCCTTACACTACCTTATTTATCAACTCAGCTTTGGAGGAATCTCATATAGGTGTGATGGGATTTCTGTTTTCATGGCCTAGAAACTTCTTGGAGGAGGAGAAGTATAGTTCTTACAGAAACTATGATAAAGATATGTGAACGTAACCCTTTTGCCTGGTGGAGTCGGCAGCAATAAGGGCTGGGTTCAATATCTAGGAGTTTCTCTGAACAAGATAAAATGGAACTGGATATCTGGGAAAAATAAACAGCAACCCAAAATGCAATACTTCCCCACTCACAAGCACTGAGTCTGTGTATAACAAAAAAAAACTTAAAAGGAAAAGGGAACCCAGCATTAATTTTGGAAAACACCTCAGTCATGATATGAAAGCATGTAACCAGAAGGAAACACCCACCGCACAGTACGTTGGGCAGTCTCTTTCGCCTCAGTTTCCTATCTTGTGGTGTGACAGTCTAATGAACAAATGTCCATTTAATATGCCACTCGCCTTTCCCTCCACTGCATCCCATTCACACTTGGTTATCCATAGCCAGCAAAGACAGAGTTCAGAGCTGCATTCACCTGAGTTCACCTCTGACCCCTGTAATGGGGGGGGGCAATTGAGCAATATCTCTGCTGCTGCTGCCGCTTGCCTCTGCAACTGGCTTGCTGCCGCTTTCTCTGCCACCACTTGCAACTGTAATTTGCTGCTGCACTCTCTCTACTACCATCACTTAGCCCAGCTCTGTGTGATTTCACTGGATAGTGGGGAACCTCTCTGCTGCCACCTTAGTTATTTTTCACTGCAACACTGTCCCCACACCAGTTCTAAGGCTTAGCCCCAAGACTTGCTCATCAGTGATTTCAGCTCTTGTAATCATGAACAGAAACAAGGACTCAGCTGAATCCAGTCAGCTCAGTCTTTAAACACTAGGGGGGGGGGATTTTAGGCAGAGTCCATATCCTCAGGAACACCTGTTCTCACACCCTCTCATTTTCACTGGGATTTAGCATCCCTACCTTCTGCTTAGCAAGTGAGGTTCAGTTTAGGGGATCAGAACAGGCTAGGTACAGTTCTGTTGCCCTTTACTCATACAATAAAGATAACTTTTCATTACCCCTGCATTCAGTACTAATGTGAGCTGTAACCCCAAACCAGCCAAAACTGAACCCCTTTTGCAAAGCAGTTCTGTCTGGTGAACACCTAGGCAGACTAGTTTGTCTGTGCAAATATGGTCTGTGCCTGACGTCTTTTTCCCCAGTTCATCACTAGATGTCAGGAGAAATCTCACTGAGACCCTGCCTACATGTGTAACAATAGTATAATTACGTAAAATTAAGTACAAACACCATTGTCCCTCTCTTATGAATCCACAATCAAAATTACTTAACTGGATACACTATAGAGCTGAAGGTTGTAAGTGACTCTAGGCAGGAAGACAAACATTTCATAGCGAAAGCAATAACTGTTTTGGTTTTGAGTGAAGTGGCAGAAGCAAAAAAAAAAAAAGAATTCTTTGCCAGTGGAGTGGATTTTTTCACATGGCTCCAAGTATAAATCTAGTAGACAGGTCACCCAATTGGCTGTAATATAACCAAAGAACAGATTTTAAAAGTGTCTTGAAGCTCCTCACTCTCCCCCACCCCCATATGGAAATTCAAAGTCACTTGACATTTCAGAGTAATTCTAACTTTTCACTCCCTGGGAGTCTGTACCTCAGTGCATGACTTATAAAGTTGAAATCATTATTTGCAATGAGTGGGTGCATGTAATCTGTGATGTATGTTCAGAGGGCTATCGCCAGAACCTTCCACTTGGATAAAGCACTGAAGAAAGTTACAAGAGCAATGGTGGGAAATTTTTATGTGAATTGTATTAGAAGTAGTAGTAATAAAAGTTATTTATGTAATGCTTAACAGTTACACAGCGTGGGTCACATTCTCTGCTCCTTGTTCTAAGATAGATAAAACATGGGACAAAAGTCCAGGGATAGGAGAGACGAGATTATAGGCAAGAAGGTAGGGAGGATTCCTGAAAAATTGCTGAAGGAGGAATTTGATGAAGAAAAGCCACTCTTAATAGAAAGTGGAGATTATCTGTCTCAGGCACAGTGGGCAGCACAGTCAAAGGCATGAAGCTAATCCCATGAAAGAGACGAAGGCAGCAGTAAGACAAGGTGCTTTATGAGATTTGGGACTAACTACAAGGGTCTTTCCTTCCGTTGATTTGAAGGAAATTGAAATACTTGAATGAGAGTTGAATAGACCTGTAGGAAGCAAATTGAGGAGCAGGAGGAAATGGCCTGTGTTATGCAGGAGGTCAAACTAGATCATCATAATGATCCCACCTTGAAAATCTATGAAATGAAAACAGTTGTAAGTGGATCAAGATTAAATAGAGAGTGAGGACAAGGAGTTTGAATATGACATAGTCAGAAGCACTGAGGCAATGAAGCTATTGAATGAGAGATGTGAGAGACATGTTCAATGAGGAGAAAGGAAGAGGACTTTAACAGCGATATTTTGGATAGTGTGGAGAGGAGAGAGGGGAGAACTGGAAAAGGGCAGGTTACAGTTATCAAGGTGAAAGAGTTGTAGCAGTGAGGACAATAACAAAAGGGTGAATTTTGGTGATATAATGAGGTGACAGGACTTGAGAGTAAGTATGGGTTGATAGGTGAAGAGTCAAAGATGACACCGAGGCCATGAGACAGGAAGGATAGAGAGACGGAGAAGGGGGATGAGTAGGAAAGAAATTCAATTTTGGAAAGACTGAGTTTGAAATGGCATTTGGGCATTCATAAGTAGACATCTGAGTCACACCTGGAGAGGTGAGACTGAACAGAGGTATATATAGGAATCACTTGCATGGAGGTGGCAGTTGAGAACATAAGAGTAGTTGGGTTGCCAGAGAGACAGAGTAGGTAGAAATAAGATTCTAGCTGGAAAAAAAAGCATTTTCTAGTGGTTAGGGCATGAGCCTAGGAATTGTCTTCAAGTCTCTGTTCTGCCATGAACTTCTTCCTTTATAACCTTGGGCAAGTCACTTAGGTCCAGCTCCTCAAATGTATTTGGGCATCTAGTTCCCTACTGGTGGGTGACTAAATACCTTTGAGAATCTAGGTGTCTGACCCTCAGTTCTCCATTAGAAAAATGGGGGTAATAGCTTTGCCCTACCTCACAGGGATGTGTGTGTGAGGATAAATCAATTAAAGACTGTAGGGTGGTACTGTGGGGCATATCCATATCTTCAATAGTAATATGTTGGTTAAAATCTCAGTACATTTGCTTCCATGTTAGGTAGAGTGTATAAATACAAAAAGCCAGTTTTCCAAAAACAGAATATCACCAATGAGACTTTGAACCAAGAGAAAGAAGGAATTTGTAATCAAACTTCCTAGAGTTCATTTTGAAATAGTGGCCTTCCCTGATCTGTAAAATTGCCTTTTTTCTTATTTGCACAGCCTACCTACAGTGGGAGCAAATATACCGATTTAAAACAAACATTAATTTCTGGAAGCCTCTCTGTGTTTACATGCTTTCATAGTGACCTCATCCACCACCACTGTCCAGCAGAAATACTGTCACTTATAACAGTGGTGCACAAACTGGGGGGCATGCCCCTCCGTGAAGCACAAGAGGTTCTCTGGGCTGGGGGGGGGGGCACAAAGAAACTGGGATCCCACAGATCCTGCAGGACCTGCTGCCATAATAGCGGGAGTGGGATAAAAATAAAGCAAGTACTGCGGGGTGGGATGGAGCTGGATTAAAAAAACAAAACAAAACAAACACCAGTCCTCCTGCACTGCAGATAACGAACACCCTGGCCAGCAGCCACTGCTATCTGGCCACCCAGGTTTGAAGGCAGCGCTGCTTCCAGCAGCAGCACAGAGGTCAGGGATTACCTCAGATAACAAGTAACGGAGGGGTGCACAACAAATTCCGTGAATGGTAAAGGGAGGGCGCGACTGGAAAAGTTTGCGCACCACTGACTTGCAAGATGGTGTGAAAATTGTGGCCTGAAGCAGCACAAATATATGGACGAGTAAGCCTCAAGGATGTATACATGTATATCTAAATATTTTGGGTTTCACATAAGTAGCTAAAGTTCACAAATCCCCTTTCCCCCAGGGAGATTCCAAAAGGCCAAATTGTTCTCCATGTGGGAAATACCTACCTAAAGGCCCGGAAACTGAGTTCCCAAACATGGAGTTTCTCTCTGATCATGCCTTTAGGGGGACCAGGTTGTTCCCTGGGTGGAATGAAAAGGGATTCAACCCATGGATCTTGGGACACTTAGAGGTTCTTCAGTAATTTATACTTTGTGCAGCAGAGGGGAGCACATACAAACAGAAGTCTATGCTATACGTTAAGGACTGAAGAGACACCCTCTACACAAACAAAATCCACCACTACCACCAATCCAGGCTAGTACATGTGTCTCCTCTGTGTGGCATTTAAATTGTATTTAATTTTTTATTATAATTTCTCTTTCCCCTCTTTCTTTCAATTTATCTGTATTTGTTTTTCATTCTGTCCCCATCTTTGCTCCTTGTTCAGTGTCTCCTGAGCAAAAACATAAACCCAGCAACATTTGAGTTCTAACTTTCAAATCCACAGTTGTCGAGACCCATTATTAGCTAATCAGGACCGAAGGGTTTGGGGCTTTACAAACAGAATAAATGGGCCAGATCCTGAATGACTCATTCTTTTCTTGGGCAAAACTATTGTCTCCCACTGACTGCTCATATATACCCAGACTTAACTCCAGCACCCAATAATTTACGTAGAAATAACTTACCTAGCACATGGTACCAGAACACAAGGATGAATCAACCTTGAATTTACTAACTATGGGCTGGCTCTACACTGCTTACTCACACAAAACTCCCATTTGACTTGGAAGATGCTAAAGTGCTATATAGATGCTGAAGTGCTACCTAGATGCTAAGTAGGTTTATCTGTATGCAGATTCTTACAATAGTCATAAGACAATTTTTCAATTTCTTCTCTTTACAGAAGCGAAGTGCTGATGACTTGGTAAGTTCTCTTCTAATTTATAACAAAGGATATTGTACCAAATGAGGGTTTGTTTTTATCCAGGCTGCAGTGATGGATTCACATTTCAATTAATAAAGTACTCTTACTATTTTCAAGACTTCTGTCACACTATAATGAGCACAGCAAGAGTAATTGTTATTTCTAGGTACACATGGTAAATGTTGCGTGCTAGTTTGAGGTTTTTGGTTTAGGTAATCATAATATACAGTAATATCCCAAACTCAGAGTCAGTCAGGCTCTGTGCAGTAAAAAGAGAACAAACAAATAATAGCTAATCCCATTTTGTATTTCAAACAACAAAACTGTTTGGCATTGTTTCTATGCCTCTAACAGAAACATTTTATCTTCTTTTTAAGTATTTCCTTCAAGGAAGGCAAGTGGCTTTAAGGCTGATGCCCGTTGGCATTTAGACCCCAATTCAGTAGTCCATCCCACTTAAGCACAAATCTAAATACTTAGTGAATCAGCCAGGCTGCAGTCATCTATCTCCTCTCATCCCCAACCATAAGAATCCTGGGGCACTTCTAAATATTATTCTTGTGCAAAAGGTACATGTTGTTGCTGAAGAGTTACCTAAATAGTTGTATCTATCTATTTAGCTATGTACTTATATAGCCCCATCACCATAGTAACTGAGCATCTCCCAAGTATTTGAAAGAAATACAGGAACAATCTTCCTCCCTCATTACTTCCTTTCCAACTTGTAGAGGAAATAGCTCCTGTTTTAAGTGGTCCACAGGCCTTGTGAGGGATCTCTATTTAGGGAGTGAATTTTTCCCTTCAACTCAATTTCATTTCAGATTATCCTCCTTGATATTCTATCTGTGGCACTTTTATACAAAGGCACCTTCTAGGTGTGTGCTGCACAAGCCAGCCATTCAGCTGCTCGTTACAGCAATCATTGGTTTCATAAGCCAGAGGTATACTGTATTGTTGTGTCCACCCAATACTGAGCATGCACAGGAGTTATGGATGCAGTAAAAGAAAATTTCAAAGTGTTATAAATACTTGAAGGTAGGAGCTTATAGTAAGTGCCGACTCAACTCTAGAGATAGCATTTTGCTACTGAGCTTATAGTTACTGTTATTAGAATAATTATTTTCACATAGTAGCTTGATTATGGACAATATTAAAAACATCCAAGCAAACTTCATTGTACCCTAGTGGTCCTGAACAAATACAGAACTTGTTCTTTTCCATTATGCAGTGAAATGCTAGGACTCCTACTATGATTATTTCTGTTTTATTGAATTATTACTGATTTACACAGTGCTCAAATGTAACTGGTAGTTATTTTGCCATTTTATTCTCCAGATTGTCAATGGCATAGAAATCTACAGCATGAAAATTGACAGCAAAGTGACTTCCCGATTTGCCCACAATGTCATCACTAGCCGAGCAGTCAATCGTGCCAATGTGTCTAGGGAAGTGTTTTTTGATGTTGATCTGCCTAAGACAGCCTTCATTACCAATTTCAGCATGTGAGAAGAACTTCTATTTCTAGCATGGACTAAGACTGTATGGGTTTAATACAGAGAAATATAGACTAGCAGCATTAAGAATCTGAACTGAGATCTTTATTTTTATTTTACTATTAGGCTGATTTTTAAATGTTACATGGACAAAGTTAATGATACAAGTACAGATGCAGGGTATTTGTGGGACCTTCAGACAGTTGTGCATCTGTGGATAAGAACACTAATTTGCAATTTTTTTCTACCCTTCCACAGGGGCATAAAGGAAATTTCCAGAAATAACACTTGTTCAAACCTAGGATCTCTAGAAAGATGTTCCATTGCCTACAGTTTTCCCATCATGACATTATAACTTCAATTATCCCATTATTGTAGAAGCAATATTTGAACATAGTAGCTGAAAGCAGATGAAGGCCAGAAAATGGAGGAAAATATCACACCTTCTTGTCTTTAGTTACAATATGTCATCTGGTGTCATTGTTCAAAACATGATATTCACCATGCCATGGTATAGGAGTTTGCCAAAGATTTTAATAGTTGTTACCATCAGCCCAATATTGGGCTCATTTATTTATTTTCAGACGAGGAATCGGTCTTGATCTAGTAAGGTGTAGAACTCTTAACTCCAGCTGAAGTAACTGGAAATTGAAGGTGTTCATCACCTCACAGGAAGTGCTCAGCACTTGGCAAGATCAAGTCTAAAAACTGCTTGTTAGCAAACAAGATGATGAACAGAGAATAACCCATAATATTTTCATGTGTCAATACAAATCATTCACTAAATTAGATACTTTTTCCATCTGTAGGACAATTGATGGTGTTACCTATCCTGGGAATATAAAAGAAAAGGAAGTTGCAAAAAAGCAATATGAGAAGGCTGTGTCACGGGGACAGACTGCGGGTCTCGTCAGGTAAGAATGCTGATTTACAGTGGGCTTAAACCTTTCATTTCCATATTCCAGCATCCTATAGCTAAAAATGAAATTAGGAATGTATTTTATAGCCTCTGTTAAAAGTTCATACTTTATATGAAAAAAGGATATTGGTTATAATGTAATCATGTAAGAAATAGAGACATGACTTCTGATTGGTCAGGGGATATCCCTAATTGTGAAAGATTTAATTATGCAAAGTACATACTCATGTGATTAGTCCCACTCAGCTACCTGTGTAAATGCTTCTCAGTATGAGTCAGTGATAAAGAATGAGACCCAGAAATCTCATCTCTCTTATATTCATTTTTGTGGGCTAGACTATGCCTTGCTCTTGAGCAGGTGCACAATAGGAGAGAAGGGACAAGCAGCCTTTTTTCTTATTTGTAATTAGTTTAACATTTCTAGGGCTTCTGGGAGAAAAACTGAAAAGTTCACTGTTTCAGTCAACATTGCAGCAGCCAGCAAAGTCACTTTTGAACTCACCTATGAGGAATTGCTGAAGAGAAACTTTGGAAAATATGAGATGCTCATTAAAGTAAAACCAAAGCAGCTCGTCAATCACTTTGAGGTAAATGGCATTGTGAATTAAATTGTACCTTGCAGTAGTTACATTCTGTAGTTACAGAAACTCAAGATATATTGAAATCTCGTGCATCTTTTGGAATCTATGCATAACAGATGAAGCGGGTTACTGTGTTTATCCACAGCAGTTCACTATTGAGGGGAAGGCCCCCCAACCAATATCTTGTGGGCAATAGTGATTATGAACCAGGTTGAAAGCCTCAAACAATGTATTTTATTACTGGTTTGCATACATAAGCTTCGTTAGTTGAGACAAGGAATAAGCCCTACAAAAAATAGATTGGAGAGTGGGAAACTCATCAACACAACTGAGGACAGGATGAACGTGAGACACTCCTCTCACAAATGCCTTAATAGAATAGCCCAAGCTTTTATCAAACTGATGCCAAACAACGCTGCCTGAATTCACAGACACACACAAACCATACCCTAGGATTCAAACCAAGGTCTCTTTTGTGCCAGAGGTTATTTGAACACTCTCCTTATCTGCCCTGTTAAAATCTACCTGTAGTTCAATAGTTCTCTCATGTGTGCCCAGGAGATGCTTTAAAAATATATATTCTGAAACTGGTCATCAAAACATGCTTAAATCATTATATGCAGCACTTTGCACAAGACCAAAACCATATTGCAGCATAAACAAATGATAACCAGATATGGCCTCATGGTACTGGCAGTATGGTATTTTCCAAGGAAATGTGTGGTTCTTCAACATCTGACCCAAATCCTTGCAAGCAGTTAGTAAAATAGTAATTTGCAGTTGTGTTTCTTTTTTAAGTCTCCAGATGGAAGATAGGTAAGTCACATCTAACTACCTGAGGATTTCTGATTCAAACATGAATGCTGTTTTGCATTATAAAGGCAGATTTCCCCTTTACCAAGAAATTCCCTATTCTGCATATACAGTTTCTCCTTGTCCTCCATTTAAGTTGTTACAGTTGTGGGTTTATCTATGACAGTGTATTTTCAATGAATGTTTCAGATCCAGGCAAACATCTTTGAACCCCAAGGTATCAGTGAGCTGGAAGCACAAGGATCATTCATCACTAATGACTTGTCACAAGTTATTAAAAAATCTTTCTCAGGAAAAAAGGTACAATGGATAACAACCTTAGTAGACAATGAATTAGTTATATTTCTTCTGAATTCTAACAAAGTCAGATCACTATGAAATAATACGTCAGCACAATATACTAGGTTAATGCAAATATAAATGTACTATACTGGCCAGTAGTGGGGATGGATGGGATAATACAGCTCTTTTCCATCTCTATTTTCTATAAGGCCTCTCCTCCCAGGGCTGCTCTAAATCATGCCGTCTTATAACAGCCTTCTATGGATTATTACACTAGCACAGAATATCCAGGTGCTCTGGCCATGCCTTTTCTCTCCCTTCCTCCTAATAAAACCCCTCAACAGGGGCCAGGAAAGGAGCTGACCTAGAGGAATTATACATGCTCTACATGAGCCAAAGGCGGAGTGGGTCCCTTTTCTCTCTGGCATCGCGGAATATTCTTTAGGGGCCAACTACAGCCCTTTTATGCCATTGAAGGTGATGTAAAGGGACCACAGCATAAGGAAGAATTCAGGAGATTGACTTTAAGTTGACCCTATTGCTTTTTAAAGCATTAAGTGTGAGGAAACAGGGTTTTCGAGGCCCTGAAATTAAGCCTTAACCTATGGGTATTTCTGCTCTGACATCTACTTGTTGTTATTATTTGTGTAGCAAAGCAAAGACTCACTGGCACAGCGCCTCCTGCTGGTCGTCTTGGGAATTAGCTCTTCAGCTTATGGAGTGCCTCCTACTGGCGGGTGTCTCACCTGCCTCAGGCCCCATGTCCCTCCTGGACCCTGGTGACCTTTACCTCAGGGTTCTGCCCTAGGAGTACCCCCATGCTCTGGGTCTCCCCTCCCAGGGGAACCCCCAACCCTCTAAACCCACCTTGCCTCAGTGGCTACCGCCAGTCATCATCTAGCCCCCGCTCACTAGGGCAGACTGTGGTCTGTAATGGCCACTCATCATTGGCAAGGGGTTAGGACCAGCTGCCTCTTCCTATTCCCAGGCTGCACCTCTGTAGCCCCAGTACCCTTGTAGGCCTTTGCTAAGGCCTGTAGCCTGGAGGTTTACCAGGCTGGAGCTCCCCAGCTCCCTTTGCCCTATTCCCCAGCACTACTCTGCTTCAGATACCCTGCTACCAGGCAGCTAGCCCTTCCTACTCCAGGGCTAGAGTGAGACTCCTCCAACTCCTGGCCCCCAGCCCTCTTATCAGGACCAGCTGGGCCCTAACTGAGCTAGCCACAGCTGTGGCTGCTTCCCCAATCAGCCTAGCTTGGCTGTTTTTAACCCCTGTTCTCCAGGAGTGAGGCAGCCTCCCCACTACAATTTGTTATACATATTACAGTAGTACTTTAGGCCAGGGTCCCTTTGTGCAAGGTAGTGCACAGACAAAGGGGTGGTTCTTAGATAGGCAGGTGACTGACCCTTTTGCTGTTGTGCCCATGTGGGTAGAACTTGCTATCCATAAGCAGACACCTTGCATCCTACTTCCCCGCTTTCAAACAACATCTAAAATCATCACCTTTGCAGGAGAACTTTTTAGTATAATTGGTTTTGTATATTTGTATGATGATGTAGTTAATATTTTCATCTCTTTAACAGTTGCTGAGAAGAGGGCTTTATAATAATAATTTATTATTAATACATTTTTATTACCTTGTACAAACTCAGTTGCTCAGAATAATTAAATACTGACGTGGGTATACATAACTTATTTAAAATGGCATCTGTTTTATAAAACCCTGTTTTATCCTATGGACTTTCACATTTCTATACATACATTTGTCTAAAACACAAACCTTCTCATGTTTTGTATTTTACATTCATTTATTAAAGTTTGAGTCTAATGAGGGCGTCTGCTTTCAGGGCCATGTGTCTTTCAAGCCAACCATTGATCAACAGCGAACCTGTGCAAATTGTTCAACATCACTGTTGGATGGAGATTTTACAATAAAGTATGATGTGAAGAGAGACAGTCCAGGTGATTTACAGGTAAATTCAATACTTTAAAATTTCAGCTGGGCATGCTTAGTAAATTCAAGTCACATCTTTTTACACATCTTTTCTATTTTTCAGATTGTCAATGGATACTTTGTACACTTTTTTGCACCAACAAATCTTCCAAATTTCCCCAAAAATGTGGTTTTTGTAATAGACGTTAGTGGCTCAATGTATGGAATAGGAATACAACAGGTAATTGGTTACATTTACTACAAAGCAAGTCCTGGTGTGCAAGGTTCTAGGAAGCCTAGTACCTAGTGGAGGTACTAGACACTTCTTATCATGAGCAGGTGTTCAAAGACTCAGCCTACGCCAAAACTATAATCATGGATGTTTTCAAGCTATATTTTTATATCTTCAAAATTCTAAACCAAAATATCTATAAAAGGCCTCCCCTTGCTCTGGGTATCCTGTAAGTTAAAACACATGTATAATATTGTCTATTGTTTCCCTTTTCTATATCATTTGTACCCTCTTCCAGCTCTGGGTGATGGGAAGCACCTTACTATTAGAACTCCCCACTCCATTCTGATGCTCAGAATTTCTGTTTCTGCTGCTACATATCAAGACCCAGGCTTTGGTGCTTAAGATCTCCTCCCCTACACAAATGCTACTATTGCTTAGAACTAACCTCTCCCACTCAGCATAGGTGATGATTGTTCAAGTGATCCTATCATAGGGCCTTTTCATTTTCATCTCATCTACACAGATGTTATGCTGGTGTAACTCATTGACTTCACTGGAATTATTCCTAATTGACAAAAAGAAAAGGAGGACTTGTGGCACCTTAGAGACTAACAAATTTATTTGAGCATAAGCTTTCGTGAGCTACAGCTCACTTCATCGAATGCATTCAGTGGAAAATACAGTGGGGAGATTTATATACACAGAGAACATGAAACAAAGGATGTTACCATACACACTGTAAGGAGAGTGATCAGGTAAGGTGAGCTATTACCAGCAGGAGAGCGGGGGGTGCGGTGGGGTGGGAGAAAAACCTTTTGTAGTGATAATCAAGGTGGGCCATTTCCAGCAGTTGCCAAGAACATCTGAGGAACAGTGCGAGGTGGGGGGGAATAAACATGGGGAAATAGTTTTACTTTGTATAATGACCCATCCACTCCCAGTCTTTATTCAAGCCTAAGTTAATTGTATTCAGGTTGCAAATTAATTCCAATTCAGCAGTCTCTCGTTGGAGTCTGTTTTTGAAGTTTTTTTGTTGAAGAATTGCCACTTTTAGGTCTGTAATCGAGTGACCAAAGAGATTGAAGTGTTCTCCGACTGGTTTTTGAATGTTATAATTCTTGACGTCTGATTTGTGTCCATTTATTCTTTTATGTAGAGACTGTCCAGTTTGACCAATGTACATGGCAGAGGGGCATTGCTGGCACATGATGGCATATATCACATTGGTAGATGTGCAGGTGAACGAGTCGCTAATGTGATTGGGCCCTGTGATGGTGTCCCCTGAATAGATATGTGGACACAGTTGGCAACGGGCTTTGTTACAAGGATAGGTTTCTTGGGTTAGTGGTTCTGTTTTGTGGTGTGTGGTTGCTGGTGTGTGGTTGCTGGTTGTGGTGAGTGTTTGCTTCAGGTTGGGGAGCTGTCTGTAAGCAAGGACTGGCCTGTCTCCCAAGATCTGTGAGAGTGATGGGTCCTCCTTCAGGATAGATTGTAGATCCTTGATGATGCATTGGAGAGGTTTTAGTTGGTGGCTGAACTTTGTTCTCACCCATAACTATTTCACATTTGGGGACAATGTATACCTTCAAATCAGCGGCACTGCTATGGGTACCTGCATGGCCCCACAGTATGCCAACATTTTTATGGCGGACTTAGAACAACACTTCCTCAGCTCTCATCCCCTAACCCCTACTCTACTTGCGCTACATTGAGGATGTCTTCATCATCTGGACCCATGGAAAAGAAGCCCTTGAGGAATTCCACCATGATTTCAACAATTTCCATCCCACTATCAACCTCAGCCTGGACCAGTCCACACAAGAGATCCACTTCCTGGACACTACGGTGCTAATAAGCGATGGTCACATAAACACCACCCTATACTGGAAATCTACTGACCGCTATTCCTACCTACATGCCTCCAGCTTTCATCCAGACCACACCACACGATCCATTGTCTACAGCCAAGCTCTACGGTACAACCACATTTGCTCCAACCCCTCAGACAGAGACAAACACCTACAAGATCTCTATCAAGCGTTCTTACAACTACAATACCCACATGCTGAAGTGAAGAAACAGATTGACAGAGCCAGAAGAGTACCCAGAAATTACCTACTACAGGACAGGCCCAACAAAGAAAATAACAGAACACCACTAGCCATCACCTTCAGCCCGCAACTAAAACTTCTCCAACGCATCATCAAGGATCTACAACCTATCCTGAAGGATGACCCATCACTCTCACAAATCTTGGGAGACAGGCAGGTCCTTGCTTACAGACAGCCCCCCAACCTGAAGCAAATACTTATCAACAACCACACACCACACAACAGAACCGCTAACCCGGGAACCTATCCTTGCAACAAAGCCCGTTGCCAACTGTGTCCACATATCTATTCAGGGGACACCATCATAGGGCCTAATCACATCAGTCACACTATCAGAGGCTCGTTCACCTGCACATCTACCAATGTGATATATGCCATCATGTGCCAGCAATGCCCCTCTGCCATGTACATTGGCCAAACTGGACAGTCTCTACGTAAAAGAATAAATGGACACAAATCAGACGTCAAGAATTATAACATTCAAAAACCAGTCGGAGAACACTTCAATCTCTTTGGTCACTCGATTACAGACCTAAAAGTGGCAATTCTTCAACAAAAAAACTTCAAAAACAGACTCCAACGAGAGACTGCTGAATTGGAATTAATTTGCAACCTGGATACAATTAACTTAGGCTTGAATAAAGACTGGGAGTGGATGGGTCATTACACAAAATAAAACTATTTCCCCATGTTTATTCCCCCTCCCCCCCACCCTGCTGTTCCTCAGACATTCTTGTCAACCGCTGGAAATGGCCCACCTTGATTATTGCTACAAAAGGTTTTTCTCCCCCCCCCCCGCTCTCCTGCTGGTAATAGCTCACCTTACCTGATCACTCTCCTTACAGTGTGTATGGTAACACCCATTGTTTCATGTTCTCTGTGTATATAAATTTCCCCACTGTATTTTCCACTGAATGCATCCGATGAAGTGAGCTGTAGCTCATGAAAGCTTCTGCTCAAATAAATTGGTTAGTCTCTAAGGTGCCACAAGTCCTCCTTTTCTTTTTGCGGATACAGACTAACATGGCTGCTACTCTGAAACCTGTCCTAATTGACAGTGGCACAACTGAGACAGAATCAGGCCTGGAGTTTTTCACTACATGAATGTTCAGTGAAAAATCCTCAGAAACAATTCATGTAAAAGCTGTAGGCTTTCTTTTGTTATTCATTTGTTATTCATTTCATTGTTATTGTTATTTATTTGTTATTTGTGTAACCCACAGCAGTTTCATTCATTTAAACTTATGTTTATTTACTTATAGACAAGGGAAGCACTTCTTAAAATATTAGAGGATATTAGGGAAGATGACCACTTTAATTTCATACTGTTTGGTTCCAATGTACACATTTGGAAAGACAGATTAGTCAAAGCCACTGCTGAGAATCTGAAGAAAGCAAAGGACTTCGTTCGAGCTATTGGCACTCAAGGCAGTAAGTATTGTAGTAAACTTGCTATAGGTGGTACTTCAAATAAATATTGAAGAAGCTAATACCCAAATTCAGTATGAGAATGGAGTGCTGCAAGCTTTCATTCTAAAAATTTGTCTGGTTAAGAAGCACTACTATAGTTATATGTTTGTTTTCGGGTTCTGTGAAGGTTTTTGCAACCTTCAGAGAAAGAGCTGAATAACAGGCAAGTTTTAAGCAGAAATCCCAACCCCCCTACCTAAAAATAATGTGTGAATTCACCAGAGAGAGCAACATTCATGTTACTGGAATTAAAAATTGAGAGCTGCATCCTTCAGTCATCAGTGACTCTTGCACATAGGTCTGAAGCACATGGCCAGTGGTTAAAATTGACAATATTGCAGTCACACAGACAGTAAGTTCAGTCTCAAATCCCCAGCATTTCTGGGTGAGTCTGAGAAATACCCCCTATATACACACACACACACACACACACACACACTTCTGTGTGCATGGGCACGCGTGCGCACACACACAAATCCATGACAACAGATGCCTGCTAACTGTGATCGCAGTACCAATTTTGCCAGCTCTCGTGACTTTTTTTGTAAGTCTCATGACATTTGATGATTTTCTTTAAAGCTCCAGCTCCTGGAGTCATGAAAATCTCAGCTTTCATTTTAAAAAAAGTAAAGTTTCCTAGCCCTCCTGGCTGTAGAAAAAAGTTAGAAAATGTGACCTGAGTGTAACCTAAAGAGAGAAAACCAGAAAGCAAAGAGAAAGAACTCAACATTTATTATTTTTAATCATCTCATGATTTGGAAGTCAATCTTATGATTTTTTGGAGCCTGACTCAAATTTTGGATGCTTGGGGTTAGTAATATTGCATTATGGTGCATGAGGCTGGCCTGAAGATTTTGGGAAGGATTACAAAGACAATTATTTGATGTTCGCCAAACTTAACTGATGTACTTCCTCTGCTGCCTGAAGTCTGTATTGTAGAGGCAAAACTCCCTTGGTGGCAGTCAAGCGAATTACAGCTTCAGCTCCTTCAGGAGCCTCCAGTGGTAGTAGATAGTACTGCTGTACGTCAGCCACACTACACAGTTTTATCGTTATTGGTGGGTCTTAGCCCCTAATAACCAGCTATTCTGGTAGAGGTTGAATTTGTGACAGAATTTCACAAGGAGTGTTCACAAGGTGCGAGTGAAGCTCCATATGTATTCCCCCTACCCTTCCATCACCTGCGCAAGGGCCTGCCCCAAGCTTGCCCTATATTACTAATGGGACATTCCTGAGGTTAGCATTAACCCAAAATATGATGTCCATTTTTTTCCTTATGTTAACTTGAAAAATCCAGGTTTTGTCAAATTTACTCATCCCCTGCCGTCAAAACCAAATCCTTTCACTGTAAAGTGAAGTGTTTATGTGATGGATTTAAATGTCAGCTATAAATGGAGGCAAAATGTTAAGGGGCTGAAACTGCCTGAATTCAGTTATCACACTGTAGTGTATCAGGGGGTAGCCATGTTAGTCTGTATCCACAAAAACAACAAGGAGTCCGGTGGCACCTGAAAGCTTATGCCCAAATAAATCTGTTTGTCTTTAAGGTGCCACCAGACTCCTTGTTGTTTTCATACTGTAGTGATAATTCACTAGATTCCTACATTTCCACTCTACTCCGTGCTGATAAGGCCTCAAGGTCTAGTTCAGGGCACCACACTTCAGGAAGGATGTGGTCAAATTGGAGAAAGGCCAGAGGAGAGCAATATAAATGATTAAAGGTCTAGAAAACATGACCTTGAGGAAAGACTGAAAAAATTGGTTAGTTTAGGCAGGAGAAGAGAAGTCAGGGAGGGGAGATACGATAACAGTTTTCAAGAACACAAAAGGTTGCTACAAGGAGGAGGGAGAAAAATTGTTCTTGTTAACCTCTGAGAATAGGACAAGAAGCAATGGGCTTAAATAGCAGCAAGAGAAGTTTAGGTTGGACATTAGGAAAACTTCCTAACTGTCAGGGTAGTTAAGCACTGGAATAAATTACCTAGGGAGGTTGTGGAATCTCCATCATTAGGGGTTTTTAAGAACAGGTTAGACAAACACCTGTTGCAGAGATCTAGATAATATTTAGTCCTGCCTTGAGTGCAGGAGACTGGACTAGAAGACCTCTTGAGGTCCCTTCCAGTTCTACATTTCTATAATTCTATAATAAATGAACAGTGTTTAACATAGAGCATAATAAGGTGCTAATTGATAGCCAACATGGATTTGTAAGAACAGATCATACCAGACCGATGTAATTTCCTTCTTTTACAGGGTAACAGCCTGGTGGATGCGGGGCAGGGGAAGCAGTATACATGCTATATCTGGACTTTAGTAAGGCATTTGGCCCAGTCCCACGTGACATTATCATAAGCAAACTAGGGAAACTATGTCAACTTTCTAGCTATAAGGATAGTTAAGATCTGGAAGAAGCTTCCAAGGAAGGTCATGGAGACCCCATCATTGGAAATGTTTAAAAACAAGTTGGACAAACACCTGTCAGGGATGATCTAGCTCAGCAGTTCTCAAACTGGGGGTCGGAAGGTTATTACATAGGGGGTCACGAGCTGTCAGTCTCCACTTCAAACCCTGCTTTGCCTCCAGCATTTATAATGGTGTTAAATATTTTAAAACGTGATTTTAATTTATAGGGGGGGTCTCACTCAGAGGCTTCCTATGTGAAAGGGGTCACCAATACAAAAGTTTGAGAACTACTGGTCTAGATTACTTGGTCCTGCCACAGCTTGGGGGCTGGACTTGATGATTTATCAAGGTCTCTTCCAGCCCTTCATTTCTATGATTCTATGAAATATGGTCTCAATTAAATTATTATAAAGTGGATGCACAAGTGGTTGAAAAAACATACTCAGAGTAGTTATCAATGGCCGCTGTTAAACTGGGAGGACATATCAAGTGGGTCCTGCAGGGGTCTGTGTTGGGTCTGATACTAGTCATTATTTTCATTAATGGATGACGGAGTAGCGTGCATGCTTATAAAATTTGCAGATGACACCAAGCTGGGAGTGGTTGTAAGCACTTTGGAGGACAAGATTAGAATTTGAAATTATCTTAATAAATTGCAGAATTGGTCTGAAATCAACAAGATGAAATTCAGTAAAGAGAAGTGCACAATACTGCACTTAGGAAGGAAAAATACAAAATGAGGACTAACTGGCTGAAGAAGTGGTTTTTTACGCACGAAAGCTTATGCCCAAATAAATCTGTTAGTCTTTAAGGTGCCACCATACTCCTTGTTGTTTTTGTGGTTACAGACTAACACGGCTACCCCCTGTTACTAACTGGCTAGGCAGCAGAACTGCAGCAAAGGACCTGGAGGCCGTAGAGGAATCACAATTCGAATATGAGTTGATAGCGTGATGCTTTTTCAAAAAAGGCAAATGTCACACTGGGATGTATTAACAAGACACAGGAGATAATTGTTCAGCTCTATTCAGCACTGGTGAGGCCTCAGCTTTAGTAGTGTTTCCAGTTTTGGGCACTACAGTTTAAGAAAAAAGTTCACAAATTGGAGTGAGTCCAGAGGAGATCAACCAAAATGATGAAAGGTTTAGAAAAGCTGACCTATGGGGAAAGGTTGATAGAACTGGGCATGTTTAATCGATGAAACTGTCTTCAAATATGTGAAAGATTGTTATAAAGAGGATGATGATCAGTTCTTTTTCTCCACCAAAGGTAGGGCCAGAAGTAGTCCGCTTACTTTGCGGCAGGATTTAGATTAGACATTAGGAAAAACTTTCTAACACTAAGGATAGTTTAAGCACTGGAATAGGTTACGAAGTGAGGTTGTGGAATTGCAATAACTGGAGGTTCTTCTTCGAGTGCTTGCTCATATCGATTCCAATTAGGTGTGCGCAGGCCGCGTGCACGATCGTCGGAAGATTCCACTCGTTGGCTCAGGTGAGGCGCCCCCCGGAGTGGCATCTTCATGGCGCCAGGTATATGCCCCAGCCGACCCAGCGCCCCCTCAGTTCCTTCTTACCGCCCATAACGGTCGTTGGAACTGTGGAGCGCAGCGTAGCTAATCTTCACTCTCCCTAGCATTCACTTTAGTACCTGTTAATAGTTTGTGATTAGTTGTTAATAATTACTTAGTATAGTTAGATAGTTTACTTAGTGGGGTGGAACAGGGTCTTCTCCCCTGTCCCCTGTCCTGGTACCGGGGCCCATGCCTGGGTCTCCAGGCTTCAAACCCTGCTCGGCTTGCTTGAAGCCGATGCCAACGGGAGACCCCCCACTCTTGCTTAAGGTGTCTGGGGGACTCCCCCCCAAGCAGACAAGTGCCGCATTTGCAAAGCCTTCAAGCCGAGGACCAAGAAGGAGAGGGACTTTAGACTGAAGCAGCTCCTTATGGAGGCGGTACTTAGCCCGATCCCTTCCTCTGCGCACCAGGACTCGGCGTCGTCTTCGGTGCGGAATGCCCCTGTGGCACCGACTGGTCCGGCACCGCGTTCGGACTCTACTAAAGACTTGCGGCACCAGGTCCCCCCGGCACCTCCACCACCACAATGCTGCTCCCTATCTCCGGGCCCAAAGAAGAAGCAGCCCAAGCAGATGCCGACTGTTTTTTGTTTGTTGGTTCGTCAGCCATTGACACTTCCCACACCACTGTTGGAGCCACGTCCATTGCTGGAGTGCACAGGACAGGTAACGGCTCCTGCACCGTCAACTCCAGCGCCACAAGGGCCGTTGAGTCCGGTGCATGTAAGCTCCCTGGTGCACACCGTGGTCGAGCTGAGGCTGGCCTCCACACCGAAGACCTTTTCGACAGCGCAGGACTTGATCACGCTCACAGAGCCGACTCCCCTGCAGCCAGCAACACCTCCGGTGCGGGCAGTGCCATCGAAGGGAAAACCGTCCCTCATACAACCACCATTGCCAAGTGAAGCAGGACGGCACCGGTCCTGGTCCCAATCTTGGTCCCAGCACCTTTCACGGTGTTGCTCGCAGTCCCGGCACCGGTCTTCTTCTCGGTGCCAATCGTACTCTCCACGCCACTCCAGCTCGCGGAGATCTGAATCGCAGTACGGCTGGTACCGATCGGATTCCTGGCATCGCTCCCGGTACCAGCCAGAGCTGCACTCGACCCGGAGCCAATCCTGGCACCGATCTTGCCAGAGGTTGCCATTGAGATCCAGATCAGGCTCCTGGTACTGATATGACCACAGGCACCGATCGACGTCTCGGTACCGTTCTGCATCACGCCACTGGTCCCCGGCACCGTACAGCACCGGGAAACTCTGCGCCAACACGTACGGCACCGCCTTGGCCATCTCGCACTGCCTCCACGTCATCATGCTCACAAGGTGGCCACCATGCCCAGGACCAGGGCGAGGAAGGTGCAGGCCAGTGGCTGGACGAAGGCCAGGACCTGGGCCAAGGACCTCCACAGTGGTCTTTTTGGACTCCCTAGGCATACCATCAGGTCCAAGGGGTTCCTTCGGGGGCTTCCCGTTCCACCCCTTCGGAGCCCCGAGTACTGGAGGCCACTGTGAATCCCCCACCCCTGGGGGGTTCTGAAGTGACTGCTCCAGCGCCAATACAGGCCAACGCCCCTAGCATGGTGGACCTTGGGCAACAAGTTCCTTCACAAGAGGACCTCACCCAGAATCCCTTAGTCTCAGGGTTATCTTCCTTGTCCTTGCCTGATGAGGCAGTGGCAGGGACTACAGTTTTGGGCCCTCTTCCTGTGGACCTCCACGCCCACCAGGAACTGCCCCTAAGGGTGACACGCAATATGAACCTCCAGGTAGAGGAGGTGGTGGAGGTAGAGGACTGGTGGTTGACACTCTGTCGGCGGAGGCACTGTCCAGAGTGGCCCTCCCAGTCATATGAACTACACAGGCCAATGCCAAGACAATCTGGCAGTTGTCAGCCTCTATTCCACCTATGGCCAAGGGGGTAGAAAGGAAGTACATTGTCCCCTCAAAGGAATATGAGTACCTCTATACGCACCCCCAACCGTGCTCCCTTGTCGTGGCTTCGGTCAACGAGAAAGAACAGCACGGTCAGCAGGCCCCGGCACCTAAATCAAAGGATGCTAGATGCCTAGACTTGTTTGGGCCCAAGGTATACTCGGCTGGAGGCTTGCAGCTCAGGGTGGCCAACCAGCAGGCACTCCTGAGCGGATATGATTATAATTCTTGGCACTCGATGGAAAAATTCAAAGAGTTGGTTCCACTCTTTGAGAGAGAAATTTGGGGCTTTAGTAGAGGAGGGCAAAAAGGTGGCCAGAACCTCCCTACAAGCTTCTGGACGTGGCGGACTTGGCGGCTAGGACCCTGGCCTTGGGCATAGCCGTGCACCGCATCTCGTGGCTGCAAGTCTCTGGCTTACCACCAGAGTTGCAGCAGACCCTCCAGGACCTGCCTTTTGATGGACAGAGCCTATTTTCCGAGAAGACTCAAGGCTGCAGAGTCTGAAGGACTCGAGAACTATCATGCGCTCTCTGGGAATGCATACCCCAGTAATGCAGAGAAGGCCCTTCAGACCACAGCCTCAGAGGTCCTACTCTCCCCCTTGGCCAAGACAGGACTTCTTTTGAAGACACAGCTGAGGTGGTAGAAGAAAACAAACTGGCCACCAAGCCAGCCAAGGCCAGGGCCCTCCCAAGCCATCAGCAGGGCCTCAGCAGAACTTTTGAAGGTGCACCCGAGGATGGAGCACCAGTCTCCATTCAGGATCCTTCCCCGCCTTCCAAGATCGTCTCTCCCATTTCCTCCATGCATGGTCTCACATAACATCAGACCGTTGGGTCCTACGCACGGTGGAAAGGGGTTTACTCCCTTCAATTTGCTTTCCCCTCTTCAGGGACCCTTCTCAAGAGCACCTCCTTCTACAGGAGGTCCAATCACTCCTAGCTGTGGGAGCGATAGAGGAGGTTCCAAGAGAGTCAAGGGGCAGGGGTTTTTACTCCTGCTACTTCCTAATCCCCAAGGCCTAGGGCGGGCTTCGGCCCATCCTGGACCTACGCGGACTCAACAAATTCATGATAAAGTTGAAGTTCCGCATGGGCTCACTAGGGACCATTATTCCTTCCTTAGATCCTGGAGACTGGTATGCCGCCCTCGACATGAAGGACACGTACTTCCACATTGCAATCTACCCAGCACACAGACACTTCCTTTGCTTTGTGGTCCATCAACAGCACTTTCAATTCACCGTCCTTCTTCTGGCCTGTCCATGGCCCCCAGCGTGTTTACCAAGTGCATGGCTGTTGTGGCTGCCTCCCTTTGTCGACAACGGATCCAAGTGTTCCCATAACTTGACAACTGGCTTATTCGGGGTCGCTCCAGGGATAAGGTGCAGTCTCATGTTCAGCTCACCATGAACATGTTCAATCGACTGGGCCTCCTGCTCAATGTCGTGAAATCCACTCTGGTGCCAACCCAGAGGATAGAATTCATAGGACCGGTCTTAGACTCAGGCCTAGCCTGAACACTTCTGCCGGAAGCATGCTTCCAATCCCTAGTGAACATCGTCCACAACCTGCAAAGCTTCCCGACCTCAACCGTGAAAACATGCCTATGCCTCCTGGGACACATGGCCTCTTGCATGTATGTGACCATGCACGCCAGGCTGCGACTACGTCCACTCCAAGCCTGGCTATCAACAGTATACTGCCCAGGTCGGGACAGCTTGAGCACGGTGGTTACCATCCCACCAGGGATATTAGCCTCTCTATGCTGGTGTCTGGACCCCAAATCAGTGTGCGAAGGGGTGCCATTTCACTCCCCACAGCCCTCCGTGTCCCTAGTCACGGATGCGTCATCCCTGGGATGGGGAGCCCACTTCAGGAACCTCCGTACACAGGGGCTATGGTTGGCAGGAGAGTTATCCCTGCACATCAACGTACGGGAACTCAGAGCAGTGCGCCTGGCATATCAAGCTTTCTGAGAGTGCATTCAAGGCCGTTGTGTTGCGGTCCTCACAGACAACACAACGGCCTTGTTTTACATCAACAAGCAAGGGGGAGCCTGGTCATCCCCCCTCTGTGAGGAGGCCACTCATCTGTGGGAATTCTGTATAGCCCACTCAATCCATCTGGTGGTGTCGTTTCTCCCAGGAGTCCAGAACAACTTAGCGGACCACCTCAGCAGATCATTCCAGGCTCACGAGAGGTCTGGTCGCCTGGACATCATCTACTCTGTCTTCCTGAAGTGGGGCTTTCCCCTGATAGACATATTTGCCTCTCGCGAGAATTGGAAATGCCAAATGTTCTGCTCTCTACAAGGACGCTCTCCGGGTTCCCTGTCGGACGCCTTCCTCATACAGTGGAAGGATCACTTGTACTACACCTTTCCTCCATTCCCGCTAGTCCACAGGGTCCTGCTCAAGCTGCGCAGGGATAGAGCCCATCAGATTTTGGTCACCCCGGCATGGCCCAGACAGCACTGGTGTACCACTCTCCTAGAGCTGTCGGTGGATACTCCAATTCCACTCCCGCTGTGGCCAGACCTGATCACTCAGGACCACAGACGACTCTGTCATCCCAACCTGCAATCTCTCCACCTCACAGCGTGGATGCTACATGGCTAACTCAATCTGAGCTGTGCTGCTCTCGCTTGGTACAGCAAGTCCTTTTGGGTTGCAGGAAGCCCTCTACCAGGTCCACGTACTTAGCCAAGTGGAAGCGTTTTTCCTGCTGGAGCACTCAGAGTCATATGGCCCTGCTACAGGCGTCAATACCTATCATCTTGGACTACCTCCCGTCCTTAAAACAGCAGGGCTTGGCAATGTCATCCATCAGAGTGCACCTGGCAGCTACTTCAGCTTTCCACCCGGGCAAAAATGGGCGTTCGGTCTTCTCCAATCCCATTCTCAGCAGATTTCTCAAGGGGTTGGAGCAGGGTTCCCACGAATTCGACAACTGGTCCCTATGTGGGATCTTAACCTGGTCCTCTCCAAACTCATGGCTGCCCTGTTCAAGCTGATGGCCACCTGCTTGCTCCTGTACCTTTCCTGGAAGACAGCCTTCCTCGTAGCTATGACCTCAGCGAAGCGTGTCTGAACTCAGGGCACTCACATCGGAACCACCGTATACGGTGTTCCATTAGGACAAGGTACAGCTGCGACCCCACCTGGCCTTCCTCCCTAAGGTGGTGTCTGCCTTCCATCTCAACCAGGACATCTTCCTCCCTGTCTTCTATCCGAAGCCGCACGCCTCTCGACGGGAACAACAGCTGCACTCCCTGGATGTTCGCAGGGCCCTCGCCTTCTACATTGAGCGAACGAAACCTTTCAGGAAAACATTGCAGCTGTTTGTTGCTGTGGCAGCAACCAGATGAAGGGCCCTCTGGTCTCCTCTAAGCACATCTCCTCCTGGATCACATCATGCATCCGTGTGTGCTATGACTTGGCTGGTGTCCCAACTACGCACCTTACTGCCCACTCCACGCGGGCTCAGGCTTCATCTTCTGCTTTCCTGGCACACGTACCCATACAGGAGATATGTAGGGCAGTAACTTGGTCATCAGTGCATACCTTCGCCGCCCACTATGTGATAATTCAGCAGTCCAGGGGTGATGCTGCATTTGGTTCAGCGGTCCTTCACTCTGCGACATCTCACTCCGACCCCACCGCCTAGGTAAGGCTTGGGAGTCACCTAATTGGAATCGATATGAGCAAGCACTTGAAGAAGAAAAGACAGTTACTCACCTTTGTAACTGTTGTTCTTCGAGATGTGTTGCTCATATCCATTCCAAACCTGCCCTCCTTCTCCTCTGTCAGGGTAGCCAGCAAGAAGGAACTGAGGGGGCGCTGGGTCAGCGGGGGCATATATCCGGCGCCATGAATGCACCACTCCAGGGGGTGCCTCAGCCGACCCACTGAGTGTTGCTGGGGTAAAAATCTTCCAATGATCGTGCACGCACACCTAATTGGAATGGATATGAGCAACACATCTCGAAGAACAACAGTTACAAAGGTGAGTAACTGTCTTTTTTTAAGAACAGTTTAGAAAAACATCTGTCAGGGATGGTCTAGGTATACTTAATCCTGCCACGGCCTGTGGGGCTGGACGCTATGTCCTCCTGAGTTTCTTTCCTGCCCTATATTTCTATGAATCTATGATTAAAACATTTCTATTTTTGACCACAAGTTTTCAACCCTAATTTGTGTCTCTACATTGCAGTGACAAACCTACATGGTGGTTTAATGAAGGGAATTGAAATGCTGACTACAGCTTTTGAAACAAATTCTGTGCCCAAGAGAAGTGCATCTATAATTATCTTGTTAACGGATGGTCACCCCAATGAAGGTAGGTGTCTTGGTAAATGAAGCAAACAGTAAAGTGGACTTAAGCAGGTGAAGGAAAATAATTACTTCAGTTTTAGTTCACCATTCTTTAATTTCAGGAGACATGAGACCTGATTCACCACTGATTTCAATGGCATTACACTAAGGTTAAGCTGCTATAGCCGACTAGAGAATCAGGTCTTTGGTTTCAGTTTGTGATTCACTATCTACCACAAGTATATATACACTATATCTTTGGTGGTCTCATCCTACCCACAATTTTGCCACATTACTAAACCACCACCCAATTAGATATCATCCTTGCTATATTAAGAACATTTTCATTCGTGTAGCTAAATTAATTCAGTTATGCAAACCGTTCAGTTATGCAAACCCACTGATGCAAACCGTTAATTTAGATGTCCTGCACTGATGGGAAGGGTATTTGTTAATTAAGCTAAACGGCTGTATGCCCTGCTTTGTGCTGGTGCAACATGTCTACATTATGGGTTTTTACTGGTGTAACTGAATAATTGTTATGATGGTGCACGTTTTCTTTAATATAGAGTTTCATCTCTTGGTAATGAATAAACATGAGGAGTGGGATTCTTCCACCCATTCTGTGCCCTAATCACCATTGCACCAGGGCCCTCCTAAAGGTGGCACTAAAGGGGTAGAAGAGAATTTCCCGGGGGCATGCCAGGATGGGGCCAGAAGTTTGGAGGAGATCTCCATAATACATGCTACTCCCACTTGTGAAGTTGCCCATAAGCAAAGCAGCCACTCCCGGGATGTCATAACAGAACTCTACATGGGACTTCACTGAGTTATGCTGAGGGCTGCACCAGTCCCTGAACAACTCAGAATCCTGAAAGCACAAACGTGGCTTGTGTGTACTCTGCCTCTTGGTGAATCTTATTTATGGGGTTAATAAAGGGTTTTGGTTTTTTTTAAGGGAAGTCTGCCTTCTAAGTTAGACACTTGTATATACTTTGTCTAAAGTTAGTTTAGAATTAATGATGCCCAGAAAACATGATAGTCACACCCTGAAAAATCTAAATAAAAAATAACTAACCACATTTCATTCATTTTTTTTTTGCTGTTTGCTATTGTTTTCATAAACAAAATCTTAAAGCCTATTTGTTTTGTATTATTTAATATGCAGGTGTATCAAACCTTCAGGAAATTCAAGCGAATGTAAAAAAAAACATTCAAGGAAGATACCCCTTATACAACCTGGCTTTTGGCTATGCTGTTGACTATAATTTTCTAGAAAAGATGGCACTAGAGAATAAAGGGGTGGCTCGTCGCATCTATCCAGATTCTGATTCAGCCATACAAATGGAGGTAAAACCATAACCATATAAATTAAGTCAATGATGGCAGTCACACTGATATTTCTGATGACATTTGCCTCCACTTTCAATGTAGTTAAACAAAATATGACCAGGTGCTGGGGTGCTAGCTTTCCAGGTAACAGCTTTCTCCTTCTCTTGTAAAGGTGCAAAGTGGAATGACTATAAATTCGGAGGCAGCATGGTCTAATGAAGAGTTTTGTTTATTTGTTAAGGTGTCAAGAGGTCTGTGGGCACAGGAGTGTCTATAAATTATATATTTATTAATTATAAGCTCCCCCTCTCTTCCCTCTAGGGTTTTTATGCGGAAGTAGCCAATCCCATGCTTACAGAAGTGAAGTTAAACTACCCTGAAAATGCAATATCTGACTTAACTCAAAACAATTTTAAGCACTATTATGATGGCTCTGAAATCGTGGTGGCTGGACGTATTACAGATAATGACCTGAACAGTTTGACTGCAGATGTGAAAGCTCAAGGTGTAAGTATGGGTCTATTGTGATTGTTTCAAACCTTTCTTTGCTACATAAAATGTCGGAATGTGGGAGATTCCAAATTTGGCAGTGCATAAGAATTCCCCAATATACCTTCATTCTATGAAAAAAAATATTGCAGAGTATGGAGAATTTAAATACACCAAAAGGCATGAAATTTATTTAGCTAAATTTTTCTTTGAATTACTCTGTCAATCTGGAGTAACTTTGTACAATATGTCCAATTTGAGTAAGTTAGTGTTGCTATGAGAACCTTAATGTTTACATCTCTTGATGATTTTTTTTGTCTTTGCATGGTTAGCCTTATTGTTTCATTAACATGGTATTTAATAGTTGAATGGAATAATCTGTGGCTTTTAACTTTGTATGCAAACTTTGTAAAAAGTACAATTCAAGATTCATCAGTATGACAGTATGAATATCTTGTTCTAATACAATATTGCTAAGTGAAAGCCAGATACCAGTCTTGCCACTTCCCCCCAAGAATTCTGGTGATTTGGTTTGCATGTGAAATTCATTTGTCCTCCAAAATAGTCTTTAATCCTTCGAGGAATACTTCCCATTCTCTAAGTCAATTGAATATTTGAAAGGCCTTCCAATGGAAATAGTACCTAATAGGAGCAAAATTCTAAGTGGACTAAAAATTATTTCCAGTCCTGGATTCCAGAACAATTTTAAAAAACCCAACACGAATGTACCACTTTCATACAGAGAATATTTATCAAATGTACAGTATCACTTGTATATGTACTGCGACACACATTGGTCCACTTCACATTACAATTATTATCATCTGAAACTAGATATATTTAAAATACAGAAATTGTGCTACCACTAGGCCAGCTACTATAGCTGTGTATGCACAGACCTGTTGCCATGTTAAATACACAGCATAAGCAATGTACAGGTAAATCCTGATTAACCAAATTTCAATGTTAATTTTGCAAATGTGTTCTGTCCCCATGTATATACTTCTAGCAGCTCAGGAGCTACTGAGCAAAGGCACTGATACTGACTTCTGAACCTGTGCAATTCTCAGTGCAGGATCATGAAGTTCATTAATTTACTGTAGATCCTCATTTTCCAAACCGTAGGTTATATGAAGATTTTGGATGTCTCCTGTGACCTCTGGATAGTCAGGGTTCAGTCATACCTGTCTGTTACAAAGAGAAATTTCTTTATTCCTAACAGGCAGAAAATGATGTGACATTTAGTGAACAAGCAGATGTCGAAGAAACGGCAAAAGCTCTCCAAGAACAGGAGTACATATTTGGGGATTACATTGAGAGGCTTTGGGCTTATCTCACCATCCAACAATTACTGGAAAAACGGTAACGAAATATAAATTAACAGTATCTGTGAAATAGCATGAAAACACTGGGCAGCTAATTGGCGATATCCATTACCCATGCGCAGAAAATTCAGAACTGTTTACCTAATTTACTTTCCATCACATAAATACACCCATGAGAAGGCCAAAAAATAGTATGTATTGTTTTTTCAAGTTTCAGAATAGGAGCCGTGTTAGTCTGTATCCACAAAAAGAACAGGAGTACTTGTGGCTCCTTATGCTTAAATTTATGCTCAAATAAATTTGTTAGTCTCTAAGGTGCCACAAGTACTCCTGTTCTTTTTTTTTTTAAGTTAATTTTAAAGGAGAGCAAATAGAGGATCAGACTGTGGCTACCTGCCCTGCCCCTCAGTGAAGTCAGGAGGAGTGCTCTCAAAAGGAAATGTGTATTTCTTTTCAGCAGAGAAATGGATAGCTTCATATTTTAGAGGGAGAATAAAATGCTTAATCCAGTGTTTAATGATTTGGCTTTGTAGAAAGTTTACGTTCTGATTCTCTCCCTTCATTCAGAACTGTAACTCAGGGAGAAGAAAAGGAAAACCTTACAGCGGAAGCCCTGGAGCTCTCTCTGAAATACAAGTTTGTGACACCTTTGACATCCATGGTGGTTACGAAGCCAGAAGATAATGAAGATAAAGCTGCAATTGCTGATAAACCGGTAGAAGGTACAGATATTTTCAGTTTTACTTTACTAAGGGAATTCAAATGACCATTTGACATTCCCTTAGAGAGGGGCTTTTCACACTGAAGCAGAGTTTCAAATATATATGCAAATATATTTTCCAAGCCATGCCCTTCTATGGCTAGTATAGCTTTCTTCTGTGCACCACACAGAATCATTTTCCTCCTTTAAACTCACTTCCATCAGTCCACCTTCAATTGCTACCCATTTGCCCATAAATTTAAAATATACTGTAAATTTGAAATCATGGTATATAAAAATACGAACATCTCAAAACAATAAATAAAACCAAGAAACACTTTTATCCTAAATAATCTAGACATGCTCAACTTCAGTTCACATCCCTTCCTCCTATACTTTTCTGTATATTGTTTTAATTCAGGACCAGATGCAGCAAGTTCTTACTCACATGAAGACAGAGTACTCTTGTAAGGTTTTGCATACTCAAGACATTTAGATAACTGAAGGGCAGGTATAATGTCTTCATGTTTGGAAAACACAATATACGTATATGATGCAATAGAAGAAAGTAGTCATTTAAAATTCAGATCCATTTATCTTTCCTTTGTTCTTGTTTGCTTTGTTAGTTATTAGCTATTGTTCATTAAATTATCATTCCCTCTTACAGCCTATTTTCTCCTACTTTAACCTATATGGCATGAAGAATGACTCTGTCCATCTTTAGTAAGCTGTACTGAGGAAATTAAGACAAGTACATTCCTTTTCAGTGCCTCAGCTATCACTTCACCACATACATTGCTCTGATTCTCCTCATTTGTCTCTTGTCCTTGGATTAAGTCCACCAAACCTTCCACAAAACACCCCAGCTGGACTTCCCCTCCACTAGCCTAATGGTTTTCCTTGCTTGCTTCCCAGCACTCTGACAGTTTCTTCACAAATCCCTGGCCTTCAGATGTGCTCCCAGCTGACCAACCTGCCCCTTCCAGACATACAAATGGGGTTACAGATTCAACCATAGTCATCAGCTCTTCGAGAAATATGAAGGGTCTCATCGCATATCATGAAAATTGCAACAGGGATATAAAATTGTCAAGGCAGCTTCATGAAAGTGAGACAGAGTAAAGCAATTGCCAGTATAACTATTCCCCCGGGCTAATATTAATTTTTCACATGCATAATTGATTCCAGATTTCTTGTCCCATATGTTAAACATTTTCTTTTCATTTGTTCCCCTTGCAGTTGGTTTACATTCACTCACATCAACAGCAAGAATATGGGCTTGAAATTTAAAATGCTACAAGAGTTATGTCTGAACCATCAAACCATATTTGATTTTTTTCTTCAGAATACCTAATTAAAATGGTGTTTCATATTAGAGCAGATTATCCAACTGTTTAACAGTATGCCTGAAACTAACAGTTAACTTTTTTTTTTATTATTATTATTTCGTATCCATCCCTGGTAACAGCTGAAGGTAAGTTTCAAATTCTATTTGTTTTACCCAATACTTCTGTCTCTTAGCACTGGTTGGGTATTAGTTGCTGAATCATCTATTTGACAAATTACACACTTTACAAAAAATAAAATTATCTGAGCAGTATTCTGAATGAATAATTCATAAATGTGTAAGAATTTTATGATTTTTTTCAAGCAGAATATTTGTAAATAATTGTTTTCATTGTTCACTCAGCTCCATCTGTCTTTGGAAATTGTAATGAACCTGTCATGGTAGACTCTAGGTGCCTAACACAAGCAAATAATAAGAATTGTTAGTTGCTTTACATGGGCAGGATCATTCACCGCCAGATACTTATATGGAGGAGACTCTTGGTCCACAGATTTCTCTCCTCTCACATGGAGGACGAGGGGTGTCAGTTGCTCATTCAGCACCAAGTCACCTCGTCCCCATAAAGGCTGCTCCATAAGTCTAGGATCCACATGGGAGAGGTGGAGGAGACTGACAAAGCAGTGGAGTGGGTAGAGTCAGACAGGATGTACACCATTCCCCCTCCAGCCACAGAGTTTACCAGGACAAGATGAGATAATATGTCTTTTCTGTGGACAGTCCCACAGCCCCCATGGGAATCCCCCAACACAGCCATGCTGTCAGAGAACAGGCATAGAAGCACTGGGCCTCCAGGCAGATGGTCTTGGTCTCTTAGAGATTCCTGGGGATCTGGCAGGTTTGGGGGCAGGCCCTGTGGTGGATGGAAAACACATGCCCTCAGCCAAATTGGTAAGGAATGGCAAAAGAGGATCCTCAGAAACAACCCCCCCACCCACCCCAACAGGTTTTACTTTTAGAGGAGATGGTCTGGCCTCAGGAATGGATTGTTGACTTTGCTTCTTCCAGGGGTTAAAGAAAAGGGCAGAATTTGGTCCATGTACTGTGTCTGCATCTATGCTACATAAAATCATAGAAATGTAGGGCTGGAAGGGACCTTGAGAAGTCATCTAGTCCATCCCCCTCAGAGAGGACGATGTGTACCTAGACCATCCTCGACAGGTGTTAGTCCAACTTATTCTTAAAAAACTCCAATGATGGGGATTCCACAGCCTCCCTTGGTAACCTGTTCTAGTTCTTAACTATCCTTTTCTTCAAATGTTTTTCCTAACCCACTTCCCCCCTCCCCTGCACTTCTGGGGATAGGCCAGATCTATGCTATTCATGGTAAGATTTTTTGTTTAAATGTCCCATGTAAGTTTCAACTTTGCTAGAGTAGTGTGGTTGTTTATCAATATTCATATCTATATTTGCTTCACTCCTATTCCCTAACTCTTAAGGGCTCCAATATTGTCGGAAAGCTCCCTTTGGATCTTATTAGTGCTGCTCTGCATGTTGGCCTGAGCAGATTTCTCAAAAGCTACACAAGATATTTCCTTTCTCGAAGAGTTGGGTTTGCCGTCCCTGGAATGCTTTCAGCTTGGGAAGCAAGGGATGATTCAGTATGTGTTTTCTAAACATCTAGAAATCTATAGACAAATGCAGGATATCTTTTATTTTTGTCTTTCATTTATCTGTCCTAATACTGTTTTGTTTCATTCACAGCAAGGGCTGCCCCAGGCACTCAATCATGTAAGTCATAATCTTGAATTTCTGAATGAACTAGAGTTGTCAAAGGAATCATTTCAGGCAACAAAAATGATCAGGCAGAGGGAAATTAGTTTGTCTGTGTTTTCACCTATATTTTAACAAACTCAACATAAAATGTAACTAAAGATTGAACAGTCATATACATCCATGTGATTTAGGGCTTGAGTCTTACAGCCGTGAAGCATCACAGATCAGGTTTCCACACCTTGCTAAAATATTCATCAGGAATCTCTGAGCCACACATTGGAATCACTGGAAGAGAGTTCCTTTGGTGCCTCAAGTGGAGAGCATCAGATCATGAAGACAATGTAAATGAGTTTGTCTATCCTGACGACACTTTGCCTGATTCAAGAGCAGCAGCAACTGTCACACTGCAGCTATAGCAAACAGTGTGTGTGTGTGTAGATAATCTCCCATGTACCTGAGAAAGACCGGAGAATCTTCTCCATTTGTTCTGCTTTTAGTCCTCTGCCTCCCTCTTCCAGCCTTAAGTACTCTCTCAGCCTGTCCTCTTCCAGACAAGAAATATCAGAGGAAATATCTTCACAACCTGTTTGTGATACCCAGTCATTCACAGAGAATAAACACAATTACTTCTAGTACCTGCTGAATCAGTAAATTGGAGACTGGGATTGACCCTTAAACCTGGGTTTTGCACATGGCAGTGCAGAGTAGTACCATCAAACCATAACCATTATGTATTAGAACTAGAATAGAAGTTAAGCTTTAACAAGTAATTTAAATTGTTAACATCCTACCTGTGTTGTAGATACAGTGTGCAAATTTTGATTTTAGTTCTAATAATCTTTGTTCTTTGTTTCTGTGCAGATCCAACACATTCTTATCAGTACAGTAGTCCTTCAGTCCCTTCTCTATATACTAGTGGTGAGTTTGTTTTAAATTTAATTTGCTCTACATTTCCCTTATTCTTTTATAACAGTCAGCCTTCACTGGTTTAATCCTTAACCTGGTCTTTCTTTCCACTCCTAAACCTCTTGACAATAACCCTTACTTTTCTCTTCTTTGTCTGAATGGTACTCACTCAGTTTCCTGCTTTCACCAGCATTTTTTTATGTCCCTCCTTGTTACTATCTCAAGAGAGCTTACTCGAGGCTAAGGGCTTACTTCTTGGTGAGCCACTTGGTGTAGCACTAGTATGTTAAATTTTAGTAGTTGGGTTATAGATTTTTTTCTTCACTTGTAGAATTTAAAAGTTTCATATTCAGAAGATCTTTCAATAGGGTCAATTCTATAAGTAAATTTTAGAAATTTCCCCAATTTGTTGCTCTCTTCCTAGCAGCAAGCCAGAGTACTGGGGTATATTATATTGGAAGTGTGGAAGAGTTAAAGCTATATAAACTCATGTCATATTGAACAGATGGACAAAACCAGGATTGTTTAGATTTTGCTAAACATTGTGGGTTAGCTTTTAGTTTTGCAAAAAAATGGGTGTTATATCCAGCTTCTCTTTATCTAGCCCCCCTAAATCTCTCTTCCCAGAAATTTATCTTTTTGGCATTTCTCTATTCGTGGAAACGTTTTGCAGGAATCAAATGATCTCTTAACTATACACATTAAGCTCAGCTGTATTCTTTGGTCTAATTCTAAGACTTTTTGCATTAGGATATCATGTTTTCCAAACAAAATTGCCTCTTATGTAAATGGCCTTGTAACTGGACACTCTTATCACAACACACACACTTATCACAACAAAACTATTTTGCTAAAACTCACATGTGTATTTGTTATCTTTGGTCCAGAAATCTCATTGGGTTCCAATTTCTCCTACCTCCAGCCCTCCACCAGTAAAATATGTTGATATTAGCTAGACACATTGCTAAATGTGGCTACTCTTTCATTCTAATCTCACTATTTCATTCTAATTTAAAAGTTGCTGTTCTAAAGGGGCAGTATAAATCAACAAAGAGGAGACATAATAATGTTTAATTAACTAGTTTTTGTTTGTACAGAACTTTTGAACATCTGCAACATTATATACATGCTAGTGATTGTTATTTACAGTTGATGGAGATCCGCACTTCATTATATCAGTGCCACAAAAAGAAGATGCCATTTGTTTCAATATCAATGAAGAGACTGGTGCAGTGTTAAATTTAATAAATGACCCAGTTACAGGTGAGTTTTTCATTCTTTAAATACAGTAAATCAGGATATTTACTCCATTTATAGGGCCCTTCTCTTCCTTGACACAATGTGAGCTTGTAACTTCCAGTGACATTAATGGGAGTTACACAGCTACAGCAAGGGAATACTCCATCACTTAGTGTAAAAGGTAAAGTGCACTGCACCATTAGTGTGAACATATTTTCACTTTTAGTAGGAAAAGGAACTTTTAGCCGTCCCCTCAGAGGAATTGTACAGGTATTATATGGCCCAGTGAATGGAACTAATGAGAATTCTAAAGAAGTAATGTTCGCCATAACTTGCCTGACATACCTGGAAAAGGCTTAAAATGAGTGAGCGAGAATAATGGCTCAGACTTTTCATTCTCAACACTGAAGCTGCCGCTCAATACAAGTATAATCTTATTCCATATGCCCTGTAGGATGACCAGATGTCCCGATTTTATAGGGACAGTCCCGATTTTTGGGTCTTTTTCTTATATAGGCTCCTATTACTCCCCACCCTCTGTCCCAATTTTTCACATTTGCTGTCTGGTCACCCTGATGCCCTGGTCACTTATTCTTAGTGAATTCCCGTTCAACAGATGACTCCAGGCCAGATTCTCCATTGCATTATAGCTCTTACATGCTGCTCTGGACCACAATAAATAAGATCACAATTCTGATGTGATTCTGAACTGATTTATTTTCTCAAATTTAGTTTTTCCATGTCATTCCTTGACATATGCTGACCAGAATCTTTCCTTTTTAAATTTTAGGCATCAGAGTCAATGGGCAGCTTATTGGAGATAAGAGAGTGAGCAGTGATGCAAAGATCCAAAACACATATTTTGGAAAACTTGGGATTGAAAATAAGCAGCTGGAATTAAAACTAGAAGTAACTCCTGAGAAAATAACCCTCCAGAAGGGCAGAAAGAAGACAGTTTTCACCTGGCTTGATACAGTCACCCTGCGACAAGAAGGGTATCACAAATACCAGAATCATTCAAGAATTTTCAAATTTGTGAAAATGCTATTGTTCACTAAAGAGTAAAGCTGAGTGAAATTTTTCATCTGAAACTTTTTTGGTGGAAAATCCAGATTCAACAACAGCACATGTTTTATAAAAGCCAGTTTTGCTGAATTGTTTCAGTCAACTTTTTTTTTTTTTAATTCAGGGGGGAAAAACAAAAACCTTCATTTTGACATTTTTCTTTATGAAATGTTTCAAATTTTCAGTTCTAAATGACTTTTTGTTTCACAATTTCCTTTAATTTTATTAAAAATCAATCATAAACATTTTAAAATGGTCAAAATTGAAATGTTTCATTTAGAAAAATGTCAAAATGAAACATTTCATTTGACCAGAAATAATTTTTTTTACTTTTTGATTTGCCAAAAATTTTGAAAAATTTCACTTTCAGACAGACCCCAAACTTGTATTTTATTTTACTTTTTGGAATTATCAAAGAACTGAAAAACCTGTTATTTGCACAGCTCTACTAAAATTTAGGATACATTTTATGAACATGCAAAGGATAAGCTGAACACTCTAATACCGGTTCAAATCCTGCTAGATTCTGCTCTCAGCTTTACTGTGTAAATATAGAGTAACTATCATTAAATTTCTCTGGATTTACAATAATAAATGAGAGCAGAATTTTCCCCTTACGTAAAACAGGATTTACCCAATACTACAATGACTAACAATCTTTAAGAGATAAATAACAAGGTGTGGTCTATTCTATATATAAATTGTCAGAGTTTTAAGTTTCACAAAAATTTTGCTCAAAGACAAAACAGATATATTATAACAAACATCTTTTCAGAAATGGAAATCATGCCATTTATAGGTAGAGGAATCATAATGTCTCTTCTGTTGTGTGTATATATATATATAAATAAAACTAGTTAGGGCCTAATTCTCCACCTACTTGCTCAGTGTGGAGTTATTTATACCAGGCACCAGATCAGAATGGCAGTATTTTTTTATGCAGTTTGTACAGATATAAATGACTACCCAAGATACAAAATACTGGACAATCAGCTGCTGTTTTTAGATTAGCTTCAACATTCACAGCCCTACCTCTTTAAATTTTCACTAGGTACTCTGAGTAAAAGTCTCGTCTCAGAACAAAGGGAAGATCAACTTCAATGTTCTGCTCTCCTCTGATGCACAGCTAGAGCCTGTTAGAACTGCACAGTAGAGAGAGCAGGATAGCAAAAACACAATCTGCCCTGTGCATTTAATATTTTTATTATGGTAATGCCCAAAGAACTTAATCAGGATTGGAGCTTCATTTTTACTAGCATTGACAGAGAAGGTGGGTGAAATAATATCTTTTATTGGACCAACTTCTGTTGGTGAGAGAGGGACACTTTCGAGCCACACTGTGAGAGCTTGTCTTTCTCACCAACAGAAGCTGATCCAGTAAAATATATTACCTCACCCACCTTGTCTGTCTGATATCCTGGGACTGACATGACTACAACTACACTGCATATAACATTGATGACACAGTCTGGAGAGTTTACTGTCTTAGTTCAGACAGTCAAAGGGGAGGGAGTAGTGGCACACAGCATTCAAGGAAAGTGGTGATGAAAGGCATACATTTTATTAATAAACAAATACATAGGCATACTATTAGGGTGACCAGATAGAAAGTGTGAAAAATTGGGACGGGGGTGGAGGGCAATAAGTGCCTATGTAAGAAAAAGCCCCCAAAGTCGGGACTGTCCCTATAAAATCGGGACATCTGGTCACTCAACATACTATATCCAGTTGTGTCTCAGCCTATCCATTATTATGTGGCCAGTTCTAGTAGGTGTTTCAGTAGAAGTGGCTTGCAAAGAGATTTGAAAGTAAGGGATTAGCCTTCTCTAAGATATTTTTGCACTCAGTCTCAATACTACACACACACAGTCAGGCTACGTGCTGAAATCTTTTCTTGTTTGCCAGACAGTTTTCCTTTCTCAAGTCCTTCATCATCTCTAGTAATTCTGTTATTGTTCACAATAATGACACCAAGAAACATAAGATTTCTTAATTATGGTTTCATTTTTCCCTAGTCTAACTGTGATAATCAACAGGAAAAAAAATCTGGTGCTTTCAATGGGAGATGGTGCATCATTTGTTATTGTTTTGCACCAAGTATGGAAGAAGCATCCTCTACACCAAGACTTCCTAGGATTGTATACGCTGGATAGTCACAAGCTGTCTGAACGTACCCATGGCTTATTAGGTATGAATTGACATAAGGCCTTGTGGAGTCAGACTCTTCAAAGCTTTATTAACTATTTTTCTTATTCCTTTTCCCAGTGCTTAAACTCACTCACTTGCCCTCACTGGACTCTCAGATCCACCTTAAGGTCTGCCTAATACCCATCTACAGACTTGTTTTCTTTATTGCACCAACTATCTCAAACTCTTGGAAAAGTGTTTGTTTTAGTTTGATCATCATTTTACACCTAGAGATAGGCACTATTAAAATACCCATTACTCACTGTACAGCCAAAATCTGCCAATTCTCTGTGCATGCATCCACACTAGAAAAAAGGTATATTTTTACCTTGCAAATATCTTGACCAGCTAACAGATGTTAAACCCAGAAACTGCCTTGTCTTCACCTGGGTTTTGCCTCAAGTTAGCTAATATGGTAAGAACACACATTTTTTCCCCCATAGTGAAGACAAGGCCCTGATTTCATGTTCAACAGTCATTCTGGGGATAAAGTAAGTGAGCGGCACACAGTCAATTCAATGTACCCTTTCTAAACACATGCACATCATGCATCATTTGAAAGCTTATTATGTCTACTTTATGATGTGGAGCTATCATGTGGTGCCATTACCATAGAAACAGGAATAAAAAATGATACCATCAACGTGTTAAAATGACCACTTCAAAATATTTGCATTTGTTTCTGTTAGCTTAATGACTCTGTTAGCTTACTGTATTATTTCAAAACAAAATTGGATTCCTTTGGGACCTCAAAACATCACAATCTAATAATAAATATGTACAGGTATAACTGAATTGTAATATCCCTGGTAACATTTCTAGTCATCATCATTAGCTCCTGTGCGGCTGAAGCCCCGAATCCTAAGCCCCGGTACCTCCTGCAGGGCTGACACCCCAAAACCCAAGCCCTGGCGCCTCCCATGAGTTTGAAAATGTTTACCAGAGTTCTACTCCGGTGGGCTCCGGATGAAGTTAAAACAATTTAGACTTGCCTTGCCCATGCTGTGCATGGAATGAAATTGCAGAACCATAGTGGTTTTACTAATCTTGCCTGTAACTTGCTAGTGGCATATCTTGCCGTTTCTATATCTGAGGGAGGTAGGGCTTCATATCTTTGTAGCAGCTTGGAGAGGAGAAGAGCCTTCTTGTACATAAGATCATTGTCTATCTCTTCAATGAGCTGATAAAATGCAGCATGATAAGGTGATTGTACTGTTGCAGTGTAACTAGTTGGTTTTACTTTAAGATTTGTTTTACTCAAGCAGGAAAGAAAGAAAGAGTGGAGTGATAATCTTAGCAATCAAGTCTGCCATAGCTATTCTGTGCAACATGTGATCAGCTCCTCTTTGAAGTGCTGCTTTCCTTAGTTTGGTTGCTCCGTCATGTGTCTGTTTTATGAAGTTTCTTGTCTTTCTTGTGTGTTTTTTGTCTCAAGCAAACTATACAACAGGACCCAGTGCTGGAGGATGAGCTTTCTCTGGTGGCTATAGAAACATGTAAATATGATGCTTTCTGGTCAGATTCAGAGTCTCATTCAATAGCAGCCAATACAATTCATCTCTCCTGGCTTCTGATGCCCGCATCCCAGAATTCTGTCCAGCACTGGTGGCTTTTGACAGTTTTGCATTTTTTTGATTTTCTTGACAAATAACACATTTTTCAAAGTTTGTGGAGAACTTTTTCTCTTTGATGTAAGCTTTAAGCTCCTTATGTCCTCAATGTCTTCATGTACTGTAACTTCCCCATAGAGATAAAACTCCCAAAGCAGCATTGTTAGCATTACCACCACTAATGCCCACTATTTTTCATTTTGTACAAGTATACAGAAGTGTGCTAAATTAGATCTATATGTTAGTATCAAAATTGCCATTTTTGTTTATTGAGCACTTTGATTGAAGTCCAGTAGGAAGTTGTGTAGTGTCATCTCCAACACTAATACTGACCTGTGCATAAGTGTCACTGAATTAAAAATTGAATTAAAAAGCTACAAAGACAAAAGCTTTATATTAGGAATTCATGTACAGTTACATCTCCCCACTCTGCAGCACAAACTGTGGCATGCAATCTACTGATACTGGAGAACAACCTTCAGAGTGAGGCTGATCTGCTCAGCAAATTTCAGTTGAAAATATAGAAAACTATTATAATCACTTGTGAGATACTTTGACAATTAATAATATGTGATGTGAAAACATTTCATATTAGTATACTGCAAAATGCTGATATTTGCCATTTTTGCCACATGCTAAACAGATGAATCATTTCTGAAAAAAAATACTTGCCCATGCAAAAGCATTAAACATCTTGCAATACATTGTTGTGTGGTAGCTTTGACCAATGAACACCACAATAAGGTGTTGAAATTAACTTAGACAGTAAAAACTGTAGTAGTAGTAATGTTGCAGTATTGCTGGAACTGTGAAAAAAATGACACGCTCATTTTGGATACCATTGTTTACCTCACTTACAGGCTTATGGCACCACTTGACAGCTCCACATTGTACCTCATCGAACATAAATAAAATAAGATTTCAAATGATATATGGTGTAGGGTGGGTACGTTAAACTCCAAAAATTTGGCTCTTTTTGGAGAATTGCTGAATACTTAAAGGCACAGCACCACTGAATCATATTTTCTGCCAGTGTAATATCTTTATTGGGATGCATTATCAGTTGGAAGCACTACTGTGTGTTCAAGAATTATGTAAACTCCTGCCAGTTTTCCCTTGCAGGTTTAGGTTGAGGGTAACAAGCTTGTATTCCTAATAGGTCAGTGAGTTTGCTGATGGTGGAAGGGTAATGAACTATTACAGATGTAGGCTCTACATTTTTTTGCACCTATATTTGGAATCTCAAAAAAAATCATCAATGGTGATGTATATTACATGTTGGTAAGCCAGTGTGTTAGGTGATGTAATTTACAAGCCAGTGGGGCTCTATAGCAAGAAAATGCTAACAGTAGGAGGTCAGATAAGGTAGGACAGGGTTTTTCAAAGTTCGGGTCATGGCACATCAGGCACTTGGTTGCTCTGGTCAGCACCGCCGACCGGGACATTAAAGTCCCATCGGTGGTGCTGCCCAGCTAAGGCAGGCTAGTGCCTACCTGTTCCAACACTGCGTTGCGCCCCGGAAGCGGCCAGCAGCAGGTCCAATACCACTGCCCCCACCTTGAGCACCGGCTTCTCACTCCCATTGCCTGCTGGTGAGAGTCGCATGAAGCCCCTTGCGCGCCTCTGCCTAGGAGCCAGACCTGCTGCTGGCTGCTTCCAGGGCACAATGCGGTCTGTGGTGCCAGGACAGGCGGGAAGCCTGCCTCTGCACCTCGGCTGCGCTGCTGACTGGGAGCCACCAGAGATAAGTCCGCACCCCAACCCCACACCCCAATCCACTGTCCCAGCCCTGAGTCCCCCCATTGGGTTGCAGGCATCAACAATTTTCTTCAACTGGGTCCCCAGAAAAAAAGTTTGAAAATCACTAAGGGCATTATTCGCTGTACTTGCTACTGTCCCTTTGGTATTTTAAGTTACAGGATCCTACAGGCACACTGACATAGCCTGGTTTATATCAGCTCACTGGCATGTATCTCACAGTATCATTTATATCATCACTGAGTTTGGCCTTGTATTTTATTAAATAAACTACAATTATGTCTGTTTGTTATCTAACATTTGTGAAAACGCTCTAGTTATCCTACACCAGCCATATAATAGTTTTACACAAACAGTGCAACACAGTGCAGAAGAAGAAGCAGCAGCAGCAGCAAATTCTGCCAGAAGCGTGCACATGCAATTGGAATTCAGAAATTATACCAAACAGTTTTCTGAGCTCAATCGTGTTCAAGTTTACTGTGGCTGTACAATACATGTATTTATTGTTGAATAAAAGCAGTAGGTGCTTGGATGAGACTTCCAACCAATACAGCTGAACAGCAAACAAGGTGACCATGAAGAATTTATGAAGGGAGATTAAAAGAGATACATTTTACCATGTATGCTTGAGTTAGGACACAATTTATGGAGAAAGGGGGCTGAAATAAAATCCCTAATCTAAGCAACCCAAAACTAATTTACATGAATCAAATAATTTAAAGATTATTGGCAACTCAATTTTCAGTTGTGAGGCTCTACAGCTGTTCAAACAAAATGGTCTTGTACATGAAACATCTTTTTGAAGATTTGATTTGCATAGCTAGACAGCACTTTGTCCAACCCCATCCATTTTTGCATAGTACTAATCACATTTCATGAAGCTGTATGCCCAGATTGGCTTCCTTTAACACAAGTCACTGAAAATTTAGACACAGATGGATGGAAGATACTGTAGAAGAGTAAAGGATTATTAATTATTAAATAGATATTATACAGAATACAAAACATATAATACTTAAGTTGGCCTGAAAGTTAGTATTTGCTTATGCAAAATCAGTGTATTCACAAATTGTGTGGATGCATATTTGACATTCTGCTGAAAATTTGGCCCTGTATACCTAGATCCTTAGGAGAGCCTGAAAAATCAACGTAGGAGCTTAAATGATTTTTTTAATGCACACCACAGGCATGAAATGTTAACAGTTGATATTGTTTCTCATTTTTAGGGCAATTTTTCCACCACATTGACTTTAATATACTTGAAATCCATCCTGGGTCTGATTCCAAGAAACCAGATGCTACAATTGTGATCAAAAACAATAAACTGACAGTAACTAGGTAAATTATAATCAAGTCCTTAGAAAATATTACCTTATCTACTTGTAGCTTGTGCATTGTTATTTACATAGTTATGTGTTTTCTATTTCAGGGGCTGGCAGAAAGATTACAGAAAAGATCCCAAGCATGGCATTGATATCCCTTGCTGGTTTGTTCATAACAATGGAGCAGGGCTGATTGATGGAGTTCACACAGACTATATTGTTTCCAATATATTTGACACAACTGTAAATTAATCCTCAGATGTGTGTTTAGAGAACATTTTTCTGAATGAGTTATGCTTTCTAATAATCAGCTATTAAATTATAGGTTTCAGTGTAGCAGCCGTGTTAGTCTATATTCGCAAAAAGAAAAGGAGGACTTGTGGCACCTTAGAGACTAACCAATTTATTTGAGCATAAGCTTTCGTGAGCTACAGCTCACTTCATCGGATGCATTCAGTGGAACTGAATGCATCCGATGAAGTCACTGAATGCATCCGATGAAGTGAGCTGTAGCTCACGAAAGCTTATGCTCAAATAAATTGGTTAGTCTCTAAGGTGCCACAAGTACTCCTTTTCTTTTTATTAAATTATAGTAAGCTTACAGAATTGGTGTGTTGGTTGGCAATACTATCACATAACCAATTCTAGGGAATCAGGCTAGTTTATGTGTGATCAGTTCTTGAATGCAAAATAGCTGTTCTGTTTGCCTAAACAGGCATCACGCAACCAATATCTACAAAATCATTCTATTTCATCACATAAACCAAATATAGATGTTTTTTATTAAATTAATTTAGAAGCTTTATAATTCCTCTCTGTAAATATAGAAGAAACATTTAATTCAAGTACTTGAGTCTCAAAAGTTTTAAATAAAAGCATCAAAACTTGCTGTCTTATTCAGTCATTCCAACTGCCATCCAACAAGGCATAGATTCCAGAATATGAGGTAAATGAATTATCTGCAGCATAACAGAGCATCTGACACTTCTGATCAGATAGACCAGACCTTATTTTCAAGAGAATTCATACCTTTGTAGAACTATTTGTGTACTTGATTGTATTGTGCAGCATGCTGGTGTACCACCACATTCCTGGATGGGTCACTGGCAGCAAGGTTTGAAGCTCGGAATTTTGGATTTTAAAGCATGAATCACTATTACCTGAACTGAAAAATTCAGTTCTGATAGCCAATCTGTATCAGGCTCATCAGCCTCTGAATGTGACCCAGCCACCACTACAGCAGGTCAAAAATAGGCCTACATTTTAATTCATAGCAAAATGCAACAATAGTTTTGTCATGTGCTGTAAATATTTTGCACATTCCGTTAAAATGAACACTTCCCAAAAGAGTAGGAATAGGAAGATGAACCCCAGAGCAGGAGAATCTGGGGGGAAGGATAGCTAAGTGGTTTGAGCATTGGCCTGCTAAACCCAGGCTTGTGAGTTCAATCCTTGAGGGGGCCATTTAGGGATCTGGGGCAAAAATTGGGGATTGGTCCTGCTTTGAGCAGGGGGTTGGACTAGATGACCTCCTGAGGTCCCTTCCAACCCTGATATTCTATGATTAATCCTTAAAATCTATTCTGTTTTCACGGTAATCTTAGTAATGAAAAATGGGAGATCAGAAGTAAAGAAGATACATGCTTCTACACTGGGTGCACAGTTTCTCTGTTTGCCAATATTTTGGCTTTGATAAATAAGGTTGTTAGAGAGCTTATTCCTTCACTCTCCCACTTCCCTGGTCCTTCTCGCATGAACAGAGAGCAACAATACCCGAAGTCCGAAGGTGCAAACAATTTGATGTTTATTGGGGTGAACTTCCAGCAAGCTTAAATACAAGTTCCTTTTTCCTTATTTTCGAATCCCAACTTACTTCCTGTTTGCCCCTAATTTATATAGTAATATTCTTAGCTATACCTTAACCAATCATTCTACTGAAATTTAACTAACCAATCCTAACATATTGTAACATGATTATGTAACCAATTATATCCCACCACCTTAATTAGTTTACACCCAGCAAAATTAATTATACAGCAGACAGGAACAATCACAGAACCAGACAGAGATTATACAGACAAACAATAGCAAAGTGGGAACTATAATGACAAAACAATACAGAAGTGAGGATTTCACAACTACATCTATAAAGACATAAGAGTTTCCCAGCTGTGTCTATTGATAAGTGAGTTCTTACCAGACAGAAAACTATCAACCTCAATTTCCTTTTACATCTTCTAGGCACTTCCCTTTCTCTGGAGGTGATAGGCACTATCAGGACAGGATTGTATTCCTAACAGCCCAATAGCACCTCCTTTCAATGTGACTACTTTGGAATGGGAGGATGTGACCGGTCGCTTCCCAGCTTATGGCCGCCTCTGTCGCTTAGCCAAAGGCCTTAGCCTAAGAACAGGGCCTCAGACTGTCACCGTGAGAGAAGGACCTTACACTGGCAGACAGTGATTTTGATTCTTTCTTTTATACCTCTAACTAGCCAAGTGATAAGAATACACCTAAATTCTTAAAGTACAGGCCTTTACAGACAGGCCTGAATATCTATATCCTAACAAAGGTCACAACAGTATATGCAGGTTTCAGAGTAACAGCCGTGTTAATCTGTATTCGCAAAAAGAAAAGGAGTACTTGTGGCACCTTAGAGACTAACCAATTTATTTGAGCATAAGCTTTCGTGAGCTACAGCTCACTTCATCGGATGCATCGGATGCAAGTGAGCTGTAGCTCACGAAAGCTTATGCTCAAATAAATTGGTTAGTCTCTAAGGTGCCACAAACAGTATATGCAGTGTTCTAGGTATTTCTGATAGCGAGATAAGGAATATTGCAAATGATAAGAAAACCTTGTTTTAGTTACCCACCAGTAAAATAAAATTGGCAAGTTTTTAGGGGGGACCACTATAAGGAAGCAGAATCACCACAAAAGTAACTTTTGTCCACAACGTATCTTTGAGTCTTAAAAAAAATTAACAAAAATTTAAATTTCATCAAAATATACAGTTTTATCAATGCTGAACCATTTTGTGGAGAAGTGTCTGTTTTGACGGTGGTTCTGTGAAGAAGGTTTTTGAGGTCCCAGCCTCTCCGGTCACTTCTGACCAGAGACGGAGAGCGAGAAATCAAAAAGCTGAGTTTTTTATGTGAAAACAGCTGTTTTGACACAATTCTATTTTGCAAGAACATTCAAAAGATTTTAGTTTTGTTCCACTGTGGAATGAAAACAAATTGTGAGAGCTCAAAAATTGTCACAAAATAGAATTGTAATTGTTCTCCAGACATCTCTAGTTCTGGATGCTTAGACGCAACAGAGTTGTTATAAGAGTCCTGTGGCAGGTTCATCACACTTTTCTGTTTCTCAACTCAGTATTTTACTTTTAATTTTGCAGTTCATCCCCTTTTTGATGCATGTGTAGGTGCCATTAAGGTTAATAGAAATTAAGTGCATGGGTCAGAGGAAAAGTAGACCCTCTTTGTGTATACAGTTATTTTTAAAAACATGTTAAAAAAAACTATTTTATTGCAAAGATTATACAGGTTTACAGTTAATGTCCACAAACAGATGTGTAGGCTTATCCCACTCAGACTTGATAACATTAGAGTAGCATGTAAACTTAATTATAGCATATCTGCAATTCCAAAAGTTAATATTTAATTTTTGGCCAGAACATTGACTTGGCAGTGCCACTATAATTAAGGTTACATCACCACTTCTATTTAAAGGTCAACTTTCTAAATCCTCTAAAAGCAACATGCTCAGTTGGAGTCCTTTGAAGTTTGGTGTTCCTCAGGAGGGTGCAGGGTCGGGTTAGTGACCCAAATTTGGGGTCATTTGAGCTATGGTTTGTGGAGCTATAAGCACTGGAAAAAATAGCCATTTTTCAAAGAGTTTCTAGGTTTATTTTATTTTATTTTGCACAGAGTTAGAGATCAAATTGTTGATGTGATGCAGGTCAAAACAGTCTAAGTCTGTCAAGTTTCATCTAAGGTAATGGATAGCAATCACTAAATCTTTGGGAGAGACAAATAGAGAACAGCATGCATGCGCCAATAAAAAAAGAAAAGAAAATGGCCTTTATTAGTGTTAGATGGAATCCTGTGGGGGAGAGTGCATGGGTGTAAAAGGAGGTGAAAAGAGTACATTTAAGCAACTGGGGTTGGCAGTGTACAGGTGTTTGTGTTAACAGGGTGTATTGGGGCATTGCTTAAAGAGAACAGAGTTAAGGATGCATAGGCAACGTTAATGTAGTTTTTTGCCATTGAATTTCCACTCATTTTATTAATGGCTAAGAGTCAAATTTTAATCAGATCAGCTATAAAGGCTGATAAAAGATAAACGGAATGCAGGTGAAAATCACACTAAACCATATACTAGTCTAAAGTAGGTCAAGGGTAAATTTCCCTTCTCTAGTTAGATTGAAGGAGAAGAGGTAACTTTTAGGAACATGTAGGGAGGAAGAAGGGGGTCTGTCACACAACCCAAAGTTTCTGCCTCTAACAACTCTGGCCAGTGAAAAAAATAGAAGTACCAGCACAGATGAACAACCCCACCCCTCTCTTCCATTCTTCTGCCTGTCACCCTTTGTGTTAAAACTTGCACTCTGTAAATCAGGCATGACAACTACAGTGAACCAATGCAGTTACACCACTGTAAAACCAGGACAGAGCAGAATCAGGTTCCCCCATAGCTAAACTATGATCCCTTGTGGCTATGTGGGGCGGGGCTACTGGCAGCCTAACCTGAAGGAAGGAAGAAGCTACCGCAGCAGCATTCTCTCCCTCCTGCAGGGAGTGCTGCATGGACACTGCATAGAGCTGCCCGCGATATCGGTTATCTCCCCCACCCCAAACCCACTTACATCACCCACTAATGGCAGCAGGAAGAGAGCAAGTGTGGGAGAAAGGGAACAGAGAAAGAGAGGGTTGTGTGTTGTTGAGTGTCAGGGGATGGTGAGTGAAGGGGGGAGAGGAAAAGTGAGGACAACTGCATGCAAGGTGAGGAGAGTGGGGAGCGGTGTTGCCAGGTGAGGTGTGTGGGGGAGGGGACACGGGGGAGGGACAGCACATTAGGGCTTGAGAGGTGAAAGAGTTAGGGAGGAAGCAGGTGAGGGTGAGTGCATGCAAGGGCCTTTGGAGAGGGTAAGAGGTTATGCCTGGTGAAAGAGGCTTGCGGGGGGAGAAACCAGTGAGGGCATGCCAAGCAAAGAGGATGGGGGGAAGGGATGAGGGTACAGGCATGTGAGATGAGGGGATTGGGGAGAACTGGGCAATGGCATGGGCATGTGACAAGAGGGGAAACGTGGGCATGTGAGGTGAGAGGTCAGGGGAGGGAAAAACTTGGCCAGGGCAGAGGAGTGTGGTGAGGTAAGGGGGGCTGGAGAGGGGAGAACAGGGTGCGGGCATGGGAGATGAGGGAGTTGGCGGGAACAGGGCAAAGATGCAGGTGTGCAAGGTGAGGTGGGATAGGGACTCCACTGAGGGTGGGCACATGGCAGGTGAGAGGGGATCAGAACTGGGTTAGAAATAAGGTGCAAATTGTTAACAGTGAGGGTTATAAATAGTAAAAATAGTGGAAAGGTTTTTAAAGATTGAAATAGAAATCTGGGTCTGAGGGCACACATGGACTGTAATAAAAACTGAAGGAAAAAAAGATGAAAATCAAGTTATAGAAGAATAAAATGGAGGACAAGAAGAGAAATGGGAAAGAACGAAGTCAGCCGTGGAAACAAAAAAGATTATTTCATATTAAATTTGCTTGATTCAGAATTTTGATTCTACAAGTTAACAGTTATTAGGCTGAGGAAAAAACCTAACATTTTCTCTCAGGTGTTGGACTGGAAGGATTGATAGTGTCCAAATGCATCCACCCACTCAGCCTGAGCAATTATGGGGCACAAGGCAATGTGGGACCCAACCATATCTTCAGTTTCCTGTTTAATCTAGGCAAAATGCATGTCTCATCAGCTCATTGTGGCTGAGTTGTCAGGTGTGAGCATATCCTCAGCACCTCTCAGCTGTCTCTGACTAACCTGGAGCAGCATGATAACCCTTTCCCAGGAAAATGTTGTTATTACAGATTCATTCCCTGGTCTACGAGACGTAGGAAAGAACTATCTCTGCAGGGGACTGCTGAAGATGACTATGCCCACCTCACAAAGACCTTGGGGCAGAGAATTGTTGAGCAGTTTCCTCACAACTGCACTCAACTCTTACTCCACTACCAGCTGGTTCAGTGTGGTTTAAGAGGGAAATAGGAGATATCAGAGCAGAGAGAGAGCACGCAGATGTATCAGTGCCTGGAGACAAGAGAAGGGTGGGACTTATTTTAATTTTCTTTTCTGCATCAAACAAAATTTTCTCTTTTCTTTGCTGCCTCTCCCCCCAGGTCCCCATTTTCTTATTATATATTTACACCTATGGATATTGGTGTTTCTTGCTGTCAACAGGCAATTAAAGTGGAAGAGTGTCTGTGTTTTGCTAGGTGCCCCATATATGAGTGGGAGCAGTGGATTTGCAATAAGTCAATTGATAATATTTCCAGTATGAACTAGTATCAATGTTACATAATGCACTGAGGTTAATTCCAATATTTCCCATTCTTTATATTTTTAGAATACTTACAGTATGATAAATTGTGGGTGTTGTGTTCAGCAGTTTGGTGGTCTGTTCTGACAAACTGCATGCTGTTGGATATGTAATGGTCAATTTTGTGCATATTATCATGATTGCACAAGCAATTCAGGTAATGGAACTCAATCACTGTGTGTGTACGCTTCTTAAAAAATTGCACCTAAAATTATATCTGTTTACAAAATTATTTGTATCAATGTTTTTGTCTAGAAATTGTCTCTCTCTTTTTATAAATGATTTTAAAATAATGATGTGTGAAATCTAGCTATAAATTGACTATATTTTGTACGTGATGGAAAGATTGCCTCCCACAAACTTTAAGAAAAATGCTGGCTCATGACGAAGTATTTTTGGGTTCAAGGGTCTGTACAGATTGAAATTCTAAAGACATGATGACTTTGAAATATCTCTGCAAAAATAGTTAGAAGATCTAGGGTAAAATATTCAAAAGTTTCTAAGTGACTTAAGGAGCCTATGTCTCATTTTCAAAAGCGACTTAGGTATTTAGTCCTAATGGAAATAGGCCTTAGACTCAAGTAACTAGACACTTTTGAAAATTTTACCCTTACAAATTATGCCTTATTTTAACATGTCCAATAGTTGTGAAACATTTTCCAGTAGTTGTGAAACATCATATCAAACTTTGCCAGCAAATATCCATGCTAGATTGCAAGCCAGAAAAATGATCCTTTTTTGTTTCTGAAAGTTAGAAGGGTGGAGGAATTTGAAATTAGGTTTAAAATGTGGCTAAATAAAACAATTTACAACCTTAATTATTAATCCAGCCTCTACTATAGATTCATAAGAGATAACCTGTCATCATTCATGTTATTGTTGCAAATATCACAATTTTTGAACATTATGTTTAAAAAACTAACTTACAAACAGAGGAAATTCAGCAAAGCTTTGTATTTCTTCCACAATTCAATCAGTATGAGAGAACTGCTAAAGGAAATACTACCCCTATACTTAGTTCATATGCCAGGAAGCACTTAGCAATGAGACAACAGTATGAATTATAAGCAAAAATAAAAGCATGAACGTACATTTTAGAAAACTATTATTAGTGTATTCCTTGTATTGCAACTCTAGTACAGCACTATCATCCCTTTTCAGTGTTACTGAACCCTTGTTTTCAAACACATTTGATTTGCTAGTGTAACTGTTCATCATTACTCCCAAATATGAAACTGTTCATCATAGAGCATGTCTTCTCTTGTCCAGTGTCGCACTGTTTTATTCTTTACTTGAAGTTCACCTCCAGTTTCATTTATGTACATTTTCAATATATCTTATAACCAAATATACTATAAGCCCTTTAAAAATTACATAAAAAGCAAACTCCAAGTTCCCAATTATTAAGTATAATAACAATATTTCAGAGGTAAAATTATTTTTGACATATGTATATATATATTAGCAAGTAAAGCTGAAAGAAAATCATAAGATTATTATGTATAGGTGAAATTAAGTTAGAAGTGTCTGAAACATCATCATTTTACTGTTTCCTTTCCCCAAGTGTTTTTCTTTAGGGATTTATACGTAATGACCAGCAGGAAATAGTACCAGTGGCTGACTCTAGCCTGTAATCTTTCTTGTATTGTCTGAAACAAAAAGAAAAACAACTCATGAAGAAAACATTCAAACTTTAGGCCACCATACTCCAATCAAATCTGGGTGTGTCATAACCATACAGCTAAGGGTAGCCTAGAATTCCTAATTACCTGTAAGGGGTTAAGAAGCTCAAATAACCTGGTTGGCACCTGACCAAAAGGACCAATGGGGAAAGAAGATACTTTCAAATCTGGGGTGGGGGGAGGCTTTGTTTGTGTGTTTGCTTGGGAAGCAGAGAAGTACCAGGTTAGAAAACTCCTTCTCCTATAAACCATCCTAGAGTGAGTCTCAATATTAAAAAAAGAGTAAGTAAATAAGGCAAGGCGCGTTAGATTACCTTTTGTTTTCAACTTGTGAATTTTCCCTATGCTAAGAGGGAGGTTTATCCCTGTTTTCTGTAACTTTAAAGTTTTGCCTAGTGGGGAATCCTCCTTGTTTTGAATCTGATTACCCTGTAAAGTTACCCTCCATCCTGGTTTTACAGAGGTGCTTCTTTTACTTTTTTTTTTCTTTATAATAAAGTTCTGTTTTGTAAGAATCTGGTTTACCTGTTTGGTTGGTATATTATTCTCAAGCCTTCCCAGGAAGGGGGTGTAGGGTTTGGGGGGATATTTTGGGGGAATAGGAATTCCAAGTGGTCCTTTCCCTGATTCTTTGTCTAAATCACTTGGTGCTGGCAGCGTACCGTCCAAGGACAAAGGTTTTGTGCCTTGGGGAAGTTTTTAACCTAAGCTGGTAGAAATAAACTTAGGGGGCTTTCATGCGGGTCCCCATATCTGTACCCTAGATTTCAGAGTGGGAGGGAACCCTAAGAGGGTAGGCTGACCCTTATGCCTGCAGAGACTGCCTTTGCAGTCACTGGGGCTGTGTACAGGTACAAGAGGTTCACCCACACCAACCTGATGATAGTACTGAGACCTTATTTTGGATAAAAGAAAAGGAGTACTTGTGGCACCTTAGAGACTAACCAATTTATTAGAGCATAAGCTTTCGTGAGCTACAGCTCACTTCATCAGATGCATATCGTGGAAACTGCAGCAGACTTTATATATACACAGAGAATATGAACCAATACCTCCTCCCACCCCACTGTCCTGCTGGTAATAGCTTATCTAAAGTGATCATCAGGTGGGCCATTTCCAGCACAAATCCAGGTTTTCTCATCCTCCACCCCCCCACACAAATTCACTCTCCTGCTGGTGATAGCCCATCCAAAGTGACAACTCTTTACACAATGTGCATGACAATCAAGTTGGGCTATTTCCTGCACAAATCCAGGTTTTCTCACATCCCCCCCACCCCCATATACACACAAACTCACTCTCCTGCAGGTAATAGCTCATCCAAACTGACCACTCTTCAAGTTTAAATCCAAGTTAAACCAGAACATCTGGGGGGGGGGGGTAGGAAAAAACAAGAGGAAACAGGCTACCTTGCATAATGACTTAGCCACTCCAAGTCTCTATTTAAGCCTAAATTAATAGTATCCAATTTGCAAATGAATTCCAATTCAGCAGTTTCTCGCTGGAGTCTCGATTTGAAGTTTTTTTGTTTTAAGTTAGCGACCTTCATGTCTGTGATTGCGTGACCAGAGAGATTGAAGTGTTCTCCGACTGGTTTATGAATGTTATAATTCTTGACATCTGATTTGTGTCCATTTATTCTTTTACGTAGAGACTGTCCAGTTTGACCAATGTACACGGCAGAGGGGCATTGCTGGCACATGATGGCATATATCACATTGGTGGATGTGCAGGTGAACGAGCCTCTGATAGTGTGGCTGATGTTATTAGGCCCTGTGATGGTGTCCCCTGAATTGATATGTGGGCACAATTGGCAACGGGCTTTGTTGCAAGGATAAGTTCCTGGGTTAGTGGTTCTGTTGTGTGGTATGTGGTTGTTGGTGAGTATTTGCTTCAGGTTGCGGGGCTGTCTGTAGGCAAGGACTGGCCTGTCTCCCAAGATTTGTGAGAGTGTTGGGTCATCCTTCAGGATAGGTTGTAGATCCTTAATAATGCGTTGGAGGGGTTTTAGTTGGGTGCTGAAGGTGACGGCTAGTGGCGTTCTGTTATTTTCTTTGTTAGGCCTGTCCTGTAGTAGGTAACTTCTGGGAACTCTTCTGGCTCTATCAATCTGTTTCTTTACTTCTGCAGGTGGGTATTGTAGTTGTAAGAAAGCTTGACAGAGATCTTGTAGGTGTTTGTCTCTGTCTGAGGGGTTGGAGCAAATGCGGTTGTATCGCAGAGCTTGGCTGTAGATGATGGATCATGTGGTGTGGTCAGGGTGAAAGCTGGAGGCATGCAGGTAGGAATAGCGGTCAGTAGGTTTTCGGTATAGGGTGGTGTTTATGTGACCATTGTTTATTAGCACTGTAGTGTCCAGGAAGTGGATCTCTTGTGTGGACTGGACCAGGCTGAGGTTGGTGGTGGGATGGAAATTGTTGAAATCATGGTGGAATTCCTCAAGGGCTTCTTTTCCATGGGTCCAGATGATGAAGATGTCATCAATATAGCGCAAGTAGAGTAGGGGCTTTAGGGGACGAGAGCTGAGGAAGCGTTGTTCTAAATCAGCCATAAAAATGTTGGCATACTGTGGGGCCATGCGGGTACCCATAGCAGTGCCGCTGATCTGAAGGTATACATTGTCCCCAAATGTGAAGTAGTTATGGGTAAGGACAAAGTCACAAAGTTCAGCCACCAGGTTAGCTGTGACATTATCGGGGATAGTGTTCTTGACGGCTTGTAGTCCATCTTTGTGTGGAATGTTGGTGTAGAGGGCTTCTACATCCATAGTGGCCAGGATGGTGTTATCAGGAAGATCACCGATGGATTGAAGTTTTCTCAGGAAGTCAGTGGTGTCTCGAAGGTAGCTGGGAGTGCTGGTAGCGTAGGGCCTGAGGAGGGAGTCTACATAGCCAGACAATCCTGCTGTCAGGGTGCCAATGCCTGAGATGATGGGGCGCCCAGGATTTCCAGGTTTATGGATCTTGGGTAGTAGATAGAATATCCCAGGTCGGGGTTCCAGGGGTGTGTCTGTGCGGATTTGATCTTGTGCTTTTTCAGGAAGTTTCTTGAGCAAATGCTGTAGTTGCTTTTGGTAACTCTCAGTGGGATCAGAGGGTAATGGCTTGTAGAAACTCGTGTTGGAGAGCTGCCGAGCAGCCTCTTGTTCATATTCCGACCTATTCATGATGACAACAGCACCTCCTTTGTCAGCCTTTTTGATTATGATGTCAGAATTGTTTCTGAGGCTGTGGATGGCATTGCGTTCCGCATGGCTGAGGTTATGGGGCAAGTGATGCTGCTTTTCCACAATTTCAGCCCGTGCACGTCGGCGGAAGCACTCTATGTAGAAGTCCAGTCTGCTGTTTCGACCTTCAGGAAATAGCCCAACTTGATTGTCATGCACATTTTGTAAAGAGTTGTCACTTTGGATGGGCTATCACCAGCAGGAGAGTGAATTTGTGTGGGGGGGTGGAGGGTGAGAAAACCTGGATTTGTGCTGGAAATGGCCCACCTGATGATCACTTTAGATAAGCTATTACCAGCAGGACAGTGGGGTGGGAGGAGGTATTGGTTCATATTCTCTGTGTATATATAAAGTCTGCTGCAGTTTCCACGATATGCATCTGATGAAGTGAGCTGTAGCTCACGAAAGCTTATGCTCTAATAAATTGGTTAGTCTCTAAGGTGCCACAAGTACTCCTTTTCTTTTTGCGAATACAGACTAACACGGCTGTTACTCTGAAACCTGTCCTTATTTTGGATAGCATCTTTCATAAAAATGGTATCTCAAAATGCTTGAAAGTTTGTATAAAATAAGCAGACCAATTTTGAACTGGATTCCTGAAGCAAGTAGAATGCCAGTGATGAAATGAGGATGGGAGGAGAAATGTAGGGGTTTTTAAAATGCATTTTTTCACTACCAAAACTAATAAAAAATGCACCTATTTAATGCTCTGAGCCATATGCCCATTCATTACACATCTACAAATAACCAATATCCAACAAGTTGAAATGTCTCCCAAACTAGGAAAACTAATGAGGCTTGCGAGATCAACAAATTCAAGCTGTCGCAAACCGTTGGATGACTTACTCTACAATTCAGTTGACATTGTTTAAGACAACTATTACTGCAACCAAACACTTTTTAAATTGTTGAATTTGTTCTAATCTCCAGCATGTTTGCCACTGATACATAGTTTTAACCCACTAAATCTTTGAGGTGTCTCTTATTGAATATAGAATATTAAAACTAAGTAAATTGCATAAATAAAGCATATACTCCTCCCCCTCCCACACACCACTGGTCCATTTTACCTGGTAACTCTATGCTTTTGTCCATGAACACTGAGGACTCTTTCATCCTCTCTCTGACTTGCTCCAGGATTACTTTCCAGACGTGTATCAAAGTAAAACTGACCTTAGAAACACAGAAACAAAAATATTTCAAAATCACATTTATCAGAAAACTTTTAAAAATATATATTTTAGTTCATTTAATCAGAACAACTGGTATGGTTCCAGGGTAAGTAGTTGTCTGCCTGAGAAAATACTAGCTGCTCCGTGTAATTCAAGTTGTAGTAGTCCTACAAACCAACAATAAAAGGCATATGATGGAAGTTTTCTGAAAAGTCTAAGGCAGCTCCCTTGTTTCAGAAGTCATTCTCTTTGATCCTACATACTTATCTAGGATTCCTATGATCCCAGGATGAAATGCTGCAAACAGATTCACACATAAACCCTTACGCTCACACAGTATCCCATTGACTCCTCTTTATACATTTATTCGTCTCTAGCTTTGGGATATACCACATCTTCCTGTCTGAAAAAAGATTTTTGGACAATATATTTTAAGGAAAGGGGTTTTTTTCCTCCTTTTGAATTACACCAGGCTGAGATGTTTGCATGTTTTCTGTGGTGGAGAAGGGGAAAACACATGATGTACTCCTAATTTTATTTTGTGACTTCTATAATCAAGAGCCCGGAGATGCAATTTATTCGTTATTTTATATCAAAAGTACTTGCTGTACTTTTCTCACTGTAGATTCAGGAGATAGGCTTTTGCTGTTCAGAAAGTCTGGCTTTTCTGAAGTTGGCCACAAAAGTGTTATGTAAGCCCATCCCTGAATGTACCATTTCTTAAAGGAAATATAGCACTATAGCGTGGTCTGAGGACAACACTGTTCCAGAAGGCTCCAGAACATCATGGAGCTGAGTCTGGATTGCTTTGTTACAGAAGCATGATATTGGGTGATTAAATTAGATTACTGGACCAAATCTAGAGCTCCTTCCTCAGGTAAACTCCCCTTGACTTCAGCTAACTCATGTTAATTATTCATTGATTTTAATGAGACTTGCCAAAGCACAAACCTAGCAAGATCTGAGTAAGGAGCTCAAGAGTTTGCTCAAGGAAATCAAAGTTAAGGACTCAGACATATCTAACTGATAGACAAATTTCTGGATGGAATTGACAATTAATCAGAAAATGTGTAAGTACATGTAAAAGTATAAATAAATTTTCCGCTTGCCTGTGGAAAAGTTTGCTTTTCACCATCTGAATATCTACCAGATAAATATACATTTTTGAACACCAGACATCTGGGCACAAGGACTCTAATAACCCCTCATGGGTGCTACCCAAGCACTGAAAGAAGGCTGGAGCACTATATAAACTATTTAGAGATGGCAGATCACTTGTGATGTCTCTTGGCTCCACCTGTACTTAAACCACCAATTAAAAATATAGTATTAGACTGTGTAGTAACTCCGGTGCAAAGTGTCAGATTTTCTAATGCTAAGAGCTAAAATATTTTGCATTTGTGCTCAGCAATGAGAAACATTAACACCTGGTAAAGAAAAACACCATTCTGATGCAGTAGGATTTCACATTTCAGCACTGCTGAATTATTTGTACATGCCATTATTATTATTTGTAGGCTATTTATAGGTTTTTCTGTGGTGCTCATCACGCTGCAGAAAAGGACCTAGGGGTTACAGTGGACGAGAAGCTGGATATAAGTCAACAGTGTGCCCTTGTTGCCAAGAAGGCCAATGGCATTTTGGGATGTATAAGTAGGGGCACTGCCAGCAGATCGAGGGACGTGATCGTTTCCCTCTATTCGACACTGGTGAGGCCTCATCTGGAGTACTGTGTCCAGTTTTGGGCCCCACACTACAAGAAGGATGTGGAAAAAATTGGAAAGAGTCCAGCGGAGGGCAACAAAAATGATTAGGGGACTGAAACACATGACTTATGAGGAGAGGCTGAGGGAACTGGGATTGTTTAGTCTACGGAAGAGAAGAATGAGGGTGGATTTGATAGCTGCTTTCAACTACCTGAAAGGGGGTTCCAAAGAGGATGGATCTAGACTGTTCTCAGTGGTAGCTGATGACAGAACAAGGAGTAATGGTCTGAAGTTGCAGTGGGGGAGGTTTAGGTTGGATATTAGGAAAAACTTTTTCACTAGGAGGGTGGTGAAACACTGGAATGCGTTACCTAGGGAGGTGGTAGAATCTCCTTCCTTAGAAGTTTTTAAGGTCAGGCTTGACAAAGCCCTGGCTGGGATGATTTAATTGGGGATTGGTCCTGATTTGAGCAGGGGGTTGGTCTAGATGACCTCCTGAGGTCCCTTCCAACCCTGATATTCTATGATTCTATGATTCTAACTGAGCACCTCCTCTAGATCACTGTGACATAGAGATGTATTATTATCCCCATTTTACTAGTCGGGGACTATGGCACAAAAGTCTAAATATTTTCTGTGGGAAATCAATAAAATTATTCCTGGAATAAAGTACAGATCAACATCAGTAAGAACAGCAGAATTTAGCCCAGAGAAATGTAATGACTTGACCAGATCTGTGGCTGAATTGGCAACAGAACTCAGATCTCCTGAGTTCCATTTCAGTAATTTAACTGCAACACCATCCTTCCTTTCCTAGGCCATACTACACTACTTGGATGATACATACCAAGAAGTCCGCTGGCTTTGTCAGAAAAATGGTCAGTGTCCATGAAATATAATCCAAGGAAACGATTTGGAGACTTTACAAAAGCAATTTTTATTGTGACGTTGTCAGATGCTGACATTGTAAGGCTTCTTTCCTTTTCAACTGCAATCTTCAGCCTAGGAAAAAAAGCAATCCTGTTTTTCCTCAGAAAAATGTTAAGATAGTGCTATAGCACTTGAGTATTTGGTGGTGGTATTATTATTTGCTTTGCTGTTGTGTCTAGGAGGCCTAGTCATGGACCAGGACCTGATTTATTGTATATATGCTGCTGCCCTTTGTAATCAGGTTTCTTTATGCACTAAACTTGAACTGAGGTCACAATTTCTATACAGCAAAATGTACAGTAATTTGCCTCCTCCCCCACATGCCCTAAAATACACATCAGCTAATAAGGTTTACAGAAAAAATTTTAAATTAGCAGGATTTTTTGCTAGTGAAAATGCCTTTTTGCCTAGGGCAAAATACTGCTTGGAGAAGAGGGAAAAGAATGTGCCTTTTCATGATTTTTAATAATGGAAAAAAGTACAACATACAAAATATTGTAATTAGCACTAATGATGGATGAAAATTTAGAGGTTCAGATACTTGTCAAAACTCTCTTGGGTATTTTACAAGAATAGTCTCCCATACGATATTCAGGACCTGACTTTCTTGTTGTAGTTTATTACTTCTGATTCTTACCCTACATGGATTTGGAAAATATAGATGTCCATCATTATTATTATTTTCTTTTTAAAAAGCCACATGAACTCAAGAAGCTTATATCAGATCTTAAGAGAGGTGAGCCTGAATCAAACAGCCATAATCTGAAGGCACACAAAGTTGAGCGGATTTAAATCCAGATTTTCACTTATAGCTGGCCCCTTGCTATAATGATCCAAACGAAACTCCTAAATCCCAATACCTCTAAGGGTTATAAAAATTCAGATCATGGTCTAAATATTGAGAAACCAAGCACTTCATTAAAGGGTCCATCCTCTGTGTGTGACATAAATCCAGCACACTTGCTGGCCTTGTCTAGACTACAAGGAAATTTTGAGCAGCTCACTTTGCAACTTTTGTTCTTGTCCACAACTGGTCTTTGAAGTGTATATTAGTTAACCAAAGGAACCAAGAGAATTGGATATCTAGAGTCTCCTTTTGAATTCATATCTTTTGTGTGTTGGTAAGGTATTCTAACTAAATCAGTTAGCCAATCCAATAATAAAATTTAAAACACACTTCTCAAACAGCAGAAATGTAATAAAATTACAGATACTTATACAAAACTATCTGCGCCATTCACTCATACTGTCAGAGGCCCAAACATTAGTTACTGTTAAATTTTAAGAATAAGAAAATCTCAGCTTTTTTGAAAACAACTTATTTATGAAAATGCAATAGACTTTAATAACTGTACTTTTATATGTGATCTCTGATTGGGTGAAGCACACAGTACATTTGGTATCAACCAATAAGACTGTAATAATACAATAAACACAGAGTGAAAGCAACTGGTTGACTTTGCTGCACCAAAATCCATTAGATGAAAAAATAAAATTGACAGCAATCTTTCAGCAAATTAGGAACAAAGGCTTTTCAAATAAAACGTTGCTGGATCAAAGTCTCTTTCTGGGAAAATGAATGTTTTGACTCCTAAGTAGGAGCAGGCAGAAACTATTTATTACCCTATTAAATGTTTCATTCTATTGACATGAGGCTGGGTTTTAAAAACCCAATCTCTCCCTTTCTCACCTGCAATGTGTAGGTACAAATAATTTCAGGCCTCAGTTAGGTTAGTTAATTGCCTAACTACCAGATATCTGGACACAGTCAGGTAGATATCTAAGATACATAACTTGGGTCTGAGATTATTGGATTCCAGAAAATCGTGAAAGTACAAATGAGTTAGGTGAAAATCAGACTCACTCTCTCAAATAAAGGAAAACACATGATGACATTTCTTACCTTTGTATTGTAGAAGAGGCAGACTTTGCCCATGGGAGTTTGGTGGTATGACCACCATAGCTCAGCATAATGCCTTCCTTTGATACATGGAGTTGCACATGAGGATCCAGGTAGGTAATTTCAAACAGCACAAAGTGATTTCTATTTCTCCCAAGCTTACCAGTCACAGAGATTCCTGAAAGTCCCATTAATGTAGACTAGTCAAGGGACACAATATTAATAATAAGTAAAAAAACCAAAACAAAACAAAAAAGCTATTGTTACAGCTCTTTTGTGTGTTGTATTTAAGGGGCCAAAATTCAGCTCCTGAGCTGCATCCTGCTCCAATTTCCTATCTACATTTGCAGAATTTACTCTCCAGAAGCCCTCTATGGCCATAGTCGTGGAAAAGTCATTTGGGGCCAATGGTAATGGCCAGCATATATGCCCCCTGACCTGGGTGCTCAATGTCTTGCACAGATTACTCTTGACCTTAGCAGCAACAGGCTGTCTGGTCACTGGTGGCTTGAGGGAGCCATAGCCCAAGTGAGCACAAGCCCACATTCATTCGACTGATGGATTGTTAATGTGTGTGCATGTCTGCACTAGAAACATTAGATCCTGAATCTGTTAAGATACGCTGGTGTATAGTAAAGATTAGGGACATGCCGAAGTCCCAGAATTTGTATTCATAATCAGAAGCCTCAGCGGGTTGGCCGGAAGAGTAGCCTCCAAAGACACTAATCAAACCTACCCTTCTGGTGAAAATGTTTTGTTCATAAATGCCTGACCAGCAATAGTTACCTGTTTATATTATATGTAAGATTTGGTAATCTCACCTTTGTCAGGATCTGATATTAGGTTTATGGAAGTTTGCGGCTGTCCATCAGTATTTAAACAAATGACATCATTTTGTCTGGGCAGTTGCAAGAGGAAATGTGGATATTCGTTGACTAAAAACACGGAGAGAGAGAGAGAGAGAGAGAGAGAGCTCTTAATGTTAATAAAAAAAAATCCTAATGGCGCTGGTATTGCAAGTGTTAGTAGTATTGAGTCAATTGGTTGTACAAAGAATGCCCTTCTAGAATGTGGGCAATGGAATTCTAGTTAGGAGTGAGAAAATAATGGGTTGTGTAAATGAGTAGTTTTCTATCGTACTGAGGAGCTGGTATTGTAGAGGGATAGAATATTTATTTTGTATTTTTCATTTACTACATATGTGCATAATTAAACTTTAGGCAAAGTCCAAAGAATTACAAACACTTTATTGTAAAAATCAATATGCAACTAAATGTATAAGTTGGCTACATAGGGTTGCAAACTGTCTAACTGCACAAACCCAAACACCTTACCCCACCCCTGGCCCACTCCTTCCCCGAGGCCACGCCCTGCCCCTTCTCCAAAGCCCTGCCCCCACTCATTTCATCCCCCCTCCCTCTGTCACTCGCTCTCCCCAATTCACCAAGCTGGGGCAGGAGTTGGGGTGTGGGAGGGGGTGTGGCCTCTGGGCTGGGATATGGGGCCGAGGGGTTTGGATTGTGGAAGGGGGCTCTCGGATGACCCTGTGGCAGGGGTGCAAGAGGGAGTACAGGCAGTGATGAGCTGCGAAAATCTTAACAACCAGTTCCTGATAAAAAGTTCTGATTTAAGGGATGTGCCACAGTGTGTATTTTTTGTACCAATAGGGTTACCGTGCGGCCGTATTTTCCCGGGAGGAATTTTTAAAATTTAAACATTCCTCCCAGACAGCGATTTAAGAACCAAAAAGCCTGACCTGTCCGGGAAAATGTGGATGTCTGTTAACCCTACCTAAAGTTCTTTTTTAAAAAGATGGGCCTGAACTAGAAATGAGCTCCATTTCACATGTGTGGGTCCCCGCCACTCCCTGGGGGTGCGCTAGGGTGACCAGATGTCCCGATTTTATAGAGACAGTCCCGATTTTGGGGTCTTTTTCTTATATAGGCTCCTATTACCCCCCACCCCCTGTCCTGATTTTTCACACTTGCTGTCTGGTCACCCTAGGGTGTGCACATGTGTGGGTCCCAGCTGCTCCCTGCCCCCCTCATTGAAGCAGGTATGCAGGGTTACTGCCTTGGGACCAGTGGACGTGGGGCCAGCTGCAGACAGGGACATGGGGCAGGGCTAGCTGGTGGCGGGGGTGCAGGGTTGGCTGCAGGCAGGGCAGGGGGTGTGGAGCTGGCTGGAGACAGGAGGGTGTGGGGTGTGGCTGGAGGCAGGGCAGGGGGTGCATGTGGCAGGGTGGTGGGTGCGGGGCTGGTGTGGACAGGGCAGGGGGTGTGGGGCTGGCTGCAGGCAGGGCAGGGGGTGTGTGTGGCAGGGGCTGACTGCGGGCAGGGAGTGCGCGGCTGGCTGGAGACAGGGCAGGGGGTGCATGTGGCAGGGGCTGGCTGGAGACAGGGCAGGGGGTGCGGCAAGGGCTGGTTGCGGGCAGGGCAGCGGGTGTGGCTGTGGGCAGGGGGTGCGGGGCTGTCTGGAGACAGGGTAGGGGGTGCGACAGGGGCTGGCTGCAGGCAGGGCAGGGGGTGCGACAGGGGCTGGCTGGAGACAGGGCAGGGGGTGCGGGGCTGGTGTGGAGAGGGCAAGGGGTGCGGCAGGGGCTGGCTGTGGGCAGAGGGTGCGGGGGTGGCTGGAGACAGGGGCTGGCTGCGGGCAGGAGGTGCGGGGGCGGATGGAGACAGGGGCTGGTGCGGGCAGGGCAGGGGGTGGCTGGAGACGGGCTGGCTGCAGGCAGGGCAGGGGTGCGGCAGGGGCTGGTGTGGGCATGGCAGGGGGTGGCTGGAGACGGGCTGGCCGCAGGCAGGGCAGGGAGTGCGGCAAGGGCTGGTGCGGACAGGGCAGGGGGTGCGGCATGGGCTGGCTGCGGGCAGGGCAGGGGCTGGCTGCGGGCAGGGCAGGGGGTGCGGCAGGGGCTGGCTGCGGGCAGGGCAGGGGCTGGCTGCGGGCAGGGCAGGGGGTGCGGCAGGGGCTGGCTGCGGGCAGGGGCTGGCTGCAGGTAGGGGGTGGCTGGAGACGGGCTGGCTGCGGGCAGGGCAGGGGGTGGCTGGAGGCAGGGCAGGGGGTGGATGGAGACAGGGGCTGACTGCGGGCAGGGCGTGCGGGGGTGGCTGGAGGTAGGGCAGGGGCTGTCTGCGGGCAGGGTGGTGGGTGCTCATGGGGAGAGCGGCTTGGAGCAGCCCGAGCAGCAGGACGCAGCCCAGGCCCAGCAGAGCAGCCGGGGACCCACCAGGCAGCAGCGGGAGCCCCAGGCCAGGGGTCGGGGGAGCAGCAGCAGCACCAGGGCTCGTGCCCAGGGCCAGGCGGTGGCCCACATGGCTCCCACAGTGCAGCGCCCCCAGTGGCCGGAGGAGGAATTACATCACTTCTCGGCCAGAGCCCATCAAAGCCTCAGCGCCCCCAGCAGGGAAGCAGGTTAACAACTGGTTCTAAAACTGATTCAAAATTTAACAACCAGTTTGTGCGAACCAGTGCAAACCGGCTCCAGCTCACCACTGAGTACAGGCTCCAGGAGGGAGTTTGGGTGTGGGAGAGGGCTCTGGGCTGAGCTGGCTCCTGATGTACAGCAGCAAAAGTAAGACCAGAATCAGGCTACATATCATCATGCATATGCACAAACGATAGATTTAGCATTGTACATACAACCTTAACTTTGACATTTCCTGATTTTTGGGGGCTTATACATAACACTCTTTATCAACTCCTATGAGAGCTTGTTTCATTCCATGTGTGCCTTAGTAAATGGGTCTACTGAGGGGAGGGGAAATAAGTATTCTTCATTTCAGAAAAGACAAAGGACCTGGCTCTTCTTTTCACTTAAGTCAATGGCAAAACTTCTGTGACTGCAGAGGAAACAGCATCAAGCTTCAAAATGGTAAGCAGACACACTAAGTTTCAAGAATATTTAGTACAAACGGTGAAGAATAAAAAAGAAACATAAAATGATAAATTATTATCTGGTTTGAGCAGGGAGCTAAGAGTCAGGACTTCTTTGTCTCAGTTTAAACTATATGTAAAAAGGGAATAATACTACCTAACTCCATCCCAGGGATGTAGTGAAGATTAATTTACTTACTGTTTGTAAAGATCTTTAACATCTTCATGAGAAAAATGTATTATATTATTTATGCTGAATAAAAGCAAAATCAGCTTGTTTCCCTGATACAATCAAGGTGCCTATTCAATAGGTGCATTTCTCAGTGTTTTCGCCTGATGGAGTTTTGCTGATGTGCTAATTGTAGTGAACAACATGTAGCTTGTTTTGTCAACATTTAGAGTTTTAAAGCAATATTATGACATATATTACTTACTAAGAAGCTGTGGTGTTTGAACGGTCCTGAAAACTAAAATGTTTAAAATTTAGATAAACATTTCAATAAAAGATTTTTTTCATTTGAAATATTTAATAAGGGACAATATTGTACCAGAGAATTTTAAGCAGAACTCTCCACTGATTTCAAGTGAGTTCTGTTTAAAAATAAATGCCACAATGTGGCCCAAGGAAAAGCAACATATCACATTAGACTTTTGATGTTCAGGGCCAAAACCCTGTTAGAAAGGGCTTAGAAAAGCTGTATTTGTGCTAGTTCCATTTAGTGCTGGTGAATGGTCCTGGATTAACAGACCTGGAAATTTAAGTTCTCTATCCACAAAAGAGAAGGAACATGGACAGCAGCACAGCAATCTACCCCACTAAAGTGTATCTCTCAACCTGACCTGGACAGACCACTGTTTAGAGATGAGAAGGTAGTGCAGTGTTCATGCACGTTCCATTCTTTTAGTTTATACTGGGACCAAGACCAATATTTTCAGTTATTGCCAATTGTTATGGTGGGTTTTTTGTGATTTGGATTCCTCCTCACTAGGAACTAGACTGAGTAACCAGCAAATAAGTACACATAAAAACAGAACAGTTACCAGATGGTGGTAATTTTTGGTCACTGCCAAGTTGGGATAGATTAGTTCAATGACTAGAAATAAGAGATCGCCCACTGTTTTATCAATTCAGAGTCATCCACACCCCCCCAAAATTCACAGTTTAAATTAATTCTTATAACTTACTGTCCGGTGATTGTTCGGTCATGTCTAACAGTATAGCTCTTTGACCTAATATTTTGAAAGAAGAGACCAAAATTTAGAATATTTTTTTAAAATTGGAATTAGTATTATTAAGCAAATAGTTTTTCAATTTTCTGTTTATGGCATATTGCCCACATTTCCCTCCCTCTCCATCCTGTAGTTGTGGGTCTGACCTATATTATAGAGAGGATTTCTCAGGAAGAAGAGATGTATACTTTCCCCACTCCAGCCCATGGGGCAGCACTGGGTCTGCACCATGGCTGCAGCTGCAGCTCTTGCTCTTGCTCCCTCCCCACATGGGGAAATGGCTAGTGGATTCACTGACCATCCATGCAGCCCCTTTACAGTGGCCTTGAACCATGACCCCACTCCATGCACAGCAAAACTGCACCAGATCCACTGAGCTGTGGATCTGAGGACAAAATATGCCACTAAGAAAAGTTAGAAATTATCACTGAAAAACAAATAACCAGGTCCACTATGATTAAAGATCATGAACTGTAATTGTGTCCTCAAATAATCATCTATAAAACATGTCAGTGCAAAGTCATTGGGAAAGGATGATGTTGTGTGGGAATCCTGCTCCACATGTCTCCAGGGTAAAGAAGCAAAGTAACAACAAAACAAAGTAACTTACCAGTTTTCGGTACTCTTTGACTGTAATCTAAAACATGAGGATTTTAGAACAAGATTCAGTGACCACCCAATGCAAAATATTATGAATGAAGCAGTTTCTGAGAAAAATCTCTCCCATCCTTGCGTGTGTACATACTTTAATTGTAAAGTACCCTTTCCTCCAAACGTTCAGATGGCCCCCTGAATGCACTTCTGGCTTTGGGGGCCTGATCTTACAAAGCCTCCTGCATAGATCTGAATTCCCTGCACCCTAATAGGCCACAGTGAAAGTTGAGGGCATTCAGCCCCTTGCAGGATGCAGAACAATGATGCAATTTCTGGTTGTATGGAGCTAAATGCACTCTAGTTCCCACTCGTTTTCTGTATCAATGTCTTTTTCTGGCTTGAATTGCTGTGGCTGTGGGGTCACTCAGCTACTTCAGTGCCTCTGTGATTTAGAGCTACTTGAATGTCTTGCTGCTTACATAGTAGTAATTTCAGTTCTTGATTTTTAAATTACATTAAAAATGATGAACTTGAAGCTGTAAGTTCACTTACCCCTGGCTAGAGAAACACCAAAATATCCATCACTTCTTACTGGAGAGGAAAAGTTCAATAATGTAAAAGAATTCTGCATTCTTTCTCATCAGTTTTAGAACCAGAACTCAAGGTGGGTGTGGGATTTTTTTTTATTCCCAAATGAAAATCCTTGTGCATTATACAAGAGCAGGGTTAAGGCTGCTGTGGGAATTTAACTCTATATTTCTTAACGTATGTGATTAAACCCTAAAAGAAATCTTCCATTAATATAATTTTTGTATATAGCTTACATTTATTTTCTTTGGACAGCTAGCTGACTTGAGGAGCTAGGGCTGATCCAAAGAAATAGCAGTGTTCCAGTCATTGATAACACATTTTGGTCCCTAGTGTAACCCACTCGCAGGTTGGAAGGTTGAGAAGTTTGGTTTTGGTAACAATTCCATGGTTAAAGGTGCATTGTAATTATACACACAGTATATCGGTCTGTCTTTCTTATTTATTTTTTAGCTGGCTTGTGTGGATGCACCATTGCCCTCTGTTGTCTGGGATCACTACTACTTAACTTGTGCGGTAGGCCCTGTATAGCCATCACTTACATGAGAATCTCCAACAGCTGAAGTGGCAGGGAACCTGTGCTTTTGGGGCTGGAAGATCTGAATTCTGTCTCAGCTGCCATGCGTTCTGAATGACTCTGGCATGCAGCAGAGTGACAACAGTAAAGTCCTAAGTGTACATGGATTTACTTCTGATCCAAATATTCTCCTTTTACTGTTTAAATAGTTTTCAGAATGAAGGAGTTGCCATCCCAAATTAGTTCAGTAGACCATGTAGTCCAATATCTGTTCTCCAATTGTGATCAGCACCAGGTGCTTTAGAGGATGGCATGAAAGCTCCAGAGTAGGTAACTATGCACCAACATATATATGCATGGGGGAAGTTTTTCCTAACTCCAGACACCTAATGTCTATATGTCCCTTATGTATTTTTATCCTATCACATGTAGCTACTAGAGTTCTCCTTATCCATATAATGTCTAATTCTTTAAAAAAAAAATTTCAAAACTCTGGGTTTCAATTATACCTTGTGGCAACAATGCATAATTGATATGCCATGTACTGTCTTTTCAAGTTCCATGTACAACCAAATCCAGAGCTGTGGATGGGTCCTATGTATTTCCCCAGTTACATCTGTCAAAAATAGGTATCCAGAGTGATGTTATATCTCACTTTGTAGACAAGTCTGGTATTCATATAGCAGATGAAATCTATTCCCTGTGTGGGCTAAACTATGTCTAAAACCTTGAATTGTGTTTATTACTGGTGTTTATTTTCTTCATCTTACTAGTAAGGCTTTATTGATTTTATTTTCAGAGGTTTTAAATTTTAGTAATTTTTAAAAGTAGGAAAATTACTTTAAAATACTATTTTGTCCTAAAAATATATGCCTGTAGATCATATTCTATTAGTAAATTAGTATCAAATAAACATCCACAATCATCATCATAAACATGAGACTGAAATGTGCTTTAAGCCTGATGTTGATTTAAAACTTTATATGATTATTTTAAACAAACAGATAATTAAGAGGTGAGAATAATAATAGAATAAGGGTCCAGGCCTCCATCTGTCAGTAACTGGAGAAAGAGAATACCATGTCTGAATTACATTTCAAGCTAGCATCATGCTTCTTATTGGTATCATTTTAAAAACGAGATATTTCTTACTACTGTTGCTCTCTTCTTCTCCTCCTCCTGGAAAATACACTACATTTTTTACTGACATCTGCTGAGGTCTCATGTGTCTCTATTTGCACTTGTCACTGCAAAATATAGGGCTGATTATGTGCCCACTCATCCCTAGTTAAGTGCAGAAAAGTTGAAGAAATGAAGGGAAGCCTCATCTCTTAGAAGTGGAGAAAGCACTATTAAATAACACTGTAGGAAACCACTCTGCAGTGAAACTAAATGGGTGACACTCTGTATCTCAGGGGAATACCCTGCATCGCCATGTTCATCCTTATAATATGATTGTGTGGTAACCAATGCAAAGTTTGTCGTCATGTCAGGTGTCTTTGGGAGGCTCATGAAGTACTGAGCATTGTTATTATAGTAATGTTATAGGTTGTAATTTCATGTCTATAGTTATGAGGCTGAAAATGTGTCCTCATGGCTTAAAACAAGCCCAGGCAAAACTCTCCAGGAACAGAGGGGCAGTTCACACCTCATCAGGGCATGTATGGGACAAACCCAGCCCAGTCTCACAGGAACAAAAGACAGTGACATAAGCAGCAACAAAAGATCTGTTGGACTCTTGAGTGAGTCACTCCCCTTCCCCTGGTCACTCAGGACTACGATGAGGTAATGCTCACCTGACCCTGAAGTGGGAGTGCGGGGGTGGGGAGCAAAGCCAAGAGGGAAGAAAAGAACATGATAAAAGGAAGAGACGTTTGCCATGCTGGCTGTCTTCCATCTCCACCTACAGACATCACCACCAAGCGACTGAAGCGCTGATCAAAGGGGAGAGTTTGGCTGAAGGGCAACCAGCCAGTCTATGGTGAGAAGCATCTAAGTTTGTAAGGGCACTGAAAGTGTTAATATGAGCTTAAAATGCATTTTGCTTTTATTTCATTTGACCAAATCCAACTTCCTGTGCTTTGACTTATAATCACTTAAATCTATCTTTGTAGTTAATAAATTTGTTTGTTTATTCTGCCTGAAGTAGTGTATTTGGTTTGAAGCATGTCAGAGACTCCCCTTGGGATAACAAGCCTGGTACATATCAATTTCTTTGTTAAATTGACAAACTCATATAAGCTTGCACCATCCAGCAAGCATAACTGGACATTGCAAGATGGAGGCTCCCAGGTTTGTATCTGGGACTGGAGATATTGGCAAGTGTCATTTGATTGCACAATCCAAGGAGCAGCTTATATGCCAGAGGCTGCGCATGAACAGCCCAGGAGTGGGGGTTCTCACAGCAGAGCAGAGTAAGACTGTCTCCCAGAGTCAAGGATTGGAGTGATCTAGCAGATCACTGGTCTAGATAACACCAGGGGAACATCACAGTGGTCTGTAGGTTTTTCCATCACTTACTTCTGTGGTGCTATGATTTTTGGGTATGAAAAAAACAACCAAAAAACGAAGGCATGATTTTGCATGACTAGTACTGTTTGTTCAATAGGCCCAAAAGTGAAATAACAAGGGTGCTGCAAATCAGAATAGAGGTACATTGATTGAGCTGTGCAGGCAGACTAGGAATGCTATAAGCCAGGAAGGGGACATATTAAGAAAGAAAAGTTGGGGGAACGTTTACAATGTGCCTATTAGACTGTCACAAGCTGACTGGCTAAATTGTAAAATGGCGTTCCATAACAAGAGGTGGTAATATGATTTAAAAATAAGAGTTAACAACAATTGAAAATAAATCCTAAACAAGCCAAAAGAAACATGAGTAAAGTTTCCCTCATTTACTGCAGGATAATCAAGTTCTTTATGATCAATTTTTGAGATTGTCCTCAAAAAGCCATCTTTTCCCATGTTTTTACTGCAGGAACTTCCATATCAGAAGACTCATACTGCCTCAGGTTCTACTGACTGGGAAGTGCAGCACTTGTGACTTTCAGTTAGTTACAACTAGGCTAGCCAGAAGAGACGAGTGAGGGGGGATCTGATAACAGCCTTCAACTACCTCAAGTGGGGTTCCAAAGAGGATGGAACTTGGCTGTTCTCAGTGGCGGCAGATGACAGAACAAGAAGCAATGGTCTCCAGTTGCAGTCGGGGAGGTCTAGGTTGGATATAAGAAAACACTATTTCACTGGAGGGTGGTGAAGCACTGGAATGGGAGGTGGTGGAATCTCCATCCTTAGAGGCTCTCATTCCCCAGACAAGTGAAAGTTCCTATTAAGGCCACCTTCTATGGCTTGCTTCAAACCAGTATTATTTGTTCCTTGCTTTTGGCAGTAGAAATAAGTAATTTTTTAAAAAATACAAAAATTCTAATACATCCTCTCTTGTAACTGCCAAAGAAACCGTAGATGCTACAGATTATCTCTGAATTGCTTCCAGAAGATAAAATGAGTTATAGAGATTTCCTCTATTCAAAAACTAGTTAATTATAAGACTGCTCTATGCGAGAAAATATCACCATTGCAAGTTGCAATGCTGTTTGTTTCAGCTACACCAGTGAAGCAAGATGACAAACAGCATTCCGTGCAGGGTTCTCATGGTTCCCAGCACACGTCCCAACAGCTGTCAATAAAGAAGTCACTGAAGATAGTGGAGGAGGACTGTGAGATTACACTAAATGAACCAATGCTATAGTAATGCTAGGACTTAATGGCCACATTGCAGCAGCGCAGTATAACCTGATGCAGGACATACAACGTTGGAGAGACTTGCTCTGAATAAGTATTAAGGTGCTGGCAACACTTGTGCACCATCATGGCAACTTGTGTATATGGAGAGGAGGGGACAGATTCATATACAAGTTCAAAGATTGCACAACCCCTATTCAGGGCATGTGAAAGCTGGTGCAGTCCCCAGGCAAGTTAGGGCAGCCCTGAGGACTGTCCGCCACAGTTGCACCTTTACTGTAATGGCCGTTGTGGTTTTTGCAGGGGTGCAAAATTGCCAAGGCATAGGTCTGCCCCAACCATGCCTCCTCCCTGTCCCAATATGTCCATCCCTTTGGCCCACTTCTGCCTATCTGGCACTTCAAACCAGAAGTGTCTTTGAAATGGTGATGACAGTGGAAAATTTCTCCAGTATAAACCAGCCTAGCAACACCAAAAGATCCAGGTTGCAATGTAGGGCATGACTATTAAAACAACAGATACAAGTTTCCCCAAGAATGTATAGGTCCAATTCTGCTCCCTTTGACATTAATTTTTACTTCAGTGGAAGCAGCACCAAGTTCTGTCCGTGCCCTACGTAATTTAGACCTAAAATCTTGAAGTGTATCGATTAATAGAATTAATTTTTTATGTGCTAGCAAACCCGCAGTTTTCATTTTGAAACATGCGACTTTCAGAGAACTTAACTGTTTTTAATACAAATGGGCTACAATTTTAGAACAAAATATAGGTCTAATTTTTCACTACAATCAGCATCATTAACTTGAGATTTCAATGTTTGAATACTTTAGGTTATTATTTAAAGAAATAAATTCTTTAGTTGGAAAAGTAAGATAACTTACACATACTCTCATCATGATGCCTTCTGTAACTTAAGACTTTCTTTTTATGGATTTTTGAGCGTTTGTTTCCTGGTGGCAGAAAATAGAGTCAAAAATCACTTAAAAAATACAGCCATTTATCACTTCAAAAGTTTTTTTAAACTCTTAATACTCATATGAGTAAAGGCTACAGGACCAGCCCTAAAAGCTTTAGAAAGAGAGACTTCCTACTTTGGGGGCTAGATTATTCTCACCATTCCCTAGGTGGAGGTTGCTGCCCTTCTATTGTTCATAATTTACATTCTACCCTATTTCAATTATACATTTCCCAGTAAATGTTTCCTCAAATAAAAACCAAAACCTCATTTTAATATATCACAGCTAATAGGACCAAATCTGAGCCTATTCATGTGTCTCTAGAAACTACCAGGGGAATACACACTTCAATTCTACTGTAGGCCAACCTCATTGCATCCTGCAATGCTTCCTTGCATCCCTCTATTCTCCCCCTGGAAGCTCCCTGTGTGTCACCTCCTCATCCTCCTTTATTTCTGGGACTCTCTGGAATGTCCCCCTCTCTCATGCCAGGGGCTCTGTGTTCCCCTCTTGCCCCCTGGAGAGAGTCTCTTATCATCATGTCAGATTGCCAGGGTCTGCTATTTTCCTCCACATGCAAGGGTCTGCATGCACAGCCATTCCCCTTCACCGATACCCTCTAATTTCCCATTTTCTTCTTTCCACCATGCCAGGCCATCTGTGTTCTCCCCTTCCCCCCATGCCAGGTTCACCAACACCCACCCCCGACCCTGTGCCAGGGGCTCTTTTGGCCCCACCGGACTCCCCTGCAATTTCCCCCTTCCCCCACCATTATTATTTCTTTTCATTGTGTCTGGGGGATAAATCATTTAGGGTGTCAACATGTTAAATTCTATTGGGATGGTCAGAGATGAGTTAGGGTGTTGTTATGCTGGAAGATGTTAATGGGCACTATCAACCAGTTCTTTGACCAACAGACAGCTGCAGAAGTGCCTGAAATTGTGGCTCTACTAAACAGATGGACAAAGCTCCATGTGTCCCCTGTTTTCCCCCTTCTGGTTTTCCAGTTTTCCCCCATATCAATAAGTCTCAGAGTAGCAGCTGTGTTAGTCTGTAGCCACAAAAAGAAAAGGAGGACTTGTGGCACCTTAGAGACTGACAAATTTATTTGAGTATAAGCTCACGAAAGCTTATGCTCAAATAAATTTGTTAATCTCTAAGGTGCCACAAGTCTTCCTTTTCTTTTTATCAATAAGTCTGAGCTCATTCATGCCTAGAACATTCCTTGAAATTGATCAGATGCAGCATTCAAAAGTTATCACTTTACAGACAGGCTAATTTTCCTGTGCCTCCCCATGTAGACAAGCGCAGAGAAACGCTATGAAGTTGAGTGGAAGGCCTCAAAATCTTGGCCAATTAAGGAAAAATTACTTGAAGAGCTGAGATCACTTACCTGAAAAGCCAGTAAATCCTGACTTCTCATTATCTAGACAGAGGAGTGATGACAGATTAGGATCATAGCTTCAACCACCAGTTGCTGATGTACTCAAATGTGTTTCAGTAAACAGGAAATTGAGGGAAACAGGAGGGGTTCATTGTCTGATTACCATGGTAAAGAATTTGTTTTAAGGGAATTGTAGATGTAGTAGACAAGAGCCCTATAAGAAGTGACATTCTTTCTAGCCTCTGCCCCTTACTTCCTAGTTTCAGTTTAATCATAGAGAGAAATGAGCAAGATTTTCTTGAAGTGGGCAGGGAAGGAATTTCAGCAATAAGCATTTGCTCAGTATTAATTCATGTAATTAACTACTTATTTACTACTTCCCCCTCCATTTAAATAGTAGCATCCATTTTCCACCTATAGTCCTTTTTCTTCTACTTCAAAATAAAAAACTAAATGCGAGTCTGAAATTAGACTTGCATTGTGTAACCTGGTTTACATCACTGCCACCGAAAACTGGATCATGGAGATAACAGATCTGCAACTATTGATTGTATTGTTTGTAACTGAAATAGTATCATTCCAAATTGAATTTACCAGATTCAGTCGGTTTATTTGCCAGCTGGAGTTTCTGTTGATCATCAGGTTTGGTGACCACCAGGGAAGTGAGAGGTGTAACAAAGCTGTGCTTCAGAGACAGCTCCAAAGCTCGGGCCACATGCAGGTTTTTTTGCTGTTCCTCTTGAGCTGAAATACTAATGTTGGCATTCATGTCTTAAAAAAATAAAGTGAACTTTTCAGCTGACTATGAGTCAGGGGTCCTCAAACTTTCTCCAGGAGATTTTCTAGTAACTTTAAATATGAGTAATCCCATTAGGATAACTCAACTATTCATGCCTGTACAATTATGCCCATGCTCATGTGTTTGCTGTATCAGTAAACATACAAGTGGACCTTGAAAATGCATGCTTTATGGACATACCTCCATCATTTGTGGTTGGCAACACCTACACTGGATATATACTTGATTGTACTATGGAAGTTCAGTATAGTCCATATAAATAAATACTATAACATTTCACAATAATAGTCCAAAACACAGCAGCATATAACACTGTCACAAACTGCAAAGTATTGGATCATTATTATACAGTACTGAAGTATTCTTTTCACTGGGTATATTTTTAAGGCTATGTGCAGGAATATTCACACTTTCCTTTCCCATCATGTGAATAAAGAATCTATGGTTTGTTTTCATGAAGAAGTTTATAAATTCATAATACATAACATGAGGATTTTACTAGTTTATTAGCTTACGATTTTTCTAGCAGCTGTTGAATTGTTAAGTAAGCCCACAATCTCTCAATGAAATTTCCAAAAATGTACTTCTGATGTTGAAATACCTTCTCCTTTTCTCTTACATTTGCTTCGTCCTTAAAAATCAGCTTACTGGTATGCTGAGAGAGAGAGAGAGAGAGAGAGAGAGAGAGAGACTAACCCTCAAGAGATAATTTAAAGACAATAATATTTTTAAGTTTCAAGGCCTTACCCAGTTTAAAAAAATATATTTAAAAGTTCCAAAAGAGACCAAGCAAAAGAAATTGATGTCAGCTATAGGATACTTTTTCCCCAATGCAATTTCTTAGTGTTTGGATAGCAGGCAGCTGCTTACAATAAAACTGCTCTGCCATATTTAAAGTGCACTAGTGTTAAACTATTTAAATTCAATTATTTATAATAAATCAATCCATACTATCAGAAAGCTACATTCTGTGGAAGATGGATGTTATCTTATTCTCAATTTAGCTGCTAGAATTATCAAAAAATCTCACTCTTTACATGATTAATTAAAATATTTTAACAAGATATATGCCTCAATGGAATATAACAATTTAGATCTCAAATGCCCATGAAATAATTTGTAATCATAACTGAATAACTTTCAGAAGCTCCAGGAAGACTAAAAGAAGGAACAGCTCATAGGACATAATAGATGCTCTATTTGTGCCATATTAGTGATTACAGGATTTTATTATACTCATATCTGACATTTCTTCTTCCTTATAAATAAACCACTGTTTAGAACATGTGGTGATACTTTATGGACCGATAGGACTTCTCTCTGGTCCGTACATATCAGAAGTAGAGGTGAACATAAACTGTATACAAGATATTTTTAAAAAACTTTTATTGATGTACAGAAAAGACCATAGACATTTCAAGAATATGTCCCTTACAGTATACGTACAAGTTTCTCTTTGTGTAGAAAACTCACAGAATTTATAAGTACTTACTGACTGAGCTTGAATTTCCACTGGCAAAACGTCAAGTTCATTGTCAATTTTTCCAGCTACCACAATTTCAGAACCATCAAAAAACAGTTTGAAACTGTTCTGAGTTAATTCCAGAATGGAATTTTCTGGATAATGTATTTCAATATCCTTTAATATGGGAGTAGCCACTTCTTGATAAAAGCCCTAGAGAGAGAGAGAGACCAAATGATTGTATAACTAACTCTAAGTAAGTAACCTATCAAATATTTAAACACATCTCAAAAAGTCTGGTGTTAATTTTTCTCTTCCTACAAAAGTATATTAGAAACTTCCTTTATACTCTGCCTAGTCTATTAGTATATATGACTGGATTTACAGGGATTTGGATTTCCATGGATAGTGACACAGGGACTCTGCAAAAAGAAAGCTCACGAAAGCTCATGCTCAAATAAATTGGTTAGTCTCTAAGGTGCCACAAGTACTCCTTTTCTTTTTGCGAATACAGACTAACACGGCTGTCACTCTGAAACAGGGAATCTGGTGGATTACCTGTGGTATCACAAATTCTGTTTCACCAGTGTGCTACTTTAATTCCAGGATTTATGGGTGACTACATTTCACATTCTAATTAGTGATGAGGGGAAACTTCAATAGGTTCCAAGGTTCAGTTCAGATGGGCACACAGAAACACACATATATATATATATCTGATTCACTTGGATCTGCATAATGGAAACGTCACAAAATAAGCCTTTTTGGCAAGGGTTAGTGAAGTTCTTTTTCTGATCAGACAAGCAATTCCACATAAGCTATATTTCTCATGGTAATTTGGTACTTCAGTATCTACCCAGAAGTATCAGAGTAACAGCCGTGTTAGTCTGTATTCGCAAAAAGAAAAGGAGTACTTGTGGCACCTTAGAGACTAACCAATTTATTTGAGCATGAGCCATCCAATGAAGTGAGCTGTAGCTCACGAAAGCTCATGCTCAAATAAATTGGTTAGTCTCTAAGGTGCCACAAGTACTCCTTTTCTTTTTACCCAGAAGTAAAAAATGCAGGCATATGGAGAGGAGAATGGATCAAACTTTTTCAAACGTTCAGAAAACTTTCAGGTCAGTTTTATTGGTGAGAGTTTATAGTTGAGCTTGACCCATGTGCTTCCGTGCTGTGTATCAAATTACAGGCTGGTTGCCTAGAGCTTTGGATAGTTATCTTTTTTGTTTTAGAAACAGAAATAAATAAAACTAAAAAATCTGAACCAGGGATCAAAATTTCTACAGTATCATTTCTATTAGAGAATGAATCTTTCTGTAGCACTAAATGACAGATTTCATCCCTTCGCACAGAATTATAATTTTTCACTCATTTGCCCAGGAGAGATGGGAGAATTTCAAGATTTGGCCCCGTATGCCACAAACATTTTCACTCTCAAAACTGGCATTTCATCTGGACACAAAATTTGAGGAGAAAACTGATACCACTTTTTTCTCTCTTTGAGAGCCCACAAAGGTTTTCATTTGTGTTGGTCTCACAGTTAAGAGTTTCCTGGCATGCCTTTAATTGATTTAAATAGGCCAGAGTCACTAGTTAATATGGCACCTTGGAGACTAACACATTTATTTGAGCATAAGCTTTCGTGAGCTACAGCTCACTTCATCGGATGCACGTAGCTCATGAAAGCTTATGCTCAAATAAATTTGTTAGTCTCTAAGGTGCCACAAGTACTCCTTTTCTTTTTGCGGATACAGACTAACATGGCTGCTCCTCTGAAACTAGTTAGTATGTTTCCTAAATTATTAACAGAACCCTACCTGGAGCTGCAAATCTGAATCAGAGTCCTCATATATACGACGAGCTATTCCTCCGTTATCGAGGGCCATCTTCTCAAGGAACTTGTAACTGACATCAAAACCAAAGCCAAGGCAATAGAGGACATACTTTCCTTTGATAGCCTTCTGTATATTTTGTTGAATTATTTCAACACCTTGAACACCTGTTATTAAAAAAATGAAAATACAGTGTGTGTGTGAGAGAGAGAGAATATGTGTGTGTGTGTGTGTATACAGAGAGAGGGTTTTTTTAATATAGAAAGAGAGCAATGGGATGTACTGAAAATTTTGCTTCAAACATCTTATGAAATTTACTCAAAGAAGTGTAAGCAGTGTCAGGATGAGCTCCACCCTGACATCTGGTGGTGAGGTGTGGCAAGTTGTGGAAAAGAACTTCAGGGGCCGATCTCATTTGCATAGGCACACCCACCACGCCTAGAATGAGATCATAGCTGCCCAAATGGTCACTTTGGCTGCTGTGGGATCCCCAGTGTCTCTGTTATTGGGGCAGGAAGAATAAATTGTTATTACCCTGATTATGGGAACTGTGCTTGGAACTATACGTGGCCTTTTGTTATGATGGAGGGATTCACCATCAACTAAGTAGCACTCGCTAGGCAAGGGTCAGGGGTTCCAAAACTGTGTGAATGGAGAGAGGCTGGGGGCAAGTATTAATACTTGGTGGCATGGGCCCCTTGGTGAGGGCCTTACATGCTAATTGCACTTCCTCCTCTCTCTACTGTGGAATATCAGAGCTAATTTTGATTTCATTAGAAGTCTAGTTATAAGCTGCTGAGCTCACTTTGGGCTGACAGTGCACCAGCACTGGGGCTCCCCTACTACGAGCTGAAATCACTGAGTGTTGTGTTAAGTAGTGGGGGAGCCTGAAGATATATTGTGGAGCAGTTTGTGGGACGGCTGGTGAAGCAGTTCGACGCGGAGCAGTGTGTGGATGGCAGGAGCTGCTTGTGGGCTGTGGAGCTGAGCGAAGGAGTTCGTGGGGCGGCTGGCGGAGCGGAGCGCAGCTGAGCGAAGGAGTCCGTGGGGCGGCTGGCGGAGCGGAGCGCAGCTGAGCGAAGGAGTCCGTGGGGCGGCTGGCGGAGCGGAGCGCAGCTGAGCGAAGGAGTTCGTGGGGCGGCTGGCGGAGCGGAGCGCAGCTGAGCGAAGGAGTTCGTGGGGCGGCTGGCGGAGCGGAGCGCAGCTGAGCGAAGGAGTTTGTGGGGCGGCTGGCGGAGCAGAGCGCTGCTATGGAGCTATGGGGCGGTCAGCTTCAGATCATGTAAGGTGCCTCTTACCCCCGTCCCATTTCCACCCAGGTTGGGAGGTAAAGCTCCGCAAATAAACTTTCGAATTCTGGGGCTGCCCTGACCAGGGACAGAGACTTTTGGGGCATTGGACTTTTGGGACTTTTGGGACTTTGGGTGATTTGGGGTTGCTGGACTCAAGAACCAAAGGGAAAAGGGCATGCCCCAATTTGCCTGGGGTGGGTTTTTTTTTTGCTCATGGGTTGTGTTATGAATCCTGTTGGTGGTGTTTCCCCAACATAATGCCACATTGTTTCTCTCTGTTATTAAAAGGCTTTTGCTACACTCAGACTATGTGCTTGCGAGAGGGGAAGTATTGCCTCTTGGAGGCGCCCAGCGGGGGTGGTATATATTTGTCCCAGGTCACTGGGTGGGGGCTCGAGCCGGTTTGCATTGTGTTATTGGAATGGAACCCCTAGATATTGAACCCGGCCCTTGTTGCTGCCAACTCTGACGGGCAGAAGGGTTACAGAAGTAAAACTTAAAAAAAAAAGTTGTTGAATTCTGCTTAGTTGAGGATGAAAATACCACTCTGCTTTCTCAGTGACTGGGTCTAATTCTCCAGAGAGACCTAATGCACTCATATAACACCTATTTTTCTTCTTCAGATCACTCCAGTTGCATACAGTGTTTTACAAGATACATGGGTTAGACATGTCTCCAACCCAAGGAACTTACAAATTGATTTGGACAGATGCAATACAAACAAAGGTGGAGGCACAGGGATGGAGGTGAAAGACATTAACAGAAATTATACATGCATACTGAGAGAAAATAAATTAGCTCGTGTGCAATCCAGATGAAAACTGTGATTTAAAAACTTCATTGGTTTTCTCCCTGCCCCCATTTAGCCACACCACTGTGGTCACTGGATTGAAGCTTTTCATTCAACACGATATTCAAAATCACAAGGGGCCAATCCTGGAACCTTCCCTCACGTGAGCAATCCCATTGATTTAGTGTCACATGGTGAGTCAGGAACAGAATTAAGGTCTTCAGACTCTCAGTCTCCTGCTTTAACTACTAGACCAGCACTATCTTAATTTACGTAGTAATATTATGGGACAAAGTTAATTTTCCCATCTTTTTAATCTTTTAATTTTGTTTTTAATTAAAAAAAAACTCATTTGGATTATGAGAGTCAGTAGACAGGCCTACCACTTATGAGTTTTGCATATATAGGGGGTCATGGGTTGACTCTATCTTGCAGTCATTGAAGAGAAGCTTCATGCAAAACTTTGAAAATCTTTGTTCAGAAACAATTCTGCTTATTTCAGGGCCTGTGATTTCAATGTTTTCTTTCCTAGTTCTAGTTGCTTAAGGAAATTAGCATGAAAACAGAATATTTTGTTTCTTAAGGACTCAGCTGAACTTGGTGCATGTTTCTCACATGTCATAATTGCTTAATTGTGTCATCAGAATTAGCTGTTTAATTACTTTCTCACATCATAATCCCCCCATCTTGTAATATCACAGTGAGTTGCTAGTTAACATCAAAATTCACAAAAGATTACAGAATAAACGGTACTATTAAAATATACAGTCAGATTTTGAGAAGTGAGGGGAAAGTGTTGTAACCTAAGCCCAAAAGGATGCACACATATACTACACAAATGCAGCACTGATGTTGCCCATGGTTTAGCTTCAAGTATGTTGCCTTCAGGTTTCAACCATTCATAGCTAGCCTGCCTCACCTCTCACAGACTATAAATTGCACAAGGGATTGTGTTTAGATTGTGTTTCTTGTCAAAGGGTGTACGCTCAAACATGCAGACTATTGCCACCATCTCAAGTTCAGCTCTTTCCACGCTCCTTTCACGTATAGTCTGTAGAAGTAGCCTCTCTGCAGTGGACCAAGAATAAGTGAGAACTTCCACCCCACTCCTGGGCAGGAGTTTTCTAGTATACAGACCATGTATGACAACTACCAGAATGTGAACGTAAAAGATGCATAATTAGGGGAGGGGGAATTGCCTTACTGTGATTAACTTACCAACAGTGGGTTGACCATCTGTCAGCAAAATTATCATGGAAATGCTGTCTGCTTGCAATATCTCAGCATAGTTGGCCTTATCTAGTGTGTTTGCTGCAGTCAGTAGGGCATTGTTGATATCTGTTCCTACAACAGAGAAAATACACACGATTCTACCATCTAAAAACAATTAAAAGAACTCAATTAGTTCACCTCAGTTTTAAAGAGGCATTTGACTGGATATAAAAAAATAAGATTAGAGGAAATTGTAAAAGGTGGCGAATTTTTAGAGACAGAGGATGATTTGAGCTTTTAAGTTACTTGGTTTGCTAATGATGGGTTATATTGAATTGTACATTAGTTATTCAGGGGTATTTTGATAGTATTTTCAGTAAATTATGTGAAGAGGAACATAGACGGGGCCCTTTTTTAGTGTCTCTACAGATCCATATAAAATAATTATTATTATCTGTGAGATTAGAATTTAAGAAATATTACTTGGATTCATTTGAGGAGCCTAAGGATTGTGCCGCTCACTGGCGGTCTACATTGGTATCAAATGCTGAGGCCTGAACATCCAATCAAGTGTAAAACAAAATTAATAGCAGAAGAATAGAAAGTAAAATAAACTTTCGGGCATCACTGTTCACTAATGGTTATATTAACCTTTTGCTTACAAAACAGAGCTGTGTGAGAACTGGAATGTCCATTTTACAGAAAATTCTGTGATTTTCAAATTTGTTTTTTGTTGGAAATCAGAACAAAACATCAATTTTCCAAATTTCCTTTGAAACCAAATTTTTGAAAAATTTCTGTTTCCAGTCAATTAAAATGTTGCATTTAGATTGAGTTTATTTTTTAAAATTTTATTATATATTATAATGTGTTATATAAAATAAAATATAGCTTTAAATATTCTTTCAAAATGGAAAATTGAAACATTCCATTCTAATAAGGTGAACCTTATCAAAACAGTTCATTTCAATTATTTTAAAATTAAATATTGTGGAACATTTCAATTTTGACATATTGGCCTTTTCTGAGGAAAAATGTTCTACTGGAAATTTTTCAACTAGCTCTATTCTAAACAATCATACGTATAAAAAGGAAAAACTCCCTTACACCTTACATTTCATAACTGCAGTGGAACATCTGTATATGTGCACATAACAGTTTACTTGCCAGTTGATCTTATTAATGTAACCAGTCTTCCTGTCCCTTTTCATCCCTAGTATTTATTAAAAAATAACTAGTACTTCCTGTTTAAAATTAGTGTGTAAACTCTTTGAGACAAGTATCATGTCTTATTTGTTCTGAAAAGTACCATATAACATAAATTAATAACAACAGTTTGTTCTAGCAGTTATTTCACATTCTCTGTGGTGAGTGTCTACGTTTAAAAGTATTTAGATAGCATGTTTACCTCCACGAGCCATAATAGTTTTAACATATCTTTTAGCACTTTCCACATTTTGTCCAGTTGCTTGTAACAAAGTATTCTTCCATTCAGTAACCAGGCTATTAAAGGTTATTAAGCTAAAATGATCTTCAGGTCTGAGGTCTTCCAAAATCTTCAGGAGGGCATCTCTTGTCTGTTAAAAAGTGGGGGGAAAGTGTATTTTTTGTTTTGTATTTTATCAGAATTTGAATTTAAAATGGAGCTGCAGCTTATTAAGATACCTTTATTTTTGCTGCATAGTTTATTTTAAATAATGAGATTTCTCTTCAGAAGAACGTAACATATTCCAAGTACAATATTTGTTTGCGTTATACACCCAAGTGCAAATATTGTAATTCACTTTGTAAGCAGTTTCAAATTTATAAACTTCGGCTCATATATAGTTGAATAAGGAAGAATTTCTTGATATGTAAATCCAACCCTTAGGTCAAGGATACATTAGAGACATAATCTAAACTTTCCTTGTACACATCTAGTTTTGCCAACTCTTGCAATTTTATTGCGAGTCTCATCATATTTGATGTTGTTCTTAATTCCCAGCTGCTGGAATCAAGAGACTTTATGAGAATCTCAGCTTCCATTTTAAACGATTTCTAATTCCCAGGGTTGTGGAAAAATTAAAGCTTGAAAACATGAAGTGAGTGAACTTAGTAAAGCTTCAGAAATCAGAAGGCAAATAAAAAGAACCCCAATTTTTTAAATTTATAATTTTAAGCCAGTTTCATAATTTTAGGGGGTTGACTCATTTTTTTGGAAGTCTTTGGGTTCACAGTACTGCACAGCTAAACACCAACTTCTGTGACAGTGCCATTATCACTTTTTTATGCAAATTGTTCTTCTCTCTGATCATCTTAACAGTAAAGAGCATGGGCCATAATCAGCCCTGGTGTAAATCAATGGAGTTGCACCCACTGTACTTGACTTGAGTAACGGCTACAAGGATTGGGTCCTAAAATATGCAAAGCTTACACAACCATTTCAGTAACTTATGCTGGAGAAGGAGGAGAATTTGAGGCGCTGGTCACTGTAATACTATTTGTTTCAAGGACTGGTCACCGAGGCTAGGGTGGAATGGCTTTGAAAAGTGGAATATGAGGTGGAGGATCAGGGCATTTGTTGGGACTCCACAATAACGTTATCTTTCAATTTGAAACCATTACAGGTGACCTAATCTTGTAACTGTTATTGATGCAAATACCCCCACTGAAGACAGTAGGGCCCACTTCCACTCCCAGTGAAGTCAGTGAGTAAAACTTCCACTGGCTTCATTCCACTGTGATCTTATTTTTTCCCACTTTTATTAAAAGAAAACAAAACAAAAAAACTGAAGCAAAATTTTTCACATGTAAACAACTCAGTTAGAAAGCTAGAACTTTATCAAGATGAGATATCTACGACGACAGCCATGTTAGGAAGTGGTTAAACTTTAAAATGATCAGCTTAAATAAAGTTGCATATTCATATTTCCAAGAGCAAGATGGCTTCTAGCCTCTGAAAATGTTGTATGTCTACAGAAGTAGCATGAGTTTTAAAACTGAACATCACTGTTATTTCCTAGAGTGAGATAGTGCTGCTGGTACATGAAGCACCTTTAGAAATTACAGTGGACTCATCAGCTTTTCTTTATACAACAGCACAGACACTGAATAAATATACAAATGTAATTCTGTGTTTAAGAAGTGAGTTACCTGTTCAATTTTTCTGCCTGACATAGAGCCACTTTGATCTACAACAAAGATGACATTTTTGGGAAACGTTGGCATTTCACTGGGTGCAAAGTAATGCACAAAATACCCATTTACGATCTGAAACACAAAAAGTTAATACATACAATTTACATCTTGCATTATTGTGACACAGCCACAGGATCGGATCCATCATCAGCTGACTAGTCTTCTAGACAAATCCAAACAGTATTTCCTCAAAATAATTGTTGAAACATACGTTTTAAAGAAAAACAACACCATTTGTATAGTGTAATTCAAAAGACAATCATATCCTGTTTTCTCTACTACACTCAATGGGACTATGCGATTCTTAAGAAGGGTGCTCTTCCATCATAATCAGAATTTTATCAGGACAGTTAAGGTCAAATGTGTAAGCTTTGTCAAAACAAACTTAAACAAAACCCAATATCAAAAAATAGGTTTCCTTAGACTTCTCTTTCAAAACATTCAATAGAAAAGATTAATTCTGAAAGGAATAACATTACCCTATGGTGTTTGCAACCTAAATTTTGCAGTATCCTGGAAACACAGAAAAAAGAAAATGAAACTGACTCGAAATAAAATTGAAATTGATTAGTCTATTTTCATTGCCCTGACTCAAAAAAAAAAAAAAAAAGCAGAGTAACAGAAACAATAAAAATGATTAAATGTAAATTAAATTTTGAACATTTTGTATTAATAATCCAAGAGGTTGTTAGCAACACTATTGTACTAAATATACCTTTAAATGCTCTTCTGCCTTCCTCCCTTTACCAAACTATGCTTTTACAACACAAACTACTCAAAAAACATCCATAACTACTGTTGCAAGGTGAAAAAATAATCTGGTAACGAGTGTGAACAGAAGGGTAAAAGGGGGAGAGAATTTAGGTTGTGAGTTGTGGTCTAGAATATGGTATTTGTGGTAATGGTAATGTGATTGTGGATGGAGGATTATAGGGTATTACTGTTAGGTGGCTTAACTTTTCATTTTCCTTGTTTTTGTTGCTTTGTGTCAATTATGTTCTGTGTGCCGCTACCTTATGTCCTTCAAAACCATTTTTTTCACATATTAATTTCTTCATACTGTATGTCAGAGTGTCATATTGAATGAGCCTCAGTTACATGAATCATTTAGTACATCATTTCAGTACAAAATGTTTTCACTTTAACATCTATTTAATAAAATATAATTTGAGGTTCAAATTATAATTTGTTAAATAAAAATGAAAACCCCCTCAAAAATAGAGAATAAAGTTATTCTTTTGGGTGTTAACTAGTTTAGGTAAACTGTGCATGTGGCATATGCATAGATAGAGCAGATGAGATTGTTCACTCAGTGGCACCTGCTTGATACTTGGGTAATTTCATGGCATAAGTCTGAAGTAACAGGATGGAGAATCAGGCACTCTCTCATATACATACCACAAACACAATTTATCTAAAACAGCTGAAAAATAATCTAATTAACAACTTCACTATCTATTTGAGGGTGGTTTTTTTTAAATTATTTAGCAACACTGATCTAGGCAACCTGTTAACTATAATTTCCATTTTTAAACATATCCATGTATATAAAATTAGTAACATTATATAGAAAGTGAATTGCATATTATTCACTTAATTAGGATGAAGCGGGGCAGTCACCCCGCTCCGGTTTGGAAGGGGTTAAAAACAGCCCTGGGAAAGGGCTGCCCCGGGGAGCCAATCATGAGCGGGCTTGGGGCAGCCAATCAGGGCCCGGCTGGGCCACTATAGGAAGGGCTCCTGAGGAGAGATGGAAGTGAGTCTTGCTCCAGTAGTGGAGCAAGAAGGACCTAGCTGCCTGGGAGAGACAGGGGTACCTTGGACAGAGCAGTACAGGGAAAGGGCAGGCTGAGCTGGGGAGCTCTGCCCTGGCGACCTCCCAGGCTGAGGCCTTGTGGCAAAGGCCTGAGGAGGTACTAGGGCTGCAGGGAGGCAGCCTGGGCAAGAAAAGGCAGCTGGTCCAACCCCCTTGCCAGTGATGAGTGGCCATTTCAGACTGCAGTTTGCCCCTGACAGAAGGGGCTAGATGACGACTGGCAGTAGCCACTGAGGCAAAGTGGGTGTAGGGAGTTTGGGGGTTCCCCTGGGAAGGGAGACCCAGAGTGTGGGGACACTGCAGCGGGGCAGCACCCCAAGGTAAGGGGCACTGTGGTCCCGGAGGGATGTGGGGCCTGAATTGGTGGAGATAAAGGGACTGCAGAGGGCAGGTAAGGGCAGGGGAGAAACCGGCTAGAGGAGGGTGCTCCTGAGCTGGATGAGCTAATTCCTGGACTGACCAGCAGGAGCCGCAGTGCCGGTGAATGCCCCACCCTGTTACAAGGCATGTGTTGGTCCACAAACTTTTATAACAAAAATCTTATTAAAATTGTTTTACAATGTAAATAGAGATAAATGTTAGAATATATACAAGTAATTACTGTTTAACAGTTGTCTAAATCAAATTCAGTTAATCTCATTTTCAAAAGAGACTGGCAACTAATACTTAGATCTGCCAGCATTTGAAAATCCTCTTTACAGAAAAATAATATGATGCAATATAAAACTAATTTGTCAATGGATAGTGCTGAGAGCTTTTTCTGGGTTTACTGATTACCTTCAACTCCTACTCCCTCTGGATTGATGACTACACTTTTTAAGAATAGCCATGTTAGTCTGTATCCGCAAAAAGAAAAGGAGTACTTGTGGCACCTTAGAGACTAACCAATTTATTTGAGCATGAGCTTTCGTGAGCTACAGCATCTGATGACGTGAGCTATAGCTCACGAAAGCTTAGGCTCAAATAAATTGGTTAGTCTCTAAGATGCCACAAGTCCTCCTTTACTTTTTACACTTTTTAATTGTACTGTAGCACTTTCAGAATCTATCAACCCCTGATGATCTCTCTCATTTGCACTTCCAGACATATATTTGTTACCTGTATATCTCCTGCACTGACACTCCTTTTAACATCGTAACGTATGATAAAGTCTCCATCTAGGAGGGTTTCCTCAAGTTCAGGACTCTTCTTTTGTTGAGCTATTGTTGGTTTAAATAAAATATGAGCCTGAAAATTAAACACAAAAGCAACTAAATTAAGATTAATCACAAAAATAAATAGCAACTAAAAATAACAGATAAATTCCCATTAGCATTACTCGAAAGGTAGAGAAATATGCCCCTCTGGCCGAAACCTTGAGAGCTAAAGGTTACCAGGTCCAGACACACGCGGTGATCGTCGGAGCCTTAGGGGCATGGGACCCCAGTAACGAGCGAGTGCTGAGAGAATGCGGAATCAGTCAACGCTCCGCTCCGCTGATGGATGCGGCAACTCATGGTGTCAGACGCCACCAGGTGGTCGAGGGACATCTACATAGAACACATAACTGGACATTGGCAATAACAGGAGGGATGAGCTGAAGTGCCAGTGAGAAGCGCAGTCAGGAAAGTAATAAATGCTTTCCTCATAGATTGTATTTTCTAAATGGACAACCAACCTAATTCTCAATTAGTGAGGGACAATCTTCACTCATTGATATATTTTGCTTTCCACCACTGAATCTCTGTACAACTTTTCATGGGTGATGTACCCTAGTATTCGGATTCTAATATCTAAACCGCAATGTCTAAACTGTATTGTTAAAGCTGTTCACCTAAATTTGGGTTATTGCTGATTATGTACTCTAGGTATCATATGACTTTTAAAAACTAGCTTTATATTTGTGGATAATCTAAGCACTATACCCAGATGTACAGACACTCTTTTCCCAACCTATGTATTATATAATTTTTTTAATATTAGCTTTAATATAATTTTCCTGATGATGTTTTACCTTGGTCTCATTCTGCACCTTTGTAAGAGCTTCAGTTAACTCATTTGTCATAAAGGTGCTGTCAGTTTCCAGGAAATTTATACCCTGGGGTTCAAAGATGTGGACATCAATCTGAAGGAAAGAAGGAAAATAGGTCAGCATCACTTGGCAGCTGCAGGGTTGCCCAAACAAGGTAGCAGCATTTATTCCTAAAGCCTCTAGGTATAGCTTACCTGAAAGTGCTTAACAAGCTGCTTGGGTCTGACCTTAAATAACAATTCATACTTCCCCAGCTGTCGCTTCAACAACTCTTCATATATCAGCTCAAAGGTAACCTTACTGTCTGATGCAACGTTGACTGAGACATGAAACTGCTCTAGTTTCCTTCCGGTGGTTCTGAAAATAAGCAAAATTGACATTTAGCTTTTTACTGTGATATTTTCAGGGGATGTTGCCAAAGTTTCCATTTGTCTGGGTTAAAGAGTAGTCAAGTGGCACAGCCAAGGAGAGAGAGGTCACTTTGTTTAATGTAAATAAGACTTGTTCACATCCCACAGAGAGTTACTTACCATTTCAAAGTTTTTAGTGTACAGTATTTAGTCTATATGTAGGCGATGAGTTTAGATTTGTAGTAGAAACCTAGAGGCACTGGAGTTGGAATTAATGCGAGTGGTGGTAGGATTGAATAACTGGAAGCCCAGACTGAATATTCTCCTTCAGTGCAATGTTGCCTACAGTTCTGAAGCATTCTTAAGTCCTGAACCTACAACAGGTTATGCCTGCGCATACTGTTACTCCCCAGTGCAGTCCATAGAGCCTTCTATCCTAGCCCATTTCTGGGTGGGCTATGAATAATTTCCCTCGCTGTACCTATTGCTTAGATCAATTTTAATTTAGCAACTCTTTAAAGTGATGGATTTTTAAAACTGATCTGACCTTAAAATCAGCAAAAATTACTCTGTGTAAGAGACAGGGTTTTTTTGTTTGTTTTTTCTTCATTTTGCCATGGATTTGAAATGCATTTTGGTGGTATCCCTTTTTCACCTGAGTGTTTAGCCAAAATTTGGGGTCCTGCAGGTTGTTTCAGTTAGGAAGAGAAATTAACGATGGAGCAATGTATTTCTTTGATACAATCCTGTTTATTTACAAATAATGCACCAAGTCCTGTTTCCTTGAACCCAGGGGGAAATCAAACAGCAGGAGCTTTTCTTTGCTCACCTTTCCAAGCCAGTACTCAGCCTCCTAAAGCTCGCTCTAGGCTTTTTCTTAGGGCTGTGTACCCAGAGCTTGTTCTGCCATCTCCTTGGCATTGTGCTCACTCTCTGAGGCCATATCTACACTACCACCTATGTTGGCAAAATTTATGTCACCCAGGGAGGTGAATAAAACACTCCCCTGAGTGACATAAGTTTCGCCAGCATAAGTGGTAGTGTGAATAGTTACTGCCACTTCTTGGAGGTAGTTTAGTTCTGACGATGGGAGAGCTCTCCCCCATCACCATAGAGGGCTACACAAGAGATCTTACAGTGGTGCAGCTGCATCGATACAGCTGTTCTGCTGTAAGGTCTCTAGCGTAGACAGAACCTTAGGCTATGTCTACACTGACAATTGAGCAACAAAACTATTGTCATTCAGAGGTGCTAAACCCTCCCTCCCCCCTAAAAAAAAAGACAAAAGTTTTGCCGCAGCAAGAGTCAGTGTGAATAGTGCGTTGTCGGCAGGAGTGTTCTCCTGTTGACAACGTGAACACTGCTCGCTGGGAGTGGAAGTATTTGGTTGGCAAAAGTGCCAACAAACAGCAGCTGCGTTACCTGACTTTTAGCAGCACAGCTGTGTCGACATGGCCATATCGCTAAAAGCTGTGTAGTGTAGACAAAGCCTTAGTCTGTTTCTGTGGTGTTTAGTGCTGCTTCACTTGAACACACACCCCTCCAATCCAATCTCCGGCCTCTGAGTTTATCAGATCACAGTAGAACTCCCTCACCTATCTCTGCAGTATTAACTCCTACTCCAGACCTGCATGTGGATTTGTTTTGGACAGAGCCCCCCCATTCAATTGTTACAGCTATCTATTCGATAAGGGATCTCAATTGCTTTGTACATTTCTTCTGAATGAAAGGAAGCTGTTATACCCATCAGTTTCAATGCAGTTTAACCCAATCCATAATATTGAAACTGAAAATCAGAGGAAATAATAGTGAATCAGAACTGCTGCTTACTTGACAAGGCCGGCACTTTGACCGTGTGAAACCGCAATGTCATATTGCTCTTGTGCAGATGCTTTCTCCTTTATTGTTCCCGGATATGTTTCTCCATCAATTGACCTAAAATGTTTTAAAATATTAAAACTGAGAGGTGGGCTCTGCTGGTCTGTGAAAAGGGAAGGGGCAATACAGTGCCCTGTGGTTCTCAGGGCATCTGCACAGGAAGCCCTTAAGTCCCATCTCCCTCCAATCACCACAGCTCACTAGAGAGCCATGGTGTCATTGTTTTTGTACCCTCAGAGACCCTTTGATGAGGTTAGAGGTCATGCAGCAGGAATATCAAGCAGCACTGACCTCTTGAAATTTCTGCAATTAAATATACCATCTTGCTAGGGATATAATAAACTTTGCACAGCAGGCAGGCTAATTTATTGAGCATCACTATATTATATCCAATTTTCATTCTCGACTTTTTCAGTCTGCAGACATTGTGTGAGAGAACCTCTGAAGAGCCAACTGCCCTTCCAGTGTTCCACAACTGGTTTTTCAGAATGTTACACTCAGTGTATCATCAGAAAGGTGCACTGATGGTCTAATACACCACAGACGGAGACCCACATTATTAGTATTAGATGTAGCAGAAGAGCCTACATGCTGAAGTTAGTGATGAAAGCTGTCTTAGGTAATTCCACTTCAAAAACAGCCTCCTGGGATTCATTAACCTTGTTGACAAATCTGCTGGTGATAACAGTATGAGCAAATCGAGACGTAACCGTAGAGTCCACATGCAGGCTGTGGATTTCAATGGCATTCTGGGGAAAAAAAGAAACACATTGAAATAGACAGGGTGGTGAAATTCAGCTACCACTATAATGAAATGTAGCATCAAATAGTGAGGGGGTTTGGAGGCTGGTGTAATGTTCAGCTCTCTAGAAGCAGCAGTGGGCTGTTGGCTTCCTATCTGAGGTAAAAGAGCTGAGACTGATGGAAAAGGCAGACTGATCCTATTTTAAAAGGCAAAACAGAATTAATCATTTGTGGCTTCAACTGAGGATCACACAGGGTGTCATGCTGAGACCATGATCTCTACAAGATTTTCCACTCAATTCACAATAGCAGTGAGTCCTGTGATTTTCCATTCAAAATCCATGATCAAGCTTGCTCACTGCTTGCTCTTTATTCACATCCCCATAATAACCAATTCTATTGTACATAAACCTGTGGCCTGTTCTGCATAAGTTATTCCACAGAGGGCTTTAGCTGAACAGTAAGGCATTCTGAAATTTCTTCCCTCATTGGGTGATTATGATGCTGGACAACTACCTGACCTGACCACCAGGAGAGGACTTGGCTCACAGAATTAAACACCCTGTTGATGCCCCTTTAGGTATTTGGTCCAGAGAGCCAGACTGTCTTCCTTGTTTTTAAATCCTCTCTCTCTCAAGTAGGACTTAGCTGCACATTTTGCAAGCCAGTAGCTTCTGGTCACATGTAATGTTTGGCAGGTTAGAGCCCTGTGTGGGCTGTCTTCTCTGTTTGCACAGACTGAAGGTGCCCTTGAAATGCACCTATTTCAAACTATGTAACTCTTTCAAAGCCCAATCATGATTAGAAAAAAAATTGCTGTTTTACAACTTTAACTCAGCTTCCTTAACAGGCTTTCCCTGTGAAAATTTCATCAAGCAGCTCCACTGGGAAACTCTTGGGATGTTCTTGTTTTATTAAAGGTGTTTTTCCATATGTGATGTGGGGCTGTAGACTGATCCAAAAGAATTTGCCAGTGTGTGGGTGGCAGTGTTTCCGCAAAATGAATGGAAAGATTTAAGTCGGAGTTCAACAGACACAGCATTTTTTGATAAGCAGAGTCATGACAAGACTGTAAATCTAAGTTGAATCACAACCAACAGCATCTTTTAGAGTTAGTAGCAAAATTACATATAAAATAAAGAGTTTAGTGTCTAAAATGGATGTACATATATCTTTTTACTTCTGCAAACTGAACCTGCAAATCTTTTAAACTGCTAGTTGATTACTAATTAAAATAATCATTCACCTCTATAATTTATACATAGCATCCATTTTAAAGCTGTCAGTTTCTTCACAGTCAAAGGCATGTCTTCATGACAAGTTTTTAATCGCATTTGAACATAATTGTGAATAGTTGAGTTAGATAAGTTTACAGTTTGCTGAGCACAATTTAGCAGTCAGCCAACATCATCGACCCAAGACATGTTGTGCTCACCATCCTGTCAGCTATAAAGCAATTCAAAACACCCAGGAATAAATAATTTGTTGCCTCTTTTGCTGGTTCTATAGCTGTTGCCAGAACTGTGTAGACATCAGCCAAGATAATGGTATACAAACAAAGATATTTGGCAAGATAAACAACTTCAGAATATTTGTAGGATGGAGGAGGAAGCAATGTGATTGGCTAATTAAGATTTCAATCCACACTGTTATGGGACAATGACTAGCAATGATCGTGCTATCATCTACAAAGTACATTGCATATATCAACAAATTAAATCGTGATGAATTAACTTACTGTTGTCATAAACAGACTACAAATTGTGCCCGGACCCATGTCTGCTCCCCCTAACAGCAAAGGGTTAAAAACTTTCCCCTGTACTGTCCCCCCCGGTAGATTGCCTGAAGTACTGCCACTGAATTCAAAGAATAAGCCAAACTAAGAGTAATCACAGGTGTATCTCTCTTTTGGCTGCTGGATATTACCTTTTGTTTCACTGCTGTCCTGGCCCTTAGCCTCTGTGGGCCATACATTAAAGCATGTATTGTGTCAATATGAAGGACCACCCAGGCAAGGTGGGGTCCAAATAATTGTATTTAGCAAATATAAACAACATGCAAGGCCCAGCTGTGTACTGTATTCACACTGTTGCTCTGGCTAGCTTCTGGAAGATAGTGAGCACCACAAGAGTGCTCAAACCTTTTAAAGAAATAACAATCCTATCACTGCACCAGTGGTTCTCAACCTTTCCAGACTACTTGTACACCTTTTTAGGAATCTGATTTGTCTTGAGTACCCCAAATTTCACTTCACTTAAAAACTACTTGCTTACTAATCAGACATAAAAATACAAAAGTGTCACAGCACACTATTACTAAAAAATTACTTACCTTCTAATTTTTACCATATAATGAAAAATAAACTGATTGGAATATAAATATTGTACTTACATTTCAGTGTGATACTTGAGCCTGTTTTTCACTTTTGAGCCTTGTGTGAAGCCCGAACCCCAGGCAGTGGGACTGATGCATGCAACTTAGCTTTGCAGGGGCCCCTGTGATGTGGGACCCCAGGCAATTGCCCTGCTTGCTGGCCCTGCACTTGTGATCTCCTAAACCCATCCCATGACATCCCAGGGCTGCAACCCCCAGGTTGAGAAACACCAATCTAGATGAGTTGAATACCCCCTGGAAGACACTGCATACCCCCAGGGGTATACCTACCCCTGGTTGAGACCCACTGCACTACACCATCATTGCAACAATCACTGCTCATAAGTACTGCCTTAATTCACAGTGAGTGACAGAGAGATCTAAATGGACTGCCACACTGAGGAGAGCAGCTGCTGTGAGATGGTCACAGTTCTCAAATGCTGAGGCCCTTGGCTTCTTGCCTCGCTGCTCACTTGAAGCAAATTCCACCTGTTACTCTTCACAGAAATCAGAGTTACTGTGGCAAAACAGAACCAGCGGAGTCAATTCTAGCTCCATTCAAAACAAGTGGGTAAAAACAAAGCCCTGAAAGAATAGAAGGAAAATAATTATGGCCATTTTTGTGGGGGTTCCCAGTAGCCCCCAAATAAATCTTCTTGTGTTTACTCCCCCTCCCATCTTCAAACATCTTATATCACACTGTGTAGTAACTTTCCCTTTGATGGAAGAGACCTGGACTCTCTCCTTCTAGATCTCTTCTCCATCACTTCATGAGACGGAGTCATTTTCTGTTTGGTTTATTTCTGTTGCTCGGGTGGGTTCTGGTCATAACTGGCCAGCTGAGAATTCCTCCAGCAGGGGCAGAGTTCTCAGTTCATGGAAAAAGTCAGTTGCCCCAATGACCACACAACCTGTTATAGGGTCAGCTCAGGGTGGCGCTCTGCTGTGCCAATCCTCAGATGATGTATGGTCCACTACACTGGGCATAAGTTAGCAGAGATTCTCAACCTATTTACCATTGTGGGCTGCGTCCAATACTACCTGTACGGCCCTGAGGATGTCACATAGACTGCAGCTGTGTGCTGACTGGGCTGCAAGTGGCCCACGGGCCACAGGTTGAGAACCACTGAGTTAGAGCAATCCCAAGACTGCTCTAACTCATACCACAGCCAGCATGTAGACTGGCCCACAGAACCAAGGTGTTGGTCAGACCACCTGCCTTTACCCTCCATCCACTGAATCTCAGATGCAGGAGAGAATTTAGCCCCATGTGTCTTCCAGAAGAGCAGAATTAGAGAGCAATTTCTGAACTTTTCTTTACTCCCCCCACAACCCCAAGGCTAAGTATATCATCCCCTCTGCAGTGTTCCCTGGTACCTAGCATCCTAGGAAGCCAACCTTCTTTTTCAAAAGCATCCATCAATATAGCATGTCGTACACGCCACAGGAAAATTGTTTTATAACAGTTTGTGAGATTTTCCAATGTATGAGTTCATTTTATCATCAGAAATAAACAAACATTTAAACATGTTTTCTAAAATTTAGCTTACGTTTAATTAGGCCATTTACCCCTCCCCTTTGATAAATTTGTGACATTACATTAAACACATTTTCAGCTTCAAAGTATTAAAAGAAACTAATTGCCTTCCTCCTTCACATCCCATGGAAACTAATTATTTCCACTAAAGAAGGTAGCATTTTAATGGACCAAACTCAGCCCTGATGTAAGCAGTGGCAACTCCATTGAACTTACTCCCCAAGACCCAATACATCTCCCTCCAAGATTGATCACACAAATGGATACTTAACATTCCCAGGGAAAAGTATGATCAGACAAATCTGTAAATCCTTTAATTCCTACTTACATTTCAACAAACCAGAAGAAAGCCCTGGATAGACCCCTCCCTTGTCACACCACAGTATATGGGTACATAGAATGGCTAATGGTTCCAACATAAATGAGTTGCATTACATGACTGAATACTGAACATTCATTCATCACTTACATTCTGTTGAAAAGTTAGGAAACCAGATTAGGCATGCTCTCAATAACAAACAGACTAAATACCTTGTGATCAGTATTTTCTGCTAACACTATAAGTGAGGAAATGACCAGCAGTGCGACAAATGCTTGCCCTTCCATTTTGGAAACACCAGATCTCAAAATGAAAACCTATTTACAAGATTCAGTTAATGAATAACTAGTATCTGGGTTATGTAGAAATTCTGGGAAGACCGTAAACCTAATATTTACATTATAAACCCTGTAAATAACTCGGATCATTAAAAGCATCGTTTCCTAATGGATTTTTTGTTTGGAGGTGTTATAATCCTAACATTTCTTTTATGGGACCCGTACACCTAGGAGCCACGTTTAACAGGTTCCAATATATTTCCTGCTCAAACTTAGCTTTCAGACTCTCTATTAATATCATAGAACTTACACACATATATGGGATCAAAAGGTGACTGCATCTTTTTGTGTGCCTGGATATGTGAAATGGTATATGGAATACGGCAGAATACGGACCCTGGACTTCAGAAAAGCAGACTTTGACTCCCTCAGGGAACTGATGGGCAGGATCCTCTGGGAGAATAACATGAGGGGGAAAGGAGTCCAGGAGAGCTGGCTGTATTTTAAGAATCCTTATTGAGGTTACAGGGACAAACCATCCCGATGTGTAGAAAGAATAGTAAATATGGCAGGCGACCAGCTTGGCTTAACGGTGAAATCCTTGCTGATCTTAATCACAAAAAAGAAGCTTACAAGAAGTGGAAGATTGGACAAATGACCAGGAAGGAGTATAAAAATATTGCTCGGGCATGCAGGAGTGAAATCAGGAAGGCCAAATCACACCTGGAGTTGCAGCTAGCAAGAGATGTTAAGAGTAACAAGAAGGGTTTCTTCAGGTATGTTAGCAACAAGAAGAAAGTCAAGGAAAGTGTGGGCCCCTTACTGAATGAGAGAGGCAACCTAGTGACAGAGGATGTGGAAAAAGCTAATGTACTCAATGCTTTTTTCACCTCTGTCTTCACAAACAAGGTCAGCTCCCAGACTACTGCACTGGGCAGCACAGCATGGGGAGGAGGTGACCAGCCCTCTGTGGAGAAAGAAGTGGTTCAGGACTATTTAGAAAAGCTGGATGAGCACAAGTCCATGGGTCTGGATGCGCTGCATCCGAGAGTGCTAAAGGAGTTGGCGGATGTGATTGCAGAGCCATTGGCCATTATCTTTGAAAACTCATGACGATCAGGGGAAGTCCCGGATGACTGGAAAAAGGCTAATTTAGTGCCCATCTTTAAAAAAGGGAAGAAGGAGGATCCTGGGAACTACAGGCCAGTCAGCCTCACCTCAGTCCCTGGAAAAATCATGGAGCAGGTCCTCAAGGAATCAATTCTGAAACACTTAGAGGAGAGGAAAGTGAGCAGGAACAGTCAGCATGGATTCACCAAGGGCAGGTCATACCTGACTAATCTAATTGCCTTCTATGATGAGATAACTGGCTCTGTGGATGAGGGGAAAGCAGTGGACATGTTGTTCCTTGACTTTAGCAAAGCTTTTGACATGGTCTCCCACAGTATTCTTGCCAGCAAGTTAAAGAAGTATGGGCTGGATGAATGCACTATAAGGTTGGTAGAAAGTTGGCTAGATTGTTGGGCTCAACAGGTAGTGATCAATGGCTCCATGTCTAGTTGGCAGCCGGTATGAAGTGGAGTGCCCCAAGGGTCGGTCCTGGGGCCGGTTTTGTTCAATATCTTCATAAATGATCTGGAGGATGGTGTGGATTGCACCCTCAGCAAGTTTGCAGATGACACTAAACTGGGAGGAGAAGTAGAGACACTGGAGGATAGGGATAAGATACAGAGGGACCTAGACAAATTACAGAGTAGCAGCCGTGTTAGTCTGTATTCACAAAATACAGCTACAGCTCACGAAAGCTTATGCTCAAATAAATTGGTTAGTCTCTAAGGTGCCACTGGTACTCCTTTTCTTTCTTCTAGACAAATTAGAGGATTGGGCCAAAAGAAATCTGATGAGGTTCAACAAGGATAAGTGCAGAGTCCTGCACTTAGGACAGAAGAATCCCATGCACCGCTACAGACTAGGGACCGAATGGCTAGGCAGCAGTTCTGCAGAAAAGGACCTAGGGGTTACAGTGGACAAGAAGCTGGATCTGAGTCAACAGTGTGCCCTTGTTGCCAAGAAGGCAATGGCATTTTGGGATGTATAAGTAGGGGCATTGCTAGCGGATTGAGGGACGTGATCATTCCCCTCTATTCAACATTGGTGAGGCCTCATCTGGAGTACTGTGTCCAGTTTTGGGCCCCATACTACAAGAAGGATGTGGAAAAATTGGAAAACATCCAGCGGAGGGCAACAAAAATGATTAGGGGACTGGAACACATGACTTATGAGGAGAGGCTGAGGGAACTGGGATTGTTTAGCCTGTGGAAGAGAAGAATGAGGGGGGATTTGATAGCTGCTTTCAACTACCTGAAAGGAGGTTCCAAAGAGGATGGATCTAGACTGTTCTCAGTGGTAGCAGATGACAGAACAAGGGAGTAATGGTCTCAAGATGCAGTGGGGGAGGTTTAGGTTGGATATTAGGAAAAACTTTTTCACTAGGAGGGTGGTGAAACACTGGAATGCATTACCTAGGGAGGTGGTAAAATCTCCTTCCTTAGAAGTTTTTAAGGTCAGGCTTGACAAAACCCTGGCTGGGATGATTTAGTTGGGGATTGGTCCTGCTTTGAGCAGGGGGTTGGACTAGATGACCTCCTGAGGTCCCTTCCAACCCTGATATTCTATGATTCTATGACATTGTCAAATAACCCTTTGCACTTCTGTGGTAACTTTCCTTTAAAGGGTCTCAAAACACTTCAGAAATAAGGCCTACCACACATGTAGGAGGTTAATGAAATAGTAGCCCATTATTTTTACAGATAAACTGAGACAACAAAGAAAAAATAATTGTCAGAGGTCATACAGTATGTCATTAATAGCTCTAGGAATACAATCAGAAGTCATAACTAACCACTAGTTCTTCTTCAAGTGCTTGTTCATGTCAATTCCAATCAGGTGTGTACGCGCGCATGTGCACTGTAGCCGGAAGATTTTTCCCACAGCAGCATCTGTCAGGTTGGCCTGGTGCCCACTGGAGTCATGCCCTCATGGCGCTCAGTATAGAGCCCTGCCAACCCACCACCCCCTCAGTTCCTTCTTATCACCAGTGATAGTTAGTTGGAGTGTCCCATAGTCCTTGCTTAGCAAGCGCTTTTATCTCCGTTATTGTACATAGTTCTTCACGGCTGAGCGCATGCCACGCTTCTTGTTTAAGGTGCCTGGGGAAGGTCACCAAAAGGACCGGTGTAGGATCTGCCGTGAGTTCCATCCCAGAACTATTAAAGAAAGGGAACAGCAGCTTAAGGTTCTCCTAATGGAGGCAGCTCTTCACCCTCACTCAGATCCGGGGTCGGCAGATCCCGCACCCAGTACGTCCTCGTCGGCGCGGAGTGCCCTGGCACCATCATCCTGGGAACCGGTGCCGAGAAAGGACTCCTCCCAAAACACTCGGCACCGGCCCGGCTCCTCCTGGGGCTAATCAGCGGCTAGGCACTGGTTTCAGTCGCTGGTGCCTCAGAAGAAAAAGATGCCGGAATAGGGAGTGTTCTCCCCCAGCCAAATCTAAGGAGCCGACGGCTGAGAGACCCCAATTGAGCCATAGCACCAGGTCCCCTGGCAGGGCCACGTGGATTCCTGCCCAGGCAAGGCAGTTGATTTTGGGCCCACCAGATCCTACTGGCCAGCAACTGCCACTCCCCTTAACACCAGAGGCTTTTGAGGCAGCTCAAGACTTGCTGCATCTCACAGCTCTGTTCTCAGCCCCTAGGACACCACTGCAACCCCAGGTGCAATCAAGAGGGAAGCCAGTGATGATGTCCAGGTGCTCTCCTTCTCCACGGCACCTTCCGGCACTGGCACCTCCGGAGAGAGAGCCCACTCAGTCCCCAAGTTCCTGACTATCGGTGTCCCGAGGCTTGGCTCCTCTATGGTCCTCCTTTTCAGAGATTTTGGAGGCGGAGGCAGAGGCAGACTTCTACCGCTCCGGCACAGACAGCGCCACCGGCAGCGGTGCTGATGCTGACATTGGCACCAAGTTCGGTGCCAACAGCCAGAGCACGGCACCGTCCACATTGGCGCCTGTCCAGGATCCCCAAGAGTCACGGGACTCCTTGGGCACGGATGGCAGGGAGCAGCCGCTGTTCTGTGGGGCTTCCTCCTCGCTGTCGCTGGACGAGGGTCTGGCGGGCACCGCCATAGCCCCAGCACTTGAAGACAATTGGGTGTTGCAGGAGTTGCTGTGCTGGGTTGCCCAGGGTCTGGGCATCAAGGCAGAGGAGGTGGTCGAGGACTCCGATCCATGGTGGATATCCTCGAGTCCTCTGGACCGTCCCGTATTGCCCTGTCAGTCATAAAACTATTGCAGACACCACAAAAACCTTGTGGCAGACCCCAGCCTCATTGCCACCCACTGCCAAGCACAATGAATGGCGATATTTTGTGCCCTCTAAGGGTTATGAACGCCTTTATTCACACCCTCAACCTGATTCCTTTGTTGTGGATGCCGCTAATTAGCACAAGCAGCAAGGTTTCCAAGGGCCCTCCCCCCAAAACAGGAAGGCTAAACAATTCGACCTTTTCGGGAGAAAGCTCTATTCTTCTGGTGGGTTGCAGCTGCAAATTTCCAACAAACAGGCCATTGTCAGCCGGTACCCTTGTAATACCTTTGCGGCAATGGCAAAATTTGTGGAGCTCCTCCCCCTAGACCCCTGTGCCGAGTTTTTGGCCTTGGTTGAAGAGGGCAAGCTAATCTCCTGAGCTTCCCTCCAGGTGGCGCTGTATGGTGCTGATGCCAGCATGAGAGTCATGGCTAAAGGGGTGGCTATGAGAAGGGGCTCCTGGCTCCAGGTCTCTGGTCTCCCATACGAGGTCCAGCAGACCATACAGGACCTCCCCTCTGTTTTCAGAGAAGACAAATAAAAGGCTACATAGCCTGAAAGACTCCAGAGCCACCCTCAAATCCTTGGGCCTACACACTCCCACCAGACAGAGAAAGCATTTCAGGCTGAGTCTCCTCCGCGGTTCTATCAACAGAACCAACAGTACAGTTCCTGGAGGAGGAATAGGAGTGGCAGAAAAAGGCTGCACCCATCCCCAGGCCAGTACTCTGGCCAACCCAAGCCACCTTCCGGCCTCAAACCAACCTTCTGAAGGTGTGGTCGAGGATGGTGCACCAGAGCAAGAACTGGATCTACCCCGCCTTACCCTTTCATCTCGATTATCCCCTTTCTACCGTACATGGTTCTGTATCACTTTGGACTGCTGGGTGCTCCGCATGGTAGAGAGGGGGTACTCCATCCAATTCTGTGCCCTCCCGCCCTTCCACCCCCATTCCCCATCCCTCGTCAGGGACCCCTCTCATGAGCAACTCCTTATACAGGAGGTGCACTTGCTCCTTTTGTTAGGGGCAGTGGAAGAGGTTCCTCAGGAGCAAAACGGCAAGGGCTTCTATTTCTGGTATTTCCTAATACCAAAAGCCAAGGGTGGGCTCAGGCCCATCCTAGACCTGCAAGAACTCAACAGGTTCGTGAAGAAACTCAAGTTTCGCATGGTCTCTCTGGCCTCCATCATCCCATCATTGGATGCAGGAGACTGGTATGTCGCCCTCAACTTGAAGGACGCGTACTTTCACATAGCAATAACTCCATCCCACAGAAAATACCTCAGGTTTGTGCTGAACGGCACCCACTACCAGTTCACTGTCCTCCCATTCGGCCTGTCAGCAGCACCTCGAATGTTCAACAAGTACATGGCAGTCATGGCTGCGTTCCTGTGCAGGTGTTCCCATACGTTGACGATTGGCTGATCAAGGACCAATCCAGGACTCAAGCGGAAGCACAAGTCAACTTTATAAGAACAACATTCAACGAATTGGACCTTCCTCTCAATATGGAGAAATCGACTCTGTCCCCTGTTCAGTGGATAGAGTTCATAGGGACGGTACTGGATTTAAGACAGGCCAGGGCATACCTCCCGGAAGCAAGGTTTCGGCCTCTGAACAACATAATTCGAAGTCTCAGGCAGTTTCCCACCACCACAGCAAGGAATTGCCTGAAACTGCTGGGACACATGGCGGCTTGTACCTACATACTACAGCATGCCAGACTCAGACTTTGACCTCCTCAGGCATGGCTAGCATTAGTGTATCGGCCAGTCCGGGACAGTTTGGCCAGGATAGTAACCCTGCCTCTCCCGGTACTAGACTCCCTCCTGTGGTGGCTCGACCCACAAGTAGTATGGGCAGGGGTCCCGTTCACCAGCCCTCACCCGTTCCTCTTGCGAGTGATGGATGCATCAGCTCTGGGCTGGGGAGCACATTTGGGAGAACTCAGAACACACGGTATCAGTGTCAGAGAGCTGAGAGTGGTACGCCTGGCATGCCAGACTTTCCAAGCCCACTTAATAGGGAGTTGTGAATCCGTTATGACAGACAACACCATGGGCGATGTTCTATATCAACAAACAAGGGGGTGCATGTTCCTCTCCCTTGTGCCAGGAAGCCCTCATGCTGTGGGACTTCTGTGTAGAGCACTTGATACATCTGCAAGCATTGTACCTCCATCGAATACAGAACAAGTTGGCGGACTATCTCAGCAGGTCGTTCCATGGCCATGAGTGGTCCCTTCTCCCAGACGTGGCAAACTCAATCTTCCATCAGTGGGGTTTTCCCCAGATAGACCTGCTTGCCATGCAACGCAACATGAAGTGCCAGCAGTTTTCCTCCTTCCTAAACCACAGCCCAAGCTCCATCGTGGACATGTTCCTCCTCCCAAGAAGAGAGGCCATCTACTGTACACCTTTCTGCCCATTCCGCGCATTCACAAGGAGCTCCTCAAGATACAGAGGGAACAAGCTTCTGTGCTATTGATAGCTCCAGCCTGGCCCCACCAGCACCGGTACTCATCACTCCTGGAAATGTCCATGGAAGCTCCAGTCACCTTGCTGCTCTTTCCAGACTAACTAACTCAGGATCATGGCCGTCTCCAATGCCCGAACCTCGAGTCTCTGCACCTCATGGCATGGAAGCTCCATGGATGAACCTGACAGAGCTCTCTTGCTTCGATCACGTTAGACGAGTCCTCCTTGGCAGTAGAAAATCCTCCATGAGAGCCACCTACCTTGCCAAGTGGAAGAGATTTTCAATCTGGTCAGCGCAGCACGGTTCGTCCCTGACGCTCGCCTCCGTTCCACTTATATTAGACTATCTTCTCCATCTCAAGCAGCAGGGGGTGTCCATGTCAGCAGTAAGGGTTCGTTTGGCCACCATCTCTGCCTTTCACCCAGGGGCAGAGGGCCGCTCAGTCTTTGCTAACCCTATGGTCAGTCATTTCCTTAAAGGTCCTGACAGGCTATACCTGTGTGTCCGGCAGCCTGTCCCAGCTTGGGACCTCAATTTGGTCCTTTCCAGACTCATGGGACCACCCTTTGAACCTTTGGCAATGTGCTCCCTGCTCTCTCTTTCTCATACAAAGTAGCATTTCTGGTAGCGATAACCTCGTCCAGAAGTGTATCTGAGCTCAAGGCCCTGACATCAGAGCCCCCTTACACTATGTTCAAGAAGGACAAGGTTCAGCTTGGGCCCCACCCGGCTTTCCTCCTGAAGGTTGTCTCCCAGTTTCAGATGAACCAGGACATCTTCCTCCCAGTATTCTATCCTAAGCCTCACTTGAGCAGCAGGGAGCAAAGGCTTAACTGATTGGATGTCCGCAGAGCGCTAACCTTCTACATCAGGAGAACGAAGCCATTCCAACAGTTGGTCCAGTTATTTCTGTCTCTTTTCAGTGAATTTCCTCATGGATCACGTCCTACATCAGTGAGTGCTACAACCTGGCAAAAGTGCCCACTCTTCCAATCACCGCACACTTCATCAGGGCTCAGGCCTCGTCAATGGTGTTCCTGGCTCAGGTTCCCACCCAGGAAATCTGCAGAGCAATGACATGATCCTCCGTACGCACTTTCACCAGGTACTATGCAATCACCCAGCAGGCCAGAGAAGATGCGGCCTTTGGAAGAGAACTACTCCAATCAGTGGACGACTCTGACCCCACCTCCTCAACTTGGGCTTGTGAGTTACCTGATTGGAATGGACACGAACAAGCACTCGAAGAAGAAAAATGGTTACTCACCTCATAACTGTTGTTCTTCGAGGTGTGTTGTTCATGTCCATTCCAATACCCACCCTCCTACCCCTCTGTTGGAGTAGCCGGCAAGAAGGAACTGAGGGGGTGGTGGGTCAGCCCGGCTCTATATTGAGAGTCAAGAAGACGCGACTCCAGGGGGCACCCAAGCTGACCCAATGGTTGCTGCTCTGAGAAAAATCTTCTGACTACTATGCATGTGCACACGCACACATCTGATTGGAATGGACATGAGCAACACAGCTCAAAGAACAATAGTTATGAGAAGATGAGTAACCATTTTATCCAACCATAATACTTTAGAAAGTTCTTTGAAGTACCTAGGACATGTCAGATACTGAGGGTTTAATACTGTTGCCTATCACCGTGTAAAATCAATAGCTAATTCCTAATGGACTTCATGGAGTCTCTGGTACATAAGCTGAGTTCTAGCCTGCTTCAGATGATGATAGGTATGGGAATTACATTTATTTTACAGCAGATGCAAAACTATTGCTCCTCCAGATGTGTTTTTGCTCCTGCTCTCTGTTTTGTTCATGTTACAGTCTATATTATTTAGGCCAAAATTGCAGTCACATACAGCATATACATAAAACTCTGTTAAGACTTCAGTTGTGGTGCATAGGGTATTAGAGGAGAATTTTCTCTTGTATCCACATTTCACTCTTTCATAATAATGGAATTAAAAACATAAATACACAAAAAAGAACGAACCTCAGAGTATGCTTCTAATGTGAGTCTCTGTCCACTGATAGCAAGCAGAGCTATGCATCTTAGGTTTTTCTATTACTGTGGTATATAACAACCTGATCCAAAGCCCACTGAAGTCAATGACAATCTTTCTGTTCATTTCAATGAGCTTAGGATCAAACGTAGAACAATTATTAATAGCATTGAGCATGCGTTGACTGGCAATAATTTTCATGTCTTCCTTTTGTCACTAGTTTTCATTTTTGGTTATTGGGTTTTTTTCTCTTCTTTCCTTCTTCTCATCCAATATATGGGGTGGTCTCCATGCAGAAATTGAGCAAAATAGCTCCTTATATGCACACACTATTCTGGAATAAAAATCACTTTATGCCAGCATGATTAGTGCACTCCCATTCTTCTTAAATACACGGACTTTTATTCTGGACTAGTGTCCCCACACAGGGCAGTATTAGGTAATAGTTATTGCAGAATAGCTTATTCCACAATAACTTTTCCAGTCAATTTCCCTATATAGACAATCCCTAAATGTGGGACAGGGACATGTGAAAATGCCATGACAGGGTAAAGGCCTTAGCAAACTGTTGGGCGTGACAGTTAGTCCTGAATGTGGTCGGGCTCTGTCTAATCTTCTCTGGTAAGGTCCACGACAAGGCTGCTGCTGTTAAAAATACTCTATCCCTATAGTGTAGGTCAAAATTTTGTCTTGGCAGCTACAATTTGAAGCATCTTTGTGGAGTGCACCATCTTGAATAGTTACAAAAGTCTTTGAGATAATAAATCTCCCACCGACAGAACAAAGAGCACTATATATAATGTTTGAGCAGCAAAAGCCTGCCCAGGATGGGACAGAGTAGAACAGGTCAGCCTAGTGCGAGACCACATCATTGCTAATGGGGGGGATGTCCAGCTACAACTGTGGAGTGCAAAACTCCAGATGCTTGATAAAAGCCATCACGCTAGCAAATGAACTGGAGCAGTTCCATGAGCTAGAAAGACGTGAGGGAGCAGCGAGGATCCAGGGTCATGGAGCTCAGGGACACAGCAATGGGGGGAGGGATCAGTAATACAATTAAAAGTCTGCGGGAAGCAGTGGAAATACTGATCACAGAATATCAGGGTTGGAAGGGACCTCAGGAGGTCATCTAGTCCAACCCCCTGCTCAAAGCAGGACCAATCCCCAACTAAATCATCCCAGCCTGACCTTAAAAACCTCTAAGGAAGGAGATTCCACCACCTCCCTAGGTAACGCATTCCAGTGCTTCACCACCCTTCTAGTGAAAAAGTTTTTCCTAATATCCAACCTAAACCTCCCCCACTGCAACTTGAGACCATTGCTCCTTGTTCTGATTAGGCAAGTCAGACAGTTTTCGATGGAAAGGCAGCAGGTAACTCCACAGGGACAAAAAAAAACTGAGCTTGAGGCATGCAGGTTTTTGGTTAAGAAGAACAAGGCAATGCAGTAGGGTTCAATTAGCAAATGCTGTAGAGGATCAGGCCTGCTGGAAATGTGGACAGTCTAGCCACTTAAAACCACACTGCCCACTGATGAAGATTGCTGTTGGATGGACTGGTGCAGGAAACAGTGCCACAAGCTGTTTACTGGCAAATGCTAGGCCACCAAGTTATGTGAGTGCTGATGGGGGGAGTGACATCTATCTGCCCAGGAAGATTGAGGGAGTCTTATGTGAGGTCCAGTCAATTCTGGGGCACAAGCTGCTGTGTTGTCTGAAAAGGTAGGAAAAGAAGCCTCTAGGCACAGCTCTCAGAAACTTATGCCCTACTTTGGGGGTAGTCAGACTGGCTAATAGTCAAAGGCTGAATGTAACAGATTTGGCAAACCACTATAGAAATTGACAACCTTAAATTGGTATGAGTTTTCATTGTGGAAAAGGACTCTGATCAAGGGGCATTGGTTGGAACTGATTTTCTGATGAGGTACGGAGTCAACCTTAACGTGAGGGATAAAACATGTACTATAATTGGAAAACACATCCCTGTAATTTTCTGGAATTATGCCACTATAATATGTAGTTAATGCTGGTAGAAAATGTAATAATCCCCTCAAGTGTGAAAGGGGTAATTTGAGCCAAGGTATAGAAAATAATGACAGACTTGACAGCATTATGGAGCTATCTGTTGGGACATTGGTAAGGTATGGATCTGGTGATGACACGGTCACTTGGAACTGCAAAAAAAGAGTAGCTAATTTAGCAAGAGACCCTCCAATGTTAAAACATGGCACTAAATAAGGGGATCTTTTTCCTGCCAGGGAAGCAATAGGTCCCACCCTAGAGTACTCCTGGTTATGACAAAAGTGACATTTCCTCTCTGAGTAGCAATCAACATACCAGCATGCCAGTTTGGCATAAAGATTGTGTTTTCATAGTTTGTTCTGTTGATCATGTGGTTTGTTATGTTAGTGTGAGGATGCATCTCTTCCAAGAGGAGGAGCAGCGTAACAGAATTAGTGTGATGGCTGGGTCTGTGGGTGAGACAGCCTCAAAACCTGTGGCTCCTCCCAAGCGGGAAGGACTCTGACTCAGCAAGTAGCCCTGAGAGGAAATGCACAGTTGGGTGTGTGCTGCGTGCTGAGGAAAAGTAAAAGTGTTTGTGGACTCAGTAGCACCAACAGGGGAGCTGCCTCTGTCCCCTCTTCTAGTAATAAATACAAGTTCTGTTATTTACTGAGCTCATGCTTGTCATCATTCCAGGAATTCTGCCTACTTGTGTTGTGTCAATGGACCATGTGAAATACGGCATCACAAAAAAAGCAGAAGCACTGCATTTTCCTGAATCAGTGGAACTCTGATTCATACCAAACAATGTGGCCATTTTAATTTTTTTCAATGTCATATGATAAAAGCGTTGGACATTTTCCTGTCAGCCCCTTTCCCAATGACCTAATACTGTACTTACATACATAAAAAGTTTCTTCTGTCTGTGGTCTCAAGCCACTGAGTGAGTTAAGTCAACCTTTGTTCCCAGCTCTGCCAGTGTACATCCTTTCTGGCCTTTACATCTGTGACATTACCCAGGATACAGCTGTGTCCCATTAACTTTCTAGCCTGGGGTGCCTTTTACATTGCTTTACTGTCTGAGCAGTCACTCCCGGTCTGCTCACATAGCCTTCAGCATGCAAATCCACTTCCAGCTAAACATGAGCAATCTGACCAGTCACTCTAGAATTACATACAGGGCGACACCGGCAAATTTAAATTACCAGCCTTGTTCCCCGAGGAATGTGCATCTTGTACTGTCCAGCACACTGCTGAATAATGCAAGCTCACAGAAAGTCCATCATTTTATCAAAGGAAAATGATACACGTACCAGCTTTGTTATCCCAAATGGAGTTTCCCCACACACTCTAATTCAAACACATTGGTTAAGGTAAAACAATAAGATAAGTTTATTAACTACAGAAAGATAGATTTTAAGTGATTACAAGTGATGGTGCATAAAAGTCAGGATTGGTTATAAAAGAAAATAAAAGAGTAATATGCAAGCTAATACCTAATTTAACAAGCTAAGTGAACTTAAAAGCAAAGGTTTTGTCTCACCATATGCTGTTGTAAATTTCACAGGTTGGGTCTCCTTTCAGCCTCGGATCACTCCCCCTTAATTCAGTTCTTTGAGGGTAGTCAATGTCATGAGCAGAGAGATGGGAGGAAAAGAGGTGAAATGGAGGCCACTCTCTCTCTCATATACCACACTCCCATTTTTGAGTATTACCCCCACCTGGGGTGCAGGTGACAAGTAGTTCTTGTGGATGTGTGGATTGAACCGTCTCTGTGATGAAATGTAAATTTCTTGTTTATCCCTTCCATTGCTGAAGAATGACTGTTTAAACCAGTGATAGCTCTAACACCTGGCTGGGTTGCTAGTCTTTCTTTGTCTCTGAAAAACTGCTTTGGGCCTGCTTTTCTAACTCTGGAACACGTTACAGCAATGTTAAACAGTAGAAACATATAACTTTACATACAATGTTGATACACCTATTTTACCAGGACAATAATGTTCATCAGAAGATGATGTTTTAAATGATATTTCACAAGACATACTTTGTACAAAATTTATCATAGTCTTGTAAAATTGATGACCATAAAAGTATAGACTGTCACAACATCCCTTTCCCCATCCAATTATTCCAGTTTTGGAACTACATAAAGATTTACCAATGCAATTAAATCTTGTCCTGCAACACCTCAAATTATTCCAGTCCTGCTCCCCTCCCCTCCCCCAACTCTGCCAATAATGCTCCTCTGTTTAGACCAGGCATCAGGAATCAAGTCACTTTGTATTATCTTGTAGAACACTTGGGTAAAGAAATACATATTTCTGAGTTGTAAAGCCATAATATTGTGCCAGTGTTATAAATGATGCATGTTTGGAAATTAAATGCACATCCCTTGAAAAGTAAAGTACAACTGAAAAGTCCTCTAGTAGTCTTAATTTTATGTTAAAATTGCCAAACACGGATTTTATCTTCATGGATGTATGTTTAATGTTATATATGATGTTTGACACTTTGGATGGAACCATCCCAATTGTTGGTACATGAAGGATTAAACCTATTCTGAGAATCCAGAAGCCTTGCAGCAGCTGTCATCTGCCTGCCATTTAAGCTTAGTAAGAGAACAGGAGCTCCTGGAAATAGCATAGACACCTGATTCCCAAAGGGGCTGGGGAAAATAAGCCAGGAAAGGGTAAGAAATGCCTCTGAACAGTAAAATCTATCCTACATGTTGAGACTTTGATCTGACAGAAGCTCCTTTTCTCTCTGCATAGAAGGCTGTGCAGGCATAAATGCACCATGCTGCCCTGTCAGGTGAATAAGAATCAAGTGGTACACCTTCCTTTCCTGGTGTGACTAGCTACCCACATTGACTGGGCCACCAGGCACAACTAATGGGCACAATTCTGTTCCCACTGGAGTTTATGCACGTTTTGCCATTGACTTTAATGTGAGCAGGAGCAGATCTCACAGTCTATAGTTGAAGCAAACATATAAACATTATACTAGATGTACACATGCCGCAGGCCAAAGGGAGACAAAATTACTATCCAGATCATAATATTTACTCAAAAGTGACTACTGAGACATGCCATGTGCGTCAAAGTTGGGAAAGTATCAAAGAATAAAAACTGCAGTGATCAGCTTCATTTAATAATGAGTAAAAGCAACTTTATTTCTCTATATTGTTTTCTTGTAGCTAACTGTTTCTTGGTTATTAGAAAGCATTTTATTTAAAGAATGAGATTGCACATGTACGTTTGTTGCTTAGTTTATAAATGGTGTGCTAAATAGGTTGGAAACAATATAGTTGGTGTGAGCTCCATCAATCAGTCCTGTACCATTGTTATGAATAAACCAGCAGGGGATGATTGTTCCATGACTGGGGTCTTTTCCGTAATCTTTCTCACTAACCCTGAAACAAAGACAAAAAGCATGAATTAACCAAAATAATAGTACTTTGTAATGTGATGCATCTCTGATTCTGAATCTGTCTGTTTGTGAGCTTAGCAATTTTACCAGGTTTGTCTTTGTATAAATTGGTTAGACTAGTATTTACCTATGAATACAGTAGCGGTCTTTGTCTATGCTTGCCACTAAATCATGCTGGATCCATTCAGTTGGTACCTTCTAGGCAACAACAGGTAGTTTTTTCGAGTGTAAACAGGGTTTAAGTGGCTTTTCCAAGGTCAAACAGCAAGTCTGTTGCATTATCAGGAATATGTAGCTAAATAATTGTAAGGAGAGGTTATAATTTTGTTATGTCCTGCAGCTTTGTAGATGTAAGGTTCCTGCCTGTTCACTTGGGGAAGAATGCTGTGCTGTGAAACAGTTCAAGATGGAGATTCTTACAGAAGGAGACTCTCGCACTGTGCTCTGTCTCTCAGGGAGACTATTGTGTTGCCTGTCTTTTATGGAAAAAAGACCCGAACCCAATCCTGTACTGTAACAGCTAGAGAATGTTCCTATCTCCCCCCCCGCCCAAATTACAGATCTTTTCCGGGTAAGGAAGTATTTCCTAATCATTTGGTTACCTAGTTACTGTCAGTTTATTGTTTTTGACAATCATTGTGGCATGTGGTTTCTCAGGGTCAGATCCAGGACGGATGTCAAAAACTTCAAAATCAATGTGCTGGAAAAACTGTCCTGAAAATAAGGGAAGAAAATACAATATCAAAAACTGCTGTAAAATCAACTGATGGCCGTCAGCTACATTGGATACATACAAAAAGGTATAACTAGCAGTGAGGGGATGAAATTAAGAGAAGGAAATTTTGAAATTCCCAGAAAAACTGCCTAATGGGGAGACCTATTAGTTTATGGCATATCTCCCAAGAGAAGTAGTAGAATCCCATATCTTGAGACATTTAAAACTAGCCTAAACAAAGCATACGAAAATATACTGTAGGGAAAACTTCTGCACTTACCCCAAGAGAATGAGCTAAATGTGATCTATTAGGTCATCTCCATTTGTAATTTCTATGAGTTTAAGACATGAGCTATACACTCTCTCTCGCTTACAAAGCATGTTTTCATATTCTCAGGCTTTTCCATAATGCAGTTTTTTATTGAAGTTATAGCCCTATATCCCATTTTTATTTTTAATATACAAACTAGGACCAGATACAATGAAAGAGTTAATATACAGGAGGCGATACTTTTAACATATTCTGTACATCTTAGCTCTGAGAATGTGAACACATGATTACTTTTCCCTAAATGAACCAGTCAGGAAAATGTTAGTCTTTTAAATTAAGGTAGCGTTCATCCATTTCAATGGACGTGAATTCCTACCTAATAAGCCATGGGTGTGTTCAGACACCTTGTGACTATCCAGTGTGTAGAATCCTAGGAAGTCCTGGTGTAGAGGATGCTTCTTCCATACTCAATGCAAAACAACAATAAAAGTTGCACCATCTCTGAATGAAAGCACTAGATTCTTTTCCCTGTTTATCTCCATAGTCAAACTGCAGCAGGAGAAGAAAGATGAAAGATAAAATTTGTGAAGAGACCTCACAACTGTTCAGTTTTGGTTTTCAACATTTAATATTGTGGACAATAAGTTAACTAACAGACCAGGGGATCTATGGAAAATCCATCTGGCAGAGTAAGATGGGTTTTTTTTTTTTAAACAAAACTTTCTGGAAGATCCATAAATCAAACAAAATATTTCAACAAGTGACGTTTAATATGTGGTAGCAAAGAATTGAAGAGTGAAGAGACTAAAACCTCAATCCTGACACTGTATGCACACACAGATACTCCTGTGCTCATCTGGAGCTCCACTGAAGTCAGTGGGGTTCCATACAGATGCAGAGATCTTTATGTCTGTAGGTAGCTGTAGGATGGTACTGTTTATATCTAAGATCCTAATTCAGGAAAGCATCCTTGTTTGGGACAGCACTTAAACATATGCTCAACTAAGTGTGTGCAGAAGTGCTTTCTTGAATCAGCACCTAGCATGACCAGAGGCTGAGCCTTTTGTTTATATACACAATTCTTTTTATGTTATGAACACATCTTCAAGAGAAAAAAAATGGTGAAAATTTAGTTCTACAAATACAATTTAAAAATGTTGTTGGCTTTCTCAATGACAAGCCCCCACGATGAGAGTGCTTTGCTATGAGCTTATAAAAATATTTGCACATTCAAACAACCCCCAAACCGCAAAGTATTTGCTTGAGAGCGGTAAATCAAATAGTGGTTACCCCTTGTAACACTGAGGTCGAGTCCCAAAATAAAGTTGTATTGTTGTCTTAGAGCTTAAGTGAAGTCAAAGTAAAAAATAAACCACTTTTAAAATGGATTCAGAAAAATTAGTTATTCAGATATTTGTGCAGTTCAAGTTGTTCTGTACGCATTTCGTGACTTCCTCTCTCTCTCCTGGGCTGATGCTTAAAATCACTAGAGCAAATCATCAGCTGGTGTAAATCGGATTAGCTCCACTGGGTCATTTGAACTGTGCTGATTTATAACAGGTGAAGATCTGGCCCAGTGCTGTTTTTGTGTAGAACTGTTGCACAAACAAGCCTCTTCTTGTCTCCTCTCTTCCTCCACACATGAGTCCAGCTAGGCCTGGACTTCAGAAGTACAAAAAATTGTTTCATTTGTTCATCAGCAGAATGTGAAGCACCAACCCCTCTCTAAGCATCTGAACATTTCCATAGCTCCAATAACACATATTTCTTGGTACCTCTGAGCAATGTTTCTACTTTATTTCTTCCTCCCAAGCCTCACTCATAACAGTATTGAAACAAGCAATTGAATGCACGAACAGGGCACGTGGCTTCCAAGGATTTGTCAATCAGTTTGCCACTGCCATCAGCCTTAATTACATTTAGATACTAATGTTTTCATAAGTTTGAACATTCTTGAACAAGTCTGGGCTTTTGTGTTGTACTTTACCCTTCCTTTTGTAGGGTGATTGTATCAAGCCAGGTAAAAGTGGCTGTGTTTCTGCCATTCTGGAGGGTGATTTTTTCAGTCGTTATTTCTATTTTTAAATCCAGTTGTGTATTTACAATCCCAAGTTTTCCAATATACGTTTTCTGGGTCTGTCCATTGTTGCTGACTTTCTTTTTTCCAATAAGCTGCCCATTAACTGTGATGCCTGTTATAAAGGAACAAAAAGTGCTATTACTGTACAGATAGATTCTGATCAGGAAATGTTGAGGAATGACGTGGAGAAGGAAAGTACTATGCAGCTGAACCACTTTATAGCATAATTTCCAATCCTTTCACTGGCTACCAATTTACTACTCCACCTTTCTCTCCTTCAGTCTCTTGCCTGTATTTCTTTTCATTTTGGCCTCTCCTGCACATGAAGCTTTAGACCACTGACATAGCAGTTGCATTAGGGAGCATTAGTTTAGCAAGTTTCAGGTCGTATATCACTTAAGGAGATGGATGAGCAGAATGCCTCCACCTGGTTTAGTGGGTGGGAGACTTGATTGGATCCAGAAGGCACCAGACAGCTTTGGAATGAAAGTGGGAGTGTATGCAGGAGTAGGCACCTCCTTCCCAGGGGCACTGCTCCACCCTTTGACTAGCCAAAGGGATAAGGGATTGTTCCCCATGATCATCAACTTAAACTCTTGCCTGAGATTTCTCAAGCCTCTTGTCCCATTTTATCTAAACCCACACTCCCTCCGCATAGTTAGATAGCATAGGAACTGTTTTTTTTAGGATGTCTTGGGTCTGACTGATCACCTGTTTTAGGGGGTGGGAAGGAATTTTTCCTATTCAGGACTGGTAGGTTTTTATCATCTTCCTTACACCGTCGTGGATACACAGTTAAGTTGAATAGAAAAAAGGATTTAGAAATTGAATAGTTAAGAATTGGTAGGAATATTTAGCTTATTGCAGCTTGAGGCCATTGTCCAACGCAGATAAAAGGCCAGCCTCCAGAAATAAGAGACCTGGGATTTCGCTGGTGGACCTCAGGAAAAGGAGAGACCTGAAGTCTTCACAGACCAAAGTCCTTTTCTCTGTCCTCTTTGCTGCAGGAAGTGTGAGGGGATTTACAGAGCAAGCTGAATCCTAGGGGTAGGGAGTGGAGAGTTCAACATATTCATAAATGATCTGGAAAAAGGGGTAAACAGTGAGGTGGCAAAATTTGCAGATGATACAAAATTACTAAAGATAGTTAAGACCCAGGCAGACTGCGAAGAGCTACAAAAGGATCTCTCAAAACTGGGTGACTGGGCAACAAAATGGCAAATGAAATTTAATGTTGATAAATGCAAAGTAATCACATTGGAAAGCATAATCTCAACTACTCATATAAAATGATGGGGGTATAAATTAGCTGTTCCCACTCAAGAAAGAGATCTTGGAGTCATTGTGGATAGTTCTCTGAAAATATCCACTCAATGTGCAGCAGCAGTCAAAAAAGCGAACAGAATGCTGGGAATAATTAAGAAAGGGATAGATAATAGGATAGAAAATATCATGTTGTCTCTATATAAATCCATGGTACACCCACATCTTGAATACTGTGTGCAGATGTGGTTGCCCCATCTCAAAAAAAATATATTGGAATTGGAAAACGTTCAGAAAAGGGCACCAAAAATTATTAGGGGTATGGAATGGCTGCTGTATGAATAGAGATTAATAAGGCTGGGACTTTTCAGCTTGGAAAAGAGATATGATTGAGGTCTATAAAATCATAACAGGGGTAGAGAAAGTAGATAAGGAAGTGTTGTTTACTACTTCTCATAACACAAGAACTAGGGGTCACCAAATGAAATTAATAGGCAGCAGGTTTAAAACAAATAAAAGGAAGTATTTCTTCACACAACGCACAGTCAGCCTGTGGAACTCCTTGCCAGAGGATGTTGTGAAGGCCAAGACCATAACAGGGTTCAAAAAAGAACTAGATAAATTCATGGAGGATAGGTCCACCAATGGCTATTAGCCAGGATGGGCAGGAATGGTGTCCCTAGCCTCTGTTTGCCAGAAGTTGGGAACGAGCGACGGGATGGATCACTTAATGATTACCTGTTCTGGTCATTCCCTCTGGGGCACCTGGCACTGGCACTGGTTTGACAGAACAAGGAGCGATGGTCTCAAGTTGCATTGAGGGGGGCTTAGGTTGGATATTAGGAAAAACTTTTTCACTAGGAGGGTGGTGAAACACTGAAATGCGTTACCTAGGGAGGTGGTGGATTCTCCTTCCTTAGAGGTTTTTAAGGTCAGGCTTGACAAAGCCCTGGCTGGGATGATTTAGTTGGGGATTGGTCCTGCTTTGAGCACGGGGTTGGACTAGATGACCTCCTGAGGTCCCTTCCAACCTTGATATTCTATGATTCTATGACAGGATACTGGGCTAGATAGACCTTTGGTCTGACCCATTAGGGCCGTTCTTATGTTCTTATGTATGTTCTTATTTATGGGCTATATCAGGGTTTCTCAAACAGAGGTACATGGACCCCTGGGGATCGCGAGGGTACTCCACAAGTCAGGTCTGGGAACAGCTGGTGTGCAGGAGACGCTGAGAGGGAGGGGGAGGAGCAGAAAGAGGTGGGGAAGAGGAGAGGTGGGGGTAGAGCAGGGCGGGAAGAGGGGGGGCGGGGGTGGTGCCTTGGGGGAAGCGGTAGAGTGGGGGCAGGGCCTGGGGTGGAGTGGGGGCAGGGCCTAGGATGGAACAGTGGGTTTTGGGGTCTGCAAAAATTGTAAATCAAAATGGGGGTCCTTTGGTTGCTAAAGTTTGAGAACCAGCGGGCTATATGATAGGAGCCCTATAAACCCTCACTAGACCCACTTAAATGCCTAGTATGGGGATATATGGCAGATAAACCTCACACCAGGGAGAAGTGCCCTTTTTGCCCTTTTACTTTAGATTAATATTAACTCACCTGTATCAGGGTCATTTACTAGGTTTAACACCACACCTGGGTCTAAATTGATATTGAAGCAAAGATGGTCTTTTTTCTGTGGTACGTCTATAAGGAAATGTGGATCTCCATCAACTGCAAACACATTACAATGTCTCAGATTAAATGACTTACAAAAGCAGCCTCTCGGTGATAAAGAAACAGTAAGTTATGGCTGAGATAATTAGGATTTAGACTCTCCACCCAACGACATTCACTAGGAGTGCAACAAAGAAGAACAAAATAAATGTGAACAAAATCACAGACATCTGTTGGGAAAATAATACAGCAGGGCACAGATTACCCACAAGTTCTTGGAATGCATTGGAGACAATTTTTTCAGAAAGTAGGGAGGCTTTTCTAGATTTGTTTTTGACAAATAGGGAGGAACTGGTTGAGAATTTGAAAGCGGAAGGCTGCTTGGGTTAAAGCGATCATGAAATGGTAGAGTTCATGATTCTAAGGAATGATAGGAAGGACAACAGCACAATAAAGATAATGGATTTCAAGAAGGCAGACTTTAGCATACGTAGGGAGTTGGTAGGTAAGATCTTATGGCAAGCAAGGCTAAGGGGAAAAACAGTTCGAGAAAGTTGGCAGTTTTTCAAAGAGACATTATTAAGGACACAAGAGCAAACTACCCCACTGCATAAAAAAGATAGGAAGTATGGCAAGAGACCACGCTGGCTTACCCAGGAGATCTTCAGTGATCTGAAACTCAAAAAAAGAATCCTACAAAAAGTGGAAACTAGGTCAAATTACCAATGATGAATATAAACAAACAGCACAAGCATGTAGGGACAAAAATGAGAAAGGCCAAAGCACAAAATGAGATTAAACTAGCTAGAGTCAAAGGGTAAAAAGAAAATATTCTACAAATACATGAGAAGCAAAAGGAAAACCAAGCACAGTGTAGGCCCATTACTCAATGGGAGGGAGGAGAGATTGTGACACTGCACCCTATGTTCTTCCCAGTGATATTATTTTGATATTATTATGGCGTAGTTCTGATGTCTTCTATGCAAGTTAGGTCATGTGAGATCACTGGAAAGGCTGTGATTTACTGAATATTATTATCCGATTTGTATGCATGTATTATTTTTGCATTTGAAGTTAGGAATAGTGACTATATATCTGTGTTATAAATGTGTTTAAATATGGGCAACACCCACTAGACAAAAGACTCTCAGTCTAGATGAGAGCTAATGAACCATTAGGGAGAACTATAGGCCTGAGAAGAAGCTTATTTCTCACCTCGGGGCCTTCCTGAGGACTCTACTAACAGCCTCTGACTCATGGGTGCTATGACGCTACAGGGACATGTCCCCAGGTCATCTGGTGCTGGACTCCATCTTGGGATACCAGTGTTTTTCCACTAACTGGCCTGGGATCCAAGCTTTGAAACAAAGGGTTTCCACCATATGCAAAGCTATATAAGGCAGGGGAGTGACATCATCGAGGTTCTTCACTGACTCTGCACTCAAGAAAACTCCTGGAAGCATGTGAGGAACAAAGACCAAACTGGGGGGAAGTGCAGGACCCAGGCTAAAGGAATTTTTAGTCTGTGAATGGAACAACTGGGGTTTCTAAGCTGTCAGCCAGCACAGCTTGCCCCTTAAGAACCTGCAGCCTGCTTGTATCATCGTTTCGGGCAGAGGCGGGCAAACTTCTTGGCCTGAGGGCCCCATCGGGTTTCCAAAATTGTATGGAGGGCTGATTAGGGGAGGCTGTGCCTCCCCAAACAGCCAGGCATGGCCTGACCCCCACCCCCATCTGACCCCCCCGCTTCTTGCCCCCTGACGGCCCCCCTTGGGACCCCTGTCCCATCCACCCCCCACCCCCATCCCCTGACCGCCCCTGGAACCCCCACCCGTGACTGCCCCCCGCCACCCCATCCAACCCCTCCTCTCATTCCTGACTGCCCCCCACAGGATCCCTGCCCCATCCAACCACCCTTTCTCCCTGACCACCCCAGGAATCCCTGCCCCTAACTACCCACCACCGCCCCATCCAACCCCCCCTTCCTTCCTGATTGCCCCCAGGACCCTTACCCCCATTCAATCCCCCTGTTCCCCGCCCTCTGACCACCCCGATCCCTATCCACACCCCTGGCCCCGACCACCCTCCCTGAACTCCCCTGCCCCATAGCCAACCCCTCTGCTCCCTGCCCCCTTAGCATGCTGCCTGGAGCACTGGTGGCTGGTGGTGCTACAGCTGTGCTGCTCAGCTGGAGCCAGCCACGCCACTGCGCAGCTCAGAGCACTGGGTCAGGCCGGGCTCTGCAGTTGCGCTGCCCCAGGAGCTCGCAGCCCTGCTGCCCAGAGCACTGTGCTGGCAGCGCAGTGAGATGAGGCTGCAGGGGAGGAGGAACAGCAGGGGAGGGGCCAGGGGCTAGGCAGGAGGGTCCAGCGGGCTGGATGTGGCCCTCAGGCTGTAGTTTGCCCACCTCTGGTTTAGGGTGAGAATTTGCTATTGATATCCAATCTCTTTAGTATATTAAGCTTAGTTTACGTGTTTTGTTTATTTCCTAGGTAATTTGCTTTGATCTGTTTGCTATCCCTTATAATCACTTAAAATCTATCTTTTGTAGTTAATAAACTTGTTTTTGCTTTGTCTAAAACCAGTGTGTATATTTCCTCTTCACATTGAGGGAGGGGGCGAATTTCCTGAGCTTACGCTGTACAGTTCCCTGTGCAGTGCAAGATGTTATAATTTTGGGTTTACACTCCAGAGAGGAGGTATGTGCCTTAGGAACTGGGAGGTGCTCTAGCTGTGCCTTCCCATGCAAGGACTCGTTAAAGAACCTGTCTGTATGTAATGCAGCTGGGTCTGTCCCTACCTGTATGTGTTGTGGCAAAAGTGCAGGCTGGAGCCTGGGAGAGGGCTTGGTAGGCTGGTCACAGCAGTACAGTGTAAAGGGAGCCCAGACTGGTGGGTCAGGAAGGCTCAGTGGTACCCCAGTTCCAGGTGGCACCCCAAGAGGAACCCATCAGAGAGACAACAACAGAAAATATGGAAATGGCAGAAGTGCTAAATGACTTTTTTGTTGTGGTGTTCACCAAAAAGGTTAATGGCGATTGGACGTCTAACATAGTGATTACCAGTGAAAATGAGGTAGGATCTTGAGACTAAAATGTGGTTCTGTTCTTAAAATGTACTTGCCTGTAAAAATGACATTCATGTTTAACGTGTTCTAGTGATTCCAAATCAAGGGTCTACAGCTTACAAAGAGAACGATGTATTTTCTATTTGCCAGATTTGCAATGTCAACCTGAGATCTGAGAGTCAAGCACAGATCTTTTCAACTTAAGTATCTTTTGATTTTGCCAAAAAAATTAGACTGTCAGTTTCTTATGTGAAACCCCGACTTCCAAACATAGAATCGTAGAATATCAGGGTTGGAAGGGATCTCAGGAGGTCATCTAGTCCAACCCCCTGCTCAAAGCAGGACCAATTCCCAACTTAATCATCCCAGCCAGGGCTTTGTCAAGTCTGACCTTAAAAACCTCTAAGGAAGGAGATTCCACCATCTCCCTAGGTAACGCATTCCAGTGCTTCACCACCCTCCTAGTAAAAAGTTTTTCCTAATATCCAACCTAAACCTCCCCCACTGCAACTTGAGACCATTACTCCTTGTTCTGTCATCTGGTACCACTGAGAACAGTCTAGATCCATCCTCTTTGGAATCCCCTTTCAGGTAGTTGAAAGCAGCTATCAAACCCCCATCATTTATCTCTTCTGCAGACTAAATAATCCCAGTTCCCTCAGCTTCTCCTCATAAGTCATGTGCTCCAGCCCCCTAATCATTTTTTGTTGCCCTCCGCTAGACTCTCTCCAATTTTTCCACATCCTTCTTGTAGTGTGGGGCCCAAAACTGGACACAGTACTCCAGATGAGGCCTCACCAATGCCGAATAGAGGGGAATAATCACATCCTTTGATCTACTGGCGATGCACCTACTTATATATCCCAAAATGCCATTGGCCTTCTTGGCAACAAGGGCACACTGTTGACTCATATCCAGCTTCTCGTCCACTGTAACCCCTAAGTCCTTTTCTGCACTTAGTGATACCTGCACAACCCCACTGTCTTCAGTCGTGTCGCATAACTGTTACATTGAAACTTACTGACACATTCTGTTGAGTATGCACAAGCTCAAATAGAATCAGCAGCTGACTTTTGTAGCTGTTTTGACTCTCCATAGCTAACAGGATTAAAAACAATAAAAGCTTATTTTTTTGTTACCAAAGAGGGTAGATATGACTCTGAATACACCATAGGAACAGTTATGTTAAGTAAAATGGTGTCATTTTGCACAGTGACTTTAGAATAGCACTTCAAGCTACATGAATTACATTACAGTACAGCTAGTGTGTTATATGTTGTCTTGAAGTGTTTGCTTTTATTTCCCATTAACATCTCTATCTTTGGTATCTAAACACTTATGAATTACATAAGCACACATTATTCCTATAGTTTTGATAATGGTTTTATTGTGCCTTCATTCATGTTGAAAAGTTCTTATGTTACTGGTATCAACATTAACTTGAATTCATTTTCACAATACCTACACCCCAGGTAACATTAACTTTCTCTTAAGAGCACTGTGATGACATCACAAATTTGTTCTTGCAAAAAGGAGAACTGTGTATGGTTTATAGGTATGTTTTAAAAAAGGACAACTTACCAGAGTTTGCCCTTGAAGGGTAACTATACTGAATAGAAGTATCTGACAGATTGCCGGGGGGGGGTGGGAGGGGGGAAGAGAAAATAAAAAGAAATGTTAGATGAATCAAAATGATTTTAAACTAGCATCTTCTGAAGTTTTAAATAGTTTCCCCCCACCACCACACCCCTTACAAGCTTCAAACATGCTTTCTGAAATGGTAGTGGATATAATTTTGTCTTGTCTACATTACTGCTTAATGACAGGTTTCAGAGGAACAGCCGTGTTAGTCTGTATTCGCAAAAAGAAAAGGAGTACTTGTGGCACCTTAGAGACTAACCAATTTATTTGAGCATGAGCTTTCGTGAGCTACAGCTCACTTCATCAGATGTTTACCGTGGAAACTGCAGCAGACTTTATATACACACAGAAATCATGAAACAATACCTCCTCCCACCCCACTGTCCTGCTGGTAATAGCTTACTGCTTAAACCATTTTCAGTACTATTTCAAGGAGCTCTGTTGATGAAAAGCATTTTCTCATAACAGTTCAAGTTGCTAGGATAAAGAGGAAAGATATTCACCATCACAACCTTAGATGCTCTAACTACATTTAAGATACTAAAATCCTGGATATCCCTTTTTTTTTTTTAATTGCCTCACTTAGCTCTGAACAGAATTAAAAAGACAGTAAAAGTTTTCCCTTCTTCAGAAAGTCTTCAGTGTACATTATTTCACATGATTCTCACTCTCTAATACAAAGGTGTTTTGGGGGGATCCTTCAAAGGTGACCTTGCAAAGGAAGAATAAAAGATAAGGGTTGTTCACACAATATATGTGAAAAAATCAGTGTTATGGTATAAAATTTCAGTTGTATAATCACAGACAATACGGAGTAGGATAAGCTAATTTGTACCCATCTATTCCATAACACATGGAACTTAAAAGAATAGTGGTTAAGATACTGTGGAAGTGGTTGTGTCAAGTTATGGTTAGTACTTGCAATAAAGATTTGTCGTATATCATACAGCTAGACAGTTGCAGGGAAAATTTTCAGTGTTGCCACCTCTCATGATTTTATTACAAGTCTCACAATCTCTTGATGTCTTCTAGACTCCTTTCTGGAAGATAGGCTTTAGTCAAACAAGTTATTGGACTCACTACAGGGATAACTGGGTAAAAGTCTATGCCCTGTGTTATACAGAAGGTGAGACTAAGTCAACTAATTGTTCCTTCAGGGTTAAAATCTGAGAGTCTACGATTATTCAGTCTGAAAATTCATGCAGGAAGTACATTATTCTCTATTTCTCCTGCTTCAATCATCCAGTCAGTGATGAGGAACAATACCAGTCACACACTGGAGCAAAGTTTTCAAAAGCCCCTAATGATTTAGGATTCTAAGTCCCATTGAAACCCAGTGGGACTTGGGCTCAGAAGTCACTCGCGTGTAAATTTTCAAAAGCACCTTATGCTAGTGACTATAAAAGTGACAAACAACCCATAGCCCCAAATTTGTTTGCTTATATTATTACTTGAAAACCTGTGAATAATTAATACATTTGCAGAAATCAGGCTTTGTTTCAATGATTAGTAAACATAAAATAAGATTAAATACATCAGATAATTTATTCACAATGACTTATCCCACCAGCTCTAGATAAATGATCTCCGATTAGATTGTGAAGCAAAACTATGAAAAGGTCTCTACCTTCTACTGGTTTATCAGCAATTGTAGCTTTATCTTCTGGTTTTGTTACCACCATGGATGTGAGGGGAGTCACAAATTTATATTTTAGCGAGAGCTCCAGGGCTTGTGCTGCAAGATTCTTCCGTTTTTCTTCTTGAGCTGAAATGCTGAATGCAGGAAGAGAATCAGAACAGCAGCTTGCACCTTTTTAGAAACTTTCTACAAAGTCAAGACATTAAACACTGCATTATATTTTTCTGCATAATAGTGTAAGGGGTCTGTTGCCTCCTTACTACCATTCAGTGGGGGTGTTTTAATTGCTAGCTCCCAGTACTAAAAAGGGGGAAGGGTCGATGGGGAATCCGGACCCTGAGACTGACAGCCCCCAGGAACAATGGGGAGAGGCCAATGCTCCAGGTCAGCCTGAATGGGGCAGGCTAATCAGGGAGTCAGGAGGCCAGGGAGTTCTTGTCCTCCCTGTGAGCTGGAATTGCCGGGGGTCAGACAGAGTGGGGCCGAGCTAAGGAGAAAGCAGAGGCCTGAGCTGAGCTGGGGAGCAGAGCTGTGCCAGACCCAGAGGGACTAGAAAAGGAGCCCAGAGAGAGCAGACCCTGTCCTGGGAGCAGAGCTGCAGCCTCAAAGCCGGAGGCACAGCCCAGAGAGAGCAGACTTGCCCTGGGAGCAGAGCTGCAGCAACCAGAGCCAGAAGGGCCAGAAAAGCAGCCCACGAAGCAGGTCAGTGCTGGAAGCAGAGTCACAGAAGCAGCCTGCAGAGCAGACCTGTCCTGGGAGGAGAGCTGCAGCAACCAGAGGCAGAGGGGCCAAAGAAGCAGCCCAGGGAGCTGGAGGCAGAGTAGCAGCAGTGCTGAGACAGAGTGGTGGAGCTGGGGCTGGAGCAGTCCAGAGCTGGGTGCGGTGAGCAGCTTGGGAGAGTGAGGGGAACCCTGGGCAGCGGGCCCAGCACCGGGAGACACCTCAGCCATGAGGCTCTGCAGGCCAGGCTTGGATTGTAACCCCAACAGGGCAGGGGCAACACTGGGAAGAAGGGTCCTACCACTTAGAGCCTGAGAGCGTCTGGCCACCACCAGAGCAAGTGTCCAACCCACAGCATCCCTACAGCACAGCCAGAGCCTGAGAATGCGGCCTGGGACTTACAGGGAACAGACTGTGAATGGCCCTGACATCCCAGAGACACTGTTCTTGATGTTCCCTGCCACAGAGCGGGTTGATGTGTTTCCTTTAACCTTTCCCATTTTTCCTTATTTTTTTAAAAATTAATTGTTGATGAAATAACTTGCATTTGCTTTAAATTGTATGTAATGGTCTGTGGGTCAGAGAAGTGCCCAGTGCAGAGAAAGTACCCCGGAGTGGGGACACCCTAGCCCCTGTCCTAGGTGACCACAGCAGGGTTGGGGGTCGAGCCCCCCAGGAATCCTGGGCCCAGCCTTGTTGGGGTTACGAGGACTCTGCCAGACAGGAGAGTGGAAGGGGAGTCCTCAAGGGCAGGGAGGCCACTGGGTAAAGGAAGTGGGAGCAAGGACTCAGATCCTTTCGCTAGCCCACTTCACCGGGGTAGTGCACAAGCCAGGAAAGTTCCCCACAATAGCGGGACTATTCCCCCGCTTACAATAGCAACATTCTCTTCTGTAATCAGCCAAAAACCACTGAACTTAGATTCTGTGTTTTTCATTCATTGGTTATGTCTTATTGCTTTAAATATTATTGTTAGAAATATTATTTGGATCTTATGAAGTATTACAAAACTTTTTGTTCAGCAAGTCTCAGCACCCAATGCTCAAGTAAACAATTCTGTGTATTTGTATTTTAATAGTAGTTACCACTGTCTTTTAGTGGTGAAAAAGATCCCTGTCTGAATTTTCCAGTGCAGGGACCAAAGCAACCAGCACCTATTGAGTTTTCCAAGGTATTTTTTTTCCCCTTTTTGTTTAAACATCACATTTTGGATAGGATGCCTTTGGCTGATTGTATAGTGATAACTATCAATAGACAGTTTTGTTTGTAAACCTTTTAACTCAGAGATGGCCTTTGTGTTTTGGATATGTTGGCTCCTCAGTTTTGGCATCAGGGACAAAAAAAATCACCATGCTAGCCCTTCCCCAAAATACGCAGACTGCCTCTGCTTATAACTCCTAATATATGGCCACCTACATACAACCATCAACCACACTTATAGCATGTGTGTACAACTCTCAACCTTAGGCTCTAAAAACATTGGATGTTAAAAGGGCAGCACAAATAGATCAGGCAGGAATGGGGAAACCATGTATATTAAGGCAGATATGATTAAAACCAGTCAAATCTCTCTACAATGAGCAGATGTCACCTCTAATTTGGCAGAAGACCAGGTGTGTCTATTTTTCCTGAATTCACCAGAGGCTGTCGGTGTCCTATCAATATAACTTCAAGATTAAGTTACATTAAGTACTGTATAGGGATTCATACTTTAATAAGGCCATAAGGAACCATTGTGATCCAGTCTGATCTCCTGCTGAACACAGGCCATAGTACTTCCCTGCATTAATTCCTGTTTGAACTGGAGAATGTCTTTTAGAAAAAAATCCAATCTTGATTTTAAATTTGCAGCGATGGACAGTCCACCAATAGTCTTGATAAGTAGTCCTCATTGTTAAAAATTTTCACCTTATTTCTAGTTGGAATTTGTCTAGCTTCAACTTCCAGCCATAGGATCTTGTCATACCTTTGTCTGCTAGATTGAAGAGCCCTTTATTATCAAATTTCTGTTCCACGTGCAGGTACTTATAGACTGTAATCAAGTCATCCCTTAGCTGTCTCTGTGTGAAGCGAAATAGATTGAGCTCCTTGAGTCTATCACTCAAGGTATGTTTTCTAATCCTTTAAGTATTCTTGTGCTCTTTCTCTGAACCTTTCCCAATAAATCAACATCCTTCTTGAACTATGGACACCAGACCTGGACACAGTATTCCAGCAGTGGTTGTACCAATGCCACATCCACAGGTGAAATAACCTTCCTACTCCATTTATATATTCAAGGATTGCATTAGCAAGGCCACAGTGTTGCACTGGGAGCTCATGTTCTGCTGATTATCCACCATGATCTCCAAATCCTTTTCACAGCCACTGCTTTCCCCCATCCTGTAAGTATGGTCTACAGTTTTTGTTCCTTGATGTATGACCTTACATTTGGCTTTATTAAAACACATATTGTTTGCTTGTGCCCTGCTTATCAAGAGATCCAGACCTCTCTGTGTCACACCTCTCTGTATCAGGAGACTGCTCTTTTCATCGTTTACCACTCCCCCAATCTTTACATCATCTGGAAACTTTATCAGTGATGATTTTATGTTTTCTTCCAGGTCACTAATAAAAATGTTCAGTAGCGTAGGGCCAAGGACTCATCCCTGCAGGACCCCATTAGAAACACACCCACTTGATGATGGTTCCCCATTTACAATTCCATTTTGAGACCTATCAGCTAACTCGTTTTTAATCAATTTAATGTGGGCCTTGCTGATTTTGGATCATTCTAGTTTCTTAATCAAAATATTGTGTTGTAACAAACTTACAATCTTACAAAAAAATCAAGTTAATTTGACAAGATCTATTTTTCATAAAAATATGTTAACTGCATACATTTTATCACCCTCCTTTAATTCTTTATTAATTAAGCCCCATGTTCATCATTTTTTGCCCAGCATCAACATCAGGCTGACAGACCTTTAATTACTCCGGTTTGTCTTGTTTAAGTATTGGCACAGCGTGAGCTTTTCCCCAGTACTCTGGAACTTCACCAGTGTTCCAAGACATTGAAAAACAACATTAACAGTCCGGAGAGCTCCTCGGAAAGCTCTTTTAAAGCTCTCTGTTGCAAGCTGTCCTGACATGCTGATTTTAAAGTGTCTCGCTTTAGTAGCTGCTGTTTAATATCCTCTTGAGTTAGTGCTGGAATGGAAAGTGTTTCATCACTTGATATGCATACATCATCTGTGTTTTTCCACAGGTACAGAACAAATAATTATTGACCACTTCTGATTTTTCTGCATTTTTGACAATTTTCCAATAGCCAGCGTGACCTTCTTTCTTGATTGTGGGTTTGTGGCTTTTGAGACAGCTAGTAATCTAGTAAAATGTTCTAAAAGAGACCTCAATTATCATTCACATTTTTCTGTTTAAATTCTCTCTCAATTGATTTGGCTCATAATTGTTTTCAGCTTTGTGAAAATGGTCCCTTTAAAGCACCAAGTATGTATATTACTGGCTTAGATGTTATTCTATTTCACATAACAAATGTAATCAAGTCATGATCACTTTTATCTAATTTACCATGTATTTTGAGTTCTGTGATAAGTTCCTCTTTATTTGTCAAGATGAGATCTAATATAAAATTCCCCTGAGTTGAATGCAACACTTTGAGTTAGTATCAACTCATGTGAGCGCAGATTAAAGTTCGGGTCCAATGCCAACCCATCCATAGTCAAGTAATAATAATATTTTTATGTGTTGCAATGGAGAGGTTATAGCCTAAAAGTCCAGTAGAGGGCAGTACTACACACACATGCATGCACCAGAGAGTACTTTACAGACTATCAGTAGGTGATACTCTATAAAAATGAGTTTCCTATAAAAATTAGTATTTCTTTGCATTTTCTAGTGGGCTGTTGGTTGTATATGTCTAACAGCTTATTTAAAATAAAGTCTATTGGGTCTTTTTAATGCAGTTCTTAACCTGAATAGAAAGACTCACTCTGAATTAAATATGTATATATAGGTAAAAAGCACATGCAATTGATCTATTTACAACAGTTTTTTGGCAACAACATTTAAAAATACATGTAAAACAATACCACATGTTCCATTATCAGTCTATTTTATACATAGGTATCTAATGTTACTACACTGGTTCTTGTTTGATTAGTGCTATTCCATTCATTCTACACTCTCATTTTCTAAACCACAAAGTGATGTAAAGTAGAATATAGACCTGCATGTTTATCTTGCATTTGGCTTCTGTGGCATTGTTCACCTGAGTTAATAAGGTCCCCATGAGCCAGTAGTTTCCATTAAATACTGACTTTAGAGGGAAAGCATTCTAGGATAAAGAAAAATGATCAAGCCTGACCATCTATAACAAAAAAATATTTATTGTATTCAGGATTCCTAAAGCCATTGAGTGACAAAATAATTTATTTAAATTCTAACCTGAGTCTATTCTAAAAGTAATAAGTTGCTTGCCTTTAGAAGACTAATAAGCAAAGACATTGCTGCTATAATTGTAGCATATATAGTATATAATTCAGAATCTGAGTTAGGCATATGCAGTAATACATGGGGAGATCTAGAGCTGCTTTGAGTTTCTATCTAGATTTAGTCCCTCATTCTTAGAGTCAGTAGGGAATAGGAAATTGCAGAGGGGAAGGGATGAGCAGGGAAGGGTATGTGCTGAACACTATAGGATAAGGAATGGTATTAATGGAACTCAGGGGCTATCTTCCAACTCCCCAAAGATAGTGATGATTAAACAATGCATGTGTACAGGAAAGGGAGGTTCCAAAACAGGAGAACAATGGGGGCCTTCATGAAGGTGCATGTTGATGCCGGGCACCCTCCCCTAACTACTCAGACGCCAGATTACAAGGCCCAAGTTGCTCCATTCACTTATGCCCCCGATCTGTGTGGAGTTGTGCCAATCTTTAGCGCCACTTGACAGCTATGGGGGATGGAAATAAAGCATGGAAACTGAGAGGAGTGGGGTGGGGGCAAAAAAAAGGGGGGGGGGAAGGGAAGGGGAGATTCAGGACTCTCATGCCTGGCCTACTACCACTATGATTAAAAATGAATTATATGCACATAGGCAGAATTTGTCCCACATAAAGAGGAATAAAATGATCCAAGTCCATTTCCACTGGAACGCAGAGCAAATCAGTGATGGTCAAAGATGTGTGTGTGTGGGAGGGGAGCGGGGTGGTGGACAGGAGGGTTCCTTGTCATTTTATTTAGGAAGAATTTAAGTGCTGGTGAAAGGTGACAGATTGAAAGCCTGAAGTGTTCTATTTATCCACAGAAGTTATAGGATACAAGTGTCAGCACAAGTGTACGATTTCCTATGCTGTCCTTCAAATGTTCCAAAGCTCTGATTTGAATGGACCATTTCAAGAGAGGAGAGAATTGTTCAGTTTCCATGGCCCATTTAGTCCTTTGGCCCTTCTCCTGAGATTGACATGCTTTAGTGGATTTCATGATGTGGGTACATGTCTACTGGGAACTGAAGCAACTCGTATCACATCAACCAACAGTTATCTGATAGTAACAAGCTTTGATCACTACCAACACACAAAGCGATTTTAACTGTATACATTTTTATACTTAGTTACCGTTTTTCCAGTAATTGTTGGATGGTTAGATAGGCCCAAAGCCTCTCAATGTAATCACCAAATATGTATTCTTGGTCGTGGAGAGCTTTAGCCGTTTCTTCAATATTTACTTGTTCAGTAAATGTCACATCATTGTTTGCCTGTTAGAAATTGAGAATCTGCTGTTTACAAAAATGTAAGTGATCTCACCACTGCGTAAAGGTATTTCAATTAGGGATGCATTTTTTACATACAGAAACGCAGCAACTAACAAATGGTCTCTAATAACTTTCAATTAATTACACTGATGTGATATAGTCAGATAAAGAAATTAGTCTGTAATTGTGAAAAATAATACAAGAAATTTTGGTGGGGCTTTGGGTACCTCTACTTGGACACATGCCATGCTCTGACACTAACATACATATTCTGGGACACCTCTGTATTTTTATGAACCCCTGTTCAATTACAGTAGCAGCCAAGTGCACCTCAGTGTTACCACATTTGGTAATACAAGGGCAATGCAGCAATAATACACTTAATTTAGATCAAATATGAAACAATGGGGTTACTGAGATATTTAACTGGATACTCAGACTTCCTTCTCAATCAATGGCATGCAAGAGCATGAAGATTTAATCTCCTTTTCGCTAATTCATAGTAGCTCATTCATAGTGGGATGCTTTTGAGTTATCACGTCCCAAAAGTACTGAAACACTAAACTACCACTATGGGATGTTTGGTGAGAGCTAGAACTCATCTATCAGATCAAATAACATTGATTTATTTTTCAGTGAGGAAGTGGTGGCACTGGCAACCCACCACATGTAGAGAGACATAAATCAGTGTAACAGGAGCCATTTGATAGACTGTCTACCATTGTGCCAGCTGGTAAACATTTCAAAAGAAAAAAATGTCATTTACTTTCAAAGAGACTTAAACTTTTAGATAAGTTAGGTATTTTTGCAAGTTGACCCATTAACTGTATGTTGGATGTCAAACTTATTTTTTTAGTGGTGATTATGCAACCACTATCCATAAGTAGTACCACTGAAATATGCCACACACATTCCATTTATAGAGTGGGGATGTAGAGTCTTCTTATTTGTTTTTATGTTTTCTGCAAGATTTTTCTGGCATGACTCAAGCCTTGACATTTTATAAAACAGGCTTAAAATAAACACCCAGCAGAACCAATACTTACACCTTGAGCTTTCACATCAGCAGTAAAGCTGTTGAGGTCGTTGTCTATAATACGTCCAGCCACCACGATTTCAGAGCCATCATAATAATGATTGAAATTGTTCTGAGTTAATTCAGATGTTGCATTGATAGGGTAGTGGAGTTGCACTGCTCGAAGCATGGGATTGGCCACTTCATCATAAAAACTCTGTAAGGGGAAAAAAGGGATCAAATCCAAATAAATAAAAGTGTCTGTACTATCTGGTACTGCACAGGCATTCAAATTTTGCCTAACAAAGGGCTGCAAGAGTCTGAAAGCTATACCAAGAGCCAAGAGTCTGAAAGCTGTACCTAATTTCCCCTCTTTTATTCTGTGGAGGTATAGCCTGCAGAAAGAAATAGTCCCAGCATACAAATTTCCATTTTGAATTGATTGGCCAGGCTGCTTATATGAATTCAAAAACTGCATGTTGAAAATGTTACATTAGAAGGCAGTGTGTTCTAGTGGATAGAGAACCAGACCAGGAGTCCCAAAATCTGTGACCCTCTCTAATACATGTAGCTTCTGTACCTCAGTTTCCCTGTTTTGGATAATGAAGGCTTACCCCTTTGTGCACTTTGAGATCTATATATGAAGAGTAAAAAGAAAAGGAGTACTTGTGGCACCTTAGAGACTAACCAATTTATTTGAGCATGAGCTTTCGTGAGCTACAGCTCACTTCATCAGATGTTTACCGTGGAAACTGCAGCAGACTTTATATACACACAGAAATCATGAAACAATACCTCCTCCCACCCCACTGTCCTGCTGGTAATAGCTTATCTAAAGTGATCAACAGGTGGGCCATTTCCAGCACAAATCCAGGTTTTCTCACCCTCCACCCCCCCACACAAATTCACTCTCCTGCTGGTGCTAGCCCATCCAAAGTGACAACTCTTAACATAATCAAGTCGGGCTATTTCCTGCATAGATCAAGGTTTTCTCACATCCCCCCCGCCCCCATACACACACAAACTCACTCTCCTGCTGGTAATAGCTCATCTAAACTGACCATTCTCCAGGTTTAAATCCAAGTTAAACCAGAGCATCTGGGGGGGGGGGGGGTAGGAAAAAACAAGAGGAAACAGGCTACCTTGCATAATGACTTAGCCACTCCCAGTCTCTATTTAAGCCTAAATTAATAGTATCCAATTTGCAAATGAATTCCAATTCAGCAGTTTCTCGCTGGAGTCTGGATTTGAAGTTTTTTTGTTTTAAGATAGCGACCTTCATGTCTGTGATTGCGTGACCAGAGAGATTGAAGTGTTCTCCGACTGGTTTATGAATGTTATAATTCTTGACATCTGATTTGTGTCCATTTATTCTTTTACGTAGAGACTGTCCAGTTTGACCAATGTACATGGCAGAGGGGCATTGCTGGCACATGATGGCATAGATCACATTGGTGGATGTGCAGGTGAACGAGCCTCTGATAGTGTGGCTGATGTTATTAGGCCCTGTGATGGTGTCCCCTGAATAGATATGTGGGCACAATTGGCAACGGGCTTTGTTGCAAGGATAAGTTCCTGGGTTAGTGGTTCTGTTGTGTGGTATGTGGTTGTTGGTGAGTATTTGCTTCAGGTTGCGGGGCTGTCTGTAGGCAAGGACTGGCCTGTCTCCCAAGACTTGTGAGAGTGTTGGGTCATCCTTTAGGATAGGTTGTAGATCCTTAATAATGCGTTGGAGGGGTTTTAGTTGGGGGCTGAAGGTGACGGCTAGTGGCGTTCTGTTATTTTCTTTGTTAGGCCTGTCCTGTAGTAGGTAACTTCTGGGAACTCTTCTGGCTCTATCAATCTGTTTCTTTACTTCTGCAGGTGGGTATTGTAGTTGTAAGAAAGCTTGACAGAGATCTTGTAGGTGTTTGTCTCTGTCTGAGGGGTTGGAGCAAATGCGGTTGTATCGCAGAGCTTGGCTGTAGACGATGGATCGTGTGGTGTGGTCAGGGTGAAAGCTGGAGGCATGCAGGTAGGAATAGCGGTCAGTAGGTTTACGGTATAGGGTGGTGTTTATGTGGCCATTGTTTATTAGCACTGTAGTGTCCAGGAAGTGGATCTCTTGTGTGGACTGGACCAGGCTGAGGTTGGTGGTGGGATGTCAAGAATTATAACATTCATAAACCAGTCGGAGAACACTTCAATCTCTCTGGTCACGCAATCACAGACATGAAGGTCGCTATCTTAAAACAAAAAAACTTCAAATCCAGACTCCAGCGAGAAACTGCTGAATTGGAATTCATTTGCAAATTGGATACTATTAATTTAGGCTTAAATAGAGACTGGGAGTGGCTAAGTCATTATGCAAGGTAGCCTGTTTCCTCTTGTTTTTTCCTACCCCCCCCCCCCCAGATGCTCTGGTTTAACTTGGATTTAAACCTGGAGAATGGTCAGTTTAGATGAGCTATTACCAGCAGGAGAGTGAGTTTGTGTGTGTATGGGGGCGGGGGGGATGTGAGAAAACCTTGATCTATGCAGGAAATAGCCCGACTTGATTATGTTAAGAGTTGTCACTTTGGATGGGCTAGCACCAGCAGGAGAGTGAATTTGTGTGGGGGGGTGGAGGGTGAGAAAACCTGGATTTGTGCTGGAAATGGCCCACCTGTTGATCACTTTAGATAAGCTATTACCAGCAGGACAGTGGGGTGGGAGGAGGTATTGTTTCATGATTTCTGTGTGTATATAAAGTCTGCTGCAGTTTCCACGGTAAACATCTGATGAAGTGAGCTGTAGCTCACGAAAGCTCATGCTCAAATAAATTGGTTAGTCTCTAAGGTGCCACAAGTACTCCTTTTCTTTTTGCGAATACAGACTAACACGGCTGTTCCTCTGAAACCTGTCATATATGAAGAGTGTTTTATTGGTCTTTTTTACTACTTTCCACAGCCACATCTCTCTATCAAAGATGAGCACTATAGTATACAGGTTTCAGCGTAGCAGCCGTGTTAGTCTGTATTCGCAAAAAGAAAAGGATGATGTGTGGCACCTTAGAGATTGGTTAGTCTCTAAGGTGCCACAAGTACTCCTTTTCTTTTTTCACTATAGTGTAGTGTGCATATCTGATGTGAGCAACAATCTGGCTACCTCTTTACTACCAGACTATTAACCCCCTCCCCACCCCGCCCAATTAACAAGTGTAAATCTTTAGTTTAGTTTAGTAAATCCAGTTTAAACCCCCTTTAATTAAGTAAATGGAGACTGAGTTCCTAAAATTGAACTTCTGAAAAATAAAATTGGATGTGGTGCATAAATTAATTTATCAATCCTTCAATGATAGTGTACATAACGAGTAAGGCTATATTTTAGTCACAGGTATTTTTAGTAAAAGTCATGGACAGGTCACGGGCAATAAACAAAAATTCATGGTCCATGACCTGTCCATGACTTTTACTATATACCCCTAACTAAAACTTGGGCTGGGGGGCGGTCCGGAGGCACCGCGGGTGCTGGGGGAGGGGTGGCCCAGAACCCCTGCAGGTGCTGGTTGGGAAGTGTGTGGTGAAGCCTGGCGTGAGACCCCGGCTAGTTTCGGGGCGGGGGAGCAGGCAGTGGCACGCAGCCTGAGACCCCCGCTGGTGCTGTGGGAGGGTTGGTGAGGCTGGCAGGCTCCCTACCCGACTCTGACCAGCATGTCTCTGCAGCTCCTAGGAGCTCTGCGCACGGCTCCCGCCACAAGTGCCAGCTCCACAGCTCCCATTGGCTGGGAACCGCAGCCAATGGGAGCTGTGGGGGTGGTGCCTGTGAGTGCGGAGTCCCCTCCACATAAGAGCTGCGGGGACCTGCCTGTGGGAGCTGGGGAGCCGCCCCCCCCCGAGGTAAGTGCCGCCCCACACCCTAATCCCCTGCCTTAGCCCTGAGCCCCCTCCCACACACCCAAACTGTTACCAATAATGAGTGGTAACAAATGCATACAGCGTGCCTGACTTATTTATTTATTGGCACCAAATCTCAGTCTCTTCAAACCTGTACAGCCACTTTGAACGTTGGCTAAAGGACTGAAGTCACATTCGGTGGCAGAAAGATGATTATTTCAACTGCAGAAAAATGGTTCATATCACCAGGCGTTCATAAGATCAACCTAAAACTGGAGTTCAACTGTAAATTCTTTATATGGGTAACACACATAGATCAAGTAGGAGGTGTGATTGCTTCATAGTTAGGGGGTTATTATACTGACAATTGCTAAGTGCATTAATCTCTCTCACTGAATTTAATGAGAGTTGATCAGTACTTTCATGTTATTCTCAGCACTTTATAGTATTGGCTATAATGTTCTCTATCACGCTCAGGATACTGAACCAAGAAGATAATACAATGTTGCGTTATAAAAAAAAATGATCTGTCCATGGGATTAGGGAGACAAGGCGGGTGGGGAAATACCTTTTATAGGACAAACATCTGTTGGAGAGAAAGACAAGCTTTGGATTAATGTCTCATTCTTTTACAGTGAACATGACTTTGGATGGTGAACATTTAACAAAGGGAACTCCCCTTTCTCTTCTGCCTTCATCCACATGTATTACATACTTTTTATTTTAATAAGGGGAATAAGACTCCACCAGGTCCCCTTCAATTCACACTCTGAGTTGACAGACCTATGCTTCAAAAATTGTCAGAAGTCTTCCTAGACACTAAAAGGAAGTAGCAGAAGGTATTTGGCTAGGAAAATACAACTGCACAGCTCAATGCAAAATCACTGTGGCCAGCCAGTGAGAGTTTAAAACTAGTGGTGAAAACCCATATCTATAATCCTCCACCCATAAGACACAAACTTCTCCTCATGATGCACAGCTGAGCTGTGTTTTTAATGGCCGAGCACCCTGAAGAGACTCGGTGGGTAATAAACCAGGCCTGGTGATGGGTGCTGTTTAACATCCTAAACAAAATGGAATTCAACACCACTTCTGAATAACCAGAAAAAATATTTTGTCTTATTTCTTATGCTCAAGTTTTAAAACTCATTCTTAGAAGTTTCCCCACTATATACTATGTTTGATACCATTAACAAAGCATGTCTTTGTTTACTAATATCACTTGTTAGCTATGCTGGAAAAAGTACATCATCAAAGTACATTAGGTAATTCTAATATCTGTAAGAGTTGGTGGCTAGGGTGATTATGTTTCTTCCTACCTGTAGCTGCAAGGCTGAATCAGAATCCTCATAGATACGGCGAGTCAATCCATTGTTCTCCAGTGCCATCTTCTCTAAAAAATTATAATCCATATCATAGCCAAAGGCAAGGTTATATAAGGAATATCTTCCTTGAATGGCATTTTTCACATTCTCTTGAATTTTTCCTTGGTTCAATTCTCCTGCATTAAAGCACAGAAAGCGATTAAATTTTACGGAGAAGAGTCTTTCCCTTTAAAGAGCATATTTAGAAAAATACTATTATGTGGTTAAAATACATGCACAACAAAATTAGCATAGAGAAAGTACAAGCCTAGAGAGGAGAGATATTACAGGTAAGTCCCAACTGCAGTTGCTATGGGTCTGGCTTTATTTTTTGATTGGTTCATTTTTTTCTGATTTTAACTTGGAAACCAGTTAAAGTTCCTAATTAAAATAAAGACAATTAAAAATGAGAGATACCATAATGTTTTAAACCTTCCAGAAATAGTCTCAAGGTTCAACCAAATAGACAAACTTCAGCAGAATAGGAGTGAATAGCTGCCCTAAATAATTTTTATGGTCACTGTATGGGTTCTTTGCTTTCTGGACACTCCTTAGGAGTGGCACCTGACTGATCACAGGGATGCAGTTACAGATGCTCCAACCAATGGTGGGATGCCCACAAGCAGCATAACTACGAACACTCACCACTAGTGGGATTCCCATCAGTCAGCATTATAACTGTAGAGGAGCTTCTCTCAGGCAAAACCTTCTCTTTGTGAGCTTCATTCATCATTTCAACTGTTCTTATTAAAGCATCATTTATATTTGTCGCTGCAAAAGACATGACCACAGAAAACAGAAGAGTAAGTACAAGTGTATACAGTGTTCCACTATGCGTCAGTCCAGAATGTTTCAAGCCTACCAACAGCCTACAGGCCTCTCTAGGAGTGAAGGATACGGTTGACCGCTTCTATTCACAGCCATGTGACAGTAGCACAGACAGAAAAATTATGCAAAGTGGTTTTATATTAGCACGGGGTGCTATGGCCCTCAGCAACTTCAGATCAAACGAGGGAGCAATCAGGTTACTCCTGCAATTGCTTTCTTCATGTTTACTGCACATGTCTTTGAAAGGTAAGCTTCTAAAAGGAAACCAATATGTGCAGTAGCATTGAGGTTTATCATACGACTGTGCTAATGGTTGTAGCCATTTCAGTTTGGCTCATTGTATAATTTTAATCATGCTAAATACTTAGCTTTTTACAAACCCCTTAGAACATTTGAACAATGCTGTAGATCCCTCTTTGTTCCATCCTGTTGGCTGGGATCCCTTCTGCCACCATTACATGCTGCAGTCATTCACCTAACACCAGCTCAGCCGAATCCTCCTACTCCCTTCTGCTCATGACTCACTCACAAGCCGTCTGTGGCTCCAGACCCTATTCCCATGCCCAATCTTTGGCCAGATTCTTTCTTGCCACCTTCCTCAGACCCAGAGATCCCTTCCTATTCTCTTCTGCTGGAGTCAATTGTCCACCAGCAAATACATCTTCCATTTCCTTTTATTCATATTCATTGTTTGCCAAAGAGTGACACCAGTTTTTCGTTATGTGAAAATATGGTTTCATCATGCCCCTATTTGAGATCCTTGGAGGAAAGATGTAAGTGCAAAGTATTTATTATGAAATTTTTTTTAGAGAAAGATATGTTAAAATTTAGTGATATTTACATCCTGTGGCTTTTATGGATTGAACAAACTTCTGTGCTTCCTTCAAATTCTCTAAGGTAGCCTTGACTAAGTATTCCTTCCAGGGTATTATCCTGTTATTAAACAAGATAAAGTTGAAGTGGTCATTCTCTTTGACATCATCCAATATTTTGAGCAGTGCTTCCTTTGTCTAGAACAAATAATAATCACTGTTAAAAGAAACAAATGAGAACATGAAATCTGAAGCGTGTTCATATTTTATTATTGAGACAGCTCGTAACAACCCCTATACTTAAATTACCTGATGCTTTCCATAATAAGATATTCTTGCCATCTTTTTTTGAGATGCTCTACTGCCTCCATTGTTTGCCACAGAACTTTGCAATTTGGCAGGGAAACAGTGTTCAGGCTAGAGAGATGCCTTTCACTGGTCTCATGACATTCCATTTAGGTATCTTAAGGCATGTCTTCACTACAGAGTTAACCCGGGCTCTTACCTCGGTATTACCCCATATTCCCCCGACACCTTCCCATCCATATACAAAGGCCTCTCACCCAAGTTTCATGGTGCTTTAAACCTGGGCTAGCTGGCCTGGCTGGGGTATAGGTTAGAGACTGGATGCTGCTTTCACTCATCCTCACTTTGCAGTGAGGATGCAGGCTAAACCACTTGAGTGCTAATAGTCCTCCAATACCTTCCCACAATTCCCTCCATGTGCTCAGAAGGACAGACAAGTTTTTGCACAATTCACTGGCAAAGAATCATAGAGCGGCTCAGCTTCCTGCAGCACAAAGAATGATGGGGTATATCTCCAGCAGTCCTAGCGACAGACAAGGGGTAGTGCAGTACCAGTGAGGACCCAGTAGCTCAGGTACGGTTTTGCAGCCCGTGGCTGCTGAGACATGGATTAGGTTAACCCAGATGCTACTCATGTGGGCTAAGCTAGCTCTGCAGTGAAGATGTACCCTTAATTATAAACTGTTGAAAATAGTCCATTTCCCTTCTCTCAGTTGCAATCCTCATGAAAATTTTGGCAGCCTGCCAAAATAATATCTGACCATTATAAAAAGGTGGGCCCATGGTTCCCACACTGTACAAGAAACTCTGCGAACTGCCAGAGCAGCTGTAGAAGAGGTGGTGGTGGGGGGAGAAGGCAGGGGGATGGGGGGGAAGAGCTTGACCAGGTTCCTCTTCTCCCAACCATATTCTCTCCAGACCCAGCAAATGGCCCTAGCAGTCCATCCATCGACTCTTTGAGCACCATATGGGGCAGGAGTTCCCCAAACTACAGGGGGTTGGGGAAGAAAAGAAAGGACTGAGGTGGTCTCCCCACCTCAGCCACCCATCCAGATCCAGAACATGGTCCCAGCAGCCTATTCCCTGCTTATGGGATCACAGCATTCTGCGGCTGCCAGCTAAAACAGTTAGTCTCCTAGTTCAAGTGGTATAAATTTGTGCTGAAATGCCGGAGATTCAGTGTTCAAACCCTGATGATTATGCATAGGGGGACATCACAGATTAACTTAATCAGATTTGTTTTTACTGTTTTTCTTTACAAAACCTAGAAAATTACATTTAAAAATCTGTGCTAGTTAGGTTGCAAAGTCCAACGTTCTGAAGCTAGGAAATGCTAAATTTACCGTGGTTTGTGCAGCCTTAATTCTGCCCCATTGTGCATATGCATTATGATCTAGTCTTTAATGACATGATCACAGACTGCTTTTCCATCTGACCCCTTATTAATTCAGTGCACAGAATGAACACACGAGAGGGTAAGAGTAGGAATTATGTTGCACAGGGACCATAAACTAGCATTTCCCATCATATACTTGATTTTGCAAACTAAATAATGTTTTTGTAATATAATTTTTGTATGTAATAATATTTATAAAAATTGCCACAGAAGAGACATATACATACCCACATACACAGCACAGAAACTGGTCTACCTGTTAGAAGCAAACATCACTGTGTAACAGTTAGAGCTGGATGAGAAATAGTTTTCCCATCCTGAGAACATTTTTGAGATTTAGAAAAATTTTCCTGTTCCAAATTGTGACAGAAAGTCAAAATCTCAAATGTTCACAAACCAATAAGCTGAGAATAAAAACCTTTGGTTTCGGCCAGTCAAAATGTTTAATATCTATAATGTCAAAATGTTCTAACTTAAAAAGGCCAATCAAAAACATTTTAATTATTTATTTTTACTATAAATTAACTGAAATTTTAAACCAAAAAAGAAGCCTCACATTTCAAAAACAGGAAGTTTTGACAATTTCAAAACATTTCCAAGTTTTTTTCAGAATAGGGAATTTGTTGAGACCAACCTTTTCCTGTGGAAAGTTGGAGGTTACATGAATAAGCAGTTTACAATGAAAAACATTTTGCTGAAAAATTCCCAACCAGTTCTAGCAATAGCCTGGTATTACAATGTATGTATTTATTTCAGTTTTTACACATGTGCTAGGAGTGTTCATTCCCAGCTCTGAATGCCTCTTGCAATAATGACAAACACATCCAACCATGACACTGAACTGCTCAACTCCAGTGCCTGCAACAATAATTCATTCCCAACATGAGTCCAGTATATTACAACTCCCAGATGATCAAACACCCTATCTTATGTTCTTTCTAGCTCCTTCCCAAATGCTTCAGCAAAATAAGGCAAACCTTACACTATATCCAGAATGTTAGCATGGGCCTAAAGAGGAATTCAGACACAAAGATATAAAATGGCTAAAACTGGAAAAGAATATCCATGCAGTTCAGGCTTGCAGAGCATAGACATGAATGCAGTCAGCATGCCTGTACCACAGCCCAATTCGGTTTGTTGCTAAAGTTCTGATCCCAGACCTCAGTTATGAAATGGCTGAGGGCTGGAAAGCATTAATTACGGAGTTAATCCTAGATTGGAAGAGCATTCTGGGTAAAGATATAAGGAGCACATAAAATGCCTCTTTTCATTTCAGAATTCTTCTGTCAACGCAAGTGATTTTTAAAACTGGAGTAGAATTTACACAATCCATCTGAGCAACCTCAGCTAGTGTTTTGTCGTGTTAGGATTTATTACCATGATACAGTTGCTTAGCCAACTGGAGGTGAAGCAGAGTATAATAGAACAACCTAAGGCAACAGTTGCGTGCTGGACGCTAAAAGAGCTTTATGGCATTTTGAGTGATAGTAAAGTACTATCTAGGGTGGTTTATGAATGAGGTTGGGAAATGTGCCTGTAAGGGCTGGGGGGGAAGATACCAGTGAAAGGAAGACACTCAGGTCTAAGAATAGTAAACTATGCTTTATTGAAGGAAGAACTTATGCTCCAATCTGCGCGGGGAGCCCCTAGGATATGCGGAGGGGCTGCAGGGGACAGCTGACTAGGCAGGACTCCACCATGGGGGAGTCCTCTCTGGCGCTATATTCTCTGCTCTTATCTTGGGGTTACATGGGGTCAACAGCCAGTTACATTCTTACATGTAGGGTTTATGCTTATTGCATAAACTGACTGGTTTACAGGCAAAAATATGCAGAGCTGTGCTACAGTATCTTTTGGCAGGGTCTGTCAGACAAAGTTCATTGAAACTGCCTGCATCCTCTGCTTACATCCAGTCACGTACTCAGTCCACCACTTAGCTCCTCGCCAATCTTCCGCAACCTTGCCCCTACAGGAAAGAACATCTGCAACCAGTCCTCGCAGATAACTCTTAAGTAATAAAAATAAACTCTGCAACTTTGTTTGAAATTGATTAATCCTGCTTATTTTATTTAAAGAAATGTGCTGTGCCAAGGAGCATCCTTTTTTATGCTCAAGTTTCTAGTAAGTTACCTGTTCCATTTTTTGACCCAACATTGAGTGACTAATGTCTATTACAAAAATCACATTCTTGGGCACCCTGGGGAGATTCGCAGGTGCAAAAAAATGCACAAAGTATCCACTGATAATCTGAAAAACAAAGAACATGATGCACATGAGAACATGCAGGCTGTGTATATCACCTGCTCAAAATGTAGGAGCTGACCCGAAAAGACTTAAACATGTAATTAACATTACACATGTGAACTCAATGGGACTCTCATGTGTGAAAAGTTAGTGTGTGAAAATCTTTGCAGGATTAGGCTTTAACACCCTTCCCTTCCCCAAATCACCATTGAATTGACCTGTAAATTGCCTGGAGAGTCTCTTTTCACATCATATTTTATAGTAAAATCTCCATCCAAGAAAGATGTCGAGCAGTTCTCACAGGTTCGCTGTTGATCAATAGTTGGCTTGAAAGACACATGGCCCTGAAAAGCAGTAGGTTAGAATTCAAAATTTTATAAAATTACAGGGAAAAAAAAGTTAAATATATTTTTCTACCACATAATTTCCTAAAATATATCCAACTACCGTATCCAGTAAGATATGTAAATACTGAATATTTGTCATAATCATCATATATACTTGCCTTCTTCTTTGTAATTTATTCAATGCAGACGCAGCATGACTCATCACTTTAAGACTTAGACATGACTGCAATTTATTATTGCAATACAATACTCTAGGCTTGTAATGTACAGATAAGTTTTCACGGGCTACCAATAATAAAAGCAAAAGAGCCACCTCTCCAAAACAGTAATCCACCAAAAGATATGCCACATATCCCATCCTCCTACCTAGACATCCTGTGTTTGGATCACTGTATCATGCTCGTCTCCACTACAAGGCAACAACTTCAAATGTATCTTGGGAAAAACACAATTTTGAGGTATTGTGATGTATAAAAATTAGGTTGCATCCCCCTAAATAATTTGTGAAATCCTCTTCTAGTCCTCCCTGTCTTCCATGTTTCAGAAGCCACTAGAACCTTCCGGCAGCAGCAATGTATATATGTCGCGAGGCCTGGAGTGTTATATGCACTTAATAGACATGGTTATTTGGACCCCACCATGCCTCTGTGCTTCCTTCAGGTTATGTATGTTGTGTAAAGAGCAAAGGACACAACAAATGTATAGTTTGATTTTTCTTGCATACATAGTCAAGGCTAGTCTCATGCTTTGTATGGCCTCAGACAAGACTGGCAACTTTCTGGAGTGTGTGTGTGTCCATATTTGTGTGTAAGTAAATCAGGCTATCAATTGCTTCCTCTCAATTCCTTGCTCGAGGGAGGAGGTCAGGCTGACCTAAAAGATGCAGACCTGTGCAGGGCCCTAAGCAGTCATTGGATTGCTTGTTTTGCTTCTGGCCAGACTGGTACAGATGCAAAAAGCAAAAGTACTTTGAGAGCAAATGAATCCAGAGGAGAAGCCAGTGACAACTCATCAGTTAGGTTCTGCATTTCTAGGGAAGGCATCGGAGTTTATTATTCTCATGAAAAAAGTGCAGCGTCTCAATCAGGTTAACACCATGTATTCTTCATTAAGGTTAGTAATAGTTATACCTTTTTTCCAGAGAAAGATTTTTCAATGGTCTGAGTCAAGTCATTGTTGATAAATGATCCAAGTGCTTCTAGCTCACTGATACCTTGTGGCTCAAAGATGTTTGCCTCAATCTGAAATAGTTTGTGAAAACAATTAGTAGGCCAGACATTGGAGGGTGGAGTCACAGAGCAGGTGGTGTGTAAAGGATGTTCAGCACGAGAAACTCTGTGGTCAGACCAGGGGAGTTTGTAAGGGGGCAAAGTCAGGATGATGATGGAGCCCGTGAGCAGAGCTTTCAGGAGCTGAGTGGGCTGTCTGGGCACTGCAGCTGCTTATGCCAGTCCCAATAACTGCCTTTGAGGCAGCTATTTAGTGCAGCGGTCCCCAAACTGTGGGGTGTGCCCCACTAGAGGGGCATGGCAGGGCCCAGGCCAGCCCCCACACAGGGGTAGGAAGGGAGTGCCACCTGACTGGGATTCCTGGCCCCTGCTCCTGGCCCTTGGCTTGGGGGCATGGCCACATTCCATTCCTGGGAAGGGGGGTGTGTGAGAGGAAAAGTTTTGGCACCGCTGATTTAGTGCTTATGCAGCTGCCAAACCGCAACTCCTCCTCAAAGCAGCGTCTACACCTCTGTGCCCAACTACCATATATATGTACATGTTGCGGTTCAGTGATGAGACAGAACACAGCTTTTTGCAAGCAAGCAGGCTGGTCAGCGGAGATGGGCTGTTCTGCCCCCCCTGCCTTCCACCTTCTCCTTTTATTATATTTCTCCCCCTAAGCATTACACACTGCTACACAAAGGAATGTATGACGTTGATTCATATGCTTAGTTACCATCCTCTATCTACTACAATCCTGGTTTTCAGGCCTTGAGCCCAGGCTAAAAAAACCTCCCACAGTTGCTGTCCAAACAATCAAGTTCTCAGGGTTCATATTTAGCCCTTGTCCTTGGATAGAGCAATGTGTGCATTGCTCCTAGGAGACAGTCAGGGTGTGCCCCGCCTGCTTCCAGGTGGAATAGCTAGACATTAACCCTTCATGTACAGATGATATATAGATATGTGTCAGCGAGAGCAGTGGAGAGAGGGCATCTGGGGAAAGCCTCTTCCACTCTACCGTTCTAAAAGACGACTTGAGGAGGGCTGGGTCCCTTCTCAGTTAACTGATGGTCAGGGATATTTTTTGGGTTGCATGGCCCACACAGAAAACTCTTGGCTAACAGGCCAAGAATAAGAAGGGACAGCATCTTTCCCACCCCAACTTCACCAGCAACTGGACCAGGACAGAAATACAACCCATAGCTGATTCAATGCAGCTTCAATCCACTGACAAAAGCAGACTCCAACGAGAGACTGCTGAATTGGAATTAATTTGCAAACTGGATACAATTAACTTAGGCTTGAATAGAGACTGGGAGTGGATGGGTCATTACATAAAGTAAAACGATTTCCCCATGTTTATTCCCCCCGCCCCCCGTTCCTCAGACGTTCTTGTCAACTGCTGGAAATGGCCCACCTTGATTATCACTACAAAAGGTCCCCCCACTCTCCTGGTGGTAATAGCTCACCTTAGGTGATCACTGTCCTTACAGTGTGTATGGTAACACCCGTTGTTTCATGTTCTCTATGTATATAAATCTCCCCACTGTATTTTCCACGGCATACATCCAATGAAGTGAGCTGTAGCTCACGAAAACTTATGTTCAAATAAATTTAACTTAAGAAAAGGAGTACTTGTGGCACGTTAGAGACTAATAAATTGGTTTGTCTCTAAGGTGCCACAAGTCCTCCTTTTCTTTTTGCGAATACAGACTAACACGGCTGCTACTCTAAAATCCACTGAGTGTTAATGAACAAGCATTTTCTATTAAAGAGATAGATATTAATAGATACTTGGACTTCTGTCAAGGATCAGAAATACCTACAAATATTGTGGCTGCAATTATTGATTTTAAAATATATGATAATTCATGTGCAAATTAAGCCTGGTATCATACCCCTGTGAATTGACACATGGTTCTGGATGTTGTAATGGTTGGGTGCAATTGCTGTGGAATCATCAGCATAAACTGTGGCCATCCCAGTTGTCAGTATAAATCAAACTTAAGCAAACACAGCATGCTGTATAATCACTGGGGCCAGCCACAGGAGGGAACCTTGATCACATGCATGATCAAGTGCATTACAATAACTTCCTGTTTTATATTGTTTTGCAACAGCTGTGGAAAAAAATGAACAGAAAGCCTTTAATAAAGGCTGTTCAGACAGCTGAAACATTGGTTATCTGTTCTTGTACTCATGGTAAATGGATTTATCTCCTGGAGCACACAGCTTAAGATATAAATATACACTTAGCTGGCATTACCTAGGAGCAGTGCCCTTCTTCGCCCACTATTTCTGCTAGAGTTTTTAACTGCTCTGTATAAATGCTGCTGAATATAAATGAAATCCCAGAGCAATTTACCTGAAATTGTTTGACTAGCTGTTTCGGTTTTACTTTAATCAACATCTCATATTTTCCCAAGTGCCGTTTCAAGAGCTCCTCATAGGTGAGCTCAAAAGTGACTTTGCTGGCTGCTGCAATGTTGACTGAAACAGTGAACTTTTCCGTTTTTCTGCCAGAGGCCCTGGAAATGTTAAGCAATATAACTACAAATCAGAAAAACACCAGTATAACAAACCCCTGGATGCTTTTTCTTATCAATAAGAAATTGCTGTCACACAACAACCATTAAATCTTTTCCCTGGTTTCACTTGTTTTAAGAATCAATATGAATGTAATGCTCTTATAGTTTTTAACATGCCTAAAACTACAGTTTCAATTCTGATCTACACAGCAGTAGGTATTTTGACTAGACATTCCTTGAAAGTAACTTGGATTTGCCAGCTAATTAAGAGAGATTTCATAGTGTGAACTAGAAAGCACTGAGAATTTGGAGCTTCATCCTAATAGGTGCATTGCAGTCAGTAGGGGTTGAGGGTGCTCAGCATCTCACAGGATCCAGCAGTTAGAGGCTTCACCCTAGGACAGTGGTTCTCAACCTTGCCAGACTATGTACCCCTTTCAGGAGTCAGATTTGTCTTGTGCATCCCCAAGTTTCACCTCACTTAAAAACTACTTGCTTATAAAATCAGACATAAAAATACAAAAAAGTGTCTCAGCACGCTATTATTGACAAAGTGCTCACTTTCTCATTTTGTGTGTATGAAATTTTAGTTTGTACTGACTTTGCTAGTGATTTTTACGTAGCCTGTTGTAAAACTAGGCAAATATATAGATGAGTTAATGTACCCCCAGAAGACCTCTGTGTACCTCCAGGGGTACACATGCCCCTGGCTGAGAACCATTGCCCTAGGATATTGATTTGAATTTGGCTGAAGTGGGTGGTAGTAACCAAAAGTCCATTTTGAAATCAATAGCTCTTTGGTGCTCTGTGTAAAGGGGGCGGTTGCATTAGCCTAGTTGTTAGTGGACACGTGTCCATGTCACAAAAACTCACACTAGATTTAGCGGCCTCTTTTCAGGCATCAAGGATTAAATAATTATGGAAACTGAGCTACCTTGACAAGATATAAACTGGTCATTTAGACTTGAAATTAGACGAAGGTTTCTAACCATCAGAGGAGTCAAGTTTTGGAATAGCCTTCCAAGGGAAGCAGTGGGGGCAAAAGATCTATCTGGCTTTAAGATTAAACTCGATAAGTTTATGGAGGAGATGGTATGATGGGATAACATGATTTTGGTAATTAATTGATCTTTAAATATTCATGGTAAATAGGCCCAATGGCCTGTGATGGGATGTTAGATGGGGTGGGATCTGAGTTACTACAGAAAATTCTTTCCTGGGTATCTGGCTGGTGAATCTTGCCCATATGCTCAGGGTTTAGCTGATCGCCATATTTGGGGTCGGGAAGGAATTTTCCTCCAGGGCAGATTAGGAAGAGGCTCTGGAGGTTTTTCGCCTTCTACTGTAGCATGGGGCACGGGTCACTTGTTGGAGGATTCTCTGCTTCTTGAAGTCTTTAAACCATGATTTGAGGATGTCAATAGCTCAGACATAGGTGAGAGGTTTTTCGCAGGAGTGGGTGGGTGAGATTCTGTGGCCTGCATTGTGCAGGAGGTTGGACTAGATGATCATAATGGTCCCTTCTGACCTTAGTGTCTATGAATCTAAGAGGTTGCTTCATGACAGAGTTGAAACATCGATGGAACAATGTGGAGAAACTTTCACTGATGCTGCCCTATGTCACACCCACTCTGTGTCTAGACAGGGAAACCAGAGAATCTTCTTAACGTGAGACTCTGTTGCTGTATGTCAGTCTGTATGACTTAAATATATGGTCGAAAGCTATGAGGTTCTTGGAGAGCAGCAAACTACTTCTCCAGCAGTGACAGGTACCAGTCACATCACTTAAAGCACTACTGGAAGGTACTCAGGCTTTGCCTTCACTGCAGAAATAGATGATAACATAAGAACGGCCACATTGGGTCAGACCAATGGTCCATCTAGTGCAGTATCCAGTTTTCTGACAGTGGTCAAGGTGCTTCAGAGGAAATGAACAGAACAGGCAATCATCAAGTGATCCATTCCCTGTCTTACACTCCCAGCTTCTGGCTAACAGATGCTAGGGACACTCAGAGTATAGGATTGCATCCCTGAGCAGCCACTGGTGGACCTATCCTCCAGGAACTTATCTAGCTCTTTTTTTGAACCCGGTTATAGTTTTGGCCTTAACATCCTCTGGCAACGAGTTCCACAGGTTGACTGTGCATTGTGTGAAGAAGTACTTCCTTTTGTTTTAAACCTGCTGCCTATTCATTTAGTTGGAGACCCCTAGTTCTTGTGTTATGTGAAGGAGTAAATAACACTTCCCTATTCATTTTCTCCACACCAGTCAAGATTTTATAGACCTCTGTCTCTGTGAGTTAAGAATGACAAAGCACAGAGGACAAAGTTTAAATCCAATCACTGAATGACTGAAATTAGATTAAATTTGATCTCTTAACACCATTTCACACAATTATACATCCAACAGTCACATAATTGCCACGTGGTATTTAAAAACATTCATCTTGTCAAATAGGCACTAACATACCATGGTGGTGTTCTCAGTATAAATGCCTATATTAGATTCAACAGATCAATGCGAATCAAATATGTTATTCAATTCACATCTCCCTATGAGGCAGGAAAATATTAGTGGTGTGATGAGGCACAATTAGTGTTTGTCAAGTTTGGCACTTTGCTGAAGTCCTCAGGTGAAAGGAAATGCAGAATTAATTACAAGATTAATCCCATATCAGGGTGAATAAAAAAAAATGGTTTCTTCTCTGAGTGATTGTCCACACAGATTCCACTCTTGGGTGTGCATGTGTCCCATGCATGTGAGATCAGATTCTTTTGGAATAGCAATGCTCACTGGGCAGCACCTGCACACTGGATTGTCTTTGCACCTGCCCTCACCCCCCACCAGAGGGCATACAGGGCGGCAGGCCCAACCATCCCTCCATTCCTTCTTACTGTTTATGGCAGCAAGACAGAAATCCTGTAGTGTTCACTTACTCTGTCTACCATACAATCTCTTGTTTGGCTAGTTAATAGTAATTAATATATTTAGGTAGTTATTAGTTTTTTGTTTATGCCATTGGCAATCCCCTTTCCACCCTAAAATTTAGAATAGGTTTGGGGATACCCTTGGTGCTAGGACTCATAGGGATTTAAAACTTGCCTCCTATTGCAAGGCTGCTATCCTGCTCAATGCTGGGCATTCTACTACTTCTGCCTTGGCCAAGGATACATCCCTGACAAATTATCGATCTGCCATTCCTTCTCTAAGAGAATGCAGCAAGAGAGGAAGATCCAGCTCCAGCCCTGTCTTGTAGAGTACTTGATGAGGGCCTCTTCAGAGTCTGAGGCAAAAGATCACAAAAAGCCCGAACGGTCACTTTTGGCTAGTGCTCATGTGAACTGCAGCTCTGCATCAAGCTGCCAGGCTCATTCTTCATCAAAGGGATCAAAACCCCTCAACTACTGAATCAGGCAGAATAGTCAATTCTTCCTCCACCTAGTCATCATTGGAAAGAAGTAGGGAGAGCATCTCCCCCACTGTGAGCATAGGCTTAGGTCACCCTTGCCAGTGACCAGCAAAATTAGACACAAAACACATCTCTGTCTCTTATGCCCTTCAGCCAAAAGGTGGCTCACAGCCCACATCAGGATCCTCTGATACCATAGCACCACTGGATGGTCAATGCCTGCGAACATGGTGCACACTTCCCCTAGTACCAACTCCTTGGTACAAATAACCTCAGCTAGTGTCCAAATGAACATTTTGAATTATCAGATGTTTCTGTCAAAATACAACTATATGTCTTGGGACAAGATATCACACTGCATCGAGCAGTTTCCTCAGGAACATAGGGAGAACCTAAAGTCTCTAGTGTCTGAAAGAGAGTTAGTGGCCCAAACATCTCTGCAGGCTACTTTAGATGTCTCTGATACAGTGCCACATATGATAGCCACTTCCATTGTGATACGCAGGGCTTCACAGTTCAATCTTCTGGAATACCTAAAGAGGTCCAAATGATAATCAGAACATGGGGTCCTGGAAATTATGAACAAGGGGTATTCTATCCAATTCCAGTCCCTTCCTTTCCCCGGCCTTCTTCAGGGACCCTCTCATGAGATACTGTTAAAATAGGAGGTGAATTCCCTTCTGCAATTCAGAGCATTGGAGTACATGGAATGCCGAGGCAAGGAGTTCTATCCCCATCACTTTTTAATCCCAAATTAAAAGGGAAGCTGGTGTCCTACGCTAGACCTGAAACATCTGAACAGATTCATCTTTCATTTCAAGTTCAGGATGGTCATCTGGCCTCAGTTATCCCCTCATTACATCATCATGACTGGTTTTTGGCTCTCAAGCTTCAGGGCACTTATTCTCAGCTGTCTGTACATGCAGAACACAGAAAATACTTAAGATTCATAGTGGGAGACTCGTTATGAATACAGGGTGCTCGTCTTTGGGCTTTTCATGGCACTGAGAGTATTCTCTAAGTTCCTCATCACAGCCCGCTTAAAACAACACAGCATGCAGGATGAGTGGCTGATCTTAGGAAAATTTCCCTACCTGTTGACCAACTCAGTTTGTGTGATCTTAGGATTCTTCACCACAATGGGATTCAAGATAAAAATAAAAACAAACAAACAAAAAAACCCCCACAACACACTTTTGCCAACCCAAAGTTTAGAATAGGAACTGTGTTAGATTTGAGGTCAGCAAGAGTTTATCTACTGCAGGTGAGGAACCAGACTATAGTGAACCTCATCAGTCAGCAGGCTCACCCAGAGATGTCTGCAAGAGCATGCCTCAGACAGCCTTTGAGTCACATGGCCTCCTGCATCTACATCACTCAGCATGCCAGAGTTCAACCACCTGCAAGGGTGGTTGAAATCCATGTACTTACCCAGCAAGCACCTGATGGACATGAAGATGAAGGTCCTGCGAGAAGTCCTCTCCTCATCAGTTAGTGTAAAGACCTGCTTCATGTGTCCAATGGAGCATCCTTTTCTGCATCTCTGCCTACAAAGATATTGGTGATGGATGCCTCCACATTTAAATGGGAACTCATCTGAAACACCTTCAGACACAAGGCCTCTGGTCCTCCCAGAAAACTCATATTCACATAAATATCCTGGCACTCAGAGCCATATATCTGGCATGCACAGCATTTCTACTCTTGCTTCAGGGATCCAGCTGATAATGGGGAATACCCACAGCCATACATTATGTCAACAGACAGAGATGATTATGATCATCTCTGCTCCCTCACACTGTCCGTAGCCTTTTCAGAGAGGGTTAAGGGTCCAGCCATTTCCACTCAGTTTGTCTAAATGGGTATCTAACTGTATTAGATCCTATGATTAGATTGCTAGATTAGATCCACCCATGTGAGCTAGAGCTCATTCAATTTCCAAGACTCACCCTCCTTCCTTGTTTATACAGACTCCAACAACAACAGGATTCCATGCGGGCAAAAGAGCTGAGGAATGGCTAAATCTGCTCTAGCCTTTTATGCCCTTGGTGAGGATGCAAGGATATCCAGGGCTCAAGGGCACCCCCCAGTGGACACTGCTAGCCAAAAATAATCCGATTTCACACACATGTGGCACTTGCACATCAGAAGTGAATCTGTGAGGACAACACCTCTCAAAGAACCATAGTTATTGTAAGGTAAGTAACTGCTCTTATGATATCAATATAGGCGTCTCAAATTACTCCCATGAATCACAGGAACACACTTTTCCAATGGGACTGGAAGTGAATAACGATGCTATAAGGGTGTACACACTGATCTGTGGAAATACAAGCAAACTTAATTATGATGCAAGAGTCTCACTTGACTAGACCTGCAGTATGTCCACGTGAAACCGCCTTCTCATACTGCTTTTTGGCAGCTTCTTTCTCTTTTATATTTCCAAGATAGGTGATGCCATCAATTGTCCTGCAGATGAAACAAAAAACTGTGTGAAAATAAATGTATCTATGAATGCTTCATTTATTTTTTATGTATATTTTTCAGGCAAACCTTTTGGTTTGACAGTTTGTTTACAATAGGTTCTTAGTACCAGATTTGCACAGAGCCCCAAGTAAAGTGCTTGACAAATTATCACCCTAATACATTTGTATGAGCTGTATTTAAAGCAGTTTATTTACTAGGCTCTTAATTTTAATAGCATATTTTTCTTTTTAAACAAACTCCTCTGCTTCCAGGCAAACCTCCTATGCTGGCTGCAAACCTTATGTTGGTTGCAGCAAAGCAAACATATGTTTCTAGGAGGGAAAAAAAGAAAAGAAAAAAAGAAAATTAATTAACTTCAGTTAACATCTTCGAATAACCAATGTTTTCACACTCATTGACTGAAATACTTCAAGTGTGAAGCCTTTAGTTTTAATGATGTAGGTCTAGAGGTGCTCTTCTAGTGCACATATCTAGGATCAGATAGGTGTTAAATTGGCTGTACTTTGCACAAACATAAGGCCCCGAAAAGTATATTTGTTCTTCTAGGAATTTCCCAGTGAAGTTTTTATCAAGAACGGATATTAGTCATTTTCATAAAATTTAAATTCATTCTAAATTGTAGATTAAATAAAAATAAGCCAGAATAAAACAAACATTTTTGGAGCAGACAGAATTTCTGAGACTGGGGCTTAGCACTGTAAATGGCATGACTCGGCTCTAACTATAATGAGGCAAGGAAGCTATAAAACACTATCCCCACCTTACTCCTGGTGCGCACATTTTTGCTATGGTATTTGTAATACCTCTGACAAACAAAGAGTTTGAAATAGCAAGAAAAGAAAGCCAGTGCTAACCAGTTTGGTCCATGTTTTCAGTGCTTCTTTTTTATTTAAACATTCATGCTAGGGCTGTCAAGCAATTAAAAAAATTAATTGCAATTAATCGCCCTGTTAAACAATAATAGAATACCATTTATTTAAATATTTTTGGATGTTCTCTAGATTTTCAAATATATTGATTTCAGTTACAACACAGAATACAAAGTGTACTGTGTTCACTTTATATTTATTTTTGATTACAAGTATTTGCACTGTATAAAAACAAAATAAAGAGTATTTTTCAGTTCACCTAATACAAGTACTGTAGTTCAATATCTTTAACATGAAAGTTGAACTTACAGATGTAGAATTATATACAAAAAAACTTCATTCAAAAATAAAACAGTGTAAAATTGTAGAGCCTGCAAGTCCACTCAGTCCTACTTCTTGTTCAGCCAATCGCTCAGACAAACAAGTTTGTTCACATTTGCAGGAGATAATGCTGCCCGCTTTTTGTTTACAATGTCACCTGAAATTGAGAACAGGCATTCTCATGGCACGGTTACATGCCAGATGCGCTAAAGATTCATATGTCCCTTCATGCTTCAACCACCGTTCTAGGGGACATGCGTCCATGCTGATGATGGGTTCTGCTTGATAACAATCCAAAGCAGTGTGGACCGATGCATGTTCATTTTCACTATCTGAGTCAGATGACACCAGCAGAAGGTTGATTTTCTTTTTTGGTCGTTCGGGATCTGTAGTTTCTGCATTAGAGTGTTGCTCTTTTAAGACTTCTGAAAGCTTGCGCCACGCCTCATCACTCTCAGATTTTGGAAGGCACTTCAGATTCTTAAACCTTGGGTTGAGTGTTGCAGCTATCTTTAGAAATCTCACACTGGTACCTTCTTTGCATTTTGTCAAATCTGCAGTGAAAATGTTCTTCAAATGAACAACACGTGCTGGGTCATCATCTGAGACGATTATAACATGAAATATATGGTAGGATGCGGGTAAAACAGAGCAGGGGACATACAATTCTCCCCCAAGGAGTTCAGTCACAAATGTAATTAATGTATTTTTTTTTAACGAGCATCATCAGCATGGAAGCATGTCCTCTGGAATGTTGGTTGATGCATCAAGGAGCATACGAATGTTTAGCATACCTAGCACGTAAATACCTTGCAATGTCAGCTACAAAAGTGCCTTGCAAATGCCTGTTCTCACTTTCTGGTGACTTTGTAAATAAGAGGGCAGCATTATCTCCTGTAAATATAAACAAACTTGTTTGTCTTAGCGATTGGCTGAACAAGAAGTGGGACTGAGTGGACTTGTGGGTGCTGACGTTTTACATTGAGTGCAGTTATGTAACAAAAATCTACATTTGTAAATTGCACTTTCATTGTAAAGAGATTGCACTACTGTACTTGTATGAGGTGAATTGAAAAATACTATTTCTTTTATTTATCATTTTGACAGTGCAAATATTTGTAATAAAAATAATATACTCTTGGGTTTCAATTCCAAATACAGAATACAATATATATGAAAATGTAGAAAAACATCAAAATATTTAATAAATTTCAATTGGTATTCTATTGTTTAACAGTTCAATTAAAACTGCAAATAATTGCGATTAATTTTTTTGAGTTAATCGCTTGAGTTAACTGTGATTGACAGTTCTAATTCATTCTTATCTTTTTTACATTTTACTGTGCCATGTTTAAATGAGAAGGCGAGTTAAATGTAAATTGTGTCACTGTGCAGGTGAAAAAAATACAGCAAGTTGGAGACTAGGGTTGCCAACTGTCTAATCACACAAACCCAAACACCCTTGCCCCGGCCTTGCCCTGCCCTGTCCCACCCCTTCCCTGAAGCCCCACCCCTGCCCTGCCCCTTTCCGGGGCCCTGCTCCACTCACTCCATCTCTCCTCCCTGTGTCGCTTGTTCTCCCCTACCCTCACTCTCTTTTACCAGGCTGGGGAAGGGGGTTGGAGTGTGGGAGGCGGTGCAGGGTCTGGGCTGGGGCCGAGAGGTTTAGAATGTGGGAGGGGGCTCTGGGCTGAGCCTGGGGCGGGGGTTGGATTGCAGGAAGGGGTGTGGGGTGCAGGCTCTGGGAGGAATTTGGGGTGCAAGAGAGGGCTCCAGGCTGGGGTAGGGGTTGAGGTGCAGGAGGGGATGAGGGGTGTGGGCTCTGGCTGGAAAGTGCTTACCTCGGGCAGCTCCCAGGTGGTGGTGGAGTGGGTCTAAGGCAGGCTCCCTGCCTGCCCTGGCCCCGCGCTGCTCTTGGAAGTGGCCGGCACGTCCCTGCAGGGTGGCGGAGGGGAGGGCAGGGAGCTACACACGCTGCCTGCTCCCACAAGTGCTGCCGCCGCAGCTCCCATTGGCCGGGAACTGCGGATTCGGCTCTCGGGGCGGGGGCAGTGCGTGGAGATCTCTGTACGCCCCTAGGAGCCACAGGGACATGCCAGCAGCTTCCGGGAGTGGCGTTGGGCCAGCGCAGTGCCTTAGCCCCGCTGCGCTGCCGGACTTTTAGTGCCTAAAATCTTCCAGTCTGGCTTTAAGTAGCCTCTGGGAGATAGGGCCTGATTCCAGGAGTCTCCTGGTGAAACCAGGAGGGTTGGCAACCCTACTGAGACAAGCTAGCAGCAAACTACTTACATGCTGAAATTGGTAATGAAGGCCATCTTGGGGAGCTCCACCTCAAACAACACTTCCTTAGACACACTGGCACGATTGACAGCTCGACTGGTGATGACATTGTGGGCAAATCGAGACGTCACTTTGCTATCAATTTTCATGCTGTAGATATCTATGCCACTGAAGATCTGAAGAATGAAAGAGAAACCCCAGTTACAGTGAAAAATACATGCCAATTATTCTAACTCCATTCTACAGAATCATGCGACAATGGTAATCACAGAAAGAGTAGCTGTCTTCCAATACAGGGCAAGGAACTTTATTAAAATGAGGAAAACTAAGTTACCCCTAAAGCTACTCTGTCTCTATTTAATATATTGTGTAATGGGGAGAGAGATAGGTGGACAGAAGCCCTGGTGCTTGATGAGTTAAAGCTCTGCCTGCATTACAACAGCAACAATTTCTTCGTAAGACACTCCTCTAACCTTGTAACAAAAAAACATGGTTGGGTTGTGTCCACAAAGTAGCTTTTTCTCCCTCACAACGCAACCATGTTTGTGTGACTGCATTAACCAGACTGTTTAGCCATGTTCGGACAAGCACATTCCGGAAAATTCTGGGCAGCTTGCCCATAGTACTGCAGCAAGAAATAGAATGCACGGGTGACATGCACAGAAAACCGCACCAGCAACACACCGGGCAATGGGCTCTGGGATGGTCTCCCCCACAGAGTGCTCAGAGGAAGGAGGCTGGATCAAACTGGCTACACAAATATGCTGGAGCTGAGGGTGCTGCTGCGCCCCCTGGCTTGAAGTGGTTTCCACCATATTCAGGGTTTACAGTTTGGTTCTTGGCACCCTCACTATAAAAATCGTTCTGGCACTCCTGTACACAAATATGGGTAGGAGGTCCTGTCTGCATAGCAAAATTCCCCCAGATGCTAAAGAGTTACAGGAAAATAACCATGTGGTACCCTAGTCTGCTGGGAAGGGGAGATACACTGTTAGGAGCCATCATTACTGACTGCATACTAACTGTGTTTTATGTGTACGCAGAACTCAGTTAGAGCCCACCAAGTCAATAAGGACTCCACATCATAACAGGGTCAGATATGCATTATAACTTACTTACAGACTTCCAAATGAACCAAAGTCATTTCTGATAAAGGAATTTAAATCCATAATAAGAGCATGAGCAGTAACACCACCTTTTACCCCAAAAGGCCTTAAACTCACCCTCTTGGGTCATGAAAGCACTTACCACATCATTGGTGCTTCGTTTCTGTAAATTAAAATAAAAAGAAATTAATATAAATTTCCCACAGCTATACTTATCTTGGCCACAGAGTTGAAGTAGTGGAGGACAAGTCAGTCCCCAGCCAGTTCCTGCATTTATTTCTAACTGCTTAAGTATATAGCTACTCTTCAGTAGAACTTCACAACTCATTTTTGTTTGCTGGGTTTTGTGGTTTTGAATTATCTAAAACTCAGAAGTCCTACAGAAAGTGGAAACTCGGTCAAATTACAAAGGATGAATATAAACAAATAACACAAGTATGCAGGGACAAAATTAGAAAGGCCAAGGCACAAAACGAGATCAAACTAGCTAGGGACATAAAGGGTAACAAGAAAACATTCTACAGGTACATTAGAAGCAAGAGGAAGACCAAGGACAGGGTAGGCCCATTACTCAATGAGGGGGGAAAGACAAAAACAGAAAATGTGGAAATGACAGAGGTGCTTAATGACTTCTTTGTTTCGGTTTTCACCAAGAAGGTTGGTGGCGATTGGACATCTAACATAGTGAATGCCAGTGAAAATGAGGTAGGATCAGAGTCTAAAATAGGGAAAGAACAAGTCAAAAATTACTTAGACAAGTTAGATGTCTTCAAATCACCAGGGCCTGATGAAATGCATCCTAGAATACTCAAGAGCTGACTGATATGAGCCATTAGCAATTATCTTTGAAAAGTCATGGAAGATGGGACACATTCCGGAAGACTGGAAAAGGGCAAATATAGTGCCCATCTATAAAAAGGGAAACAAGGACAACCCGGGGAATTACAGACCAGTCAGCTTAACTTCTGTACCCGGAAAGATAATGGCGCAAATAATTAAGCAATCAATTTGAAAACACCTAGAAGCTTATAAGGTGATAAATAACAGTCAGCATGGATTTGTCAAGAACAAATCATGTCAAACCAAACTGATAGCTTTCTTTGATAGGGTAGCAAGCCTTGTGGATAGGGGGGAAGCTATAGATGTGGAAAATCTTGACTTAAGTAAGGCTTTTGATATGGTCTCACATGACCTTCTCATAAACAAACTAGGGAAATACAACCTAGATGGAACTACTATAAGGTGGGTGCATAACTGGTTGGAAAATCATTCCCAGAGAGTAGTTATCAGTGGTTCACAGTCATGCTGGGAGGGAATAACGAGTGGGGTCCGGCAGGGATCGGTTCTGGGTCCGGTTATGTTCAATAGCTTCATCAATGATTTAGATAATGGCATAAAGAGTACACTTAAAGTTTGTGGATGATACCAAGCTGAGAGGGGTTGCAAGGGCTTTGAAGGATAGGATTAAAATTCAAAATGATCTGGACAAACTGGAGAAATGGTCTGAAGTAAATAGGATGAAATTCAATAAGGACAAATGCAAATAACTCCACTTAGGAAGGAACAATCAGTTGCACACATACAAAATGGGAAATGACTGCCTAGGAAGGAGTACTGCAGAAAGGGATGTGGGGGTCATAGTGAATCACAAGCTAAGTATGAGTCAACTGTGTAACGTTGTTGCAAAAGAAAAAAAGCAAACATCATTCTGGGATGTATTAGCAGGAGTATTGTAAGCAAGACACGAGAAGTAATTCTTCCGCTCTTCTCTGCGCGGATTAGGCCTCAGCTGGAGTATTGTGTCCAGTTCTGGGCACCACATTTCAGGAAAGATGTGGACAAATTAGAGAAAGTCCAGAGAAGAGGAACAAAAATGATTAAAGGTCTAGAAAACATGACCTATGAGGGAAGATTGAAAAAATTGGGTTTGTTTAGTCTGGAGAAGAGAAGACTGAAAGGGAACATAACAGTTTTCAACTACATAAAAGGTTGTTACAAGGAGGAGGGAGAAAAATTGTTCTTCTTAACCTCTGAGGATAGGACAAGAAGCAATGGGCTTATATTGCAGCATGGGCGGTTTAGGTTGGACATTAGGAAAAACTTCCTAACTGTCAGACTGGCTAAGCACTGGAATAAATTGCCTAGGGAGGTTGTGGAATCTCCATTACTGGGGATTTTTAAGAGCAGGTTGGACAAACACCTGTCAGGGATGGTCTAGATCAGGGGTCGGCAACCTATGGCACACGTGCCAAGCACGGCACGCGAGCCGATTTTTAATGGCACGCTGCTGCCTGTCGGGTGCCAGCTGCCGGCCCTGCTCAGCCTGCTGCTGAACCCAGGCCGGGACCCTGGCAGGCAGCAAAGTGCCATTAAAAATCCTGCCCGCCCCGGCCTGCTCTTCTCCGCCCCTCCCCTCCGCAGGGGCAGGGTGAAGAAGCTTGGTCCTGCCACTGATCAGCTGATGACCCTTGCGAGGGAGGGGGAGAAGCAGAGCAGCAGCGTGCTTGTACTCGCTGCTCTAGGGAGGAAGCGGAGAAGAGGTGGGGACGGGGCCGTGGGGTGGAATCAGGGCATATTCCCTCCAGTCCCCTGCCGTGAGCTGCTCTGGGCAAAGGGCTGGGAGCACCTCCCACAACCCTAGCCCACACCCCCAGCCCTCTATCCTGACCCCTGCACCCCCTCACACCCCAGCCTCCTGCCCTGACCCCTGCACACCTCCCACGACCCCAGCCTTGACTCCAGCACCCGCAACACAGACCCAGCCCCCCGATGCCCTAACTCCTGCACCCTCCTCACACGCCCCCAGCCCCCATCCTGACTCCAGCACCCCCCCACACACATACCCAGGCCTCCCACACCCCATGCCCTGACTCTTGCACCCTCCACATTCTCACCCCCACCCTGAGCACCAAACGGGAGCTCCTGCATGCCCCCCCACCACATTCCTACCTGCACCCCTTGCACCAAATGGGAGCTGCCCAGGTAAGCGCTCCACACCCAAACCTCCTGCCCCAACCCTAAGCACCCTCCTTCATTCTAGCTCCTGGCCAGACCCTACACCCCAACCTGCTCCTTCACCCGCAGCCCTGTGCTCAGTGCACTCCCACCCTCAGCTCAGTGCAGAGAGAGAGAGAAAGGAAGAGACTGGCTAGAACCAGGGAGAAAGTAGATACCCACTCTATGTGAGCAGGGCTGGGATCCCAGACCCTCAGCGGGCTGAGCAGGGCCGGCAGCTGGGACCCTGGCTGGCAGGAGCTGGCGGATGGAACCCCAGACTGGCAGTGGGCTGAGTGGCAGCGGTTCTGGCTGCCGGCCCCTTGCCAGCTGTGGTCCCAGCCGCAGGCCCCGCTCAACTTGCTGCCGGCCTAGGTGAACGGAACCCCAGGCTGGCAGCGCGCTGAGAGGGCCAGCGGCTTAAGATCAGCATTTTAAATGAAGCTTCTTAAACATTTTGAAAACCTTGTTTACTTTACATACGACAATAGTTTAGTTATATAATATAGAGACTTACAGAGACAGAGACCTTCTTAAAAACGTTAAAATGTATTTCTGGCAAGTGAAACTTTAAATTGAAGTGAATAAATGAAGACTCGGCACACCACTTCTGAAAGGTTGCTGACTCTTGGTCTAGATAATACTTAGTCCTGCTTTGAGGACTAGATGACCGCTTGAGGTCCCTTCCAGTTCTATGATTCTATGGTTACTTCTTGCAAGCTAACCTCAGTACCTTTCCAGCCCCAAATTCACTCACAAATCATCCCAATGCAGAGACCATCCCTCTCATTGGACCTTCACAGAGAATGTGTTAGCTTCACTCCCTTTACAGAGACAGAAAAACACTCCAACGTGGTAGCTTTCTAGAAGCACACACTTTACTGCATGTACATAGCACTGATTATTTATAATGAAAGCAAAATAAGTTTATTAACAAAGCAATCATGGATTAAGCAATGCCAAGTAAAAAAGATAAAGGTAGAGATGGTTACAGGCAAAAAAGTGAAAACACATCTAAAGGACTAAAACTTAATCTAGCAAGATACAGTTTATGTTCAAAATGGTTCTTTTTACCCACATCTCCTTTCCAGCTTTTTCTGGCCAGGACCCATCACTGAGATCTAATTGCTTGGTTCCTTTGACTCCTAAGGTAAAGGATAAAGATGAAGTCTCTCTCTCTCTCTTCCTTATATTTTCAAAGGGATATAAGTCAGGAAGGCTTCCTGGGGATTTGGTTTCCTATGTCTTTCTGAGGTGCAGGAGCCATGTTAATTCTGTCCTCAAATTCAGGAGCAGGTTTGCACAATGGCTTTGTTTACTGCTAATATGTAAATTGAAGTAAACCCACATTCCTTTGTCTAGGACAGACCTGTTTATCACCTTTACCTAACATAGCCCACCCCCATGTTAGCACCTTAGAGACTAACAAATTTATTTGAGCATAAGCTTTCGTGAGCTACAGCTCACTTCATTGGATACATTCAGTGGCTGTCTGGTCTTCAACATGTTCCAGTAACATCCTAGGGAGGGATTTCATAACTTCACATATAATGTTAATACATGCATTTTACAATGATCTTAATAATCACTTCCATAACACCTTTCACCTGAGGCTCTCCAATCATTTTTATAAATATTATATGAAGCACATGTTTCATCCCAGTGGTGTTTGAAATACAGGATATATAAAAATATCCTTCACATTCCACTGGAATATCATGTACAGTTCTGGACACACATGTTCAAGAAAGATGAATCCAAATTGAACCAGGTGCAGAGAAGGGCTACTAGGATGATCGGGAGAATAGAAAGCTTATCTTACAATAGAAGACTAAAAGAACTTGGCTTGTTTAGCCTAGCAAAAAGAAGGCTGAAAGGAAATAGGATTGCTCTTTATAAATACATTATGGGGGGGGGGGGCATGGGAGAGGTGGTAAACACCAAAGAGGGAGAAAAACTAATTAAGTTATAGGAAAATGTCGGTACAACAAATGGGTATAATCTAGCCATGAATAAATATAGGCTGGAACTTAGAAGGTGCTACTAAACATCAGAGAAGTGTGGTTCTAGAATAGGGAGTAAAGGGGGAAAATCTAATTAATTTTAAAATAGAGCTTGATATAAATTTGAGTGGGATTGTATGACAAGGTTGCCTGTAGGGACAGGCAGCTGGGCTTCCAAGCTTTGGGGGTTCCCTTTCAGTCCCATGTCTTTTGTTCCTAAATTTCATGCTTGGTATGTCAGCAGTTCATTTGCATGAGTCAGGAAGGAAAATGTTCACCCCCAATGTACTTTTTCTCCTTCCTTTCTCTGAAACATCAAAGGTGGCCATAGCTGAAGATAGGACACCAAATGGGGTGGGTTGGTGCTTTGAGGCTGTGCAGAAAAATATGTCTGAAGCTCGGCTGGTGGGTCTTGCTCACAGACTCAGAGTGTTGCTGATCACCTCTTTGGGGTCAGGAAAGATTTTCCCACCCAAGTGCAGGATTGGCAGGGACCTTGGGTTTGTTTGGGGGTATTGTTTTTGGCCTCCTGCAGTATGGGGTGCAGGTTGCTTGCTAGTATTATCTGGGTATAGCTCATTAAATCAATTGCCTGCTGTTGCAGGGGCTTTGGGTATTGGTGCACCACAAATCATTCCTATTTTCTGCCCACAGTAATTTAGTCTCCTGAGGGCTGTAATACTTTAGTCTAATCCAGATTATTGGGCTCAAAACAGGAATAACTGGGTGGGGTTTAGTGGCCTGCGGTGTGCAGGAGAGTTAGACTAGGTGGTTGCTTCTTGAACTCTGACACTCACAGTAATTTTCATACAGCATAAATCTTTCTTTGGGAATATACATCATCAACTGCAGTAGTTCCATCCCACATAAAAACAATTGACCCAACTTTAAAATAACCATTACCTACCTTAATGATGTTCCTGAATTGTGTTATCACAAATTCAGCATTTGTAGTAGTTGCAATAGATGTCAACAAAACATAAAACAAGATGATATCCATATTGGAAAACTAAAGATTCAGCTCAGAAAAAGCTAATACCCCACCTTAGTAACCTCATGGTAGGTTTGACGTTTACATTTAGTTAAATAGGAAACCAGCACGTTCAAATAAACAATGGCCGGAAAAAGTTGTTTACCCAAAGTGACTGCCCTGCTCCCTAAGTGGGGGAAGGGATATATTACTTGAAGGGCGGGGGTGAGAGAGATGCTGCAGCAGATGCAGAAGTGGTCAGAGTGTGGGAGAGAAGCCCGTTTTCCTCAGGCTCGGCAGAGCAGCAGCAGAGACCAGAGGACTCTGCCAGTTGGCATGGCACCACATAGGGTGAGAGGGGGAAATGGAGGGGAAAATCCCCCCAAGCCCCAGTCTGGAGAGGGAGAGGGAGAGGCAGGAGAGTAGCCGCAGAAAGGGTGGGGGGTTAGTTAGCAAGATAGCTCAGCACCAGATCCGATCACCAAGTACTGTATAGGGACCGTGTGCTGGAACAATCTGTACAGTGGGGGAGCTGAGAGCCATTGAACCAAACTGTAGACCCTATATATCATAGAAACCAGTTCAAGCCAGGGGGTGCAACAGCACCCCCAGCACCCCTAGTTCCAACACCTATGATAGGGAGAGGAGGGAACATAGTCCCCCCCCCCATGTAGCAATTGGGCTGTGGGACGAGGCAGAGGGGTTTCACGTTTTTCCAGCTGCTGGCAGCACTGGCATGGTGGGTTAGCAACCCCACAACTGGTGTCAACAATCTCCAATTGCCCATCAGCCATTATGTTTGTCAGTAGACTAAACAGTTACCCAGGGCCTTGCAGCAGCTTCTTAGTTTGACGGTTTCTTTGGCGGGGTCATTGCGAACCAATGGCCTGAGGGAGGATACGTGTCGTCCCATCACAGTTAACATGCTTAAGGCTCTGGTGCAAGTGCTGGGAAACAGATGTCATAGGGGACAGGAGGTGGCCTGGTTCAGGGCAGCATTTCTAAAAGCATTTTTTGGCGCTTTTAGGCTCAGCGAGCTAGTACCTGAGTCCTGTAGGGACGCTAATGGAAGGGCTTTGGAACTGCGAGATGTACACTGGTGGGGCAAGCAGTGATACAAAACTTGCAAAAGTCCAAGACTGATCAAGGAGGCTGTCATAAATATAAAGGGAAGGGTAAACCCCTTTGAAATCCTTCCTGGCCAGGGGAAAGCTCCTCTCACCTGTGAAGGGTTAAGAAGCTAAAGGTAACCTCGCTGGCACCTGACCAAAATGACCAATGAGGAGACAAGATACTTTCAAAAGCTGGGAGGAGGGAGAGAAACAAAGGGTCTGTGGGTCTGTCTTATGCTGGTTTCTGCCGGGGATAGACCAGGAATGGAGTCTTAGAACTTTTAGTAAGTAATCTAGCTAGGTACGTGTTAGATTATGATTTCTTTACATGGCTGAGAAAAGAATTGTGCTGAATAGAATAACTATTTCTGTCTGTGTATCTTTTTTGTAACTTAAGGTTTTGCCTAGAGGGGTTCTCTATGTTTTTAATCTAATTACCCTGTAAGGTATCTACCATCCTGATTTTACAGGGGGGATTTCTTTATTTCTATTTACTTCTATTTTTATTAAAAGTCTTCTTGTAAGAAACTGAATGCTTTTTCATTGTTCTCAGATCCAAGGGTTTGGGTCTGTGGTCGCCTATGCAAATTGGTGAGGCTTTTTATCCAACATTTCCCAGGAAAGGGGGGGTGCAAGTGTTGGGAGGATTGTTCATTGTTCTTAAGATCCAAGGGTCTGGGTCTGTAGTCACCTAGGCAAATTGGTGAGGCTTTTTACCAAACCTTGTCCAGGAAGTGGGGTGCAAGGTTTTGGGAAGTATTTTGGGGGGGAAGGACGTGTCCAAACAGCTCTTCCCCAGTAACCAGTATTAGTTTGGTGGTGGTAGCGGCCAGTCCAAGCACAACGGGTGGAATATTTTGTACCTTGGGGAAGTTTTGACCTAAGCTGGTAAAAATAAGCTTAGGAGGTTTTTCATGCAGGTCCCCACATCTGTACCCTAGAGTTCAGAGTGGGGGAGGAACCTTGACAGAGGCCGAGGTGACTTCATTATCCTAGGGGAGCGTGGTGAGCCTGGGGTCTTCCCCATGGAGGCTTTGAGGGCATGCATGGTGATACAACTGGGGAGGGATGGATCCCTCTTCATGCATGGTGACGGAAGTACCCTCACAACATACCAGTTCGTTAAGGTGTTGAGATGGGGCCTGATGAGGTTGGGGCTGCCAGCCCAGGAATTTGGTTTCAACTCATTCAGGGATCCAGGTGGCAACAGCAGCAGCACAACTAGGTATAGGGGGTGAGGCAATTGGGCATTGGCATTCGGAAATCTACAGAATGTGAGATCCCAGGTGGGAGTCGGTGCTAATTTGTTGTATTTTCATTCCAAAGGTGGGAGAAGGGGCCATGCAAATGATGGTATGGGTCTGCGGGCACAGTATTGTTTATTTGGCACACAGGCGGACGTCCAAATTGCCCAAGGGTTCGCAGCTGGGGCTCAGTGAAGCAATCCTGAGTTGGTATGGAAAGGGGGGGGCATGTTATGGGACCAGCTGATGCCACAGCTGTACATCAACAGGCACCTGATATAATTGTGGTGCATCTTAGGGAAAATGATTTGGGAATGTGCAAAGAGATGGACTTAATGCTCAGAGCTAAGAGAGACTTGAGGCAGATCCTGGAACTTTTTCCAGGAGTAAAAATTGTATGGTCAGACACATTGCAATGAATGGTCTGGAGAGGAGCTGTGAAGTCCCTCCTCTCTGCCCAGGTGGACAAGGCTAGGAGACATGTGAATAGGGAGGAGACCAAATTCATGGGAGTCATAGGAGGGTCAGTAATTCTGCATCCTGACCAAGCAAATAGGGCACCAGAGTTATTTCGAGAGGATGGGGTTCACCTGTCAGACTTGGATGCAGTCACATTTTTGGCAGACATTAAAGGAGGCATTAGGAGTTGTCTGGGAACTCTGTTGGGTTGGAGAGGAGGCAGTCAAGCTAATTGCTGGCATCTCCTTGTGGCTGATGTCCAGCACAGGTATTCCCTAGGAAACTGATACAGTGCCCAGATAAATGGCTTGGAAAAGGACTTAAGGTGGTGGTTGTGAAAGAAGCGGAACAGGGGTGTTTGGAGCTCCAATGACTGGCACAGCAGGCAGCCAACTCCTCTTTTCTTGGTAGCCCACCTTAATCCTCCTTCGAGAGGGGGATGGTTAGGTCCCAGCAGCAGGTTGGCTGGGGCCCAGGATGGAAAAAGCAGAAGCCGCATGGTAGATATTGAAATGATCATGGCACTGTACACTTACCTGCGAGGTAATCCCAGACATCTAATAAAGTTGCAGCCTGATTAAACCGCATCCTGTCATTCTTTTAGTATAGCCGGACAATGAGGAGGTCATGATTATGTTTTCATGGGACTATAGTTGTAGGATTACTTTACTCTTTTCCATTATTAGGGTTGTTCTAATAGAGGCGCAGAACGTATTTATTCTCTCATACCCATTTTTAATTTGATCAGAAATTGGCATTGTTTCATCAGTGGTGAAGAATGAGGCACGGCCTAGTAAGCAGTTCTTTATTAAACGTTGTGTGTTACCTGTGATCCAGACTCCTGCTGTACTGGGGCTGTTATCTTCTTCCATGGGCATCCCCCAGGCTTCTGTCATGAACACCTGATGCTAATGCACTGTGCTCAGCTAGAATCCTGACCCAATTGTTACAGTAGTACTCCGCATGCTGCATCTTACCTGTTTTACAAACAATTTTAACAGCTGATTAACGTCCAACCCATCATACCTTCCAGACACTGGAAGTTTCTGGTTAGCCTGGCTAAAGTTATTATTTATCATGTACACAGGTAGAAATGTGGTCCTTAAGAGAGGTGGCCAGAAGTGGATGGCATGTACTTCAGCCTCATTCTATAATCGGAGGGGGTCTAAGCAGCCTCTAAAGTCTCTTCCATGACCTCTTTCTTTGTTGGCATCTAGATCTGCTTGGTGCCTATATTTCCTGTACGTTATCTGGCTTTCTATGAGTGCTTCTTGCTCCTTTGTCCTTGCAGTCGTCTCGTTATCTCTTATTGCTTCTTCCTTGACCTGGGTTCCACTGCACAGTGCTCCTTTCATCTGCTTTTCCAGTGTCTAATAGATCCACAGAGGAGCATCTAGTACCCTAGACAGAAAGCCAAAGAGCTGATAGCAGGTACTTTGCGGTATCAAGTGTATATGATCTATAGTATCTCCATCTCGGTCACAGTAATTCCATGGTAGCACCATTTCTTTATAAGGCCAGGTTGAGTGGTTGGTTATCAGATAATTGGTTAGAATGCTCAACTTGGATAAGAGATCTGTACTACTACTGATAAAGACTGCAATTTAATGGTAATTTTTACTGGATGTTTTGGCAGAGCTCAGTAGTGAGTCAGCTTCATTTTTTTACCACTGGAAACAAAGGACAGGAAGTTTGATAGTTTCCCCTATTTCTTAGGGGGAATTTGGCCCATTGGGAAAGGTGGTGTGTTGCAGGGTGCACTGGCATAGCTGTAAGGGAGAGCATGCTCAGCACCATGGCCACGCTGTGCCAAGTTAAAGCAAGCACTTTGTCCTTTGGTTTCTTGAGGGTGAGACAAGTGCCGGGCATGCTGATTCTGCCATAGCTTTAAAAACTTCTAAAGCAAAAACGCCCCACAATTTCCATTTGGTAGGTTTTATCTTCAATTTAAAAAGGCATCAAACTCCCTGTAAATGTACCTAAACATTTGTACAAAGCTGTACTGTATGTGGGAGTGGAAATTCCTTCTTAACCCTTCAGGCAGTCGTATGCCAGGAAGTATAATTATAATACTCAGTGGTATTTCTAGCTGGCAATAGTATTCTTAATGGTTAACCATTCCAGTTCTTTTTTAAAAATCCCGCTATAAAATTTGGCTGGGTGGAGCAGTGAATTCCACCAGTTGACTATAAACAGCATGAAGTACTACAGTACTACCTTGTATTTGTTTTCAGTTAATTGTTTTAGTTTCACCTGGTGACTCCTTGGTTTCAGATTATAAGTGAAGATAAAAAGAGAAAATGATAAAGAGGTTCATGTGTGTGGAAGTTTCTCTAAAATCATATGTATTCTCTGGGCCACTTTCTAAATACTTAGTTAGAGCCCTCTTAGGCTTTTCTGCAGGATCCATCAGGAAGTATTTGTTTAGTTTTTATAAAGAGTAAGAAGAGAGCCTAAAAATTATCTTAACATTATTAATGAAGGGAACTGGATAACTTGAGTTGTGACCTGCAGCAATTCCATCGCTCATGATCCCCATACAGGAAAGCAGGCAAACTAAAACATTATTCCCCTCTTTTAAAACACTAGGGGCAGGCCTACACTATATCCTAAGTCGATATAACTTATGTCGCTGAGGGGTGTGAAAAAGCCCGCTCCCACCCTGAGCAACGCAAGTTTTGCGCTGTCTGCACGGGGGCTACGTTGGCAGGAGATGCTCTCCCGTCAGCATAGTGCGTCTTCAGCAGACACGCTACGGCAGGGCAGCTGTGCTGCTGAAGCACTGGAGTGTAGACTTGCCCCAAGTATCCTCATAATTCTCCCTAGTTTTAAGATATTGAGGGCGAGGGGGGTAAGGGGAGATGAACTTTACAAAATGTTCCTGAACCATAAAATTAAGGAAAGGTGCTTTCAGAGATAATGTCCTATCAGCAGTTCTCTCAGTGTCTTCATTCATCTACTTGAAATCGTGCAAATTCTTTTTAGAAAAACCCATACATGTGCAAGGGCAAAAGTAATAAACCCCCCCATCAGTGTTGGTCATCTGCACAGACAGCTCAACAGGCAAGTTTTATTTTTCATAGATGATGAAGTATAACCCTTTTTAGAAAAAAGGATGGGGAGATCTCGCAAGGTTAAAGGATCTGGAAAGCTCCTCGCAGGAACAAGTTCTCTCGAGAGGTTTTTCATTTTTTATTCTAGCCAGGCTGAAAATACCAAGAGGAAAACCTCAAGCCATTTTGGCTCCTTTGACCTGGCTGGAATGGAAAGCTAACCAATGCAGTTTTATAAAAGTGAAAAATAAAAGCTAGAAAAAAATGTATTGAATATTCTGAGCCTTAGAAAAACTTGGTTTGGTTCAAAGTTATGCCAAACCCTTATTTTATCCAAACTAATTCACCTGAATTTGAAGATATAGCACACAAGTATGTAATGTTTAATCTAGTATTCCTAGAACAAGAAATTTTGACTTTAGATGTAGCTTGTCTGCTTTGAGAATACCTGTTGCCCATTATGTGTGTGTCACAATTCATCTGAGTAGCAATAGCTATGCCATGCGGAAAGCTCTTTGGTGCAAACAAGTTGCACACACAGGGAAGGAGACTTATTCTAGATCAATTTATAGAGGTGTTGCAATATGAGTTAAAACCTCACTCATTCTTTTTTAAACATCTTTTCAGTTGCCACAGCTTTGACAGCCATGTTGGTATAAGTCACATTTTCAGTACACTGTTGTATAATGCTGAATGGACCATAATGTATCTGTCTGTCTCAACAGTTTTTAAATAGTTCTAAAATCCATAAAGCCTCTAGCTTAGCTACTGTGTAGCCCTCATCACTGGAGTGTATGAGCACCTCCTAATTTTTAATGTATTTATCCTCATCCCACCCAGTGAAGTAGGGCAGTGCTATTATGCCCATTTTACAAATGGGAGGGAATGGAACCACAGGTAGAATACGAGACTTTCCCAAGATCACACAGGAAGTTGGTGGCAGAGCAAAGAATTTAACCTGGATGTCCAGGGTTCTATGCTAGCACTCCAACCACTGAATCATCCTTCCCTCTCTTGCATCCCCATATTCAGCGTTCTGTACATGACTGGGGCATCCAATCCTTTGCATTTGATTCAGCTCTGGACAGACTGACCCTGATGCTCTGCACAAAGCTGTCTAGAGTTGTGGATGTGTGGTATTCAATTCAACATGGTTTCATCTCACTCGTTAGCAGTAAATAACCCATCCTACTCACCATAATCCTTAAGTAAAGGGTGGAAAGCAGAAGTACAGGAAAATATCAGGAAAAAGCTACAGATAAAAGTGAAGTCCTTTATCATGTTTTTGCAAAATTACGTGTCCAACTGTGAAAATAGCAATAGTATAAAAACATTTACAGTTAGAAGGAATTGTACTGAAATCAAATCCATATCACTCATTTATTTTACTTTTTTTGCACTTAAGATTATATTGAAAATTGAACTAGATCACAGCTCTGGAACATAAGTCTTAGAAAAACACATATGTCATTTAAGCAGAAATTGGTCATTACTATGCCAGCCTGTGTCCAGTGACCAGGTTCTTACTGAAACCATTACAGCATGTACAATATAGAAAGAAAATATTTAAATTTATAAAAGGAAGTTGTAGCCTATAAAATGAGTCCTCCTAATTAATGACTAATTTGAAAGAATTAAGTTGACTTACGAGTGCAGCAATAAGTTTAGTATGAGCAACAGCAATTTGAGATTAAATGTTGCATTAGGAATCTGTGTCACAGAGGTTAAACTTGGTTATCAGCCAAAGACACTCTTTGATGGCTCTTCTTTACGCTTCTCAAAGGCTGTTTCACCTCCTGTCCGATCTTGACTGAATACGGAAGGAGCCACAGAGCCCTCTTGTTCTTGAAAAAGAAGAACAAAAGGAGTCAATCAGTTAAAAAGATTTATGCCAACAACAGTTGTGCTGCTGGAACACATACTTCTTCTGTAATGAAATACATCACCCCATTCAAATGCATGGAAATTCAGGACCCGTCGAGTGTACTCAGTGGTACAAAACGTGTGGGTTTGCAGCACACACAGTTGCATTGCTCAATACTGTAGAATAGCGCTACTGTTCTGAATAATGTTGCAGATTCTCAAGGGCAGTGTAGGCCAATTGCCAAACATCTTGACCAGTATCTTTAATTTATCCCTCTGAGGAGAGAATCCCTGCAGCTACATTTGAAGCTTTCAAAACAGTTTTAAATTTGGAATACGGGATTTCAAATTTAAAGCCCATCTTTCCTCATGATCCCCCATCCCAATCCTAAAAGAGTGACAAACCATGAGCAGCAGGTGAGAGAGATTTCAATCAATAAGAATTTTTTCTTCTTTTCCCGTTTATGTCCTGTAGTCCAAGCACAGCTAATATATTCCCCTGACATCCCAGGCATCTCCCAATGTAGGATCAAATGCTCGAGTTCTGACCCATTTTTAAACTCAATGCTTAGTCAAGGAAGACCCACTGACATTAATTAGGGAGTAAGAAAGTGGTTTAGCCATGTTCCAGAAGTCAAATCCATGGCAATACTTCCCACCCTGTAATGCTCAGTCAGTATAGTCTGGAGGCAGAGGTTCACTTTGTGCAGAGCCTTTCACCTTATGAGCACCAGCTAGTGAAAACCTAATAGGTGGAAGAGGTGTAGGAAGCAGACAAATTCCTGCCCTTCCTCTCAGTTGATCCACATAACCAGGGCAAAATACATGAGCATTATCGTGCCTGCATTTCAGCAGAGGGTTCTGCCAGTTTTATATTTATGTGCTTTACTGCATATACTGTACTCCTTGGAAACATGAATCAGCTCCTTTTATTATTAGAAAAATTTCTTTTTGCTCTACACAAATGTAGGTTGCCTGAATGAAACTAGTTTGGCTGTTCTTTAGAGAGCTTGCACTTTAGCTGGGATTATCAATTAAATTCAAGTTTTACTTTGAAGATTTGCTTTAACATTTGTAGTACTGTAAACAGACAAGAGATTTACCACATTGCTTCATGACTTGGTAGGTTTTGGATTTAATTTGCTGGTTGGTGGAGAGCTTTCCTCTAGCCCCTTTGAGATCTTCCTCCTTCACTGGAGGACGCTTCTTTTTCACGGGGGCTGCCTACAAATTTTGACACATAAGTAGATGTCAGTATTTCAAGTTACAGAACATATAGGAGACAAAGATGCAACATATAGAACTGACAGGTTTCAGAGTGGTAGCTGTGTTAATCTGTATCAGCAAAAACAACGAGGAGTCCTTAAGCTTTCATGGGCTAAAACCCACTTCATCAGATGCATGGAGTGGAAAATACAGCACAGAGGTATAAATACACAGCATATTAAAAGATGGGAGTTGCCTTACCAAGTGGGGGGTCAGTGCTAACGAGCCAATTCAATTAAGGTGGAAGTAGGCTATTTTCAATAGTTGAGAAGGGAGGAAAAATCACTTTTGTAGTGCTAATGAGTTCAATGTGATCAAGGTGGCCCATTTTAAACAGTTGACGAGAAGGTGTGAGTATCAGCAGGGGGGAAATTAGTTTTTGTAGTGACCCATCCACTCCCAGTCTTGGCCAAACTGGGCAGTCTCTACGCAAGAGAATAAATGGACACAAATCTGACATCAAGAATTATAACATTCAAAAACCAGCAGGAGAACACTTCAATCTCCCTGGACACTCAATAATAGACTTAAATGTGGCAATTCCTCAACAAAAAAACTTCAAAAACAGACTCCAACGAGAAACCGCAGAACTAGACACCATTTTGCAAACCAATTTGCAAACTGGACACCATCAAATTAGGCCTGAATAAAGACTGGGGGTGGATGGGTCACTACAAAAACTAATTTCCCCCCTGCTGATACTCACACTTTCTCGACAACTGTTTGAAATGGGCTACATTGAACTCATTAGCACTACAAAAGTGATTTTTCTTCCCTTCTTCTCAACTGTTGAGAATAGCCCACTTCCACCTTACTTGAATTGGCTCATTAGTACTGACCCCCCACTTGGTAAGGCAACTCCCATCTTTTAATATGCTGTGTATTTATACCTCTGTGCTGTATTTTCCACTCCATGCATCTGATGAAGTGGGTTTTAGCCCATGAACACTTATGCCCAAATAAATTTGTTAGTCTCTAAGGTGCCACAAGGATTCCTCATTGTTTTAACATATAGAACTGTTATCTAACACATACTCTATATTCCATCTATACCTACACTATATTGTACACACTAATGATCTGCGGCCTTGTACAGCACACACAGGTAACAGTAGGCAGCTACATTGCACACAGATGGCAAAGAAGAAAAAAATTTGCTGCCAAAAATTCATCTTCCTGAACTAGGTGTTGAAAACACTTGCCCTAGTAACCTGAGAACCATTGTTACATTATAATTATCTTGAGACGACGTAACTTTTGGAAGATGGAGTGGAAGTGGTTTATAATCATGTATACCAAATTTTGCCTTGTGCCTAAAGACCAAAAGGGACAGGTAGTTAAGGAACCTGAGCCTAGGTTTGGAAAGTAAAGAGGAAAAAAGATAGAAGAATTTAGATCTCGACTTACAAATATGAAGACATATCCATTAATCTATTATGCTGAGGGAAAGATGTCCAGGAGTGTCAACATACCAACTGACAAAGTTGGAATGGTTCAAACCATTGTGGTAAAATCTGATGTAGGCATCAGACTTTTCACTGCAGAGTTAACTCGGGTGATCAGCACCTGGGTCTGAGCACCCAATTTAGTCTAGAGCAGGTGTGAGCAGCCATCCTGCAAACTGAGTTAGTGTCCTTACACTGATGCTGCACTTACCCATGTGTGGTGCTAGGACTTCCAGGGTAATCTCACGTGGTTCTTAGCACTGCAGTAAACTGAGATGCTCTATGATTCTTTCCCAGTAAATTCTGGGAGAACTTTTCTGTCCTTCTAGGCACATGGGGGGAATTGTGGGAAGACATTGGAAGACGACCAAGCACTCCAGTGATTTAGTCTGTCTCTTCACAGCAAAGTGGGTATCTTATGAACCCAAGAAAAAGCCTCACTGGGGCTTTGACCTGCAGCCCAAGATGGGGCACCTACTCTGGGTTGAAAGCACCACTAAATCATGGATCAGAGGTTTCTGTGTGTGGAGATTAGGGGCAGCACCAGAGTAAGAGTTTGGGATAACTCCGCAGTGAAGACACACCCTGAGTCTAAACTTGTTAAGTGTTCATTATTTATTTCTCTAGAAATACTCACTTGTATTTAATATGTTGGAGAAAATTTCTGGTTGGACTTCATTGATCCAGATTAAATATTTGTCCATAAAATTATTAGTCTTTTGGTAACTAAAAGATCTCTCTTTCCCATCCAATCTTCTTTTGTCTGACCAGAGAGTTTGTATAATTTAGTAGTGCAAACCAAGCAATCAGTAGTGTTGGCTACAGGTTCTGAACACATTTAAGTGTCTTGATTCATAATCTGGAGTGAATAAATAAGTGATGAATAAAATCTCAAATTCTACAGCAGAAACAGGTGTAACTGAGGGTTGCCATTTACCATATTTTTGCAAATACTGTATGTTGTACAGCTCTGATTTTTCTACCTAGACTTCTTCCAGCCAGTGAGAATGGTAATAGCTGAATGCATCACCGTCAAAAGAGGAAGTTGTAGGAATGACAACATTGGTCAGTGTTAGCCAGTCACACACACAATTCTTGAAAGTCTTGCCTTCAGGGTGCTATTTCAAGGAATGACAGACATGATGACACCACTCCCTGCTGGCATGGAGTGCACAGTGGTAACTAACATACAGGCATGCAATTCGATTAGTCCAACCACATCCTCACAAGATAAGCAACTGAAGAATTAAAAACAATAGCCAAAGTGTTTAAGAGTAGTTGTGTATTATTTGAGTACCAAGAGCCTGGCATTCTGTAGCTAGATCCTCTTTCCCTATTTTGACTTCAGTTAGTTATTGCTGATTGATTGCAGAGAACTTATCTTGGTGGAAGGGGGACAATAGATGAATTTCTAGAGATTGGAGACCAAACAAAGAGACCATGTAAATGCAGGGGAATAGATTCTCTCAACCCCAGGCATGAGAATGTTTTCAGTAGTTTGTTCCAAGCAGCATCCGTGCTCATGACTTTAGGCAGTGCGAAGGTTGGTTGTACTGGAGACTCTTGCATGTTTTCTCTTGGCTACAAACACAGAAGAATGCCTCAGCATAGCTTGTGGCACCTTAGAGACTAACCAATTTATTTGAGCATGAGCTTTCGTGAGCTACAGCTCACTTCATCGGATGCATGCCGTGGAAACTGCAGCAGGCTTTATTTATACACAGAGAATATGAAAAAATACCTCCTCCCACCCCACTGTCCTGCTGGTAATAGCTTATCTAAAGTGATCATCAGGTGGGCCATTTCCAGCACAAATCCAGGTTTTCTCACCCTCCACCACCTGGGCTATCACCAGCAGGAGAGTGCATTTGTGTGGGGGGGTGGAGGGTGAGAAAACCTGGATTTGTGCTGGAAATGGCCCACCTGATGATCACTTTAGATAAGCTATTACCAGCAGGACAGTGGGGTGGGAGGAGGTATTTTTTCATATTCTCTGTGTATAAATAAAGCCTGCTGCAGTTTCCACGGCATGCATCCGATGAAGTGAGCTGTAGCTCACAAAAGCTCATGCTCAAATAAATTGGTTAGTCTCTAAGGTGCCACAAGTACTCCTTTTCTTTTTGCGAATACAGACTAACACGGCTGTTACTCTGAAATCAGCATAGCTTGCGATCAATGTCACTGAAATTTACTGTGGGAACCAAAATGTCCTTGAGGCCTCTGGGGAAAGTGTTATATAGCCAGCCAAAGAAAGCAAAGGCATAAAACCTAAAAAAAGAAATTCTTTTAACAGAGTTTCTCAGTAAGTGGTTAGTGCCATTCGTTAACTGATTATTCAAGAGATAGACTAAGTATCTACTATATGGCACAGGTTTTATGTATATGTCTGTATTGGTATTTGTCATGCAGTGTGAATTATTTATATACCTCACAGCCCCACAACTGGGCAATGAAGAGAGTAATACACAGGCCTTTTATTGTGGGTGCAGGTTCTAAACCAGAATAGGGGGAAACTGGTTTCATGAACAGGGTGAGCATGAAACCTGCGGAATCCCTTCTTAAATCTTAAATGCCAGGCATCAGGATTTCTTAACTTACCGTGGCAGAAATAATTAATTCTAAGGCTTTGTCTTTACTGCCAAAAATGGTGTGTGTTGACAGCATGGTAATGAATGTGCATTAGCTATCCCACTGTAAAACCCTAGTGGAAGTAAGAAACCTGTAGTTTTTACCATGTGGTAGGTTGGTAAAGCCAACTCTACCCCCCCAGCCTGTGGTTGGCCTCATGGTAAAAGCTACAGTGCCTTGCCTCCAATAGGAATTTACAGCAGGAGAGCTAAAAAGCATTAGTTATCTTGCAGTAAACACACTTTCTTTGGCAGTGAAGACAGCCTCAGTAAAGAAGCTTCAGTCCTGCTGGCACTCCAGGTATCATTGTGACTGGCAGACAGTAGAACTGTTTTCAATTGCTTGCCAGTCACAAATGACAGGATCTTAGCCAGAAACTATTCCTAGTAGGCACAACATTCCAGCCTGGGTTTATCTCCAATTGTCAATAGCACAAAGTGTTGGTTTACAAGATCTGCAACATTGCCTTCAAGTCTATTTCACTTGGAAGAAAGAGAATAAGCAGAACTGAATTCTTTCCAAATTCTTCATAGGGTTCTTTTCTCTAGCCTTGCAGTATTGCTCCTATAAAGCTTTCTTACCATCTCAGCTCTGTCACAAAATACTGTCCATTAGGAAAACAGTATGTAAATATACATTCTTTGGGTTTTTTATGCATTCATAGCAATCTTGAAATTGAGCCACTTAGACATACTTTAAAATGCATAGGGGTGGGGAGTCTGAGAATGATTTTAACCTATTGGTTACATGGTACATTTGAAGTTAAATGAGTACTTTGGGTCTTGACACCTATTTTATATTTTTGTCTAGAATTTTCAGTCCCTCATACTCATTGCTTTTCTGTATTTTGTTACAATGAAGCCTCATTTTACATAGAGAATGGTACACCTCAAGGAGATAGAGCAAGAAACAAAAAGTTAAACTAAAATTCCACATTTACACATTCTATAGCCTTTGGGATTAGCCTAAAAGCAAAAACAGGAATCCCCTCCACATTTTAAATCTATCACCGTATCTGCACAACCTAGAGGACAAACATATCTTTCCTTTTCAACAAATGTGATCAAAGCTAAAAAGGATAGTTTACGTTGTTGTGTTAATTTGCAATCGCGCCAGTAGAGGAGAAGCTGCTTTTTGGTCACTCGCAAAATAATTAATCAAAAAATAGTTTCATTGCTAAATTCTTTCACAAAGTTTGGCATGAAAAAAACTTCCAAAATAACTAATTGAATAGCAAACAGGTCAGTGATTTGAGAAAATTTTCATTAACACAAGGATTAACAAAGCATAAACTGTCAAACTACTTAACCAGAAGAATCATTGAATAGTGCAGTATTTTTCAGATGTGGTGCAATACACCAGCCAACTTAATATCATTCCATACCTGGGACATAGCTGGGGTGCTCCCTCAATATTAGTCCTCTCGGAGGCAGTTTTTCCCTTGGATCAGCTCCTAGTACACTCTGCAGCAGCCTGATTTTTCCTCGACTTATATAGACCATTAACATGAAGTCATTAGCTGGGTCATTTTCCCAAACCAGATCCCAGAATGATTCCGGTTGACACAGGCTGCTGTTTTGAAAGGTTTATTCTTAGCGATGACTGGGGTTTGTAGAATTTACTGACCTGCCTGGCTGGAGCTGGGATGAAGCTCAGAACTGACAAGAGGAGACAGCTGCAGTAGTGAAACTGAGCGGATGGAAGTTCAGGCCACTCTACTATAACAAATAGTTCTTCCAGGGGAACCTGCGGAGGCTCTATTTATAACTTTAAAAGGCAATGCTTTGTTAAAGACTCTTTTCTGACTCTGAATGCTTCTGATGGGAAGGCTGACAAAAATGTGGAGGGGATTTGGTTTCTTACTCTCCCAGTGTTACCATATTGTGCTACAAAACCTACAGTCAAGAGTATCAGAGTAGCAGCCGTGTAAGTCTGTATTTGCAAAAAGAAAAGGAGGACTTGTGGCACCTTAGAGAGCATAACCTTTCGTGAGCTACATTCCACTTCATCCGATGAATGCATCCGATGAAGTGAGCTGTAGCTCACGAAAGCTTATGCTCAAATAAATTTGTTAGTCTCTAAGGTGCCACAAGTCCTCCTTTTCTTTTTACGAATCAGGAGTATGACAACCTCCAATGGCAAATAACCTTACTTTTCTGCATAGGTCTCAGCCCATATATTTTCTCGTTGTTATTGTTGCATTTAAAATACTTGATATAATTTGATCATTAGAATTCTTCCAATGCCAAAACTTGATTTCCTTGATGTTCCTTTGCTCTTAAGACTGCTAGTGTTTTCTCTTTAGAAGGAATTAAAAAAAATTAGAGTCCTCACAAGTCAAGAGAATGGGAAGTTAAGTGTTAAGTAAGAAAGATAAATTAGAAAGAAGGCTAGGTAACTATTTTTGTACTTAGTCAGCAATCACAAACTCTTTCTTTTAAAAAGATGCCCCTAATTTTTCAGTGAAGAATTTTTATTTATAGGTTATAGCAAAAATAATTTCAAATTGGGTTCTAATTCTGGTTAGAATTGTATTGTATTATATTTATACTAAAGTTACTTTTTTCATCCTGAATATAATTTATTTAACCTCTGTGTTTGGATCAGCTGCAGGCAAGAAACACCCAAAACCTCCAACCGGCAATTTTAAAATAGATATTTACTGGAATACTAATAGCTTTAGTTGAGGACAACTTCATTGTGTGTCTTTTCTCAAGCTTTGTTCATATATTGTTTAGTGAACGACAAGCATAGGCAGTAGAACTAATGATAAAAACATTATCCCAATCTACTATAATCATCAAGATGTGGCCAATCACCACTTTCCCTGCCATTTGTAGTCCTCGCTCATATCCTTTGGCTGGCTTTTAGACTTAAAACTCTTCATGTCAGAGAATATGATTTATGTTAATTTTCTGCCCGGAAATAATGAATTACTGATAGATAAATGAGTGTTTATGATATTATTTCCTTTTATATATATTTTTTAAAAAATCAGTGGCTTAGTATAATAAAAACTTCCCATTCTTCCAAATCCCAAGCTTTTGCATCATTATTAGAGTCAAGTAATTCCACATTGGAAAATAAAACTAGTCTCAATCCAATCGAATTTTACCGTATTAAGAAATCTGAAAACAAAATCAGGATTTTTTTTTTTAAACCAACTGAGTGCATGACCTTACTGATGCAATTTATCCAAAGCAGAGTTTGAGATCACATTAAAAATGGTGATATTTTAATAATTGAAAGCAGTAACTGATCTAGTTAAGAATTCAAAACCTGCACTATGAAAAAAGAAAAGGAGTACTTGTGGCACCTTAGAGACTAACCAATTTATTAGAGCATAAGCTTTCGTGAGCTACAGCTCACTTCCTCAGATGCATATCGTGGAAACTGCAGCAGGCTTTATATATACACAGAGAATATGAAACAATACCTACTCCCACCCCACTGTCCTGCTGGTAATAGCTTATCTAAAGTGATCATCAGGTGGGCCATTTCCAGCACAAATCCAGGTTCTCTCACCCTCCACCCCCCCACACAAATTCACTCTCCTGCTGGTGATAGCCCATCCAAAGTGACAACTCTTTACACAATGTGCATGACAATCAAGTTGGGCTATTTCCTGCACAAATCCAGGTTTTCTCACATCCCCCCCACCCCCATACACACACAAACTCACTCTCCTGCTGGTAATAGCTCATCCAAACTGACCACTCTTCAAGTTATTGGTACGATGTCCATCTGTTTGCATTTGGAAAGGAAGATGATGTCTGTCTATATCTGTACAAGTTTTTTCATACAGTTGATTTGGTACGATGTCCATCTTATAAATTGGTTAGTCTCTAAGGTGCCACAAGTACTCCTTTTCTTTTTGCGAATACAGACTAACACGGCTGTTACTCTGAAACCTACACTATGAAAGAAATTGTTTTGTTTCTGAATTTGACAAACACCTTATTTAATCTCATTAGGAATTACACTACTCAGCCCCAAACAGGAAAATCTGTGTTTATCTGCCAGTTTCCTTTTTTCAACTATTAAAATCCACAGACCAGTTACAATGGGTACTTCAGGCTGCTTCTAGCTTGAGGGAAGAACCAGTTCTGCCAGTCCCTCTCAAGAGAGTCCCTTCAGATGAGATGGCTTCCACAGCCAGGATAATTCAATTCTACTTCCTAAATTACAGGTTGTGTTAAGAAAAAGCAGCACAACAATTTCTCTTACTCCCAAGCATTGAGATAATTTTCCTTAACAAAATAAACCTGAATCTTTGGATGTCAGTTTCCGTCTCTATTCCCAATGATCTGTTTATGTGTAGGATGGCCCAGATCTGTGAACCTTCTTACTGGAAGAAAGAAAATGTTCAGATAAACAACATCATGTTCATCATGCTAAGGTCCAGAGTAGGAAGCAGGATCATCCTTTAAATATGGACATTCTAAATAAGATGAATGTTATTTATATATATATCCATTTTCTGGTGGTCAGTGAGGTATTCGGAACACTTCTGCTGAAAAATGGCGTTGGCTAAGCATTGGATGACCAACATGTCTCATGTGAACTCTGGTTCACTGATGCAGGCCTGCACTGGAGTTCAGTATTCCCAACAGGCTGCACTAAGTAGTCAGTTTGTGTCTGAGCCACCCCCTCGTTTTCCTTTATGGCCATCTTCATCTTCTGTTATTCTTCTGAGATGACAGCTTGTACCTAATAGGCTTCATCCTTAGCCTGGCCTATGATTGAGGTGCCTGGCACCATATATCTGTGTTTGTCATGAACCCAAGATACTCCAATCATGTCATTCTTTGTTTGACCAGGGGAATTTTCCAGGAGGAGGGATGCAAATGAGTATCCCTCTTCCTTCAAGCTAGTATTAATATCAGCATTATCCTGGAAAAGGCCCTGTGAGCACTTGTCAGATCAAATAATAGTGTTGGAGTTGAAAAAAACCCCCTACCATCCGTATGTAAGTGCGCAATATGCCTGTGGAATGGTAAAAATGGGAAAGTGAAGATAAGCCTTCTTTAGGAACTTGTTCAGATGTTTCACACCGCACCCTGCTCTGTTACCAGTTCTCAAGTTAGAAAGAGGATGGGGAATGGGAAGTATTATTCTGATAAAGCGGACAGGTGGTTTCATTCATGGCCTGACATTACCATGGGTTGCTCAATATTGGGAATGGGACAAAACTAGCTGTGATTCATCCGGAGCTCCACATAGCACCCCCTCTGGGCAATGCCCAATGACATCATTTGTGACCAAAATTGAAAAAGACCTGCCCCTCCCTCCGCCGCTCCAATTAGTGCTAGGCTAACTCCAGATAGGTGAAGTCAGTAGTTGCCCTCAGTTGGCTTAGTGCCAACACCCTGGATGTGGTCCAGCTACCACTTGTAAAATGGTATTCCCTCTCGTACTTTGTGGACCGTTTCATATTTCCATCTGACCTATAATTCTTTGCTACAGAATCTGGCAAGAGTCAGGATTATCAATCTACTTCCCCAGCAGCTCTGAGCCTTAGCTTCCTATAAAATTTCCCACAAGCTGGTAACGGATTTGCCTGAGCAAATCTCAGTGATAAAAAGCCCCATATTATCTGCATGAAAGATGTATCCCCACTCTCTTTTTCAGGAAGAAGCCCTTAGGCAGTGAGAGGGCCCATACTTCCAATACTACCCACCCATGTCACCACTGCTTGTGAAAGCTAATAGAGCGTGCCAAATGCACTTCATAACTTATTTGGTTGTTGTTGCTGGGCTGATGCTGTCAGAGAGTTCTCATTCCCAAAGGAAGGGTAGAGGTGACACCTGCCCAGACATGGCTGTATGCCAAGGACTTTATAGCAAAGTGGCCACAGTTTCAGGTAAACATTTCCTCCTTAGAAATGCTGAATGCCTGACCACCAGGAAAGAGCCATGTTCATATTCAGTAGTGACACAAGGTTGAATTTTGACTGGTGCACATCTCGAATGCTTTTAGCCTTATAAAATCGATGTTGACGAGGTAGATATTAGTAAATAGTAGACTAAGAGATCTCTTACTGCCTACTTGTTCTTCCAAACCTGGGCTGCTGTCCCTCTTGTCATGGATCCTTGGGCTGAGAGGAAGTGGAGGTCATGGCAATGCATGCCAACCTGCAGCACCAGCTGGGAAAAACAACCTGGAGGTGAGAGTTTGGTACCTCAGAATGGCAGGTGGCAACAAAGTCTGGTGCTTTCCTAGTCTTCTGTATGACAGGAAATCCCCCATTCCTCTAATGCAGTGGTTCTCAACCAGGGGTTCGGGGCCCCCTGGAGGGCTGCAAGCAGGTTTCAGGGGGTCTGTGAAGCAGGGCCAGCATCAGACTCACTGGGGCCCAGGGCAGAAAACTGAAGCCCACTGTATGGGGCTGAAGCCGAAGCCTGAGCTGCTTAGCTTCATGGGGGGCTCCCTGTGGCATGGGACCCCAAGCAATTGCCATTTGCTACTCCCTAATGCTGACCCTGGCTTTTATTTGCAGGAAATCAGTTGTTGTGGTACAGGTGGGCGGTGGAGGTTTTATAGCATGCTGGGGGGGAGGGGCTCAGAACCCCTGCTCCAGTGCAACATCTCAGCTATAACTTGTGTAGGGCAGCTGCAGCCCTCTGAAGCACAGTTCAACAATACTCCAAGTACTTTGCCTGAAAACGTCTATAGTCGGGTTAGATTTTTTTTTTTTTAAACTATTTGTTACCTGAATCTCTAACACTGATTCAGACTGCTGGCCTTCCCTCTCTATGGAGGGAGGATTTCTCCCCCCGGCTCCCATGTTTGTGTTTGTGCATGTTCTGAGGAATCAGCACAGATCTAGGGCTTAGTTTCTGCTGCACTGATATGCCCTGAGGCCCTCCATGAAGTTAAGCAGGGAACCAAACTGATTTTATTTATTTCCCCTTTGAGTGTTTGTTCCCATAATCCTGCTTCATATGGGGGGAGTGAAATTGGGATCACTCCAAAAATATTTCCAAGGGGCTAGTGATCTTGCTCTGAAAGAGGCTGGGGTTGTCGTCTTGTCTTTCCAACAGAGGTTCCTTCTGGATCTCTCAAAGAAAGTACTGGGGTTCAAGAATGGAATCCCCAGGAGCCTCTACCACTGGCAGGGGTCCCACATGGACCAGCATTTTCCCTGTAGGCTACAGCCTGAGTTATCAGTAGGCAATCCCTAGGAGGATGTTACAGAGGTGGCAGCAGCGATCAGAAGCATGATTGCTGGTACAGTTCTCGGGACTTAGGTATGATCTTTCATCTGGTGGCTGACCTTGTGGCTTCGCTCCCTTCATGGAAACGAGGCAGGGGATCTGCTTGCCTCTGGCTACTCGATTCCTGCTTGGCTCTTTGTTGGTTATTGGAGGAGGGCCAAGGTGACCCTGCCCACAGCATGCTTTGAGGGGGAACTGCACTCAGCCTGACAAGCTCCACAGGACACACAAAGGCGTGAAGCAAGAGACAGCTCTTTCCTTTTTATCTTTTGGCATTCTCTGCTGAGTTTGCTTCCTGAAGCCTGCAGGCGCATCAGCCACTGCAAACACCTCCAAGGTGGAGCCAAGGGGACAGATGGACAAATTCAGCCAAATTAGTCAGAAATTTTCAATAAGAGATTGAAATTTGCCTCCAAAAAGCTCTGGCTGAACCACTGGTCACTGTGGAGGCAAATAAAACATGACTGAAGTTCAGGAGGCGGGGCATTCCCCTGATTCCAGTAACTGACATTTCTGTCTGAAGTCCACAGCTCTGTTACAATACATACTTTAGTGGCTGGCAGCTGGGGGGCAGAACCAGCCGTATGTCTTCACAGGGAGTATACCTAAAAATTCATTTTGATTATTTCATGACATATAACATATCTATGGGTGTGCACTCAAGGCAAAATCTGTGTAGAACACCACAGGGAACACAACTACCTTTGCACCTTGTAAGTGCAACTCGTTGAGAGAAATTTTAAATATGTATGACATTTGCACATAAAACAAAATTTGTAATCTAACATGTCTTGTCTCTCCTTGGAAAATGGATATTGAGATGTGTCAACATCCTGAAACTAATCCCAATGCAGAAGCAAAAACTAATACCAGCAGATCTGAAGTTCAGTGCTTAAACTCTAAACAACAAAATGTGTGCCAGAACAGAAGGTAATCAACATAAAGGCACACTGAATACAGCTAATAAGTACATTCATTTTTAACATAATAAGGGAGCACAGAACACATGTAAAAATCTGTAATAAGTCAAACTTTATTGTAAACCATTATACAATGTAAGTACCCTTACATCATATACCCTTAAACTTTAATGTAACACCACTGATTAAACAATATGGTTCAAACAGAGGGCAGCAGATTTCAGTCATTGTTTGCTGACATAGGCTCTACTCCCAATTTACTTGTAAACAAATAAACCCAAAGTTCAATTTGAGACATACCCAGGCAAGACAAAAACCCAATTACAAAAAAGAGTCCCTTTTTTAAAGATAGTGTAGTTTTACTTTGTAAAACCATAGTAGTCATTTTCAGTCATTGAAATGGAGACTACATATTGTCTAAAAAAAAGTTGCACAGCTGTGCTTTAGATCTACTTTGACCTGATGTGGCTGGATTTGTTCACTTTCACTACTTTTGGTGCTGCAAAAAGCACAGCACGTTGCAGACTTGGGGGCAATAGCAGAAATTCCTTAAGATACTCAACCCTTCACTGCTAATGCTGAACATTCTTTCCCCCAACAGGCACAGCTGGAAACTGTGCATACAGTTGTTAGAAACCTCTGGAACGCTTTGCATTGTTTTAGTTAAGTTCACAACTCAACAAGTATGAGTTTTCCCTGAAGAAAAGCTATAGCACATTTTAGTCAGCAACATTAATATACAGCATTTTACCACATAAAGTAGGACAAGGGGAACTGAATGCATTAAAGCCAGAACTTTAAGACCACATATTAGATGACAACATATCACAGCGCAGATATAACCAGTTCATGTGTTGTAAGGTTGACAAGTTGTGATGAATCTTGACCTCCAATATTTCTAATTTCTGCTCAAGTATACATTTAAAGTTAGAATCCCTTTTATTTATTTATACACAAGCTTATTTTAAACAAACAAATAATGGCATAATGACTACCTTTTAGAAGTACAGTCTGAATTAAACCTATTGTGAGTTGTTTAAAGGATGGATTTGCCACAGCAGACTAACATTTGGAGGAGAATCACATATGTGCTTCCAGGACTTCAAATCATCATCATATCAACTCATTATAGAATAGTTTCTCTTAAACTGTACTGCCAAAATACTCCAACAGTGAAGCACTAGATGTTATATGTCTGAGCTTCAAAGAAAAATGTATAAACTTTAACTACTGCATGAATTCATTTTTTCAGTTAAGACTTTTGCAAACAGGGAAATAATTTAACATTTTCCTTTTCTTTTTTGAAAGGGTAATGAAAACTAATGAGCAAAAATGTAACATCTTGCTGTCACCTGGGGGAACTTTAAGAGTGTAGTATTAAAGAGAGGGACTATATCAAAATTAATGCTCAAACAACCTTTCTAATAAAAGGTATTCATTTTCCATGTTATGACTGTGGGAATGTGAAATGCTCAAGAGTCTTTGGCTAATAGAACTTCACTATGTCACAAGTCCTGTTACAAAACAATACAATATAAATCTCAACTCAGAGGTACTGAAGCACTTAAGAAAAAAAAAGGGAAAAAAAGCATTTTTACCCTTAAAACAATCTGAAGAAAACAGCTATATGGTGCTTTATACTATCTTTACTTGGACAGTAAATATGAGGTCTGTACAAAAGAAGCTTATTTTACATGATTAAGGCCATTTGATGGTTCACAGACTAAACTTGACACTAGAAACAAAGCTCATTTTGATATTCTGCATAATTTGAACAGAGGAAGCAAAAAAATAAAGCTCATGATTTGTGTGCTGTTCAAATGATCCCTAATGACTAAAGAGGACAGGTAAGTATAATATGGTGGAATAGAGAAAGCATCATCTGTTTTATTTCATTACCTCAAATAGAACAAGGCCTAGGCAAATCCTCTAAAGCTCCTGACTAAAAATACCGAAGTTTGTGAACAGAGGAGACTAGTTCTTAATTCCCGTGGGAGTGGCAAAGCTGTAGTAGATATACTGTTCATTGAAGTGAATTGCTTAAACTACTGTACTGGAGAGGTTGAACTTGCCTGATTGTACAATACTCAGACAAGGCTTAAATCAAAAAAGATGAAACATTTACTGAAAAAGGTAAGCTAATAAATTGGGAGGCAACATTGATTAGTGACACTTCCCTACTTCACACTTCAGAGAAACTCAAATTAGGCAAGTGTCTGTTTCCCTTAGTTTCTAGATTTAGTGTAAGAAAAACATTAGCATTTAACTTATTGCAAATATTATGTTTTAACACACAGTACCAGTGATTGGGGGGGGCTCCAGCTAGCTCAAATGTCAGGTTTGGTAAAATGTCCCTTTTAGTCAGCTGGACAGATTGAGATATACAGAAGAAGTCACAGGACATTTTGTTTACCTCAATAGCTAAGCTGTAAACAAATATTTGAATAGTGAAGGAAAGCAAGGGAGCACACAGTATTTCCGAAGGCCTACCGACCCCACTTCAGCAGTATTGGTAACATACTACATTAAGACCTACTAAATATATACAAAATTTAAAAAAATCTTTAAAAAGTTCTGAGCTGTCTTCCAGTGAACTTGTTTGGTTTTTTAAGGCTTGGAACACATCTGATGTCCAGATTTGCAACTTATTTCTGATCTTTGCCATCTTTTTGATGCATCACCTCATCCTACACAAGGCTTAATTGAATCAAAGAAAGCTGTTGGAACAGTTGGGAAATACACAAAGGAACAGGAGGTCACTGAAAACAGGTCTACAAGGGTTCAACACCAGCAGATATGTTTTCATTAACCACGGAAAGACGACACTGAAAGCCACAGACATCTTAAATGTAGTAACAGGTGCATAGTACCTCTCAGTTTTATTCCAGATAGAGAAAGGGAGAAACAAGTAGGCTTTTTTGGAGGAATTAAGGAATGTGTGCACTGGGGAAGTATGCTTTAAAGCCTTCAAATGAAGTATTGTTACTAAAGATCAGCACTACACATTTATATTTAAATGGAAAAAATCTTAAGTAAAAATGCAACCCAAAGAAAGAATTATATGTATTAAGTTAGTGCTAAGAGCTCTAATCAGATCAGCATCTCGTGTGCTAGATCCCATGTAAGAAATATAGAGAGGGAATGTTCTGCCTCCTTTGGAATAGTTGAGAGGTACAATCAGAGATTTTCAAGTTCTTATGAGACAAATATTGATGAAGTCATCCTAAGAAGTTCATTTCACAGATGAGGAAACTATCAGAAAAATGTGTTTTCTTTATCTGCTAAAGTGCATATTGCCAAATATGCAGAGAACATCTCCATTTTACAAAACACTATTCTTAAATGACGTTGCCAAAACCACACTTGGGGCTACATTTCTAGTTGACATTTGGTGGTTTCAACAGTGAAAGAAAGCTTTTCCCTTTGTGAAAACATCATTTGCCTTATCTTAATCAAGTGACAAGGACGAATGAGAACTTCACTGCAAATCTTTTGATCTTTTTCCACACAAAAAAAGGGAACAGTATCCTTTTCTCTGACAAAGAGAATCCTTAAATATAACAGTATGAAAATATAACTTAAATATAAAATAGTCAAATAGGTTAGAGGAGACTTGAAAAAAATCTTTGTTCTGCCTATTAGTTCCATAGGTACCTTGTAGGAAGTAAACATGTACTTAAAAAAATAACATTAAGTTACAGCTTGTAACCATAAAACTATTCTGCTCTAGGAATTAATATGCTGCAAATGCCAGTTTTAGTAATAAAACACACTAGTTCCACTTAGTCAACCCCGATGCCTTTTTCCAGAATGTCTTGCACTGAATCACTCAGGAACCATAAGTGAGTTGACACTGAGTAATTGTTTTTCTGTCGTCTTCTCTGAAGTGTCAGATACAAACCATTTTAGTGTCTGGTCCCTAACAATGTGGTATTTCCACAAATGATGAAAAGACGCTCTTGCATATTTGGTCAGTGTTTCTGTAGTGCAACTGAACTGGAATGCTTCAAGCTACCTGCATCCTAATCACAGACCTGTTGTTGAGTAACTGTTAGTAGGAAAAAAGGGATGCTGTTGCAAAGTGAAAATCCACTGATCAGGAAGCTTATGTCACGAAACCTGCAAATACACAGGTCAGGAATGCATCATACAGGCAGCCCAAAGCGATGCTTTTTCTTAATAGGCTTTAAGTTAGTCAGTCTCCGTAGGTCCTCTTCAACTTCTGACTCCTCCATTTCATCATCTGCTGAAATAAGGATCTAAAAACAGAAATATAAATAGCATGTTTCAAATAAGATTCAATCTCTATTTTTCTCCTTTGAATCTATTTTAAATAATTTATTCTAGTAAGATGCCCAATTATTCAATGTTTAAGAAAAGAGGCTTTATTAAAACAGGAGAATTTTGGATTTGTTAGGTTTCATGTCACTGCCTGTCGGACGTATTACATTAGAAATAGGACTGTCGATCATCGCAGTTTACTTACATGTTTAACTCAAAAAAATTGTGATTAATTGCACTTTTAATCGCACCGTTAATCAATAGAATACCAATGTAACTTTAATATTTTGGATGTTCGTCTACATTTTCAAATATATTGATTTCTATTACACAGATGACAAAGTTTGCAATACTCACTTATTATTTTTATTACAAATATTTGCACTATAAAAATAGAATTTTTCAATTCACCTCATACATGAACTGAAGTGCAATCTCTTTATCATGAAAGTGCAACTTACAATTTTTTTTGTTACATAACTGCACTCAAAAAACAAAACAATGTAAAACTTTAGAGCCTACAAGTCCACTCAGTTCTACCTTTTATTCAGTCAATTGCTAAGAGAAACACGTTTGTTTACATTTACGGGACATAACGCTGCCTGCTTCTTATTTACAATGTCACCTGAAAGTGAGAACATGCATTTGCATGGCACTTTTGTAACCGGCATTGCAAGGTATTTACATGCCAGATAAGCTAAACATTTGTATGCCCCTTCATGACCCTTACTTTGACAGGGCAACAAGCCTTGTAGATGGGGGAGGGAGGGGGGAAGAGAAGAGAAGAGAAGTGGTAGTTGTGGTATATCTTGACTTAAGTAAGGCTTTTGATACTGTCTCGCGTGACCTTCTCATAAACAAAATAGGGAAATACAACCTAGATGGAGCTACTATAAGGTGGGTGCATAACTGGTCGGAAAATTGTTCCCAGAGAATACTCATCAGCGGTTCACAGTCATGCTGAAAGGGCATAACGAGTGGGGTCTGGCAGAGATCGGTTCTAGGTCTGGTTCTGTTCAATATCTTCATCAATGATTTAGATAATGGCATAGAGAGAACACTTATAAAGTTTGCAGACAATATCAAGCTGAGAGGGGTTGCAAGGGCTTTGGAGGATAGGATTAAAATTCAAACTGATCTGGACAAACTGGAGAAATGGTCTGAAGTAAATAGGATGAAATTCAATAAGGACAAATGCAAAGTACTCCACTTAGGAAGGAACAATCAGTTGCACACATACAAAATGGGAAATGACTGCCTAGGAAGGAGTACTGCAGAAAGAGATGTGGGGGTCATAGTGGATCACAAGCTAAGTATGAGTCAACAGTGTAACACTGTTGCAAAAAAGCAAACATCATTCTGGGATGTATTAGCAGGAGTATTGTAAGCAAGACATGAGAAGTAATTCTTCCGCTCTTCTCCGCACTGAGTAGGCCTCAGCTGGAGTATTGTGTCCAATTCTGGGTACCACATTTCAGGAAAGATGTGGACAAATTGGAGAAAGTCCAGAGGAGAGCAACAAAAATGATTAACGGTCTAGCAAACATGACCTATGAGGGAAGATTGAAAAAATTGGGTTTGTTTAGTCTGGAGAAGAGAAGACAGAGGGGACATGGTAACAGTTTTCAAGTACATAAAAGGTTGTTACAAGGAGGAGGGAGAAAAATTATTCTTAACCTCTCAGGATAGGACAAGAAACAATGGGCTTAAATTGCAGCAAGGGCGGTTTAGGTTGAATAATAGGAAAAACTTCCTAACTGTCAGAGTGGTTAAGCACTGGAATAAATTGCCTAGGGAGGCTGTGGAATCTCCATCATTGGGGATTTTTAAGAGCAGGTTAGACAAATACCTCTCAGGGATGGTCTAGATAATACTTCAGTCCTGCCTTGAGTGCAGGGGACTGGACTAGATGACCTCTCGAGGTCCCTTCCAGTTCTATCATTCTATGCTTCGGCCACCATTCCAGAGGACATGCTTCCATGCTGATGACACTCGTTAAAAAAATGTGTTAATTAAATTTGTGACTGAACTCCTTGGGGGAGAATTGTATGTCTCCTGCTCTGTTTTATCCACATTCTGCCATATATTTCATGATATAGCAATCTCAGATGATGACCCAGCACATATTCATTTTAAGAACACTTTCACAGATTTGACAAAATGCAAAGAAGGTACTAATACGAGATTTCTAAAGATAGCTACAGCAGTCAACCCCAGGTTTGAGAATCTGAAGTGCCTTCCAAAATCTGAGAGGGATGAGGTATGGACCATGCTTTCAGAAGTCTTAAAAGAGCAACACTCCGCTGTGGAAACTACAGAACTGAACCACCAAAAACGAAAATCAACCTTCTGCTGGTGGTATCTGACTCAGATGATGAAAATGAACATGCGCTGGTCCGCACTGCTTTGGATCATTATCAAGCAGATCCCGTCATCGGCATGGATGCATGTCCTCTGGAATGGTGGTTGAAGCATGAAGGGACATATGCATCTTTAGTGCATCTTCAGGCACGTAAATATCTCACGACACCAGCTACAACTGTGCCATGCAAACCTGTTGTCACTTTCAGATGAAGTTGTAAACAAGAAATGGGGGGAGCAGCATTATCTCCTGCAAATGTAAACAAACTTGTTTATTTGAGTGATTGGCTGAACAAGAAGTGATTAAGTGGACTTGTAGGTTCTAAAATTTTACATTGCTTTATTTTTGAGTGCAGTTTTTTTTGTACATAATTCTATATTTGTAAGTGCAACTTTTATGACAGATTGCACTACAGTATTTGTATTAGGTGAGTTGAAAAATACTATTTCTTTTGTTTTTTACTATGCAAATATTTGTAATAAAAAATAATAATATAAAGTGAGCACTGTACACTTTGTATTTTGTGTGGTAATTGAAATCAATATATTTGAAAATGTAGAAAACATTCAAAAATATTTAAATAAATGGTGTTCTATTATTTTTTAATTGCTTAACAGCCCTAATTAGAAAGTAACTTTCAAACATCAAAATGCTTTTTCGTACTTCACCTTCCATGCAAGAAATAAATGAGGGTGCCCAAAATGTGTTTTAACCAAGAGCAGTTTAAGCAATTTGCCATGAACACATTTTCAGAAATTGAAGACAGCAGGCATCTTCATCTCTAATAGACATATGGGCTCATAAAGTCTACAGGTATTATCTGATCTTAAAGAAAGATCATTTGACTGAAGAAAGCACTGAACAGTGGGACCTGTGGTACACTGGGATCCCACAAATGTTCCACTTGTGGGCAGACAGATTTTCTGACCATCTTTCAGTGACAGTTTTATCTACTAAACAAAAAAGAGTTACTACTGATAATGGATATTAAACAATAGTGACAGAAGTGCTCATATACTCAAGTAAGCTGCTTGTCCTTATGCAAAGCAAAAAGTGCTTAACAAAATTTTAAGGAAGATTATCTTGAAAGCAGGGAAGTTAAAAAAATTGACTTTTTGGCCCCTTCACTTTCAGTGTAATTACTGAAAGTACTATATTCCACAGAAAAATGGAACTAGAGAGTTGTACCAGATATAGCAATGGCTCTTACACAGCTGTATGCTTCAACTGAATGGTCTTTCATCATGGTTAAGTTCTTTTAGTGGGTAGCAATCAAAAGGAACATTTCTGATCCACCTTAAGCTCTTCGGATAAGGAGAGATTGAGAACAGAACTGAGAGAATGATGTTCTCACCCTATCACAGTTGTTTAAAGTCAAATCAAGGTTATTTGCAACACTGAATGGGGAAGCTGCCATGGCACTTATTTGTAGTGTATAATCCTGTACACTAATGACTAGATATGGTTTTAAAACTGCTGTAGACTCTTTAACCTCACCAACCCTCAAAAACAAACAAAACAAAACAACCCCAACCTGAAACTGATCTATTGTTCAAATGTGTAAGATTATCATAACAGATGAAATGTCTGTTTTAACAAATCTGAGACACCATTTTTAGATATACAATATCCTTATAAAATACCCACACTAAAGCTGTAGTTCACTGTTAACTGAATTATCTGACACCACAGGATCTAAAAACAATCCTTTTGAAAGGTCTCGTACCCCAGGAAAAATTTCATCAGCAGCCTTGTAAAGGGTCAATAAGAGAAGTGAATTAGCAGTCCCGATTTATTCAATGAGGTCTTACGAAAAAGGGCTCTAAGCAAATTTAGTACAAAACTAATCAAGCCTAAGATAGTATTGTAAGTCAAAGTCAAAAGGAAGGGAGTTGACTCAGGTACAGCAAGTGGTGCATCTACATACTTCTGACTCTGACTCTTCATGTGATGCTGCTCTCCTGTATCGGACTTTACTTCCATTCCTTGAATCTTGCCCCACTTCCTTTTCTTCGAGTTTAGCTTTTGTCTTCCCTTTCTTCATAAGAAAGTTATCCACCACCCAGAACATTAATGCCTGTTAACAGGGGAAAATTCACAGTTCAGGTTTTCTTTAGACCAGTATATGTGTTAGTCATTCAGTCCTTGGAATGGAGTTAGGGAATAGTTGTACTAAGTGGGATTTGGCCAAATATGGCAAAATCCTGTACAGATCCAGTCACATGATCTAACATATACCCCCTGAAACATAGCTGCCCTATTTCCTGCTCTTGCACCAATAAGAAAAAAGCTGCTGCTTAGTGGGCATTTTTTATTAGCTCTTAATCTTGACATATGGATAGTCTTGCTCGGTCTAGGGCACTTCAATAGGATGATATTTTTTGGCACTCCAAACAAATTAATGCTTTCCTAAATAAAGCAAATTTAACTGGAATTTCTAACTGGTACAACAGTATCTGAATAGTACATTCAACACTGGGCATTCTGTGCACCATTTCTGTGCCCAATGGCATTGCTGATTATGGATTTTATAGATACATAAGTACATAATCACATTTTATACACACACACACACACACACACACACACACACAGAGGAGTTGAAGACTTGTAACACTAAGATATCACACCAAGGCACTGTGTGGTACGGATTAATTTTAACAGATGGAGAAGGGGATGGGTGGGGGAGGGAACACAAGTCAACTATCTCTGAAAAGCGTACAGTTGTACTAACATTAACAAAGAAGGGAACTATCAGCATGACGATAGCCAGCTCCAACTGGGGGTTCTCTATGGGATTCAATAAAGCTACCTGTGAAAAGAAAAAGATCAAATTCAGACCACAACAGTATGTGAATGCAGCTGGGTTAGAAAGTGTTACAGAAAGTATTAGGCTGGTAGCCAGATGAATTAGAAAGGACAGTTTTATAGGAAAGGAATATAATTTTGTCAAGGAAGCATTTGTTTGTTGCATTTAGTAACGCACGTAATGTGCGGCTGACTGAAAACAATCTGCCATCCCACTAATTTGTGGCTACAGAAGGAATGTGATGACTTGTGGGTAGGTGAAGCAACCAGATACTATCTGACAAATTAATCACCTTATAATCCCAAGGAAAATGTTTGAAGCCCCATCACTTGGAGATTTAAAAAAACTGGTCAGAATACTATAAAATAAAGTGTAAAAAAATCCTGTTTTATTCTACAGGGATGGTCTAGAACAGTGGTTCTCAAACTTTTGTACTGGTGACCCCTTTCACACAGCAAGCCTCTGAGTACAATCTCCCTTCTAAATTAAAAACACTTTTTAAAATATTTAACGCTATTATAAATGCTGGAGGTGAAGTGGGGTTTGGGGTGGAGGCTGACAGCTCGCAACACCCCAGTTTGAGAACCCCTGGTTTAGAACACCTTACAGGGGTTATTCAGCTCTAACTGCTATGAGTAATCATCTTGAATGTTAAATTGCATATGCTGTACTAAACCAGACAATCCACCTCGTACCTACCTGACACTTATTCCACAGTTCAGTTATATAAAATGCTTTATCAATTATAGACAAAATTATAAATTATCCCTTTAAAAGTGTGTGGACTTGTGGTTCCCACTTGATTCTACATTGAGATGAAAGATTCTATTAGCGACATGTCCAAGATGATGTATGTGCTTCCTGCAGTTGAACTAACCGTGGCCATAAAAGAGGTTTGACCAAGAAAAACAAAGCATAGGCTATAGTCAAATATCCACTGAACCCTTTTTCCAGAAAGCTTTGACTGGAAGAACCAATATCTTGGAAAATTGCTTACAAACACATGCTGCGGTTTTAAAGTTAAATATCTGGACGTGGGATGCAGAAGTTCAAATATTTTATAAAACAAAGACATTTTAAAGGTGAATTACAATACATTATAGAGACTTCTGCTGCTCCAGGTAAGTACTGTCAGGTTTAGATTATAAATCAGGTCACTTACAATGTTATGATCTTTCATACAGATCTCAGCCTGGGAGTCATTCCTCATTACTGCAACTTCATTATGTTTACTGAATATACTGCCACACACTTACTAGTATAACTAATAGTATTAGCATAAATTGAAGCTAAGCTATACTTTACCTGTATAAGGGTTCAAAATACACTTTGTGCTGCAGAAATTGACTATTGTTTGCTTACTGGCAGATTTTTTTAATTCAGTAACTCAGCAATGTGTCTTTTATTGCAGTGTGAATTACTAAGGTTTTACTACAAAAAATGTACCAATGTTCTATTATGAACATTTAGGGGAGATTCTCTAAAACTGTGGAAAAGAATACACAATAGGTTTAAAGTTAGGGCTGTAATTTAACTAAAAGAAAGGCTGATGCACTCGGTCTCCTTTTAGGTACCTCAAGTGAGCATGTGATCTTATATTGTACACGATGCAATACCTACTAAATTCAAAATAGAATGGAAGCATTGTCACCAGTGAAATCCAATTAGAGTATCAGGACACTCCATTATCATAGGCAACAGTTAAGTAGCACCAACTGTGGACCTCTACATAGCTTGCATGATAGCCTTAGTCTTTTTGGATTAAATAGAATTAACAGTTTATCACCTTCTGGCATCTATCTGCAATTCATTTAACTGTAAAAATACTATAAAGACTCAAACCTCTTTCCATTGAGGTATTAGGAGGACTATAATGATGATGGTTTTCTCAAACATCATGATCACTATGTACAGTGCACACTGTCCCACCCAAGCACTGCACTGCAGCGGGTCACCTACAAGAAAAGCAAAGCTTTAATACACCAGTTTAGCCCACTGTCACTGGACTTAGCACATGTTTAAGAAAAACAAAAGCAAAATTAGACAAGGGAGAAAAACTTAGTAAACCAAAGTAAAATGAAATATTTGATACGTGATTGCCATTGAAAAGCAGCCTAATGATATTTCTCAATAGCAACAACATTCATTGATATCCCTTTGCTTGGATGAAGAAGTTGCCTTCCCTGATGAGTCCGAATTTTTGTGCTTTAGAAATTTTTTACTTTAGAAATCTCAAAAAAGATAAATTAATAAACTGAACATAAAAGAGCACCTTTTGTTTAGTTAGGGAGTACCTTGTTACAGTTTGCTTTAGTACACATTATTGAACTCAGCAGATAAAGCACAGAATTAGCTTACATCTCAGGAGATTTTCACTTTTCCATAAAGCTAGTTGCTACAAATTATTTGCCATTTTGGCAAATAATGATGTTTTCTAAGGAAGAAAACGTACACTGCAGCAGCCAAGTATTGTGTATCTTGCTCTAGCATAGATAGCCTTTTAAAAAATTAGAATATTCCTACATTTGTGCTTTTGCCATCCTGGATATATAGGTATCTTATACAAATGTCAGCAACCATGACTAGCTGATGGTAATTATGGCAAAAACTGCAACAGATTACAAGAGAATGAGTAGCCTTCAAAATTTTAATTTTGTTCAGAGCTTCCTGCAAGCTCATCAGGATATATCTTCGTTGCACCGATTAATGTAAATCATAAAAAGTGAAATAATTTTGCTGTACCCCAGGTAAGGTACTGTATAATGAATACCAAGCAAATTATTGATTGCTCTGGAATTAGAACAGTCATACAAATATTCCAACAGAAAAAGTATATAGCCTGATATAACTACAGCATAACTGAACATACCTGGTTGCAGCTGAGATAAGAGTGGAGTGTCTGACAAAACAGTCAGGTGAATTTTAACCAGCATCACAATATCACCAAAATTTGACAACTCAGAAGTGCTTTACTAACACTTCATTTAAAACAAAGTTTTTCCACAGATTTCACCATTCACTTTCAATAAAAAAACTTTTAGAGCATCAAATATGGCTTAATATTTAAGTCTGTGAATAAAGCGCAATGGAAATTCAAATGCCTTTATACAGCTGTAATGCAGAATGGACCATGGCTATGTCTTTTTCCAGAAAGCTATTGAAAGATATACAGCAAATAGTCTTGAGTTTTACACTTTGCTCTTGAAATTCCACAGCAGGCAGAAATTGATTTTTCAGCCTAGACCAGCTTTTCCCAGAAAAATTTCACCAGGAGATGTTCCTAGAGTGCTACAATTTGAATATACTGGTTTTAAGGTGTTTATTTTTGGTAATGTAAGGCTTCAGTTATACAGACCCAAGTCTGAAAGTTTGAAAACTCTGAGTGAAGGTTCCCCAGATCATGTTTCTCCATCTGCCATGTAACTATGAATTTTCCAGAGATGTGGGGTTTGAGTTAAGACTGAAATTAACAATGAATTCCCAGACTTTCAAACTTTTCTTTTATTAGTATTTTCTAATTTTTCCTTCGCTATATAAGTGCTATGAAAAAAACAAAATTAAAGCCTTAGACACAGAGTTGCTATTGAGGCTTTAAAATCCATTCTGGGGTCTCTAAATTTTGAAAGTTACAGCAATTGAAATCAGGTTTCAGAGTAACAGCCGTGTTAGTCTGTATTCGCAAAAAGAAAAGGAGTACTTGTGGCACCTTAGAGACTAACCAATTTATTTGAGCATAAGCTTTCGTGAGCTATAGCTCACTACATCCGATGAAGTGAGCTGTAGCTCACGAAAGCTTATGCTCAAATAAATTGGTTAGTCTCTAAGGTGCCACAAGTACTCCTTTTCTTTTTTCAATTGAAATCAGGTCCCATGTACTCTGATCCCACACCATGGAATTTGATACCATTATACCTCAGAGTACACAAAACCTTGGTTATAGTTAACATAAATAATAAAAACCTACTAGTGGTAAAAAAAGGTGCTAGCAAATGTCATTCTATCAAATTTGATGTCACAGTTAGGAAATGCAACTATTTAGGGACAGATTAGAGGTAGACTTTTGAAACCCGGCTGCATTTAATAAATTAAATCTGACTCAGTTTTGGATATGGTCTGTCAAACTTTCAAAACTATCTTTCACCATTATTATAGAAATAGTTTTAAAATTATGGATTTCATGGAAAAAATAATATTACTATGTGTCCTCTAGAAAGTTACGCAGAAAATTTTCTTGAGTATCTACATTTTCAAAGATGAGGAAAGAACTCAAATTAAAAGTCAACCCAGAAAAGTGGTTTAAAAAACACACTAAGTATGGAGCTCTAGAATTCTTAGCATTTTTCAAGACCTGTGACAATATTAATTTATTTTGATCTTAAAAACATCTTGCAGGCCCTCAGAATTTAAATATTCTGTATAATGTAAAGAAGTTATGAAGCCATGTAAAAATTCTGCTGCCCGAAAGAAGCAGAGCCAGATTTACTACTAATTATTATAGACTAATACAGATAATGTATAACATCATCTGAAAAAATCCTAAGTCCTAAACAACGACATAGACCAACATTTTCTTGGGAAAGCTTGAAAACAGAAAATTGAATTTGTGGACAGTATCTGACAGTATCTGACAGTTTATCAATAGCAAGGAAACCACTTGTATAAAAAGAAAATTCTAAAATACAATGCTCATATAGCCAAGAGATGACTTTTCATATCTACTGCTTTTCCACTAAGAGCATCTGAAATTAATCAGATTTAGTGACCCATCAAGGTAGATGAGAGCTCACAGAAACCGCACTGAATTAGAATGGAGAGAAACCAGCTTTTCTTCCCATTCCCCACAAGAGATAGAGCCTTAAAGATTTAAGTTAAAATAAGTTTCAGAGTAGCAGCCGTGTTAGTCTGTATTCACAAAAAGAAAAGAAGTACTTGTGGCACCTTAGAGACTAACCTATTAGTCTCTAACGTGCCACAAGTACTCCTTTTCTTTAAGTTAAAATAATTCATTGACCTGCTCCAAGGTAGACTAGGAGAAAAGCATAAACCTATTTTATGATGATCTCACTCTTATTTCTGGAGGCTCCAGGGCTAGGAACAAATGGATACATTTAGAGAGAGTAATATTTCCATTGTCTGAACAAAACACTTGCATTTGTGCCATTTAGATGAAAAAAACAGAATAATGGCATTGCTTTCAGAGCTAGGGGAAAGAACAAGTCCTGGCTATTACCTAGACTGGTATATAAAATACAGTTCAGTGTTAAAATAGAAAAATCGAGGTCTGATGGCACTCTCTTATTGTTGATAATCTTGCTGAGTGGAGACCCTATGGTAATGTTCTCTTTTTGGTGAAGATTCTAGAGAAGGTGGTGTCACAACTGTGGCAATATTTTGAGTCCTCAGATTTTTTTTTGATTCTGTTCACCTGCTTTTAGATGTAGGTATGGAACAGATACTGCACAGTTTCTCTGGTTGAGTCTCCTGCCGATGAATGAAAATAAAGTGCACATATTCATTCTTTTAGGTTGATCAGTGGCCTTGGAGTAATCTTGACTGAGGTATTGATGTGGCTGCAGACTCTGCCATGGGCAAGTCAGTCTTGCAATGGCTCTATTCACAAGGATAGGCTCCAGATAGTAGTGTTAGGTAAGTGCTCGTCTACTCTAGGCTGTTTCATGTAGCATATCATAGGGTTCTGTTCTCTCACCCCTCCTATTCAAGGTATATTTATGAGACTGTGGGAAATCTGCACTTCCCCACCTGGCAATAGCATTTGAGATCAACTAAAATGAACACATTACCCTTTGGTTTAACTGGAAGGGTACCTGCACTGAGTAATCTGCTTCCTTTATTGGTGAATTCTGTTGACTGTCAGGTCATATCCATCTGTTCCCTGCAGGCTATTTCTGGGGAGTGGGATAAGCAGATGTGTGGAGTGAATGAAGATTTTGAGGGTTATGTGGAGAGAGGGTCTTAGTCTTTGAACACTGGCCCTAACTTTCACTGTAGTTTTATAAAGATTATAAATCATCTAGTGTGCTAGGCAGGATACTTGGGATGCCCTAGATATACAATGTATCTGTGTATGAGCAAAATAGACTGCTGTTTAACATTAATATATAAAATGAGGTAGGATCTGAGGTTTAAAATATGGAAAGTTTTTCAATCTTAACATTATCTTTGTGTTTCAAGTACAGTGCATAACAAGTTGTTACAAGGAGGAGGGTGAAAAATTGTTCTCAACCTCTGAGGATAGAACAAGAATCAATGCGCTTAAATTGCAGCAAGGGAGGCTTGGGTTGGACATTAGGAAAAACTTCCTGTCAGGGTCGTTAAGCACTGGTATAAATGACCTAGGAAAGTTGTGGAATCTCCGATATTGGAGAATTTTAAGAACAGATTAGACAAACACCTCTCAGGAATGGTCTAATTATTACTTAGTCCTGATTAGAGTGCAGGGGATTGGCTAGATCTATCAAGGGCCCTTCCAGTTCTACGTGTCTGATTTTTTGGTCATAGGTACATAGTTTGAATTGATAACATCTGAGTAACAATGCTACCACTAATTACCGAGCCAGAAGTGTGGCTCTTTACAATGCAAGGCTCCTCCCGATACAGACAACTATGCCTTTGTAAAATTCTCAGTCATGGGAAGGAGTAGAACATTACCATATGATATGGGGCCACATTTCCTTTTAATCATTAAAACAATTAATTTGATGCTTATGAAAGTGAAGGGTTATTAACAATGCTAGTAAGAGAAATAACAAAAAGCAGACTAATCGCAAACTCCCTGCCCATTTCTGGCAGTGCATCTCACTGCTATCCTGCAACACACTATTACCAAGTCACACATTTCAAGAGCAATGAGCAACAAGCAAATTCAGTATTTATCTATAATGGTTAGGATAAGATCAATTTAATTTGCTTGTGGAGAGAATAAAAGAACACAAACTGATTGTAGAAAGAGAGAACTGGTTTGCTTCAGGGATTTGACAACATTACAAAACCTATGTCATGCAACTCCAGAGAAGAGAAAGGAAAAAAACTACCTTACAATCAATGGTGTATACATTAAATTAGGAAGATCTCCTTAAATAAACTAACACATTTTAACAGAAGTGGTAGTTACCTGTAACATCAACATACTCTGAAGAACACAAATTATAACTAGAGTAAATCAAATTATAGTTTGATTTCCTGAACGCACTGGAGTGCTTTGCAGGCTAAGAAGTTAAAGCAAGCAGAGACAACAGGATAAGATTTAAGTTAGAAACATGGTCATTTTTACTAAGTTATTCTAGACACCTGTTGTCTATTCAGAGCAATTTAAGAAGTATAACATCACAAGGATGGGGAGAACGTTTTGGTACTTGAGATACAGGAATAGGTTCTTCTCAGTGTGAATTTCAGCTGTTTCTCCTGCCTTTTTATGCTCAAATGAATTTTAAATGGTTTTGTGCTTTACATTTATTTCATATTAAAAGCTTGACTTCTAACTTACTGTATTTGCAAAAAGAAAAGGAGTACTTGTGGCACCTTAGAGACTAACCAATTTATTTGAGCATGAGCTTTCGTGAGCTACAGCTCACTTCATCGGATGCATGCCGTGGAAACTGCAGCAGACTTTTTTTATACACAGAGAATATGAAAAAATACCTCCTCCCACCCCACTGTCCTGCTGGTAATAGCTTATCTAAAGTGATCATCAGGTGGGCCATTTCCAGCACAAATCCAGGTTCTCACCCTCCACCCCCCCACACAAATTCACTCTCCTGCTGGTGATAGCCCATCCAAAGTGACAACTCTTTACACAATGTGCATGATAATAAAGTTGGGCAGAACGCCACTAGCCGTCACCTTCAGCCCCCAACTAAAACCCCTCCAACGCATTATTAAGGATCTACAACCTATCCTAAAGGATGACCCAACACTCTCACAAATCTTGGGAGACAGGCCAGTCCTTGCCTACAGACAGCCCCGCAACCTGAAGCAAATACTCACCAACAACCACATACCACACAACAGAACCACTAACCCAGGAACTTATCCTTGCAACAAAGCCCGTTGCCAATTGTGCCCACATATCTATTCAGGGGACACCATCACAGGGCCTAATAACATCAGCCACACTATCAGAGGCTCGTATACCTGCACATCCACCAATGTGATATATGCCATCATGTGCCAGCAATGCCCCTCTGCCATGTACATTGGTCAAACTGGACAGTCTCTACGTAAAAGAATAAATGGACACAAATCAGATGTCAAGAATTATAACATTCATAAACCAGTCGGAGAACACTTCAATCTCTCTGGTCACGCAATCACAGACACAAAGGTAGCTATCTTAAAACAAAAAAACTTCAAATCCAGACTCCAGCGAGAAACTGCTGAATTGGAATTCATTTGCAAATTGGATACTATTAATTTAGGCTTAAATAGAGACTGGGAGTGGCTAAGTCATTATGCAAGGTAGCCTATTTCCTCTTGTTTTTTCCTACCCCCCCCCCCCCCCCAGATGTTCTGGTTTAACTTGGATTTAAACTTGGAGAGTGGTCAGTTTGGATGAGCTATTACCAGCAGGAGAGTGAGTTTGTGTGTGTATGGGGGTGGGGGGGATGTGAGAAAACCTGGATTTGTGCTGGAAATGGCCCACCTTAATTATGCACATTGTAGGGAGAATGGTCACTTTGGATGAGCTATTACCAGCAGGATAGTGAGTTTGTGTGTGTGGTTTTTGGGAGGGGCGTGAGAGAACCTGGATTTGTGCAGGAAATGGCCCAACTTTATTATCATGCACATTGTGTAAAGAGTTGTCACTTTGGATGGGCTATCACCAGTAGGAGAGTGAATTTGTGTGTGGGGGGTGGAGGGTGAGAAAACCTGGATTTGTGCTGGAAATGGCCCACCTGATGATCACTTTAGATAAGCTATTACCAGCAGGACAGTGGGGTGGGAGGAGGTATTTTTTCATATTCTCTGTGTATAAATAAAGTCTGCTGCAGTTTCCACGGCATGCATCCGATGAAGTGAGCTGTAGCTCACGAAAGCTCATGCTCAAATAAATTGGTTAGTCTCTAAGGTGCCACAAGTACTCCTTTTCTTTTTGCGAATACAGACTAACACGGCTGTTACTCTGAAACCTGTCATTACTGTATTTGAAAACACAGAGAATGTTAAGATTCAAAAACTACAATGAGTAACTATTCTTGGGGCATAGTCATGCAGTTTTATTTATAAAGCACCATACACATCTAATCTGCTGTATAAACAGTAGCCACTTCTGAACATAAAAAATTCTGTTATCAGTCCTTTCTTAAAACTATCCTCCATATAAAGACAGACTGTCAATAAAAGCAGTAGGAGTGCTATTTCTGTGGGACATCTCAAGTAACGAATCACGAGGGATCAAGTAACAGGGCTAAGAAAGGAGATGATCTCATAGCAAGAACTAACATGAGAATGATTATATAGTTTCTAGAAATACAAACAGCACAGGACAGTGTCATTAGTTAGTTCAGGCAGAGAAGAGAGCCCTGGTTTTTATTTATACTTGCAATCAAGATGAAAACATTCTCTTCAGAGGAAAGAAGTTCCTTTGCCTACCTCCAGAGAAATCTTTCAGTAAAATATCGAGGTTCTTGCTCACAGTTCTAGGTCTCCCTTAGAGGATTTTTAGTAGGAAAATCTGAGACCCCCAATAAGCTTGTGTGTGTGAAAAATATACATTCAAATTTCTTAAATTTACCTTTGAACATTAAAAATACATGACACTAACTACTGAGTGCAGTTTAGTTCATATTTATGTAATCAGTTTTTTTTAAATAGACATGTGATTTATCCTTTTTAGAGAGGTTTTACGTTTCTTCCACATTAAGACCACAAATTGTAGACCAAATGCTTTGTCATTAAGATTAAAAACATCTTCTAAAATGTCACCACAATGTTCGGTGGGAACATCACTCTACCTTCATTATGGACAAAAATATCCAAGCATACAATGACTAGCTGAGTTAAAGGAATCAAATCTTATTTGTACAACAATAATAATTTTTCAGGTGTAACAACTAGTTAACTATATACAGAATGTTTCCACCATATCAACAGAAATAGTTGTTTACAGCACAATTTTTTTGTAATGGCACTTATGATAGCTTAGTACAAAAGACAAACTAAATTCGGAGGATCTGGAAAAAATGATTGTCAACTTGCAACATTAGGAATCACAGGGCAAGAAAACAGATGAGATGCACATGAATAAAAAGATGCAAAAGCTTAAACACAGAAAGTCACCAGAAACTTCTTTTAAGAGCTACCTGAACTAAAAGATAATCAGATTTTGCAGGCATCAGTTATAGGTACCCAGCTGGAGAAGAACTGCCTGACAAATGAATTTGACGAGAAGCACTCTTAGTTTTCCTAAATGAAATTAAATGTGAATGACAACGATATACTGAAATACTGAAATGGTCCTGGTTCCACAATGGGACAGATAAAAATGATGTTATGTTAGTTATCCTGATCTGAGGAACATGGCTATAGATGCCTAAAAATGATGAAGTAAAAATTGTTTTTGAAAGGGATACGCTAACTTGAAATGTACAGAATTTACAAAATGAGTTAAAAGTAGTTTCAGGAATTCTCCCCACCAACTTTTATGATTTTGAATAATAGTTTCCGATTTTAAAAATAGTCTTTGTTTGAAATAGGAGAAACTGACTGACTACACAAGGGAAAATAGTGAAAATGAATATATAGCAAGTACTATCAGATGCAGAAAGTAGAGAGAGATTTCTCTCTCCCTAATTCTTTGAGCTGCAGTAAGCTTACTTATTTGTAACATTAGTAGGTCAACAATAGTATTTCAGTTTGAAAAATAAGTTGATTGTGTCCCCTTAAGAGAGACTATAGTTATCAGTGACTATGTGGGCAGAAAGGCCTTGACTTAGAGGCCATGAGCTCAACCCAAGGGACTGAAACTTTTGATCCTACTCAGGTCTAGGTGACCGCTAAGTTGCTTACTTTTCCAGCAGAGATGTGAGTTCATCATGGAGTGTATTCTTCTAGGACACAAAAGCAGTTCAATTAAAACTTAAGGTGGAGAGTACAACTGAACAAAGGTGTTTCTGACAAAAACCAGATGCCTAACAACCACAACTCAATTGGGTATTCTTGTTTTAATAGAAAGTATGGAGCTAGTTCAGTGATGTGCATACCTGAAAAGTGGGTGTATGAATGGAGAGAATGTTGATATACCCATGTATATCAACATACTGACTAATTTCTGGAAATATTCACAAACAAGAAATGCTGGCTAGTAGATATTTAAGGTGTTTAAGTCCTAAGAGGGATTACTACTAAACTTTGGAGGATGGAGTTCTAACTTCTGTTACATCAACACAATCCCAGTCATATCACTGGGGTTACAGAGATGAGCTGGGTTTCCCAAGTTAGATACAAGTACTTAGGTAGAAAAAATTTCCTTCCTTCAACATCAAAACCTAAGGTGAGGCTTATTTCAGTGGCACAGGTTCTCTTTTGTGAAGATTTGCCATGTGGTATATGCATGTCCAAAATACAAGAAAAAAATGCATATACCACATGGCAAATCTTCACAAAATATTGCATATTAAAATAAAGGGCCTTTCTGGAATTTTAAATAGGCAAAATAGGGTATGATTTACAGTGTGAATATGTAACTGAACTGCAAGTTTTCTTTAGCACTAAATAGTTGTGTCTAGAAATACTCCATATGTAATAAAATTTCAAGTTTAACTGCACTGAGAAGTCAATTAAGACCAATGCTTCAAAGTATCTAGGGACTTGAGAACGTGAACCACCATTACAGGAAGCCTAAAGGACAAAGATCAACTCAATCTAAGAATGGGTTTATTGCAGAACCAATATGTTGTTCCACTGCGCTGTGAGTTTGGCAGCATTTTTATTATAAACGTCTGACATTAGGATTTACCACTAGAAAACCCTTTGTTTGGAGTTAGTCATAAAATTCATAAGTCTCCTGACACTTGTATTTCACAAGGTCATTTAATTTTTTGTGCGCCTTTTCATTAATCACCTGTTTTTAAAAAAAATCATATGGTAGTTACAGTACTTTCCAAAACTTGTTATTCTGTGTTAAAGCACAGAGAATTTAATTTAATTAAAAGTTATTATTCAACCATGCATAATTCTTTTCTACATTATTTGTAAAGCATCTGTACTGAGTGTTAGCTCTGAAACTTGGCTAGAAGATTCCCAATCCTTGATCTTTAAATGTGGGTGGCTTAGTTAAGTTAAGGCTTCAAGTTCAATTGATCTTTGACTGCAACCTACACAAAATGATCTTGTAAAATCAAAACTGTGTTGAATATTTTGGAAGACTAGCTATTTTTTTTTGTCTAGTAAGTTTTCTTTATATTTTACAAAAAGGGTAATACTTTGCAGACAGGCTTCCATTTGTATTGTATGCCATGCTAACTGAGTTTTAAGTTTTTTTAAATAAGGAAAAAGTTGTTTATTAGGTGTTCTCTTGTAATACCGTAGGTATAGCAACCAATTAAAAAACTGTAAAGGGATTGTGGCAGAGCACCGGCCATGCCTCGGAGGGTACTGGGCTTCTAGGTGCTTAGGGCTTCAGGTGATCTGATTAGTCTGTTTCTTTTGATTGCTCCTAATCAGTTCTTGATTGCTTCCAGGTGTCTTATGGAGTCTGCCTGAATTAATTGCTTCTAGCACCTTCCTGACTGCTCTGCAGTAGCCTCTGCTTTGGTTACTCATGAAACAGAAAACTATTCATCCAGTGTGTTTCCCTCTACCAGACTCCTGCACCAACTGGTCTGGGTCTGTCACATATCCCTCCCCCCTGCTCAAAAGCAAGGGGTTGGGCGGCTTGGGACAACATAAAGTGCACACGTGACAAACCATCGGCATTGCCATGGCGGCTCCTTGCTCTATGTTGCATGTGGAACACGAAAGGTTAGAGGGACAAGAACCACCTAGTTACCCTGGAGTTCTTCTTCTTGTTTCACTGCATCCATTGAAGTGGGGCCTGGTCAGTCACAAGGACAAATCTACACCCAAGCAGGTAATAACGTTATGCTTCCATGGCCCATTTAACAGTGAGGCACTCCCTCTCAACCACTACATATTTTTGTTCCCTCGGAAGGAGTTTCCTGCTGAGGTAGAGTATTAGGTGCTCCTCCTCCCTGACCATCTGCCAGAGGACGGCCTCTCACCCCACCTCGGATACATCTGTTTGTAGGATGAATTCCATGGTGAAATCCAGGGCTACCCATACAGGGTTACTGCACAGGCTAGTCCGTAGGTCTGCGAATGCCCTCGCTGCTGCATCCAACCATCTGACTGGATCAGGGCCACAGGCCTTCACTAAGTCCATTAGGGGACTTGCCCTTGTGGCAAAATGGGGGATGAAATGCCGGTAATACCCCACCACTAGGAATGTTAGTACCTGCTTCTTATGACTCGGCTGGGGCCAATTTTGGATGGCCTCTAACTTATTCAGCTGGGGTTTTACCAGACCTTTTCCTACCACATAGCCAACATATTTGGCCTCCGTGAACCCTATGGCGCACTTGACAGGGTTTGCCATAAGGCCAGCTCACCTGAAGGTATCAAGGACTGCCCCCACCTTCAAGTGGGTTTCCCAGTCTGGGGTATGAATAACCACATCATCCAGGTAGGCCACAGCATACCTGGCATGGGGGCGCAATAGCTTGTCCATGAGGCACTGAAACGTAGCTGGAGCCCCATGTAGTCCAAAAGGAAGGACAGTGTATTGGAAAAGACACTCTGGTGTAGAGAACGCCATCTTTTCCTTTGTGTCTTTGGCTAGGGGAATCTGCCAGTACCCTTTTGTCAAGTCTAGGGTCATCAAATACCAGGCATTACCCAGACGGTCCACTAGTTTGTCTATGCGAGGTATGGGTTATACATCAAACTGGGATATCTCAGTCAGTCGGCGGAAGTCGTTGCAGAACCTTGTGGTGCCATCAGGTTTGGGCAACACCACTATCGGGCTGGACCACTAACTGTGGGATTCTTTGATGATCCCCATCTCCAGTGTTTGTTTTACTTCTGCTTTTATTTCCTTCCTTTTGGCTGCTGGTACCTGGTAGGGCCTCATTGTTACTCTGGCCCCAGGGTTCGTGACGATGTGGTGATATGTCTCGTTTGTGCGACCTGGCTTTGTCGAGAATACATCTGGATGATCATCTCAAATACCTCCTTCTTCTGGACTGGCGTTAAATTGGGACACACCCTCACCTGTTCAGGGATTTTGTCCACTGGGTACAGGTCTTCTCGAACAGCTGCACATGCCTCTCAGGCATGCCAGGGTTTCAGAAGGTTGACATGGTATATATTTGCTCTAGTTTTCTATGTCCTGGTTGTCGCACCTTGTAATTTACAAGGTGCCCCCCCACAGGTTCAGCTATTTCGTAGGGTCCTTCCCACTGGGCCAATAGCTTACTTTCTGCCACGGGTACTAGTGCCACTACTCGGATGCCAGGTTGAAACTGCCAAACTTTGGCTTGACAGTTGTAGTAAGCTCGCTGGGCCTCTTGGGCCTTTTCTAGGTGCTCCCTCACTATGGGAGTGACCCAGGCTATCCGGTCCCTCATTTGTAGCACATGCTCTATTTCGTTCTTCCCCTCACTGGGTTCCTCCTCCCGAGTTTCCTTGGGTATGTCCAACATGCCTCAGGGGTGGCGTCCATACAATAGCTCAAAGCGGGAGAATCCCGTGGAAGCTTGGGGAACCTCATGGATGGCGAACATGAGGTATGGCAGTAGGTTGTCCCAATCTTTCCCATCCTTGCTTACCACCTTTTTTTTATCAAGGCCTTGAGGTTCCGGTTAAATCTTTCCACCAGACCATCGGTTTGTGGGTGGTAAACCGAGGTCCGCAGGGTCTGGACATGGAGCAGGAAACACAGGTCCTTCATTGGCTTGGACATGAACAGTGTTCCTTGGTCCTGTGAGGATTTCTTTTGGTAGCCCTACCCAGGTGAAGATTTCCACAAGTACTTTGGCACTGCTCTTGGAGGCTGTGTTTCGTAGGGGGACAGCTTCTGGATACCTGGGTGCACAGTCTAGGATGACAAGCACATACTGGTGGCCTCGGGTCATCTTCTCTAGCAGCCCCACTAGATCCATGGCGATCCGCTCAAATGGAACTTCAATGATCGACAGGGGTACCAAAGGGGCTCTTAGATGTGGAGGAGGGCTGCACAATTGACATTCGGGACAGGAGGTGTAGTACTGCCGGACATCCTCATGTCTCCTCGGCCAGAAGAACCTGAGCAAGATTCGCACCTGGGTTTTCTCCACCCCCAGGTGTCCTCCAAAAAGGTGACTGCGGGGAAGGTTTAATATTGCCCTCTGGTGTTTTCAGGGTACTAGGAGCTGGTGTATCTTTTGTCCTGCATGCGCACGACCCTGTACAGGAGGTCCTTCTTGATTATGAAGTATGAGTTTTTACTGCTACGGGTACCCCATCTATCTTGGCCACCTCCTTCCTGGCACTCTCATACCTTGAGTCCTCCACTGGTCCCGTCCAAAAGTTGCCCCCTGGGACTTATGAGCTGGAACTCTGAGGGATCTTCTTCTACCCTCTAGCTGGCTCTGTGGGGTTGGGGTTGGAACCAGTTTCTGAACCTGCCTGTGTCTTGGGGTCCTTCCTTTTAGTAGCCCAACTCTGCTCGTCTATACAGGCGGCCCTTTGTCCTTGTAGCAGGATTCGGGTACCCAAGGCCTTGGCAGCCCTTCTTTCCCTTTTTGTGTTCCGGCCTCCCCCGTGGGCGGGGAATAGTTCCTGGGATACTTCCATGAACACTGGGGGAGAACATTCTGCTGTGGAGGCCTTCCTCAGTTTGGGGAGCTCCTCTTCCTCCCACCCCTCCCAAGTTTCCAAACCTGGGAAAAATCTCTTCTGATGAGCACAGGATAGGAGAGCTGTGGGACCACCCCTGCTTTCACCTTGTGACATTTCCCTGAACTTCTAGCTTTACTGGTATGATGGGGTAGTAGCTAACAGTCCCATGGACACGTTACCCCTGTATGTTTAGCTTGCGTTAACTTGCTGAGCTTTACTAGTTTACCTGAGATCAGGGTGATAGTGCTCCCGAATCTATGAGCACCACCGTTTCTACCCCATCCACTTTTACTGGCCTTGTATATTTGTGGGGGGTGACTGCGACCCCCACAAGGTTGAGGAGGGAGCATGGGCCACTCCAGTCCACGAGATTACACTGCATGTGCTCTTCGAGGTTGGGGCACTGGGCTGCCATGCCTAACACAGCTCTCCACACCCGTAACACCTATAATTGCTTCTCCTATCCCACGGATTAGGAGGTTTAGGCTCGGGGTTTCCCCCACCCAATCCATTCCCATCCTCCTGGAGTCCCATCTGGTCTTCGGCCTCTCTCTTCTTCCACCTAAGGGTCCCTGGTCACCTGAACCCCTGGGGTTGGCGTTAGTCGCTTGTCTCGTATGGGGCCTTCCCTAGGTAGATGGGTCAATTCCCTGGCCATCAATTGTCTCTCTACCAGCACGACTGTTTCATCGTAGGTGGACGGGTTGTGCTTGCCTACCCACGTACAAAGGTCTTGCATAGTCTCCGCATAAATTCGTCTATGACCAACGTCTCCAAAACTTTCTCTGAGCTGCATGCCTTAGGCTGTAGCCACTTCCGAGCAAGGTGCATTAGATCTAACAGCTGAGACCTTGGTGGCTTGCTCTCCTGGTACTTCCAATCATGGAACTTCTGGGCCTGTAGGGCTGCCATCACGCCTGATCAGGCCAGGAACTCTGTCCTCAGCCGGGGTAGCTAGCTGCATCCCCGGCAGGCAGATCAAAATGGGCCTTCCGGGCTTCTCCGCACAGAAAAGAGGTGAGAATATTGGCCCACTGGTCCTGTGGCCACGCCTCACGCTGAGCAATTCTTTCAAAAGACAGGAGATGTCATCCCTGGCCATCATTTCTGGTAGACAGCCTGTTGCCCTTGACGTTTGTGTCCCTCTGGGCCCTTGGGTTTGGTTGGAGAGGGTCTTTAGTTGGTCCACTACCTCTCAGAGGAGAACTCGATCTTGGGCGGCTTGGTTCACTAACAACTGGTTGGTTTCTTGTTGTAACTGGGAAGATTCCTGCACTGCCATCCCTTGTATCCACGTAGCCTCCTGCTGGGCTGCTGTGGCTTGTACCAGAGCTTTCACCAATTCCTCCATTGTGGTGAGGGCACATTGACCCTTAAAAAAACCAACAAAAAAACCAACCAACTCCCCAGTGCACCTTCCCCCCTCCCTCCCCCGACCCCGCCGTGCTGTGACCAAGAATCCCACTTTTCACACCAGTTGTGCCAGAGCACCAGCCTTGCCTTGTGGGGTTCTGCACTTCTAGGTGGTTGCCTCAGAGGCTTGCTGTGACCCTCAGTGTAGCCTCTCTCCCCTCCTAGAAGGGTGGGTTACAGTTTACTGAATCACCTTCATCATTAGCCAGTCAACAGATTCGGTGTAAGAACCCTCTTTAGTCCCTGTCTTCCTTCTCAGAGAGCGTTTGTGTGTGTGGACACTGGGGGGAACCCGCGCCCACCTTCTTCTCCGGGTTCCAGCCCAGGGACCCTAATTGGCAGCAGAAACAGGTAGTTTTCCTATACTACCAGAGCTATAGCCCTTCCCTGTGCTACTTCCCCAAACAGCCCCTCCTAGCACTCTCCTTGGTACCTGACCACGCTTGTTCTCCCGGGTCTTTTACTGTACACCTTCTTTCTCCCAATCTTCCCACAACACACCTTCCTACTCCCAGCTCCTAGCAGCCGGCCTCTCTGAAGGGGCTTCCTTTTAAACTAGTCCCAGATGGTTCTAAACGGGCTTCAGGTGATCTGATTACCCTGTTTCCTTTAATTGCTTCTAATCAGTTCTTAATTGATTCCGGGTGTCTTATGGAGTCTGCCTGAATTAATTGCTTCTAGCACCTTCCTGACTGTTCTGCAGTAGCCTCTGCCTTGGTCACTCAGGAAACAGAAAACTATTCATCCAGTGTGTTTTCCTTCTATCAGACTCCTGAACCCAACCAGTCTGCGTCTGTCATAGGATGCTAGTCAAGTGTTAGACTTGACTATTACACACCCGTTTGTGTAATAATGTTTAACTGACCATCTTTAAAAGCAAGTGCAGTGTCACTGCAAGACTCTACTCTTCAATTCATTTAGTTGCAAGAATAGAAATATTTACCATATTCACCAAAGCGAAGGGACTCCCATTGCTGCCATTCCACAATGCTGCTGACTGCGCGCACACCAGCGTAGATTAGCAGCATCCCTAAGGTGGCATCCAGCAAGAAGTTTATAAGGTACCTGGAAGGGGGGAGAAAGTACAGAAGAGAAAACCATGAGCATGGTTTTTTCCCCCTGGAGTTAGCGGGCATCATATTACTGCAACTGACAAAGGGTAAATTTGCTTGCCTCTCTAAAAGGCCAGCATCACTATGAGATTTTAAAAACTTGAACAGTTATGTATTTGCTCCCATTTCTTATCCGAGATTTTAAACAGTTTTATAACTACCCCACTACTAGTATTTGTCCTTCAAGTTAAATGTTAAATGAAGCTCCATGTATTTCTGTGTACAAACTCCAATTTGCATTTTATGTCCTCAAGTTAAAACCAACTTCATCTTCCCACTCTCATTTCTCTATTTGGAAAGACTTCATTTAAGTGGAGCCAGAGAACAACATCTTATTTTAAAAACATCTTGTTTCTTATATAGCTTGGGAAACAGCTCAAAATGAAAAAAAAAAGTCAAACTCATTCCAGTCATGGAAAATATGGACTTGCTGCATGTGGATGTTAAAGGAAGGCACAGCTCTTACATACGTGAGATGCTGCAGCCATCAGTTTTTCTACTGAAAAGTAATGCTTGTAGACCCAGCTATGAACAGCCCGGTGCTGAATACAAAACATGTATGGTGTAATAACTATAGAATACAAATGTAAAGTAATTCCACCAAACATTAGACTGGACTGATTTATTTCCACCAAGTCAATTACTGTATATAACCATTCTGAATATGTTAATTGTACGTATCTTCAGAAAGACTGTCTAAATCCCCTTTTCTTTTTAATATATATAACTATTTCAATCGTTATATAGTTGCTACTCTACTGTTAAGTTGTTTTAAAAGAAACTTTTGGCTGTATGGTATACACCAAAAGCTAAAGGGATTATTATGGAATTTAAGTGAATCATGAGTTATATCTTCACCAGAATGTCACATTGACTTACAAGATGTTCTGGTATCTCATTTGCTAATCACTCTTGGTTGAACAAGGTAACAGCTCAGGTGCTACCAGTGACATGACATTAAACTGTTCTTTTAAAGGCCACATTGGGTTGAAAATTTTTAACATGAATACTTGAAGCCAGTCAGGGGTCTTGATGGTAACTCTTTGTACTGCTACCTGGGATTCGTGCTTCCATGTGGATGGTGTGCCCAAGTAGAAAGGGTGACAACATTGTCTGTTTTACTTGCACATCTGCAGGAGGAAAACTGGTGTCTCAGAGGAAGCTATTGGCACTCTTTAGTGCAGGGGTGGGCAAACTACGGCCCGTGGGCCGGATCTGGCCCGTCAGGGCTCTGGATCCGGCCCACGGGATTGCCCCCCATGGTGCTGCAGGCCCCGCGCTGCTCTCAGAAGCAGCTGGCACCACGTCCCTGTGGCCTGGGGGATGGGAGGGGAGGGAGAAGAGGCAGAGGGCTCCATGCATTGCCCTTGCCTCCAGGCACCGCCCCCCCCCCAGCTCCCATTGGCCGGGAACAGGGAACCATGGCCAATGGGAGCTTCAGGGGAGGTACCTAGAGGTGCAGCAAGGGCAGCACGCAGAGCCCTGTGCCCGCGCCCCACCGGGGCCACGCAGGGACATGGTGCTGGCCGCTTCCCAGATCGGTGTGATGTGGGGCCAGGGCAGGAGGGCAGGCAGGCAGCCTGCCCTGGTGCACACCTCCGCCACCCTGGAGCCACCTTAGGTAAGCGGCGCTGGGCCGGAGCCTGAACCCCTCCTGCACCCTGCCCCCCAACTCCCTGCTCTGAGCCCCCTGCCTGCATCTCACACATCCCCTGCCCCTTAGCCCCCTGCCCTGAGGCCCCCGCCATACCCCGCACCCCGACCCCCTGCCCTGCTCCCATCCGCACATCTCCTGCACCCCTTCCCTGAGCCCCCTCCTGCCCTCCACACCCCAACCTCCTTCTCTGAGCCCCTTCATACACCCACATCCCTCCTCTGCCTCAATCCCTTACCCTGAACTTGTTCCTGCACACCGCACCTCCTCCCACACCCTGCACTCCCTCCTGCACCCCAACCCCCTGCCCCAGCCCTGCATACAACTTCCCCACCCAGATCTGGCCCTCGGCCCAAAAAGTTTGCCCACCCCTGCTCTAGTGATTGGAAGAAAAGGGCTGTAGTGGTGAAATGGGTACTATTAGAAAGAGGAGATGGGGTGTAAAGGGTTAAAATGGTAGTCTCCCAAACTGAACAGTTTGGAGCCTCAACACCAGTTTTGGGATTCAGAAGAGGCTCAGCAAGAATATAAAAAGAAAGCAAAACTTCTGTTAACATGCCATTTTGCACCCAGGTCTTACACACACAGCTTTTTGTGCAGAATTGGTATTTCCATAATTATTTTTTTAAAATGTTAACACAACAACTCTGCTTCAAAATTATGATTAAGAGGACCATATAATCAATTTTTAAGTGTTTAGCAGAGGAACCAACAAGCAACACAAGTATCGCTAACACAAACCATTTTATTCCAAAGACCACAAGAGGTCACTGCAGTCCAAAGACTGGGAAAATATCTAGTAGGCTATATTATAGTGCAGTTGCTTGCTCCTTTCTAATTAAGTGTTTAAATTACAATCCTCCTTATCTTAAGGTATTTAAAATCTGCCCGTAAAGTTTGTTCAGGGATTTTAACTTGCAGCTCCCTGAATTCTGAGTACTAGTTTCTTGATGCCTTTTTGTACTCCCAGAAGTTAAAAATGACTCAGTTTAGGTGAAAAGAAAAGGAGTACTTGTGGCACCTTAGAGACTAACAAATTTATTTGAGCTTAAGCTTTCATGAGCTACAGCTCACTTCATCGGATTCCACTGAATGCACCCGACGAAGTGAGCTGTAGCTCACGAAAGCTTATGCTCAAATAAATTGGTTAGTCTCTAAGGTGCCACAAGTACTCCTTTTCTTTTTGTGAATACAGACCAACATGGCTGCTACTCTGAAACCTGTATATACGTATGAGTAGGGTCCGACAATGTAAATCAACAATCCCTGTCTATGCTGTATTCTAATCATTCAGAGGTCAAAAGAAGATCCTATCATATACATGAATTGTAAACATGGGATATCTCAATAATCATCTTTCTTTAAAATGTACTGTGAATGGTGGAGGAACAAGCCATTGGCCTTACGTTAATTCGTATAACTAAGTTATATCTGAAACCTGTCAGTTTAGGTGGACAGCCTAATGTGACAAGATTCTGGCTCTGTCTCTTGCATTCCCACAAGATTAGGAGCTACAATTACACTGAAGTTTTTCATAATACCAGTCTATTTATAAGACTTTTTAAAGCTAAAACCTTGTGTAATTATTAGATAAAAATACAATGGCCTTCCAATAATAATTTCTTGATTTGCTATGTAGAGCCACCATTTCAAATCAACCGAGAACAGCCCACTGAACATGAGCTCAGAAGTTTCTAAGTAAGCAGTGTCCTTTGGTGCAGTGTGTGGAGCCAACCCTCTAGTTGGGACTCAAGAGTGTAAAATGCCGGTCCAAAATGATATGCTGTTAAAAGTGGCTTTACAGCACCCATTACCAGAAGAGTAAGCTGTTGGGCAGGAGCGCATTTCAAGAAAGACCCCAAACTCTCCTCCATTTCCTTCTGTAGCTGCTGGTAAAGACTCAGGAGCTCAAAATTGTCTCAAAGACATAAATCTTCAGAATTAACATAATGGAATTTATATGCATAGTCACAATGCTCAGAGCATGAGATTGCAAAATTAATGTTTTCTGAATTAGCCTCCTACATGCTGAGCAACATTTTTCAGCATTAACAGTGAAAGTAATACTGCATTTTAGAAAACAGACAGGAAAGCCATTATAAAATATCCTCAGACACCACTCTGACTTAATATTCATGCCTGACTGGATTAATGTAAGATTTTTGGAGTGTTTATGCATGATACTTATTGGAACCATAGTAGATTTTCTTAGCTCTCTAGGATCCCCTACTTCCTTGACCGCCTCCTCCCTCCCCCGACAACAGCCTTGTGTTACAACCTTTCCTTCTGTTAGGATGTGGTTTTTAACAATTAAAGTTAAGATTTTTTCAGTTATTTTTAGTAAAAGTCACGGACAGGTCGTGGACAATAAACAAGAATTCATAGAAGCCCACAACCTGTCTCTGAGTTTTCCTAAAAAATACGAGGGGATGGGGGGAAAAAGGACTGATGATCTCAGCCCACGGCACAGCTGCAGGGGCTGAAGCCGAAGAAGTCACAGAGGTTTGTTAAAGTCACCGAATCTGTGACCTCCATGACTAAATCATATCCTTATTAATGATACATTAATTTGGCAAGAGAGGAGGGGTGTGTGTGTGTGTGTGGGGTGATGTTTCCTTGGAGATACAAGGTGCTTTTCTCCCCACAATACAAGGCGTCAGGACACTCAATTGCCTCTCAATGATTCCCAGTTCACACTGACAAGGAAACGATACCAGAATTCTGATCCTCCATTAGTTATTCTTAAAATGTGAACTTTCAAAAACCCCTCATATAGTTCCTCAGATTCTTTTTCCAACCATCAACCCCCAATTAAACTGTCAATGAATCTCAGAAAAGATATTTCCCTAAAGAGTAGTTTACTCAAATTCACAGCACTCACAGTGAACAAGGGTCCTCTTCAGTTAGGTCTGATAAATACACATTTGCAAAGTGTATGAACAACATCCCTATGGCTTGTTTGGACGTATCTAAAAACCTGTATAAAATAAAAAGGATTGGATTTTGAAAAGTACTTACATTAAACAATCAAAATATAGTAGAACCTTGCTAATTCATACTAATTAGTCAGAGCCCAGTACTAATTATGGACTTTTTCAAATTACCAAGTCATAACACATTAATTTCTGACAAAGTGCAGTTTTAAATTTGTACTTTGTAATGTACCTGTTCTGAATAATATGAAACTTCACTATCACCTCCTTCTGTTATAATTTAAGCAGTGGGGAGAGGCTGCTAGTATTTTGTGTAGATTACAGAATAGCATTACAGTAACAGTAAAGAGATTAATAGAATTTTATAAACAAATATAGCACAGTCTTGCAAGAAATATTTTTTTATTTTTTATTTATGCATTTATAGCAGGTTTGTGGCAGAGCGAGGAATACAATTCAGATCATCTGGCCATTAGTTCTGCACTTTAACAGCTAGATAATGCTCCCTTCATCTAAAGTCTAGTTTATTAAAAAGCTGATGTTGATATTTTAGCCTGGAAGTAAATGGCTATACTGAATGTCAATTAATTTACAATATCTTCCATTGTTGTATGCAGTGTTGTTGTAGCCATGTTGATCCCAGGATATTAGAGAGCCAAGATGGGTGAGGTAATATTTTTTTTATTGAACCAACTTCTGATGGCGAGAGTGCCAACCTTTCGAGTTTACACAGAGCTCTTCCTCCTGAAAAGGTAACTTGAAGAACAAGGAACTTCTTTTGCTCACCATTTCATTCAGCAGCAGTTCTTATTCCCTATTTATTTAAAATAAAATATAGTCCAACAGAAGCTTTGCAATGAAGACAGTGTTTGTTTCTATATAGTACTTGTACAGGACGTGTGTGTTGCTGTTACTTTCTCCTCCTCTAGCAAGGAGTCAGCAGCACAGGTAAGAGCAGAAAATAAAAACATGCTCAACTGCCTTCTAACACCTGCACTTTCCTCCCACCCCACCACCTCCAAATAAATCAAACAGACTGGCCATTAATAGCGAGAGAAGGTGGGTGAAGTAATATCTTTTATTGGACCAACTTCTTTTGGTGATAGACAAGCTTTCAAGCTTACAGAGAGCTCTTCTTCCTCGAAAGCTTGTCTCGTCCACCAACAGAAGCTGGCTCAATAAAAGATATTACCTCATCCACCTTGTCTCAATTAAATTACAATGCAAGTTATACATCAAATATTACTGCCAAGTAGCAAACTAATTGAGAAAAAAGATCCCATCACTATGGAAAGTTTTAAAAATACGACTCCTTTACACTAGATACAGACTATGTCAGTGAGTCCAGATCAAGAACATTCTCTTTTCTTCTGCACAAAATTAGAGGGGTCAGTACACATTTTATTCACATCACGAAGTATGGGAAACATGTATCAAAACAGTGCATCTGGATGAGCTCTGTTCTCTCCTTTTGTTACTTAATATTTTTCTCCTTTTCTTTCATTGTCTATTGTTTCCTTTGCTGGCTTTTTGCATTAATTCAAAAAAATTTCTCCTTTTTAAAGACCAACACAGTGTTCTTGCCCTGTATTCTTGTCCCCTTCCTGGTTTTCTTGTCCCTTAGCTCTATTCTCTCATCTTCAGCACCAGATGCAGAGAGTTGAATGTAGGAACTGAGAAAACAGCAAGTTATCTACCTCATCAGCACCAACAAGTACCACACACATCAGCTGGGAAGTTTAGGAACTAGATGTTGTGTTTTAAAAATAGAAAACTACTTGCTGAGGGGCACCGACTAGGAATTTCAGCTCTAGATTAATTTCTAGTATGTGGGAAGCAAAGAGTTTTAGATTTTCAATGACTTTAAAGTTTAGGATTGGTCACTGGAAACAATATTTTAAAGTGCTGAAGCTCATTGCAATTCCTAATTTCTAGAACAATAGCACCTGATTCACATCAGCCTCAGCTGATACCAAACATTAAGGGAGATCAAGCTTACTTCATTATGAGATAGAAACATCAGAAGATCCAATGAACACTAGGTTAATCAGGCCTCAAAGCCATAGTCTTCAGCCAGGAAGGCATAAACAGACTTCCACTTTTTTGACGCTTCCATCTTTTGTATGATCTTGGCTAGCAGCAGAACAGGTGGGAAGTCACATAGGAAAGACATTGCCAAGCTTTGTGAGAGGTCACTCACCATCTCATATGGTGCACAAAGAGGCCACAGGGGACTACTGCTGTTTCCAGATGCCAAGTGGTCACCAGGTCAAACTGATTTACAATGGTGACCTTGCATCTGGAAACTGAAATGAAGTGCCCTGTGGCCTATGCGCCTTCCTACCTTTTCCATTGTTCCTGAGAGAGGAGAGAGTATATAATAGAACCTTGATCTCCACAGCCAATGTGATAATGCAGAGGGGATTGCAGGAATTACTGGACAGGTCTTGTGTTCATTGATGCATGTCTGTGCATGAGATCAGCATTCCCAGTACGCTCCAACAAAACTGCATTTTCTTCCATGACACCACTTTTCCTTTATGGCCATCTTCATCTTCTATTAATATTCTGTTGAAAAGAGACCTTGTACATGACCGCATTCACCCTAAGGCCAGGCCTATGACCGACTTCTCTGACATTGTATGTTTGTTTTTATCATGAATCCAAAGTACTCCAAGAACAATATCATAGTGTGCTGATTTTTCAGGTCTCTCTGTACAAAGCCCTGATCAGTAAAACTGTCCAGGCAGAAATAAAATAGAATTTTCTTCTTCCTTAAAGCTGGTATTAATACTACATTGATCCTGGAAGAGACCTGGAAGCACTAGCCAGAAGAAGTGGTAATGATCAAAGTTAAACAAAACAGCGACATCCATATGCAAAAAGAAAGCTGCCTGTGGGGTAATGATTGAAGCTGAAAAACGGTGACATCCATATGCAGAAAGGAAGAGTTGCCTCTGGGATGTAAAAATGGGAATTTCTTTCTACAGTGTCTGGCAGAAGCCAGGATTGTAAGTCTACTTTTCTGATTACTCTGAATAGCCTCAACTTCCCATAAAGTTTCCCATTGTAGCAATAAGAGCTGGGGACTGATTTGCATGAGCATCTGATCTCAGTGATGAAGGCCCCATATACCTACATGAAAGATGTGTCCTGCTCTCTTTTTCAGCAAGACACCCTTATGTCATAGGATTTCTAGTTGAGGGCTCATACTTGCAATACTGCGCACCCATGTTAGTACTGCTTGTGAAAGCATGTGAGGGCACTTAGTGTGTTTAATGGAAGGGCCTGTACAGTAAGGAGGCCATAGTTCAGGCAAAAAATCTTCCCCCTTTAGAAACAGTGACTCCCTGACAGTATGGGAGAATAGTCACTTGCCTGCAAGCCAGTTTTTCCCAATCTTGCCTGCCTCCTTTCTTGCTTGCGGGATGGAGGCAGAGGCAACCCTGCCTGGGCTGTGGAGACTGTGCCTGTGGGTACATTTACACTACAATGAAGATATGATATTGCAACTTGTACAGGCCCACCCAAGATTGATGTATCTAGATCAAAGCTAAGGCGCAGCAGAACAGGCTAGCCACTTGGATATGTACCCAGTCCTTGTACCCAGGAGGCTAGCCCCGCTGCTGCTCCAGCTTCCATGGCTACACTCCCATCGTTGTTCAAGCTAACTTTAATCTAGCTAGATTAAAGCTAGCTCAGGTATGCTTACACAAGATGCAGTCACACCTCCCAGCTGCAAAGCAGACATACCGTGCATCTCTCTTGGCCTCTCCAATCCACCCTAGCTTCTTTTGTGCCCAGACTGGGTTGTGGGGGAACTGTATTCTTCCCACAGAGCTGGCCAACCTCCTCAACAAGACACTTGATTGGAGGGAGAGAGATGAAGCAGGAGGCCAAGATCTTTCCTTTTGCCAATGGTTTTCCCTTGGCCTAACTTATCTCCTGATGCCTGCAAAGACAACAGCTGTTGCAAATGCCTCCCAAGAAGAAGCAGCACTAAGAGGACAGTCTTTCCAAAGGCAAATGCAACCCCAAGACACTGCTGGAAATGAGATGGACAAGTTATTGAGTCAAAATATTATACAGAAATTTTAAATAGAAAGTTGACATTTCTCTTAGAAAAGCCCTGCAGCAGAATATCGGGCTGAGCCACATGTCACTGTGGAGGCAGACAAAACTGAAGGGAGCTTCAGTGGATACGACATTCCCCTGCTGCCAGTGAATGACAGATCTAGTTCTGTCCTCAAGCCGTAAGCAGGCTGAAGGAGCATACTAATGTATCTGGTGACCTTTGCACAATGAAGACTGATAAATAAGAAGGGGAAATTATATATAAGGAACACACTACATTCATTTTCAGAAGGGAAATCATGATCCTTTGGATGTAGGTTCCACCAGGTATATCTTACTTACTGAAGTCAAACTATTCCCATGCTGGCTGATGGAGAGGACCAGACTGGCTTCTTTCAATCATAACTCATCTGAAGTTTGCTTTAAGTCAGTATTTCATAGGCAACCAAATAATGAGTTAAAACTCTACAAAACAGTTCTCCAGGATCATATGATGAAACAAATAGCATATAAAATAGAGAATTTATTACCAACTTCAACTCCTGAATAGCTGCATGTTGATCATTGGATCAAACAGTGAAGTTACACAAGATAATGTTAACGTCTTCAAATTAAATCTGATGCTCACACAAGAGCTGAGAATTGCAGTTACATGTAATGTAGCTAGAAAATTTACTCTAACAACAAGCTGCAAGGAATTTACTTTCAACCAGTGTCAACTTCTTTCATGAAGATCAACTAGGTTCCCTAAATTGGCCAATCTTGGGTGTTCATTTTAGATAGTTTTGTCTGGCATATGCTAAAAGTGAAACTGTTTACACTAGGTAATATATGTATTCAGAATGGTTGGGCCACATTTTTAAGTTTGGGTGCCAAAAAATATCTGGGACCTAATGTTTAAAGGTGTAACCTTAGCTGTTTTCAAACAGCAGTTGTTTCTGCTCAGTACCACTGAAAAGCCAGGTCCAGGTACTTATTTAGATTTCAATTTACAAAAAGGTACCTTACAAAATAGTTCTATTTAGGTGCCTAAACAAATTTTTTAGCATCCAAGTTTGAAAATTTGGCCTGTAATTTAAGACCCCATTTACTTTTGAAAGACTTAGTATTTTTCCTGATATTTTTGTGGTTTAATTTCATTTTAAAGCCTTTTCTTTAAGAAATATTAGACATTTCAATAAATGAAAAAACAGATGACAAAGGAAAGACATTTGGGGGGTAATCTGAATAGTGTTTATATGAACCCGCACATCAGCTAAGAGTCCAAGTTTACAAAGCTCTGACAAGACATTCTGCTTTTCAACATTATGGGCCAAATTCTACCTTCAATTAAATACATGGATCCCAAAGCCTCAACAAGGATCTGCACAGGCATATTTTAGGGAAGATTTAGTTTGGTGTACAGAAAAGGGAGTAAAACAGCTACTTTAAAAACGATACCTCAAGCTTTCACACAAATATTTTTTGAATCTTTAGCATTTAGAATAAGATTTCTAAAGGGGTATGTAGTAAGACAGAACGAACAGGAAAAACATACAGTAAAATAATGACTGGAATACTTGTGGCACCTTAGAGACTAACAAATTTATTAGAGCATAAGCTTTTGTGGGCTACAGCCCACTTCATCAGATGCATAGAATGGAACATATAGCAAGAAGATATATAAATATATACACACACACACGTACAGTTAAGTTGGAAGTTGCCATACAAACTGTGAGAGGCTAATTAGTTAAGATGAGCTATTATCAGCAGGAGAAAAAAAACTGTTGTAGTGATAATCAAGATGGCCCATTTAGATAGTTGACAAGAAGGTGTAAGGATACTTAACTTAGGGAAATAGATTCAATATGTGTAATGACCCAGCCACTCCCAGTCTCTATTCAAACCCAAGTTAATGGTATCAAGTTTGCATATTAATTCAAGCTCAGCAGTTTCTCGCTGGACTCTGTTTTTGAAGCTTTTCTGTTGCAAAATTTCCACCCTTAAATCTTTTACTGAGTGGCCAGAGAGGCTGAAGTGTTCTCTTACCAGTTTTTGAATGTTATGATTCCTGATGTCAGATTTGCGTCCATCATTCCTCATGTATTCCCTTAAGTCTGACTATTAAAGTGCTTTCTCATATTATACATTATATGCAAGTGATCATTCTTTCATTTTCCATGAGCTGAACATCTAGGATATAAAAAACATTCTAGGAGCTATTAAAGACTTACCATATCCTCCAAGGACGTCTTTCATGCTTTGGTTCTCTGAAGCGTTTTACTGAAAGAAAATTGAAGACAATCAGTGATTCCCAATGTAACAAAAATAAAAAATTAAGAAGTAGATCAGCATATGGAGGTGTAATATTAATTTATAGTATTGAAGTTCTTTATTCAGAAACATGCTTCAACATATCAAACTCCTAGGGACAGCCACATAAAGAGCAATTGGTTCATGGAGGATAGGTACATCAATGGCTATTATCCAAAATGGTCAGGGACGCAACCTCATATGCTGGGTGTCCTAAACATCTGACTGCCAGAATCTGGGACTGGACGACAGGGAATGGATCACTCAATAAATGCCCTATTCTGTTTATTTCCTTTGAAGCATCAGGAACTGTCCACTCTAAGACAACAGGATATGGGCTAGAAAGACCACTGGTCTGATCCAGAACGGCTATTCTTATGTTCTAAGCTATCGACTTCTTTTTTCAGTTGCAAGGTTTTCTCTACTTTGATAATCAACTATTACAGATTTTTATCATGTGCAATTACTTAGATTCATAGATATTAAGGTCAGAAGGAACCATTATGATCATCTAGTCTGACCTCCTGCACAACAGTCCACAGAGTCTCACCCACCCACCTCTGCGATAAACCTCTCACCTATGTCTGAGCTACTGAAGTCCTCAAACCATGGTTTAAAGACTTCAAGGAAAAGAGAATCCTCCAGTAAGTGACCCATGCCCCAGAGGAAGGCGAAAAACCTCCAAGGCCTCTTCCAATCTGCCCTGGAGGAAAATTCCTTCCTGACCCCAAATATGGTGATCAGCTGAACCCTGAGCATCTGAGCAAGATTCACCAGCCAGATACCCAGGAAAGAATTCTCTGTAGTAACTCAGATCCCACCCCATCTAACATCCCATCACAGGCCATTGGGCCTATTTACTATGAATAGTTAAAGCTCAATTAATTGCCAAAATCATGTGATCCCATCATACCATCTCTTCCATAAACTTATCGAGTTTAATCTTCAAGCCAGATAGGTCTTTTGCCCCCACTGTTTCCCTTGGAAGGCTATTCCAAAAGTTCACTCCTCTGATGATTAGAAACCTTCGTCTAATTTCAAGTCTAAACTTCCCGATGACTAGTTTATGTCCATTTGTTCTTTTGTCCACACTGGTACTGAGCTTAAATAATTCCTCTCCCTCTCTGGAATTTATCCCTCTGATATACTTATAGAGAGCAATCATATCTCCACTCAACCTTCTTTTGGTTAGGCTAAACAAGCCAAGCTCCTTGAGTCTCCTTTCATAAGCCAGGTTTTCCATTCCTTGGATCATCCTAGTAGCCCTTCTCTGTACCTGTTCCAGTTTGAATTCATCCTTCTTAAACATGGGAGACCAGAACTGCACAGAGTATTCCAGATGAGGTCTCACAAATGCCTTGTATAATGGTACTAAAACCTCCTTATCTCTACTAGAAATACCTCGCCTGATGCATCCCAAGACTGCATTAGCTTTTTTCACAGCCATATCACTTATTTTCATCATCCTGGTGTCCTTAGTTATGGTCATTCATCCAGCAAATAATAATCCTTAATCTAAGGTATCTTGGCTGGTTCGGAAAACACAAAACTTAATGCAGTTGACTTCTTCTGCCCCTTGCTACTTTGAAATAAATAAGTCAATGTATGCAGTATAAAGCATAGCTGTGCAGAACAAAGTGTTTAAATTGACAAGACTAGAAACAGAAAGCATAAGAATTAGTATAATTCACAGGGCAAAGGCAGTCTACTCCTTGCTTGACGAAGTGTACTTTTATGGCTGGATAGTTTTGATGATCTTTGTGTAGCTTGCGTTACTCAAAATTAAAGCAAAAAGCAAAACGTGCTTTCACATCAGACAAGTCCTACACAAAAGAGAGCATTTTAGTGCCATTTACTTCCTACTTATAAAAAATCAAGTATTGAGTGATGCCAATTATATAAGCCTACAAAAATAAACACGAAGGTAAATCGTTCACCCCTTGCACAATCTGTAATGCAATCAATAAGTGCTCTTCTGCTGTAACCTTGAATTACTAATTTGTTATGTGTGTCTAGATCAGTGTTTCTCAAATGCAGCCACCATGGCTGCATATGTACACCAGGGGCATTTCTTGCAACCACAGCCTCCTGGGCAGTGATGGGGAAGGGGGAAGCAGTGGTCCCTCCCCCAGGGCCACCAGCAGGGGTTGGACCCTCCTGCCCTGAGACAAATGCTGGAGGAGCCAGCAGGTAGTGAGTTCCCCACCTTCCTCAGGACAGTAGGGTTGGGCTCCAGCCCTGGAGTGGTGGGCAGCAGGCTCTGGCCACAGAGCTCCAACCCCTGGGTGAGGGGCTCACCTCCCCACATCGCCCTTGGCCCCCACCAGCCCATCATGCGTTCCCCCTCGTCCCCTATTTCCCCCCTACCGACCTTCCCATCCAAAGCTTAATTTGTCCCCAGGCTTGCCAGGACTAAGTCAGTCTGCTGCTGTGAAAAGTGATATTTGTATGTTTGTTAATATCACTTTTCACAGCAGCAGACTTACTAGTGAGCAAGTCTTTTAAAAAGAGCAACCAAAAAAGCAAAACAAACAATAACAAAAAACACAAGAACCTGCAGAGCACCTTATTTGTGTTTCTATTCTGTTTAGGTCCCGTAAAGAACAGAGACAACTGTACAGTATTCTTATTATTGAGTCTGCAAAAAGATTTAATAAATTACAAAGATTTGGACGCGTGTATGTGCATATTTATTTGTTTTTCCTGAAGTTAAATATTTCAGGAAAAATGATCAGCAGGGCTCCCAGCAAGAGTTGGTGGTCACACTTTGAGGCCACCAAAAATTCTGTTGCAAGAACCACTGGTTCTAGATACTACAGATGTCAGAGATAGATACAGCACACCCAGCAGCAGTGAATGATGGTGTGAGAGGAGAATAGAAGGAATTAGTCAAGCTTTGTTACTTAGAGAGATCGATTGTGGGGAAGGAAATGGAGGTGACTGGAAGATAATGGATCATTTTAGTTAGATTTAGAGAGTCAGTCAGTCACTCTGTTAGCTAATAAAGCAGAAAATAGCAAGTTAACACATTAAGGGTAAAGTCTCAGATAAAGCAAGGAAATTTTGATTTAGTCTACCATAGTGCAAAATTCACCTCACAAATAGGACTCCCACATGGAGACCATATGTATTGCAATACTTAGATACAAGAGGGTTATGCGAAGATGCCATCAATATCCTGGCTAGCCAGATTGCTATTGCATGTCAAAGTCTAGGAATCAAACAACCCTAATGCATGGAAATATTGGAAACAAACTTCACATTTCATTTTTTAAAAATAAACTATACTAGGGTATTTTTAGTGGTATGCTATGGATTTAAATTAGAACTAAAACACAAATGACTTTGCTAGGTTAGGTTTGTTTGCATAACTCATTCACAAATTTCAGGGATTTGCACTGGGTTTCTGGAAAATGAGGGAGGTGTTTAAAAAAAAAAATTGTATGCCTCTCAGGTTATCTGATATTAACCTGCCTACATGCCAGGAGTTAAATTAAAGGAGGCTATAGAGGGGGGAACCCACAGTTCTCCCATTTAGGGCAGCCTCTGGTATACATCTTCAAATTTGCGAGATGCTACTTTCAGGTGCCAGCAAACTTAACAGGATTTGTTTTGCCAAGGCTGAGATCATAAAAGACCGTAAGCAGCTAAAATAGTTCCCCTGGCAGCAAAGGAGAGGGAACTGGTCACTGGGATACAAGGCTGACATACAGACTAGGAGAAAAATAGGAGCTGCAGGCAGGTAGTCTTTAAGCAGGGTCTTAGCATCTAGTCCTAAAAGGATAGGTAAGATCCATTCAGTTAGGCCTCAGTTATTTGTAGCCTTTCCTCTGTATGCTTTGTACCTCTGAGGAATGAATAAGTAAGGCTACAATTCTGTCACGGATTCCATGACTTTCCAGAACCTCTGTGACTTCTTCTCGGTCAGCCCCGGGCCCGCCGGAACAGCTGACCAGCAGCCAGCCCCAGGGCTACTGGAACAGCAGTCGGAGTTGAATCAGCTCCTCCCAGAGGCTGGAGCAGCAGCAAGCCCCCTCACTCCCCAGGTATTTTTAAAAAAAAGTCAGGGACAGGTTGCGTGCTTCTGTGAATTTTTGTTTATTGTCTGCGACCTGTCCCTGACTTTTACTAAAAATACCTGTGACAGAAGATGAAAATACAGTTATCTCCCTTTTCGTAATGGTTGTTCTTTGAGATGTGTTGCTCATGTCCATTCCATTCTAGGTGTTTGCGCACCCACATGCACAGTTGTCAGAGATTTTTGCCTTAGCGGTATCCAGAGGGTCAGCTGTGGCGCCCCTGAGTGCTGTGCTCATGTGCTGGCATATTAGGCGCTTCCGAACCTACGTCTTCTCAGTTCCTTCTTGCTGGCAACTCCGAAAGAGGGGTAGGAGGGTGGGTAACAGAATGGACATGAGCAACACATCTTGAACAACAACAGTTAGGAAAAGGTAGGTAACTTTTTTCTTCTTCGAGTGCTTGCTCCTGTTGATTCCATTCTAGATGACTTGCAAACAGTATCCTCGGAGAGGGGGCGTGGAGGTCATAGTCTAGCAGCTTGCAGCACTGCTCTAACAAAGCCAGGATCGTCCTGGGTCTGCTGGGTAACTGTGTAATGGGACGTAAACGTGCAGACGGACAACCAGGTGGCTGTCCTGCAAATGTCCTGGATAGGCACCTAGGCTTGGAAAGCTGCTGCAGAGGCTTGCGCCGTGGTTGAGTGGGTGGTTACAATTGCCAGGGGTGGCACTTTTGCCTGATTGAAGCAGCAGTGAATGCAGACAGTGATCCAAGAAGAAATTCTTTGAGTGGACACCAGACGACTTTTTATCCTGTCAGCCACCGTAGTAACAACTGTGTCGACTTGCAGAATGGCTTGGTCCTTTCAGTGTAGAAGGCTAGTGCTCTCCTGACGCCTAGGGGATGCAACCTACACTCCTCCTCCAACTTATGCAGCTTTGGGGAAGAAAAAAAAAAAAAGACAGGTATCTAAATGTCCTGGCCCCTATGAAACTGAGACCACCTTGGGCAGGAAAACTGGATGTGGCTGCAGCTGGACCTTGTTTTTGTAAAAGACGACATGGGGGGATTTCCGAGGTAAGCGCAATAATCTCAGAGACCCGGTGGGTGGATTGCAATCAGAAACGCCACCTTCCAGGGAAGGAGAAGGAGAGAGCAGGAAACCAGAGATTCGAGGGGCGGGGGGAAGGAGGTCCAGTGAGCCGTGACAGCACAAGATTCAGGCCCCATGGAGGAATGGGGTTCCTGATGTGAGGGCAGAGGCACACAAGGCCCTTGAGGAACCTGGCAGTCATGTCCTGGGTGAAAAGACAGTTACCTTTTCTGTAACTAGTGTTCTTCGAGATATTGTGGAATAGACATGAGCAACACATCTCTAAGAACACCAGTTACAGAAAAAGTAACTGTCTTTTCTTCTTCGAGTGATTGCTCATGTGTATTCCACAATAGGTGATTCCAAGCTATATCTGTTGGAGGTGGGTAGGAGTTCACAAATTCTCGGGATGGAGTACAGCCCTGCTGAACCTGGCATCATCCTGGTTTGGGAGATGATCTCATAGTGCGAGGTGAACGTGTGAACCAAAGACCACGTGGCAGCCTTACAAATGTCCTGGATGGGGACGTGGGCCAAGAAGGCAGCTGATGTGGCTTGCGCTCGAGTCGAGTGTGCTTTCACTATCAGTGGCGAGGGGATACCCTCCAGATCTTAACAGGTACGGATGCACGAAGTGATCCGGTTTGAGAGCCACTGAGTGGAGACCGACATCTCATGTGCTCAGCTGAGGTGATGAACCGTTGCGAGAACTTTCTGAATGGCTTGGTCTGCTCGAGGTAGAGAGCCAGAGCTTGTCGTGCATCAAGCATGTGGAGACGGCGCTCCGCACTGGATGCATGGGACATGGGGCAGAGGACCAGTAGAAAAATGTCCTGACCTGTGTGATAGACGGAGACCACCTTTGGGAGGAACGCTGGGTGTGGGCAGAGTTGGACCCTGTCCTTATGAAAAACTGCGTATGGAGGCTCGGAGATCAGGACCCTGAGCTTCGAGACCCGCCTGGCCGACGTGATCGCGACCCGGAAGGTCACTTTCCACAACAGTGGGACCAGGAGCACGTGGCTAGCAGCTCAAATGGGGACCCCGTGAGACGAGCCAACACCAGGTTCAGGTCCCACTGAGGGACCGGGGGCCTAGCATATGGAAAAAGATGGTCCAACCCCCTTGAGGAACCAGCCAGTCATAGCATGGAAGAATACCGTGTGACCCTGCACTGGTGGATGGAAGGCCAATATGGCTGCCAGGTGCACCTTGACTGATGAGGGTGCCAGGCCCTGGGCTCTAAGGTGGAGAAGGTAGTCCAGGATAAAATGGATTAGGGTGGCCACCGGGGAAACGCTCCGCTCATCCACCTATCTGGAGAATTGGGACCACTTTGCCAAGTAGGCATGGCGTGTGGAGGGCCACCTGCTTTCTAGGAGGATGCATTGAACCTCTTCTGAGCACGTCCTTTCCTCCCTACCTAACCACTGAGCAGCCACACTGTGAGGTGGAGAGCAACTAGGTTGGGGTGGAGGAGGCGGCCCCGGTCCTTGGAGAGCAGGTCCGGGCGGAACGGCAACAGCCACGGTGGAGCAACCGCCAGGCCTGTGAGGGTTCCGTACCAATGTTGCCTGGGCCATGCCAGAGCGATCAGGAGGACCCGGACCTTGTCTGTCTTTACTTTTTCCAGGACCTTGCTAATCAATGGGAACCGGGGGGAAGGCATAGAGAAACTGGCCTGACCAGGACAGGAGGAAGGCACCAGAGATAGCACCCCATCCCAGTCCCCCCCCCCGGAACAGAACAGGGGACAGCATATGAAGATTACCTTTGCCCTGTCCTGCGTACTCTGTGAAGGTGTACAACAGAGCTCCCAACCATGGGAGCAGAAAAGCGTCTGACAGCGAGCCTTTGGTCGATCCCCAAATCAAGCATTTCCTGTTCTACCTGGACGCGAGCAGGTCCACCTGAGGAGTCTCCCATCTCTGGAAGATGATGCTGACCACTCCTGGATGGAGGGACCACTCGTTGCGAGATGAAAAGGTCCTGCTGAGGTGATCTGCCAAAGCGTTCCTGGCCCCGGGGAGGTGTGCAGCTATGAGATGGATGTTGTTTTCTATACAGAAGTTCCAGAGCCTGAGGGCTTTCTAGCAAAGGGTAGATGATTTGGCTCTGCTCTGCTTGTTGATATAGTACATAGCTGCTGTATTGTCCACAAGGACCTGGACCACCCTGCTTTTTATGTGAGGTAGGAAGGTTTGGCAGGCCAGGTGAACCGCTCTGAGCTCCCTGGTGTTGACGTGTAGGGAGCGGTGCTAGTGGGCCCGTCAACTTCGACCATTTCTTCAGTGCTGGCAGGGGGGGAAGGGTTCTGGGCGGATTCTGGTGCTGGCGGTGCGCTGCGCACCGATGCCCAAGTGCCAGGTGTGGAGTCCAATCGAGAGAGCTCCGAGGCAGGATGATGAGCAGCCTCCATGGGGAGGGCCCTCACACAAATATCTCATTCCTTTTCAGTTCGAGGGCAAAAGTTTTTGCAGATCCTGCATTTGTCCTTTCTGTGGGAGTCCCCCAAACACTTTAAACAGCTGTCGTGGGGGTCACTAATAGGCATTAGCTGGCTGCATGATGAGCATGGCTTAAAGACTAGGGAACATGGCATGCTCTGCTCAGAGGTGAAGTCCCAGCCGGGACTCTAACTCTCAAACTACTACTCTAACACTTAACTTAATGGTCTAAGTACCTAACAACTAAAAACAAAGGAGATGGAACAATGGATTGTAAGAACCATTAACACTCTTGTGATGCAAGACAAGGCGTTCCGATCAACCGACAAGGGTGGTAAGAAGGAACTGAGAAGGTGTAGGGTCATGAGTGCCTAATATAACAGCGCATGAGTGCGACACTCAAGGAGGTGCCACAGTCAACCTGATAGATACCGCTAAGGCAAAAATCTCTGATGACTGTGCACGGGGGCACGCACACACCTAGAATGGAATCGACATGAGTAACCACTCAAAGAAGAACTTAACCTTATGAATAAGTAATGCTTTGTTTCGAAGGCAGTTTGTGTACTTGCAAATGGATGCTGCCAAGGGCTCCTGAAGGGAAACTCTTGCAGGTGCCAAAACCAAATTGGACCTGTGTGATTAACATGGTTGGGAACCAGGGCGCTGCAGCCCAGAGATTCAGTCCTAGAGTGCCTGGACTGTGTGATTTCACCTTTAGTGAGGTGCAGGAAGCCAGGCCTGTCACCTAAGGGATGCATTTGAGAAATAATAGAAGGGGTCCTAGCCACAGTTGGCCCTGTAGCTGTGACAGTGTCCAATCAATGATAACCACTGAGATTCCACTGGGTATATCATATATGCTACGTCAAGAAGAGTGCTAATGTTGTGTCAATATTCAAAAAGGCCAAGTCTATTGATGCTGATGACTATTGGTTGGTTACCTGACATCAATCCAAGGCAAAATAAGGGAAAAGCTGATACAAGATTCGATTAATAAAAAATATGAATCAATCATAGAATCATAGATTTTAAGGTATATTTAATTCCAACTGACAGTTTTCTGGAAAATAGATCTTGTCAAACAAACCTGATGTACTTCTTTGAAGTGCAAAAGTAACTGCATTGATGTAATATTGACTTTTGTAAGGCATCTGACTTAGTACCACACAACATTTAATTAAAATATTAGCACTATACAAGATCAGTCAAGCACATGTTAAATGTATTAAGAACTGGCTAAACAGATCTCAAGAAGTAGTCAATGGGGAATCACTGAATGGGGGGGTGTTTCTATTGGCGTTCCACAGGGACTGATACCAGGTCCGATGCTAATCAACATTTTCATCATGACCTGGAAGTATAAAATCACTGTTAAGATTTGCACATCATACAGATTGGCTGAATGGCAAATAATGAGGAAAGGGAAGTCTCATAGAATTATCTGGATTGCTTGGTAAACTGAGCCCAAACATTTAATACAGTCAAATGCAAGGTACATCTAGGAACAAAAATGCAGGCCATACCTACAGAATGGTGATTGTGTCCTGGAAAGTAGTGAATAAAAAGGATTGTGGGATCATAGAAGACAAGCAACTCAACATGAGTTCCCTGTGCGATGCTGTAGCAAAAAGGGTTAAATGTGATCCTTGTATAAACAGAGGGAGATTTTCTCTTTGCATACAGCACTGGTGAGACGGCTCCTGGAATACTGTGTACAGTTCTGGCATTCACATATTTTAAAGGATGTTGAAAAATTAGAGAAGGTCCAAGAAAAAGCCACAAAAATGGCTCAAGAATTGCGGAAAATGCCATACAGTGAGACAAACTGACTGGTGACGATTACAGTCAATAAGTACCTTCATGAGGAGGAAATACTGGGTGCTAAAGGGCTCTTCAATCTAGCCAAGAAAAGCATAGCAAGAACCAGTGGCTGGAAGCTGAAGGCAGATAAAGTCAAATTAGAAATAAGGCACAACTTTTAAGTGAGGACAATTATTGATTGGAACAAACTATCAAGGGAAGTGGTGGATTCTCCATATCTTAATGTCTTTAAATCAAAACTCAATGCTTTTCTGGAAGGTATGCATCAGTCAGGTACAAGTTCAGCTGTCATTTAGCTGTAGGTCAGACAGTACGCCAGTATGTTGAAATAGGCTGCCATTTCTAAAGCCTAGAGAAACAAGGTTAATCAAACAATAATGCATGCAGATCTTTTCCATGCTTTTATAGCTTAGGAACTATTGAAAGAGTGCTGGTTTATGATCCAACAATATCCACCTCATGTAAAATTTCCTGTACATTAAGAACCACCATACAGTAAGATGCTCAAGTTTGTAACCTCATGTCTTTGAAATAATTTACAAATATAGTTTCTAGAGGTGAAGAGTCAGGATTTCATACTTGGATTAAAACTAGCAATTTGCTATCCTCTTTCAGAATTTTTACAACTTGTCATAGCAGAGTGCTAAACTATATTGACCTCCCTGTAATATCACCATTAAGTTAAGAATTGACAAGAAAAAATGAGTGAACATTTAGGCAGAAGGCAAAGTTTTAATAACAAGGTGTGCTAGTACAGAGTTCCATATGTGCAGAGCCAGCATTAATGTAAAACACTTGTTAAAAAGTGACATTCATCTAGGTTAACCAGTATGCTGTTAATAAAAAAGTCTTTTCAGAGCTATCATGGATTATGAAATCCAGTGTCACTTTTGTGAAATACCAGAAAGCCACAGCTAAAATAACTAAGCATGGACTATAAGAAACTTATTTTGAAGTTCGCAGAAAATTATTCCTTTTCTGCAAACATGAGGTAGAAATTATACTGATAAATGACTCATTTTGAAAACACTGTCCAACATTAGATTTTGATCCATTATTTTCATTATGGATTTTTGAACACTGTGTTGGGTAAAGCATCCAAAAGGAATCAATCCAACAGTGAGTATTTGATAAACATTTATTTGAGCTATATCAGCATCTTATCTGAGGGCAAAGACTTCAAGATAAGCATACTCCCGTTTGGTCACTGTCTTTTGAAAAATGTGCCATTTCATTTGAGTCAATATGGATCACAATGAAAAAGCTTACTTTGAAAACTTCTAGAGATTTAGTTTGTGGATTCATGTGTGGTGTACAGTATATTAAGCTACTAATTCACACAGTAAGAATTCTGGCCACAGATTTACTGGGGCAATCTAAATACTATTAATTTTAAAGTCTGCTAAACTGTTTAATCCATAATGGCTCATTTGAAGTCCAAGTGACCTGAGATTGGACATCTCAGACTCAGACTTTAAGGACAGAAGGGATTTATCATGATAATCTAATGTGACCTCCTGTGCATGGTAGGCCACACAACCCCACCCACCCACTCCTGTAACAGGACCATAACCTCTAGCTGTGTTACTGAAGTCCTTAAATATTGATTTAAAAACCTCAAGTTACACAGAATCCACTATTTACTCTAGTTTAAACCTGTAAGTGACCTGTGCCCTAAACTGCAGAGGAAGGTAAAAATCTCCCCAGAAGGTCTGTCAATCTGACCTGAGAGAAAATTCCTTCCTGACCCCAAACATGATGATTAGCTAGACCTTAAGCACATGGGCGAGGCCCACCAGACACATACCTGGCAAACAATTCTTTGTAGTAACTCAGAATCCGCCCCATCTAGTATCCCATCTCCAGCCATTGAACATATCTGTTAATAGCAGTTGTGGATGGGGCATATGCCATTGTAGACAATCTCATCAGACCTTCCCCCCTATAAATTTATATCAAGAACACTCTTGAAAAAAAGTTAGATTTTTTGCTCCTACTATTCCCCGTTGAAAATTGTTCCAGAATTTCACTTATCTGATGGTTAGAAACCTTTGTCTAATTTCAAGCCTAAACTTATCAATAGCTAGTTTATAACTATCTGTTCTTGTGCCAGCATTGGCCCTTAACTTAAATAACTCCCCTCCCTTCCTGATGTCTATCCCTCTGATATATTTAGAGAGAGCAATCATATGTCACCTTGGCCTTCATTTTGTTAAGATAATCAAGCTGAACTCCTTAAGCCTCCTCTCATGAGGTAGGTTCTCCATTCTTCTGATCATCCTAGTAGCCTCTCTCTGTACCTGTTCCAGTTTGAATTAACCTTTCTTAAATAAAGAAAAGGAGTACTTGTGGCACCTTAGAGACTAACCTATTTATTTGAGCATAAGCTTTCGTGAGCTACAGCTCACTTCATCAGATGCATACTGTGGAAAATACAGAAGACGTTTTTATACACACAAACCATGAAAAAATGGGTGATTATCACTACAAAAGGTTTACTCTCTCCCCACCCCACTCTCCTGCTGGTAATAGCTTATCTAAAGTGATCATTCTCCTTACAATGTGTATGATAATCAAGGTGGTCCATTTCCAGCACAAATTCAGGTTTTCTCCCCATCCCACCCCACCCCCACACACAAACCCACTCTCCTGTTGGTAATAGCTTATCTAAAGTGATCACTCTCCTTACAGTGTGTATGATAATCAAGGTGGGCCATTTCCAGCACAAATCCAGGGTTTAACAAGAACATCTGAGGAAGGGGGGAGGGTAGGAAAAAACAAGGGGAAATAGGTTACCTTGCATAATGACTTGGCCACTCCCAGTCTCTATTCAAGCCTAAGTTAATTGTATCCAATTTGCAAATGAATTCCAATTCAGCAGTCTCTCGCCGGAGCCTGGAATTTGAAGTTTTTCTGTTGTAATATCGCAACTTTCATGTCTGTAATCGCGTGACCAGAGAGATTGAAGTGTTCTCCGACTGGTTTATGAATGTTATAATTTTTGACATCTGATTTGTGTCCATTTATTCTTTTACGTACATTTGGGGACAATGTATACCTTCAAATCAGCGGCACTGCTATGGGTACCCGCATGGCCCCAGTATGCCAACATTTTTATGGCTGACTTAGAACAACGCTTCCTCAGCTCTCGTCCCCTAACGCCCCTACTCTACTTGCGCTATATTGATGACATCTTCATTATCTGGACCTATGGAAAAGAAGCCCTTGAGGAATTCCACCATGATTTCAACAATTCCCATCCCACCATCAACCTCAGCCTGGTCCAGTCCACACAAGAGATCCACTTCCTGGACACTACAGTGCTAATAAATGATGGTCACGTAAACACCACCCTATACCGGAAACCTACTGACCGCTATTCCTACCTACATGTCTCCAGCTTTCACCCTGACCACACCACACGATCCATTGTCTACAACCAAGCTCTGCGATACAACCGCATTTGCTCCAACCCCTCAGACAGAGACAAACACCTACAAGATCTCTATCAAGCATTCTTACAACTACAATACCCACCTGCGGAAGTGAAGAAACAGATTGATAGAGCCAGAAGAGTTCCCAGAAGTCACCTACTACAGGACAGGCCTAACAAAGAAAATAACAGAACGCCACTAGCCGTCACCTTCAGCCCCCAACTAAAACCCCTCCAACGCATTATCAAGGATCTACAACCTATCCTGAAGGATGACCCAACACTCTCACAAATCTTGGGAGACAGGCCAGTCCTTGCCTACAGACAGCCCCCCAACCTGAAGCAACCACATACCACACAACAGAACCACTAACCCAGGAACCTATCCTTGCAACAAAGCCCGTTGCCAACTGTGCCCACATATCTATTCAGGGGACACCATCATAGGGCCTAATCACATCAGCCAAACTATCAGAAGCTCATTCACCTGCACATCTACCAATGTGACATATGCCATCATGTGCCAGCAATGCCCCTCTGCCACGTATACTGGTCAAACTGGACAGTCTCTACGTAAAAGAATAAAGGGACACAAATCAGATGTCAAAAATTATAACATTCAAAAACCAGTTGGAGAACACTTCAATCTCTTTGGTAGCTCGATTACAGACCTAAAAGTGGCAATTCTTCAACAAAAAAACTTCAAATCCAGACTCCAGCGAGAGATTGCTGAATTGGAATTCATTTGCAAATTGGATACAATTAACTTAGGCTTGAATAGAGACTGGGAGTGGCTAAGTCATTATGCAAGGTAACCTATTTCCCCTTGTTTTTTCCTATCCCCCGCCCCCTTCCTCAGACGTTCTTGTTAAACCCTGGATTTGTGCTGGAAATGGCCCACCGTGATTATCATACACATTGTAAGGAGAGTGATCACTTTAGATAAGCTATTACCAGCAGGAGAGTGGGGTGGGTGGAGAATAAACCTTTTGTAGTGATAATCACCCACTTTTTCATGGTTTGTGTGTATAAAAATGTCTTCTGTATTTTCCACAGTATGCATGTGATGAAGTGAGCTGTAGCTCATGAAAGCTTATGCTCAAATAAATTGGTTAGTCTCTAAGGTGCCACAAGTACTCCTTTTCTTTTTACAAATACAGACTAACATGGCTGTTACTCTGAAACCTTTCTTAAATGTGGGAAGTCAGAACTGCACACAGTATGCTGGATGAGGTCTCACCAGTGCCTTGCACAATGGTGGTAACACTTCACTATCTCTACTGGAAATACCTTGCTTGATGCATCCTAGGATTGCATTAGCCTTTTTCATGGACATATCAAATTTGTGGCTCAGACATTTTGTGATTGACCCACACACCCAGGTGTCTCTCCTTCGTTGCTTCAAGTTGGTAATGAGCATGACTTTGCACTCTGCACTATTAAATTTCATCCCATTTCTATTACTCCAGTTTTCATGGTTGTCAAATCTTCTTGTATGATATGCCGGTCCTCTTCCATATTGCCAGTATCTTCCAACTTTGTCTCATCTGCAAATTTTATTGTGCCAAAGGCATTAATGAAAATGGCCAAGGGCATTAATGAAAATAAGAATGGCCCAAGACCAAACTGACAGTCCACCTTTCAGCATCACCCATTGCGGTCTCCTCTTAAATCTGTTCCTTCCCCACCTTTCAATTTCCATATTAATTCCCATCTTCTCCAACTGAACTAAATTTTCCTGCCACTGTCCCCAAACCCCTCAGTACTCTTATTAAAAAAGATGAGGCAAAGTATTCGTTTAGGTGTTGGGCCACACCTAAATTATCTTTAGTCTCCACCCCATCCTCAGTGTTTAGTGGTCCCACTTCTTCCTTCCTTTTTTAGTTTTTATTTATATGGCTAAAGAACCATTTAGTATTGATTTTAATTCGCTTTGCAAGGTCCAATTCCGCTTGGCTTTTGGCAATTCTCCCTTTATCCCTATACTTCCTGACCTCCAAAAGGTAGGTTTTACTTGTTGATCCATCTCCTCTTCCATTCCTTCTAGGCTTTCTGCTTTTTCTTAATAACCTGCTTGAGATGCTTGTTCATCTCAAAAAGTTCAGCCTGATTTCAGAGGCTGTAGAATTCATTCATCTTATTAATTACAAATCCAAGCAAGATCATAGAATCATAGAATATCAGGGTTGGAAGGGACCTTAGGAGGTCACTTAGTCCAACCCCCTGCTCAAAGCAGGACCCATCCCCAGCTAAATCATCCAACAAAAGATCAACAGTGACACAAGATTACCGGATAGTACTGACTGGGTCCATGTGAAACGAGTTTGTATTTTCAGTCCAGCTCCCTACAGACAGATGTTCACACCACAATTATCACTATTCAGTAGTCAAACAATAAATGTGTACAGAGAAAGAACCATCTTTTCATTCCTTGAATTAGTTCTTCAGATCAGAGTTGAAGTACATTGACTACTGTAATGTGGAGAAAGCTTGCATTGCTGCTTCTCAGGTTATAATTGTGTGAATAACTTAAGCTTCAACTTCTGACACAGAAAGTCAGGCACTTTCCCCAAACACTGCATCACTTAAATATTCTGCTAAATGAAGTATTATAACAACACTTGTGCTCTATCACTCGGCAAAGTAACACGTTTCTCTCACTAAAATGGCTACCAATTCATTCTTCTCACTATCTCTACAAGAAAAGCAGTAACAAAAGCAGACACTGCCAGCAAACAGGTAAAGATGTAGTTTGCCATTGCATTCCCTTATCCCATTTACTTCCTTAGGCAGAATTAAACAATCCAATTTTCCCACAGTTTCTATGCACCCACAATAACTTAAATCAGTGCATAGGAGAAGGAGGAAGAGAAAGGACCACAGAAACATGAACACTAATTCTGGACGCAAAGTGTAAAATATGACCTGACAGTAACTGTTGAATAGTATTGATTAATGCCCTTCACATGACTGATCCTTTATGAGTTGAAGTATTTAAATCAGAGAATTCACATTTTTTCACTTCATGAACATAGATCTGTTGAACTCGTTTTCCTTTTATTACTTTTATTTACTTTTCCTTCTATTCTCAGATCAGTATTTTGATTCTGTAGCATTCTTATGAATACAGTGCACATATACAATCCTGTCTTTAAGAATATATGCTTTTCTAGAGTTAACAAAACACTTAGTCTCTCTAGAAAAGTGTCCTAATAGTGCAATAAAGCATACTGATGATAGCTAAACAATGTAAGAATACCTAATAGTCTAACTGCTCAACTACTATATGAGAAGGTTACTCACCTTGCAGTAACTGAGGTGCTTTGAGATGTGTGTTCCTGTGGTGCTCCACTCCTGGTGACGGTGTGTCCTGGTGATCGGAGATCTTCAGTAGCAGTGCCTGGTCGGGACGGACGCACTAAGCTGCTGTCTCGCGGCATTGTTAGAGTCTGCCTGAGTGTGCGCATCCCACGCTCCCTTAGATTCCTTCTCTACCGTACAGTTGTCTGATTAGTACTCCAAAGTAGAGGGGAGGAGGGTGGGTAGTGGAGCACCCACAGGGACACATCTCGAAGAACCTCAATCACTCTCATTCTTAGAGTGCTGTCCCTGTGGGTGCTCCACTCCAGATGAACATGAAGCAGTACCAACTATGGTTGGTGGGATTTTGGAGTTGCGGCTGTAATAACGGTAGACAGTACTTGTATGGCCTACTATGGCATCTGCTGTGGTATCCTGTGTGATAGAATGAAAGTTTGGCGAGTGTGTGGTCAGATGTCCACATGGCTGCCTTGGATATGTCGGTAATAGGTATGTTGTGGAGGAAGGCAACGGATGTATACATTGCACGGATAGAATGAGTCCTGACACCCTCGGGTGGTTGAGCATTCCAAGTCCATAGCAGGATCTGATGCAGTCAGAGATCCACTTGGAGAGTCGTTGCTTATATTATAGCATCGCCCTTTGATCTCTCAATAGTGGAGACAAATAGCCAAGGGGATTTACAAAATGGCTTAGTTCTCTCAAGATAGAATGCAATTTCCCTTCGGACATCGAGGGTATGTAATGCCACTTTCTGTGGAGTCTTACGAGGTTTGGGATAGAATGCAGGTAAATGTATTGGCTGGTTAAGGTGGAACGCAGACACCACCTTGGGGAGGAATTTGGGGTGGGGTCGCATCGTAAGCTTGTCTTTAGAGAATATCGTTAGGGAGGGTAGGCCATCAGGGTGCTTATTTCACCGACCCTTCTCACTGATGTTATGGCGACCAAGAATGCTACTTTCATAGACATGTGGCGTAGGGATGAGGTAGCTAGGGGCTCGAAGGGAGGTTTCAGGAGACCTCTGAGAACTAGGTTGAGGTTCCAGGAGGGTGCTGGTGGATGAATCTCAGGGTAGAGATTTTGCAAGCCTGTGAGGAAGTGTTTTATGGTGGGGTGGGCAAAAAGTGAATATCCATTCAGCGGGTCATGAAAGGTGGTGAGGGCTATGAAGTGCACTCTGATAGAACTGAGCAAGAGCCCGTCCTGTTTTAGTTTCAAAAGGTAGTCTAAGACATCAGGGAGGGTTGCGGTCTGGGGTGTTGAGCGTCTGTGGAAGCAACATACAGAGAAGCATTTCTACTTTTGCAGCTAAGTGTTATGAATGGAGTCCCTTCTACTGTGCAGGACGACGTACTGGACCTGCTCCGAACAGGCTAATTCGTGGGTTTGAAACCATGAAGGAACCATGCCGTCAGATGGAGTTTGTGGAGCTGCAGATGGAGAAGCTGACTGTTGTCCTGAGAGAGCATATCTGGTCTGCTGGGGAAAGTCCTTGGAGGACAGATGGACATGGCAGCAGGTAAGGGTACCATGTCTGCCTGGGCCAAGCTGGGGCAATAAATATGTCCCTGGCCTTGTCCTCTCTGATCTCGCGTAGAACCCTGTGTATCAGTGGGATCGGTGGAAAAGCGTACACGAGGGATTTGTTCCACAGAATTAGGATGCAGTTCCAAGTCCTGCTCTGGAGCAAAATAGATCGCATTTGTGGTTCCGAGATGTGGAAAACAGGTCTATCGATGGGGTGCCCCAGTGGGAGAAGAGCTGTCAGAGTATCGTGGGATGCAATTCCCTTTCGTGTTCCTCAGAGAAGTATTTGCTGTTGTGACACCCAGGCAGGTAGGAAGCGGTGATTTCTATGTGATGTTGTATGCACCAATTCCATAACTGGATGGCTTCTGTGCCTAGAGATTGCGATCGTGCTCCCCGCACCTGTTGATGTAGAACATAAATGCTATATTGTCTGTCAGGACCTAAATGGATTTGTTCCTTATGATGGGGAGAAAGGGAAGGCAGGCATACCTGACTGCACTGAGCTCTAGAAGATTTATGTGCAGATGCGTCTCTGATAGGGACCAGTGGCCCTGTGGTCCCCTAGGTGCACTCCCCAACCTATCAGGGAAGTGTCCATGGTGAGCATGAGAACTGGGGAGTGTGGCTGGAAGGGGACACCTGTGCATAGGTTCTCTGGTTTTGTCCACCATTGTAGGGAGACCAATACGTTACCTGGGGGAGTAAGTGTCATGCAGAAGCTGTGTCTGCTGGGTTTGTAGCTGGAGGTGAGCCAACCCTGAAGGCAACTCATGTGCAGGCTGGCATATTTGACGAAGGTGGTGGCTGCCATGTGACCAAGAAGCCGTAGGCAGGTCTGTGCCTGTGTTCTGGGATGAATGGAGAGCGTTCATATGAGATGTGTAATAGTGAGGAATCTGTTGTATGGGAGCGAGGCTCTGGTTTCAACTGAGTCCAGGTAAGCGCCAATGAACTCTATCTGCTGTGTGGGTATCAAGGTGGATTTTTGGAAGTTTATTTGCAGGCCTAGACCGTGGAAGAGGGAGATGGTAAAACGCGTTGCTTTTAATGTCTCGTCATATGAGCCGCCTTTGATAAGGCGGTCGTCTAAGTAGGGGAAAAGTATAATTCCATGCTTGCGGAGGTGGGCCACAACTATGGCTAGGAGAATACTCTCGGTGCTGTGGAGAGTCCGAATGGAAGTACTCTGTATTGAAAGTGGTCGTGTCCGAGTGTGAATTGCAGGAAGCATGTGTGTGCTGGATGAATGGATATGTGGAAATAGGCATCTTGTAGACAGAGGGCTGCGAACCAGTCCCCTTGTTCCAGCGCGGGTATTATCGTGCCCTATGTGACCATCTTGAATTTCTATACATGCACAAATTTGTTCAGTCAGCGTAGGTCCAGTATAGGCCTCCATCCCCCGCCATTCTTTTGGGTGAGAAAGTAGTGGGAGTAGAACCCTTTTCCCCAGTGTTGCGTTGGTACAGGTTCCACTGCACCTAGCTGTAGAAGATGAGCCACTTCTACGTGAAGTAGGTGTTCGTGAGAGGAGTCCCTGAAGAGGGACGGGAGAAGGGTGGGCGGGCAGGATATGAAAGGGATGGAGTAACCTGACTGAACTATTTCCAGGACCCAGCAGTCCTGGGTGACCTGTTGCCTGACACAGTGGAAAATCTGGAGGCGGTGGCCAAATGGGAAAATAGGCAGCTGAGTCAAGGGGTGGTCACGCAGACCCCCGACCAGCACTTCAAAATTATTGTTTGTTTCCCGATGGGTGGGAGGTAGCTGGTTTTGCATGGTTTTGTCTGTGCCTAGGTGGTCTGGTTCTTGTGAGGTGCCGTGCCTTGAGGCAGATATGACTCCAGTGGAGGAGGAGAATCAGGCGGGGAGAACGCTACCTGCTGCTGCATGTCGTTCTCGCTGTCAGTGAGGGTAGCCAGGTCAGGTGGCGAGAGTGGTTGTTCAAACAGTGAGCGCGCTGTGTCAAGGAGCAGAGAGTCAGGCTCAGCGGCCACAGAGATATCATCCTGATGCAAAGTATCACAAGGGAGCTGTGTTATTCTGGATCTGTAAAAGTGGCAAAGAGTCCTGTGGCACCTTATAGACTACCAGACATATTGGAGCATAAGCTTTCGTGGGTGAATACCCACTTCATCGGATGCATGACGTAGAAATTGCTGCTGGTCCCTGGGCTGCAGGGCGCTGAGTGTGAGCGGCAGCCCGCAGTGACTTTTGTTTAGCTTTAGCAGGAGCTGCAGGCCGTTTGTAGGAGCCCTGCAGAGGTTCCGCGTCTGCTGCAGGAGTGACGGGCAGGCTCGGTGCTGACATTCTTGTCGGCACTGTGGTGGAACACGCTGCTGGCACCGGGTCCATCATTGGTACCGGTGGGACCAGTGCCAAGGAGAGCTTCCCGCTGGGGGAAGTCCGGTCTCCTTGCTCTTGCGCCCCGCGTGAATCATGGCTGAGGTGCTAGGGCAGTCAGAGGCGCCTGCTCTTGGCGCTGTCAGTACTGAGGGTAAAGATCTTGTAGGAAACCCTTTACCCTTTTGAAGGTCTCGCATGGAGACATTGGGGCTTCCTGCCTCTTCACCTGAGAGGGTGAAGCCGCGCTCCCGATCGGTTCCAACTTAGCAGGGGAGCGTGAGGGAGAGGGTTTACTGCCCGTCTTCATAGGTGGCTGCAGAGCTTTCTCCATTAGGATCATTTTTAGCTGCAAGTCTCTGTCACGACAAGCCCTAGTTTTCAAGTTGGTGCAGAGGAGACACTTGGCAAGGACTTGTGTCTTGCCGAGGCATTTCACACAGAGTGAGTGCCTGTCGGACTGCGGCATAGGCTCCTTGCAGACAGTGCGTGCGTCCCAACCAGGCACCGCTACCGAAGACCTCCGATCAGGTGACGGTGCGTCCTGGCGCCGTTGGAGTGGAGCATGCACAGGGACAGCACTCTAAGAAGAGCAATGTTTTCAGTATTCAGAAGAACATAACCCAGCTGTACATGAGTGGATCGTGCTTTGCTCTTGCAGAAGAAGTATGAGTGGTAGACCAGGCAATGGCTGTTACTCTACTATTCATCTGTAATGGGGTCTAAGCTTTCATTGTATAAAAGGCACTGAACTCAAAGAATGTTGTGTTTCAGAAACACCTTCTTAATTAACAATGTCCACTAAGTGGCTTTACCATAACAGAGCCTTTGAAGGCAGGAAAAGCAATGTCACTAGTGGATCTACCTCCCTCTTCTCATTTGTTCACAAATGCCAAGCATAACATCTCTTACCGTGGATATTAACGAACAAAAATTGATACACACCTCCCTCTGAGAGGGAAACTTTGTTTTTTTTATTCTTTATTTATGCATTTTTAGTGGATTATTTTACTGTACTTAGCTAACCCCTCTCAGCTGATCAATGATCCCCTCCCCAGGTGGAAGGGTAGACCTAGACCCCTCTCCTGGCCAAAAAGAGGTGGTGAAAACTCTTTACAAGAGTCTGACCCAGGAAATGAGCTCTCTCTGGAAAGACTGCAGCAGAACAAGATAGATTGGGATTGGGGGAGTGAGGGGTGGGGTGTTGCATGGTGAGCTGTAAGGTGACCAACTTTTCAAAAAGCAAAAGCAGGACACATGCAGAAGCCCTGTCCCCTCAATGGCCTCACGCCTAGCCCTCCTCTTCCCCCAGGGCCTAACCTCCTGCTCCTCCTCTTCCCTCCAAAGCTCTAGCCAGGTTGGATCATGGTAAGAGCCGCCCAGGGAGCCTGGCTCATTGTGGGGAGCCCCGGACCCTACACCTGCCCTGAGAGCAGCCCCTGGCCTGTGTCCCCCCTCCACCGCCCCGCGGTGCACCGCCTGGCAGGAGGAGGGTCCGGGGCTCCCCACAGAGAGCCTGGGAAGCTCTTACTACTGTCCAGCTCCAGCTTCTGGCCAGGGCCTCGGGGGAGAGGAGGAGCAGGGCCTTGTGGTGATGCGGGGCTAAGGCCCAACAGCCTCTCACCCCACCAGGAAGAGGCTAGCACTGTCCCTGAGCATTGGGCAGGTGCAGAGTGGTGCTGCAGGGAATCTCAGACAAATGCTGTCCTGGAGTCATTCGGCCCGGGACCTGAACTTGAATTCTGCATTTCTGGCCTGTCCCATTCAATTTGGGACAGGTAGTCACCCTAGTGAGCTGGGAACAGAGCACAGAGAAACAGGCTGCAGTGAGGCTGAGGAGATGCATACAGAACTGGAAGCTGACCAAGGCAGCAAGAGCTGAGGAACCACATGTGGAGTAGGCTGTGAGTGGCAGGCATTCAGGAGGAAGGTCTGTTCCGAGCTTTGAGGGGGAAGCAGCAGAGAGACACAGTTCCCAGCTTGGGTAAATATACACACACTAAATCAAGCAGAATACCTATGCAGGGGGTCAGGTGGGACTGTACTCAAGCAACAAGCCCAAGCTGCCATGGCCACACTGCTAGTTTGATGGGTATGTCTACTTTGAAATTAGAAACCCATGGCTTGCCCATGCCAGCTGAAAACAGAGTATACTAGTTAGAGAAGTGCATCTTGGTTCAAAGGGTCTGTTTCACAGTTACAGGACACAAAATTTCCAGTTTGGAGCAATTTCTTTGACATGCAGTGATTTAAGATTTAGGAATACAAGAGAGGACAAAAAGTATGCTTAGGCTTAAAAGGACTAAATTTTCATCTGTAAATGTTGGAAAACTTTGATTTTGCTGTACAAATGCGTAAAAAAATATTCCATTAATGAAGGCACATATGAATCTTTAGTGCATCTGGCATGCAAATATCTTGCGACGCCTGCTACAACAGTGCCATGAGAACACTTGTTCTTACTTTCAGGTGACATTGTAAACAAGAAGCAGGCAGCATTATCTCCTGCAAATGTAAACAAACTTGTTTATCTGAGCGATTGGCTGAACAAGAACTCGGACTGAATGGACTTGCAAACTAAAATTTTACATGTTCAACTTTCATGATAAAGAGATTGCACTACAGTACTTGTATTAGGTGAATTAAAATTATTATTTCTTTTTTTTTTTTACAGTGCAAATACTTGTAATCAAAAATAAATATAAAGTGAGCACTGTACACTTTGTATTCTATGTTGTAATTGAAATCAATATATTTGAAAATGTAGAAAACATCCAAAATATTTAAATAAATGGTATTCTATTATTATTTAACAGAGCAATTAATTGCACGATTAATTGTGATTAATTTTTTTAATTGCTTGACAGCCCTACTTAAAACCCATAATTTTGTATAACTGAAAACTTAAAGTAAAAATTGAAAAATGCTTAACACATTATTATTATTCATCAAAATTATAGAAAAATAAAAAATTTAATTCTGCCAAGTCTCAGTGGTACTTCACATGTAGACCCCATGAATGGCATTTGATGCCTATGGCTTCTAATGAAAAATATATCTAGATTCATGGATATACTAATGCGGTACAAATGTACAAAAAATTAGAAGTTGGTAGAAAAGTATAATTCAGCTAAACCACCACACTACACAACTGGTTATACAAACGGGAAAAGGGAAGTTACTAGCGACTTGACAGCCCAATCAATGAACTTAAAAACCTATTTCTGGCAAACTGCAGAATTACAGCAAATTTGCATGGTGCAATATGAATAAAATGAACAGGAGAATTACTGAGCAGCTCAGCCACCACTATAAAAATCGAACAAAATTCCAGTTACTATTCCGTGAAAAATCATCATTATGTAAAGTGAATATGCATTTAGTGCTTGATTTTACGAGATGTTTGAGTTCATACCAAGCCTGGCAATTTCCAGAAGTCCATTTTAATTAGAAATATTAACTATTCACGCTACTCCTAGTAAGAATGATGCACCAATCACTTGTGAAGTTATGAAAATGTCCAATGACTAGCACTGAATAAGGGACTTCCTAAAGGAAATGTAGCTAGCCTTACATACAAAAAACAGGACTAATTGTTTTCACAATAAAACTACAGTAAAATGACAAGGCTTTGCCTAAGGAAAGGAAGGCTAAACCAGCCTGCTCTACGTTTTGTGATTTAGGAAGATCTAATATCCCCTACTCCATGTAGCGCTTTTAATTCTTGGCTCCTCAGAATGAAAGATCCAAGATAACTGGTGTGCTGAAAAACTATGTAAGCACAGTACTATGCATGGGTAAATCTCAAATGCAAGTCAATAAGCACTTCAAACAAGTTCAAGAGCTATTAAATATGATCCTACTGCCTTGCAAAGATGCTGTGAAAGTTTACCAGCCCAGGCACAAAAATCTACTTGCTTACCCTTCATCATTGTTGATAACTGCAAACCCTCCCCCCCGCCACTAATTAAGGTATTTCACTTGTTCATTAAAAAACTAATTACCTAGTTGAATAGAAATTTGTACAGCAGTAGGTAACAGAAGTACTTACACAGACATAAATATAAGGAATTAGTTTAATGTGTAGTATATACCTGCTAAAATTATTTGTAGGCGACTTTAAACTGGTAAATTTCTTCAATTAAAGAATGTAGCAGATTTTTTTGAGAACCATCTGTCAATGGATAGAAAGTTGTGGGCCTTCTATTTAGCTGTCATGGAAATTGCTTTACTTGTTAGTGCTTCCAGCTGTTCTAACAGTTTTTCCTGGCACCTGTATTACCATTGCACTAACTGGGAGACTCACAGCCTTATGTCAGTTGACAGATGGTGCTCAATCTGCCAATTCCCAAAAATGTTTAATAAAAGGGGCAGTCTATCACATATGGTTGAAATCTGAGCATGCTATTCTCTCCGCAGCAGAAATTACCCATATTGAAGATTGTTTGACTTAGCTAATTCTGTACAAAATTTGATAGTGAGTTATCTGGCAATTGGTAAAAATAGAAATATTGTTAATATGTTTACACATTTTATGCTAGAATTCTTCAAAGGAGGAAATTAAGGAACTTTTGCCAAGCAGTAACTTGAGCTGCCAGCTGGACAGAAGTTTGCTGAGAGAAGATAAGAGTTGGAGGCTATTCTTTTAGCTATGGAGTAATTAGCACAGATATTCAGGTTAATTAAACTGTTGTAACAATACATCATTCCTAGAAATAGAATGAGTGACCCAGGAACACTACAGGAGGGATTCAAAGTTACTTCAGAATATGTTATAAATAAGTCACCTTAATTTAAGTTGTGTGGTAAAACTGAACTTTGCAATACTTATGCCAGAAGCTGGTTTCATAACACAGGAAAGAATGAAGGCCCTTAGAATGGGGAATAGGAGAGACAAGACAGTCACTTTCAGACATCAAGTGAGCAAATTAGTACTGTAAATTGCATTTAAGATTGCCCTACCAATAACTCTACATTTTGCTAGCATGAAGTAATTTCCATACATTTTTAAGTTCAAGTTTATGATTTTTTTAAAACACACAGTAAAAGACTTTCTAAAAATGGCAGTTTTCAGAAAGATTCTCAAAACTTGGCCTAGAAACTTGAAGCAAGTTTTGTATGTCAATCCTCAGCCAACCTAGAACTATTTTTAATAAGGTCATTGGGGATAATTCAAGAGTCAAAGAGGAGAAAAGATAAACTAAGAGCTACATAATTCTCAGCAGATGATATAAAATTTATTTTCTAGCCTTACAGACTAAAAAAGCTCCATGGACACAAACAGGGGATCTCATTCAATCTCCTAAATCCAGCGTTCTAGAATCTCTTCCTTCACTTCAAGACCAGCATTTTGTGATTGAGGAAAAAAAAACTACACATGGTTTGTAGTTTTCAATAACCTTATGTAATAGTAAATATATTTCTTACAAGTTTATGTATGAATATTTCTCACCCATTTTTCAGTAAAAGTGTGCATATAACATATTGGCTTGGAAATTATAATCTCCATTTGATACTAATAGCAGCTTCAGGTTCTGACTCCAATATGCCTGGCTGAACAATTTCCAAAAACCTGTTCTTACATTTTTAGAACAAAAGGTGAAGATGCCAAAGTTAATTTTGTAAAGAATACATTCATGTGAACTTTTCATACACGAAAAACTGATGTACATCAAAAAATAATGAAACTACCACCATGCAAGTCAATGTCATCCTACATAAAAGATGTCTGATGACAGTTCTCATTAGATGTAAACCTTTCCCATGTTTGTTAACTAAACAATTTTTTAAAAAGTAAATAAGCTCACCGCAAGTGGTATAAACTGTGCCTAGTGTGACTTTCAGAGCATCCCTATGCCAGAAGGCAAAGGGCTCCCAGGTATCTAGCAATGAGCTACAACTGGCCTGACCACCTCAGTGTACCCCAAGTCAGTATTGTTATAATCTATATGTAACAGGTGTCATGCAATAGGTCACTGGAAAACTAATAACTCTCTGATTAATATTGTTGCATGATGTTTGTATGGTGTGACACATGGCTAGAAAGGGTTAAACATCCTGCAAAATAAATAACCCTCAAAAGACATGTTGGGAGATCATGTTTGTGTTTTTGTGTATTTATATATGTATGAAGAAAAGGAGTACTTGTGGCACCTTAGAGACTAACAAATTTATTTGAGCATAAGCTTTCGTGAGCTACAGCTCACTTCATCGGATGCATTCAGTGGAAAATACAGTGGGGAGATTTATATACATAGAGAATGTGAAACAATGGGTGTTACCAGACACATTGTAACGAAAGTGATCAAGTAAGGTGAGCTATTACCAGCAGGAGAGCAGGGGGGAAAAAACCTTTTGTAGTGATAATCAAGGTGAGCCATTTCCAGCTGTTGACAAGAACATCTGAGGAACAGTGGGGGGTGGAATAAACATGGGGAAATCGTTTTACTTTGTGTAATGACCCATCCACTCCCAGTTTTTATTCAAGCCTAAGTTAATTGTATCCAGTTTGCAAATTAATTCCAATTCAGCAGTCTCTCGTTGGAGTCTGTTTTGAAGTTTTTTTTGTTGAAGAATTGCCACTTTTAGGTCTGTAATCGAGCTACCAAAGAGATTGAAGTATTCTCCGATTGGCTTTTGAATGTTATAATTCTTGACATCTGATTTGTGTCCATTTATTCTTTTACGTAGAGACTGTCCAGTTTGATCAATGTACATGGCAGAGCGGCATTGCTGGCACATGATGGCATATATCACATTGATAGATGTGCAGGTGAATGAGCCTCTGATAGTGTGGCTGATGTGATTAGGCCCTATGATGGTGTCCCCTGAATAGATGTCCCCCATGATTTCAACAATTTCCATCCCAGCATCAACCTCAGCCTGGACCAGTCCACACAAGAGATCCACTTCCTGGACACTACAGTGCTAATAAGCGATGGTCACATAAACACCACCCTATACCGGAAACTTGCGGACCGCGATTCCTACCTACGTGCCTCCAGCTTTCACCCAGATCACACCACACCATCCATTGTCTACAGCCAAGCTCTATGATACAACTGCATTTGCTCCAACCCCTCAGACAGAGACAAACACCTACAAGATATCTATCAAGCGTTCTTACAACTACAATACCCACCTGCTGAAGTGAAAAAACAGATTGACAGAGCCAGAAGAGTACCCAGAAGTCACCTACTACAGGACAGGCCCAACAAAGAAAATAACAGAACGCCACTAGCCATCACCTTCAGCCCCCAACTAAAACCTCTCCAATGCATCAAGGCAACCTATCCTGAACAACCTATCCTGAAGGACGACCCATCACTCTCACAGATCTTGGGAAACAGGCCAGTCCTTACTCACAGACAGCCCCACAACCTGAAGCAAATACTCACCAGCAACCACACAACAGAACCACTAACCCAGGAACCTATCCTTGCAACAAAGCCCGTTGCCAACTGTGTCCACATATCTATTCAGGGGACACCATCACAGGGCCTAATCACATCAGCCACACTATCAGAGGCTCATTCACCTGCACATCTATCCATGTGATATATGCCATCATGTGCCAGCAATGCCACTCTGCCATGTACATTGATCAAACTGGACAGTCTCTATGTAAAAGAATAAATGGACACAAATCAGATGTCAAGAATAACATTCAAAAACCAGTCGGAGAACACTTCAATCTCTTTGGTCACTCGATTACAAACCTAAAAGTGGCAATTCTTCAACAAAAAAAACTTCAAAACAGACTCCAACGAGAGACTGCTGAATTGGAATTAATTTGCAAACTGGATACAATTAACTTAGGCTTGAATAAAGACTGGGAGTGGATGGGTCATTACACAAAGTAAAACGATTTCCCCATGTTTATTCCACCCCCCATTGTTCCTCAGATGTTCTTGTCAACAGCTGGAAATGGCTCACCTTGATTATCACTACAAAAGGTTTTTTTTCCCTCTGCTCTCCTGCTGGTAATAGCTCACCTTACTTGATCAATTTCGTTACAGTGTGTCTGGTAACACCCGTTGTTTCATGTTCTCTATGTATATAAATCTCCACACTGTATTTTCCACTGAATGCATCCGATGAAGTGAGCTGTAGCTTACGAAAGCTTATGCTCAAATAAATTGGTTAGTCTCTAAGGTGCCACAAGTACTCTTTTTCTTTTTGCGAATACAGACTAACACGGCTGCTACTCTGAAACCTGTATATATGTATGAGTAGGGTCCGACAATGTAAATCAACAATCCCTGTCTATGCTGTATTCTGATCATTCAGAAGTCAAAAGAAGATCCTATCATATACATGAATTGTAAACATGGGATATCTCAATCATCATCTCTCTTTAAAATGTACTGTGAATGGTGGAGGAACAAGCCATTGGCCTTATATTAATTTGTATAACTAATGGCCTTATGTTAATTCGTATAACTAAGTACCGGTGATGGACCTCCTTCAAAGTCATTCTAATGACCTTTTGTTCCCTGAGGAATTCCAACTTGTCAAAAGACATGAAATTGTATAAAAGATCCTTGGGTCCTGATTCTGTCATCTCAGATCTGCTTAGGCTTTGTCAGGGGAAGTTTGAGTAATAAGACTGAGGTCCCAGTTATGCTGGTATGCCTTGAATATGATATTTGGACATTAGACTATGACCTATGAACTGAATTCTAAAGGAACCCTTTGCAAGTACAAAGCTCACCATCTCTGCTATGAATCTGAACCTCAATGGATTGAGTTCATGTCTGTATCTATATTGATCTTTTTAGCCATACTCCCTCTTTTGTTTTTTTAATAAATTTTAGTTTAGTTAATAAGAATTGGCTGTAGCATGTGTTTGAGTAAGATCTGACACATTCATTAACCTGGGAGGTAATGTGTCCGATCCTTTGGGATTGGTAGAATGTTTTCTTTTATATGATGAAATAAGTTTTACAGAAATTTTCATCATATTTGATGTGGGAACTTGGATGGAGGCCTGAGGCTGGATCACTTTAAGGGAACTGTGTTGTTTGGACTTCTGAGTAACCAGTAAGGTAATAAAGAAGCTGTTTTATGCTGGCTTGGTGAATCAAAGTATTTGAATATCCACCAGCCTTTTGGGGTTTGGCTGCCCCATTCTTTGCAGTTCACCCTAATTGAGTGACCATAGCTGGCTCCCCACTAGGACCCTGGTCACATATGATCAACCCAAAAGGATTATACAGATATGCTGGAATTATGACTAAGACTAAGATTTTGACATGGATATTTTTAGTAAAAGTCACATACAGGTCACGGACAATAAAGAAAAATTCATGGAAACCCATGACTTGTCCTGTCTGTGACTTTTACTAAAAGTATCCAAGACAAAATGGGGAGCTCAGCAGCAGGGTCCCCACACCACCCGCAGCGGCTAGGCAGCTGTAGGAGCCCGCTTTGAGCTCTGGGGGCTCCCAGCTGCTGGCAGTGGCTGGGAGCTCCGGGGGGGGGGGGGCTGCTGCCAGTGGCCGGGAGATTTGAGTACCCCTTCTGGGCAGCAGGGGGGCCTTAAGCTCCAGGCCGCTGCAGGTTGAAGTCACGGAGGTTGCTGGAAGTCACAGATTCCATAACTTCTGCAACCTCCATGAAAAAAATCATAGCCTTAATTATACTAAAATCTATTTCAACTAGGCATGTCAAGGAAGTTGATAAATAGTTTTCTTCCCAGACAAAAGAATGCAGTTCTGCCTGTTAGAACACATCTCCCTTTTAAGTTGAGCAAGGTGTGACCAAAGAAAAGCACATTTGCATGCCAGGCAAACAAAGCCATCAGGAGAACAAGTGAGGAAGGAAATGATCACAATCTCAACCGGGGATGGAGACTGTGCGCCCAGGATGTGTTCCTGCCTCTTGAAGCTGACAGATATACTTTCAAAGGTTTACTGGGCTATAAAGAGAGGGGCAGAGAATCCCTAATTTATTCTTCATCTGAGGAGACAAGGAAAACCAGTGCCTTGGATTCTGTGGGGATTCTGACTAAGAGTTAGTTAGCCATTGCTGGAAAAGAAAGAATTGATGAGGAAACTACATTGAACAAAGACTGTAGTTTGTTAAGTTAGGTCTTAGCCATTAGACAGTTTATCTTTGCTTTTGTTTATTTGTAACCCTTTCTATCTTTATCCTTTATACCTGAACTCACTTAAAACCTCTCTGATTAAATAAACTTGTTTTACTTTTTATCTAAAGCAACCCAGTACTTTGATTGAATTGAAGTGATCATCAACTCCAGTCAAAATAACAAGCTGCTGTTTCTGTCTCTTTAAAGGAGCAGTGAACCTAACTTCTGAGAGTGTTTCAGTAGAGGGCTGGACACTGCAAGGGGAGAGTTTTGAGGAAATTTGGGATGGGGGTGGTCTTGGGGTCACTCTGCAAACAGTAACTGGACAGTGGAAGCCAGGGTGTAACCTGTATGCTTGTAGGCTGGCAATGGTGGTGTCCCGCCTGTGAGCCACAACAGCATAGCATTTAAGGCCCTCAGAATTACAGGGCAGGTGGTGACAACCCCTTATTATCTTGATTGAACCCCAAAATGTCACACCTAGTATATATGTAGTCTCAGAGCCAAAACATTTCCCCCAGAAGCTTTTTGAGCTAGAGGGGAAACCCTAGACTGTCAGACTGTCCTTTTCTGCCCCAGTTTCCAGAATTGTTTGATCAAAGGGTGGGAGCAATAAAGACAGACACTAAACGGTTTTAATATACACACACCAATTGTGGGGAGAAGTTAAACGGTTTAAATAATTTACTTCAAAGAAAGCTGAGAGAAGAACTCAAAAAACCCCCAAATGCATAGTAGAAAATCATTGTGAGAGCATTCAGAAAGAGAAGTGGGGATGAGCAAGATGGCGAGGTAGACACCCTGGATACGCAGTTCGATTTTAACACTCTGAGAAGGTGCTACAGAAATTCGAAGTACTGTTGCTAAATACAAGAGATATTTGCTTGGGAAAGGCTTCTTACAAGCCTTTCTAATATATGATCAGTTAAGATGTGTATTCTAAATGTGGCTGTAAATGTGGCTATAGGAGCATATCCTAACGGGGTGGTGTATCACACAGTGGACTGTGGATTACATAACTGCAACTGAAACGACTGGACTAGGAGTAAGGACTCCGGTTCCACAATCTGCCATTAACTTGTTCTGTGATCTCTGGTATGTTGTTTAATCTGTGGCCTTAGTTCTACTATACAAGGGAAACCTGGAACTGGCTCTATGTATGGATTCTCTTCCCCCTCAAGAAAAAAACCAAGGTTATCATTAAGTTTGAAGAATGATCCGTTCTTCTACATGCAGAAAGTAAGAAGGATGGAAGGGTGCTTTTGTAACAGACTTGTGCAGATGTCAAGAACCTTGACATCTTTTAAAGATGACAGCATAATGCAAGCAGCCAGAAATAAGATCTTAAGATCAAGACATGGAGGTTGGGAGGCTTAGTCTTCACAGTTATTACTGAAACACAAGCAAAGGGCTGTGAACTAAAGAATATTCAATAAGTTTTTCAAAGCTATAGAAATGGCTATATTGCTTCCAGCAATAATTACTAGAACGGAAGTGAACAATTTTGACAAAACCCACACACTGCCAATAGAAGAGGATGAAAAAAATGTTATTCCCCTGGGTTAGAGCATTGCTTGTTGATTATTTCTGGATTCGTTTCTATGAAAAATCCTAGTTTTATTTAGTGAAACCAGTTTCAACTAGTTTATGTTTAATTCTGAAGTTCCACCTTCTAAAGTATTATTGTATGGGGTGCTCCTTTACATGGTACCAGTATAGTAAAGAAAAAACTAATTTTAGACTGCAAATTTTAATTTTTGGAAAGTTCAATTTTATAAAACCTGATTTTGACAGAATTTTTAATAAATTAACCCAAACCCCATTTAATATTTAAGCATTTGCCTGTAGTGTTGAGACGTCAAACAGGTCAAACTGCATCAATGCAAACAGAACCAGGTGAAACTCATTGGTAACAGTCTAATTATTCTTACTACCCAAACTTAAATCGTGAAAAGTGAACTACATTGAAAGCTGTCAGTTTCAATAATCTAAGTACTAGTAACTCCAGAAAAAAGGTTAAGCATAGATTTCTTTACTGAATATTCTCTCTGATTAGGCTCTGGGGAACAGTCAGCACAAAGTTAGTCTTTTTAACAACTCTGAAATCCTTTTAATATTTCCTGGTTTATTGAGGATAGCCCAAAATACATCATTCTGACACATCATAAATATGGATTGCAGTTGAAGTGTCACTGGCTGGGATATTGCCAGTGAACAAGGAAATATCAAAAGGTCACACATAGGATAAAAGAAAATTTAAAAAAAGCTAGCTGAAATGTTAAGCACAGATAATTGGGGATTTAATTCAACTTTTTCCTGGTACTACACCTTTGAAATTAACAATATAGTGGAAGCCTCACTTAAGATAACATTTCTTTTTTCACTGCAAAAATATGCTCAGTTTATATATCTAATGCTCTTGAGAGCATCTCCATGTAAATTAATCTTCACTTACAAAGACAAGTGTCACATCAAAAAGTTTCAGCTTCCCTAAGCTTCAACACAGATCGATCACCTCAGAACTATATTACTACAAAATTACAACTGAGCTGGTAGAACAAAATAATTAAGCCCCCAGAAGTAAGAGAAACTCAGATCACAGTGCCAAGAATAAGAGCTCTGAATCTTAAGCCACTTTCCTAGACCAAAGCACGTCCTAACTCAGCACACTGCATCTATAAAAAATATTAAACTTCATGTTAGTACCAAACTGCAGCATGTACTATCGAAATGGAAATGAATTTTCTCCAGTTCATTATATTACACTGTGACTAAACCATTCGGATTGTGGCCAAAACCGTACTGAAAGAGGGGCAGTAGTGTCATACACCAAGGCAAAATAAGTATTTGCCGTTTGAGGCCTTAAATCCTATGTAACTGCAACCTGTCACTGCCTGACACCCCATTCTACTGCTGTAGGCTGTCCATGAAGAAATTGTGCCTGAACAGAAATGACAGCCTTTGGCTCCCTTTCCCATCATACATCCAAATGGTGCTAAATCTGGAATCCACTTGCAAATAATCTAATTGCTGTAAAGTAAAAACTTCATTGCAAGACACATTCAAAATGAGACACAAACCATGGCAGGAACGGACAGCAAGTTTGACGTAAATCAACCTGATTGTCAGGCAGCCACAGGTGTTTTATATCACTAACTACCAAGGTCCTGAAGCAAAATTCAGTGTCATTTTACTATTATTTATTAGCTGTATTGCAACCCTGTGCTAGGTGCTGTACATACACATTGCAAACTCTCTAGGGTGGGAACGTCATTGCTATCTAATTAGGAGACAGAGTATCTCAATTTGACACAAAAGAAAGTAGGCACTGAGACAATAAGGGTGATATTTTCAGAAATGGCTAAGTTATTTAGGATATTTTCCCTAATTCACTCTTGTGTTTTTGAAAATCCCATCCCAAGTGACTTGCTCAAGGACACAAAGGAAATCTATGTAGAACTAGAGATCCTAAAAGTTCCAGTCCAACGACAATCACAAAACCACCCTTCCTGGACATGTTTCTTTTTTGGAAATCCAACCTGCAAGATAACAAGTTTTGTTTATTTTGGTTTAGTTGGCTTGCAATATTTTTAACAACCACCTGGTTCTGCTTTTACACCTACAGAAAGACTAACGTGGACAGAGCTACTACTGTTCTATGCACATGCTTGACCTATTCGGCTGTAAAATTATCAGAGCAGGACAACATGTGTACAGCACTTAGTGCTATGGGGTGTCTGTCGTGATTTTGGCATCTGTACTCTACTGCAATGCACAGAAACATCTTACCTGCTAACCTTCCTGAAAAGTATATCAATACTAGTGCACAGAAGCACTGATGCTAGTAATCAGATCAACTTGTTTGGAGGGAATAGTTCAGCACCCCCAGATAATACTGGTTCACACTCTCTCCAATGTCTATTGAGGCAAACCTACTAAAACATTTGGAAGCCCTGTTTGTTTTACTAGCTGCCTATGTACTGAATACTTGTCAAAACAGCTATTCCATATCCAAAGCCCCTCCCTAGAAACTAAATCAATACACTAGCCTGAAACCATAGGGAGAAAAGCTTATGTTCAGGTTTTAAAATGACTGCTTAGACTGGGCTGCATCTTTGCCCTTTGCAGCTGATAACTCAGAAACCTTCAATCATCAATTGTGACTATGCAATTTTCATTATGGCATAATCACCTGGTATATTTGGGACAGAATTTAAAGAGTAAATTACCAGATATGAAATTAAATGAACTGTGTAACCTAACCAGATAAACTAGTTTTTAATTATACTTGGAAATATAGTCAGAAAGACTGTTCAGTTTCTGTTAATAGCTTTCCTCCTCCCACCACAGTGTGGCAATATTGCCTCTTCTACAGATATGTTAACTACACTGCACTGTTGCTGTCTCACACACCAACAGAAATTGGTCCAGTACTCATATAGTAAAAAGAAAAGGAGTACTTGTGGCACCTTAGAGACTAAAGAATTTATTTGAGCATAAGCTTTTGTGGCTACAGCTCACTTCATTGGATGCGCATCCGATGAAGTGAGCTGTAGCTCACGAAAGTTTATGCTCAAATACATTTTTTAGTCTCTAAGGTGCCACAAAGTACTCCTTTTCTTTTTGCAGATACAGACTAACACGGCTGCTACTCTGAAACCACTCATACAGTAGTAACTCTTTAAAACCCTGAAAAATTAAATGATTAATAACCATGGTACTGCAACTGTAACTGAATTTTAGGCTGTCATGATTTTTTTCACATCTGCTTTTCTCAGATAGGGCACACAACCACAAGGATTTTAAATGGTTTACATTTGCAGTTTCATTTCTCCTCAATTACTTCCTTGGAGGCAACCAAGAGTGTTAAGAAATTACAGGCTTTCCTAGGTCAAAGGTTCTCATTTCACCGTCCTTACACTGTCCTCAGGGAACTGATGGGCAAGATCCCCTGGGAGAATAAGATAAGGGGGAAAGGAGTCCAGGAGAGCTGCCTGTATTTTAAAGAATCCTTACTGAGGTTGCAGGAACAAACCATCCTGATGTGTAGAAAGAATAGTAAATATGGCAGGCAACCAGCCTGGCTTAACAGTGAAATCCTTGCTGATCTTAAACACGAAAAAGAAGCTTACAAGAAGTGGAAGATTGGACAAATGACCAGGGAGGAGTATAAAAATATTGCTCACACATGCAGGAGTGAAATCAGGAAGGCCAAATCGCACCTGGAGTTGCAGCTAGCACGGGATGTTAAGAGTAACAAGAAGGGTTTCTACAGTTATGTTAGCAAAAAGAAGGTGGTCAGGGAAAGTGTGGACCCCTTACTGAATGGGGGAGGCAACCGAATGACAGAGGATGTAGAAAAAGCTAATGTACTCAATGCTTTTTTTTGCCTCTGTCTTTACGAACAAGGTCAGCTCCCAGACTACTGCACTGGGCAGCACAGTATGAGGAGGAAGTGACCAGCCCTCTGTGGAGAAAGAAGTGGTTCGGGACTATTTAGAAAAGCTGGATGAGCACAAGTCCATGGGGCTGGATCTGAGAGTGCTAAAGGAGTTGGTGGATGTGACTGTAGAGCCATTGGCCATTATCTTTGAAAACTGATAGCGATCCGGGGAGGTCCCGGATGACTGGAAAAAGGCTAATGTAGTGCCCATCTTTTAAAAAAGGAAAAAGGAGCATCCAGGGAACTACAAGCCAGTCAGCCTCACCTCAGTCCCTGGAAAAAATCATGGAGCAGGTCCTCAAGGAATCAATTCTGAAGCACTTACAGGAGAGGAAAGTGATCAGGAACACTCAGCATAGATTCACCAAGGGCAAGTCATGCTTGACTAACCTAATTGCCTTCTATGATGAGATAACTGGCTCCGTGGATGAGGGGAAAACAGTGAAGCTTTTGATACGGTCCCCCACAGTATTCTTGCCAGCAAATTAAAGTAGTATGGGCTGGATGAATGGACTATAAAGTGGATAGAAAGTTGGCTAGATCATCAGGCTCAATGGGTAGTGATCAATGGCTCCATGTCTAGTTGGCGGCTGATATCAAGTGGAGTGCCCCAAAGGTCGGTCCTGGGGCCGGTTTTGTTCAATATCTTCATTAATGATCTGGAGGATGGCGTGGATTGCACTCTCAGCAAGTTTGCAGATGACACTAAACTAGGAGGAGTGCTAAATATGCTGGAGGGTAGGGATAGGATACAGAGAGACTTAGACAAATTAGAGGATTGGGCCAAAAGAAATCTGATGAGGTTCAACAAGGACAAGGGCAGAGTCCTGCACTAAGGACGGAAGAATCCCATGCACCGCTACAGACTAGGAACTGAGTGGCTAGGCAACAGTTCTGCAGAAAAGGACCTAGGAGTTACAGTGGACAAGAAGCTGGATATGAGTCAACAGTATGTCCTTGTTGCCAAGAAGGCTAATGGCATTTTGGGCTGTATAAGTAGGAGCATTGCCAGTAGATCAAGTGATGTGATCATTCACCTCTATTCGGCATTGGTGAGGCCTCATCTGGAATACTGTGTCCAGTTTTGGGTCCCACACTACAAGAAGGATGTGAAAAAATTGGAAAGCATCCATTATTAGGGGGCTGGAGCACATGACTTATGAGGAGAGGCTGAGGGAACTGGGATTATTTAGCCTGTAAAAGAGAAGAATGAGGGGGGATTTGATAACTGCTTTCAACTCCCTGAAAGGAGGTTCCAAAGAGGATGGATCTAGACTGTTCTCAGTGGTACCAGATGAAAGAACAAGGAGTAATAGTCTCAAGTTTCAGTGCGGGAGATTTAAGTTGGAAAAACTTTTTCCCTAGGAGGGTGGTGAAGGACTGGAGTGGATCACCTAGGGAGGTGGTAGAATCTCCTTCCTCAGAGGTTTTAAGGTCAGGCTTGACAAAGCCCTGGCTGGGATGGTTTAGTTGGGGATTGGTCCTGCTTTGAGCAGGGGGTTGGACTAGATGCCCTCCTGAGATCCCTTCCAACCCTGATATTCTATGATTCTATGATCTACTCCAGGGGTTGGCAACCTATGGCATGCGTGCCAAAGATGGCATGCAAGTCCATTTTTAATAGCACACTGCTGCCTGCCGGGATCCTGGGAGGCAGTAGCATACCATTAAAAATCCAGCCCAGCCCCGCCTGCTCTTCTCCACTCCCCACCCCCTCCCACAGGGGCAGGAGCTTGGTCCTGCTGGCTCCCCTGCCTCTTCCCGCAGTGTGCTGGGTTACTGCCCCTCCTCCTCCTCTCCATCCCCCTCCCTGCCGGCTGATCAGCTGATGGCCCTTGCAAGAGAGGGGGTGGGTGGAGGAGGAGCTGAGTCAGCATGTTTGCTGCTCCAGGCAGAGGCAGAGAAGAAGCGGAGGCAGGGACTTGGGGAAGCGGGGCATATCCCCTCCAGCCCCCTGCCGTGAGTACTCCATGACCCCAGCCCACACCCCCAGCCCTCTGCCCTGACCCCCTCTCACACACACCCAGCCCTCTGTCCTGAGCCCTGCAGCCCCGCACACCCCCAAGGCCCCTGCCCTGAGCCCTGTACCCCCCCTCACACACACCCACGGCTCTGCTTGACTCCTTCACCCCCCCCTCCCCATGATCCCAGCCCTGACTCTGGCACCCCCACACATACCCTGGCCCCCCACACCCCATGCCTTGACACCTGCACCCCCCTCACATACCCCCAGGCCTCTGCCCTGACTCTTGCACCCTCCCACATAACCAGTCCACCCACATCCCCCACATCCTGACTCCTGCACACCCCACATCCCCACCCCCACCCTGAGCACCAAACAGGAGCTCCTGCAACTCTCCCCCCCTCCACATTCCCACCTGCACCCCTCGCACCAAATGGGAGCTGCCCAGGTAAGTGCTCTACACCCAAACCTCCTGCCCCAACCCTGAGCCCCCTCCATCATTCTAGCTCCTGGCCAGACCCTCCACCCAAACCCCCAGCCTGCTCCTTCACCCCCAGCCCTGTGCTCAGTGCACTCCCACCCTCAGCTCAGTGCAGAGAGAGAGAGAGGAAGAGAATGGCCAGAACCAGGGAGAAGGTAGGTACCCACTCTATGTGGGCAGGGCCGGGACCCCAGACCGGCAGCGGGCTGAGCGGGTCTGGCAGCCGGGATCCTGGCTGGCAGGAGCCAACAGATGGAACCCCTGAGCGGCAGCAGGCTGAGCCACTCAGCGCACTCCCAGTCTGGGATTCTGGCTGCCAGCTCCTTGCCAGCCAGGGTCCCGGCCACAGACCCCGCTCAGCCCACTGCCGGCTTAGGTGAGCGGAACCCCAGACCAGCAGCGGGCTGAGCGGGCCAGTGGCGTAAGATCAACATTTTAATTTAATTTTAAATGAAGCTTCTTAAACATTTTGAAAATCTTGTTTATTTTACAATACAACAATAGTTTAGTTATATAAAATTTGACTTATAGAGACAGAGACCTTCTAAAAAACATTAAAATGTATTACCGGCACATGAACCCTTAAATTAAAGTGAATAAATGAAGACTCGGCACACCACTTCTGAAAGGTTGCCGACTCCTGATCTACTCTTAGCAGGACTTGACTAGAACAATACTTTTATAAAGGTATGTCAGCCATGCTGCCATTGTTAATTCCCATGCATTTGTGTGACTTGATAAGACCTCTTTATAAAGATATTTTTGAATGCCATAGTGCAGAATGTTTTCTCTGAAAGAATATGAGTAAACAGTGTACTAATCAATCTGTAACATGAAGAGACTGCAGGAGCCAGATAACTTCTGCTTGATGCATGTTTCCAGCAAACAATACACCCTATGATCTTGACAACTCAACTTCTGTCCCACCCTCACTCTCCTTCCTTTTATTCTGTTGGATCCACTTCACATTGCATAGCTGAGAAGTTCTCCTCCTTCCCCCACCCTCCATAAAAGGGCACATCAAAAGCCTTGCTGCTTATTTCTCATACAATAACTCCAAATATTTCCTTTTTCATCCTTCTCTCCCTACTGTCCAGTTTAGGCCACACTCCTGAAACGTAAGGATTACCATACTGAGCAGAACAGAGGAACCAATCTTCACTGTAACCAGTACCACCTCTACTTCAGAAGCCTTGCAGAAAACAGTTACTGAATAACCACATCCACAAGGAGAGTTTCTTTTTAACCCACATTAACAATTGATTTATGCCATAAAGAATGAGAGCTTATACCTGCTCCAAAATGCTTTTTTACTCCTTTCTATAACACCTCTGAATCTTCTTATGCATACAAGTGCCCAGTCCCTTTCTGAATCTTACTAAGCCTTTGGATCTCAATGGATATTGTTATGGAAGAGGTATGACCCATTAAGCGGTAATGGGGTTGTCACACGGGCAGAAACTTCAGAAAGAGGAGCTGCAGTGTAAGTAATGACCCAGAGAGCTGTTCAGGAACACAGTAAGGTTAATAGCCCAGACTCGCTTCATGGCATCAGCAGGGGAGTATGAAGCTAATATTGTTTTCTGGGTTCTAAATGCAAAAGGTAGAACAAAGCTGTGGCTATGTCTTCATTACCAAAAAAAGGTTGTTTTATTAGTTCTCTCACTGTAAAATCTAGGGAGAAGACACAGGCAGCTTTTACCATGCTGAAGCTATGTGAGGGTGTCACCATATCCCTCACCAGTGACTGACTTCACCTAGCCACATCACAGTAAAAGCTCCCAGTACCTTCTTCTCTACTAGGGTTTTACAGCAGGATACTTAATGCATGTTAGTAATCTCACTGTGAAAACACATTTCTGGGCAGTGAAGACATAGCCCCAGTGTTAACCAGTTGGAAGGAGAGAAGAAGTGGTCCTTTTAGAAGCAGAGGCAAAGAGAAAATTGCTTCTTGGGACAGAGACTTATCCGGGATTTGTGTGTGCATTCTGTGTGTATCAAATACATACAAAGGTTAAGGACTTGTCTATACTTACGGTTAGATCGGCACTGCTGAAATCGATACAGTAGTATCAATTTAGAGGATCTGGTGAAGACCCGCTAAGTGGATGGCAGAGCACTCTTCCATCGACTCCTGTACTCTAGCTCCCTGAGAAGAGTAAGGTAAGTTGGTGGGAGAGCATCTCCCATCAACACAGCTTGTTGCAGACACTGCAGTAACTGGATCTAGCTACATCGACTACAGTGACGTTATTCACGTAACTAAAATAGCATAACTTAGTTCGATTTACTCCAGTAGTGTAGACAAGGCTTAAGTCAAAGAAAGATTTTCCAATGGCTTTCTTTACAAACATGCTAGTATTAGAAAAGAAGTCAAATTGTAAAAAGAAAAGGAGTACTTGTGGCACCTTAGAGACTAACAAATTTATTTGAGCATAAGCTTTCGTGATAAATTTGTTAGTCTCTAAGGTGCCACAAGTACTCCTTTTCTTTCTGCGAATACAGACTAACAAGGCTGCTACTCTGAAATTGAGTTATCTCTGCCTCATACAAATAATCTAAGGCAATTTTGTTGAGGCATGAAACGGATTAAGAAGAACACAGCTTACTTTGGCAGCGAGCGGTACTGCAGTGTTGACAGAAGAATAAACTTATTTGTCAGTAAATGAAGCAGATATGTAACAGTAAGATATGGAATAAAGAAACATTTTTACAATCCGTTCTGACCAATTTTTAAACAGAATCCTAACTTTAAAGTGGCTCAACTATAACTTTTGAACACAAGATTTTAGAAGTTTCCTCTCTCTAACCAGTTAACCAACCGTTTATTCCTTCAGAGCCATTGTATGTCACCTCTTTATTACTTCTATTTAGGCTTGGAAGTGTTAGATTTTTGTTGGTAAATGTTGGTAAAGGTCGATTTCACCATACACCAGCCAACTAAAAAAAGTATTTCCATTGATGATCATCAAAACTTACAGATAGGGAAAGAAAGAAAACTCTGCTTGAGAACTTATTCGTTTGATTTAAGGATATATACTTTGTATATTTTGATGTGATTTTGACAGTTTGTGTTTTAATGGTCAAAGCTTTAATTTTTTGACCCTCAACATCTACTGTCAAATAATTATCGCCTTATCTCGCTATTGTCTGACTCTCCCTCCCCCATAATTTCTCACAACTGTGAAAACAGATTAAAAATAAAAAAGCTTAAAATAAATATTGGTATTATACATCAAAAATTTTTAAAAATCAAATTCTGCCAAACATATTTAGGCTCCACCATATTACATTTAGGCACCACCAAGTTAGATTTTAATGTTTTTATAATTGACAGATATTTATTTTTAAATATTCTGATTTTTATTGATTTAATTTTCACAGGTGCAGGAAATTACTGGAGGTCAGACAACAGGGGATAAAAAATATTTAATGACAGCAGATAAGATTCAAAAAGTTAAAGCTTTATAACTATTAAAACACAGTCAACATCACATCAAAATATACAAAGCAAATAATCTTTATTTAAATTCTAAGTTCTCAAAAGCTGCATTTTTCTTACTTTCATACCTGTAAATTTTGAGTCTCATAAATGGAAATATTTTTTGATCGGGGAGGGGGGGGAATTGAGGTTTCCCAATAAAATCTAATTCTTCCAAGGGTACATATATTGTGGCAGTACCTAGAGGTCAGGGATCCATTGTGCTAGGCATTGTACAAACATAACTCAGGAAGTAAAGTTAGGGACCGTTTTTTTGTTATACCAGGAGTAGAGAAACTGTTACAAAGAATGTTTTCAAGCAATAGCTTAACAGTACTAAAGCAAACAGCACTACTCACTAAAGAAGCATTTAACCAAACATTAATTAAGGAAATCGCAACAAGGTACATACTGTCTCATACCTACACACAGCATAAGTTCTGCCTGAAAGATCAAAACTCTCCCTGAATTCTGGTCTCTCCAGGCGACACTGTGCCAGCCTACTCCGGTCATTATTACTAAAGGAAGGAGTGCAAAGGATCTTCCACTGCACCTTAAAGATGGCATGTCTTGGGCTCATCCTGATGTCTGTGGCTGAGGGCTCCCTAAAGAGGAGAGCCAGTCACAACTTGTCTGCTGATCGCAAACAAGAAAAGAAAGCTACGGAAAACTCACTGGACTGCTTTATAGCTCATAACCTTGAAAGAGGACTACTCTGCCATAAAACCCTTTTATCAGTAACAGGATCACTTACATCTGTATTGCATTCAAAGGGAAATGTGCAACGGTTACTATGTTCATGATGTAAATGTTTGTTTTTAACAGACTGGTGATGGAATAAAGCAATACTTCTGAATGAAACATGTGCCGGGAGATTGTTTTATGTGCCTCATTCCCTCTAAGCTTCATGAAGGGACAGTAAGAAACAGCACATACTATTTTCTTAAACTACACTTTATTCTACCTTAACAGGTTTCCAAACTCTCCCACTCTCAAAGTAATCCTATACTGCATAAGCACTTGTTAACTTCCTCAAGCTCCACCACCATGTACTTTGAATGTGCTAGTATACGGACTTGTGATATGTTAGGCCTGCTCCACACCAGAAATTTTTACTGGCAAGACTAGCACCTGTCAGCACTGCCTTGTACATGTCGACACTCAATTTTCAGCCCTGCAAACAAAACAACCAACTTTCATTGGTGAAGTTAAACCAATTTCCTGAGCAACACAAGCCTTCTACTAGTATATATCCTCTGGCCTAATGTCTGTGGGGATGCAAAAGTACTTGTACCAGTATAAGCAGTCCTTCAGCAACAAGCGCACAATGTAACTGTTCTGGTTGAATTCTTGACCATTGCTGCTCAGGTGTCGTAGTGCTGAGAAGCCCGCTTCCCATTTAAAAACCCCAGTGTACTTTCCTGTTATCCCACCTTTGCAAGCACAGATGCACAGGCCTGGCTCCTCCTCACCCTTGTGCTGCTGCATTGTCAAAGAGAAAGGCCCTAGATTTCCTCAGCCTGTGCAGAGAAAGAACATGTGCAGGTAAAGCTTTGGAATTCCCAAAGGATAAAGATGCATATTGACAAACTGCAGAGGCATGGAGACCCAGGAGTACAGCAAGGATGAGGGCCAATGAGGAGCTGCAGCACGCCTACCAGAAGAGAAGAAGCTCAATTTCACATTCCTCTCATGAACAACTTGATGCCATACTGAGCTCTGACCCCACCACCTTCCTGACAACAACAGTAGACACCTCACAGCACAGAGCTGGTAACAGATGAGGTCATCACTGAGGATGGGGACATGGAGTGTGCCAGGATGAACAAGAACACTGACCCACAGAGCCAGTTAGTCACTGAGGAAGGAGACTCATGTAGATGTAGGGCTGCCTCATTAATGCAAGTCATTTTGTTTACATTCTCCAGCGCAGCCTGAAACATAATGCCCCTGCTTCTCCCTTGGCCTTCTCTTCTCAAAAATAGTTCCAAAGCACACATGGGAACACTAGAATTAAGTTTTGAACTACCTGCCTTATTTTAACAGCATGAAATGGCAGTATTAGGCAATGGTCCAAAAAAATAGGAAAACAGCCACAAAGCATTGCCAATAACATACTTTTGCAGAACAGAATCAAAGCACTTGTAAAGCACTGATTTTAAACTATAGCGAAACCATGAGTGAACATGCACAACTTTACGTCTGCATGCACAGTTTCACAAGATGTTTCCAGCAGGCGTATTTCATCTTTGCCCAGACATTTCTAAGTCAAAGCAGCCTTGTTTCTCCTGCCACAATAGGACATCTTCCCCTGGCACTGTAAGGAGCTCTTGCGAATCATAGCTTTGAACAGTCGAGCAGCACATGGCCATAGGTGACTACCAGCCCTCTCAAGCAGCTTCCCTCTGTGGCCCTTTGATATCACTATGATTGACATATCCTTAAGAATCATGACTCTCTGTAGTAAGTTTAGTATCTTTTCTACACTACCCCAAAAGTTACCCACCTCCCACAGACTACAGAGGTCAAAAGGCACCCTTCACATACTCACCATTCTGACTGAGAATTGGAGATGAAAGGCAGCTTGTGTGAAAGTGATCATGAAATGATGAAATCATTAGGGCTGTCAAGCAAATAAAAAAATTAATCACGCGATAAAAAAAAATCATTCACCATTAATTGCACAGTTAAACAATAATAGCATACCATTTAAATATTTTTGGATGTTTTCTATATTTTCAAATATATTGATTTCAATTACAACACAGAATACAAAGTGTACAGTGCTCACTTTATATTTATTTTTGATTATAAGTATTTGCACTGTAAAAAAAAAACAAAAGAAATTGTATTTTTCAATTTACCTAAGTACTGTAGTGCAATCTCTATCATGAAAGTTGAACTTACAAATGTAGAATTATGTACAAAAATAACCTGCATTCAAAAATAAAACAATGTACAATTTTAGAGCCTGCAAGTTCACTCAGTCCTACTTCTTGTTCAGCCAATTGCTCAGACAAACAAGTTTGTTTACATTTGCAGGAGATAATGCTGCCTGCTTCTTGTTTACAATGTCACCTGAAAGCAAGAACAGGCATTCACACGGCACGGTTATGGCCGGTGTCGGAAGATATTCACGTGCCAAATGTGCTAAAGATTCATATGTCCCTTCATGCTTCAACCGCTGTTTCAGGGGACATGTGTTTATGCTAATGAGGGGTTCTGCTCGATAACAATCCAAAGCAGTGTGGACCAACGCACATTCATTTTCATTGTCAGAGTCAGATGCCACCATCAGAAGGTTGATTTTCTTTTTTGGTGGTCTGGGTTCTGTAGTTTCTGCATTGGAGTGTTGCTCTTTTAAGAATTCTGAAAGCATGCTCCACACCCCATCCCGATCAGATTTTGGAAGGCACTTCAGATTCTTAAATCTTGGGTCAAGTGCAATAACTATCTATCTTTAGAAATCTCACATTGGTACCACCTTTGCATTTTGTCCAATCTGCAGCGAAAGTATTCTGAAAATGAACAACATGTGCTGGGTCATCATCCAAGACTGCTATAATATGAAAAATATGGCAGAATGTGGGTAAAACAGAGCTGGAGACATACAATTCTCCCACAAGGAGTTCAGTTACAAATTTAATAAACGCATAATTTTTTAAACTAGCATCATCAGCATGGAAGCATGCCCTCTGGAATAGCATATGTGGCACGTAAATATCTACAAAAGTGCCAGGAAAATGCCTGTTTTCACTTTCTGGTGACATTGTAAATAAAAGAGGGCAGCATTATCTCCTGTAAATATAAACAAACTTGTTTGTCTTAGCAACTGGCCGAACAAGGAGGAGGACGGAGTGGACTTGCAGGCTCTGAAGTTTTACATTGCTTTGTTTATGACTGCAGATATAGAACAAACAAACAAAAAAACCCCCTTCATTTGTAAGTTGCACTTTCACAAGAGAGAGACTGCACTACATTACTTGTATGAGGTGAATTGAAAAATATTTTATCTTTTTATAGTGCAAATATTTATAATAAATAATATACACTGATTTCAATTACAACACAGAATATATATGAAATATAGAAAAAGAGCCAAAATATTTAATAAATTTCAGTTGGTATTCTATTGTTTAACAGTGCGATTAAAACTGCAATTAATCACAATTTATTTTTTTAATAGCAATTAATTTTTTTGAGTTAATCGCGTGACTTAACTGCAATTAATCGACAGCCCTAGAAATAATGATTTTAAGGAATGGTAGAAGGGAAAACAGCAAAATAAAGACAGGAGACTTCAAGAAGACAAATTTTAGAAAACTCAGAGAATTGGTAACAAGACCCCATAGGAAGCAGCCTAAGGGAAAAGATTAATGCATTACTGGTTGGAAACTGTACTTTGACTAGTTATCAATAGGTTTACAGTCAAGCTAGATAGGCACATTGAGTGTGGCTGTCACAGGTATCTGTCCTGGGTCTGGTTCTTCATAAATGATTTGGATAATGGTACACAGAGCACACTTATAAAGTTTGCAACTGGAAGGGGTTGCAAATGCTTTGGAGGACAGGATTGCACAAATACAAAATGGAAAATACTGCCTTAAAAAAAAATGTACTGCAGAAAATTATTGGGGGGGTTATAACAGACCATGAGTCAACAATGTAATACTGTTGCAAAAATAAATAAATAAATAAAAATAAAAATAAAAATCGAACAGCACTCTGGGATGTATTAGCAGGAGTACTGTAAGCAAGACACAAGTAGTAATTCTTCCACTACTCAGTACTGATAAGGAATCAACTGGATTAACTGTCCAGTTCTGGGTGCCACAATTCTGGTAATATGTAGACAAAAAGTCCAGAGGAGACCAACAAAAACAATTAAAGGTCTAGAAAACATGACCTACATGAAAAGATTGAAAAAAAAAATTGGTTTGTTTAGTCTGGAGAAGAGAAGACTGAGGGAGGACCAGTCTTCAAGTAGTAAAAGACTATTATAAAGAGAAGAGTGATAAATTGTTCTACTTATTCATGGAGTATAGGACAAAAAGCAACTGTCTTGTATTGCAACAAGGGAGATTTAGTTTAGACATTAGGAAAAACTTCTTAAGGGTAGTTAAGCACTGGAACAAGTTACCTGGGGAGATTGTGGAATCTCTGTCATTGGAGGTTTTTAAGAACAGGTTAGAAAAGCCCGTCAGGGATGCTCTAGATAATACTTCGTCCTGCCTCAGTGCAGGGGACAGGATGAGATGACCTACTGAGGTCCCTTCCAGTCCCACATTTTTATGATTCTATATATGATTCAATCTAATGAGCATTTTCAGATAGAAAACTGTTCTGTTGGAAAACTGTTGACCAGCACTAGTTATGAGCACTAAGCATAGGATGACAATTCCTGGCAGATACACAAATCTAGGAATTATATTTGAAGCCCTTAAGATTTAAAGATGCTATAAGTTCCCTCTCCTAAGCATCTTTAATTGTTACCCAAAATTCCAGCCTACTGATTTTGATTCTCAGTTCTCTCCATGACATAGTTTGGGCACAGTAACAGATGAATGTATTCTATATATATCTCATTTAACCAATGGCCATAGGCTACTCCTTAATGTCAACCTTTAAACAACATAAAAAGAACACAGACAAGCTTAATGTAATGGCTATGAATACTAGCCATCAGTTACAATTAATATACTATGCAATGTAACATCTCGATTCAGACAACAAGGGCCAGTGTGTGATTCATGCACATCACTTAATGTAGATGATGCACATCAGAGAAATGACCAAATGCATGCTTACACATTTCTGATAGCACTAGAACTTCGGGTAGACCTTAACGATAGGAAGTCACAGCCTAAAGCAAATGTGAAGGATTTTAACCAGTTCTTGTGTATTTAAGAGATTTAGGATCCAACAATTTGTGATTCTGCACAACTGGAAATAGAGGCGTCTTCCTTTTCAACTCCTTTACTGAAATCAATAGAGCTACTCTATATTTATCTAACTGTAAAAAAGCACAATTTAGCCTTAGGGCCTGGGCTAATCACCGACCAACAAAGTGTGAATGAATCTTCTTAGCGTATGTGCAATGTGGCACGTGACCAGGATCAATCAGTGGATTTGGTCCGCTGGTTGGATCGTTAGTTTCCCCAGCCTGGGCCAGGTACTGCGACATGAATGCTGATCCATGCCCCACAAGGAATGAATTAGGTAACAGAAAGCAAAATATTGGTGCAGTATTCAGCACTATAACACATAGCAATATAAAGCCACTGTGAACTCTAGAAAGTAGTAAGGATTAAGGAGCAGGTTCTGGAGATACACAGTAGTAGCTTTAGTGTTTTCATGACCCTTAGAATACCTTGGCTTAGCCCTGGTCTACACTAGGACTTCAGGTCGAATTTAGCAGCATTAAATCAATGTAAACCTGCACCCGTTCACATGATGAAGCCCTTTATTTTGACTTAAAGGGCTCTTAAAATCGATTTCCTTACTCCACCCCTGACAAGTGGATTAGCGCTTAAATCGGCCTTGCCAGCTCGAATTTGGGGTACTGTGGACACAATTCGATGGTATTGGCCTCCGGGAGCTATCCCAGAGTACTCCATTGTGACCGCTCTGGACAGCACTCTCAACTCAGATGCACTGGCCAGGTAGACAGGAAAAGAACCGCGAACTTTTGAATCTCATTTCCTGTTTGGCCAACATGGCAAGCTGCAGGTGACCATGCAGAGCTCATCAGCAGAGGTGACCATGATGGAGTCCTAGAATCGCAAAAGAGCTCCAGCATGGACCGAACGGGAGATACGGGATCTGATCGCTGTTTGGGGAGAGGAATCCGTGCTATCAAAACTCCGTTCCAGTTTTCGAAATGCCAAAACCTTTGTCAAAATCTCCCAGGGCATGAAGGACAGAGGACATAACAGGGACCCGAAGCAGTGCCGCGTGAAACTGAAGGAGCTGAGGCAAGCCTACCAGAAAACCAGAGAGGCGAACGGCCGCTCCGGGTCAGAGCCCCAAACATGCCGCTTCTATGATGAGCTGCATGCCATTTTAGGGGGTTCAGCCACCACTACCCCAGCCGTGTTGTTTGACTCCTTCAATGGAGATGGAGGCAATACGGAAGCAGGTTTTGGGGATGAAGAAGAAGAAGATGATGAGGTTGTAGATAGCTCACAGTAAGCAAGCGGAGAAACCGGTTTTCCCGACAGCCAGGAACTGTTTCTCACCCTGGACCTGGAGCCAGTACCCCCCAAACCCACCCAAGGCTGCCTCCTGGACCCAGCAGGCGGAGAAGGGACCTCTGGTGAGTGTACCTTTTAAAATACTATACATGGTTTAAAAGCAAGCATGTGAAAGGATTACTTTGCCCTGGCATTGGCGGTTCTCCTGGATGTACTCCCAAAGCCTTTGCAAAAGGTTTCTGGGGAGGGCAGCCTTATTGCATCTTTCATGGTAGGACACTTTACCACTCCAGGCCAGTAACACGTACTCGGGAATCATTGTAGAACAAAGCATTGCAGTGTATGTTTGCTGGCATTCAAACAACATCTGTTTTTTATCTCTCTGTGTTATCCTCAGGAGAGTGAGATATAATTCATGGTCACCTGGTTGAAATAGAGTGCTTTTCTTCAGGGGAGCCCGTTCCTGATGGGCTGTTTGCCTGTGGCTAAACAGAAATGTTCCCCACTGTTAGCCACGGGGAAGGGGGAGGGTTGAGGGGGTAGCCACGCGGTGGGGGGAGGCAAAATGCGACCTTGTAACGAAAGCACATGTGCTAAGTATGTAATGTTAACAGCAAGGTTTACCCTGAAAGAGTGTAGCCACTGTTTTATAAAATGTGTCTTTTTAAATACTGCTGTCCCTTTTTTTTTTTTCTCCACCAGCTGCATGTGTTTCAATGATCACAGGATCTTCTCCTTCCCAGAGGCTAGTGAAGATTAGAAAGAAAAAAAACGCACTCACGATGAAATGTTCTCCGAGCTCATGCTGTCCTCCCACACTGACAGAGCACAGACGAATGCGTGGAGGCAAATAATGTCAAAGTGCAGGAAAGCACAAAATGACCGGGAGGAGAGGTGGCGGGCTGAAGAGAGGAGGCAGGATTCAATGCTGAGGCTGCTGTAGGACCAAACCAGTATGCTGCAGTGTATGGTTGAGCTGCAGCAAAGGCAGCTGGAGCACAGACTGCCACTGCAGCCCCTCTGTAACCAACCGCCCTCCTCCCCAAGTTCCATAGCCTCCACACCCAGACGCCCAAGAACGCGGTGGGGAGGCCTCCGGCCAACCAGCCACTCCAGCACAGAGGTTTGCCCCAAAAAAAGAAGGCTGTCATTCAATAAATTTTAAAGTTGTAAACTTTTAAAGTGCTGTGCGGCATTTTCCTTCCCTCCTCCATCACCCCTCCTGGGCTACCTTGGTAGTCATCCCCCTATTTGTGTGATGAATGAATAAAGAATGCATGAATGTGAAGCAACAATGACTTTATTGCCTCTGCAAGCGGTGATTGAAGGGAGGAGGGGCGGGTGGTTAGCTTACAGGGAAGTAGAGTGAACCAAGGGGCGGGGGGTTTCATCAAGGAGAAACAAACAGAACTTTCACACCGTAGCCTGGACAGTCATGGAACTGGTTTTCAAAGCTTCTCTGATGCGTACCGCGCCCTCCTGTGCTCTTCTAACCGCCCTGGTATCTGGCTGCGCGTAACCAGCAGCCAGGCGATTTGCCTCAACCTCCCACCCCGCCATAAACGTCTCCCCCTTACTCTCACAGATATTGTGGAGCGCACAGCAAGCAGTAATAACAGTGGGAATATTGGTTACGCTGAGGTCTAAGCGAGTCAGTAAACTGCGCCAGCGCGCCTTTAAACGTCCAAATGCACATTCTACCACCATTCTGCACTTGCTCAGCCTGTAGTTGAACAGTTCCTGACTACTGTCCAGGCTGCCTGTGTACGGCTTCATGAGCCATGGCATTAAGGGGTAGGTTGGGTCCCCAAGGATACATATAAGCATTTCAACATCCCCAACAGTTATTTTCTGGTCTGGGAAGTAAGTCCCTTCCTGCAGTTTTTGAAACAGACCAGAGTTCCTGAAGATGCGAGCGTCACGTACCTTTCCCGGCCATCCCACGTTGATGTTGGTGAAACGTCCCTTGTGATCCACCAGAGCTTACAGCACTATTGAAAAGTACCCCTTGTGGTTTATGTACTCGCCGGCTTGGTGCTCAGTGCCAAGATAGGGATATGGGTTCCGTCTATGGCCCCACCACAGTTAGGGAATCCCATTGCAGCAAAGCCATCCACTATGACCTGCACATTTCCCAGGGTCACTACCCTTGATATCAGCAGATCTTTGATTGTGTGGGCTACTTGCATCACAGCAGCCCCAACAGTAGATTTGCCCACTCCAAATTGATTCCCAACTGACCGGTAGCTGTCTGGCGTTGCAAGCTTCCACAGGGCTATCGCCACTCGCTTCTCAACTGTGAGGGCTGCTCTCATCTTGGTATTCATGCACCTCAGGGCAGGGGAAAGCAAGTCACAAAGTTCCATGAAAGTGCCCTTATGCATGCGAAAGTTTTGCAGCCACTGGGAATCGTCCCAGACCCGCAACACTATGCAGTCTCACCAGTCTGTGCTTTTTTCCCGAGCCCAGAATTGGCGTTCCACAGCATGAACCTGCCCCATTAGCACCATGATGCATGCATTGGCAGGGCCCATGCTTTCAGAGAAATCTGTGTCCATGTCCTGATCACTCACGTGACCGCACTGACGTCGCCTCCTCGCCCGGTATCGCTTTGCCCGGTTCTGGTGCTGCATATATAGCTGGATAATGCGTGTGGTGTTTAATGTGCTCCTAATTGCCAAAGTGAGCTGAGCGTCCTCCATGCTTGTCTTGGTATGGCGTCCACACAGAAAAAAGGCGCGGAATGATTGTCTGCCGTTGCTCTGACGGAGGGAGGGGCGACTGACGACACGGCTTACAGGGTTGGCTTCAGGGAGCTAAAATCAACAAAGGGGGTGGCTTTACATCAAGGAGTATTTCAGGCAGGACTTCACGGAGGGTTCCAATAAGAAATGGTGCACCTAAGTTATTGTTCTTATTGGAACGAGGAGGTTAGCCTGGCCTCTGATTGATACATGGCTAGATTTACCTCGCTGCACCTTCTCTGTGAGTGACTGCAGTGTGACCCAGAGGAATGAGTCCCCTAGACAGGGAAGGAGGCAAATGAGTACAAAACAAATCTGGTCTATATCTTGTTTTGATCCACTCCATCTATCTTCTACATCTTTGGCTGGCAGCAGACGGTGCAGAAGGACTGCATGCCATCCACATCTCATGGCTGCTCGGCAGAAGATGGTACAGTACGACTGCTAGCCATCCTCATCTCTTGCCTGCCCGGCAGAAGATGGTACAGTAGGACTGCTAGCAATCCGTATCGCCTGCCTGCTCACCATAAGACGGTTCAATAGGACTGACTGCAGGACTAAAGAGAATGACCTGGTCAAGTCACTCCAAATTTAGTCCCTGCGCCCATGTCTGTTCAGGCGCTCCCAGCCGACGTGGCCAGGAGCACCTCGGACATGACGATGATGGCTACCAGTCGTACTGTACCGTCTGCTGTCCCAAGGCAAGGGGTTGCTGCTACTGTGTAGCAATGCCGTACCGCGTCTGCCAGCACTCAGGAGACAGGGTGACTGTTACCTGAGCGGGCTCCATGCTTGCCGTGGTATGGCGTCTGCACAGGTAACTCAGGAAAAAAGGCGCGAAACGATTGCCTGCCTTTGCTTTCACGGAGGGAGGGCGGGAATGGGGGCCTGACAATATGTACCCAGAACCACCCGCGACAATGTTTTAGCCCCGTCAGGCATTGGGATCTCAACCCAGAATTCCAATGGGCAGCGGAGACTGCGGGAACTGTGGGATAGCTATCCACAGTGCAATGCTCCGGAAGTCGACTCTAGCCTCGGTACTGTGGAAGCACTCCGCCGAGTTAATGCACTTAATGCACTTAGAGCATTTTCTGTGGGGGGACACACACTCGAATATATAAAACCGATTTCTAAAAAAACGACTTCTATAAATTCAACCTTATTCCGTAGTGTAGACATACCCTTAGTAACTGAAAAGCAAACATGTGACGTACAGAATGACTGTCAATTTTAATAACTCCAGAACAATTCATTGCTTCACCTGCATACCGATTCTGATGTGAACTGTAAACATGCTCATTTCATTGAAAGAAATGCCACCCTCAGTTATACTGGGAATAATTTTGCAGTGTTGACAGAATAGATGAGCAAGACTATGCTGTATGAAAAGGCTAATGTTTCAAGCATTTATTTTCTTTGCGCATTCAATCAGCAGACAGTGGTGAACAGATCCAATTTTCATTTTGTCAGAAGGATCCACATAGTAAATACCTTGATAAGGATTAGTTTAAATCAAATCCTATTAACCATGAAATTAACATCACAGCAGAAGCCAAAAACTGCATAATCTATAGTTGTACAAGCCAACCTCTTGGGAACTGAATTATAAAATGTTAAGCAGAAATACAATCTCATTCTGCAGTTTGATAAGTGAGTGCGATCCGCTGATGGTCACTATCAAGAAGTTTCCTGAAGTTAAACACTTCAAATCTCTCCTCAACTTCTACTTAACCTACCAAGTGCTAACAATTCACAGATGTTTCCCCCTTATACTGTGTACTATTTTGTATCAAATACCAGGAAAAAAAAAGGATACGTTCTGTCAGTGTTGCACATTTAAAAGACTTTACAAAGTTAATGATATGCAAAGTTATGTTTAGAGCAATCCTATTATCTGGGAGCATAATTATATCCAGCAATCAACTGAACAATGATGTGCAAATGCTTTATGTTTTCCTAATGGGATAAACATGGGTCTCAGATCATTACTGGCAGGGGTAATTTAGGCACAATATACAGACCCTGTTTTAAAAAGTTTATTTTTTCCTCTTTGTAGACATGACCAAAATGTTATCTGGAAGAAATATGCTGCATTTAATAGCACTAGACCATTCATGATATTCCACTATCAAGACATTTACCAAGTCATTAAAGTACTATCAAAACCTATATTAAAAGCAATGCTTCCAGGTGTCATGCAAAGAATTTCAAGTGAAAAACAGCTGTTATAACTGAAACAGGACTGAATAATATGAAGTCACTTTTAGTCAATACTGGCAAACATGCATATTTTCCCTAAGCGTGCAATATATAAGCTGGTCTGTCATCTCTGCAATGTCATTTTTAAACTTTATATTGCAGCTAAACAAACAGGATTAAGAGGCTAGCTACAGGGTCTCCCCCAAACACAAAAAAATTCAAGGATCACTCATTTTCCCAAAAGTCAATATATATACATATATATTAGTATCTATGATGTAAATCTACAATAAGATGCATCATCTTCTATGGGGCCTGTAAGTTTAATATTGGAACCTAACACCTTTCCACCTCCATATTTTTTATATAAAAATGCTTAGAACATTAATATAGTTAGTTACAGGTAGCCCACCAGCTTACTTTGACCAGATATTACTAAATTATTCAAATATACTAACTTAACTAATACCAGTTCCCATCCCACGATCATCCACCTATTCAGTCTTGTCTTCTATCCTAGGTCATGAGCACGCTGGGGTGGTGAATTTTTGTTCTACTTTTCTGTAGAATGACTAGGACAAAGGAGTCCTGACTGGGACCTCTGTAAGCTACTGCAGTACAAACATAGAAACTGGTTCTGAGGTCCCAGTGTAATAGGAGCTGTCCATGGTCCTCAAATAGGGACACAGCTATGAAAAGAATTGAGAGAGCAAAAGCAGTAATTCCTAGGGAAAATTTTAATTAGAGTATGTTTTATAGCATGCTGTGTAGCAGATTTATCCACTTGTCTTAATGAAGACAAAAGTTATGTCACTTTTAGGGCTTCTGCATTAGTCAGCATTTTTTTCAACAAATCTGGTCTTTTATACAGCCAAAGCTTTACAACAATACATCCCATTACTCAATCCATACGGTCTTCTACTCATCCTCAATTGATTTTTTTTAAAATACCACAGAGTTAAGAAAAGTAGTATTCCCCTCCCTCCCCCAATCACAGTAAGTCAGCAAGAAAGCTACTATGAAAAACACCTAAGAATCACAGAATCACAGAATCACAGGGTTGGAAGGGACCTCAGGAGATCATCTAGTCCAACCCCCTGCTCAAAGCAGGACCAATCCCCATTTTTTGCCCCAGATCAAGTTAACAGCCCCCTCAAGGATTGAACTCGCAACCCTGGGTTTAGCAGGCCAATGCTCAAACCACTGAGCTATCCCTCCCCCCTCAACACAATGCCTTAGAAGGTTTCTGAAACTAACAACACTTCATGGATCATAAAAGAAGTTCTGATTTCTAGTCTGCTTTCTGTGAGATAGGGAATCTCACAGGAAGCCTAACTGAAGACCTAGTTTTAATGGATCACTTAAGTTAGAGAACTAAAAAAAAAGAAGCTAGTTTGCTCATTTGTCTATTTGTCCCAGATAAGTTACTCAGCAAGTGACACTCAGATGAACATTCAACAGTACACAGACATGTCATCTATTAAATTTTTTAGATGACACTTAGTAGAAAAAGGTATATTAATTGTTAAGTCACAAGATTTTCAGTCAGTTTATGTAGATTTTAGAGAGATGCTTGATTACCTACATACAGCTCTCTCTCCCCAAACAATATTATATATAAAGTATTTTCCTAATTGACCAAAACTATGTAGACCAATTATTAATTTGTACAGCTGTCGATTATTTGCAGTTAACTTGTGATTAACTCAAAAATTAATGGCAATTAAAAAAATTGCAACTAATTGCAGTTTTAATTGCACTGTTAAACAATAGAATACCAATTGAAATTTATTAAATATTTTGGATGTTTTTCCACATTTTCAATTGATTTCAATTACAACACAGAATACAAAGTGTACTGCTCACTTAATATTTTTATTACCAATATTTACATCATAAAAATGATAAGAAATAGAATTTTTCAGTTCACCTCATACAAGTACCGTAGTTGAATCTCTTTTGTGAAAATGCAACTTACAAATGTAGAATTTTTTGTTACATAACTGCACTCAAAAACAAAACAATGCAAATCTTTAGAGGCTACAAGTCCACTCTGTCCTACTTCTTATTCAGCCAATCACTAAGACAAACAAGTTTGTTTACATTTATGAGAGATAATGCTGCCTACTTCTTATGTACAATGTCACAAGAAAGTGAGAACAGGCGTTTGCATGGGACTTTTGTAGCTGGCATTACAAGGTATTTACATGCCAGATATGCTAAACATTTGTATGCCCTTTCTTGCTTTGGCCACAATTCCAGACGACAGGCTTCCATGCTGATGATGCTTGTTAAAAAAAATAATGTGCTACTTAAATTTGCGACTGAACTCCTTGGAGGAAAACTGTACATCTCTGGCTCTGTTTTACTCGCATTCTGACATATATTTAATGTTATAGCAGTCTTGGATGATGACCTGTTTTAACTCGGATGTTGTTCGTTTTAAGAAAACTTTCGCTGCAGATTTGACAAAACGCAAAGGAGGTACCAATGTGAGATTTCTAAAGATAGCTATAGTACTCGACCCAAGGTTTAAGAATCTGAAGTGCCTTCCAAAATCTGAGAGGGATGAGGTGTGGAGCATGCTTTCAGAAGTCTTAAAAGAGCAACACTCCGATGTAGAAACTACAGAACCCAAACCACCAAAAAAGAAAATCAACCTGCTGATGGCATCAGACTCAGATTATGAAAATGAACATGTGTTGGTCTGCACTGCTTTGGATTGTTATCAATCAGAACCTGACATCAGCATGGGCACATGTCCTCTGGAATGGAGCATGAAGGGACATATGAATCTTTAGAGCATCTGGCATGTAAATGGCTGCAACAGTGCCATGTGAACGCCTGTTCTCACTTTCAGGTGAACCAGAAGCAGGCATTTTCTCCTGCAAATGTAAACAAACTTGCTTCTCTGAGCAATTGGCTGAACAAGAAATAGGACTGAGTGGACTTGTGGGCTCTAAAGTTTTACATTGTTTTATTTTTGAGTGCAGTTACTTTTTGTACATAATTCTACACTGTAAATTCAACTTTCATGATAAAGTGATTGCACTACAGGACTTGTATTAGGTGATATGAAAAATACTATTTTATTTTTGTTTTTTACAGTGCAAATATATGTAATCAAAAATAAATATAAAATGACCACTGTACACTTTGTATTCTGTGTTGTAATAGAAATCAAAATATTTGAAAATGTAGAAAACATCCAAATATATTTAATTATTTAACAGTGCGATTAATCGTGCAATTTATTTTTTTAATCACTTGACAGTCCTATTAATTTGGAAAGCATATGGTGACCAAGGTGCTTCAAGTTCTCCTATTGAGATTAGTTTTTTTAAAAAAATGAAGCAGGATATCCGAGAATCAACTTCTTCTGGAGACTTTAAAGAAGTCCTGAAATCAAAATACCATACACACCCTTTTTAGCAAATGTGATGGTCAGTCACTTATGAGATGAAGAAAACTATATTTTACTTGCAGGTTGACCAGTTGGAAAATCTTTGCTGTACAATGACATATCATAGGGTAAACTAATTCTTGTAAGCACTTTTCCTTAGGCAGTTTTCTTTTAAGTACTACGTGAATTACAGAAGCACAGAGAAAGCACCTCTCACAAACAAATTAAGGAATAAACGTATCCATTTTATATAGGCTTCAGAAAGAATCCTTACTTAACTTTGACCCAATAGTGATACCCATTACCTAACAATTAGCCGTAAGTCCTTACACCCAATATACCATAAATACAGTAAAGATAAACAGAGTTACTGACCATAACTTCAGTATGTTACATGTGGAACTACAACCACGTTGCACGTAGAGATACACAGCCTTCTGTCCACCCTCCAATACCCACTCATTGTTACAAAGGGATCCAGGGACCTTTCTCCACTTCAACCATTCATTAACAGGAGCTACATCTTTTTTCTTACTGTTCCTTAATGTCCAGAAAAACTCAGTCACCATTTCATTAAATATCAAAGAATCCAACAATTTATCCACCCTCCACAATGTACAATGAACGCATATGCCATATATTTTAATATAATCTGACAGAACTCAGACACAGCAGATTAAGATAGTTTGTCATAGGTAGGGCTGTGGAGTCAATTTTTATTTATTTATTTATTACACTTTCACCTTTCATACATTGGGCTTTGTATAATTACAAAGGCCTAATAACGTTGTTTAAGATGCAGGTATGGTTGAAAACTGTTTAATGTTTCAATTGTCTGGGAATAACATAATACGTTTCTCAGCACACCACTTGCAAGCCCTTTATCACTAAGAAGGCATAGTGAGAGACTGCTCTTGAAACTAGTTGTTTACAAGTAAATTTAAGATCATAACATGAAAATATTTAAACAGCTCTGCAGTATCAGCAACAAACAAATACAATAGCTATTTTAACACAGGAAAACCAAGAAGTGAAACTAGATATTTTTAAAACCAGTGTCTAAGCTGAATGAAATACAAGAACCATCACAGTGTTTTTAAGAATTAATTTTTGTTTTTAAACCTGCAGTAATAGACACATGAATGTTATGAACATCTGGTTCTTACATTTTCAGAAAATACCACTATCATGAATGGGACACTGTGACGAGATCATGTTAATTTGTTTTGATGACAAGCTGATAAATGATACACTTTGTTATTAAGTGATATATATTTGGCATTAAGTTACAAGATCTACTTGGTAAAAAGGTAACAGTAAGAACAAGGAACTTCTTTTACTCTCCATTTCATTCAGCAGCCATTCTTGCTCCCTATTTCTCTAAATAAAATATATTCCAAGGGAAGCTTTGCAATGAAGAGTGTTTGTATATAGTACTTGCACCAGATGTTTATGTTGCTGTTACTTTCACGTCTTTCTCTAGCAAGGGGTCAGCAGCACAGGTACGAGCACAAAATAAAAACATGTTGAACTGCCTTCTAACACCTGCACTTTCTTCCCACCCTCACCCTATCACCTCCAAGTAAAGTAAACAGACAATAGTGAGAGACAAGGTGGATGAGGTACTATCTTTTATTGGACCAACTTCTGTCGGTCAGAGAAGCTTTTGAGCTTACACGGAGCTCTTCTTCCTTGAAAACCATCTCTCTTTCACCAACAGAAGTTGGTCCAATAAAATATATTGCCTTACCCACCTGGTTTCTTTAATATCCTGGGATCAACACGAATATCCAACCAATATCCATATTGTTTTCAGCCTTAGCAATGGAGCAAATGCTGCTATTTACACTTTTCCAAATTTAAGTATTTTGTTTCTGATGTGCAGAAAAGCTTTACCCTTAATTACTTTTGGTTTCAGTTTAGCTAGCAGGTGCAGAGAATACTGCTTTGGGCTACTGCATTCAAAGTTGAGAAACCAACTGGGAGTTGCAAAAATAAGGAAGTGTGTTTTCTTCCTTCAATCTCTTAATAAACGCCAGGAGGGAGAGGAGGAGATATAATTCTAAAAACTTGAAGGACATGGGCCAGATTTTCAAAGGTATTTAGGCACCTAAAGATGCAGGCAGGTGCTTTTGAAAATTCTATCTGCATCTTTTGGTGACTCAATACTTTTTAAAATCTGGCCCATAGTGACCAGAAACAATCCCTTTATTCACTAACTACAGTTAATACTTCCTTTAATAAAACAGGTTTAAATGCAAGACATGTTTTAATAAGCTTACTTTTTGCCTTACGTATCCAACACATTTATGATAGTTTTATTTAATAAAAACAAATTTAAAATGCTGCTTTTGTGCACTTTTAATCAAATTCCTATTCCCATCCAAATACAGCTTGACAAAACAAGCAAATATTATCTAGTAAGTAAGAAATGCATCAGACACCATTTTATAATAAAAATTGTAAAAAGCAAGAATCTGAATTTATTTAAGCTATTATATAGCTTCACATACATGTATAGATATGCTTATATTCCTAGTTAGCAAAAAGTATAACATTTAATATAAAAACTATATTTATTGGCAAATTAACGTTTTAGTGGTTATATGAACCTATTAGAATGAACCTTTCTTTAGAAAAATAACTAAAAAATACAAATGCAAAACAAGATTAAAATCTGTTATTTAAAATCAAGATTTCCTGTTTGATTTTAATCATTATTAAAATAAGTTATTTAAATCAGTTCACGTTGGTAATCTCCAAATGATTTCAAAGTAGATAATCAGCAAATAGAACTCAATACTTCCTATGGGAGTTGAGCTAGGAGACAAGGTAGCCCATAATGTGTCGCTCCCACAAAATGAAGAAATTAGAGAACTACTGCCCTCAAGACAGTCAATAATTGTGCAGTTTCTAAAGCAAATTCCTATTCAGTTATTACATGAATAAGTCTAGTCATGACCCGAATATTTCTACCAGCTGGCTTTTATTAAAGAGACTTGTAGAAGTCAACACTGTCCCATAGCTAGAGACATTTTCACTGGAATTTAAGAGTTCTCTGAGTGACAATTGCTGCTTCTTCAACACACTTGGCCCACAGCTCTGTTGCCAAAGATGCCCCAAAACACTCTGAAGTGGAAGATGAAGTGAAGAACACTACAACTATCAAGTCTGGAATAAGAACTACCCTTTTATTTTTATTTAAAATGTTAGTAAGTTGTTTCTGTTTTGACTCCTGCTTCTTACAAATGCTGATTCCTTTTATCACACAAGAATGAAGAAACCTGCAAACACTGGTTTTCCCCCTTCCTGTATGAATGAGAACTTTGTTGATATTACTACTTTTATTGAGAAGCAATTTATGGTTAAACATGCATGACTAGAGGGAATTCAGAAAGTGTGACCAATGATTAAGCTTTTGTCCTAGCCCATAGCTCCTTTTCCTGATGCTTCTAGGGAGTTCCAACACTCCCAGGAAATAAGAAAAGGTTTTAAGTAACATCCTAAAAAAAATGTACATTTCAAGTTGGAATATTTATTCATGCATCTTACACACAGCAGTTATGGTTTCTTTTGATATATAGCTTTTCGTTGATAAGAGCCAGAATGAGTATTTCTCAATAATGTACCTAGAATAACCAAATGTGACTTTAGAAAGAATTTCAGTAATTAAAAAAAATCTACTAAGATTACTATGCCTTGTGAGTGGAGAGAGAGAGAGAGAGCGCGAGCACACACCTGGAGCACTGGGCCTGGTGCAAGATCTGAGGCCTGGACCAGAGGCTGTGAACTAAAATCAGGCCATATATTAAAGCAGCTGTTTACAAGTTCACTGTCCGGTACATGAACTTGGCAAAGTTGTTGTTAGTGTACTAGCACTAGATAGTTAGGCAAATATATTTTAGCTAGTACAGACATGTTAATCTAGTTCAAGATAAAATGGTTTGAGAGAACAATAAATAAGGATATTTTGTTCAAGATATTAGGAAGAAGGGGGGTAACAAACAGATGTCATGAAATTCATAAGCTGGTAAGTTGTGTATTCCAGTTGTTTGTCTCAGCCGATAAACGTCAAGGTCCTTCGTTTTAAGCCTTTGTCCAGTCTAGGGAGTAGTGGAAAATCCCACCACTGACTGAGCTGAGTCTATTGTAACAAGCATACATGTGTTAGTATAATTATAAACATTGATCCAGGGAGCTAGTACATTGAGGTCTGCTGAACTAACATGATGCACTACTATTAACATTGAAGCTCCAAAGACAGAAGCAATGAGCAGCCTAAGCAGCACTATTCAGGCAATGACATCCAAGCCTCCAGTACTTAACCACACAGGATAGTACTATTAAGGTCTGCTGAATCAGCAATCTGAGCAGAGCTGCGGACAGTACACGGAAAGCGCGCGCACACACACACACACACACACAAGCTCACTGACAACATCCCTGAGGTCCCTGGGCTAGCCAAAGCTGGTAGTGCAGTTATTTTGTCCCACTCACCCTAACAAAGCAACCTCACGATCAGTTAAATAATGGCACGGAAGACTACAGTCCAGTCCTCAGCTGGCAGGATACTGGGTACTGTACAGGTTATTATGTAAGACAGATTAAGAATTAATGCTTCCACTACATAAAGTCCACCCCTCCAAAAACCTTGCAACTACTCTGATACAGCTTTAAATCAACATACTATTAAAATCCATAGGAAGCCCTTACACATTGGTTCACTAGGATCTGGGCTGTATTTACAATAGAAAAGCTCACAAAGAAAAGTATTAAGGGAAGTATGTGACACTGGCTATTAGTTACAGAGTACAGAACAAGGAAAGTAACACCTAAACACACTAACAACCTGGTACTGAGCTGACAGCACCAATTGCAGGGGTCTTAATTATTCACTATCTAAGGCCATATTCTACCACTGATCTTTGTGCAAACCTTCCACTATCATCCCTGGGAGTTCCACTGAGATAAAGGGTAGTATATGGTTCTAAATTTACACATCCCCTGGGTTAGTTTATAAAATATTTGCTAAAATGATTCTATGCCTGTACAGTCCTTAGATTGAGAGATTTCCTGTTAATGCCTCCGTTCAACTACCTTCTATTTGACTTAGTTTATATGACTTGTACACTTAGAATAAGATGAAACTTTATTACTTAGAAACTTAGAACATGTAGGATGTATGAGGTTCATATTTGGTAATGAAGTGAGCTGTAGCTCACGAAAGCTCATGCTCAAATAAATTGGTTAGTCTCTAAGGTGCCACAAGTACTCCTTTTATATTTGGTAAAGCGTACATACAAAGCTCGTACACTCAGTTGCCATTCTGCAAAGACAGAAGGTCTTGTTCCATTGCTTGCTCAGTCGGTCAGCTGACAAAACATTTTTTCCATAGTAAGCAGGGCTGTAAATAAGAGACCACCGTACAATCCACAAAACCACTATAACTGACTTAATATAGAAATAATACAAAACACAGGTTATCTAGAATATATTGCTATACCAGGGGTGGGAAACTTTTTGGGCCAAGAGCCACATCTGGGTGAGGAAATTGTATGCAGGGCCGGGGCAGTGGGTTGGGGTGCGGCACGGAGTGTGGGTGTGGGAGGGGGTGCAGTGTGTGGGAACGGGCTCAGGGCAAGGGATTGGGGCAGAGGAGGGGTGCGGGTTGTATAAGGGGGCTCAGGGAAGGGATTGGGGTGCAGAAGGGGGCTCAGGGAAGCGGTGCAGACTGCAGGAGAGAGCTCAGGACTGGGGTGCAGGAGGGGTGCAGACTGCGGGAGGGAGCTCAGGGCTGGGGTGCATGGGGGTGCGGCGGGGGCTCAGGGCAGGGGGTTGGGGTGCATGGGGGTGCGAAGTGCAGGCAGGGGGCTTAGGGCAGGGAGTTGGAGGGGCAGGGTATAGGAGGGGTTCGGGCTCCGGCCTGGCACTGCTTACCTAAAGTGGCTCCGGGGTGGCAGCGGCATACACCGTGGCCAGGGCAGGCTCCATGCCATGCCTGCCTGCCCCGGTCCTACACCATGCCACTCTGGGAAGCGGCTGGAACCATGTCCCCATGCAGCCCCTGGGGGGAGGGGGGGGCCCACAGGGCTCCGCATGCTGCTCTTGCCATGCCTCCAGGTACCTCCCACAAAGCTCCCACTGGCCACAGTTCCCCGTTTCCGGCCAATGGTAGGTGCAGGGGGTGGTGCCTGGAGGCAAGGGCAACACACAGAGTCCTCTGCCCCCCCCCCCTTCCCCCAGGGCCACAGGGACTGGTGCTGGCCACTTCTGAGAGTGGCGTGGGGCCTGCGGCACTACGGGGGGCAATCCCATGGGCCAGATCCAAAGCCCTGACAGGCCGGATCCGGCCCGTGGACCATAGTTTGCCCACCCCTGTGCTATAGCATGCTTCACTCTCCCACTCAATATATATTTCAATATGTAATACTGTCCAAATGATGAGAGAAATAGTTAAAGATACATTTTCTGAAACCTCAGGTCTCAGAAGTAGAATCTTGTTGAGAAGATTAGGACACATCAGATGTCAGAAATATTGTTGTTTATCTGAAGACTCAGACATCATTGCATCTGTTATGCCCCACACAAACATAAGGGATAGAATTTTCTTTTTAATTCTCCAGAAATTGTTGAGAAAACCACAGAAGCCTAGTACAGCATCTGGCAGCATACCAGAGCAGTATGCTAAGGACTCATAATGAAGGCTCTGAGTCTGTCTCAGAGGCCATGGATTCCGTGACTTCTACAGCTGGCCTGGGGGCTGTCTGAGCACCTCGGACAGTCCCAGGGCCAGCCACACCAGCCACTGCTGGGGCAGTCTCAGGCCACCATATCCACCCTCCCACGAGGAGCAGCAGCAGCAGGAGTTTGGGTGTGGGAGCGCGCTCTGAGCTGAGGCAGGGGGTTGAGGTGCAGGAAGCGGTGAGGGCTCTGGGAAGCACTTATCTGTGGCTCCCAGGCAACGGGAGCTGTGGAGCCGACGCTCAGGGTGAGGGCAGTGCGTGGAGCCCCCCCGGCCACACCTCTACCTAGGAGCCAAGGGACATGTTCCGCTTCTGGGGAGCTGCACAGAACTGGGTGGGGAGCCTGCCAGCCCTGTCAATCCTCCCCCCCTCCACCGCAAGTACCCCCAGTGCCCCTGGGCTACGCCCCCCACCCCAGCACCCGTGGCGCCCCCCAGGCCACCCCTCTCTCCCCACCCCCCGAGCACCCGTGGCATCCCCCTCCTCTCCCACATGGAGTACCCAAATTTTAGTTAGGGGTATATTGTACAAGTCATGGACAGGTCACAGGCCGTGAATTTTTGGTTACAGCCTGTGACCTTTCCATGACTTTTACTAAAAATACCCATGACTAAAATATAGCCTTATTCATAATTATTAAACCTGGAAAGTTTGCAGCTCCAATCAATTCCCAGCAAATATGATAAATTTCAATAAACCATCACCTATGTTTCATTGGTCACTTAGAAATGTCTTCAGTCTATCACTTACAGTAATTCTCAGTAATACTGAAGTGCTCTTTCTAGATTTGATTCTAATCTTGAATGCCAACAGAAATCTCAGAATTTTAAGAGAGTACTCACAACAACCTGCAAAGCTCAATCCTGCATGGTGTTGAGTGCTTTAACTCCAACGGAAGTCATTCAGAGTCAGTAGTGCTACATATGTGAAAATGTGAATATTACTGCAAGAGTGAAGTAAATCATTCTTTCTAGCGTATGGGTAAACTTAAGACATGCAAAAAATGAAGGCACACGAGTACTAAACAAATGATCTCTAACCTGCGCTTATCTACAGCTTTTTTCCCCCTCACCTGAATGAGAAATATACATTTGACAAGCAAACAAAATAGTCTCAGAGCAGACTGCATGTGTCACTACATCAAGACCCAATGCCTCAATGACCACAAGATGTCAGCTTGAAGTGACTGCCCCATTTTCATTTGTAAGCAATTTCTTCTTCTGCATTACAACAGCTGTTCAGAGGCTAATCTTAAAAACTGCTAGTGCAAACATTTATTTAGTATCTTGCTGCGGCAGGTTCCTTCAGACAAATATAGGACCAAGATTCTTTATCTAGTAGGTCAAATAGAAAAAAAGAAACTATTACACACCAGAGTGGAAAGGAAGAAGACTAAATTCTAGGTATGAAATACCAACTTTTGGGGGAAGTGTAATTTGTTCTTTGGAGAAGTGCTGAATTAGGAAACACACTTCAATCACTATTACACATTACATTAAACAGAAGCACACGCAAGCACAAATGGACATACAGCTTCTGTGAAAAACTCCGCTAAATTGTCAGTATTTAAAAAGGAAACCAGTGATGGCACTTTCTACATACAGTACTGAAGAAAAAAGTGCCTAACACAAATAAGAGGAGAAGGCAGTAAACGGTGGCACCATCCCTTGTATCAGGGGTCGGCAACCTATGGCATACATGCCAAACACAGCACTCGAGCCAATTTTTTACGGCACGCTGCTATCTGCCAGACCCGGCCCGCTCTTTTCCGTGCCCCCCCCCCAGCCTTCTCCTTGCAGGGCAGGCAAGCTTCCCCCTCCCCCCGCCTCTTCCCCCAGCATGCTGGGTTCCTGCCCCTCCTTCTCTCTCCCTCCCTGTGGCCGATCAGCTGATGGCCCTTGCTACAAGCAGGAGAGGTAAAAGCAGAGCTGCAGCACGCTCTCTGCTCCGGGGACCTTGGAGAATGGGGTGGAATTCAGGGCATATCCCCTCCAGCCCCTGCCGTGAGTTGCTCAGGGCAGGGAGCACCCCCATGTCCCCAGCCCCCTGCCCTGACTCCTGCACCCTCCTCACACCCCCTCAGCCCCCTGCCCTGAATCCTGCACCCTCCTCACACACACCCAGCCCCACCACACCTTATGCCCTGACTCTTGCACCCCCCACATCCCCACTCCCACCCCTGGCACCAAACAGGAGCTCCTGCACACACACACCCCCACACACATTCCCACCTGCACCCCTCACACCAAATGGGAGATGCCCAGATAAGCGCTCCACACCCAAACCTCCTGCCCCAACCCTGAGCCCCCTCCCTCATTCTAGCTCCTGGCTAGACCCTGCACCCCAACCCCCAGGCTGCTCCTTCACTCCCAGCCCTGTTCTCAGCACACTCCCACCCTCATCTCAGTGCAGAGAGAGAAAGAGAATGGCTAGAACTAGGGAGAAGGTGGGTACCTACTCTATGTGGACAAGGCCTGGACTCCAGACCAGCAGCGGGCTGAGCGGGGCCGGCAGCCGGGACCCTGGCTGGCAGGAGTCGGCAGATGGAATCCCAGACCGAGAGCAGGCTGAGCGGCAGCGGGCTGAGCCGCTCAGCCCACTGCCAGTCTGGGGTTCTGGCTGCCGGCCCCTGGCCAGCCAGGGTCCCGGCCGCAGGCCCCGCTCAGCCCACTGCCGGCCTAGGTGAACAGAACCCCAGACCGGCAACGGGCTGAGCGGGCCAGTGGTGTAAGATCAGCATTTTAATTTAATTTTAAATGAAGCTTCTTAAACATTTTGAAAAACCTGTTTACATACAATAGTTTAGTTATTTAATATACAGACTTATAGAGAGAGACCTTCTAAAAAACGTTAAAATGTATTATTGGCACGCAAAACCTTAAATTAAAGTGAATAAATGAAGACTCAGCACACCACTTCTAAAAGGTTGCCGACCCCTGCCTTATATTCACAGAATCATGACAACAGCATATAAAAGACTCTTTAGATTGGAAAAGAGTCTGACCAGATTTTAAATCCCCCTCACAAAGCACATTATTATGCCGGTGCAACTGATTAAAGGGACATTGTCACCCAAGCATTGCAAAACGGAACCCAAAAACAAGACTCAATCTAAACAAGTGACACTGATTGTATTGATTTCCTTTATACAAGCAAAGAGAAATACAAGAAATAAAGTGAGCATTAACAGCACCAGGAAAGCAGGATTTTTCAAGCTTTTTACTCCCAGTGATATATGTTTTTAGTATAATAAGGAAATACATGCATTTTTGATGCATGAGGCTGATGGATGAGGACAAGGAGAAAGTGGTTGTTTGAAGGGGAAAGGATAGGAAACCCGACCCAGACCCCAATTGTGGAGAGACATTTATGCCAGGGGACGCTAGATGGGAGAAGAGCCAGGGCAGGGGCATCCCTGGTGTTTGTGGGGAAGGGCTGTCACTCACATAAGAGGGTAATGGGTGTGTAAGCACTGCCTGAGGGATGGAGGGGGAACCCAGGCTAGACCCTGGTGCCACCAGTGTTCCTGGAGACAGTCTCACTCATGGAAAAGGTGATACACCAAACCAGACCAGGCTCTGGATTATAGAAGGAGACAGAACAAGGAGGGAAGGGGAGAGGAACCAGGTCTGGGTCTCAAAAGTCACTCTCACACACATGGGGTGTGAGAAGGGGGTCAGGACATCTGGGTCCTCGAAATCACACATGGGGGAGGGCAGGAGGTTCCCGGAAGGGGGAAGGGTCGCTGCCACGAGGCGGGTGGGTGTGCCGGGGAGGCCAGTGTTGTGACTTACATGGCGGTAACGGCTACGGGTAGGAAAAACGGACGGCTGCCGTTTTTGCCGTTACACCGGCCCCGGAGCGGGGAGGGCTCGTTCCCAAGGCGGGGACGGGGGTTGTGCCAGGGAGGCCAGCCCTGAGGAGGAAGAGGTCGCGGAGCCAGGCCCGGAAGGGGGAGGGGTCACTCACGCATGAGGGTGCTGAAGGCCACGACGCCCAGGAGCCCCTGCAGGAAGATGCCGAAGCTGTCCATGAGGGCCCCGTTCTCGCAGCCCCGGTAGCCGTCCCCGGGCCCGGCGCCCGAGGAGGACACGGCGAGGCGGCCAGGCCGGGCCGTCAGGCTCAGGCTCTCGTTGGCGGGGACTAAAGGGATCGGGACCCCCATGGCGAGGCAACGCGGGCGCGCGCCGGCCTCAGGGACTCATGACACCGGCCGAGCACCCGGCGGGGGCCTCGCGCTTCCGGTGCGGAGCAGCCCCCTCCCAGGACGCGCGGCGCGTCACCCCGACGTGTGACACAACCAGCCGCCCCGGATTGGCGGAGGCCGCACCTGAGGGGAGGAGCTAACCGGAAGACAAGTGGCGGGCCGGACTCAGCAGCCCGTTAACATGGGGATGCAGGGGTGGAGATGGGGGGCCTGCGGAACGGGTCGAGCGCAGGAGGGGCGGAGCCTCCCAGGGGGCGGGGAGCGCAGCCGCTGCTGCCTGGGGCCGCGGGTACAGGCGAGCGGAACCCGGGGGGCTCAGCGTCGGCGAGGGCAGCCGCCGTGCGGCGGGCGGGGGGGCCTGCCTGCTCCGCGCTGTACCGGCGGGGGAGGAAAGCGAGAGACGCGCCCTCCCCCACCCCAGCCCTTCGCAAGCGGGGGGATTTTCAGGCTCTGCCCAGCGGGGGAAATTCGGCGAAGACGTCACCGCAAAGCGGGCTGCCTCAGGGGAGGGAATCCCTCCGCCACGCCACGCATCCGCCCAGCCCGGGGAAACCCAGCTCCGTGACAGGCGCTGCACTACTAACCGCATGAAGAATTTGTATTAAAGGGCCTGCTGTCAAACGGGGACGCTGTACGCCGTGGGGTCCTGCCAGGAGGGGTTCAACATTTTCATTAACAAAGTAGACAAGCGCATATGCTTACAAAATTTGCAGATGACACCAAGCTGTGAGGGGATTGCTAGCAGCTTGGAGGACACGGTTAGACTTCAGAATGATGGTGACAAATGAGAGAATTGGGCTGAAGCCAACAAAATGAAATTAAATAAAGACCAGGGCACAGTACTTCACCTAGGAAGACAAAAATCAAATGCATAACTACACACTGGGGAGGAACTGGCTAGAGGGAAGGCTAACTCAGTGGTTGAGCATTGGCCTGCTAAACCCAGGGTTGTGAGTTCAATGCTTGAGGGGGCCATTTAGGGATCTGGGATGGTATTTAGTCCTGCTGTGAAGACGGGACTGGACTCTCTGACCTTTCAAGCTCCCTTCCAGCTCTATGAGGTAGGTATATCTCCATAAATGGGGGTACTGCTGAAATGGAATTTGGGGTGATAGATCACAAACTGAATATAATATGTGATATAGCTACAAAACCAAAATTAATATTCTGGGGTGTATCTGAGCCAGAAGAGCTAATTGTCCTGCTCCACTTGATACCAGTGGGGGCACAGCTGGAGTACTGGGTCCAAGTCTGAGCCCCCACTTTAGGAAACTGTGGACAAATTAGAGAGAGTCTAGCAACACACAACTATGAAAAAGGATTAGAAAGAAAGGTTAAAAAACTGGGTTTGTTTAGTCTTGAAAAGAGATGACGAAGGAGGATCTAATAATAGTCTTCAAATATGGTAAGGGAGTGATAAAGAGAAGGGTGATCAATTTTCTCCATATTTACTGAAGGTAGGAAAACACAAAACTAGTTTAAGCTGCAGCAAGGGAGATATAGATTAGCTATTAAGAAAAACTTTCTACCAGTATCGGAGTAGCAGCTGTGTTAGTCTGTATTCGCAACAAATTTATTTGAGCATAAGCTCATCCAAGGAAGTGAGCTGTAGCTCACAAAAGCTTATGCTCAAATAAATTTGTTAGTCTCTAAGGTGCCCCTAGTACTCCTTTTCCTTTTTATACCAGTATGGGTAGGTAAGGGAGGCTGTGGAAACCTCACCATTGGAGGTTTTTAAAAACAGATTAGAAAACGCAGTTGTCACAGAGGGTCTACATTTAGTTGGTCCTGCCTCAGCATGGAGCAATAGACTTAATGACTTCTTGAAGGTCCTTCCAGCCCTACCTTCCCCTGATTTTCTTTCAGAGGGAAAACTGAACCAACTCTATGGGTATGTCTACACTACAGAATTAGGTCGAATTCATAGAAGTCGGTTTTGTAGAAATCAGTTTTATATATTCGAGTGTGTGTCCCCCCACAGAAAATGCTTTAAGTGCATTAACTCGGCGGAGTGCTTCCACAGTACCGAGGCTAGAGTCGACTTCCAGAGTGTTGCACTGTGGATAGCTATCCCACAGTTCCCGCAGTCTCCGCTGCCCATTGGAATTCTGGGTTGAGATCCCAATGCCTGATGGGGCTAAAACATTGTCACGGGTGGTTCTGGGTACATATAGTCAGGCCCCCGTTCCCTCCCTCCCTCCGTGAAAGCAAGGGCAGACAATCGTTTCACGCCTTTTTTCCTGAGTTAACTGTGCAGACGCCATACCACGGCAAGCATGGAGCCCGCTCAGGTAACCATCACCGTATGTCTCCTGGGTGCTGGCAGACGCGGTACTGCATTGCTACACAGCAGCATCAACCCATTGCCTTGTGGCAGCAGACAGTACAGTACGACTGGTAGCAGTCATCATCATGTCCAAGGTGCTCCTGGCCACGTCAGCCAGGAGTGCCTGGGTAGACATGGGCGCAGGGACTAAATTTGGAGTGACTTGACCAGGTCATTCTCTTTAGTCCTGCAGTCAGTCCTATTGAACCATCTTATGGTGAGCAGGCAGGCAATACGGATTGCTAGCAGTCTTACTGTACCATCTTCTGCCAGGCAGGCAAGAGATGAGGATGGCTAGCAGTCCTACGGCACCGTCTTCTGTCGAGCAGCCATGAGATGTGGATGGCTTGCAGTCCTTCTGCACCGTCTGCTGCCAGCCAAAGATGTAGAAGATAGATGGAGTGGATCAAAACAAGAAATAGACCAGATTTGTTTTGTTCTCATTTGCTTCCCCCCCCCCCGCCATCTAGGGGACTCATTCCTCTAGGTCACACTGCAGTCACTCACAGAGAAGGTGCAGCGAGGTAAATCTAGGCATGTATCAATCAGAGGCCAGACCAACCTGCTTGTTCCAATAAGAACAGTTACTTAGGTGCACCATTTCTTATTGGAACCCTCCGTGAAGTCCTGCCTGAAATACTCATTGATGTAAAGCCACCGCCTTTGTTGATTTTAATTCCCTGTAAGCCAACCCTGTAAGCCGTGTCGTCAGTCGCCCCTCCCTCCGTCAGAGCAACGGCAGACAATCATTCCACGCCTTTTTTCTGTGCGGACACCATACCACAGCAAGCATGGAGGCCGCTCAGCTCACTTAGGCAATTAGGAGCACATTAAACACCACACGCATTATCCAGCAGTATATGCAGCACCAGAACCTGGCAGAGCGATACCGGGCGAGGAGGCGACGTCAGCGCGGTCACGTGAGTGATCAGGACATGGACACAGATTTCTCTGAAAGCATGAGCCCTGCCAATGCATGCATCATGGTGCTAATGGGGCAGGTTCATGCTGTGGAACGCCGATTCTGCGCTCGGGAAACAAGCACAGACTGGTGGGACTGCACAGTGTTGCGGGTCTGGGACGATTCCCAATGGCTGCGAAACTTTTGCATGTGTAAGGTCACTTTCATGGAACTTTGTGACTTGCTTTCCCCTGCCCTGAAGCACATGAATACCAAGATGAGAGCAGCCCTCACAGTTGAGAAGCGAGTGGCGATAGCCCTGTGGAAGCTTGCAACGCCAGATAGCTACCGGTCAGTTGGGAATCAATTTGGAGTGGGCAAATCTACTGTTGGGCTGTTGTGATGCAAGTAGCCCACGCAATCAAAGATCTGCTGATCTCAAGGGTAGTGACCCTGGGAAATGTGCAGGTCAAGGTGGATGGCTTTGCTGCAAGGGGATTCCCTAACTGTGGTGGGGCCATAGACGGAACCCATATCCCTATCTTGGCACCGAGCACCAAGCCGGCGAGTACATAAACCGCAAGGGGTACTTTTCAATAGTGCTGCAAGCTCTGGTGGATCACAAGGGACGTTTCACCAACATCAACGTGGGATGGCCGGGAAAGGTACATGACGCTTGCATCTTCAGGAACTCTGGTCTGTTTCAAAAGCTGCAGGAAGGGACTTTATTCCCAGACCAGAAAATAACTGTTGGGGATGTTGAAATGCTTATAGTTATCCTTGGGGACCCAACCTACCCCTTAATGCTATGGCTCATGAAGCCGTACACAGGCAGCCTGGACAGTAGTCAGGAGCTGTTCAACTACAGGCTGAGCAAGTGCAGAATGGTGGTAGAATGTGCATTTGGATGTTTAAAGGCGCGCTGGTGCAGTTTACTGACTTGCTTAGACCTCAGCGAAACCAATATTCCCTCTGTTATTACTGCTTGCTGTGCGCTCCACAATATCTGTGAGAGTAAGGGGGAGATGTTTATGGCGGGATGGGAGGTTGAGGCAAATCGCCTGGATGCTGGTTACGCGCAGCCAGACACCAGGGCGGTTAGAAGAGCACAGAAGGGCGCAGTGCACATCAGAGAAGCTTTGAAAACCAGTTTCATGACTGGCCACGCTACGGTGTGAAAGTTCGGTTTGTTTCTCCTTGATAAAACCCCCCGCCCCTTGGTTCACTCTACTTCACTGTAAGCTAACCATCCTCCCCTCCTCCCTTCGATCACCGCTTGCAGAGGCAATAAAGTCATTGTTGCTTCACATTCATGCATTCTTTATTCATTCATCACACAAATAGGGGGATGACTACCAAGGTAGCCCAGGAGGGGTGATGGAGGAGGGAAGGAAAATGCCACACAGCACTTTAAAAGTTTACAACTTTAAAATTTATTGAATGCTAGCCTTCTGTTTTTTGGGCAATCCTCTGTGTCGGAGTGGCTGGTTGGCCGGAGGCCCCCCCACCACGTTCTTGGGCATCTGGGTGTGGAGGCTATGGAACTTGGGGAGGAGGGCAGTTGGTTACACAGGGGCTGTAGTGGCAGTCTGTGCTCCAGCTGCCTTTGCTGCAGCTCAACCATACACTGGAGCATACTGGTTTGATCCTCCAGCAGCCTCAGCATTGAATCCTGCCTCCTCTCATCACGCTGCCGCCACATTTGAGCTTCGGCCCTGTCTTCAGCCCACCACTTACTCTCTTCAGCTCGCCACCTCTCCTCCCGGTCATTTTGTGCTTTCCTGCACTCTGACATTATTTGCCTCCACGCATTCGTCTGTGCTCTGTCAGTGTGGGAGGACAGCATGAGCTCAGAGAACATTTCATCACGAGTGCGTTTTTTTTTTCTTTCTAATCTTCACTAGCCTCTGGGAAGGAGAAGATCCTGTGATCATTGAAACACATGCAGCTGGTGGAGAAAAAAAAAGGGACAGCGGTATTTAAAAAGACACATTTTATAGAACAGTGGCTACACTCTTTCAGGGTAAACCTTGCTGTCAACATTACATACATAGCACATGTGCTTTCGTTACAAGGTCGCATTTTGCCTCCCCCCACCGCGTGGCTACCCCCTCAACCCTCCCCCCTCCCCGTGGCTAACAGCAGGGAACATTTCTGTTCAGCCACAGGCAAACAGCCCAGCAGGAATGGGCACCTCTGAGTGTCCCCTGAAGAAAAGCACCCTATTTCAACCAGGTGACCATGAATGATATCTCACTCTCCTGAGGATAACAGAGAGAGATAAAGAACGGATGATGTTTGAACGCCAGCAAACATACACTGCAATGCTTTGTTGTACAATGATTCCCGAGTATGTGTTACTGGCCTGGAGTGGTAAAGTGTCCTACCATGGAGGACGCAATAAGGCTGCCCTCCCCAGAAACCTTTTGCAAAGGCTTTGGGAGTACATCCAGGAGAGCTGCGAATGCCAGGACAAATTAATCCTTTTACATGCTTGCTTTTAAACCATGTATAGTATTTTAAAAGGTACACTCACCGGAGGTCCCTTCTCCGCCTGCCGGGTCCAGGAAGCAGCCTTGGGTGCGTTTGGGGGGTACTGGCTCCAGGTCCAGGGTGAGAAACAGTTCCTGGCTGTCGGAAAAACCGGTTTCTCCGCTTGCTTGCTGTGAGTTATCATCTTCTTCTTCGTCCCCAAAACCTGCTTCCGTATTGCCTCCATCTCCATTGAAGGAGTCAAACAACACGGCTGGGGTAGTGGTGGCTGAACCCCCTAAAATGGCATGCAGCTCATCATAGAAGCGGCATGTTTGGGGCTCTGACCCGGAGCGGCCGTTCGCCTCTCTGGTTTTCTGGTAGGCTTGCCTCAGCTCCTTCAGTTTCACGCGGCACTGCTTCGGGTCCCTGTTATGTCCTCTGTCCTTCATGCCCTGGGAGATTTTGACAAAGGCTTTGGCATTTCGAAAACTGGGAGTTTTGATAGCACGGATTCCTCTCCCCATACAGCGATCAGATCCCGTACCTCCCGTTCAGTCCATGCTGGAGCTCTTTTACGATTCTAGGACTCCATCATGGTCATGGTCACCTCTGCTGATGAGCTCTGCATGGTCACCTGCAGCTTGCCATGCTGGCCAAACAGGAAATGAGATTCAAAAGTTCGCTGTTCTTTTCCTGTCTACCTGGCCAGTGCATCTGAGTTGAGAGTGCTGTCCAGAGCAGTCACAATGGTGCACTCTGGGATAGCTCCCAGAGGCCAATACTGTCGAATTGTGTCCACAGTACCCCAAATTCGACCCGGCAAGGCTGATTTAAGTGCTAATCCACTTGTCAGGGGTGGAGTAAGGAAATCGATTTTAAGAGCCCTTTAAGTCAAAATAAAGGGCTTCATCGTGTGGACAGGTGCAGGTTTACATCAATTTAACGCTGCTAAATTCGACCTAAAGTCCTAGTGTAGACCAGGGCTAAGAATAAAACCCAGTCTCAGCATGTATTAAGGAGAGTAGAAGCTGCACAAAATCGATGTACTTAAGACAACCAATGGAGTCATTATTAAAGGTGGTTTAAGTGCTATTTCTTCCTAAACTACATGGTCTGACTCCTATTTTCATCCTGTTCACATTTGTTTTATATGTGCATTCATGCAATCTGATTTTGCTAGCGTCAATGATCTTGAAAAGTAAACTTCAACATGCCTGTTCCAAAATATTGCAGGAAAAAACACACTTTCTGTAAGCTCATCTACACTGACAAGTTTTGTCGATGAAACAAATGTTGACAAGGAAAAATCGACAAAAGCAAAGTGGCAAAAGCATGTCTATATTTGCTCCCTCTGTAAACAGATTGTGTCCACACTCAGGGCACCTTTGTCAATAGCGAGAGCAATGGACGGTGGGTATGTATCCCACAGTGCCTGGTGACACCATCCATCAGTAGGTGTTGTGGGAATGCGGAAACTGTGTGGGGAAAATGTACCATCATGCACCACTTTGTGTCCCACCCCTCCAAAGGGTTCAGGCTTCCTTTCGCGCTGTTTTTCCAACTGTCATTCTTTTGTAGGGCGTGCCAGCATCTGCAGTGAGAGAGGATGGATCCTGCACTTCTCTCCTATGCACTGTTAGCTGTCGTGAGGACATCGTGCATGGCAGCACAGTTACTTGCAGAGTTAGCAGAGGATGAATTGCAGGCACCCAAGTGTGATATGGATGGCAGCAACTTATCAGTGCTTTGTGCATTTACAGAGCAGCTGCATATGGTAGACCATCGCTTTTGGGCTAGGAAAACAAGCACTGATTGGTGGGATTGCATTGTCATGCAGGTGTGGGATGACAACCAGTGGGTACAGAACTTTAGGATGCGTAAAGCAACCTTCATGGAGCTATCTGCTGAGCTGTCCCCCGACCTGTCGCATAAGGAGACCAGATTGAGAGCTGTACTTTTGGTAGAGAAACATGTTGCAATTGCTGTGTGGAAGCTGGTGGATACAGACTGCTACTGGTCAGTCACAAATCAATTTCGAGTAGAAAAGTCCACTTTTGGTGCTGTATTAATCCAAGTGTGCAGGGCAATAAATCGCATCCTTCTGCATAGGACCATGTCTCTGGAAAATATGCATGAAATAGTTGATGGCTTTGCAGAAATGGGTTTCCCTAACTGTGGCAGGGCAATTAATGGTGCACATATTTCAATTGTATATTAGTGCCAGACCATCTTGCCTGTGAATACATTAATAGGAAGGGATACTTCTCCATGGTGTTGCAGGTGTTTGTGGATCACCAGGGGCATTTCAAGGACATCAGTGCAGGCTGGTCTGGAAAGGTGCATGACACAAGAGTGAATTGATTGCTGTATGCTTTTGTAGAACACAGAACAAACACACTGTACCATTAGCCTTTATTTATTGTTAAAAAGGGTAAAACCTCACAACTGTTTGTAGCTCCAGCTATCATTGTGCAAGCTGTGAGGGGGGTGGAGTGATGGGGAAACTCAGGAGGGCTGTGAACATCTTCAGGAACAGTGGCCTGTACAAAAAGCTGCAGGCAGGGACTTTCTTTCCAGACCACAAGTTCACAGTGAGGGAGGTGGAAATGCCCATAGTAATCCTGGCTTACCCCTTACAGCCCTGGCTCATGAAACCTTACACAGGACACCTGAACAGCAGCAAGGGGCATTTTAACAACAGGCTGAGCAGGTGCTGCATGGTAGTCAAATGTACCTTTGGCCGTTTGAAAGCTCGCTGGAGATGTCTCAATGGCAGGCTAGACCTTACCAAGGATAACATTCCCATGGTCATAGCCACATGCTGCACTTTGCATAATCTGTGTGAATCTAAGGGTGAAATTTTTGCTCAGGTATAGAGCACTGAGGCAGAGCGCTTGGCTGCACAGTTTGAACAGCTAGATGCTAGGGCTGTCAGAGGAGCCCAGAGGGCTGCTATTAACATCAGAGAGGCTTTGAGGAACCATTTTGACAATGAGGGGCAGTAACACATCTGCTTTGGAGTTGCTTCCCAGGTGCATCCATGAACAATTTTGGGGTCCATTATCCATGCAACACAATGCTTTAAAGCCTATTCCCAAGAGTGAATTGATTGCTGTATGCTTTTGTAGAACACAGAACAAACACACTGTACCATTAGCCTTTATTTATTGTTAAAAAGGGTAAAACCTCACAACTGTTTGTAGCTCCAGCTATCATTGTGCAAGCTGTGAGGGGGGCGGAGTGATGGGGAAACTCAGGAGGGCTGTGAAAAGGAATGTGTGGGCATAGAGGGGGTGGGGTTGGCAAAGAATTGTGCATCTGCATGTGCTGCAGTGGAGGTCGACCACGGATCTGCTCAGTCTGCAGCAGAATCAAAGACTTGAGCATCTCTGTCTGATCCTCCACCACCTAGCAAAAGCAGCACTCTCTTTCTTTTCTGCCCTGCCTTTCATCTTCCGAGCACTCTTCCGTTCCCTAGTCTGTCTCTCATCGCGCCTACAGCACCTCCCGGAACATATCTTCTTTGCTGCGCTGGGGTTTTTTTCTTATCTGCTGAAGCCTGTCCACGGCGGGGGGGGGGGGCATGTTCTTCAAGGTCTTTGCTGAACAGAAGACGGATTGTTACATTCCAGCAAATGATTGAAACATTTTAGTAAAAAGGGCATTTTGCTAGTAGAAATCACTTTCTCTCCGAGACTCTAGGCAGGCACACAGCTCCGCGAGCACCCCAATCATGGTGAATGTCGGGAGTGGGGGGGAAGACGGTTTTGCGTATGGACAAAAAGGTCACAGCTTGCAGGGCAGCTTTGTAGGGAACTCATTCTAAAATTATCCCACTCTTTTTCACAGACGGCCAACCTGCTGGCTGACATCTCACTGTTGCAGGTGACTAGAGAAACCAGGGCACAGATGCTGAATGCTTGCGGCTTTCATCCTGGTCTATATGCAGCTCAGTTATGTGCTGCTTTGGTCCTAGCTCCAGTGATTGCTAAATGGCATGGTACAGTTTCCTACAATGGGGGAACTAACAAGGCTGCAATCCCTTGGAATCTGCGGCAGAGGATTAACAAGTGTCTCTTTGAAACTTTCCAGAGCTCTCTCTGGAGGATTCCCTGCAGATCTCGATGTCCGTTGACACCCTGCTTGGCCAGGGAGATTAGTTACACAGGGCAATGTGACAGAAAACACTACCTAGCTCCCACTTTTCAATTCCCTACACAAGCCACAGCAACTTACCCAGCATCTCATCTGCTTCCTGCTCTCTAGAGAGCATTTCTGGGGTGGAGAAAAGTTACTGGCTGCCTGCCCCATTGGACGACCCCGCTGGGACCACCACATCCTCTTCTAGCTTGACTTCTTCATCCAGAATTTCAGCCTGTGGGATTTGTGCTGAAAATGGCCCACCTGATGATCACTTTAGATAAGCTATTACCAGCAGGACAGTGGGGTGGGAGGAGGTATTGTTTCATGATCTCTGTGTGTATATAATGTCTGCTGCAGTTTCCACGGTATACATCCGATGAAGTGAGCTGTAGCTCACGAAAGCTCATGCTCAAATAAATTTGTTAGTCTCTAAGGTGCCACAAGTCCTCCTTTTCTTTTTGCGAATACAGACTAACACGGCTGTTACTCTGAAACCAGTAAAAAGGCAGTCAACAAATTAGACTGTAGATGATACCGTCACCTCATATGGTACTGCGCCTCCTTTAAAAATTCAAATATGTACATGGAGCCTAATCTCCATATTCAAATAGTGTTTTTTAAAGCTATGGCTGAATTTGTACAGACAATATTTAACTGAGTTTTGAGGATATTGCCAGAAGCAGGAGAAATGAAAAATTCTTAATCCATTTGTTTAAGACTTCTCTGAAACAAAACAAAAACCCCAAACAAAAAAATAAATACAACTATAGAGTACAATTGTGCATATTTGGGCTGTTTTTACCAATTCGTCTCCTAATAAAACTTTTGAAAATGTAGGATGACTGTGATATTGTTTGATTAAAATATAACCATGCAAATCATTATTGCTACCACTGTTATATAATTGTAACAAATCTTACACAAAAGTATAACTCATGGCCAGAAAGGCTTAAACAACTTGCAGGCTAATTAACCCAAAGCTGACCTTTAAAGACAGGTTAGAAATGTTAATTAGGGCCATTGCATGCTAAATAGGCTAGAACTTTGAAATGCAAACTTATGTTGTTAGAAATTAGAGGTAGTATTATGAATCTTGGGTGAAATAATGTCACTGTCTATGTGTCTCTTTGAAGTTTGATAGACTGCCTAATGGATACATTGCCCTATGTTAATTTGTGTAACTAATTACTGGTGGTGTTTAGGAAGCTGAAGGTTGCATCAAAAGCCTATTGTTTACCCAAGACTGTGTGGTCAAGTGGATGCTAGAACACTGTATAAAAGATGGTTGGGTCCTGATTCTTTTATCTCAGATCTGCTTTAGCTTCATCAGGGGAAGTTTGAGTCACAAGATTGAGGTCCCAGTTATGCTGGTAGTCCCTGAAGGTGATATTGGACATTGGACTATAACCTATGAACTAAATTCTAAAAGAACTCTTTGCAACTACAAAGCTCACCATCTCTGCTATGTATCTGAACCTCAAGAATTAAACTCATGTCTGTATGTATCTTGATCTTTCAACCATACTCTTTTCTTTTTTAATAAATTTTAATTTAATAAGAATTGGCCGTAGTGTGTATTTGGGTAAGATCTGGAATATTCATTAACCTGGGAGGTAATGTGTCCGATCCTTTGGGATTGGTAGAACCTTTTATTTTATATGATGAAATAAGATTTTCAGAAATCTTCATCATATTTGACTTGAATACCTGGATGGAGGCTTGAGGCTGGGTACTTTAAGGGAACTGTGTTATGAACTTCTGAATAACCAGTGAGGTAATAAAGAAGCTGTTTTATGCTGGCTTGGTAAATCTAAGTATTGAATTATCCACCAGCTTTGGGGTCTGTCTGCCCCATTCTTTACAGTTCACCCTAATTGGAGTGACCTCCGCTGGCCCCCCACTGGGACCCGTCACAGTGACAATTATGGACACATTCCCAACATAGTCTCTATACTTAAATAATGCAGAGTCTTTATCAGCAATATTTTGTTCCACATATCTTATGAACTGAGCACTTAAAATAAAGTTCTTTCCCTACTTCACTACACAAGGACAGCACTAAGATACTGAATCAGGGCTGACAACAGAATCCTTATTGCTGCTCATGTATCTGGATAGCAGTACTGTTCTGACTGACAACTGAGTCCATTACAAAGCAGTAAATTAAACCATTTCATCCATACCATACATCACCACGACCACCATTTCAGCCTAGTTGACAAAAGCGACTGCAAAACCGCAAGCATTCACACTTTGTTCTGCAATAGTTTGAAAGAATGTATATAACCATTAAATAGGAAATTAGAAGAATTTTCTTTGAAATAGGAATTATTACAACATGGATATAATTCTATACATTGCCTGAGAGGCAAAGTAAGAGGTGATCCCTGTTCCAATCTATGAAAGACAGAATACCACATAGCATAACAGTTCAAGAGGGAGGATGTGAGGATTACTGGGGAGATGAGCAAACTGGAGAGGATTCCTGGAAATAGTCAGTTTTATGGATAAATTTAAAGGAGGTGAGAGGGCTTGGGAGGTAAGTGGGGAGATTTCCTTGGGGGCAGGCATGAAGCTGAGCCTGGGAGAAAACTAGTAGGTAGGTATGTAATTATTATCTTGTTTTCATTGTAGTGCACTTTTAAATTCTTTAGGATTCTGTTGTTGCATTCTGCATTAATGCTAACAATGCAACAGGTGAAACATGCTATATGTTCTCAAGGAGATGTTCTTGCTTCGGTTTCTTTTAATCAGAAAGAAAAAAATAATGCAATCATATAATTAAAGACTGTATCCTAAAAGAGCTGGCATGTCATAACTTTCCAGTGCTTGACTTTCAGCCTTAATAATGTCCTTTTAACATACTTGTGTGTGCGCGTAATATATAAATGCATAATAGGAAAATATGGCATCAAGGAGAAGAATGGAAGAGACTAGAGAGTGCAAGGAGAGCAGAAGCACACATAATTTACCAAAACAAATGCATAGTCTTAAAATGGAAATTTGTCCTACTTTCTCCTCTCCATTTCCTATTTGCCTCTGGTATTGCTTGTTGCAGAATGTCTATGCCTCTACTGGAAACTCTTTAGGGCAGGGACTTTTTTAAAAACATATGTAGTGTGCCATACAAATTTGTGGCACTGAATAAATAATCGTACAATTTGTTTTCTTTTGTCCCAGGTTTAACATAGGAATTTTATGTTGTTTATCACATTTTAGAACCAAATAACTTGAGCACTGATGTTTTGCCTGCAGCCAAAATTTTAGCATGCCATTTGCTGGACGATTTTTTGGGTTTGTCCTTGCACCAGTTTTTGATGTTTGGGCAGAGTGATTTGTTTTGTTCCGCAGATTTTGTGCAGTGCTTTGCTACCTTACAGTAGGCACCATATAAATTGATTAAATTGTGAATGCCTCTTCTTCCCTTGTGTTTTAATTTCTTTTGATTTTTCTTAATGTTATTGTGTGTTAAAAGTAATAGGTGCACTTAGGTTTTTATTTTTTTAAATTTTAATACAGGAACAACAGTTTGCTTTAAAATTCCAGAAACTGAGGTAGTAAATTGATCTTGATACTGTTTTGGTTTGTTTTCAGATGTACTAAAGTGTCTGCCTAATTCAACATTATTTTCTTTCTTGTTGATGAAGTTTAAGCACTATACTCTGCTGTCTACTGTCCATGCCAGGCTCTCGCTGATGGCAGAAAGAGCTGTTCACACACAGCTGAGATAGAATGTAGTCAAAGTGGTTGCTACATTTCTTTCTTATAAGCAGACTCGTATTTTGAATGGGTGGCCGGAGTGGGAATCTGCTGTGGCTTGAACTTAGGTTTAGCTGGAGCTGGAACATAGAGACCCAGAATTGGGAAAGTCATGCGGGAGTCTTTCAGTCCATGCAGCTTCATATCCATTTGTTTCGCAAACAGAGCTTTGCCATAAAATGGGAGGTCCTGCAGGGAAGTCTGCGCCTCACTGGACAGCCCAGAGAGCAGGAGCCATTACGCCCTTCTCATAGACACTGTGAAGGCCATGGACCATGCGGCCACGTCCACTGCATCCGACGCTGCCTGCAAGGTTGCCCTGGCAGCCACTGTGTCCTCCTCCACCAGCACTTTGAACTCCTTCCTGTTGCGTTCCTGGAGGGAGTCCTCGAACTTGGACAGTGAGCCCCACAGACTGAACTCATACCAGCCAGGAGAGCCTAGTGGCTTGCCACCTGTAACTGGAAGCTCGAGGACGAATACATTTTTCTTCCAAATGAGTCCAGCCTCCTTGAATCTTCATTTTTCGGGGTAGGGGCTGGTTGGCCCTACCGTTCCCTGTGGTTGACCAACTTGACCACCAGGAAGTTAGGAGCAAGGTGGGTGTATAAGTATTCATGCCCCATGGCAGGTACAAAATACTTGCATTCCGCTCTCAGAGATGGGGGCCAATGAAGCTTGCCACAGGGCATTTGAAACATTCGCCACCCTTTAGTGGAGATGCAAGGCCACCCTGCCCAGTGCCGAGGAGGACAGTACACTAAACAGGGAGGCCGAGAGCTCCTCCATCTTCTGCTTGGAGGTGGAGGCTTGATGCCACCCTTTTTAAGAGTTCTTGATGGGCCCTCAAGTCCTCCTACAGGAAAGAGGGAGGAGGGGCCGTAATTGCCTCATCTGGGGAGGGTGAGGCGGCCGATGTGGTACTTTGTCTGTCAACCGGCACTAGAGGGTCCACCACCTGGTCGGTCTCCGGGCATGGTGCCGAGGATGCATGTCCCACTGACTCCTTCCTTGGGGGTCTGGAGAGGGAGGCTGAAGGCCTTTCTGAGGCTCCAGCCACCGAGCGGGCCCCCCACCGGGGGCTGCGTCGGGGCCTGGTGCCACTGCACCTGCTGTGGCACCGGCAGAGCAGGCTGTTCAGCTTGGCTTGCCTGGCCCATCGATGGACAACAATGAAGGGAGGCCAGGCTGGCACATGACCTGCCGCTGTCCCTGGACCAGGAAGAGTGGCGGCGCCGGGAGCGATGCCGAACATGGGACCGCGATCCCGACATGGAGGACTGGTACTGTCGGCAACAGCTGCTCCATGATTGCCTCCGGTGGGCAGACCCACGATGCCCAGATGCCGGCGACTGACACCCGGGGCTGTGGAGGCAGTGCTGTGGTGGGGTCCTGGAGTGGGACGACGAATGGGAACAATGTTGATGTTCGTGCCGTGACCGGCTGCGGTAGCTCCTCCAAGACGAGGACCTTTGGCACTGTCTGCCTCGGTCCCGTCAGCGTTCGCGCCTCGAGGCGGAGTGGTGCTGAGTGTCTCGGTCAGACGGAACCCAATCAGACTGTCTGGTGGGCGTCGAGGGTGATCCACATGGACTTTGCCCTGAACGGTCGCTGGGTGGTGAACCTTCCCTCGACCGAGACAGGAATCAAGCCGGGTGACTGTGGAGATCCCCGCGGCGCTTTGCCACTGGAGCGTGGGGCTGACATCGGCGGTGCTCCGGGTACCAGCATGGACATAACATCCTGGGCTGCCAGCAGAGCGTCCAATGTGGAGGGCATCCAGACATCCGGGGAGGCCTGCTCCGAATGGGCCAGGCTACTCCGCTTCACTTGAGTCGGAGGCCTAGGGGTCGGTGGGGATTGAGGACTGCACAACGTGGGTCTAGCCTCTGTTCCGGGTTTACTCCGGTGCTGCGGTGAAGGAGGCCTTTTGCTAGCCTTCTTGGCATGCCCCGGTTACGGGAGCGGTGCCTACTAGTTGATGGTGCTGAAGGGTTGCCATGCACCAACACCACAGTGCCTGGTGCAGACTTGGAGCGGCACACCAGAGCTGGGGTCAGCGCCGACTCCATCATAGAATCATAGAATATCAGGGTTGGAAGGGACCTCAGGAGGTCATCTAGTCCAACCCCCTGCTCAAAGCGGGACCAATCCTCAACTAAATCATCCCAGCCAGGGCTTTGTCAAGCCTGACCTTAAAAACTTCAAAGGAGGAAGATTCCACCACCTCCCTAGGTAACACATTCCAGTGCTTCACCACCCTCCTAGGGGGAAAGTTTGTCCTAATATCCAACCTAAACCTCCCACACTGCAACTTGAGACCATTACTCCTTGTTCTGTCATCTGCTACCACTGAGAACAGTCTAGATACATCCTCCTTGGAACCCCCTTTCAGGTAGTTGAAAGCAGCTATCAAATCCCCCCTCATTCTTCTCTTCCGCAGACTAAGCAATCCCAGTTCCCTCAGCCTTTTCTCATAAGTCATGTGTTCCAGTCCCCTAATAATTTTTGTTGCCCTCTGCTGGACGCTTCCCAATTTTTCCAGATCCTTCTTGTCGTGTGGGGCCCAAAACTGTACAGTACTCCAGATGAGGCCTCACCAATGTTGAATAGAGGGGAACGATCACGTTCCTTGATCTGCTGGCAATGCCCCTACTTCTACATCCCAAAATGCCATTGACCTTCTTGTCAACAACGGCACACTGTTGACTCATATCCAGCTTCTCGTCCACTGTAATCCCTAGGTCCTTTTTTGCAGAACTGCTGCCTAGCCATTCGGTCCCTATTCTGTAGCAGTGCATGGTATTCTTCCGTCTTAAGTGCAGGACTCTGCACTTGTCCTTGTTGAACCTCATCAGATTTCTTTTGGCCCAATCCTCTAATTTGTCTAGGTCCCTCTGTATCCTATCCCTACCCTCCAGTGTATCTACTGCTCCTCCCAGTTTAGTGCCAACTGCAAACTTGCTGAGGGTGCAATCCACACCATCCTCCAGATCATTAATGAATATATTGAACAAAACCGGCCTCAGGACCGACCTTTGGGGGGTACTCCACTTGACACTGGCTGCCAACTAGACATGGAGCCATTGATCACTACCCGTTGAGCCCGACAATCTAGCCAGCTTTCTATCCACCTTATCGTCCATTCATCCAGACCATACTTCTGTAACTTGCTGGCAAGAATACTGTGGGAGACTGTGTCAAAAGCTTTGCTAAAGTCAACACGTCCACTGCTTTCCCCTCATCCACAGAGCCAGTTATCTCGTCATAGAAGGCAATTAGATTAGTCAGGCATGACTTGCCCTTGGTGAATCCATGCCGACTGTTCCTGATCACTTTCCTCTCCTCTAAGTGCTTCAGAACTGATTCCTTGAGGACCTGCTCCATGATTTTTCCAGGGACCGATGTGAGGCTGACTGGCCTGTAGTTCCCAGGATCCTCCTCCTTCCATTTTTTAAAGATGGGCACTACATTAGCCTTTTTCCAGTCATCCGGGACCTCTCCCGATCACCATGAGTTTTCAAAGATAATGGCCAATGGCTCTGCAATCACATCCGCCAACTCCTTTAGCACTCTCGGATGCAGCGCATCCGGCCCCATGGACTTGTGCTCATCCAGCTTTTCTAAATAGTCCTGAACCACTTCTTTCTCCACAGAGGGCTGGTCACCTCCTCCCCATGCTGTGCTGCCCAGTGCAGCAATCTGGGAGCTGACCTTGTTTGTGAAGACAGAGGCAAAAAAAGAATCGAGTACATTAGCTTTTTCCACATCCTCTGTCACTAGGTTGCCTCCCTCATTCAGTAAGGGGCCCACACTTTCCTTGACTTTCTTCTTGTTGCTAACATAGCAGAATAGTTGTTGAAGAATAGCCTGGAGCCTAATGTCCCTTTCTCTCTTGGTCCAAAGCTTAAACGACTTGCAAATCTTGCAGCAATCGCTGAGATGGGTTTCCCCCAAACAGCATAAACTGTCCACGTGCATAAATTGCCTACGAGTGTCGCATGACTTAAAACCCGGGGCATGGGGCATGCCCTGGCCCTGGAGCTCTAGCTGAACTAAAACTAACTAACTACAGGTACCATACATGGAATGAACAAGCAGTTCTGGGGACGAGCTACAGAGAAGCTGGAGCAGAGCAGTTCTGAAGCATCTCCACTGGCGGCAAGAAGGACCTGAGGGTGGGGAGAATGCGCAGCGCCCTTTATACCGCGCCATGGAGGTGCCACTCCAGAGTTCGCTAGGGGAAAAACTTCCGGCACCGGTGCATGTGGCGAGCATGCACATTTATTGGGGAATACACATGGGCAATCGCTCGAAGGATTCAAGTAGGGCACAGCTCACCAAACAACAGCTCACCCAGGAGGGGTAACAGTCACACGGACCACGGTATTGTCTAGCACTGCACCCCCTTAACACCACCACTCTACATGAGTAAGTTCACTCCCATATTTCATCAGTGGTGCACATGCAGGTTCCAAGCTCTGATGACTTGGCTGGTTATAAGGTTATAAACTCCATTAGGCCTTTGTACCTGTATTTTCCATGAATAGTAATCTCAGGCTGGTTAAACTTATAGTGCATCTGGCATGCACAGAACATTGGACACCTCACAGAAATAAGTTATAGCTTTGGGACCAAGTTTTTACTCACCAAGGAGCCCCACACTCCAGGCTTCCAATTGAGCATCTCCCGTAACACCTCTTGTAGGGCTCACAGCAGTTGCAAGCTGACATGGCTCTTGTGGGGCTCCCCTCTGACAAAGCTCAGGGTTTAAAAGGGGCAAAAGACAGTCTTCACTGACTACACAATTTGCAAAATATTAGGCACCTCTGTGATGCAAGGTGCAATATAAGCAAATGCTGATGTAACTTAAAAATATCTTTTAATATACAGGATTTCAGTTCAATTTAGAAGAAGCAATTCTATCCCACTCTCACTGCTACATCTCACTTGTTTTAAGTGGGTGGTGTAAAATGTGTACAGGGCAATTAAGCTGTACGCAGGGGAACAAACTGTAAGGCACTCACTCATTTACTGAAAACCAGAATAAAAACCTCATGAAAGGAATGCTATTTTTTTTAAATCAAAGTTGCCCTGTGAAACTCAGTGCCACAGGATATTGAGACAGAGCTTAGCCAGATTTTTTTATTTTATTTTTTAAAAAGTGCAGAGTTAAATGAATAAAAATAAATTCTGTTCTGATGGAGTGCCAGCAGCAGCATAATTAGGCTGCCACATGGTTTGGTTTTAATTGTACTTTAACAGCACTCTTGTGGTCAGTTAAGGAAAGTGATGAAGAATATGGATCAAAGGACTCCTAAGATTTTATTTTCATCTCCACCACTGACCTACTGCATGATCTGGGGAAGCTATCATCCTTCTTTGCCTCAATTTTTCCAACTTACAGAACACCAAAACTGTCCTCCCTAAGGAAGAAAGCAAAGGTAAAAAACAGGACTTAGCACGTGATGGGGCTGCACAACCTCAGAAAAACTACTAACAGAAGAATTGTGTGGCTTAGTTAACTGATGTGGTAAAGTACTTTGCACTTAACTTTCATATGAAGTTCCCAAATTATCATATTGGAAAGGGAAAGCTGCATTTTTTCCCCCTATTTCCATCTTGTGTACAAAACATTACCCCCAACTGGATTAAAAACAAAAACAACCCTGCAATAGCTGTTTCTTGTTTTGTTTTTTAATTTTCTTGCAACCACTTAAAACTGTCATAATATACCACAAACTTATATACACTCTTATTTACAGAGAAAGAAGCAAAATATTCATCCAAAATATTTTTAAAAACCTTTTGATTAAATTGCTATACCTATCAAAAATGATGGGACTTGATAGGCATATTTTCTTGTGCATATTTCTTCTCCATTTCATATTTCACTCTCAATGCATATATTATATAAAAAACAAGAAAAAAAGCAAGCAGGAAGGACACAAACACAATATGCATTTAAATTGGGTTTTGTTGGTTGATTGGTTGAAGAACAAGCAGCAAATTTAAAAAGGCAAAACACAGGAAAAGTGCATCAATTCCAATGATTTAGTATAAGAAAGAGGCCTATGCATGGTGATACTAGCCACGATGGAACCTCCCAGCAGACCTCTGATTGTCTACAAAGGCTTTAACACAAGTAAAAAAACAAACAAAAGAACAGGGAGGAGAAACAAGAGAAACACAGGAAGTATCTTCCCACGAGGCTTCTTGGAAACTGAAGCTAGATGACTTCTGGAAGAGGCAGGTATTCATTTTTGCCTGGACTACACAAACTCAGCTATGCATTCACTCTGCTTGACCAAGAGCTTCAGCCTCACCACTAAAGCCAGATCTGATTCCTCACGCAATGCTGGAGACTTTCACAGGTACTCATGGGACAGCAGAGCCAATCACAGGTGTCAGCTTGATTGTGCTAAGTCACTTAGATCCTCTGCTTCTGAAGTTTGTCAGAGTGAGATCTGCTGACTTCCATGGCTCAGGGCTCAGCCTCTCACCACTGGTGTCAGACTAAACAGAGCACGTTTGTCTTCTGATCAAACAATTTCATCTGCCGTGCGTGATATGCTGCAGCACATTGACAGATCCAATTTATGGTGAGCTAGAATCCAGCATGGAGACACTGAAGTCCTACCAATCTTCTACTCCATTTTTGCTGGTCAGTTTTCAAATATGATATTAAAAAAAGGCAAATTACAATAATGAAGCTTATACCATAATTAGTGTATCCAACCATGACCCACTCTAACCTTTCACCCATAAGGCTGCCTTCAAAAACAAGGCTATTTGTATAATTTGGGAAAAGTTAGGCAACACACTAAAATGTGGCTCAGAACATAATTAATTTGAAATATAGTGTTCAACCAACATTTAAGAAGTCTTCAGACACACTCAGTTCAATTGGCCCAGATCCTCAAAGGTATTTAGCCTCCTAACTTCAACTCATTTCAATGGAAGTTAGGAGCCTAAATACCTGTGAGGACTGGGCCTTTGTGCTTAGTGAATGTATTAAAAACTCACAGTAGGCAGTAACCAGTCCTACAGCAGCTAGTTCGGAAGAATCTATGTATGGTATCATATTTTTGGCTTATGATAAGGTTACCTAATCCAGTGACTTTTCTTGCCAACGTACTTGCCTTGCTCTTTTGTCCTGAACACAACAGTGGGATGGATTTGCAAAGGCATCCATTTCCTATCCAATCTTAAACTGCAGAATTTGATGGGTTTGCAGAGCCTATTTGGCTGCCATCAAGATCTCATAAGCCAATCAAGCCTCGTGCTAGTTATGTATAAAATCTTTGTACATCATGTGGAAAAATGGAGTGCTAAGTCCTGCAAGTAATAAATATATTTATATTGCTTTGAACTTAACAGTCCTCTCTTCTCTATATATATCATTAGAATTGGGAATAAGAAATCTAGCACCAAAGTCTGTTACCACAACAGAGAACTCTTAGTGTTGTGATAGGCAGAATCTAAAAACTACACCTGAGTCTCACCAAACACGGTCTTTATCAAATCCATAAGGGTCTGGCAAGCTCTTTGGACTTCTGTACCATCCTCAAATGTGAATGGCTTTCTACTTGGTTCCTCAGGCAGTGACTTGATTTTTTAAAAAATTCTAGAAAAAATTGAAAGTAGCTTTAGATCAGTCTTGTATCTTTCCCTTTTTGGAAGGGTCTCTTTCCATTCATCTCTGCCTGTTTGAGAGAGTAGGCTAAAAGCTGCTCTTGAACCTGATAGTAACTGGGTCATGTTAACTTGCCATCCAAGGGACGTTATATATGCACATTTTTAGAGACCAAGCGCCTCTCTGCTATGGGCTCATTTTCTACTAGTGCAGGGAGTTCAATACCCACTAATGAAATCTGCTTGCCCAACATGGCTAACTGTAGCCCTGTAAGTAAATGCTATGCGGGTAGCACCCTAAGTTTTCTAAAGCTATGATGTGCTAAACTCAGAGTGTATAATGCAGCCACTCAAGTTTATAATATTAAAAGAAGTGAGGGAGGCAGGAAAAGTAAATCCTGTGCTCCTCCACTGGTCAGCCATGGAAGAGCCTCCTTTACCTCTGTATATACAATAAGTGGTACCTAATAAGGAGCTCATTTTCCTGTAGTGATAATTCCCTAGAGACTTGCAAAATGCCATTGCCCTTAATTCCCCCCACCTCCCATGCAACACTTATGGCAAGTGGATACAGTATAATCCCTGAAGCCAGGTGAGGTCACAGCAATACCTGCTGATGAAGATATGATTAGCCTAATGCCAAGATCACCCAACAAGCTACTCAAAGCTATCCAATTCTGCAGAAACAAAGGAACTACAGTAGCATGTGAGCCTATTTCAAGTCATGTCAGTGCAAGATCAACAGATACAAGCCAAAATACGTCTTTGTATTGTAGATGGAAAAGGATCTTTTAAAACAGTATCAAATAAAAAGACCATCCATAGGCAATCCCCAAATATCCCCTTTAAATCTAGCAATAAAGACAGAGTGCATTTTCCCCAGGAAGTGAAGTGTACAAGAACACATGTGCAGCACAGAAACATTATACACAAACAATGGAAAACATCCCTTTTGAAAACTCAAATAAAAGTGGATCCCATTGGGACCAGACTGCCAATGCCTTCCGAAGTGAGGCAGAAAAATCAGCCTATAAAACATGCCCAAGGTGACCTGTAGCTACTTCACTGGCCTCTGAAGCAGCTCACAAATGGAGTATGAAATTGATACTTTAAAACAAAACCCTAGACTTTGTGATAAAAAGTTAGTTAAATATCTCTTTATGTTTAAGTTCTGTTATTTTCTGACATCTACCTAAACACACCCATTTTTATCAGGAGGGAAATGCAGCCGTCTTGGCTACAGAGCCATCAGTGCTTGGAGTCAGCTTTTCCTTCAATTAAATAGAGGGTCGTGGAAACTTTGTTCTGCATCATCGTCCAGCTCTGATGTTGCCTGTTGGTCAAGTCTGTCAAGGCAAAATGCCAAAAGTCATTCCATTTCCCCAAGGGAAAAATCAGACCAAAATTTCCATTATTAGATGCATATTGGGAGGGGCTTGGAACAGGATTTCAATAAAAATTTGTTTTAAACCTCGCTAGCTATGGATTGAAAAACAAAAGAAAGGAGTGTGCATCTCATTCACACCCCCACCCCCGCAAGGGTACGAACGGGTAAATAGTTTGTCTTACATTTAGATTTTCATTTTAGGGTGGAGGAGGAGGATTCTTTGGAATTTAGCACTTCTCTAAATATTTTTGCCTTGACTGAAGTATTTTAAGAGACTTGCAGCAAAAGAAACACTCTGCTTATCCAGAGCTGCTCTCAGTGAAAGAGGCTTCACTGCATTCACTTCCCCTCAGTGTCTTGGATAGGCCAGGAATGGACACTAGGACAAGGTGAATCCTACAGTTTTCAGTTTACAAAGGATTCCCTAACTGAACCCTACAGTTTGGTTCATACAACATCCTAGGAACTAAACCCAGTAGGCTTGCATGGAGCTCAGACTGCCTCTATGGCCAGTCTCTAGCTACCATACATCTTGGAAGCCACTAAACATATCTTTCCCGCATTGCCTCCTCAAACAAATTCTCTTAGCAAGCACCAGCATCCTCTACTTTCTTCAAGTATCCTAGTACCTGCCTCAGGGCTTTCTGCAGGAGTGAGTTTGAGTGGAGGGAAAAACAGGGGAGGCATGCTTTCTGATTTCCCACCTATATGTAAAATCTCAGCTCATGTTCCCCCAGACATTTACGAATACAGGCAGAGGTTGATGAATGGAATCTGGAACTCAGTGCTCATTTTCAAGTGGGTCCGAGGTTTGATGCCATTTCACACAGCATATTAGACAGTAAGGTTGGCTCTGTTGCCCACTAAAAGCTTATGAAGAGAACAGCTGTGCAGAGCTCCTTATGATGGCTATCTGATTCCATTCAGGTCTGACATGCAGGTCACCACTAGTGCAGCTCCACTGGAAGAAGTCAGTGTAGGCAGGGCTTAGTTTTCAATCACTTTTACCAAATGGCCTTCTCTGAGTAAAAAAAACCTGAGTCATGTCCACACTGCAGCTCCCACACTTGCTTTCTCTGGTGGAGCTGAACTGATGGTGAATTTTCCTAGTTTACACATGGACCTGAGATTCATGTAGTGGGGGCAGGGAGAAGAGCAGCATTTAATATGCTCTGCTATGATCCCAGCTACTTTGTATATGTAGAAAAGGGACAAAGAGATTCAAGCCATGTTTTTAAAAGATAGGTCCAGTAATTCTACCTGACAGCCAGGATGCAGAAAACGAAGCCCTTTCCCTTTCTCCCACCCCCAACACACACACACACGGGGGGGGGGGGGGGGGGAGGAAGGGAGAGAGAGAGAGCGCACGCAAACCTGTACAGCTACCAATGAACTTCTCAAAAGAATTAACCCCCTCCCATCCTCAGTAACCACTTTTACTGTGCAGGCGGCAGAGGTAGTTTAAAAAAAAAATCCCAAAACACGAATATAAAAAACACTCTTGCTATACTGTACATTCAGAACCCTGTGGCCACATCATTGTCCTGACAATGAGCTAATTTAAATTAAAAAAAAAAAAAAGCGCTGATGTGTAAAGAGCACATCCCAAAGCTAGTGCTGTCTTAAAGCAAATGTTCTCTTTCGGAGAAAGGAAATGGAGTTCTTCTTGATTGGTTAGGAATAGGAAAAAACATTTTCCAGTAGCTGCCTTCTCACTTACATGGCATCCGTCTCTCCTTTATCTTTTTTAATTCTGCACCACCAGAACTCTTGAAACGTCTGTCTCCTTATAGGAAACGTTTCTGTAACCATTTTTTAAAAATTAAAAAAGGCATGATCAGAGTGAGAGACTCATGTTCCCAAGCTAGCAGCCAGCTGGTAGGGTAGCTGCTATGTTTGCATTGACATTTTGCTCCAGATGTTGTCTTCCTTCCCTCAAAGTGCAAAACTGTGGCTGAACAGATGTTTGTAGGTCACCAGAACTGGAGCCTCACTTTAACCCCATTTGGCTTTCGCTGCCAGAAAGGGAGGAGCATGTTGCTGCAGTTGTGCTTCCAAAGGTCCACTTCCATTTGGCCACTCCTCAGTTAGCAAACTGCTGATAAAAAGCAAGTTTGACCCTTTCAATGTGGTGGCAAAGTTTAATAGCTGGCCCAAGTTTCAAGTCCATGCACTCCTGAACAGTGGGGAGGGTGAGCAGGAGAAGAGCCTGACCATCTATTTCCTGTCAGGAGACAAACAAAACACTGGTAAGGTAGAATTAGTTGCTCATTTACTCCCATTCAAATTTTGGCTTCCTCGAGTTTCAGCTCATGACTCTCTACCTCTAGGAATTTGCTGTTTCACTTGTGCTGCTTCATTTAGCTAGAAATCTCCCTCTCATCACCTACTTGCTTCCTTCCTTCCTCATCTTGAAGTGCAGGTCCATTCTAAATTGTCTAAACAAGATATCATATGGTTTCATCCTTACTGTCTCAATGGTTCCAGAGAAAATGTATTCAGTTTACAAGTAATGTTTTTTTCCTAATTTCTAGCCCTGCAAACTCAATCTGTGTTCAGAGAAGCAATCTGGGTTGTGTTCTCATGCATCCCCACACTGTAATACAAGTTGTGCCAGCCAAATTACACCCTCAATAACACCTACAGCCTTCATATTATGCCCTTAGCAAAATTTGTGTTCACCACCCAGGAGGGGCCTGGCAATTTGTAGTACTGGGCACTTAATAGGCAAGACTAGCAAAATCCACCTTTGAAAAATAGATGTAATATGAAAAAATACATTAAAAGGATTCTCACTTTTGTGCTGTATTTTTGATACCCTCTTAAATATGGATTAAAGTTTCTTTCCCTAATGACTCCCTGTGATAAACAAGGCTGAATTCCCACTCTGTCACTCCGAGTGCAGAGAGTGGGGGCCCGCAAGGATTCTAAAAGTTAATACTTGCAAGTCCAGGCTTGTATTAAACTCCCAGGGATACAGCTTTTCTCTGACCTTTGGCTTGGTAAATGCTGCCAACACCCAAATGCAAAAAAACCCCTTTGAACCCAGGAAGGAGCACTTGGGAATTCCTCTCTGTGGAGTACCCACAAGTCCTTTCACCCCCCTCCAGGGAAGAGCTGAGAAAGAAAACGAAGCTGTTTTCTTTGGCTATCAGTTAATCAAACAGCATGCACAAACCTAACCCGTTAGGACACCAAAAATCCAATCCTGTTCTTAAAAAAAGTAAATTGTATTAAAACAAAAAGAAAGAAAATACAGCTAAAACATAGGCATTTGCTAGATTTTAAAAGAGCAATTCCAAAAATTAAGCACCCAAACTAACTTCTTGGGGGTTTAGCTTAAAGGTTACAAGATAAGAAATAAACCAGATAGCATCTAACTAAACATTCTCTATCCAAATTATTTCTTCTAGGTATGCAAAATACTTGTTCATACCTGGTTCAAACCCTACACAGCATTTCTACTTACAGCATTGCTGCTCCGTGTTCCTGCAGTCCAGGAAACAACAGACAAAGGGAAAGTTTTTTTCCCCCCATTTAAATAAATCTAGCCTTCCCATTGGCTCTTTTGGTCAGGTGCCCACTTTTTTTTCCTTTACCTGGGGGACTTTTTAACCCTTTACAGGTAAAGCAAGTAAAGAACAGCTACCAAGAGATATTTTACAGCTAACTGGCTGGCTGGGTGCCCATCAAAGGGAGCTATCCCCCTGTTTATTTATCACACTCCCTCTTCATTAGTGCATCAGCAAAGCACTGTGTGATGCCTGGTAATAAATATTGAGCAGTCTCCAAACTTTAAGGTTTACAAAGCACTCTGTAAGTGTTATTTATAGTAAACGGTACAATATTTACCAATCATTTGACACTGGGAGTGCTACTTGGGTCAAAATAACAAGCTCTATATCCTCTTTCAAATAGGCCACTGAATTCATTGTGACCTGTTTTAGTTGCTGCCTAACAGTTTTCTCCCAAGTCAGTTTTGGAAATCAAATGCAGCACATAGCAAAACGTTCAGTAGGCAATGGAACATAATAGAATGCCTCTATGCTAGAATGAGCTGTAAGAAACAAAGTGTAAAGTTTTTTGCCATATCAAAAACATTATAAAAACTGCAGCAACTATGTTTTACCCTTTAGTAATTAAAACTGGTTTCATGTGGTCAGTCAATCAGCAGATAATGCAGCAGCAGGCTCATGTATTTTAAAAAGAAGTGTTGCATACCTGATCCAGGAAAATTCTGGCTAACGGGGCACAGTCTGTGGATTTGAGGAACCGCACGACATCAGCCACGCTCCATTCCAGAGGATTACTGTCCAGCTGCAGCTTTTCGGCAACTTCATTCTTTATTTCCTAACCCACCCGCCCCCCCCAAATACCAAAACGTTATATTTGCCATGTCCACATAGCATGTTTCTAAAATAACTCTGAACTTGAGAGGTAGCATTGTCTAGCAGAATGCTAAGAATCAGAAGTCAGGAAGTGCTGAGTTCTAAAATCCCAGCTCTGCCAATGGCTTGCTGTGCAGCATTTGGAAAAATTCCCCAAACTCGTTATTTTAACATTTTTTAAATTGGGGTAGTATCCTCGCCTCCTTCCCAGACAAGTCGTGAAGATCAGTAATATCTGTATGCTGCTTTGAGCATGGGAAGGGCTAGTCCCCTCAAGTTCATGGCCCCTGCCTAACACCAGGCATGGTGGTGCACAATCTCAGGCTCTTATTGGATTTCTCTCTGCTCCTGGATTCCCAGGTAGCTGCAGGGCCTGAAAACACGTATTTTGAAAACAAGAGAATGCATCTTTCCCATTCAGGTGCAGAACTCCCCCTGATTATCACTGTATCACACCAGAAGTCTGGACTAGCATCACATACAGTACACAAGCAAAATCTTAGCTGTGACCTTGGCAATATTAGGGCAAAATAACTTTCCAAATGAATAGACCGTTATGAGATGATCTGAGAATATGAAGTCACCATTAAGGTTGTGTGGAAGTGATAGTTGTGATATGTATTGCTTTTCAGCCTCTACTGGAGATGGAAGTGAAAATTTTATGGAGTGCTTCTGATGGCATTTTAAGCAATATGACAATGGCACATTGGACCTTCTTATTTTCATGCTTAAGAAGTTTCTTAAGCTTTGGGTGGGTCCTGATATAATCAAACTACATTTCATTACAGTTATGTTAATTTTAAGTTTTAATAATTACAGATTCAATGCATACTCGAGTTCTGAAGGAACAGTTTGGTACAGCAGCAGCTTGTCACTTCATCACAAATAGGGGGTTTTTATTTTTAAGAAATAGCAAAATTTGCTGATAATTTTGATAATAATTTTCAAAGATATGATCCTCTTACAAGAGAATTTTGGCCTTGGCTGAGTGAACAGATTAAATCATCACAGCTGCTATATTAAACCCCTTTAGAGAGTCAACATTTGCTCTGTCAACCCTTCTCCTTGCAATTCAAGGAATGTCACTTTTGCATTTAGCACTGGGAAGACAGGACACAGAATGCTCCGGGTGTACACTGGAAATTAAAAGCAACTTTCAATCAGGATAATTAGTGAAATTCACAGCAAACTGCCAAATGGAGGAAAATTCTGAATTAATGATATCTCCCTCCCCACACCTGGGGAAGTGACCAAATCACTGAGGAAGTAAAAGATTTTGTGCTTTAAGAGGTACCTTTGGTGAAGGGGGTTTATTTTCATCATCAGAGAAGGAAAAGGTCCGGAGCTTCCTCTTCCGCTTGTCTTGATCCTGAGCCAGGCAGTGGGACAGTTCACTCTGTGTGGGAGAGGAGGACCGCGATTTCTTCTCCGACACTTCCGACTCTTCAAGCAGTTCATCTTGCTGCTCTGAGGTGCTGTCCTCACTCATTGATTCTTCATCTACGTCATCCTGGTCATCCTCTTCCTCTCCCCCACTGCCCTGAAAGAGAAGAGAAATAATAAATTTAGAATGGGAAATTTAGTACATAAAAGTCCTATGATAGTCTCTGATCTTTACGCTCACAGTTGCATGCAGTGCTGCTGTAATGATGTTGGTCCCAGAATATTAAAAAGACAAGGTTGGTGAGGTAATATCTTTTATTGGACCAACTTCTGCCAGTGAGAGAGATAAGACTTTGAAAGATACTACCTCACCCACCTTGTCTCTCTGATCTACAGTAACCGTTTGGCTGCACAGAGTCTAAAGGAACTGGTAACTTGCTGTGCACAGAGTCCTGTTCCAACACTGAGGCAATCTATGAACATACACTGTACTGTGCAAGTTTTCTCTAGCTGCATACCTGGAGAGATCCAACTGGAGAGTTGTCCACTGAGGTGGACAAACGTTTTTTCTTATGGACAAAGAAGTGTTTTCGTCTCTTCCTCCTCTTGCTTGGTTTCTTCATGCCTGCTTCCAGATTACTGTGGCCACCTGGTGGTCGGCCAATCCTTTTGTTTTTCCTCTTCCCATAATAGTGTGCTACATAGACAAAAGCAAAGGGTGTGTGCTTCACATGTGTTGTGTTGCAATGGAACTTCAGCATCATTAGGTTATCACTTATCAGCCCTCAGGAATGCAGAATCATTAACAGAAAGCTTTCCAGCAGAAATCCCAACTGTGGAGAACATCAACATGAATGGGTCTATTCTTTCCTTCAATACAATACATTAAATATGTGTTTATTAATAAAGTTAATCACCCGACAAAAGGAGATTATATTTCTTTAGTTCTGAGAAAGGCCTCAAATGAACAGATTTTGGTGCAAATAATATCAGCAGCTATAGAGTGGCAGATAGTGGTGGTGGGGTTCTGCAGGATTTGGCATGCCCTGTACAGATCTATTGAGATGATACATAATCTACACTCACTGTGGCCAGGAGTTCAAATTAGTAAAATACATTATGGAGGCAGCTTGTTCTAAAGCAGAGTGGCAGGAGAGACATAACTTTTAATGAAAGTATCCTGGAATCAGTTTTTGTCCTAGAAATCATCAGCAGGAATTAATACAACATTAGGCATAATAGTTGGTTTTATGATGTTGCAGTTCACTGTTAGATAATCATTGTTTTGATCCAAGATATGGGTATCTAGGTCTATATCATTAGCACTTGGGCTGCTCATCAGGGTGATATATAATGATATATATGAAGTGATATATAATTTGTAACACACTTTGAGATCCTTCTGGATCAAAGGCATGGTCTAAATGAAGATCATTACATTGGCAAAAAACCCTGGTATCTACTCACTGTATTTGGTCTTTGTCAGGACTGAGCAGTTCTCTGAACACTTATCTAGCACCATCTGCGGGCCAAAGAGATTTGGACAGCATTCCAATTTGATGCAGGTTGTTCTACAGAAATCTGCCACCCGATCTGCTGTTCTCACAACCTCCACAGTGGCACGGTAACTCTTCCCTTTGTACCTGCCATTGGAGAATATCATCATAATCTAGCGGGTCCTAATACTGTTATTCACTGTGATAAAGATGCTATATTACACTATCAACATCAGACATTACATATTCAAAATAAGTTTGAAGAGAGCTTGTGAAAGGCTTTGGATCAACAATCATAAAAACCAAGTCCTCCCTTCAGCAATATAAAATGACAGATGCACATGTGAATACATATTAACAAGCTAGTACAGCATGGGCAGTTGCTGTGCCAAGCTTTTGCACACTGCCCTGCTAGTATGTTTCCAATATAATTTGGAAGAAATATTCCCATACTTTATATGAGTATGGAGACTATACCAGCTAATCTAAGATGGTAATGCAAAAATTGCCAATTAATGTCCATTGGATGTAGACACCTGCTTACTAGGATCTGGATTCACTCCAACTCACTGCAGAGGCCACTGAACAACGATTAAATGGATAACTTACAGCCCCTAGTGAACTCAGGTTCATTTGGCAGGTTATCTGGACGTGGAAAGCTACATATCACATTACCAACCTCCCTGTGCTACCAGCCACTCTTCCTCAACCTACTCAGCAACTTATCAAGGAATGGAAAGGCTACTAACACCATGGCTCTATGTGCCAGAATGACAACTTCTCTTTTGACTACAGACAACAAACTAATGTTTTCCCTGGTGCCTGTGGAGGATGAAGCAATAAGAAAGGGCATTTTCTATTTGTCTACTAGCCTTATATGATGCAGACAGATTTTATGGAGGAACTACATGCTGTGGGGGTGTTGTGCATAGCTGAGTCAAGCATCATTCCCAAGCTTTGCTTTTTTAGTACATCCAGTGGTATGTGCTAGTGAGTCTATTGGGGATACCTCAGACCACAGTTCTTCTATTTAGAATTGCATAATGGCCCTAAAAATCTGAAACATGGAGAAAAAACAGGCAGTGATTTTCATAGGTAGCCTGCCCACTCATCTCTGACCTCACTGTTAAATCAGATGAATATATTTAATAACTGCAGTAAGCCACTCAAAACTGACCTTTCCTTTCTCACACTATTTTATTTACATAAGCTTTTCTATGGACTCTTCATCACTATATCTGAGTACACAGAACTCCGACAAGGTAGGTAAGTATGTCAATTTTACAGTTGGGGAACGGAGGCAATGAGAGAGCTAGTGACTTGCTTAAGGTCATGCAGTAAGTCTGTGGCGGAGCTGGAAACAGAATCCTGATCTCCTGGTTGGGTAAAAGTCCAGTGCCTCAACTACAGGACGATCCTTCTTCTCTTTTGGGTAGTTAACCAAGTGGCTCAAAATTGCTGGGTTTAATAATTCTATTATGTTAACATGATCACAACGTTCTTTCACTGTGGTTCCTCGCCACATATTGGTTTCTCAGTAACAGTGAAATCATAGACCAGTAAGGCCCAGCAGGAGCACTGGGCAGCATATTTGCATCAAAAATGTAAAAGGGATTCCCCAACCCAGCTCTTCCCAGTGCTGGACTCCAGCTCAGTAAATAGGCTAATATTTAAATGGAATTTGGCTGAAGGTCCTGACAGCCTGAAAACCTTTCCTGACACTTTCAAAGCAGAAACACAAAACTATCTTCAATCAAATTACAAATCTTTTACCCTTTTGCTGCTGATCTGCTAGCGCATATGCTATGTTGTGCTAGTTACTCCAGTAATACTGCACTGAAACCAAAGTAGTATCAGAGCACGCCTGATACAGGAAGCAACAGCACACCAGCTGCACTCTGCTGGATGTTCCTGAAACATTTTGCACGAGTTGGAGGGTTAAGTTTTGCAATGTCCTTATTTGTCTTAGAATCATAGAATATCAGGGTTGAAAGGGACCTCAGGAGATCATCCAGTCCAACCCCCTGCTCAAAGCAGGACCTATCCCCAATTTTTGCCTCAGATCCCTGAATGGCCCCCTCAAGGACTGAACTCACAACCCTGAGTTTAGCAGGCCAATGCTCAAACCACTGAGCTATCCCTCCCTCCCTTGAACAAACCTCATGTAATTTTCCTAAAAGGCAAATAGTTAAACAAAAATGTAGATTGTAGAAGATATTACTGCTGGGATCAGTTGGACTGGGATGTGGGGCAGGAATTTACTTTGCTTTCAGGGTCTCTCCATGCCCATGCCAGGCAGCATCCTCATCCAGCTGGAGTTCTCGAAGGACACGGCTAGGTTTGTAGGCTGCGTTGATTAATAAAGTGAGAACCTACAAATGGAAACGAAAGGAGGAGGAAAAACCCATTAGGTTATTCATACAGTAAATATGTTTTAACGGGTTAGGGTGGATTGGCAGATTAATTCCATTTATCTGAATTAACTAGCATCAAACCACTACTATCTGAGCATTAAAAAACTCATTCATAGTGGGATTTTGGAAAAAAGGCAACTGCTTACATGATAAATCATAACAGACAGTAAGTAGGGTCTTGCCAAGCCTTCAAAATTTGACTGCCAAAAGATTACTGATTTCAGCAGCTCCCAGAAATTTTTGGAGCTTCACTGTCCTTATCTCATATCACTCAACTTAATTCAAGGGTAGACATTATAAAGCTCAGGCAGTTGTGGGTAATGCCAGTGACATTTTGCTACCTATGCATGCTACTTCATTCTTGAGCTTTTACTATTAATCATGTTTATTATGGTAGTTCCTAAAAGACAACCAAGAATGCCATTGTGCAGGGCACTGTATGAAGAGTAGTAGATTGCCTGCCCCCAAAAAGCTTGTAATTTAAATAGATAAGACAGACTCTGGGTGGGAAAAAGGGTATAATTTGGGTATCACCCAAAGGTATGGTCCTGTGTACTCAATGACTTCTTGGCTGTGGAATCAGCCATGTGCTAAGAACTGGGCACCAGAATCTAAGGCTTCATTTAAAAAAAAAGTTTCTAGCCTTTGTCACAGTGATCATATGATCACATCTGCAATTTTATCAGTGCAGTGTTGCCTTCCTGATTCTGCAGACAACCTGAGTAAAGAGCTCTGAAAAGTACTAGCAACCTCATATGTCAGTGGGGTGTTAATCACTTTGACGTTCAACCCATCTTTAGGTTTCAGAGTTAACTATTTTAGCGCTATTCTTTTTAGCAGAAAGATCTAGATAAGATGTTTATCCCTACAGACCCAAACCACTTCCAAACACATTCCCAGGTGTCAAAGGCCTCAATTTGCCAAACCTCCAGCTTTACCCCATCAGCTTCTTCAAGGTGATTATATGCATCAGCTCAAAACTCAGATACATCTAAAACCAAAAATGAGGGGCAGGATAAAATATATTGAGCACATCAATATAAACACAAGGGGTACTATATTGATTGTAGTAGTCATTTTCGTAATTCAACTCTTGGATGCATTTTCAAAGATGCTGAACACCTGTAGCTGCTACTGACTTTGGTAGTATTTGTGGGTATTCATCAGCACTTCTGAAAGTCAGGCCTTTTTTTTAATTTAAACGAAGCTGCCACAGAATTTCCAGTCTGCCACACTGGGAGTACTGCAGAATCCAGAAGCCTTGCTATATATCTAGGCTCAGCTTGCTGTGGAGTACCCCGAGCCTTGCTCAAAAGAGCTGTAGAAGTCCATAGTGAAGCAAATTAAACTATTCAATTCACCCTCTACGAAATGAAACATCTGTATCAACATAACAGAATCCAACGTGGGAAGAGCTAGCAACATTTGCAGTTTAACAAGTGAAGAGACAAACCAAGGATCATCACTCCTAGAAAGGATGCAAAAGCTCCTCCACAAAGGATCTTGTGCATTTGTACCATATTCTGTCCATGAGAGAACACCATTTCTCTACTCAATGAGCACAAAAGCTACTACTTAAAAAAAAAACAAAAAACAAAAACGAAACAAACACCCATTAATGACATTTAACATGCAACAAAGGTCCCTCCCAGAGGCAGCTTCTATAATCTGGTGCTTTCTCACAGGAATACAGATTTGTCATGACAGATCAAACCAATGGTTCATCAAAGCCAGCATCCTGCCTTGGGCAGTTGCTGATGCCATATGCTTCAGAGAAAGGAGACTCCTGTGCCCCCATAAAGCTGCCTGGCCAACTGTACACCTTAAGTTACAATTAACTATTTCCCAAGCCTCATGGCAGTCACCTTACACCCAAAGCATACAATTTGATTATTTTTAACCTGCTTAGTTGCAAGTTTATGGAGGGTATTAGTTTATCTAACTCTGAAAACTCAGCTACAGTATTCAACTGTGGCTTACTCTTTTTTTTTTTTAACCTCCAGTTCATGCAAAGTGTTCACACACACACAGAAAGTTGATATGCATCAGAAAAATGTACATTTCTGCAGTGGTGCAACTCTGCAAATGATAACAATGGTAGAAGCTGTAGATGGGGTTCAGGTCTTTTGACCACCATCTTGTCTGTCATCAAAGGACAGGAAAATGCTTACAGATTTTCCTAGTGTATGCAAGACTATCGTGCTTTTTATACATGGCATGGTTTGAATTTTCCATTAAAATCAAACTTAGAAGTGGCTGTCACAAGAGGCTTGAGAAAGTCTTCCCTATGATCTTTGCTTCCTGATTTTTGTTTGATGCAATAAAGCAGAGGACTGAGAGTTAACTCCCACACTTAACCCACATTCTATTAATTTTGGGAGAGTTGTGCTGAAGTGGGAAAAATATTTTCGAGGAACTTCCCAAGAAAAAAAACATTCACCATTTCGTTTCAGGAGATATCGTACCCCAGACATATTGTTGTGGAAAATTCAGCAAAATGACTATTGTCAGAAGAGATATTTTCATGTGATTTGCTGTGTAATATTTTCTTGAAAAGAGGCAGGTTTCAATTGGAAAATGTATCCATTTTCACTCACAATGCTCCCTGTGAGTGAAAAAGTCATGAATCTGGCAGATTTGCACAGACATAGGCCCAATTAAGTATCTGCAACAAAATACAAAGAACTATTTAAAAAAAAAAAAAGACAGCTTTCCCATTCAGTTGGGAATATTTTGCACCGCTCTACTTTTTTTCATAGGGCAGAAACCATATTTCACATATTCCAACACAACACAATAGACCACAGCAGCTTTTTGGGCTGCTTGAAATGCACAAAGAAAAAAAAAGTGCTAAAATACTATGAACTAATTGGATATTATAGGGATTTTAATAGGGCTGAACTATTCTAACATCAGCTGGTAGTTTTCAGTAATGTTAATTAGGGTTTACTTGACACAAAAATAAGAAATGCAATAATAATGAAATGATTACATCTCTGGTGGATCAGAGGTATTTTACCAAATCTCTAACCACTCAATACCTTGTGCTTAATTTTAGACAAGAAATAGAACACTCACCAACAATAATCATTCCCTTATATCAGTGGTTCTCAAACTTTTGTACTGGTGACTCCTTTCACATAGCAAGCCTCTGATTAAATTAAATATATAAAAATGTGTTTTTAATTTTAACACCATTATAAATGCTGGAGGCAAAGAGGGGTTTGGGGTGGAGGTTGACAGCTTGCAACCCCGCCATGGAATAACCTCGCAACCCCCTGAGGGGTCCCAACCCCCTATTTGAGAACTCTTGCCTTATACTGATTAGTCCATTACCTATCTCTAATTAGAGAGTCACTCTGGAGCTTAATATGCAGTACTATACACACAGCCACACACTCATAACCCTCTCACCTCTTTAAGGACAAGAACGCAGTTCCCAGGTCCCACGGACTGAGGCAGCTCTGCAATTCTCCCTTTGTTAAGGTAAGGCCCTGAGAAGCACCGGTGGTTGAAGTAGATTTTTGGACAGCAGTACTTTCCATTAATTACAACTGAGAAATGAAAATCAGCAGCAAAGATTTAGATCATGCAATGCAATCTCCCCAGCCAAGACTGGCTTCTCAAAAAGCTTAATATTTTGTAAAATAGTTTAAGCCACATACATTTTGGGAGTTAAAGTGTCACATTTGCAGCTATAGCATTGCCCGTAATTGACATTGCTGAGATGTACTTCTTGTATTTTACACGCATAGTCACACCCCGTTTATGTATTGGCAATATCCATATAACAAAGTGAGCCCAAAAATAAATCCAGTCACACAGCTATGCAATTTATCATGAGCCTTTGACTGCCCACCTCATCTGTGCTCTGCCAGTGATCCATTCTCTGCAGCTACTTCTAACATTCTAAGCAGCAAAAAACACTTGGGGGGGAGGGGGAGAAAATCAGCAAGAGAAAGGTTGCCTCCTTTTCCTACAAAGTGTCTATGTTCTGAGGCCCATAACAAGGAATATTCATTCCCAGACCAGCTACAGCCTTAGGGTCACATGTCTTCTTATCCAGGCTAGAGATGGGAGTTTCAGACCATTAAAAATAGCAGATTACCAACTTTCCACTGGAATACACAGCACTTTTTTGAGCCATAGCATTTTTATAGAAAGCAGACATAAGAATTTGCTATTTTAGGTCATTTTTAAAAGGTTCCAGAATGCATACCCTTTCAAAAGCCTTATACTAGATAGAGTAAACAAGGTACCTGACTTTAGACGCAGAAAGATATGCAAGTTACCACCAATTCAGTTTTAGAGGTTTCTTTAAAAGGGCTAGAAGTATAGGATACAACCACATTAAAAGCAGGCAGTTTCCCTTTCCAAAAGGTATAAAGCATACATTTCTAGTCCTGATGGAAAATACTGGAACTTACTGCTAGTCATTGGTCCTGATCACTTGGTGTCAGAGACCTATGGCCATTGTCATTTTGGGGAAATCTAATATTGTTCAAAGAGGGAGGAGTTGAAAGGGGATAAAGGAAGAGTCTGGAAACATTTCTGTGGTAAATTTATTACAAAAACTAAATAGCCAGCTTTTGATTTATAAGTTCTTCAGATGTTTGAAACTTTGGAAGTCCCAGTGGAGGTGGATTGGAGGGCATTATACAGGTGAAATGGGCATAGAAGTATGACAAACCTACACTAGTGTGTGGCTCTGCAACGTATGGTATGAGATTATATATTACATCTCATGCAAGTCTATGACCTGCATCCATGCTATTTTCTTCTGGGAAGGTGTTAGAACAAGCAAGGCAGGGTCACACTGGGTCAGCACCTGGGGCAGTCCACAAAGAAACTCCAACGTACTGAAGGAAATGGTGCTGGTGATTTAACGGGAGATTTTCTAAGTAAGCCTGATTCTAAAGGGAAACTATGCAGTTGGAGGGGGGAAAAAAACCCAAAGGTCATAGCCATCTGATATAATTGGAGAAGATAAGTAAATCAAGCACCAGAGTTCTGGACAAATTTCAAGTGCAGTAATTACTGCTCCCTAAATTTCCCTTGCAGTTTCAAGCAGAAAAGCTATTTGCTACTTCCTATCCTAAACTGTTTAACAATGCAAAGCAATATTATACAACTGCTGTTTTTTCCACCAGCAGTTGCTACACTTTAATGTTGCTGAAGTAATCCTTGTTTTTAGTTTGCATGTCAGTTGAAGTCTGTAAAACACCTTGGCATCCTTCAGAATTTAAGCTGCTATATATGGATGCAATATATTTATGGATGTATAAATAAATATAAAAGTAAAGTAATTTTACACTTGTAGTCCTATAATTTTGATTGAAAAGCACTTTAATCTAAAAAGGCCATAATTCCAGTGGTTTATAAACTGACAAACAGATGAAATTACATTATATCTCCATTTTAAAACCAATTAATATGCAAAGTGGTACAGCCTTAGACATGCATTTTACTGTGTGGGAAACAGAGCAATTTAGGATTAGATGCTATACGGACAGAATTGTATAGCTGTTTCATCAGCAGATGTACTTGTATACATTCTTTCAACACTTTAGAAAATGAGCAGATTTTGCCATTTGGCACATGAGTTATTTTACACTTAGAACAGTCTTGCTTTAGACTGATGATCAAGTTATCACAAAGACAAACAAACCTTCACATCAGTATAGTATTCTAACAGTTCGGTGTGGAGTATGACGTGTTTGTTATAATAGCCCAACCCAAGTGTCACAGTTTTATGTATCTCTCAATATTATTTTAAAACATTTTTGTTGGGGGATGCTTAGACATGAATTAATTTCCTTCCCACGCACAGCATATGGGATTTACAGGTATGTATACCACTTATATAGCTTAGAGGAAAGTGTTTTGTAAACAACTGGGTTATTAAGACTAAATATTTTGGCTCCAGGTGCTCCAGCACATCCATTAGTGGGAGAAAAGATTAAGTGGTACAGTAATCCAACTTCCAGCATCAAGACAACATTTTCTCATTGTACCATGTGCAGCAGTAATTGTATGCTGTTCTGAAGTTAAGTCTTCCTTGCCATTTGAAAGATTATCCTTCGGAAAAGTTTTTACCCTATTGTACTAATTCAGGACTGCTGAAGTTACTGAGCAGCTGGACAATTATGCCATAAAGATACAGAACTCTCACACCTTCTTAACCCAACAAACAAGATGCTTACCTGAGTCAGTGGAATTCAGTTCCTGGTTCTTCAGCCTCTCATGGACAGTCCTTGAAGACAAAATTCTGAAATGGGAGAGAGGAGGTTGGGAAAGAGACCAAGGTTGATACATCAACATCTTGATTGCGAAAAGGCTAGGTCCTTTCTCACTCCCAACTTAGTGTGTCAAGCCTATGGTTTCAATTATCTTTGTAATATTTAACAACTTTACTCAGGCTGTAGGAAGAGGCAATTGTGTTGATCTAGCTCAGCTCTGTGCCAGTGGTGTTCTTCCCTTGTTTGAAAAAGCCAGGTGTGTCAAAGGTGCTTGGTAACAAAGCCCACTCCATCATGGAGACACCATCACAGTTTTTACATTTCACATTTGAAAAAATGCGGATTCAAACAAAAACTAAAAAACACTTCTAATGGCCCCATTTAAAAAACAGGTGGCTTGGCATGTTAGGAGAGTCTATTTTACTGAAAACAGTGGACCAAGTATTGGGATGTCCAGCCATGTAAAATCTGATACCTGCAATGATATCGAGATCAGCAAGACTAACTGTAGGGAGATCCATTGTATATGTCACTTGAACAAGCTCATGCTACATAGTTTCACAAAGCCTTTGAAGATGAGAACACAAGGATGGTCTCTATTTGAACTATTTTTTCCTCCCACTTTTCTCTCCTTTTTCAATCTGGTAAGCATCTCATGTAATATAACGCCAACTGTGGAGGAACACACTAGCTGCACACTATTTGAATGAGGGCTCTCACACAGAACAGCTGAACGTTCCTATCAAATAATGTGGAAATCTCAATTGCACAACACAACATTAAGGAAGTCAGATTCTGTTCCTCAGAGCACATGTACATGGCACTCACATTAACACTAATGAAGGTGGCTGTGTGCTCTGAAGGGAGAATGAATCTGAAAATGAACTGAAAAGAGTTAAAGCAATCATCCCAACTTAGGATAACCACTACAGTAGTTTAAGGCTTCCATCATGAAATCCATATGATGACAATGCTGACCAATATTTTTAGACAGCAAAAAACCCTAAGTGTCCTCCAATACTGGAAGATCGCTCAGCTCCTTAAAACAAGGGATGAAGCAACAATTAAAATCCCAGAGTGAGATGATCTATTAACCATCAGTGCAGTCTATATGCACTAAACTGTTAAAATCCCAGCTTCCCACTCATAAAGAGTATCCTTGAACAGTGCTGTAGCTCTCATTTCAGAAGGGCAGAGATTGTTTTTCAAAATCAGTGGGAATTAAGTATAGGTATAAACTCAAGCCTGACAAACTTCACTGTCCCTTTTCTATGAAACCAAAGTTGCAAAGACAAATCACCATCCACAAGGATTATAATAATAATAATAATAAATAATAATAGTACAAAACTTGTTACTTACTGTTTCTCTGGTTGAACCACAGCAATTTTCCTCTGTTTGTTCACTGTAAATCCAGATTGGGGTGGGGATGGGGGTGGGTGGGCGAGGAGGAGAAGGGAAAGGATTGATTGATTGAATGATTAAAAAAAAAAAAGCCAAGCAAGTTAAACTTCCATTACAAAATATTTTTTATGGCAGCACTTCCTCTAAGTTTTAAGACAAAGGTATCTACATGCAAAAATTGCTGCAATCATTTAACAGCTGACACGAAGTTTATACCAAAACAACGACAAGTCTGGTTGACTCCTCCTTGTTTTTGTGGATACAGACTAACACTGCTACCCTTCCAATACAAGGTTTATACCAGTCATCTGGGCTGAGATTATCCAAAAATGTTTAGGGGATTTGCATGCCCTATTTTCACTGAAATTAACGAAAGTTGGGCATCAGATCCCCTAGCCAGCTGTGAAAATCTCAGCTTTTGTGCACAGAACCATCTTCTTCACAAACTTGTACTTTTCAGGCCAGTCATCAAAGTATGTATAACAGCCAAAAAGAAATAAATCTGCATGCCTGCCTTCTCTCTCACCCATCAATACTGTGGTATCTGAGTATTTTACAGGTCTAACTGGGCAATCTAATGTCACCAAGAAGTTCTAGAGAAGGTGATGTGACCAAGATAATGCTGTGAAGTTATATAAAAATAGCTACATGTTAAGTGCAGTGTTCAACTACCAATACAGGTTACAATCCAGGCATTTGCTATAGTGAAAACAATTCTGCTATAACAGAAAGACAGACACGTGGATTTAGTGAAACATGGGCCTATGCTTGTGCTTGGAGAAACTAGACACCTCGAAGAACTGTTCAACAGAATGATGAATTTAAAGCTACATGAACTGCCTTTATGGACTGACTGACTGACCGTGTTTGAGACTGCTATGTATTTTATACACAAACTGTGTTGCAATCAAGAGTAGTGTTGCTGGGGGTCACCCTTTGATATGCCCCTTGCATTACTTTAAATCTCATTCTGAATGGACTATAAGGGTTGTACGCTGCCCGTACTACTGTATTCCTAGTCATTTTGCACTGCATAATGCATATGAAGTATATGAATGTACAAGTTTGTACTGTGTCTCGCTTTTCACCCCACCCCTTGCAAGTGAAAGATTCCTAAAAATATTACGTGTTTATTTTATGCAGACACTAGTAATTTCATACATTTTTAAAAATGAGATGACACTTTCATTTGAAGTTTCATGATATATGATGGGGATAATTCTGCAGTAGATGCACTTGTTAGAGCTTCAAAGACTTTCCATCCCCACCTTGACTGCTAGTAATTTACAAAGAGAACAGAACTGGTACCTATTGCTCTGCGAGGAGGTCTGAGCTGGAATCCACTGGTCTCACACCAACCCACTGGAAATATATTCATCGATTCCACACTCGTTATGCATTCAGGAACTGGCTTTTTGGAGCCTGTTCAGTTAAAAGAAGCAAAATGTAACCGAAATAGCAGTTTTCAAAATTCTGTACTGGGATCTGCTATCTGTATGTCAATGTGATGGCAAAATAGTGCCACTGGTTTAGTATTTTCCCCTTCCTTCATTTATCAGCAACTATTTCCTGATTTTATTTGTTCACTTCTAAAAGCTGGGAAAGGAGGAGTTTATCATCTTTCATTCAGCAGAGTAGCACAATGCATAGTAAATGAACCTTTAAATAAAATCTTTAAATAAAATGAAGGGGGGCATGGATCGGTGTTCACGTCATGTTCCTCGTCAGTACCTGGCCCAGGGCAGGGAAGCTAATGATTCAACTAGCAGACCAAATTCGGTGATGAATCCTAGTCACGTGCCACTTGAAGCATGTTGTGCATAAGCTAAGAAGAATACAGTAGAACATCAATGTTATGGATACCATGGGAATGGAGGCTGCCCGTAACTCTGAAATGTTCCGTAACTCTGAAGAAGAGAAAAGGAGTACTTGGTTAGTCTTAAGGTGCCACAAGTACTCCTTTTCTTTTTGCGAATGCAGACTAACACGGCTGTTACTCTGAAATCTGAAGAAGAGGTTATGGATGTCAGCCACCCGGGGGGTTGGGACTGCAGCTGCAAAACGGGGTGGGGAGAGGGTTCAGGGCCCTGGGCGAGGATGGGAGTCAGGGCTTCGGACTCTTGGGGCGCCAGGGCTCGGGGCTTCTGCCCCATGGGAGCACCGGCGCTCAGTGCTTTAGACCTGGGGGGAGCGCTGGGGGGAGGGTAGGACCACACCAGGGCTTGGGGCTTTAGCTATGGGAGGAGTGCTGGGGCTGAAACTGGTGCTCCCCTCATAGCTAAAGCCCCAGCACCCCCCACAGGACTGAAGCCAGGAACAGAGACACGGGGCTGAACCCCTGAGCCCCAGCACCCCCATGAAACTGAAACCAGGAGCAGAGCTGCGGGACCAGTGCTCCCCCTACCCCATCTAAAGCCCTGAATCCTGGTGCTGTGAGGATCAGAAGCCCCGAGACTCCCCACCCAGCCCGGAGCCCTGACCTCTCCCCTGCCATGGCTGCAGCCCCTGCCCTCCCTGGCTAAAGCCCTGAGGCAGTACAGTATTTGCTTTTATTTTTTTTGGTCTGCACTGCTGCCTGATTGAGGACCTCCACTTCCATAGGGTGTCTGGTTGTCTGGTAAGTCCGTAACTCTGGTGTTCATATCTTTGAGGTTCTACTGAAAAATAAAAGGAATATAAAGCAGCATGCAAAGGCCAGCTCTATCTTGTTAGATTTTCTGCTGCAAATTATTTCCTCCAGGTGTCATGCTGCTCAGCTTGGGTAAAACCTTCACTTAAGTGAAAGTCACCCCCTGTGCAGAGAGATACCACAAGGCCCATGCTCCACTTAAGTCCCAGAATTTATTTATTTATTTTCTGCGAATAATGCTGAAAATAGATTTACACAGTGATTTGTGCCAACTCTCTGCATGGGGTGATTTTAACCCCAAGATAAGTGAACGCTGCCATTTTAAATCTTAAAAACTAGGAGAGGAGCAAGAGAAAGGGCTAACAATATCGTCCTTCAATTACAGAAGACAAGGATTTGCTAGCCATTTTTAGCAGAAAGTGTCTGTGGCTGATGATTTATGACCATCAATCAATCTCCAGGTGAGACTGGTGTACTAACATGATTTGTGGCAAGGTCAGAGCGGGACAAGCCTCCTGTTCTCTTAAGGGGCACTTACCCTCCAATTGAAGCCAGAGGTAGGACTCTTTCACCTTGGTGACTGTGGCAATGCAAATTTCCCCTGGATCAACAGGGTTCACAGCCTCAAGTTTCATGTTCTCTTTAAATCCATGGTTGGAAGTTAGCTAATAAAAAGATGACAGATCAAGGGATGTTTGGAGAAAATATGTGAATTTACCAGCCTATCAGATGTAAACAGCCATGTGGAGGACTAAAACATACAAACTTGATTACACGACCATGATGGGGGACTTCAAACTCATGTGGGTAATCAAGGATTCACAAAGAATTTTCAGTGTAATTAACACATCTGAATATGTAACTGTATTTCAGGTTAAAGGGAATTTCAGAGAAGCAAGGCAGAATAGCATGTAATGACGCACTCACATAGGGTTGCATTTGCATTGGAGCATGAGAAAAATTCAGCTGAGACACTCACTGACAGAGATTTAACCAAAACTAGAATCAAGAAACTGCTCCCAGTTATTTACCTGCAAGTGAAACATCAGTAGCTAGCAAACTGAAATAATCAGACTGACAGGCAGAAGGCAACCTCAGTCTGCCTTTTTCCATTATAATAATTAGGAAAGCCCTTTAAAAAAAAACAACAAAAAAACAGCACCCGTGACAATCCCAGCTGCACTAAATCCCAATTAAATTTCCTTCCTCATCTAAATGGATACTAGGTACTGCAGACAGCAAGGCAGGCTTTTCTGGTGGGGAAAAAAAGTGGTTTTATGTTATTTCCCTCCCTACTTACAACACTTATCTGAATCATAGAATTGTAGGACTGTAAGGTATCTCAAGAGGTCTTCTTGTCCAGTCCCCTGCAAGGCAGGGCTAAGTATTATCAATTAGTCAAAGATGCCCTACAGTCATCCCCAGAACCTCCCAACCCACTCCTCTCAGAAAAGCCCAGAGTCTGTATTTTCAGACACTGAGGAGAGAGGGCAAGAGGAGGATAAGATGAAAAGAAAAGCTTTGCCAGCATCCCCCTTTTCTAAACCAGGAAGTTTGACTGTTTCCCTGATGACTACATCTGCCTCAATATTTTCCAGAGAGAGGGTTGGCAAGGGTTAAGAAAACAGCCCTCTGGCGCTGCTTTCACAAAGCGTTCAGCTAGTAATACCACCACCGTGGTACAGAACGACAAAAATAATTTTTTCCCACTGGAACATTTTATTGAATTTTCAAGTCAAATCATAATTACAGTTAAGGAAGAAGAGTGGGGAAAAAAACCCTAGATAGGTGGCAAGGGTTGAGCAGGGGAAGGGTACTATTTTAACATAGATGCACACATGAAAGACCAGTGCAGTGGCAGTGATTCCAGGGACAGTTACATCTCATGTGAAATGGCCTTTTACGTTAGATTCACACTGCCACTGTAATCTGTTAATCTGGGAACCCTGACTTTTTTGCACAAACACTTCAGTTCACCTTTATTACATTCTCTAGACACTTCTGTTCCATGAACAACTATGAGCGCTGTTTAGGTCACAGGGTCAAAAGCATTGTGTGTCCCTGTAACAATCACAAGAAGCAAGGGTGTTGTTTATGTAAGTGGACATCATGAGGAGTAGCCACTAGTACAGGAAAAAAGCATTATTCTAGAAAAGCTTACCAAAGGAAAGCAGCTCTGGGGAGCAGCCTCAGCACCGCACTGTTTGAGGTAGTCCGCCCAATCAAAGTCCTGCCCGGGATAACCTGAGCAAAGAGCAAGCAAAGTGGTTGCTTAATTGTATTACACCAAACAGATGACTCCAGTCAACCAAATGCTTGCATTATCCAAGATATGGATGATTTAATTCCCAATTGGGGCCTGTGGGCTGCACAGTCCAATGAAAGGCCTAATCCAGCACCGCTCTCACAGAATATAGGAGCTTTGCCAAGCAAGCAACTCAGGATCAGGCCCTGGGTGGTTTTGCATGTTTTAAGTTATGCCCTACTGCTTGCGAGTTTGTCTTCACTGCAGCGTTAGCTCAAGGTATAACTCGAGTGCTGCCCCTACCTGACTCCCGTTCACACACACAAGTCTCTAGCCAAGTTAAGTAGTGCTTTAAACTCAAACTAGCTGGCTTGTCAGGCAGTGTTTTTTGAAGTTTGAGTGCGGCTAACACCGGAGCTAGTAATGCAGTGAGATCTCAGTTACTCTATGCTGCTAATGGAAACACTCTATGCTGTTCAAGTGTTATTTGCCGCTAACTCCGTAGGAGATAACACTGCAGCGAAGACAAAGTTTACAATGTCCTGGCATTAGCTTCTCTGTTATTACAATTGAAGCTGTACTGCGATATGTTCAACTGCATCTTAGACACTTGCCTAGATCCCTTTTGAAAATGAGGTGTAGGCTCCTATCACAGTTTGGTGTTGCAACACTGAGTGCAGCAACACCTAAATACCTTTAAAAATCTGGGTCTTAGTTTCTCTTTAGAGACTGTCTGCTTGGAGATAGTTAGGACATGCTAGGTATGAGAGGGCATTAACCAGAACATGTTACTGCAGGTTGACCACATTCTGGAGAATGCATGAGGACTCCTTGAAAGGTGTCCCACAAGATTAGACTGCACAGCTGAAGAGAGTCTCACTTTTAAATGAAGGGTTGTAATCCAGATTTAATAGAAGTCATTATTTACATAGTGCCTTAAATTTGCTAGGCACTGATGTACTGTATATTAAATAAATGGCAACTAGTGTAGTGTGATGAGGATGAATCACTATGCAAATCCATTATGTAGCCATTAAGCATCGTAGTTAATCTTTCATAAAAAGTTTTGATAATCTGATTGATAAACTAATTGATAATCTAATTTGATAAACTGCAGAAGACATTATATACACACAGAGACCATGAAACAATACCTCCTCCCACCCCACTGTCCTGCTGGTAATAGCTTATCTAAAGTGATCATCAAGTTGGGCCATTTCCAGCACAAAACCAGGTTTTCTCACTCTCCGCCCCCCCCACAAACTCACTCTCCTGCTGGTAATAGCCCATCCAAAGTGACCACTCTCTTCACAATGTGTATGATAATCAAGGTGGGCCACTTCCTGCACAAATCCAGGTTCTGTGTGTATATAATGTCTTCTGCAGTTTCCACAGTATGCATCCAATGAAGTGAGCTGTAGCTCACGAAAGCTCATGCTCAAATGAATTGGTTAGTCTCTAAGGTGCCACAAGTACTCCTTTTCTTTTTGCGAATACAGACTAACACGGCTGTTACTCTGAAACCTGAGACAAAAATGCAGACATATACCTGGTGGAGGGCTCAGATGCAAACCATTTTTCAGACTCCACTGCACAGGAAAGATACCAGTACTGTTGACATGACAAACGTATGACCGGCTGGTTTTGCATTCTGGTCGCAAGTCATCAATTTCTACCAAGAAATATTTTTCATTGAACACCTGCAAAGTTATCCAAAAAGAGACAGAGAGATGGCCTTAGGGTAGCAGATACAATATCTTAATTTTTGAAGGCTAATCTACTGTCAGGTATTTTCCAAATTCTGCATTTGCAAATATTAGAGGGATAAAAAAAAGAAAAAAGACAGGATGATTTACAGAATCACAGACCAGCAGACTGCACGATAATATCTGGAAATGTAATAGAACAATTAATAAAGCAGTCAATTTATAGGCACTTAAAGACAAATGAGGTGATAAATAGCTAGCAATAAGTAATTGCAGAGAGAGCTATATGACTCCAAGTAAATAAAAATGGGCTCATCAAAACAATCCACATTAAGGTAACTTAATTTGTTTCTTTTTGATGAGATAACAAGCTTAGTAGAAAAAAGGAAATAGAGTGGACATATTATATCCTGGCTTCATGTTCCTCACAGTACATACAAGATATATGGATTATTATTAAAACAAAACAAAACACATGCACTTAGGTTGGTTGTTTTAAATCTCACAATAATGAACTATTTAATGTGTGACAATGTTGAGTGGGATCCTAGAGAGGTTAGTTATTTCATAAGTTCACTATTTTCAACAGCGACTGACGATGAAAGAGCATGAGAGAAGATTAAATTTAGGTGTGATCCAAAGCTTGGAGAGATGTGTCCAATATGTTTTTGGAGGCCAGGATTATGAGAATACAATACATATTTAAGAACTGAGAAGTCCAAGAAATATTTAAAAATCAGACACATAACGGTATGACATCCTGCAAGGGGTAAGCAAAATACATAACTAAAGAATGAGGACTATGGTTAGGAACTTGAGCCACAGAAAATGATAGAATGGATGCTAAACAGGATGGGTCAGTGCCGCCACAAACACACACACACACACACGCCATATTGGGTGTTTTCACTTAGAATGTCAGATCAAACAAAAACAAACCAAAAAAACCCCAACAAGTGCCATAATGATTCTACTCCCTTCAGAACTGGCTGTACTTCAGAGTATTAAATTAGTACTGCATATTTAAAGAGACTGATAAGTTAGAGTTCACAGGAGAGAGAAATAAAATGTCTGAAATGTAAGACACGATGTAGGAGCAAAGATTCAAAGAACATTAATTCTATAGTAAAAAGCAAAAGGGAGCACAACATTTGTTTGAAAATACATAAAGGAAGACTAAATAAGTTGTATAATCTGAGGTGTACAGTCTCTTTTGGAACCTGCATAGTGTGTGGGTGTACAGTCTCTTCTGGAACCTCTTAGGTGTTTACTAAAACAAAGATGTTGGTAAAAGCTGTCAAACACGGGAGTCTAAAGCTGGGCTCTTAAATCCATACAATTTTCAAAAGATGCCAAGTAAGTATGAACAAATTCCACTGAAGTTAATGGCAGCTATAAGGATTCAGCATCATGGGAAAATCAGGCCATTCTAAGTTGCATGGATGTGATGAAGTGAGGAATTTTTGTATGAATGCTGTGTGCCTCAGTTTCCACCTATGTGCTGCATGTTTAACGAGGTGGTAGAAAAGGGTGTTTATTGTTGTAAAGAACCAAGTGTGCCTAGCAGCCGGGACCCAGACAGCCTGGACACTTTGTAACTCAGCAACTGACGGCCTACCCCATCTTGGGAGCCAGACAGTTTTGACCAATGAGACAACCAAGGGCTAGAGAGAGACACCAGGTGATCTGTTTGCCAAGGAAAGGATGACGAAGAACAGAGAATGGGCTTTGGAGGAGATACAGCGTGGGCCGCTGGAAGGAGTGGTCACTTCTGGACCGCAAAGAGCGGCCTGAGCCCACCTGGATGCTCGACTTTGCTAAGATTTTCTATGCTTGAGGCCCCTGAGAACTTTCTGTGCTGTGTTCCAGCCATACAATAAACCTTTCCGTTTTTATGCTGGCTGAGAGTCACTCCAGTCTAAAGACTGGGGTTGCATTACTCCCTCTGGGTGTGGAGGCCCCCCAAGGGGTCCATAGTTAGTGGACTCCCTGGGGAGAGGGTTTCTCATGGAGAGAGACAGGCAAGCTGAAGGTGCAGTTCCAGGAGGCAGTGAAACCTAGGGCTTAAGCTCCAAGAGTGTGTGACTCCTGAGAGGGCTGTTACACCTAAGGGGTTTCCTCCCAGAGACATTATGGAGCCAAGATAGCACTGACCCTGTGATTCCGTGACACATGACCAAGTATGGATTTAGGAGTCAAAGTTTAGGCACTCAGCACTGATAATTTTAGCTGTTTATTCTTTCAGGCTATGATTCTCACTGCTCCAATTTTTAACTAAAAAGTGTTCACCCCTGGGTCAAAGTCACCTAGCAGGTACCTGACCCACATGTGATCTATGAAAAGTCTGCAGCTTAAACTCTAATGTAAAATTTTAGAAAGCATGCAGGGAATTCTCAATCAACAAGCACAGAACTAAAAGAGCAACTGAGCTTCAGCCATAGCTGGAGAGTTCAGAACGAATCCTGGTACCTTAACAACTGTAGCAGGAGAGAGGACAAAAGGTGCTACTGGATCCACAGCCTCTAACTTCATGCTTGCAGTGAATGAATGCACTCCAATCACAGGCTTGTCCTGAAAACCACAAGATTAGAGCACAGATTAACCATGTTTTTTAATGGAAAAAACTGACAGTATTCACCTTTAAGCACCTAGAAGTTAACTAAGACTTTTTTAGCTCATCCTGCCTTGTTCTAGTAAATTGTAAGTTTTGCACAGGTGACTGAGTACCAGCAAGAATTGTATAATGAAAATAAGGGGCAACTGTCCTTCCACTGAAGCTGTGAGTTTTTCCATATCATCAGGGGGTGGCCACACCCTGTAAAGGAAGTAGGTCCAGCGATCCTGCAGGTGAGAGCTGCCAGAGACCAGGAGACTGAGGAATGCCCTGGAAGGATGCTGTAGCTGATTCCTGGGAGAAAGCTGTAGGCAGGAGCACAGCATGAGGGGTTTGCTGGCTGGTATCTCCAAGCCAGACTTCCGGGGAAAGGGAGGCTGGAGAGGGATGACTGTGAGAGAGCAGTAGAGGGAGCTGTGTGCCGGACAGGAGAGCAGCAGAGGAACTTAACCTGCTGCTATCTCCAAGGCTAGAAAGCAAGAAGTAAGGGAAAGCGTGAGGACCAGGGGGCAATGAGGGATGCTTCCCTGGTGAAGATGATATCCCAGTATAGTGACTGTGGGGGAATTTCTGCTGGGAAGATCAGGGTTGCACTTTAGTTGGAAGGGCTGGCGTGGCTGTCTTGTCAGAGAGGCATAAGAGGACTGAGGAGGAGCCTTGGGGTGGTGGAAGATGCTGGCGTATGGTATGTGGTGTGTTGTCATGGGATTTTAAGGACTCTATAAACCAGGATGCTGAAGGGACTATGTAGGGACCTTTGTTATGGACTGATTTGCACTATAGTTTTGAAAATAAACTGGCCCCAAGGAAGGTTATTTTTGAAGCAAGAGAGACTGAAGTGGAATTCTTGGGTTGCCTGAGAGAGGAAACTGAGGCAGGCGCACTTGTGCCACAGCCTGCCACAGAAAGATGTTCCTTGTGGGACCACCCTATGACAGGCCCCAAGAGATTTCCCCCAGGAGCTTTGCAAACTTGCAGCAGAATGTGGCCAGAGGCCAAACAAGTCAGTTAAAATATTTTTCTAACCCTCAGCACTAAACAAAGTGAGACAAAGTAGTTGTTTCTTAAGTTTCAGCCACCTGAATAGGGAATATCAGAACCTGCATCAAATGGCAACACTGCTCAATAAACACTTGACCCTGACATAATACATCATTGTAGTCAGCAGTAGCAAGCCCTCATTCAATTTGCTCCAATGGCTTGCTCTCCCACAATTAATTCTTACAGCTATGACAAAAGTCATCAGTTCTCACTACACTATCTGGAGCCTTGCTCGATCCAGTTCTATGCACTGGATATTTTACCTTAAAGAGATCAGTGGGTACTGAGGACCCTTCTTCTTCCTCTTTCACCTTTGTCAAAATGTCCTGCCATTCTGCCTCACTTTTCAGGCACCGGATAGCTTCAGCAAAAAAAAAGGTAGCACAGTGAACGAGCAGAGTTCTTGTATCTCCCACAGAAAATGAAGAGGGTGAAGCTAAATTACTTTTATTTTTGATCCATTAAATGCTAAGCAGAGCATCCATTAAGAAACCATATTGCCTTACCTCAGAGCTCTGGCTAAGAACTCCCAGCTTTTCTAAAAGCTTTAGGATACCTTGTGTATGAAGAGGGACTACATAAATCAAGTTCCACTGTGTGAACTATATGCTTCTACATCTTTAATTTGATGGCAAGCTTGGGGTCATTCTGATCACAGCCACAGTGTAATAAAAGAATGTACAATGCTGAATTTACTAATGAAATGAGATTTACTGTTGGTCATTTCCTCTATTTTTATGGCTGCAGGTTAAACAGGCAGCAAGCAATGAAGTATCGCAGAGTACAGCACAGTCAGGTGGGGCTATTTCCTTTAGTATGCCCCATCACAGGTTGCTACCACCTCCAATGGTGGGTTCCTGCTAAGATTTATTAAGGGATTCGTGGAACTGGATACCAAAAGGCTTTTCTCACAGAATATCAAGGAAGCAGCCCAAAACTGGATTAAGAAAATAGTCCATATGCCCAGTGTTTTAAAACTGCACTATTCAAATCCTTAAAGAGAGAGAGACTGATGGAAAATAAACAAAATTCTATCAATATAGTGATGCAGGTGAAACAAGCAGAATATTAATTTTTCAGTGCGATTCCAAATCCTACTGGTTTGGGACTTGATACAATTATCAACAAGGGAAATACTCTCATTGACATCAGCAGGAAGATGGATTGGGCTTCTACCCTAACCGTTTAAAAAAAAAAAAAAAAAAGATTGTGACTTTTAAAAAACTAAATGTACACACACTGCTTAAAAGTTAGAATTTAATGTAGACGCCCATCACTGAGACCAGGGGCACCTTGTGTTTCTGAAGTAATTTGTCTTTTGCAGCTAAGGGTTTAGGAGAAAAGCCCAATACTTTTCAGTTTATATCAGAAGAGTCACTGCCTTTTGAGCTGGTGACCAAAACCAAGAATTACTGTGATTCACGGGGTAATTTCCAAGGCAGAGGAAGGATATACTTTCAAAACAGCCGTGAGATTAGTCACTCCCAACAACTGTTAAGCCAGCTACAACACACAGCAAAATGTAATTAGCAGGAATGGCACCCCTTTGGGGGAGTTGCGGCCACATACCCAAAACCACCAGTGGAGTAAAGATACTTAGCAAAACAGCATCTTTGGAAGCTTGCTTCTGTTTAGCTAATTACTGCCGAAGGTGTGACACCCGATTATAGTGGATAATCAATTATCATAAAAAGTTTAATTAGCTCCTCTTTTAAAATATGTATTATGACAAATTATCTTGTGTGGTTTTTTTAATGGAGGAGGTACTTATGCTGAAGTTGGAGTGGCACCATCTCCACTTCCCTGAACTTCAGAGAGAGCCATTTTACATTGACCGGCATTGCACTACATGCATTGTTCACCCCCACATTCCTTCGGGTGTATTAACTTTCTAGGACAACCTACTATACACTGTTGTACTCCTACTTCAGATGGAAGTCTAGGCATCATAGTGGGCTGGGAAGTCTCTATTGGCCTGGGTCTAATAGAAGTGTGCTGTTAAGGAGCAAGAAATGGGGACCTTTGTGAAAAGCCCTGGGATGGAGCCTCCTAAGAGATGAAATATAGCATTACATTAGTTACACTTAATTACAATAATTATTTTCCTCATACCAGAACCCAAGGCCATTAAAATAAATGTCAAAAGGCAATCCCTTCCCCCATATTCAATGCCTACTACAAGCAGGATAAAGATGGTGACAGGCAAAAACAGCTATGAACATTAAAACAAGTGGGTGTAACCTCTGTCATACTACTTAATGAAACGCTCTTTCATTAAAGAGTGGGATGTTTGTTAGATCTCAGTCTCGTGGTGTGAACACACATGGATCTGGAATCCAGATTTAGAGCACAGAAGAGGGGACTCCAGTCTCAAGCTCACGATCACCAGCTCTATCGACAATAGATTTAAAATGTTACTTGGTACCTGCTGGAGGTTGGAGGTCATATCCCTGTTGAGTTGCCCAGCCCATTTGATGAAGAAATGGATCCAAGTAAAACATCCACTGATCAGACTGGTCAGAATCTACCAACCCTTCGTAGCGCAACTTGAGCCTCCCGCCAATGTTTTCCACCACCTTGACAATCCAGGCTTCCAAGGAATCTTGGGAGTTTTGACATTCCAGTCTGGAGCCTGGTGCAATGAGATCCAAGGGATTCTTCCCTCTGTGAAGCTGCAGGCCAAAATGGAGAGAACAAAAGAGGACCATAAGGTAAGTGACTCACAGAACTGGTTCAGAATAGACTGAGTTACATAGATTCTGCACTGTCACTGATGCTGTGTCTTAGACACACCTTTGTGCTGTGGACCACTTGTCCAACTGAAACATGAATACAGGAGTCAAATAGCATAGCACCCTTAACCAAAGAGATTACAGAACTCACTAGCCATGGTTGCTTGCATCAGAGCTCCTGTGGTATCTGCAGTCATGGTCATAAAATTATGGGGTTTTTTGCAAAGGCATGGGATCAGTGTGCTGGTCATCTCTTGTTTCAGAGGCATTTGCCAGTTGTACATTCAGGGCTTGAAGTGGAGTAATACAGCCCACCCTTTAAAAATTCAGACATCTTTTTAATATGTAAGAGGACAGGATAGAAAAGAAGCAAAGATGCCCATGTTGAAAGGTGTAATATAAACAATGTTTAAATGGTAAGCATATCACTCATTTTCCAAAGTGCCATTGCACTGCCCTGTATGGGGAACAGATTAAGATTAGAGATTGAATGAGGTAGCCAGGTTTTTGTTCTTGATTCGATTTTATTCATACCAAAGATCTAGCTACAGAGAAATGGGTGACAGTTAAAAAGGTTCTGAATTTGTCCCATTTAAAGCAGAGGTACATGAGTTAAGGAGGAGACAAAAGGAATGAAAAAAATATCTGTTCAATAGTAAAGAGAAGATTAACAGGAGACATGACTAAGGAAGGAGGCATTTTGAAGATCAGACAAGGAAGAGATTCCACAAAGCTATTTGGAAGGAGGAACAGGCTAAGAGAAAGGGCTGGGCACTCAGGGAATTTGCGAGGAGCTCCTTTACTCTGACAGGCGTTAATGGGTGGAAGAGATCATCTGAATCTGCAGTTACAAACACGTTCAGGAAAGCATTTGACAAAACACAAATGCTACACAGATACCAGAAGGTGGACCCAACATATTTTTCTGAATTTCAACAGCTTACAGCAATAGCATTTAAAATTAAGAAAGATGTAGAAATGATTCACTTACAAAGGGCTTTACTTTATATACTGTGGTTAAAGATGCTAAGAGTGTCGTAGCCCTAAAAAAGAAGCCTCACTGTTGTTTCAAGTGAGTTAATTCAGTCTATTTGAATAAACACTCACACCCTCTAGCAGGTTAGCAGGAGCACTGCATGCTCCTGTCAGTGTCTGTCGAAGGAATTCTTCCTGGTCAGATATCTTATCCTTGATACCTAAACAAAAAACAAGGGTGAGATTACTTCTGTGGCCAGCAAAATGCTACTTCAAGCAACAAGTCATTTGAGTGCCCTTGTGACATTTCATTCAGGAGGGTACATTTCTCATCCACACGTCAATAAGAAGGCCCATATGCTCCTACATCAGAGTGTGACTTTACCTTAGATTTACTTAAAGATAAGCAAGATTTCATATTAGTGTTATTTCAACAGATAGGGTCAACTCAGATCTTTCCTTCATTTCAATACAAGAGTACAATGTCTTCAGATAACAGACAAGAATTGGAGAAAGTGGGCGGGTCTGAAGTTTTAAATAAAATCAATCGTGTGAGTGAACTTTGTTAAATAACTGATCTCTGTTTCACCTGTCTTGAAGTGTGAGCTTCAACCACTTTGATAAACAGGTTTCACAGGGAACCAGTATGGGGAGCCGCTCTTGGGGCATCAGGTCTCAGCAGTTACCCAGAAATGATGCGAGGGAGCAAACACAAGCCCGTCTTGGGGATGGCCAATCAGACATTCCATTCCACAGGCAGGCACCAGGTGAAAACCAAGAGCACAACCCCAACAGCATCTTCATATCAAAGATCATTCTCAGGCTGCTTTCTTTCCAGACTCTGGAAATTGACATCAATGGGAGCACCATACAGATATACGACAATGAGGGGGAAAGAGTGTTAAGAAGGAGGACGACGTTCTATGTAGAGAAGGCCTATATTGGAGTGGTCATACGGAGTGTCTGTTACAAGGAGGGACAGCAAAGTAGGTAAGTGTAAAGCACCAACTGTGCAGCTCAAAATTAACCTTGTATTTGCTTTATTTTATTTTTTGTACATCACGGCCACTGATATAAACATAGATTTGGGAATTAAACTCATTATAAGCACAAGGCACAGTCGTTTACAGAGTAGGTTCTACGTAAAAACAGGTGGTTTTATGAAAAAAAAAAGTGTCTCAATGGCAAATGCCTAAAAAATAGCAAAACCAAAGAATTTGGGTGGCAATGGCTAGTGAGTACCAAAAATCTATGTTTTAAAGGCAAGTCTAATTTGGGTCCAAGCTACTGGTGCATCTCAGATAAAAGGATCCATTATAACTGCAAGTATATAGAAGTTTTTGAGATGAAGTGGGCAGTCAAATTAGCTTAACAGTTTGAGATGTTTTATAGCAAGTGCAAATTGCTTCTCTTAGCAGTTACAAAGGGCAAACATACATCAAAAACTAAATTCCACACTCCCTCATTTCCATGGGGAGTTGTTACCTTCAGGCACTTTGAGAATCTTTTTGTTCTGCTCACACCAACCAACTGGGTGTAAGTCAGCTGTCAAGATGTCGCACCAAAAGTCTGCCTTGCGGTCTTCCCCATAGCCATCATAGCGTAAGAGGAGCAACTGCCCACAAGTAGTGATGATGGTGGCTACCCAGTAGGTGTTGTGGTCAGACTTGACAGCAACCTCTAGCTTCATACCAGGGGCAAAGCCATTCTGCAAACTAGTGTCCACCTGAAAAAAGTAAAAACAACCACAGCTCAGTGGCTTATACAAACTCTAAGGTAAGGGAGGTAAAGCACACCCTTTTATATTTGGCCAGCAGCAGTACCCTACCAGACAACTGTCACCTCCCAAAATGCCAGTCTGCCTCCTCAGGGACATATATGATCATCTAAATAATTAAACATGATCTCATTTTAAGTGGTGTGAAGGGATCTTTTCATCATTAATTAAAATAAAACCTACTCATTGCAGTACACCATTCTTTACCCAAAAGCTCAGTAAATCACAACTGAGCATTCAGGCCAGTTGACGCTAAAAGTAAAATCTTTCAACATACTTTGATCCCTGGTGTAAAAGAATAACATTTTCATTATTCTGAGCTATCCCACTTGGCACCTATCCATCCTATTTTCTCTAACCTCGTTGGCTCAAGAACCCTCTTGTGGAAAGTGTAAATGAATGCTTCATACTGAAATACCACCACCTCCCCCTCCAGGGACTGATGCTTCTTTGTCTCATAAGATCGGACTCAACTGCACAGCAAATTCCAGGTTTTAATGAATTTTCTGAGGCTGCTCCCTCTGAGTCCTGGTCAGCACACTGTCCTGTTCTTTCGCTAAACAGATGGCTTCTGCTCTGTCACATTTGTTCCAAATTTTACTCTCTTCATGTTTTGCTTGCCTTCAACTGCACTTGCTCTCTGTTTGTTTCTGTCCTTCACCCCAGTCACTGCACCCCATTATTACTTCTGATATCTCAGAGGTTTGGAATGGTTTTACATTGGTGAGGCCTCATCTGGAGTACTGTGTCCAGTTTTGGGCCCCACACTACAAGAAGGATGTGGATAAATTGGAGAGAGTCCAGCGAAGGGCAACAAAAATGATTAGGGGTCTAGAACACATGACTTATGAGGAGAGGCTGAGGGAGCTGGGATTGTTTAGTCTGCAGAAGAGAAGAATGAGGGGGGATTTGATAGCTGCTTTCAACTACCTGAAAGGGGGTTCCAAAGAGGATGGCTCTAGACTGTTCTCAATGGTAGCAGATGACTGAACGAGGAGTAATGGTCTCAAGTTGCAGTGGGGGAGGTTTAGATTGGATATTAGGAAAAACTTTTTCATTATGAGGGTGGTGAAACACTGGAATGCGTTACCTAGGGAGGTGGTAGAATCTCCTTCCTTAGAGGTTTTTAAGGTCAGGCTTGACAAAGCCCTGGCTGGGATGATTTAATTGGGGATTGGTCCTGCTTCGAGCAGGGGGTTGGACTAGATGACCTTCTGGGGTCCCTTCCAACCCTGATATTCTATGATTCTATGATTGCATTCCAGTAATGTCTACATAAAGCCTAAGACTGACATACACAATCTGTAGAACATTAAGAGCACTGAGGAGCCTCATCATATTCACCCCATTAGCACCATCATTAACTTCTTTCCAAGATAAAAAGAAGTCTGGCTGCACAGTCTTCCACACAGAAACTTCTATCCTTTTCTCAAAATGAGAATGCAGTACAGGATGCTTCCCTTCCAGTGGCTGAAGTAGTTCTGACAAGGTAGGAAGACCTTAACTACCTTACCACTACAGGATACATCTGAGCTACCTTTTATTCTACATCCCTGTTCCCAATTTTAATTCAAAAATCTAGCATTCATGCTCCTTTCCACAGCTGACTGAGTAATTGGTGCATATACATGGCTGGTCCAAAGGCCCATTTCTCTTGGATTAACTGCTAGAAATACTTTTCCGCACGTCAGACACAAGTTATTGATTGATTGATTTGTGTGTGTTATTGACTACCAACCTTCTTGTTACTGGCTGGTCTGTAATTACTTGGATTATTAGATTTTTATCAATCATCCATTTAAGCACAAGTTTATTATACATAGAAGTGTCAGGAACACCAAAAGAAAACCAAGGCATAAGTTTATAGATGCCTATTAAGCGCTCAGCTTCTTAAGCTCTTGCTCTTCATCTTTGGATTCCTTGTCTATTTGCCATTCAGAACCCTTAAGAAAAAAAATCACCTAAAACCTAGGCTATTTAAAATAAAGATTTAAAGAGGACAATATTTTACACTCTAAATCTAGAGAAGAAAGCCACAAGCTCCCTTCTCTACTGCAGCTGGCAACATCTGTACAAAACCTGAAGGAGGCAAAGCAACAAAGCAACTCTATTTCCATGACAGTAAGTGGGGGTCCTGTCTCACTGTGTTACAGAGATAATCACGTGGAATTAGAAATGAACACCGACAGAAGTAGCCACCTATGAAAGTACTGTAGTGCCAAAGTCCAATATAACTGCAATAAAAGTTTGCCCATTCACCAGAGGATCCCTTAGAGAGAGAGAGGTGAGTGCCCTCTTCTGGTAAAGAAAAAAATCTGCAACAAAATTAAATTTTGTAGACAAAATGTATGGTTTGTTTGTACTTGGCCACTGACAAGATTCAAACGGATGAGACACCCTGGGTAACAATGCTGAAAATCTGTTAAACTTTCAAGCATTGAATTTAGAGAAGAGAATGTTATGTCCTGCAAGAATAAAACTGAGTTGCCTGACCAAGGATACATCTCATTATTGTTTGTATTGCAATAGCACATAGTGGCCCCGGTAGGACAGTACCCCATTGTACCAGTTGCTTTACAAATACAGAAAGACTCTCTCTGTCCTAAGACGACAACACTGATTAACAACAAGATGCAATAAGTATAACAGGAGGAGGGAAGAGGGGTTGCACAGACAGAATAAGGGACCACGATCATGTGGGTACATAAGACAATGATGTGCTCAATTTCATGGCCATACACAAATTACACATGCAAAAAACATGGGAGCAATAGAGCTTCTCAAAGAAAACGATGGCTAGAGCTAGGGGGAGGGGTTAATTGATGTTTCTTTTTTCACAAGGGCAAAACCACAATTTTTCTCCAAATCTCATTCTTGGGAACTGATGAACTCTTAGCTTAAAAACTTTCCAACAAATTTCAGCCAAAAGCAGACACCTAGCAGGAAAAATTTCAGCCAGAACAGTTAAAGTTTAGCAAAGTTATAAGCACCGAAAACAGAGAGCGTCTTATAATAGGAAGTGTCTGGCAATCTGAATTATAGGCAATGCTTCCAGGTCTTCCTATAAAAATCCAGCCATCTCCAATTGCCAATCAGCCTCACATCACTAGCTGGCTATCATCCCAACTATAGGGGAATGAGAAAAAGTGGATGGGAATGTATAGGCAGAGAGATTAACAGATTTATTAGTCCAGGGAAAACAAGTATAAGAATGCACAAGGAAGCTAGACACCTGGTCACTGAGAGCACATAAATTAAAATAACTTGATCACAGTCCTCACCCTCCCAGTCACCTGCTATTAACTGCATGTGAAGAGGAAACAAAATGCTTCCAGGTTCCTGAGTCAACTCAGTATATGGACTAGAACCCATGGGGCCCATGGACTTCTCTCAGGTGTCACAGACTAGATCAAAGGTTCCCCATCTGTACATATGCTAGTGGTAATGGTATATCTGCATGAAGAGCTTAGTTACATAGTGCTGATTCCCTTGTTCCTAGCTGCAAAATCATTCATGGATTCATATATTAAGGCTAGAAGGGACCATTATGATCATCTAATTTTGACCTCCTGCATAATACTGGCCTTGGAATTTCATCAAGTGGTCTGATGGTTATTACCCTCACTAAAGAAACCTCACCTTATTTCTAGGCTGAATCTGTCTAGCTTTATCTTCCAGCCATTACATCTTGTTATGCCTTTGTCTTGTAGACTAAAGAGCCATCTATGATTAGACATTACTGCCTATGTAAGTCTTATGAGCTGAGGAAGTCACCTCAGACCCTTCCTTGTTAGCTAAACAAATTTAACTTCTCAACCTCACAGTAAAACAGGTTTTCCAGACCTTGGATCATTCTCATAGCTCTCTTCTGAACTCTTTCTAAATTTGCCAACATCCTTTTTAAAGCGTTTACACTAGAACTGGACATAATATTCCAGGGATGTTCTCACTAATGCCATATACAGTGGAATATCATCACCTCTCCACTTCTTATTGATAGGCTCCCCCTTATACATCCAAGCATTTGCTATCTTGGTCCTTTGAGACACTGCTTTCCAAAATACAGTCCCACATCTAGTAAGGGTGACCTATATTTAGGGCCCTTCATTTTCATTTATTTCATTTTATTTTTCCTGACAATTTATCAGTGTTTATTACCACAACAACTAAAACAGGTGAAAATCAGTGTTAAAACTTATTAATTTTTCTGGGTAAATAACGGGTTGATTTTGGTGGACAGAAAGGGGTGGGGGGGAAGTAGTATTCAGTAGATTAATGCTTTGAATTCCATTCATCAATGAGGAACTAAAACAGAACTCAAAACACAATGCCACCTCTGAGTTTAAGAAAACAATGTATCTCTATTCAAATAAAAAAATTTATTTGGGGATTAAACAGTTTACTGTTGTAGACTTAGAACTATTAGCCTATAAATATTTACATTTAACAATTGGGCCACATCATTTGCAGCGCACACGCTCAACTTCATCCTTTTCTCCTGGTTTGTTTTTTTTTAAAAAAACCTTTTAATACTTTGTTGTGTTTCTTCCCATTTTAGTGTCAAATCTTTAAACAGTCATCTGCTAACATCTTGAAATGTGTATGTGGTGGGAGTGAGATTCATCAGTACATTCAGATGCGTGCACACTTCAGAACATGCGTGCCTGTTTGTTTATTGTGTGTATCTTCTAGACTAATACATAGCCTTACTTCAACAGGCAGCTTTGCATTTACACGCAGACTAATGTATTACCATAATGATACAAAAGTAGGGTGAAAATCGGGAAAAAAACCCCACTTCTTGTAAAACCCGAGAATTTTTTGGTAAAAATTGGTTTAAACTGAAAATGAAGGGGCTTACATATTCTCTTGGTTCTTAGATAGATGACCTTGCATTGAGATATATTAAAACGCATGTTGGTTCAAGTAAACCTAGCTTTTCACGTGATCCAGATCACTCAGTAGAAGACCATTATTTTTTGTTAAGCATTATGTTTTCTTCCTATGATTGGTAAAAGTATTGAATAGCATTTGGCTGTGGGACCCATTATAAATACCCCCACTGGATGATTCCCCATTCGCAATTGCTTTGAGATCCATCACTAAGCCAGTTTTTAACATGTTCTGCATTAATTTTGTATATAGCATATGTATATATTTATCATCAGATTATCATGCATATAAATCATACTAAAAGCTAGAAAATATTACTTTCAGTTAAAGCAATTGCTGTTGTTACCAAGTGATATTATGAGATCAGAGGGGAGATGTCACATAAGACACCGAATTTGGGAGGGGAGAGGAAAGGGAGAGTATGCATGAGGTCCTATTAAACTTTTTCCTAGTGCATAGCACATTTTAAGAATCACTGGAGTAGATCACCAACTCATGCCATTCTAGCCATGGTGATTTTGTAATGTGTGCCATACAACTATATTCTCTTAAACTGAATAGCATGAACACAGCTAAAATGCAGGGCAAAAAAAGACCATGGAAAGAATGCCATGCAGGAAGACAAATGGACTGAAGGAAACTTCAAAAAAGAAGCAATTGTTGATAATTAAAATGGCAAAGGAGACAAAAGATGGATTAACCAGGGCTGCCACAAAGTCCTGATAGCATGAGACAACAAAGGTGGGCCTCTGAGTTACCTTTTTTAAAAAACACATACTATAGAGTATTCATAATATTAACCACCACACTTGAATGGGGCTCCCACTGCAAGAGTAGGGGTGAAATGAATTCCTTTCCCACCTTGGAAAAATGTTTTATGGAACTGTACTTGAAATCTGTAGTTTACAAAATATTCTTTAAATATAGACCTGTTACATTATATAGGGACTTAGTTGTGTCTCATTCTTTTATTATTTAATTTTAGTAACTAAAATGTTTCCAAATAAATGTGCCACCAGAACAAATAGAAATAATACACTTGACTATGTTCGACCCTAATATTGTACCGATGCGGGAGTATGACAGATGACACTGATCTGTTAAGACAGCTTTGAGACTTGTGAAGCACACAACTGCGGGGCCTTCCTGATCCATAAAGTACTAGAAATGCAAAGAATCGCTATCTTCACTAGTGAAAAACCCTGAAAATGCAAACTGATGTAAACCAGTGCTTAAAAAGGACCAAAGAGTGTGGCTCCCATTTCCGCAGAGGGATGGCAGAAAGGAAACAAGAGAGCCCTCCAGACAGCATAGAAGTAGTTCAGTTCAGTCTGAGTACAGCACAATGAATCATTTTCTAACTTTCGCCCAAAATCCTTTAGCTAGGGTGATTGTGGACTGGAATCGGGTACGTGTGATGGAGGCAGAAGGTGGGCGAGAAGCAACTGTCAGGGAGTATTTTACAGGCCCACCCAAATATGCCATTAAATGTATCTATTTACTATCAGCTGTTTTGTTAGCAAAAAAATACAGTTTTCCCTTTACTCAAGTTTCTGTGAAGAAGACATCAAGCATTTCACTTTCTGAACTTCATGCCCTACGGTAACACTGATTAGAGTCCAAGCTATATTCAGTGGGATGTAAAACTGGTTTATTAGGAAAGATGGGTGAGGAAGTTTGTTTTTTTTGGTTGGTTTTTTTTTTTTTTTTTTTTAACAAAAAATAGATATGAAGTATTTGCCTGACCAAAGTAAAAGCCTTTAATTGGTTCCTTAATAAAATATTTATATATAAATCATTCATGGTGGTGAATTAGGGCTCCCAGAAAGTGCTGAAAATGCCCTCACAATATTTCTAACACTGAGTGAAAAACTAGGTCTGAAGTCAGATATTTGATCCTTTATCACATTTTGAAGTTTAGAGGACCATTTTCACTAGAACCTCAGAGTTAGGAACACCAGAGTTAGGAACTGACTACTCAACTGGTCCGTTTGGAACTGGAAGTACAGTAACCCCTCACTTAATGTCATCCCAGTTAAAGTTATTTCATTGTTACATCGTGGATCTATTAGAGAACATACTCATTTAAAGTTGTGAACTGTTTGCTTATAACGTTGTTTGGCCGTGGGAACCAGGGTGGGTCAGCAGCCCCCTGTCAGCTCCCCCACAGTGCCTCCCACCCGCCGGCCGCCCCATGGATCAACAACTTCCCCCTCCCTCCCTGTGCCTCCTGCCTACAACAATTGGCTGTTTCCCCTTGTTCAGGAGGGGAGGAGGAGCAAGGATACAGCATGCCCGGTGGGAGGGGGTGGAGGAGAGGCGTGGTGGGGGTGGGGCCTTGGGAGAAAGGGTGGAGTGGGATCAGGCCTGGGTCAAAGTCTGGGGTAAAGCACCCCCCCCAGCACTTTGGAAAGAACAGCAAGAGGAGCAGCCAGACAATCCACCCTCTTTCACCCTTTGACTCCACCACCTCAACCAAGCTTCACAATCATCATTGCTGAATACAGTATTATATTGTTCATTTAAAATTTTTTAAAAAATATATACTGTATATGTATATAATGTCTTGTCTGGTGAAAAAAATTCCCTGGAATCCAGTCCCCCCCATTTACAATAATTTTTATGGGGAAACTGGTTTTGTTTAACATCGTTTTGCTTAAAGTCGCATTTTTCAAGAACATAATTACAACATTAAGGGAGGAGTTACTGTATGCAAGCAGCCAGCAGCAGACACAAAAAAGCAAGCAGCAAATACAGTGCAGTACTGTGTTAAACGTAAACTATTAAAAAATGAAGGGAAAGTTTAAAAATGATTCAACAGGATAAGAAAACTTTTTGTGTTTGATTCATTTAAATTAAGATGGTTAAAAGCAGCATTTTTCTTCTGCATAGTAAAGTTTCAAAGCTGTACCAAGTCAATGTTCAGTTGTAAACTTTTCAAAGAACAACCATAATGTTCTGTTCACAGTTATGAACAACCTTCATTCTCAAGGTGTTCGTAACTGAGGTGCTACTGTATATATCGCTGTGCCGCCATCTGACTTGCTCTTCCACTTTATAGATTATTAATATTTAGACTGGGAAGGGAAGGCTCATGAGAGGTCACAGAAAATCCTTAATTTTTCTGGGGGAAGTTTACAGAGACTCATCTTTAAAAATCTATTTCAGCATGTAGGGAGGAAATGAAGTATTACTGACATCACTTCTTTATCCTGCTATATTTTAAGCAACCCCACCCTCCAAAACCTGATTTTGATGCTTTTCAGATCCTCAAACTTGTGGCAAATTGCTGGCACGATTATGATGGGTCCCGCACTTCCTCTTCTTGTGGGGAGTGGGGGGAGAGGGGAGGGGTTCAGGGCACACTTTTCTGCCCCTGAACTAGGGTATCTACTGTCCCACTAGTAACCCAGAGAAGGGTAGTGGAGAGGGAGGGCCCGGGCCTGCCCTCTACTCCGGGTCAAGTGACAAACCACTTGAACTAGTGCTTCCTTCCCCTGGGCTACTTCCCTCTCCTGCCCTCTAGCTTGTGGGGCTTCCTGCCCTCTCTCTGCACAAGCCGGGTGACTCTTAACTTAGGGTCTTGGTCTTCTAGCCAGCCACGGCACTTCTCCAAACTGCTCTCTGCTCCAACTCCAAACCACTCTACTCTGACTCCTTCCCCTAGCAGGGAGTTTTTATCAGGTGACTGGTTTCAGGTGCTCTAATTGGCTTCAGATGCTTTTAATTAATCTATAGCAATCTTTCTCCCCTCTACAGGGAATAAGGCTTCTCCTCATCCTGGGGCTTACATATCTCTCCTATATCACTCTCCTGCTGCCTTCTGGCCATGCTGTATCACATATCCTCCCCCTTGCTCAACACCATGGGGTTGGGCTACTTGGGATGAGAGACAATGCTTTCGTGACAAGCCATCTGTGTTGCTGTGTTGGCTTCCAGCCCCATGCTGCACTCGGAAATGAAAGGGTTGCAGAGATAGGAACCATCTAGTCACTCTTGCATTCTTCTCCTTGTTTCTGTGCAACCACTGGAGCGGGGCGTGGTCGGTCACCAGGGTAAAACGCCGCCCCAGTAGGTAGTAGAAGAGAGTTTCCATGGCCCATTTTATCCCCAGACATTCCTTTTCAACGACAGTGTACTTTTGTTCCCTGGGGAGGAGCTTCCGGCTGAGGTACAGGATCAGGTGTTCCTCCCCCCCTACCATCTGCAAAAGGACGGCTCCGACGCATCTGTTAGCAGGATGAATTTTTTCTTGAAGCCTGGGGCTATGAGTACTGGATGACAGCAAAGGGCTGTCCTTAAAACTGTGACTGCTCCTTCTGTTGCATCAGACCACTTTACTATCTCGGGGCCCCGAGGCTTTATCAGGTCCGTCAATGGCCCTGCTCTTGTGGTGAAATGAGGGATGAATCTCCGATAGTACCCTACTAACCCAAGAAATGCTCTAACCTGCTTTTTACCGACTGGCCGAGGCATCCACTTTGTTCTACTGGGGTTTTACCAAGCCTCTCCCTACTACATACCCGAGGTATCCGGCCTCAGCTAGTCCTATCACGCACTTGAGGGGGTTGGCGTGAGGCCGGCCTTCCACAGGGCATCTAGTACAACTTCTACTTTCCCTAGGTGCGTTTCCCAGTCAGGGCTATGGATGACTATATCGTCTAAACAGGCAGCGGCATACCTGGCTTGGGGTCGCAGCAATTTATCCATAAGTTGTTGGAATGTTGCAGGGGCCCCGTGCAGTCCAAAAGGGAGGACAGTGTATTGGAACAGGCCATCAGGTGTAGAGAAAGTAGTCTTCTCCTTGGCGTTCTTGGCCAGGGGAATTTGCCAGTATCCTTTGGTCAGGTCCAGAGAAGTTAGGTATTGGGTCTTGCCTAACTGATCAACTAATTTGTCGACACATGGTATTGGATAAGCATCGAATTGGGATACTTCATTCAACTTCTGGAAGTCGTTGCAAAACCTCAGGGTGCCATCAGGCTTGGGGACTAGGACGATAGGGCTGGACCACTGGCAGCGGAACTCTTCAATAATCCCAAGTTCTAACATCTTCTTCACTTCTGTCCTAATTTCCTCTCTTTTAGCTTCCGGTATCTGGTACGGTCTTATTGTCACCCTTATTCTGGGCCTGATGACGATAGGATGTTGGACCAATGTCATACGGCCCGGCTGCGTACAGAACACATCTTGGTTCCATTGGATCATATCAATGATCTCTGTTTGTTGTTCTGGGGCTAACTTGGGGAATATCCTCACCTGCCCCTGTGGGTTGTCTGTCTGAGGTGGAGCTCTCCGAATGACCAGGCACATCTCTCGGTCACGCCAGGGCTTCAGTAAGTTTACGTGGTAGATCTGCTCTGGTCTTCGGCGGTCTGGTTGTCTGACCTTACAGTCCACTTCCCCAATGGCTTCCACCATCTCATACAGCCCATGCCCGCTGGCTAGGAGTTTGCTTTCCGCTGTCGGCACTAGCACCATCACCTGTTCTCCCGGCTGAAATTTCTGTACTTTTGCCCGGTGGTTGTAATATGTCCGCTGGGTCTCTTGTGCTTTTTCCAAATGTTCTCGTACTATAGGGGTTACTCGAGCTATTCGCTCTCTCATCAGTGTCACGTGCTCAATGACATTCTTTCCTGGGTTGGGTTGTTATTCCCAGTCCTCCTTGGCGATATCTAATATTCCGTGTGGGTGGCGCCCATATAGCAGCTCAAAGGGAGAGAAACCAGTGGACGCCTGGGGGACTTCCAATATTGCAAACATTAGGTATGGTAGAAGGGTATCCCAGTCTTTTCCATCCTGTGCTACCACCTTCCGGATCTTTAAACCACTCGACCAGTCCATCTGTTTGTGGATGGTAGACTGAGGTCTGTATGGCATGGATGCGGAACACGGTACACAAGTCCTTCATTAATTTCAACACGAAAGGGGTTCCTTGGTCAGTCAGGATCTCCTTAGGGATGCCCACTCTGGCAAAAACCTGGAGTAGTTCTTTTGCTATTGCCTTGGATGTGGGGTTTCTTAAAGGAATGGCATCTGGATACTGTGTGGCATAGGCAAGGATGACTAATACATTTTGGTAGCCCCGTGCTGATCTTTCCAGTGGGCCCACTAGGTCAATGGCTATCCTTTCAAAAGGGACTTCAATAATAGGCAAAGGTACCAATGGGGCCTGCAAGTGCGGTGGGGGGCTATGCAACTGGCATTCCGGGCAGGAGGTACAATAGCGTTGGACCTCCGTGCGTATTCCTGGCCAGTAAAACATTTCTTAGGACTCTATCCAGTGTCTTCTCTACTCCTAGATGTTCCCCAAATAAATGACTGTGAGCTAACTCTAGTACTGCCCTTGTGTGTTTCTGTGGGACTAAGAGCTGCTCTACTTCTTCCCTTTGTATTTGCACTATTCGGTACAACAGATCATGTTTGATCACATAATACAGCCTTGGGCCTTTGGTCTTTCCTTCCATGGGTACACCATTTACTTCCACTACCTCCTCCCTCACATTCGCATATAGTGGGTCATTGGCTTGGTCCTGCCTGAAATTCCCACATGAGGCACCGATCTGACCTAATTCCATGGGACCTATTTCTACTCCGTCCCTTGGGTTGTCCCTACTTGGGCTAGGAACTGCCTCTGAGTCCTCACTGGCCTGAATTGTCTCCTGGCCTCCTCAACGGGTTCGCTTACCAACAAGGGAGACTTTCTGGTTCTCTGCTGGAATCCTGGTCCCTAGCCCTTTTATCTGCCCTCTTTTCCTGCCTAGACTTTCGGGGTTTCCTGGGGGATGAAAATAGCTCTGGGGCAAATTCAGCAAAAATTTGGGTGAGGCTATCTGTAGGTGCATCTGTGTCAGCATGGGGGTTGCTACCCTCCCCTGGCTCTACTGGGGGGAGTAAGTTCTCAAACCTGGGGAAGTCCCTACCAATTAAGACCAGGTAGGGGAGCCTAGGGACCACCCCTGCAGTTATCCTGGTAGTGTTTCCCTGGATCTCAATCCGTACTGGGATTGTGGGGTAGAAATTTACGTTGCCATGAACGCACGTTACCCCTGTGGTTTTGGCCTGGGTTAGCCACCAACTTCCCCGAGACCAGCGTGCCAGCACTCCCGGAATCTACTAATGCTATGGTTGCAATACCATTCATTTTTACTGACCTTGTATATCCATGTGAGGTCACTGTGACCCCTTCCAGGCCGATAGGCCACATTGTTCCCCAGGATCCCACAGATTGCACTGCATAGGCTCTTCCCTGTTGGAGCATTGGGCTACTATATTCCCCAATTCCCCACACTCGTAACACCGACCCCTTATCCCGGTTGTCACCCTCTGCCTGGGGCTATTTGGTCGGCCCCCCCAGCCCTCTCTTCCCAAACCCCCAGGTCCCTTCTTGGCCTCAGGCCATTCCTCAGTGTCTTTCCTCCCAGTTATGGTTCTTCTGTAGTTCTCGACAATCCGGGGCCTTGGGTTTGGGGCTGGCTTCCTGGTTTGCCGTGTCTCACCCCCTGGGGTCTGGAACAGTTCATGGGCTGCCAGCTGTCTTTCCACGAGGCAGACCAACTCCTCGTAAGTAGAGGGGTCATTCTGGCCAACCCAAGCCTGGAGGCCTGGTGGTAGCCCCCTCATATACCGGTCCAGTACCAGGAGCTCCATCATTTTCTCAGAGCTGAGGGCCTCAGGGCTCAGCCATTTCTGGGTCAGGTGGATCAGGTCAAACAATTGCGATCGGGGTGCCTTGTCCTCTGTATACTGCCATTCATGAAACCTTTGGGCTCGCAACGTCGTAGTTACTCCGGATCTGGCCAGGATCTCTGCCTTCAGCTGGGGGTAATCTTCCGCAGTCTCTGCAGACATATTGTAGACGACCTTCTGGGCCTCTCTACACAAGAATGGGGCGAGGATACTAGACCACTGATCTTGGGGCCAGGCCTCCCGCAGGGCTGTTCTCTCAAATGCCAGGAGATATGCCTCCACATCATCCTCCTGTGTCATTTTCTGTAGGCAGTGGCTGGCCCATATAGTCCAGGTCCCATCGCAATTGTGGTTCCGCTCCATAAGGGCCTTCATCTGGTTTGCCAGCTCCTATAGCAGAGCTCGGTCCTGGGCAGCCTGATTCATCAACAGCCGATTAGTCTCCTTCTTCACCTGAGTCGCCTTCTGTTGGGTGGTTGCTTGGAGTCGGGTAGCCTCCAGCTGGGCCGCAGCGGCTTGTATTAAAGCCTTGACCACGTCGTCCATCTTGGGGACGGGATGGTTTTGGCTAACCCTGATTTAAGTCCCCAGCGTGGAGATCCCACTCCTGACACCACGTGTGGCAAATTGCCGGCACAATTATGATGGGTCCCGCGCTTCCTCTTCTTGTGACGGGGAGGGGGGAGGTTCAGGGCACACTTTTCTGCCCCTGAACTAGGGTGTCTACTGTCCCACTAGTAACCCAAAGAAGGGTAGTGGAAAGGGAGGGCCCGGGCCCGCCCTCAACTCCGGGTCCCAGCCCAGGGGCCCTAGGGATAGTGACAAACCACTTGAATTAGTGCTTCCTTCCCCTGGGCTACTTCCCTCTCCTGATCTTCAGCTGTGGGGTTTCCTGCCCTCTCTCTGCACAAGCTGCGTGTCTCTTTACTTAGGGTCTTGGTCTTCTAGCCAGCCACGGCACTTCTCCAAACTCTCCTCTACTTCAACTCCTCTAAACTGCTCTCTGCTCAGACTCCTTCCCCTGGCTGATTGAAGCAGGGGGTTTTTAATCAGGTGACTGGTTTCAGGTGCTCTAATTGGCTTCAGGTGCTTTTAATTAATCTATAGTAACCTTTCTTCCCTCTACAGGGAATAAGGCTTCTCCTCATCCTGGGGCTTACATCTCTCTCCTATATCACTCTCCTGCTGCCTTCTGGCCATGCTGTATCACGAACTACATACACAAAAATAAATTTCTACTAATAAAAATTAGAAATCACAAATGTTTTAAAAAGTCCCCTGCAAATTCCGTTCTGCCTGAATTTCACTCTGGGCAAAGTTTCCATGCTTCAGTTAGGCATTTATACAGGCAGCCTTATTCAGAAGGAGATAATTGCAGCTGCAACTGATGTCAATGGGAGATGTGAGTACTCAGCACTTCTGAAAAGCAGGCCACTTGGGTATTTAATTTTAAACCACCTATATCTGAAAATTTTTGGTGGATGGATACACATTTGGGTGCACCCAGGCACACATTTTGCTGCCTCTTGAGGTGATTTGTGAACTATTAATATTTTCAAAGTTCAACAAACTTTAATACAAAGGTGATAAAAGAGGAACTATTTACCAGCCACAGACTACCTACCCATATGTACAACTGGTGAGAAAAATCTGACTCAAAACATTGGTTTGGGGGAAAAAAGGATTTTGAAAGTTCATCATTATGAAGATGTGACAGCTTTTAAGATATAGCCAGAGTGCTACACGTTTAAATGGCCAATTTAGAAAAGATAATTACAGCAAATTTTATTCAACCTCTCCTAAGCTTCTTATACCTATACAATGGAGCTCTGAACAAGGTGTGTGTGTTTGTGTGTGGGGGGGGGGCCAGGGGGGTTTAATCCTCTTGTTTCAATTATTTGAGTATATAACACTTGTTAGTCTCGTTTGTGTTTTATAAATATCATTTTTGTGTGGCTGAACTGTTATCCTAAAAGATATTACCTTATTCATCTTGTCTCTCATCCTACCCATGTTTTTTTTTTTAATGCACAATGTTTTATAAAGCAAAAGAACTGTTCTAGAAGGCAGTGGTAAAAGTCTATCAACAAGTGTAAAAGAAAGTAAGTTCACAGAACTACTGTATTAACAGTCTGAATTCAGTTGTAATACAAGTTGTTTAATAGAGAGTCTGGTTAAGCTTGTCTTCGGTTAACTTACATGACAATGTTACTTACTTGGGTCAAGACATTATCTTGGCAACAACAGGTCACCCACTGTTTACACTGATGAAGTGGGAAGTAGAATTAGAAGACACTTTAGACCATATCTAAACTAGGAGTGTTTTGCCAGTAAATCAATACTATACCTGCAATGTGTTCATAGTGAGGACACAACTTATACCAGCAAAACACTGCTTTTCCCAGTATAGCTTATTCCAGAACCCACCCTCCCCCCCACAGCAAAATATGCTATGCTAGAAAAGGGCAGTTTTGCTGGTATAACTGCAGTTCCATCAGGGGTTTTTGTCAGCACAGCTATGTTGGTCAGAGATCACACCTCTTCATACCCCTGACAAACACTGATATGCTGGCAGAAGTTTGAATCATAACCATGGCCTTAATAAAATGTTACAAGCATACTGATGAATGCTTGCATTAATGAACTCATTAATGAATACCAAGATGCACGTACGGTCAACATAACAAAGTTGCTACATTTACTGACTCAACCCTACACTGACTCTTGACATCAAAGATCACCCAGTTAAAATACTGAATCCCATAACAAAGATCAAATAGATAGGATGTACCTCAGGAGCATTACAGCAATCCACTTTCAGTAACTGTCAGAGTACCAAGGGCCTGATTCCTTATCAAGTTCAGTCCAACAGAAAATGTGCTCTTCAAACTTGGATTGAATCAGTACTGTAACTCTCAATAAGCTCAGTTCATGCTATAACCCTAACATGCTAGAAATTAAAATTAATAGTTCACATTTTCGGAGGCTGGATACCTGAGCTCTTACTCAGTGATCTACTTGATAAGTATTATTTTCCAAAATGCATGGAATAGACTTTGCAAAGGCTAAAAAACTTTACTGTATATAAAAAGAAAAAATTAAGAGAAAGCATGTTCTGAATTTTAAAAAGTTTTCTAGCGTTTCACACTTCTGCAGCAGTTATCAACCTATCTTGAGGTTTCAAAGGACTTTGTGAACATCCATGAATATAGCTGATCAAAAGTTGTCAAAATTTTAACAAAATTTTGAACAAACAGGAGTGGGTGGAATTCTGCAAACTTTTAATTAAAGTTTCCCTTGCTTTTTGACCAGCTTTATTCATGAATAGAGTCTCAACAATCTTAGTAAGCAGGTAAATATCCTTATTTTATAGGTGAGGAAACAGGAGTAGAGATTAAGGGTCAGATCCTTGGCCTCTGGCCACAAACCACACAGCACAAAGGAGGGAGAAGGGCATTAAGTGAAAAGGCCACATAAAGCTCTCCATCTGCACTTCCCTAATTCCAGGCCAGCTCTGTGTAGGGCCAGTCCTGAGGAACAACCTAAGGACTGCTCTAAGTTATGGGAAATGCCTAAGGGCCCAAAATTGCAGACAGATCATGGAATAGCATGGGGAGGAAGGAGAGACTTTCTTCTAATTAAGTCTCCTGTGCTGGCAGCAGGGGGTGGCTGGCTAGCATAGGAGTCTCTACACCTGCAATGATGCCCCACCCAGGGCCAGATACACAGGCTCTACACCTCAGCAATTATCATCATACACCAGCAATGATGTGGCACAATGTAACCACATCACATACTGGGGATCTGTTGTAAATGATTTACTCACCACCACTCAGGAAGTCAGGGGGGAACCCAGGCATCCCCTCCCACTCCACACTGCCCCGGAGCCCTATGCCCTAAGAGACTCTTTACTGTAATCGAGAGAGTGTTTGTAAAGCACAACATAATTCAAGTAATATTTTCTGCCAATTTCTTTGCAGTCCATCATGCAATTTTCCCCTTCAGAGCACACTTGGGTCAGTTTCAAATACTTTGCATGCCAAGAACTTCAGCTCCTACTTTCCAGAATACAGCTCCCTTAGAGCAAGTTCTCACAGCAAAGTTCACTGGCACACTGTATAGGGAAATAAAGGGACTGGGCAGATCAACACTATCACAGAAGGTGCTGAGATCCAGAGTTAATAGTGAAGTGCTCAAGAGACTCTAGATCATTCCATTACTACCAACTGGAAATGAGGTCACCTCCTGATAACCAAGGAGACAGGAAAATCCAAAGACCAGCAAAAAAATGCATTCTCCACTGCTCTCAAATGTATGTGATCAACAAGTCTTCCATTGGCAAGACAGCTTTGCAGGCGTGCGAACTCAAAGAAACCCTATACATTCAGGATACAGGAAAGAAAAAAGGCAAAGAAGGAGGGAGCTGAGAAACAAAGAACTCTTACATGTTTAAAAGATCCATGCGGGGCTGCAGTTGCTCCAGTGTCTTCTAGATACTCATCCCAATTGAATTCTGCTTCTTCCACTCCAGACCCAGCATCTAGAATAGAACAAACAACCTCAGTCTAGTATCTGACATGGATGTAGTACCTCTCAGAGTATGTTACTTGATTTACTGCTTTAATCACCAAACTAAATATATATTTTGGTTCCTCTTCATCCAACACTTTTTAACACAGTTTCTATTGTGAATGCATTAGTGGAAAGATCAAATGACAAGTCTGTGCCCGTGAAAAGTTACCTATAAATTGCAAGGGAATCAGTAGCAGCAGGTGTGGATTTATAGAGAAACTGGTAAAAGGTCTATTTAATTAGCTAATAAACGTACTGATCTGCTAACAATTTTCTAGGCAAGCTTACAAACGGAGGAGATACCAGGAGAAAATTAAAGGGATTCTAAAGAAGCTTGATTTTTGTATCACAAATACTAATAAGAAAAGGGACTGCAGTAGACACTCTGCAACTGGACTTTACAAAGCTTCTGATGAGGTGCTGCAATGAAATCTAATCTGGCAGAGATTCAGTCATGGGCTTTCATATGAGCACTGTCAGATGGACTGAAAAGTAGCTGGAGAATGATACAGAAGCCAACAGGTAAAGCAAACTGTGAAATGCTCCAGGGCTTGGTGTTACATCTTTATCAGTGATTGGGAATTTAGGCAAAAAGGCATCATTTATCAACACTAACAAGGACAACAGGTTTTCAAATGGATTGAAAAATTATATTGGAGCTGGGCAAATAATAAAATGGTAATTACTCTTTTTCCTTCAATTAATGGGTATATTTAAGTCATCTCTAGATAAAAATACCGAGAACATAAAAGAGCCTCACGCCATAAAAAAGCCTGGAGAAGGAAATAACCCAAAACATTGATATTCATTCATTTATGGAGTTACATTTACATCTGGCACTATTGTGATTACTGCTTTCAAACTACTACACATTTCTAAAGCACCAACAACATTTTACAGACAGAAAAACCAGATGAGAGTTTGCAAAAAAAGTGTGTACATGTAATTTGATTCTGGGCTGCGTGCATAAGCCCTCATGTGGCAAGGAGGCTACAGGCCCTTTCCATGGGACATTAGTGAAGCAGTATCGCAATACCTAACAGAATCCTGAAAGACCGTTGGGTGGTTGGACCTTTGATCCACATGAATGACCCTAGTGCACGGGTGGGCAAACTACGGCCAGCAGGATTGCCACCCCAGTGGTGCCATGGGCCCCGCCTCGCTCAGGGAAGCGGCCAGCACCACGTCCCTGCGGCCCCTCGGAGAGGTAGGGGCAGAGGGCTTCATGCGCTGCCCTTGTCTGTGGGTACCTCCCCCGAAGCTCCCAGGGGCCGCGGTTCCCCGTTTCAGGCCAATGGGACCTTCGGGGTGGGGGGAACCCACAGGCAAGGGCAGAGAGCTCCCCATGAGGGCTTGTGCACGCAGCCCAGAATCAAATTACATGTACACACTTTTTTTGCAAACTCTCACTTGTTTTTTCTGTCTGTAAACTGTTGTTGGTGCTTTAGAAATATGTAGCAGTTTGAAAGCAGTAATCACAATAGCGCCAGATGTAAATGGGAACGGGGAACCGCAGCCAATTGGAGCTTTGGGGGAGGTACCCAAAGGCAAGAGCAGCGCACGAAGCCCTCTGCCCCGCCCCGCCCCTCCCCTCCCCCAGGGGCTGCATGATGCCAGCCACCTCCCTGAGCGGCACGGGTGCAGGAGGCAGCATGCCCTGGCCCCAGAGTGGGCTGCTACCACCCCCGAGCCGCTCCAGGTAAACAACGCTGGGCCAGAGCCCAAACCCCTCCTGTAGGCACGCCCCCCAACTCCCTGTCCTGAGCCCCCTCCTGCACCCCACACCCCTCCTGCACCCCAGCCCCCTGCCTTGAGCCCCCAGCCATACCCTGCACCCCAACCCTGTGCCCCCTGCCTGCACCCCAACCCCCTGCCACACCCTGCACCATTTCCCTGAGCCCCCTCCTGCACTGTGCACCCCCTCCTGCACCCCAACCCCCTTCCCTGAGCACCCTCATACACCACGCACCCCTCCTCTGCCCCAAACTCTTGCCCGGAGCCCCTTCTGCACACACTCCATCCCGCACCCCAACCTCCTGCCCCAGCCCTACATTCATCGGCCTGCAAGCAATTTCCCCACCCAGATGCAGCCCTCAGGCCAAAATGTTTGCCCACCCCTGTCCTAGTCCAACTGTCTAAATTTGTCTAGGGTATAAGAGCAGACATGGAAGGGTTCAGTGTAGAGTACATGGAGCGAGCTGGCTCCAGCATAGCTGCAGCACTAAAACAGGAAACAACAAGCATTCTTTGCAAACTAAGGCCACTTTTTGTTCCGAATGAGAGGGACTTTAAATCCACAGCATTAGTAAATCTAGCTTAATTTTCCTGAGTGTAGACAAGCCCTCAACTAAAAGCTTCCTTCACTTTGGACTGTTTGGTATACCTCAGAGACAAGGTGGGTGAGGGAATATCTTTTATCAGACCAACTTCTGAGACAAGCTTTCAAGCTTACACAGAACTGACCTAAAGAGCTATATAAGCTCAAGAGTTTGCCTCTCTCATCAACAGAAGTTGATCCAATGAAAGATACTACCTCACCCACCTTGTCTCTCTAACATTAACAGTTGCAACACCGCAAACAACAACAGTGGTATGCCTCCTGCAAAGGAAGATCCGGAGTGTTTTGTTGGTATACAAGCTGTTCACATCTTTGGCAAAGGAGAGTTCATACTGATGCAGGCACTTAGAACGAGACAGAATTCTACATACATCCAGCCTTAATGATGTCAAGTTAGGGAGTATTCAGAAGGTACCAAGACAAGAGATGAATGGTCTTGAAAGGAAAGATTAGAAGACTGAAATGAATACTGATTGAGTAAACAGTGGCTGAAGAGGGTAAGGGAAGGGAGAGGCACCAAGGAAACGTAAGTGTGTCAACACCAAGGACAGAGAAGAAAGGAATTAGAGTGGTTTCAAGGGAGTACAGCTTGATACACCATTCAAGATGAGTCACAGGAAACACTGCCTAGTCATGAAGTCTGTTTGACAATGGAACAGCATCTTCAGAGAAGCAGGGAAGTCCCATTGCTGGAAGCATTTTAAAACTAGAATGGGCAAGAGACACTTGAGTACTTGTAACAAACACTGCACTGGTAAAGGAATGACAAGATGACTAATACAGTAAGTAGGACCTTCCCATCTCCAGTTTTATAGCTGATTATATAAACTGAATACCCTGGCTGCATTTTATAAAGTAACTAAAAACATCAGGAAATTTTATATCTAGTTTGTAAACTAAATGCACATGAAGAAATATCATTTAGTACTTAATTGTTATAACAAATATTACTTGTTTGGTAAATTCTAGGTGGGGCTCATTAAGCTTATTTAGAGGGTTGTATAGCATTAAGCATTTCCACACATTCAGCCCTTTTAAGACAGGTAATAAACACTCTTGCAGACAGAGTGGGTTGGGTGGAGAAAGCCACTTGTCCTACAAGTGATGAAATAGTAAGATTTTAAAACCATCTTATCTAATCCATTTACATCATCATCTTATCACACCTTTCTGCCCTGAAAGCCAAAACAGATTCACTTCTTAAGCAATTTTTGTTCATTCAAACATAAAAAGGCATAGGTTTGTCCAAAATGGAAAACTTGAAATTCTTTATGTAAAAAACACAAAGAATAGAACAATAAAGTCTTCAGTCTAACTCGGAGGTTCCTTTTTTCTGAACAGAGTAATAGTGTTAAGGGAGATGTTGAAAGGGTGATCCTTTGTTTTAAAGCACTTTAGTGGTAGGTATTCTACATTGCTAGTGGAATTTCCTTCAAGGTTTACAAAAGCATGTCTCATTTGTTGATTGCACTTATTTGTTGATGGCAATACCTGCGCCAAAGGAATCTACTCTCAATCTGATTTTGATAATGGAAATAATCATAAGCTGGTCATATTGGCCTTGAGAAGTTTTAGAGTTCAAAATACTCAGATACTGAATATGAACTCAGTGGGGAAATGGGGTCATGGTTACTGGATGAACTTTTAGGTGACAGGCCTGGCTTCCTACACCCCATTTTGGGTGGAACCAAGGGGCACCAACTACTCAGACTGGATCTCTGGGCTACACCTGATTACCAACCATATTATAACATAGGTCCAACTCAGTTTTGGTACCTGTATGAGTTTCCCTGAAGGAGGCTATGAGAGCATAAATTTGCAGTGATACAGAAACAATATCTACAAAACAAAGCATTATTTATTAATTCCTCAAAAGGTACAAAGCATGAATAGCTGGGGGAAGCAGACAGCATCTGCCCATTGCATCTAAGTCTGTCTCCCTGTGTGACTTTTTCTTCCTGTCAGCTCTTCATTGACACAGTGGCTAGCATCTCCGAGCTCACCCAAAATCCTTCCCTTTCCCAGGGTCTTTGAGAGTTTAGAATTCCCTTTGACCCCAGACAGCCTTGGGAAAGAGTAAAACTAGCCTGGATGGAGTCAGTTTCTTCCCCTTCAGTGGCCCAGCCACTGTTATCTGAATGGAAGATGTGTACTGGAGGTTGCCTGATGCTTGCCTATGAATTTCCCCATTTACAGCCTCCTTTGATTTCAATACATAGCCAAGTAACCCTTCATAACTAAACAGAGGTCTGCAAAATATTTATTAAAAAACAACCCAGGAATTTCCTGATTTGTCACAAATGGGTCCTTATTTTGAAGGCACTGGTTGAAACCTGTAGGTAATGGCTCCCATTTGAAGACAGCCCTAAAACAAACTGATTGAAAGTAAAGTGGTTAAACATAGGAATACTAGATGGATTTTGAGAATATGCAGCCACACTAAACTCACTGCTGAGCTGCTTACAGCACCAAAGTCTTATATAATGATGATCAGCAGATCACTGTCTAAGGGGCAGTTAAGCTCCTTAGAAGAGGCAGAGGTCACTTAACACACTGAAAGGGTCAATTAGTTTATGTTGCTACCTAATCACTACAAGGAACTCCAGAAAAGAAGCAGTGTTTGCCTGCTTTTCTAGGTATCATATACCCACTATTACAGTGCTGTCAGAAACAGTTCTGAATGAACTGGAACTGAGAGATGTGTCTATTTTTACTTCGTTAATATACATTGTCTGCTCTAAGCTGCATATGAGCTATTCACTCATCACACCTGTAGTAGAAAACCAGAAGCTATTATCTTCTACATTATATAAATCACTATTTTCAGCAAAGCATAACAAGCACAATAAATTACTGAAAGTGAACTTTGGAAAGAAATTACAAACTTTTACTCTCACTTTTGTGGAAGTGAGTTTAAGACTTTCCCTCCAATTTTCATAACTAAACCCTCAGTGTTGTAATGCTTTAAACTCTAGTGCATCATGTGACAAATCTGTCTGCCTTGTACCCATGTCTTTCTACAATGCTGAAGTTTCCAATTAATTTACTGTAGCTGTTACTGGGTGAATAAGAAACATGAAAAGCTTACTGAGTAATGTCCCCACACTAAAATGCTGCATTATGTTAAATGGGGAGAAAGGTAACAATTTCATTCTCCCCCATTGATAGATACATTATGCATGAATATATTCAGTGAACAAATGTCTTAATTTCTGCATTCAATTTCAGAGAATTCAGAAATACAGTAGAACCTCAGAGTTACGGACACCTCGGGAATAGAGGTTGTCTGTAACTATGAAATGTTTGTAACTCTGAACAAAGCACAGTTCAGGCTCCAGCTCCAGCAGCTGACACTCCAGGCCAGCAGCTCCCTCCACACCACTGGCAGCTCCCTTGCAGGCAGCTTCTTTCCCGGAGGTCAGACCGAGTTTGCAAGCTTGTCTCCCTCCTAGCCAGGGGAGGGGATGAAAGCCGTGCAGACCCCCGCGCTGCTCCTGCTCGGCTGGCTCCAGCTGCCATGGGCTGGCAGCATCAGTGTCTTCACCTCCTAGCTGTAAGTGGCTGTCCCATGCATGGGAGTGGGGGGTGGTAAGGGTGGTAACAGGCAGCCCAGATGTGCCTACCTCTAAGATGCAATACACGTACAGTACAGTATTTGCTTTCTTTTTGTCTCTTCTGCTCCTTGATTGCTTATTAGTGTCCAATTGACCGGTCAGTCTGTGACATATCTTTGAGGTTCTACTGTATTTAGTAAGTTTGGCTGAAGTCTGTCCCACTATGAAGGCTTAAGATAACAGGAAACCGTCAAATGTCAGCATTCAGTTGCTGTTTTATTTTTTGGTAAGGTAGTTATGACTGAGTAGGGCCCCATTTAAATTATATATTTTGATCTAGTCAGTTGGTGCATATAAGACCAGTTGAACTCAATTTGCATTTCAGATGTGTCTTGTGAGTTTATTATTTAATGTACTAATCAGTTTGAATTCAGACAATACAATAGAATCTTATTTATTTGTACTAATGAGTGATACCAACTGTGAAAGACTGATAAATCAGAAAGGCCCAGTTTTTTAAAAAGTATTTAGGCATGGCTGTGCTCAGCATTGTAATGCCTAACTGGTTTTAGAGCCTAAATTTCAGGAATTAGAAAAAAGTGGGGAAAAGACAGCTTTTTTGTGGCCAAATTATGTGTGTGGATTAGTAGTGTCAAACCAGCATAGTACTATTGTATATCACTTACTACCCAGAACTATTTGCATTAGTGCTGTCTTCAGTGTCAAATGTTTCCGCATTAATTCTGCCATCTGTTTGACTATCCATCCTGTGATACAACAGGAACACAGGGATATTGAATTCCACCACTTGACACTGTTACTATGTGAAGAAGATGGTGAAATGACACACTAGAGTTTCATTCAAGTCTTATCAAGGAACAAGTTCAACTACAGGTGCTCTGCTTTAAATCTGGACCTTTGCCCCATGTTAATTCTCGTGGCCAATAACTGTCATGCATAATTAATGTGGGTTAGTTAGAAGACTGTCAGACGGAGAGAGTTAAGTACATCATACTACAGTGTGCAAGAAGTGAAATTAAGGCTAACTTCAGACTCTCTCAGTCTGAAACCAAGTTCTAACCACCAGGTTTTTCAACCTGGTTGTAACTATGGTTAGTCTCCTTGATCAATATAATTAGTTAGGCCATAATTAAGTGAAGTCAGGTTGGGATTCTGGTAGCTGAAAGACCGAAAGTGACAAGAGTAGGCATTGTCTTTTCCTCCTGTGGCATGGGAAAGCATCCCATCTCTCTGATAACAGTCCACATTCTCACACTGGGAAAGAGTTGGCAGGAAAGAAAATAGGACAGAGGCTATTTTCAGTTACCTTAAAGGAGGAGAGGTAAAGGAGAAAGCAATTTAAAAGTCATACACAAGAAAAATTAAATCAGTCAAAGGAGAAGATGGGGGGGGGAAGGGGGAAGTCCCAATAAAAATCTGTCAAAACGTATATTTATATTGTAGCAGCCTACAGTTTATAAACAAACTCAGTGTGCTATGAGTGCAGTAAGGGGACAAGGGTGTGACTAAAAGCAGTGTGATTGAACTGAGGTTAGCACATCTTGTTAATTATTTGGTTTTTTTGTGAGGGTGAAGATTTTCAATTAACTATTTTGTTAACACTTCTGAAGAGAGGACTAAGGTAGAAATGCCTTTTACAACAACAAGTGACTGAAGGAAGGACCTGACAGGTATTATTCACTATATTCTGTCTATATTTTTCAAAAAAGGTAAATACAATTGTAATTCTCAAGTAAATAGAGGTGAATAAATAATGCAAAAATAAACCTCTCTTTAAATTTTAAATAAATTTACTTTGACTATGTGACCATGTTTGCATCTCGTGTATTTATTTTGTGAGCAAAAGTGTTCATTTAAAGTGAATTTCAAAAGTTGCATATGACAGTATTCATGGAAACTCAATTTGAAATTCATGCCAGAAATTCTCACATGCTTACTGTATTCAAAACAATACTATGTGATTCAGACAAAAATCACAACTAAGTAACACCTTGAATTTAGAATATTTGCAGTTGAGCTATGGTGAATGGAAAGACAGAAGATTCAAGAAACAATGAAATGTTTACAGACATTCCGTAAGTATCAGAGGCTAATGACACTTACCTTTTTTTGGCAAAATAAAAATCCAGTATGTGCCTTAATGCACAGACATGAGTTTTTAACCTCTGTACAGCCTTAACATTTGTTATGATCTTTTCAGAGTCAGATAACTATTTTTACCCTTTCTTTTTTGCACGATACCTGTTTATGCAAGTGCTTTAGAAATCTTTGGCTGCTACTGTAAAACTGGTTTGTATATGCCGGGTAACACTTATCCCACCTCTCTGTTGCTCTTTTTTGTTCATCTAAGTATACTTCAAAGGGAACAAGGTTAGCAGCAGGCTGTCTATCTGTGATTATTTCTCAGAGATCATATTTCATGGTCAGGTAAAACGTTTTTGCATGCATTGTATGTAGTCATTTTTTTGCACTGCTACAGTAGCAGTAACAGTAATTATACTTTCCTAAAGCAATGTAGGAAACTACAATAGCAATGGTAGAGGGGAAATATTTTCTTTGGTACTTTTCCTTGAGGCAAAGTGAAATTTGGAAGGTAACCTGGTCCAGTGGTTTGACTATGGGACCAGAAATCAAAATTAAAGACTACCCAAAGCTCTTATTATTTTATTTGTATTAATATAGTTCCTAGAAGCCCTAGTTAAGGACCAGCCATTGGTGCCAGGTAATGTACAAAGACAGAGGAAAAGGATGGTCCTGGTCAAGGGTGCCAGAATGGGGGAGTTAAGGCTCCATCACTTTTAAAAGTGGGAGGGCTACGCATACACATACAAAACAAGATAAAACTTAAAATATACTATCAATACAGGTGACTTTAAATCTTATTAAAATATGTAGAATCTGTTTGGCCCATACAAGGTTGTGCTTAGGTTTGTGTGGCCCTCCTGTGTAATAAGGCTGGGCATCACTGGTGTAGACACAGCCTCAGTACAAGACAAGAGACAACAGATGGGTATAGACAGATGGAGGAGTACAAGGAAACGAGACAATAATAGTCTGTGTGATAGACAATGATCTCAGCACACCAGTGGCCTAACTGTTGTCAAGTTTTTTTTTTTTTTTTTTGGTAGGCATCATGGCAGAGGGCAGTTTTGAGGAGAAGTTTGAAGGAGAATCGTGAGTGACTGAAGCATACCACTCAACTTTTGTAGTTCAGCTTATATAAGAGTAAACATGAAATCATTTTGACTTACTTCACAAGGGTATCAGGAGACTTAGTTTATATCTGCAGCATGTTTTAAGTGTACAAAATATTTTTTATCATAATTGCTCTGCCCTTTTCACTCTCCCACCCCCAAATAAGACTTCTCTGTTCTAAATGGAAGCAACATGTGTGAATAGCCCATATTTACAATGCAAAGAAAAAGCTCACTTTTTAAAATATCATTTCTTAACATAGGGCCAGATCATTGTTTCCTTGATACTATTTGGGGAGTAAGGCACTACTGAATATGTGCAAGGAAATTGGAATTTATCCCATAGTAATTGCAATGTGAAGCTACTCCCTTATACACAAAAATTAGTGTCACGCACTTTTACTGAAAACATTTGCACTCATTTGCTGATCCTATTCAGCTTGGCTGTAAAATGTCTGTGCAGAGAGAGCCTCTAGCCCTGGGCTCATCAGTGGTACTACCTGCATCATGCTGCTGTTCTCCATTCATTTCCACAGCAATCCAGCAGTAATGCGCAGTAGCAGGAAGTCTTGGGAGCCAACCCTGTCACTGTTTGGTGCTCATGTGCTGTTTCCCACCTTTGCTTCTACAGACATCCAGGAAGTTCAAGCAAGAACACTAAAAAACAAGCAAACAACAACAACAACAAAAAACAAGAAAGAAAGGAGGCTCAAAGCTTTAAAAAAAAAATCACTTTTTTTTTTTTCCAGACGCAAGACAAGTGTTTGGCTTACTGCTGAGGAAAATGAAAGGGGAACTGTTCACTTTAATACATTTTTTCAGCTAGTGGCCCTCATTTTTCTCATTAGTAAAGCCAGTTTGACATCATGAATTTATGTTGCAATAACACATACAAAAAAATCTGCTCTCCAACCCACCTTCAAATGGATTACAAGAGCATGATAGATCCCAGACAGTGGCATGTGGTATGGGACTCAGCAAGAGATATGAACTATCAGCACAGATTTTTTTTTTAAACTACTACTGTTTTTATCAAACTGTACATATCTCACCTGTTATACAGCTCAACTCCTCTCCTGTTTCCAATGGAAAGGCTGGACAGGGCCATATTCTGTCAGTTTCTTGGCTTTGATATCTAGATTGCCAGCCACCTCAAGCCAATGCCCATTTTACTGATGGGAAACTGAGCAGGGTGAGTGACTTGCCCAAGGTCACACAGGAAGTCTGCTGCAGATCAGGGACTTGAACCCAGGTCTCCCATGTCCCTGGTCAGTGCCCTAACAAAAGGCCATCCTTCCCTCCCTCTGATCACAACTATATAAGTGAAATGGACAAGTAACACCACTTAAGTCAGTGTCACTGAGATCAGAATCTGGCCAACTATATGTCCATTTAAGGATATTTATTTTAAACATTTTAGCAACACACCTTTCATAAGTCTTCAAGGAATTCAGCAATGCTGGTCTTCTGTCACAATGTTATTAAACAAAAAAACTGCTTAAAGATCTTAGCCAATGAGCCATCACTCCCTCACTTTAACAGGATCAACAGAAATAAAACTAGCAAAGCCATTTTGCTGCAAATCATCTATTAGGTCTGTCTAGTACCTGAATACTATGTCTTTTTATACAAATTTAAAAAACTGTTACATTTCCATGCACCAGGATGGAGGACTTAATTGCCTTTTCATGTATATTCTTTTACCATATCATTTTTAATGATTTTATTATCATAAAATATAAAGGAAGATATTTCTTTAGCAATTCATTTAACTAATATATTTCACTTTGTGGTGCACAAAAATGTTACTTTAAAATATTAATTTGAGAGGCATCTGCTGTCCTGAAACAGATTTGCCCAGCTCTGTGCATGGAAAGTTAATATATTTTATTTTACTGCTAGGGTGCTTAAAGGAGTACTCATTTTCATAAAAAGCCTAGATTACCATTCTCAAAAGCTTAAGAGTACTACTGTTATATTTATCAGCGACTGGAAGCCATCCAATAAAGTACTAATTTCTGAAGAGACAGGTGTCAAACTTCTCAAAACATGACAAACTTTCGTCATGCCTCACAAATGCACTCCATGTAAAAACCTGGTGGAAGATGGGTAATTATTGGCTAAGTTCTAATGCAGTAAGGATAATTATATTTTCCCCTGTAAACAGAGTGAAGTGTTTTCTTGCTAGGTAAACTGAAGTCCTCAATCACCAGTGAAGCGTGATCAGACTATGCAAAGTGCCACCCAACACATCGCTGTCTAGTTTAGTTATGTTAAAATTATAAGGGACAAGTTTCCCACTGGCATAAGTGGGTGTAAATCCACTTAGTTAATTACTTGAAGTGACTTTTGCACATCATATCACTGCCTTTGCTAATTGCATTCAAGAGTTGCTTATGGAGAAACTGTAAGGACAGCTAAATTTAAATGTATTCTGTCATGCAGTAAGTTACTGCTTCAAACTACTGTATAATACAGAAAATGCATCACATTTTGCTGCATATGAAAAACTCCCAAGGGAATATAGCTCCTAACTGGCTACAAACCTTGATCATTTTCTCACCAACCTTTGTAGTTTTCAGCAAAGCACTTTAGAATGAGCTTAAGACTCACACAAGTACGATTTAAGCATGTAACTAACTATGATTTGCTGCACTGGAGCCAATTCATGAACAGGTTCTGAGAAAGTAATGATACCTACTTGACTTCTAAATCAGAAAACATTTTAAAAATACATGAGGGGTACTTTTTATTTGCATTCTGGTTTGAGTTTTAGGGTGCCCCTGATTCTCCATAACCACAAATACTAGAAACTTGCTTTTAAAACGAAAGCGGAGGGTCTTTCCTAATCACATACCTCCAGAAGCTGGGGGCTTTAAGGAAAAACACCAAAACTCAACGTGTGAGCTGGCAACTGTATGTCTGCTCCAGAGACAACCCTACCATTCTTACAATTAATTGTTTAAATGTGTCTTTTTTTCCTGCACTACTGGGTGAAAGACCCATGCAAACAAGTGAAATGACTATCAAGAGGAAAACAGTAAAACTGACTTTAATCAAGATCATGAAAATCACAAATTAAGCCTTTTAAGGTGCTACCACTTAAGAAAACCCCAGAGTTAGTTAAAAAAAAATTATAAGTGAGTCAGAGGAAGTTTGTACCCTGGACATCTATTTAAAAAAAAAAAAAAAAAAAAAGATTTTCCATGGGTCTGTCATTTTCACATTAAGTCTGAATGGGACTGAATCTTTACATAGGCTATAGTTTTAGCGAGTTAATTGTCAACTAATCAAGTTAACATGATTGTGAATTAGAACTGGTTGAAAAAATGTGATCTGAATTTTCTATCATAGTTTGCCAATTTATCTAAATCAAAATATTTCACAGAGATGGTTCTGTTGTGTCTGGAGCTTGCTTGGTTTCCTTCCAGCTTACCTGCCTGTCTCCTTGGCAGTCCAACAGAGAGCTCTCCCAGGGCCCAAGGCTCTGGGGCAGCCTGTTAGGCCGACTGCCTTGGAGTCAGGGACCCCAGGGTTTCTGGGATGCCTGGCTCTGGGGTATTCCACCAAGTGGACTGATTCTGAATGAAGGCACCATTTCCTTTCATAGAGTATTTTGAAAATGTTGGTTTTCATTCTGAATTGCAACAAACCCAATATTTGCAGGTATCAAAATCCTCCATGAAAAATAATTGACTTTCTCTGCCCAGCTGTATTCCAAAGGTGAATCTAGACACTTCATAAGTGTGTGTGTCCTGAAACCACCATTTGTTGAGAGTTTAGATTTATCACTTGATGATATTGTACAATGCTCTCAATTAAACTTCAGTTACAACTCAACTAAAAACAATAGCCTAGACAAAACCACAGAGAGGTCTTGTCTACAGTGTTTGCAGCAGTTTTAGAAATAGTTAAATTGGTACAAATAGTTGTGTGCAGGCAACTTTTCTGCATCAAATATCCATTCATGAACAGGTATGAATGAAATTGTTAACAGATAATAAAAAGAAACGAATACATCTAAGCTAAGGAATAAATAAGACAATTAAAACTGTTTGATGGTGTTCTACTAGTTCTGAGGTACAACCCAAAAAACAAACGAGTCCAATTTTTTTTACATTAGTTACCTTATGGAAAGAAATAGATGTGCCAAGATTTAAAAATCAAGTAATTCAGAAACAGCCCTCAGCAAATATCAGTTTACTCTCTACAGAAGTTTACAAATTGTAGAAAGTTACAAAAGTAGATATAGTTACCAAAATTCAGCATACTAATGCATGTCATTTAAATGGCAAATTCCTGCTACAATGCTTCTACTTACGCCTGGTCTACACTAGGCAGGGAAGGAAATCAATCTAAGTTACGCAACTTCAGTTACTTGAATAACGTAGCTGAAGTTGACGTAATCAGATCTACTTACCATGGTGTCTTCACTGTGGTAAGTTGATGGCTGATGCTCTCTCGTCGACTCTGCCTGAGCCTCTCGCCCTAGTGGGAAAGCGCTCGGTGGTCGATTTATCTTGTCTAGACAAGACACGATAAATCGACCCCCGCTGGGATTGATCACTGCCTGTTGATCCAGCGGGTCATGTAGACAAGCCCTTAGTCTAAACCATATATCATTTATCTCCATAGGCCTGAAGTGGTGTGGGATGCTGGAAGATGAGGCTACCCCATGGAAAAACTATAAAATATTCTGACTCTACCATCGAGTGCCAAACAGAATACATTTATCATAGTTTCTTGTAAACCAATATATTTCTTGGGATTGGCAAAAGCTGGTAATACATTTTTGTGTTCAAACGGTCATAGTACAAAACCAAATAGGGGGACTTGGCACAAAATGGAGTGCTGTTAATCATTACAGTCTCATATGCTTTGAAATGAAGCCCTACTACCTTAGGACCTGGTCCTGGAAGCTCTACTCACATGTATAGTTTAATTAAATTAAACTTTCACAATTTATATTACCCAGCTCTCCAGGTTTCAGAGTAACAGCCGTGTTAGTCTGTATTCGCAAAAAGAAAAGGAGGACTTGTGGCACCTTAGAGACTAACCAATTTATTAGAGCATAAGCTTTCGTGAGCTACAGCTCACTTCTTCAGATGCATATCGTGGAAACTGCAGCGATATGCATCTGAAGAAGTGAGCTGTAGCTCACGAAAGCTTATGCTCTAATAAATTGGTTAGTCTCTAAGGTGCCACAAGTCCTCCTTTTCTTTCAGCTCTCCAGAGTATCTTCCACAACTAAAACAGAGCAAAATACATACCTAAATGTGTATAAATTTAGGAACCTAGTAACATGTAAACACGTAAATCACGCTACTATTTTATTTTAGAGACGCTGAATACCCACAGCTCCTACTGAAGTTAATGTGAGTTTTGCCCTAGTAAAGTCTGAGTAAGGTCCTCTTTATTTAGCAAGAAGCACTGATTTTTTTATACAGACAGAACTGGAAGTCAGCTGAATTACCAATAGGAATATGAAGTTCAAACCCCCCCAAAATATCCCTTGGCTAAATCTAGCCTCGACATCCAAAAAAGAGATTACAAATGACAGAAAAGAACCCAGCCTCTGGAAGTAGACTGCAACATACAGCACTTATTTCAGTATTACAAACCTTCCTAGAACTCTTAACTGCATATTCTGTGACACATGATATGTTCAGTGGGATGGCAACAACTGGAAGCAACATTAAAACCAATTACAGTTCATTAAAGCCAGATGGCTCACTTGAATATGCAAAGAAATTCAAGTTGGATGCTGAATTAAAGTAAATTGGTTGGTGTTTGAGGTCTAATATTGTTTTTAAAATGAGGGGATAGGAGAACAATGAGGAAGTGTGTGTGGCCAGTGATCGGTGTCTGAGGTGGATGCAGTTAGTACAGTGGGAAATGTACAGTCATGAAAGTAGTTGCACTGCGGAGAGGCAGATTCTTGGACATGGAAGTGGCATCATATGCTGCAAACCCAAGAAAAGAAATCAAGATACCAGACCTATCTTAGTTTCATTACTGCTTAATTCAATGGTTCTCAAACTTATTTTTCACGGACCACTTGAAAATTGCTGAGGGTCTCTGTGGACCATTTAATGATCTTTCCAAGTGTCGTTTGTACCGTTAGCTAACTACTGTAAAACACTTTGGATAAAAGCACTATATAAAAAAAATCTTAATAGATGAATGTTTTTTTGTTCTACAAATAAAAGCACACAACTCGTATTTTAATATCAGTAGTCTTACCTTTCTAATGTAATGGATGTGCCCTGTCTCCCCTGATGCTGCATCCCCCCAAGCTGGGAAGGAGGTGGGCTACCACGGCAGGGGAGACCCATAGAGCTGAGGCTGGAAGGAGGGCCGGGGGCGGGGGGGGGTGTGTCTCTCTCTCCCCGGCAGCGGCAGCCCTGGAGCTGGGGAAAGTCGCCTCTTTGGCCGCCGCAACCCTGCACATCCCAAATTCCCCCCACCCTCTTTTCTCACCTCACTGCCCCCTCCCACATACCCCCATTCACCCCAAGGCCACCACCTCACCTTACATGTACATCTTCTACAGGGGCCAGGCTCCCAATTAGTGGAACCACACCTGCGCAGCTCCACTAATTAGGTGGGTGGCCCTTCATTCTCTTGTGCGTGCCTGGGTGGCCGCACACCTTAGAGGGAACTATCCACAGACCACCTGACTGGGGCTCACGGACCACAGTTTGAGTGAGAACCTCTGGCTTAATTTACTTGTAAGAGATTCTTCTGCTTATGGAAAACATCCCCACCCTCCAAATAATGATGTGTCTGCAGTGCCTCAGGAATTCAGATTCAGGCTGATCACCCGGATAGAGGCACTCATTAAAAGAGCAAATCAAAATCTGAACTGTCAAACTAGGATCTTGGCTACCCACCTGACAACGTCCACTTGGGGCTTAGAGGAAAAGACAAGGTGTTGGGTTCTTCAGAGCCTGGGTCTATACTGCCTGCCAGCAAAGGACAGGATTGTTCTGCCACCACAGTGGAACAAAAGGCTACAGATCCACCACAGAACCTGCCTTGCTAAAGAATGGTCAAAGAGTGTCCATATAAAGCTAGTGCCCTTACACGAATAGTGTTTCCTCTGAAAGAAAGGGCTCTGCTAACTAGCAAAAAAAAAATTTTTTTTGGTGGCAAAAACACAAGCACTTAAGTCTAACAAAACTTATTTTGTTTACAAGTAGTTTTTGTAGCAGAGGTTGTTACTTTAAGGGCTTGTCTACACTGGCACTTTACAGTACTGCAACTTTGTCACTCAGGGATGTGAAAAAACACCCCGCCCCCCCCAAGGGGAGCATGTTTCAGCACTGTAAAACGCCAATGTAGACAGTGAACCAACAGCCGCGCTCCCAGTGCTGGTAGCTACACCCCTCGTGGAGGTGGATTTTTTTAGAGCACTGGGAGAGCTTTCTCCTAGTGCTCTGCCATGACTACACAAGCCACGTTAAAGAGCTGCCGTGGCAGCTCTTTAACACTGCCAGTGTAGACTAGCCTAAGATTCCTGCTGATGCGTTGAGAACTGTGCTTTTTGTTTGTCTTCATGTTAGTTCCATCATTTTGCAGTGTGTATTAGGGCATATTTAGTAATATATAAAGTTTAGTCCTGTGCAACAGACTTTACTGGACTATTGTGCTTATCTACTGAAAATTCTTGTGTAGAGAAGAGGAATCAGGAAAAAGAATTTACAAAATTAGATATGAAGAAGAACAGACAACAGAAGCTGGAACTGTTTGCTTGGTTTTTTTTTTTTTTTGTTATAAAAACTGAGAACACTTACTAGTTGAAATGTTTATTCAAACATTTAAATCTTTGTCCTTTGCACTGGTAACTGTAAGCCAAAAAAAAAAAAAGTGTACCAGACCTAGTTCTGCTTACAGCAGAAGTTTGCTCCTTAGTTCCTGTCAAGGTTCCTTCCCACTCTGAACTCTAGGGTACAGATGTGGGGACCTGCATGAAAGGCCTCCTAAGCTTATTCTTACCAGCTTAGGTTAAAACTTCCCCAAGATAAAAACTTTGCCTTGTCCTTGAACAGTATGCTGCCACTACCAAGCGATTTAAACAAAGAACAGGGAAAGAGATCACTTGGTGATGTCTTCCCCCAAAATATCCCCCCAAGCCCTTACACCCACTTTCCTGGGGAGGCTTGAGAATAAACAAGTTGAGTACAGACCAGCTTGGGCTTCTTAGGACCCTAAGAACCCAATCAGATTCTTAAAAAAACAGAACTTTATTAGAAGAACAAAACAAAGACAAAAGAAACACTCTGTAAGGTTAGAATGGAAGATAATCTCACAGGCAGGCGATTCAAAACATAGAGAATCCCTCTAGGCAAAGTCTTAAGTTACAAAAAGACACAAAAACAGGAATACACATTCCCTCCAGCACAGCAAATTTTACAAGCCAAAAAACAAAAGGAAATCTAACACATTTTCTAGCTAGCTTACTTACAAACTTTACAGGAGTTGGAAGGCTTGTATCCCTGATCTGTTCCCGGCAAAGGTATCACATAGACAGACAAAATCCTTTGTCCCCCCGCTCCAGATTTGAAAGAATCTTGTCCCCTCATTAGCCATTTTGGGTCAGGTGCCAGCGGGGTTACCTTAGCTTCTTAACCCTTTACAGGTGAATGGATTTTGCCTCTGGCCAGTAGGGATTTTATAGCACTGTATACAGAAAGGTGGTTACCCTTCCCTTTATATTTATGACATTTCTGTTCCGTATTCCCCCTCTATAGAGGGATGACTCTCTTCGCTCCCCAGAAGTACCACAGCCTCATAAACTAGTCACTGGTGAAACCACACCTCAACCTTGTAGCTCAGAAATCTTGGAAGTCACCCATTAAAATAAAAGCTTGAGGACCAGAAATTAAAGAAATATGGTACCAGGAAAGCTGGACATTCACTCAGAGTCACACTAAGAAAAGGAGTACTTGTGGCACCTTAGAGATTAACCAATTTATTTGAGCATAAGCTTTCGTGAGCTACAGCTCACTTCATCAGATGCATACTGTGGAAAGTATAGAAGATGTTTTTATACACACAGCCCATGAAAAAATGGGTGTTTATCACTACAAAAGGTTCTCTCTCCCCCCATCCCACTCTCCTGCTGGTAATAGCTTATCTAAAGTGATCACTCTCCTTACAATATGTATGATAATCACACTGTTACTTATTTTCTGCTTGTTAAATCCATGCCTTTACAAGAAGAACAAGGGCAGACTGAAGAGATAAAGGAATACACTTTATCATATTAAGCAGAATTCCAGCCCCTGCAAAAAGTAGTAATCCTGAAATCCACAGAAACCAGGAGACAGTATTTGAGATGCAGGGTAGTCATTCAAAAGTGTTTCTGAACCACCACATTTTTCTATGACCCACATCCTGATCTGCTTACTCCACAGATACGCTATGCAGATCTCCTTTGCCCCTCCCCCATTAAAATAAATCTTTATTGCAAACTCAAAGCAAACACCATTCAACAGTGAATGGAAGAAGCATTAAGCTTGTTTGCATAGAGTATTTCAAGGTGATGAATCAGTTTGGGTCTATATCGGACTCTCACGATATGGAGTATTACACTGAGCTCATGCACTGCTATGAGAAATCAAACCTATAGGCACCAATGCAACAGAGCAAATAGAAAAGTTCACATAGAATTATCAGAGCATTTTTGCCATTGAAAAATAGGGAAGCAGGAATCTAGGTGGTCTCCCACAAAGTAGTATAGTGGGCGTTATAATGAACTGTAAATGACTTCTTTTATTCAAGTTCATCCCCTTCTCTGAAAAGTCAGATATGGAAATAGTATCCCTATAGTCTCTCTCTCTCTGAAAACCCTTCATATAAAGGTTAGATGTCTGAAGTGTCTTTCACCAGCGTTAAACTGGTAGTTCAAATATTCAGTTCCTCCTACAGTCTCAGAAGAGGTATACTATGTCCACCTCTGTACAGGGAACTAAATCCAGATCTGCTAGCATATCATCAAATATAAAGAAAAGGAGGACTTGTGTTTATCTCTAAGGTGCCAAATTTATTTGAGCATAAGCTTTCATGAGCTACAGCTCACTTCATCGGATGCATTCAATGGAAAATACAGTGGGGAGATTTATATACATAGAAAACATGAAACAATGGGTCTTACCAGACACACTGTAACGAGAGTGATCACTTAAAGTGAGCAATTACCAGCAGGAGAGCAGGGGGGCGGGAACCTTTTGTAGTGATGATCAAGGTGGGCCATTTCCAGCAGTTGACAAGAACATCTGAGGCACAGTGCGGCCGGAGGGGGCGGGGGGGGGGAAATAGTTTTACTTTGTGTAATGACCCATCCACTCCTAGTCTTTATTCAAGCCTAAACTTAATTGTATCCAGTTTGCAAATTAATTCCAATTTAGCAGACTCTCGTTGGAGTCTGTTTTTGAAGTTTTTTTTGTTGAAGAATTGCAACTTTTAGGTCTGTAATCGAGTGACCAAAACAGACTGAAGTGTTCTCCGCCTGGTTTTTGAATGTTATAATTCTTGATGTCTGATTTGTGTCCATTTATTCTTTTATGTAGAGACTGTCCAGTTTGACCAATGTACATGGCAGAGGGGCATTGCTGGCATTATGCAAGGCACTGAATTTAGCCATATGGAGTGGAAATCTATCAACTTCATGAACCAAGAATTATAACATTCAAAAACCAGTCGGAGAACACTTCAATCTCTTTGGTCACTTGATTACAGACCTAAAAGTTGCAATTCTTCAACAAAAAAAACTTCAAAAACAGACTCCAATGAGAGACTGCTGAATTGGAATTAATTTGCAAACTGGATACAATTAACTTAAATAAATAAAGACTGGGAGTGGATGGGTCATTACACAAAGTAAAACGATTTCCCCATGTTTATTCCCCCCCCCCCGCACTGTTCCTCAGATGGTCTTGTCAACTGCTGGAAATAGCCCACCTTGATTCTCACTACAAAAGGTTTTTTCCCCGCCCACACTCTCCTGCTGGTAATAGCTCACCTTATTTGATCACTCTCTTTACAGTGTGTATGGTAACACCCACTGTTTCATGTTCTCTGTGTATATAAATCTCCCCACTGTATTTTCCACTGAATGCATCTGACGAAGTGAGCTGTAGCTCACGAAAGCTTATGCTCAAATAAATTGGTTAGTCTCTAATGTGCCACAAGTACTCCTTTTCTTTTTGCGGATACAGACTAACACAGCTGCTACTCTGAAATCAGATATAAAGATGGCAAGAGCGTAGACCACAGAGTTCGTATTCAGCATATATTGCCATGGGCCATGTCCATATCGCTAAAAAATACATCATACAGAAAATACCTCTCTCACTACTTGCAGGTCCAACTCAAACCAAGTGACCCTGAGGCTTATGGCAAGTAACCAGCTCAACTTTTAAGTAATCTTTTGACAATCCTCCTGTACTAGCACCACTGCATTCTACCATGCACAACAGAGATGGCCTGTTTTATTATGAGAAGAGAAACACTGTGGGCCTTGGTGAGAAGGTTGGCACATAACATAAAAATGATTTGTATACAGCAAAGTACTGAGCACAACACATTTGTTATCAATAAACAAACAGATCCAAGCTGGTTGCAAATGCAGTTGAATGGGGCCTTTAACCCAAGGGATCAATGGATACACAGGTATAAAACCGGCCTGGTCTACAGAAGGAGGAATGGGTGAGACTGCCTAAAGAGAAAAAGCCTCCTTCCAGATTGATTGAGGGCCTCTGCTATCCCTGTCACTCCTGAGATGGGATCTAAAAAGGACCAGAGAATAGCGACTGACATGCAGTGATCCTCTCCACTCACCTGGGAAGACTCCTTTGTTTAAACATTTCCATTGTACAAGTGATTCCTCTGCCTCCTCCAAACTTCTTTAAATTTTTAGAAAATGGCTAAAGAGACATCAGAAAGGGTTAGCCTTGGAAATATATAAAGTAAGTAGTAATTCAAGAATTCCAACACCCTTATGAACTGACATTTGCTTTACAAGGAATTGGTCTGGTATTCTGGGACAGAAATTCCTGAAAGGAGGGATAATTGTATGAAAATGACAAGGAGCACCTGCACACAAGAATGTTGTCTCTGATAAACACAAACCTTTCACCAATACACTTCTGGGGAAATTCACAGAAGCAGGGAAGAAAAAAAAAAAATCAGTGATCTTGTTTGATGAATAGGACTGGCCATAATAATTCGCAACAATTAAAGCCTACACAATAGAACACAATTCCTTTCATCCAGAAGGATTCCAGAGTCCCTCATAAACTATGCTTGTAAAACCAACACTGAAATGCAGCCACTTCTGGTCCGAAGAATAGTCAGCCAGCACACAGCATGCTGCACAGCTACAGATCAGGCACTCATACTACGATATTGAGTATGTTATAAAAATGGAGGTTAAGACAAAAGATAAGATGGCACCATGCAAATACCCCCCGTTTATGGCAAGTCATGTGGGATCACTAGTGAACACACTAACCCCGCCCTCCCCCAAACTATATGGAATTCAATATTTACCTATAGTTTAGTTAAATAATAAATTGAACCAGCTAACTATTTATATATATTTCAATATTAAGTTCTTGGGGTAAGGAATTTGTCCTTATGCCAGGAGGGATATTGCACTCTGCTGATATTATACAAACAAAAATAATCTCAGAAGGATAAAGTTCTCTGGCCACATATAATTTGTGTGTACTATAAGTGTTTCCAGTAAAAATGAAATTTTTAACAGGACAGTTGCCATGCATGAAAATACAAAGCCTTTTAGACATAAGGACAAAAACACGTCCATTTTATCTAAAACTAAGGTTTCCTGACCCCCAAAACAGGCCAGACCCACAGCATTCTAAAACTACAACTACACGGAAGCTAAAGAGGAGCAAGAGGCTCAGGCAGAGAGTTAAATTAATGATGGGGGAGCCAGGGGCCAATCCACTCCTGGCTCCCCATCTGGAGTTAGAGGAGAAACCCAGCCCTGCATTCCTAGGCATGCACTCCCTCATCTTACTGGGCTGCCCATCTAGCTGCTGCTCGGAACAATCTTCCCACCCAGTGAGAGGGAGGGGAGAAGGATGGCGAGGGCAGTATTAAAGCCAGGATTAGAATAAAGGAGTTCCTTGCTCTCAGCCTTGTGCACACTAGACCATGCTTCCTCTTCTATTACTTCAGTTACTGACTGACTGAAATTTGAGAACCAATGAATACACAAACAGGGTATCCAAAAAGCCTTCTCATCTATTTCCTACTTGTTTCCCCAAGCAGAAATTATATTCTTCAGAAAAATACATTCAAGGGAAATGCATGCCAAATAACTGATGTTTAAAAAATTTTAAAATTTAAATAATAAAATTACTTGTGTCCCGCCATCTGGGAACAGCAATTCTCTAATCTTTTTGGTAGATGAGTGACAAGTGATTGCCTGGTTGGTACAATAGCCAGAGTTAGAAGGCTTTTTAAAGCAATCTAACCCCTGCTCTCTCCAGCTAGCTACTACAGCAGAAAAGGCTTCAAAGTGCACTTTTGTGGGATTGTTTGGCAGACATATAGAAACCATAAAGAGCAGATTTAATCAGTTCTACATTCAATGAAGTCTTATTACCTACATTACAGCATGATTCCAAGCAACTGCCTAAAGGATAATACATTAATGCTTCTTTTAAAAAAAAAGTAAGAGAATCTGCTTTTAGGTCAAAGTGCCAGCTTGATAGTCCTGAAAAATGAGGTCTTCTACGTGAAGAAAAGAATAGGCAAGTTTCTTCACAGCACCACATCAATGTGCATCATGTTGTGAAAAGGCCACCTGTAAGGGCAAAAAACTAACGCAGTCTCCCTCTCTTACTGAAACCTTTGTTTAATGAGATCCCCAAGTTAGTGTCAACTGTGGTGTCTGTGATATGGACTACTACCCAATTTAAACTGGATTAAGATCACTATCATAAACCACTGAAATTAGCATCAGAGTTAAGAAACTTTGGTTGCTGTCAGCACAAACTAGAAATGAGAGGCTCCAATTACACTGACAGCCACTATTTCCCCATGTTTATTCTTCCCCCCACCCGTTCTTGTCACCTGCTGGAAATGGCCCACCTTGATCAACACTACAAAAGGTTTTCCTCTTCTGATGGTAATAGCTCACCTTACCTGATCATTCTTGTTACAGTGTGTATGGTAACACCCACTGTTTCATGTTCTCTGTGTATATAAATCTCCCCACTGTATTTTCCACTGCATGCATCCGACGAAGTGAGCTGTAGCTCATGAAAGCTTCTGCTCAGATAAATTTGTTGGTCTCTAAGGTGCCACAAGTCCTCCTGTTCTACTAACAGCAACTTGATATGTAGAAGTGAAGGACATAGATAGTTCAAGTGCATGCTTGGAGTCAACCTAAAACTTGTCTAAATGGTAGCTGCAATCAATTTGGCTCTTTCCCCTGGAAGTGCAAAAGCAGAGAAGGTACAACTAAAAGGCAACTTGAGGCTAAGGTGTGAGCCGAGCCATGTCATAGAGCTTACAAGGCACCCACAGTTCATGGACGGGGCAAATGAATATAGCTTTAAGAGATTTAAAATGACAAAGACATGCCCATTTTACAACATGGAGAGAGAGCACTTCCATTGGCAACAAACTGTTAAATACATTCCTCCAACTCAAGTGTTGATTTTCTCTAACTACAACATACTCAAGCTGACACCATTATGAAGAAAAATACTAACCAATTCAGTACTTTTAACAAAAGAGGATAGGAATTTTTTTTTTTTTTTTTAAATAAGACATACTGGTTACATGCCTTCCATGAAATGAAAGAAGAAAAGCTTCTGTATTTTCAAAGAAGTACAGCATTAAATAGGGATTCACAGTAAGTGACACTTTCCCCAGGAACTGCTGCTATTGTTGCTAATAGCACCACAACATCTATTTATCCATAAATGCTCTAGAGCATAAAGATCATAGAAAGATCAACAGAAAATTCAGATGTTTTTTGAATGGTTATTGTGTTAGATTTGGAGACTAAATTCAGTGTGAATGATTTTAGTTCCACTTTAAATGCAAAGACCAGTGAGGTCTTAACTATGGAGTTGTGCTATATGCCTCCGTAATATGACTTGATTCATTCAAGTGTGTCCTCTTTGTCAATTCCCAGGTTCTAGCACAATATACAAAATACATTTAATAAAATATTGAAACAGGGCTTTTAAGTCATGTAAAGGAAACATGAATGTGCAATATCTACCTAATTCATCCCCTGAAATTAAATTACTCCATCCAGAAAATCCTAGGCAAATTGCTGCTTCTCCTGAAGGTCGCTAAATCCAAGCAGTGAAGTATCAAGGAGGAAAAACTTTAACGTGTAAATACATACTCCTGCTTATTTCCTTCCTGCTCTGCACTAAATACTATTTCAATCAAAATGCTAAGGTAACACATTTCACCCACTTCTCAGAACAGCTTTTAAACCACAAACTATTTACCTAAACCAGGCAACTCCCCAAAACACTTTGCACCTAAGTTGCTTAAGTGGAGGAGCAACTAGCACGTAGCCATGTAGACCACAGGACACACTCAGATGTGGTCAGTCATGGATATATTTGCAGTTATTGTACCAGGTCTGAGTTTAGTGTTTCATGTTTAAATGTGGCTACCTCTATAATGATAAACATTAAGGGTTCAGCCCAGGGATCTCAAAGTCAAATCACCACAAGGGCCACAGGAGGACTAGTACATTGGCCCGAGGGCCACATCACTGGCACCTTTTCATATAAAGATATAAAAGCCACCCTCTCTGCCCCTGGCCCCACCCCCACACCATCCCTTCCATGAGGCCCCGCCTCTTCCACACCCCCATTCCAACCCCGTCCCCACCCCAACTCTCCCCCTCCCGCCCCGATTCCAACCGCTTTTCCAAATCCCCACCCCTGCCCCATCTCTTCTCTGCCTTCTCCCCGGAGCCCGTGGCTCCCTGCTCCTCCCCCCTTCCTCCTGGAAAGCGCTAAGTGCCACCAAACAGCCTGGAGGTAGGCAGAGAAGCAGGGGGGAAAAGTGGGTGGCGGAAGGGGGGTGGCAGGTGAGCATGCTGGGGGGGGGGAAGAAGGGGGTCGGCGGATGAGGGGAGCTTGGCGGCCGCAGCAAATAACTCTGCAGGCTTTGTGTTTGAGACCCCTGGTTCAGCCTAACCTTCAGTCTTGACTTTCAAAAACAGGAACATAAAGTTTGGCTCCTAAAGCCTAAAAAAGGTGGCCACATTTTCAAGTGTGCTGAGCACTCAGCAGTTTCCACTGACTTCAGTGGGAGCTGTTACATGCTCAATACTTCTGAAGAACTGGATACTTTTCAGATTTCTAATATGGATTCAATAGTGCAACTTTAGGTCCCTATATTTTGAAAATTTGGGCATCACTATTTGGGGGTGGGGTGGGGGGGAGAAGCTGGCCACATGCAAAGGCTGATTCATTTTTAACTCTCCCAATTGGGCCCCAATTGTGTCCTGCTGTTTATTCACACTAAAAAGTCACTCACTTGTAGCCTGTTACTGTGCAATTGACTGTTGCTAACAGGGAATTAGGTACATAATTAGAAGGGAGAAGAGTTCCTCACTAGTAATTGGGATGTTTGTCTAATGAGTCAGAAGGGGTCTTAGAAGTTTATTTTCAACCTTCTCACAGTTCTGTCCCCCCTGTAATTAAGGCAGGAGAGCCAGATTTAATAATTTTATTAAGATGATGTTGAAGTAAAAAGAAAACGGTACAGTGTTTAAGTATAGAAGTTTCTGGTTATCAGGGAATAAGGTATAGATTATCAAGGGGTCTGAAATTTGGTTTAGGAAAGGGTGGCATAAGGAATACTACACAGCAACAAAACAGCCCCTCAGCCTAAGCCCCGCCAGCCCAAGTCGGCTGGCACGGGTCAGCTGCGGGTGTCTAGTTGCTGCGTAGACATACCCTAAGGGACCATTCAAGATGAAGTGGCTCATTAATACCCCTGTAGGGACAGGATAAGGGCAATTAGTGGGTTACAGATGGATTTATGGCTTATTAAAACAAAATGTCCTTATTAAGATAATTATTTTAGTGTATAGCAAAGTTATGACGTTAAGCTCCCAGGCTTGTCTTTTGAAGGTGTTGTGCAGGTTTCCTTTGAGGATGAAGGACAGAGAAGTCAGATATGGAGTGATCACTTTGTGAAAAGTGTTCGCCCACAGTATGGGCATTACCCTGTTTCCTGGAGACACTGCAGTCTAAGGCCCTGTCTACACTGGCAAGTTTCTGTGCAGTAAAGCAGCTGTCGGCGCTGTAACTACCAAGATGTACACATGCCAAGCTACTTAGTGCGCAGAAACTGCACAGTTGCAGCGCTGTAAAAAACCCACCCCAAGAGGCGTACAGCTTTCTGTGCTGGGGCTACAGCACTGCAGTGCCAGTGTAGACACCCTAGTCAAGTACAGCACTGCGATTGGCCCCCGGGAGGTGTCCCACAAGGTCTCTTCTCGCCTGTCTGGTCATCGGTTTGACCTCTACTGCCCTGCCCTCAGGTAACCAACCATCGGCCTCACCCCCGTAAATTCCTTTAGGATTTTGAAAGTTCCCTTCCTGTTTGCTCAGTACTGTGTGCAGTGGTCTCAGAAAATCTTTCCAGGTGGCTATGCCTGCCCCATGCACCAGGAGATCCCCCACTTAGAGCAATGCCGAGCTGCTGGACCTCATCAACATTTGGGGAGAAGAGGCTGTCCAATCCCAGCTATGCACCAGCTGTAGGAATTATGATACCTACCTACAGATTTCACGATGCATGACAGAAAGGGACCATGACTGGGACACACTGCAGTGCAGGGTCAAAGTGAAGGAGCTACAGAACACGTATCAGAAGGCGCGGGAGGCAAACCACCGCTTCAGTGCTGTGCCCATGAACTGCCGGTTTTACAAAGAGCTGGATGTGATACTCGGCGGCGACCCCACCTCCACTGTGAAGACCACTGTGGATACTTTGGTGGCTCGCGTGCAAGCTGAAAGTGGACCGAGCCAGGAGGAGGAGGGGGACCCAGAGGCCGAGGATGACTCAGAGGCCAGAGATACATGCAGCCAGGAGCCCTTTTCTACTCCGGAGGAGGCTAGCCAGTCACAGCTGTCAGATCTTGGCCAAGCGCAAACAGGAGAGGAGGCACCTGGTAAGTAGATTTGATTTTGGGAATTGCTGAAGTGAGTTGTTGGGGACAGGAGGGTTGCAGAAAGCAGGCTTGTCTCCCACTGCCTAGTCTGAGCGGTGGTACAGGCTGTTGACTGACTCCCTCACTTCACAGGAATCTCCCTCAGATCTCCAGGAAACTCTTGTGGAGATCCTGGGCAATCCGCTGCCGCAGGTTCCTTGGCAGAGCTGCTGCACACAGGTGAGCCACACAGGGGCAGGGGCGGAAGCCGCAGTCTTGAAGAAGACCGTCCCTCAATTCCCTGCTCACCCTCAGCAGTGAGATATCTTCCATAATGATCACATCCTGTGGAAAGTGTGGGGACAGGAATGATTATCAGGCCCCCCCTACAGTGCTGGCTCTCCCCAAGAGCCACGTGCCCAGTGTACAGCAGGGTCCGGGAAGAGTGATTTACCCTGCCCCTACTCACCATTTTGGGTGTCTTGTGGCTCACGTGTGCTTGCCTAGGGTCAGCCAGTAGTGACAGGTGTGTGAGTACTGGCTGTTTTTTATAATCACTGAATCTGTGTTCTCAGTGTTGCAAACAATAGTGCTTTTGTAAAATTTTGTATTTAAACTTCAGAGATGACCTTGGGAGCCCAGCCTCCCTCTTTGTTACCGGTGGCTGAATGGCTGCGCAGAATTAGAAAGTGGCCAAGAAGAACTAAGGAGGACTTTCTGCATGATGTTATGATGCACTCCACTGTCGAGAAACAGGAATTGAAGGAGTGATGGGACTACGAGAAGAGGGACCGAAAGGAGAACGCGGCACGCCAGAACGACGCCACGGAGCGGCTCTTAAAGGTTATGGAATGCCAAGCAGACATGTTCCAGGAGATACTAGCTCTTCAAAATCGAGCAGCTCTGAGCCCGCCCTCCCCTGCAGCTGCTATCACAAAATTCTTTTCCACACTCCCCCCCCCCCCACATACTCTTATCAACCTCTTGGCTGCAGTCTGTACCTACGGCATTCCATTCCTCCCCCTCTCAGAGTCCAGCACTGTGGACTCCCACTACCCACTGCACTTAACACCCATCCCTCTGCAGTTTGGCCCTGCTGAAGCACAGTACCCACTGCATTGTACTCCAAAGGAGAAGGCTGGATACAATCCCTGGACATACACAAATCTTTAGCCATCCCTGGACCCCTCCTCCTCCCGGGACCTTCCCTTCCCCCATCCCCCTCACTGCTGATGGTTTGTTTGTTTTGGTTTCACTGTCTCCTCCGGTTGTTGTTTTTTAATAAAGGAATTGTGTTGGTTTGAAAGCAACTTTTATTCCATTAATTGAAAGCAAAAAGAGCCCTGCAAAGCTACATACAATTATGTTAAACCACATATTGCATCGTCTGCACCAATCACCTCCTTGTATTACAAGCACTGCACTCCCGAGCACAGCAACAAATATTAGTGGCTTTCAGCTTCAAATTGCTGCCTCAAGGCATCCCTGATCTTCATGGCCCCTCGCTGCGCCCCTTTAATAGCCCTGGTCTCCGGCTGTTCAAACTCAGCCTCCAGGCACTGAGCCTCAGCGGTCCAGCCCTGAGTGAAGCTTTCCCCCTTCCCTTCACAAATATTATGGAGCGAAAAGCATGCAGCTAGAAGTATAGGAATATTGTCATCAGCCAGGTCCAACTTCCCATTAAGGCAGGGCCAGCGGGCTTTTAAACGGCCAAAAGCACACTCAACAGTCATTCTGCACTTGCTCAGCCTGTTGTTGAATTGCTCCTTGCTGCTGTCAAGTTGTCCTGTGTATGGCTTCATAAGCCACAGCATTAAGGGGTAGGCAGGGTTTCCCAGAAGCACGATGGGCTTTTGACTTCCCCTACGGTGATCTTCTGGTCTGGGGAAAAAGTCACTGCTTGCAGCTTCCTGAACAGGCCAGTGTTCCGAAAAATGTGTACGCCATGCACCTTTCAGGACCAGCCTGCGTTAACGTCTGTGAAATGCTCACGGTGATCCACAAGAGCCTGGAGAATCATAGAGAAATACCCCTTGAGATGAATGTACTCATGGGCTAGGTAGTCTGGTGCCAGAATTGGAATATGCATGCCATCTCTGTCGCCCCTCCGCAGTTAGGGAAGCCCATTTCATAGAATATCAAGGTTGGAAGGGACCTCAGAAGGTCATCTAGTCCAACCCCTGCTCAAAGTAGGGCCAATCCCCAACTAAATCATCCCAGCCAGGGCTTCGTCAAGTCTGACCTTAAAAAACTCTAAGGAAGGAGATTCCACCACCTCCTACGTAACGCATTCCAGTGCTTCACCACCCTCCTAGTGAAAAAGTTCTTAATATCCAATCCAGACCTCCCCCACTGCAACTTCAGACCATTACTCCTTGTTCTGTCATCTGCTACCACTGAGAACAGTCTAGATCCATCCTCTTTGGAACCCCCTTTCAGATAGTTGAAAGCAGCTATCAAATCCCCCCTCATTTTTCTCTTCCGCAGACTAAACAATCCCAGTTCCCTCAGCCTCTCCTCATAAGTCATGTGCTCCAGCCCCCTAATCATTTTTGTTGCCCTCCGCTGGACGCTTTCCAATTTTTCCACATCCTTCTTGTAGTGTGCAGCCCAAAACTGGACACAGTACTCCAGATGAGGCCTCACCAACGCCGAATAGAGGAGAATGATCACATCCCTCGATCTCCTGGCAATGCCCCTATTATACAGCCCAAAATGCCGTTAGCCTTCTTGGCAACAAGGGCACACTATTGACTCATATCCAGTTTCTTGTCCCCTGTAACCCCTAGGTCCTTTTCTGCAGAACTGCTGCCTAGCCATTCGGTCCCTAGTCTGTAGCGGTGCATGGGATTCTTCCGTCCTAAGTGCAGGACCCTGCATTGGTCCTTGTCGAACCACAACAGATTTCTTTTGGCCTAATCCTCTAATTTGTCTAGGGCCCTCTGTATCCTATCCCTACCCTCTAGCGTATCTACCCCTCCTCCCAGTTTAGTTCATCTGCAAACTTGCTGAGGGTGCAATCCACACCATCCTCCAGATCATTAATGAAGATATTGAACAAAAACGGCCCCAAGACAGACCCTTGGGGCACTCCGCTTGATACCAGCTGCCAACTAGACATGGAGCCATTAAACACTACTCGTTGAGCCGGATGATCTAGCCAGCTTTCTATCCACCTTATAGTCCATTCATCCAGCCCATACTTCTTTAACTTGCTGGCACTTAGGACGGAAGAATCCCATGCACCGCTACAGACTAGGGACCGAATGGCTAGGCAGCAGTTCTGCAGAAAAGGACCTAGGGGCTACAGGGGACAAGAAACTGGATATGAGTCAATAGTGTGCCCTTGTTGCCAAGAAGGCTAATGGCATTTTGGGCTGTATAATAGGGGCATTGCCAGGAGTGTGGTGAACACGCTATTGCGCAGGCAGCTGACAGTGTGAACACACAACAGTCGTTTCCCTTCAGCACTCTCTGAGTGGCGCTGTAACTCCTGGTGCTGTAACTCTGCCAGCGTAGACATGCCCTAAGGGCTTAGCTACCCTTGAAACACTACAATGTTACACCTACAGCACAGGAGTTGCACTGCTTCAGTGTAAACTCTACCTAGTCTGACAGGAGGAGTTTTCCGGTTAGTGTAGGTAATCCACCTTTCTGGGAGGCAGAAGTTAGGTTGACAGAAGAATTCTTCCATTGACCTAACACAGTCTCCACTGAGGGTTAGGTTGGCTTAACTGAGAGGTGTGGATTTTTCACATCCCCAGGTGACATAGCTAGGTCCACCAACATTTTAGCATAGACCAAGCTTAAGCAAATACATTGTGCCAAACTAAAAACAAAAACAAACAAAAAAAACCCCACATCCCCCCTGTACTTTCAGTTTCACAGTCAATACTTTAATGCCCTTATCTGCTGTAAAGGCTTCCTGTCAAACAGCTGCAATTTTCCCTCCCCAGAGCAACGTCCACCTTCAGGTACTCAAATCCCTCCCAAGGATTGTAGTTAGTGTTATGATTAGATTGCACAGTGCTTGTAAAAATATAACTTTATAAATTGTCCGTATAAGCATCTCAAAGTAATCTAAGTTGTGAGCATCTCAAACCGCTTTGCAAATGATGCAGTAAGCCTCAACAATCCTCTGAGATATGTGATGTTTCACTCCATATTCTTTATGAAAATATGCTTATATGAATATGACATAACTGAGATGTACCTTATGCAGGAGGGCTATGTGAGATATCACTGGAAAGGTTATGATTTACTGAATATGATTATCCATTTGTATGCCTGTATCATTTCTGTATCTGAAATTAGGAATATTAACTATGTATGTGTATTTCAAATGTGTTGCTTTGGGTGTCACCCCCAACTACCCCTTCAGGTACAACAATGGAAAAGCCACACGGGGCTAATGGGCCATTAGCAGAGACAATGGACTGTGAAAGGACTTAGTCTTCCTATGGATGCTGAAGATTATCAGAAGCAATGGCTGCCACAGCCATGCAGAGACATGGGTTCCAGTCACCTGGTATTGGATACCCCTCTTCCCCTTTTGGAAGGCCAGTGGTTTTCCACTAGAAGACAGAGGGTTCCCGCATTACACAGGAGCTATATAAGGCAGGGGAGTGACGTCGTCATGGTTCTCCTCTGTCTCCCCACCAAAGAGACACTGAAAAAACACCTGGAAGCAAGAACTGAACTGTTGAGCCCAAGCTGGAAGGGCGTCCAGCTTGTGAGTAATAATAACTGAGGTTTCAAGCTGGAGACCAGAGCATCTGCCTTTCAAGGTTTTCTGTAATCTGCCCGCAGCCATATCTAGGTGAGAAATTACTATTTGTAAGCAATTTCTTTAGTGAAACAAGTTTAGTTTGCATGTTTGGTTTTATTTTGCTTAGTAATCTGCTTTGTTCTGTTTGTTACCCCTTTCACCACTTAAAATCTGCCTTTTATAGTTAATAAAATTTGTTTCATTTAGGATTAAACGCAGTTTCTGTAATTTCTAACTGGGGTGGGGGGAAGTTGTGCATACCTTCCTCCACATTGGAGGGAGGAGGCAGATTTCATAATATATCTTTGGGTCTGAACTCCAAGGAAGGGGGGGGGGGGGGGAGGGGAGGGTGTGTGCGCATGCACACTTAACAGCCTGACTCAGCAAGACAGGTAAAAAAAAGAGTGCCCAAACTGGCATAACAGTCAGGCTCAGTGGTATCTCTGCACATCAGGTGCATCCTAAGTGGGGGAACCTGTCACAATATATATTAACCCTACATCACAGATGAAGACACTGCAAAAGATCAGGGGGAAGGGTGCATGCAGGGAATCAGTGACTGAGATGCTCAGATACTATGGTGATATGAACCATATAGTACCTAGCCAGGAGATGAGCTTTCTGCTACCAGTTCTGCGCTCTAGCCCCAAAAGCTGTCAGTGTGAGAAAAGGCAGAATGAAACAACAAATTGGCTTTGGTACAAGGAGGAAGGGGAATTCTGAGAGCCTGTGTGAGTACCAGACCGCTCTAAACTGGAGTATGCATCACAGAGAGCCACACAAATGTAAGTAGCTCAAAATGTATCCCTGATCAGTTTGATCCATAGTTGTGGAACACTTTTTAATGTAAATGAAAGTGGTTATACAAAGACGATCATCACTGTCTGCCACTGTTAAAATCTTCACTCATCAGATCTTTACTCCCCCTACTTCAGTTCCTTTCAGACATTACAAAATAATTAGATTCTTTTTTCAGACACCTCAAAGGGGAAAAAAATGGTGCGAAAAAGTGGACTTTGTCCACCTCTTCAACAGCAGCACTGAGAGTTAGTTTGCGCACTGGGAGCGTTCTTTCAAAGGCAGAATTTCCACCTCATTTAACTTACAAAACTCTCTGTGCCTCCTACAAATGACATTTTATTTATAGCAGTAGTATCTGCTGTATAAAAACTGATTGGGGAAGGCTGTAAATGAGCATCACTGCATATATATGGAAAACAATGATAAAGCAGTCATCAAAAAGCTACAGAAGATTTAAATAATATTTAAATAAGGCAATCTGCATAAATCCCCCCACCTGAATTTTAATTTTGAAATACTTATTGCATAGCTTTGTGCTAACATGAGGTAAGTCACTGTGGAACATCTCAGCAAGCTTGTTCCTTTTCCATCAGGGGAAAACGGCATGTTCCGCTACAAGAGGGATTATCTTCTTAGCTGACTGTCTCTCTAACATGCAAGTTTTGGACTGAAATACAGTAATGGTGGAATAGGGCGGGGCACTGGTTCTTCATGACAGGGGACACAGATGAGGAGCTATCGCAAGCTTCTAGTTCATAAAATGAACAATGCTGCAGACCAAAAAGGCAAGTGTGATGATGGCTGATGATGACCCATGCCGGGAGCACATTGGCCCTGGACTGAAAGAGGGTTATTCACCTGCCAAGAGAAGCAACATGAAATTCTGCAGTCATCTAAAAAGCAAACACAATTTCAGTGGGAAAAAATAAAATAAAAAAGTGCTCCTTGTGTAAGGTGTTAAACTCAAGCAAACTCATTTGAGCTGGCATCTGTGTGAGGGCAAGGCTTTACAAGGGAGAATCTATAATTTGATATGGAGGAAGAGAAGAAGGGAGATTGCACCAAACAAGCCACATGATCTATTCACAAACTAAATGATTAATTTAACACACTGGTTTATGAGATTCATATACAATCCATGTGATAAGAAACCCAAAGCTACAGTTCAGGCAAAGACTCCAAAACAGTGCTTGTGAAGCCTCCTGGGGTGATGCATTGCCGAGAATAGGAATAAGGGAATGTAGTAGGTTGGACTCCTTTAGCTGTGAACATGTTGTGATGAGGTTAGTAATATAAACAGGTTTTAGTCTCCAAACTCTTTAGTTTAAAATTCTCTCTAGAGCAAGTTAGATTTTGAACAGTGTACTCCATGACACACTGAACATGGGTTTCAACGCACATTTTATGTAGACTGCTTGCTTGGAGATGTTAAGTAATTTTCCGTATGTTTAAATCGTAGAATTATTCTGATTTTAGGGGTTAAAAACAGCCACTTCCCAAAGGATCTTCCTCATTGTTACTTGCAATGATCCTCAGCAAATAAAGGCAGTGTCCTTACTCAGTATTGATTCTGCCACTGTGTTTGTATTGTATTGTATGGTTGCGAGTACAGATTTAATAAAAGCAGTATATTTAGGAATGTTTTCAAATAAACTGCAAGTTAGAACAACCGTAACAAGGTAAGGTTGGTATTAGGCCTAGACTTAAGACTTGTTTGTATTTAGCATATACAGTTTAAAAGAGGTGCATACATTACAGAAAACAAGGCACTAAAAGCATCAGAACACACAATGCTCAGTCAAGCCAAAGATAGTGGGAAAGGTTGGCTATCACTTGATAACTTGTTCCAGACTGCAAATTGCATATCGTCCCCTGAAGATGCACATTAAAAATGTGTGTTTTAATGGTACCAGATAGAACCCCAACTGCACTGGGAACCAAGTCAGAAGTTCACATATATATCACAGGTTATGGTAAACCGGAATTAGAATAATCAAGCTTCTTGGGACAGATTTCATTTTAGGGCTTGTCTATAGGGGGAATTATTGCAGAATAGCTACTCCTGATTAACTCCAGGTGTGAACACATTTATTCCATTATAAGAATGCTTTACTCTGAAGCTTTTACTTCAGAAGAGTGCTTTATTCTGAATTAGAATAATCCACTTCACAAGTGGTTAAAACTAGTTTAGAATAAGGCACTCTTATTCCAGAAGGAAATAAAGTGGGTGTTCCACTTTAGGTGTCGATGCGCTCCTGCGCTCTGAATTGGAGATTGAAGGTAGCAATGCCCGGTTCAGTTGCACATGCACAGTCCTCATCTCATGCCACTTCAGGCGGTTAACTGGCACTGTGTGACCAACCCCATGCCCGCTTCTTGCTCTACTGCAGAGTCTGGTTGATAGAACTCCAAAACAGAGGGGAGGAGGGAGGGTAGTGGAGCAACCACTGGGACACACACTCGAAGAACCTCCATTACTGCACAAGGTGAGTAACTCTCTTCTTCTAGTAGTGTCCCTGTGGGTGCTCTACTTTAAGTGACTTCAGAGCAGTGCCCTTGGGTGGAAGGAGGGGGCTTTGGAATTGAAGTCGTATCAGATGAAAGCACCGTGTAACCAAATAGGGTATCGGAAGATGAGTGTTGTTGCAATATGTAGTGTTGTGTAAAAGTGTGTGGTGAGGTCCAGGTTGTGGTCTTACAGATTTCCACAATAGGGTGGTTGTTAAGAAATGTTATGGAGGTTGAAAGTCTCCTAGTAGAGTGTGTACAGATCCCCAAAGGGCAGTGGTTCCCAAACTTTTTGGCACCACACCCCCTTTTTAATTTTCGAGAAACCCTGATGCCTCACACCTGTCCTTTACCAATCATCCAACGCCCCTGTTCCTTGTCTCCTGACTGCCCCCTCCCAGGACCCCATCCCCTATCCAACCCCCCCGCTCCCTGTCTCTTGACTGCCCCGACTCCTATCCACACTCCCAACCCTGGCAGGCCCCCTGGGACTCCTAAGCCTACCCAACCCCCCCTGCTCCCTGTCTCCTGACCACCCCCTCCCCCAGAACCTCCGCCCCATCCAACTGCTCCCTGTCCCCTAACTGACCCCCCTCAGGACCTCCTGCCCCTTATCCAATCCCTCCTCCCTCTGGTCCCTTACCAGGCCGCTAAGAGTGGCAGGACGGGTTTATTGGAAAGCCTGGGAGGTGGGCGGGCACAAGCCACGCAGCGGCATAGCTACGGGGAAGGGTGAACAGGAGGGGAGGGGAGGGGAGGGGCCAGGGCTAGCCTCCCCGGCCGGGAGCTCAAGGGCCAGGCAGCCTCACACCCCCCTTGGAATTTCGTCACGCCCCCCCATTTTGTAAACCAATGCAGTGTGGGTTGTCGTTCATACTGGAGATAACAGAGTTTAATGCAGTCTGATATCCATTTGGATAGGTGTTGTTTGGAAATGGCGTTGCCTTTGGATCATTTGGTGATGGAAAAGAACAGTTTTGGAGACTTGTGAAAATATTTTGTTCTGTCAATATAAAAGGCGAGAGCCCTGTAGACATCCAAGGAGTATAGTCTGGATTGTCGACTGTCTGTATGTGGTTAAAAAAAAGTGTAGGTAGGTATATAGCTTGGTTAAGGTGAAAGAATGAAGCCACCTTCAGTAAAAACTTGGGGTGGGGCCTGAGAGATCCTTTATCTTTGAAAAAGATTGTATAGGGCGGGTTCGTCATGAGAGCAGCTAGTTCTCCCATCCACCTGGCAGGTGTAATGGCCACTAGGAAGGCAAATTTCACAGAGAGGTGCAGTAACAAGCTTTTGGCTATGGGCTTGAAAGGGGGCCCAGTGAAGGTGTGCAGGACTAGGTTGAGGTCCCATGGCAGGGTAGGTTTTCTCACTTCTGCATAGGAGTTGGAGAGACTCTAGTAATCTGATGTGTGAAAACAGAGAATCAGTCAAGTTTATGATGAAATATCGTGATGGCCGACAGGTATACATGGATGGAACTCAGGGAGAGGCCTGTTTGTTTCAGTTCTAGTAGATAATCTAAGATAAGAAATAAGGAGGCTGATGCAGGTGTAGTCTATTTGCACTATCACCATGATTCAAACTGTTTCCACTTACGTCCATAGATACGTGGAGGGTAGTTGTCCTACGGCTATTTAATAATAGGTTCTGTACTTCTGAGGAACATGTCATTTCAGATCCCGAGAGTCATGTAATAACCAGGCTTTGAGATGAAGCTTTTGGGGATCTGGATGGATGATGCGACCTGCATCCTGCGATAGAAGCTGAGGCAGAAGACTGAGTGTGCGTGGGGGATGGACTGACATGTGGAGGAGGTAAGCATACCACATTTGTTGCAGCCATGTGGGAGCTATTAGGACCACTCTGGATCCACCTTGTTTTATCTTGTGGAGTACACGGGCTGGGGGGGGGGGGGGAAGACAGCATACAGCAGGGGAGCGTTCCACTTGATGAGGAAGGAGTCGCTTGGAGAGTTGTAACCGAGTCCTGTTCTGGAGCAGAACTGGGAACATCTGGGAGTTGTGTGTGGTTGCGAAGAGGTCTATTGCTGGGAACCACGACCTCTGAAAAATCTCTCAGATGACTTGTGTGTTCTGCTCCCATTCCTGCTCAGAGCGTCTTCTGTATTGTTCTGGCATCCAGGTAGGTATGATGCTATAACATGGACATTGTGTTTGCTAAAGATGCATGGCTTTCACACATAGGGAGTGTGACCGCTCTCCCCCTTGCCTGTTTATGTAGAACATACTGGCCCCACTGTCTCTGAGGTGCTGTACCATTTTGTTTTGGATTAATGGTAGGAAATGAGAACAGGCATTTAGAATCACTCGTATTTCCAGCAGGTTGATATGAAGCTGGGACTCCACTGGAGAGTAACTTGCCCAGCTCTGTCTCCACATTGCATTATGATACAAAAGGTCAAGTGCTGCTGTCAAGACCCTTTCAACAACTTAAGCAAAAACTGGGTAAAATTAATATGGTTGTGAGTGAGGCTGTTAATTTAATGTATCTCAATTTTAAAGTCAGGTCAGTCTGTCAGTTACCATAATGAAGGTGGATGTACTTGTACCAGAGCTTAAGTATTCTTATTTTAAATGACATTTATTCCCATCAACCACTATGTATATGTTTCCGTGGTTAACAAGTACTTCCAGCTTGCGATCAAGGTACAGACCCATGAGTGAAACAGGATAAAGGAAATTTTTATTCCATAAATACAAATTTCCACAGCTGAAGTAAGTTAAGAGGAGCACTTGCACTGATTTAACTGTCAGTTTGGGGCCTTGTGGGAGGCAGCAGTGCAGTAAAAGCAGATGTAAGCAACACAGTGTCTATGCAGAAACTGCGTCGACCTAACTACGTCATCCTAAGCACTATGCCTCTCTCGGAGGTGGAGTTATTAAATTGGTGTAGTAGGCGAGTTACGTCGGTGGGAGCTACATTTTAGAGTAGATGGTTACAGAGTTAGATCAAATGCTACATGATCACTTTCATCAGATAATAGATTTGTCCAAATGAACTGCTGCTTTATAGGGAAGAGTCCAGTTACTCAAAAGTTTGAAAGCTCTTCTGAAAATGGTTAAAGCTGTGACGTGCTGTACCTCATGGGAATACCCTGCACCCCCACGTTCATCCTTATAATATGATTGTGCGGTATCTAATGCAAAGTTTGTCATGTCAGGTGTCTTCAGAAGGCTCATGACACACTGAGAATTGTTGCTATAGTATGTTATATATGTAATTTCACGTATATAGTTATGAGACGGAGAATGAGTCCTCATGGCTTAAAGAAAGCCCACACAAACTCTCCAAGAGCAGAGGGGCAGTTCACACCTCATCAGGCCATGTATGGGACAAACCTAGCCCAGCCTTGCAGAACAAAGGACACTGGCCTAGGCAACAACAAAGGATCTGTTGGACTCTCAAGTGAGTCACCCCCCCTTCCTTTGGTCAGTTTGGGACTGCGATGAGCTAATGCTCACCTGACTCTGAAGGAGGGGGGCAAAGCCAAGAGGGAAGAAAGAACATGATAAAAGGGAGAGATGTTTGCCATGCTCTCTCTCTCTGCCACCTCCATCTACAGATACCACCACCAAGCAACCGAAGCGCTGATCAAAGGGGAGAGCCTGGCTGAAGGGCAACCAGCAAGCCTGTAGTGAGAAGCATCTAAACTTGTAAGGGCATTGAAAGTGTTAAGATCAACTTAGAATGCATTTTGCTTTTATTTCATTTGACCAAATCAGACTTGTTATGCTTTGATTTAACTTTCATAGTTAATAAATTGTTTATTCTACCTGAAGCAGAGTGTTTGGTTTGAAGCGTGTCAGAGACTCCCCTTGGGATAAGAAGCCTGGTACATATCACTTTCTTTGTTAAATTGATGAACTTGTATAAGCTTGCAACATCCAGCAGGCATAACTGCAAGATGAAGGTTTCTAGGGTTGTGTCTGGGACTGGAGATACTGGCCAGTGTCATTCGGTTGCAAGTAGCTGGGAGCAGCTTACATGCCAGAAGCTGTGTCTAACAGCCCAGGAGTGTGGGTTCTCACAGCAGAGTAGGGTAAGGCTGGCTCCCAGAGTCAAGGATTGGAGGGACATAGCAGATCACCGGTCCAGATAACACCAGGGGAATGTCACACAGACATCTCATTTTTGTTTTGTTTTCATTTTAATCTGGTTAAGCCTGTCTTTGTAGGAACACCAATTTATCTCTTTTCTTTAGAGAAGTCCCAGAGGAGTTGATGCTCTGTACAAACTGCAATCAGTCCTCCAACAGGTCACGTGCACTTACCTTTTGAAAGCACTCACACCACCATCATCCTGGAAAAGAGTCTAGAAAGCTTTGCCCCAAGACCAGCACTGCAGCTACTTTGCCTTGGCTTAAATCAGAGACCATGGCTGCCAGTGACGACGCCTCCAAAATGAACAAGGTCAGCTAACAGAAGGCCACAGGTGTCACCTGCCTAGATCTATCAGATCATATTGCAGAGTAGTAACATATAGGCTCTAACCTCAGAAAAGGCTAGGCAGTTTTTGTTCTAGTAGCTTCCATAGTCACCTGAATTTTATCTTAAGGGGATCTGTGTTAAAATAATCTTCAAAGGCACTCTGTATTCAGTGACTGGAGACCAGATAATTCCAGGGACTGACAACTGCAGACTAATAAAAATCAACAACTTCTAGCAGACAAAAATAAACCAAAGCTCAAGAGTTTTTCCACTTTCCCCAATACCCATTTATGCTGAAATATTTATTAATGTGATACACAGCACAAAAAACTGAATTGAAGAATGTTTGTATAAAGGCAATGGTTTCCAGTCAGCTATTTGTATGGCGCAAGCATCAAGTTTGAAAACAATTGGAAGTGAACGATTGCCTAACTTTAACTTCTCCTTAAAGATGTAACTAAAAATAAGCTTTTTTTTACATATCAAAGGACAGCTCTAAACTATAGTTCTTGCTTTGAATCTTTAGTCAGTTTGGTGTGTGGGAGCCGGAAAAGGAATGCTCTAAATAATAAAGATGACCAATGCTGGTTCTGCTCAGTTATATCCATATAATCCAACTTCAATGGGGTAGCATAGATGTAACAAAGCAGAATTTGTTTTTTGTGATCTTAATCCCCTGTCCTACTGTGGATTTCAGCACCCGGCAGCTGTGAACATCTCCAGTTGTCCTGCAATTTCACGCAGCAGCTGCCTGGTGCCATGGACAGGTGGCTTTGTCTAATGTGGTTTAAGTTGGAAATAAGTATACTGTATGTCTGGTTTTAAACACATATCTGTAAGTAAAAATTATTTCACCAAGTATTTCCTAAGGCTCAAGATTAACTTTAATAACCAACACACTTCACTGGAAATCTGACAAAATGGATCTCATTCCCATGCACCATATGTAGGGCACTAATTTAAAATTAGTGCATTATCCCTCTATTCATCCTTGGTTCTCTTGGATGCCACCTGCTCCAAAAGAAGCTGTAAGTGTAAAGGACAGAATCATTACATCTCACACATTCCAGCATGCTTCATAACAGAAACTAACCACTTTAAAAACATATTGTACCACAGAATAAAAATAGTAACAGCCATACAGAAATAATTTTATGACACTAAAATTTCTATCACATTTTCCATTACCTTCCTCTAGCCCCAAATGAATACTTTGTGAAGAAAATTATTTTTAAAAACAATTGGTTCCAAAAAAAAAAAAAACCAAACAAAAAAAAAAAACTGGCTGCAATCAGACAGCACAACAGATTCAGAGGGAGAAAAAAAACCAATCAAGATGGTTAGCTAACTAGAAACGTTAACGTTCATTACTCAGCTTGTTAAAGCTTACATTTATTATTTTTTAAATCAAAAAGTTAAAGATAGTTATTTTCCTCATTTCCTCAGTACATAACTCATTTCACAAGTTACTCTAATGGTTACCTCACAATTTACATTACATTTTGGAAATGAAATTTCAGCTCCTCTTTTTGTTGTTAACTGCCTATGCAATATGGAACAAGAGAATAAATCTGTCAATCTGACAGGTTGTAACTCAACCATTTACTACTTCTTTCGTATGGCTTGGGTAGATAGCAACAACTACACATTTAGCAAGATGACAACCTTCATGTTTTGCTTCGGTTAAGTGCTAGTGGGTTTTTTTGTGCTCTGTGTTTTGTGCAAATCCACCAACATACCAATGTCATCAATTGGCCACTAGACATCGTTTTACCAACCTCCCAGTGAACATAGCGTAACCATTTACTAATTTAATATCAGTAACCTCCAACTTCTTTCAGGATTGAGGCCCCATTGTGCTAGGTGTTGCACAAACAGAGAAATGCAGGTCCCACTCTGAATTATTCCTATTAAGGGAGCATTTTCTGAAGAGACTTTGAAATCTAACAAGTGTAGAATTAAATCCTGCAGGCTTCACTCAGGGAAACTCCCACAAGCATAAGAGTTTTGCCTGAGTGAAGGCTACATGATTTGGTTTGTACTGTGTACAAACAGGCATTTTTCCCCCTCTTTATAGTATCTACAGTGTCTATTTCTGCATTTCATCTTCATTTGATTTCTGAAATACTGAGCTTGCTATTAAATCCCGGACCTATGCCAAAATACCATTGCTGGCTGAAGGTCTAGTTACAGCTTTCATTGTTTAATTTCTCACGCACTTTCACAATGCTAGAAGGATCGATACAAATCAATGTAAAAGATCAGTTATTGAAGTACAGATTAAATTTGAAATTAAGACAACCTAGGTTAACGCCTAAAGTTACTATGATCTATTAAGAGAATTAAATTAAATACTAAGTAGTACATGTTTGCGGCCAGAAAGTTTTAAAGAAAGAGTCAAACTGGTGGAAGTCACCAGCTAAGCACCCAGAATGCAAAGTTTGTTGAAGCACTAAATAACTTTAGACATCAATAGCCTCTTCTGCAGGTACACAGAACATTTTCTTCATCCAGTTTATTCAGGTAGTTCAGTCCAAAATTTTTTTTTAAAAAATATCTGAAGTTGAAAAAGTAGGAAAGCTTGTTTCCTCTTTCAATCTATGAATAAAAATTAGATATGAGAAGAGAAGATCATTAATTCTAAAATCTTGAAGGGCATGTTAACCAAAATCAGTCCAATTCACTAACTAAAAATACTTTCTTTTGTGTATTTTAACTGAACTCTAATTTCCATCCAAATACATCTTGACGCAAATCAGAAGTAAAAAAAATTAATCCTCTAATGGGAAATGTATATCCCATTCACTATAAAAAAGATGAAAACTAAGAATCTGTATGTAAGTTAAGCTATATAATTGCATATCAATATAGCGCATCCTCCTACTCAGCAGAAAGACACACTAAACTTACTGTAAAGGCTAAATTGAGTCACAAAATCAACATCTTTTAATAATTACTAACCCACGAGAATCAATCTTTAAGAAGAGAACTAAAAAGTAACATAAAACCAGATTAAAATACATGACTTAATCAAGGTTTCCTGCTTGCTGATTAAAATTGGAGATTTCAAAATCACTTTGATCTAAAATCAATCCATTATGAATGTTACTATACCCTACTGGAGATCTATTTTTCTAGAGATGTATAGCACTCATTTCTTGCATCAACCGTGAGAGAGATCTCATACATTCAGCAATTTCAGTCATTAATGTTACAAGTATTTAGACTGATGTAACAGGCACAGATAGGACAGGAACGGTCTTACTGTATGTGGTATAGCACTTAGTACAAGGAGGTCATAATCCCTGATCAGGGCTCGTAGGCATTATCATAATATAATATAAACCACAACAACCTTTACCCCACCAGTCTTGTCCCTCCACGCCTCACCTTACTCTCAAAACAGTTCTGAGGTTACTTGTGGCTACCACCTTCATACCTGTTAGAGCTAGAACTAATGCTCAATATCTCAAAGCCTCAAACTCCAACTTTCAAATGTAATGAAATATTAATCCCTATATCCAGACTTCTATAATGTTGGAGTTCATGCTTAGGGGCAAGGGGGGAAGAAAGCAATAAATTAATCAGAGTAACTTTACTTTAAAGCACATGTGAAGCTCATTATCCCCCCCAGCCCAAATCTATGTTGACAAGCTTTACTTTCACAAAAATTAAGAACATTAATACTCAAAATTTTGCTTCTGGTGAGTCCTATGCTGATGCAGTCATAAGCAACTCTATTACATTCACGTGTGGTTGCACAACCTAATTAAGCTCACTTGAAAATATTGGACTTGGAGTAAAAGAAAATATCAGCCATTTATTTATTTAAGAAGAGTTTCAGTAGCTTACTCCAATGAAGAGCAAAAACTGGAACTACTTATGACAGTCACAGGAGCATCACAGGACCCCAGCCAGCCACTCAAGTTTTATTGAGAGGAACACACAGCAAAGGTATAAATGTTAGCAGTTTCTTATTAGGGTTGTCAATCACAGTTAACTCAAGCAATTAACTCAAAAAAATTAATAGTGATTAATTACAGTTTTAATCACACTGTTAAACAATAGAATACTGTCAAATATAAAGGGAAGGGTAAACCCCTTTGAAATCCCTCCTGGCCAGGGGAAAGCTCCTCTCACCTGTAAAGGGTTAAGAAGCTAAAGGTAACCTCGCTGGCACCTGACCAAAATGACCAATGAGGAGACAAGATACTTTCAAAAGCTGGGAGGAGGGAAGAGAAACAAAGGGTCTGTGGGTCTGTCTTATGCTGGTTTCTGCCGGGGATAGACCAGGAATGGAGTCTTAGAACTTTTAGTAAGTAATCTAGCTAGGTATGTGTTAGATTATGATTTCTTTAATTGGCTGAGAAAAGAATTGTGCTGAATAGAATAACTATTTCTGTCTGTGTATCTTTTTTGTAACTTAAGGTTTTGCCTAGAGGGGTTCTCTATGTTTTTGAATCTAATTACCCTGTAAGATATCTACCATCCTGATTTTACAGGGGGGATTTCTTTATTTCTATTTACTTCTATTTTTATTAAAAGTCTTCTTGTAAGAAAACTGAATGCTTTTTCATTGTTCTCAGATCCAAGGGTTTGGGTCTGTGGTCACCTATGCAAATTGGTGAGGCTTTTTATCCAACATTTCCCAGGAAAGGGGGGGGGTGCAAGTGTTGGGAGGATTGTTCATTGTTCTTAAGATCCAAGGGTCTGGGTCTGTAGTCACCTAGGCAAATTGGTGAGGCTTTTTACCAAACCTTGTCCAGGAAGTGGGGTGCAAGGTTTTGGGAAGTATTTTGGGGGGAAAGACGCGTCCAAACAGCTCTTCCCTAGTAACCAGTATTAGTTTGGTGGTGGTAGCGGCCCATCCAAGGACAAAGGGTGGAATATTTTGTACCTTGGGGAAGTTTTGACCTAAGCTGGTAAAGATAAGCTTAGGAGGTTTTTTATGCAGGTCCCCACATCTGTACCCTGGAGTTCAGAGTGGAGGAGGAACCTTGACAAATACCAATTGAAATTTATTAAATATTTTGGATGTTTTTCTACATTTTCATATATATTGTATTGTGTTGTAATTGAAATCAAAATGTGTACAAAAAAACAAAACAATGTAAAACTTCAGAGCCTACAAGTCCACTCAGTCCTGCTTCTTGTTCAGTCAATCGCTAAGAAAACAAGTTTGTTACATTTGTTACAGGAGAGAATGCTGCCCGCTTCTTTGCCCTGGTCTACACTACGAGTTTAGGTCGAATTTAGCAGTGTTAGACTGATTTAACCCTGTACCCGTCCACATGACGAAGCCATTTTTGTTGATTTAAAGGGCTCTTAAAATCGATTTCTGTACTCCTCCCCAACGAGGGGATCAGCGCTGAAATCTACATTGCCAGGTCAAATTTGGGGTAGTGTGGACGCAATTCGACAGTATTGGCCTCTGGGAGCTATCCCAGAGTGCTCCATTGTGACTGCTCTGAACAGCACTTTCAACTCAAATGCACTAGCCAGGTACACAGGAAAAGCACCGGGAACTTTTGAATTTCATTTCCTGTTTGGCCAGCATGGCGAGCTCATCAGCAGAGGTGACCATCCAGAGCTCATCAGCACAGGTGACCATGGAGTCCCAGAATCACAAAAGAGCTCCAGCATGGACCGAACGGGAGGTACTGGATCTGATCGCTGCATGAGGAGACGAATCCGTGCCATCAGAACTCCGTTCCAAAAGACAAAATGCCAAAATATTTGGCAAAAAAAAAAAAAGAAGAAGTCTCCAAGGGCATGCTGGACAGAGGCTATAACAGGGACCTGCAGTAGTGCCATGTGAAAATTAAGGAGCTCAGGCAAGCCTACCAAAAAATCAAAGAGGCAAATGGCCACTCCGGGTCAGAGCCCCGGACATGCCGCTTCTATGATGAGCTACATACAATTCTAGGGGGTGCCCCTACCACTACCCCACCCATCTGTGGACACCTGCAAGGGGGGAGTCTCATGCAACAGGGATGAGGATTTTGGGAATGAGGAAGATGAGGAGGAGGAGAGCGCACAACAGGCAAGCAGAGAAACTGTTCTCCCCAACAGCCAGGAACTGTTTATCACCCTGGAGCCAATACTCTCCCAACGCGGGCTCCCAGACCATGAAGCTGAAGAAAGCATCTCTGGTGAGTGTACCTTTGAAAATATAATACACGGTTTAAAAGCAAGTGTGTTCAATGATTAATTTGCCCTGAAGACTTGGGATGCATTCACTGCCACTACAGCTACTGGAAAAGTCTGTTAACGCGTCTGGGGATGGAGCGGAAATCCTCCAGGGACATTATTAAGGGGACATTCAGAGGTGGCCGTTCCTGCTGGGTTGTTTGCCTGTGGCTGAAAAGAAATCATCCCCACCTTTTAGCCACACAGTGGGGAGGGGGTCCGTTCATGCTGAGCTGTTCACATTTGGCTGGCAGGGATCTTCCCTGATATTAGTCACCTAGGGGTGAAGTGATCATCCCAGAGAACTGGCTGGGGTTTAGTTGGGTTTGTGTAACACGTTAACCCAAAAACCGCAGCCCCTCTTTTTAAATGGCCAACCCAATGGGTGCTTGGTATGGGAAAGGAGGGCCCTGCTGTTTGAAACCATTCCCACATGTTATGAAGGTTGAAGAAGCCGAAAGACTGTGGCTTACCATGGCTGTCTGCAAGCCAAATTCTGTTGCCTGGCCCTGCATGTGTGATCTCTCACACCAAACTGGCAGGCCCTCAATATAAGAGGCAAAATGTGACCTGGTACCGAAAGCACATGTGCCATGTAATGTTAACAGCTTGGTTCACCATGAAAGAGTCTACCCATTGTTCTCTAAAATGTGTCTTTTTAAATACTACTCTCCCTCCCCCCCCACCCCCCGCAGCTGCAAATGTTTCAATGCTCCCATCATCTCTGTCCCAGAGGCTAGCACAGATAAGAAGGCGAAAAAAAACCCGCACTCGCAATGAAATGTTGTCTGAGCTCATGCAGCCCTCCCGCACTGAAAGAGCTCAGCAGAATATGGGGAGGCAAACAATGGCAGAGTCCAGGAAAGCAGAAAATGAACGTGAGGACAGGAGGGACGAGCAAGATGAGAGGTTGCGGCAGCGTGATGAGGAGGCAGGATGCAATGCTGAGGCTACTGGGAGATCAAACCGATATGCTCCGGTGTCTGGTGGAGCTGCAGGAAAGGTAACAGAAGCACAGACTGCTGCTGCAGCCCCTGTGTAACTGCCCGCACTCCTCCCCAAGTTCCATAGCCTCCTCACCCAGATGCCCAAGAACACGGGGGGGGGAGGGGGGGGCGGCGGATCCGGTCACCCAACCACTCCACCCCAGAGGGCTGCCCAAGCAACAGAAGGCTGGCATTCAATAAGTTTTGAAGTGCAGTGTGGCCTTTTCCTTTCCTCCTCCACCACCCCTCCCAGGCTATCTTGACAGTTATCCCCCTATTTGTGTGATGAATTAATAAAGAATACATGATTTTGAAACAATGACTTTATTGCCTCTGCATGCAGTGATTGAAGGGGGGAGAGCAGCTGGCTTACAGGGAAGTAGAGTGAACCAAGGGGGTGGGTTTTCATCAAGTAGAAACAAACAAAACTGTCACACCGTAGCCTGGCCAGCCATGAAACCGGCTTTCAAAGCTTCTCTGATGCGCACCGTGCCCTCCTGTGCTCTTCTAAACACCGTGGTGTCTGGCTGCGTGTAATCAGCGGCCTGGTGATTTGCCTCAACTTCCCATCCTGCCATAAACGTCTCCCCTTTACTCACAGATATTGTGGAGCACACAGCAAGCAGCAACAATGGGAATATATTGGTTTTGCTGAGGTTTGAGTCAGTAAACTGCACCAGCGTGCTTTTAAACATCCAAATGAACATTCTACCGCTATTCTGCGCTTGCTCAGCCTATAGTTGAACAGTTCCTGACTACTGTCCAGGTTGCCTGTGCATGGCTTCATGAGCCGTGACACTACGGCGTAGGCTGGATCCCCAAGGATAACTATAGGCATTTCAACATCCCCAACGGTTATTTTCTGGTCTGGGAAGTAAGTCCCTTCCTACAGCTGTTCAAACAGACCAGAGTTCCTCAAGATGCGAGCATCATGTACCTTTCCCGAACATTCCATGTTGATGTTGGTGAAATGTCCCTTCTGATGCAAAACTATGCGGTCCCACCAGTCTGTGGGTGTTTCCCAGGCCCAGAATCCATGTTCCACAGCATGAGCTTGCCCCACTGCCACCAGGATGTCCAAACTGCTGGGGCCTGTACTTTGAGAGAAGTCTGTGTCCATGTCCTCACTCTCATCACTGTGCTGCCATCGCCTCCTCGCCTGCTTTTGCAAGTTCTGATTCTGCACATACTGTGGGATAATGCACAAGATGTTTACAATGCTCATAAACTACTGCGGTGATCTGAGCGGGCTCCATGCTTGCCATGGTATGGTGTCTGCAGGAGCGCAGAGTTGCAGCGGAAGTGGTGGCTGAGACAGATGCCATGAGAATAGATATTTATAGAGAACGACAAGAGGACCTGCGAGGTGGATTCATGAGAGCAGAGTTGCAGCGGAACCGGTAGAGGATGATGGTTAGCACTGCACACGTTACCCAAGGAAGAACACACGTACCCAGGAGCCCATGACAGACAACATGGAGAAATTAGTTATTGAGGCAACAGCAGCAGAAGCAGTGGATGACGACAGTTAACAGTCCTACTGCACCATCTGCTGAAAGCAGTATGGCGTCCACATGGAAAAAAAAAGGCGTAAAACGATTGTCTGCCATTGTTTTCATGGAGGAAGGGGCGACATGTACCCAAAACCACCTGTGACAATGTTTCTGCCTCATCAGGCATTGGGAGCTTAATCCAGAATTCCAATGGGCGGCAGAGACTGTGGGAATTGGGGGATAGCTACCTAGAGGGCACCGCTCCATAAGTTGATGCTAGCCATGGTAGTGAGGATGCACTCCACCAACTTAATGTGCTTAATGGACATATGCAATTGACTGTATAAAATCGATTTCTAAAAATAGACTTCTATCATATCAACCTAATTTTGTAGTGTAGACATACCCTTAGATTCATAGAAGATTAGGATTGGAAGAGACCTCAGGAGATCATTTAGTACAACTCCCTGTTCAAAGCAGGGCCAACCCCAACTAAATCATCCCAGCCAGGGCTTTCTCAAACCAGGCCTAAGAGACCTCTAAGGATGGAGGTTCCACCACCTCCCTAGGTAACCCATTCCAGTGCTTCACCACCCCCCAGTGAAATATAGTTTTTTCCTAATATCTAACCTTGACCTCCCTCACTTCAAACTGAGACCATTTCTCCTTGTTCTGTCATCTGCCAGCATGGAGAAAACAGCCTAGCTCTATCCTCTTTGGCACCCCGCTTCAGGTGCTATCAAATCCCCCCTCACTTTTCTTGTCTCCAGACTAAATAAGCTCAGTTCCCTCAGCCACTCCTCGTAAATCATGTGCCCCTGCTCCCCAGTTATTTTTGTTGCCTTCTGCTGGATCCCTCCAATTTGTCCACATCCTTTCTGTAGTGGGGGGGCCCAAAACTGGATGCAATACTCCAGATGTGGCCTCACTAGTGCCAGAGGGGAAAAATCACTTCCCTCAATCTGCTGGCAACTCTCCTACTTTTGTAGCAGGCATTACAAGGTATTTATGTGTCAGATATGCTAAACATTCATTTGCCCCTTTGTGCTTTGGCCACCATTCCAGGGGACATGCTTTCATGCTGACGACTCTCCTTTAAAAGATAACGAGTTAATTAAATTTGTGACTGAACTCCTTGGGGGAGAATTGTATGTCCCCGCTCCGTTTTACCCAGTCTGTCATATATTTCATGTTACAGCAGTCTCAGATGATGACCCAGCACACGTAGTTCATTTTACGAACACTTTCACCGTAGTTTTGACATAATGCAAAGAAGGTACCAATGTGAGATTTCTAAAGATAGTTACAGCACTCGACCCAAGATTTAAAAATCTCAAGTTCCTTCCAAAATCTGATTGGGACAGGGTGTGGAGCATGCTTTCAGAAGTCTTAAAAGAGTAATACTCCGATGTAGAAACTACAGAACCCAAACCACCAAAAAAGAAAGATCAACCTTCTGCTGGTGGCATCTGACTCAGGTAATGAAAATGAACTTGCGTCAGTCCACGCTTCTTTGAATTGTTATAGAATAGAACCCATCATCAACATGGATGCATGTGACCTTGCAGCGGGGTGGCTACCCTGCTCCTAAAATAGAAGGGGTTCAAAGCAGCCCTGGAGAGGGCTGTGGCTGGAGAGGGCTGATTGGGGAAGCAGCCACAGCTGGGCAATGCCCCAATCAGGCCCCAGCTGGCCTGTATAAAGAGGCTGTGAGCCAGAGGCCTAAGGAGTGTCTCTCTCCAGACTGGGAGAGAGCAGGGCCTGGCTGCCTAACAGGGTACTGAGGGTGGTGCAGTGCTGGGGAAGGAGCAAGCTGAGCAGGGGTGCTCCAGGCTGGCAATTCCCCAGGCTGTAGGGCCTGGTCCAAGGCCCATAGAGGTACTGGGAGACAGAGGAAGGCAACAAGTCCCAACCCCTTTGCCTATGATGAGTGGCCTTTATCCTGCAGTCTGCCCGAGGGAGAGGGGGCTTGGTGATGACTAGCAGTAGCCCAGACTGAGGCAAGGTGGGGACAGTGGGTTGGGGGTTCCCCGGAAGGGGAGACCCAGAGGTAGAGTGTGGGGGTGTTGCCAGGGGCAGAACCCAGAGAAAAGGCCACTGGGGTCTGTGAGGGACACGGGGGCCAGAGCTGTGCGGATCACCGGCCTGCAGAGGGCACTCTGTGCTGGAAAGAGCTAATTCCCCAATGACCAGCAGGAGGTGCTGCAGGGGTGAGTCTGCTCCTTTACAGACCTGGAATGGTGGTTGAAGCATGAAGGGACATATGAATCTTTAGCACATCTGGCACGTTAATATCTTACAACACCGGCTATGACAGTGCCATGAGGATGCCTGTTCTCAGTGTCAGGGACGTAAACAAGAAGCAGGCAGCATTATCTCCTGCAAATGTAAACAAACTAGTTTGTCTAAGCAAGTAAGACTGAGTGGATTTGCAGGGTCTAAAACTGTACATTTTTATTTTTGAATGCAGGTTTTTTTGGACATAATTCTACATTTGTAAGTTCAACTTTCACGATAAAGAGATTGCACTACAGTACTTTTATTGCAAAATATTTTTTTACAGTGAAAATACTTGTAATCAAAAATAATTACTTTGTATTCTGTGTTGTAAAGTGTAACTGAAATCAATGTATTTGAAAATATAGAAAACATTCAAATATTTAAATAAATTGTATTCTATTATTGTTTAATCACAGGATTAATCTTTTTTAGTGGCTTGACAGTCCTATTTCTTACACCTGCAACTTCTAAAGTTTTATGTAGTCTATCTGGAACAGTACAGAAATTGAAAGCAGATATCAATACATTTTAAAAAGAGTCTTATTTCACAACATGCCAAGTTGAGAAAAGACTTTGCCGGACCAGGACAAATACTTTCAGAACAGTAAGCTTTTCTAAGCCCTAGTTCTGTACCAATAATCAAGAAGAAAACATGCCCATCTTGTGGACCTCTATTTTTATTTCTTATAATCCTTATCTGGCAATTTATGTATCAGAAACAGAAATTCACATTTATATAACTCTTGGGTTAAACACTGCTTTCTAGCGGTTTATTATAGTAGTTCCAAAAAGTTTACACCATGTTTTCCAGACATAAGACAATGACACTGCCCTTTTAAACCACAAAGTCCAGTCCTGCAACCACTTCCCAAAGAATATAGTATTTACAATCTTGATGTAGTCCCACTTCCATCAATGGCCTTATTCAGGATATTAAGTATTACACTTGGTAATAAGTGTAATTGAGGTCGGTCTGAGTCCACAGTGAAGCATGGACAGAAATTTCACACCATTGTTAACGCTAATGGCTTGTAAATACAGTTGCATTATTTTAGTTCAAGGTGTGATTTTAACTCGATTTGGTTATAACGGTGCAATACTGAATGCAAACATTAATGGATTTAGTTAAACTAGTGAAAGCTCCTGTGTGGACACTTGTGTCAGTTTATTCCTAGGTTTATCTGTTTAGCTTGCATCTAAGTTACAGGTGCAAGGTAAACTCAAAGTGAGGTTTAAGCTGAAATAAACTTATTCACACCATAGTTTGCACCTGTTTAACTCAATCACAGTTTAATCCAATTTGATTTCTCTCTCAGAAATTGAGATTGGAAAAAGCTAAATCAAAAGTAAGGGCTTAAGTCAATTGGGAAAAGGTTTAACTGAAATCAATATAAAAGTGTTTACACAGAGATTTAACTAAACTGATGTAAATTTGTATGACGACAAGGCCTGGGGCTGCTCAATTTAAACCATGTTCATTTGCACCTTATGTTGACACCGGTTACCACCAACGCGTAAGTTAACTAGTGTATACAATTTGTTCTAGGTTAGATTATACCTGCTCATAGTACTACATTGTAAGCTCTTTGGGAAAGAGCCCCTGTATTTGTCTGGTATATGTAATGTTGCCTGAAGTATTATTATGAACCTAAGGACAGACTGTTAGGAAGCAGGGCACAAACCCCCCAAGATGGCTTGGTGAAATCTAATTACAGAACTCACAACCACAATCAAGCATGAACTCTTCAGGTAGTATAAACAACCTAAACGTGGAGTCACAGACTCCAATCGATCTTGCCACCCAGGTGAGTATACCTTTGTGACAGATGGTCTCTTTCACCAAGAATCACAGCAATATTCAGGTTACTTCCTGTCACAAAGGACCAGTCACTCATCCCAGGTCATTTGCACCCTAGATCTCACACCAAAAACAATTCTTGAAATCAGTCCTATAATAAACTATATACAGATTTATTAAATAGAAAAACAAAATTAGAGCGTTGTTTACAAGGTTAAGGCAGGTAACAGATACACATACATACAAAATGAGTTCAAATCTTAAGTTTCAAAAGATAAAAAAGAGAAGTTTCTATACAACCAAACTATATATTCTCTAGATCTAACCCATGCTAAGCAGCTGGGGATCTTTTGCTTATGCCAAGGAAACCCTTGCCCCCACCCCGCCCCCCAGAGTCCAAGCAGCATAGAGATAAGTTCCTTCTTGTTGGGGGGTTTTAATCCCCCTCTGGCCATGTGATCTGAGCCGCAAACTCAGCTGATGGAAGGATGTTCATGATGGAATGTTCATGAGTGGGACATTAGAACAACAAAGTCTTCTGTCCTCTAACATTCCACAATACCGTGTCTGGTGTTGATGGACCTTTTCCATTGAGAAGGACATAACTTCTGTTGTACATCAACACTTGACACGAATGTCTCTCTCATCTGGTGATTTACATAGGGCTTATCTACACTTAAAATGCTACGGCAGCATGGGTAGTTCATTTACCTGAGAGGTGGTAGCTAGGAACAATTCTTCTGTCGACATAGGCCTACAAGGGGACTTAGGTCAGTTTAACTACATCGGGGTGTGGATTTTTCAAATTGAGGGCTGGTCTACACAAGGAACTTATAGAGGTATATACCACATCACTCAGGAGTCTGAAAAATCCACACTCCTGAGAGATATAGCTATGGCAACAGAACCCCAGCGCAGACAATGCTAGGTCTACGTAATTCTTCCATTCACCTAGCTACTGCCTGTCAGGGAAATCAATTACCTATGCCAATGGGAGAACCCCTGCCATCAGTGTAAGCAGTGTCTACACTGAAGTGCTAGAGCAATGCAGCTGCGGCAGTTAAAGTGTAGACATCCATAAATTTTAAAGGCAAGACTGCAGGTTATTCCACTCTACACTAGGGTAACTAGATGTCCCAATTTTATAGGGACATCTAGTCTTGATATTTGGGGCCTTTTCTTGTATTTGGGGCCTTATTACCCCCCACCCCCTTCACTGTCATCCCAATTTTTCACATTGCCTACCTGGTCACCCTATTCTACACCGGCTGTATTACACTATAGTGTAGTCTAGAACCTCTGAAATCTTAATGAGTAAACTTGGTCTCTACAATTCTTACGCTTGGTTCCAAGGAGAGGAATTCTTTAAAAAACCACACACCTGAAACAAGCTTAATTACCATTTTTTGGTAGTGTTAACCAAAATTCTTCATTTCAATAACATTTAAAAATACCTCTGCCACTTCACTCAGGCCTTCTCTACACTACAAAAATAAGTCAACTTAAGTGAAATCTATGTACAGTCACTGAAGTAATTAAAGCAGTGAAAATGCTATGCTCCTTCTATCGGCAGTGAGCATCCTCACCAGGAGGATTTCCACCAGCTGAAGTGGTGTACTGACAGAGGCCCCTCTACCCGGGGCTGATAGCCTGAGCTGTGAGACTGGTGTGGGACTCACAGCTGGAGCTCTCCTACCCCCGGGGCTAATAGCCTGGACTGTGAGCCCTGTGGGCTTCCGCTGTGAGTCCTATGCCAGGCTGACAGCCAACAGACCAAGTAAGTAATGCAATGTCTACATGGACACTATTACCCTAACTACAGGGGCCTAAACTGTATGCCTCTTGCAGAGGGGGAGTTAAGTTGATGTATTGGGGGGGGGGGGGACTTACGTTGGCAAGAGACCCATTGTAGCACAGACACTTCCAGAGTTCGGTTGACATAAACTGCCTTATGTCAACCTAACTCTGTAATGTAGACCAGGCCTCAGTAATGACTGAGATTAAAACAGAAAAATACATTCAGTGAAACTGACTGTTTTCTCTTGCTCATATGCTAGCACAGGGACGGCCAACCTGTGGCTCTGGAGCCGCATGCGGCTCTTCAGAAGTTAATATGCGGCTCTTTGCATAGGTGCCGACTCTGGGGCTGGAGCTAGAGGCTCTAACTTTTCAATGTGCCGGGGTGCTCACTGCTCAATCCCAGCTCTGCCCCAGGTCCTGACCCAACTCCACCCCTTCCCCCAAGGCTCCTGCTGCTTCCCATGAGCCTGCCATGCCCTTGCTCCTCCCTCTTTGCCCCCAGAGCCTCCGACATGCTGTGAAACAGCTGACTATGGTGAGTGGGAGGCACTGATCAGTGGGGCTGCTGGCGAGCAGGAGGCACTGAGGGCGGAAGCTGATGGTGGGGCCGCTGACATATTACTGCGGCTCTTTGGCAATGTACATTGGTAAATTGTGGCTCCTTCTTAGGCTCAAGTTGCCAACCCCTACACTAGCATAACAGGAAAGTCTACCATATTGAGGTTGCAGGAACAAACCATCCTGATGTGTAGAAAGAATAGTAAATATGGCAGGCGACCAGCCTGGCTTGACAGTGAAATCCTTGTGGATCTTAAGCACAAAAAAGAAGCTTACAAGAACTGGAAGATTGGACAAATGACCAAGGAGGAGTATAAAAATATTGCTTAGACATGCAGGAGTCAAATCAGGAAGGCCAAATCACACTTGGAGTTGCAGCTAGCAAGGAATGTTAAGAGTAACAAGAAAGGTTTCTACAGGTATGTTAGCAAAAAGGTGGTGGTCAAGGAAAGTGTGGGCCCCTTACTGAATGGGGGAGGCAACCGACTGACAGAGGATGTGGAAAAAGCTAATGTACTCAATGCTTTTTTTGCTCATCCTCACGAACAAGGTCAGCTCCCAGACTACTGTAATGAGCAGCACAGTATGGGGAGGAAGTGACCAGCCCTCTGTGGAGAAAAGTTGTTTAGGCCTATTTAGAAAAGCTCGACGAGCACAAGTCCATGCACTGCATCCGAGGGTGCTAAAGGAGTTTGTGATTGCAGAGCCATTGGCTCTAGAAAAATCATGGAGCAGGTCCGCAAGGAATCAATTTTGAAGCACTTGAAGGAGAGAAAAGTGATCAGGAACAGTCAGCATGGATTCACTAAGGGTAAGTCATGCCTGACTAACCTAATTGCCTTCTATGAAGAGATAACTGGCTCTGTGGATGAGGGGAAAGCAGTGGACATGTTATTCCTTGACTTTAGCAAAGCTTTTGATACGGTCTCCCACAGTATTCTTGCCAGCAAGTTAAAGAAGTATGGGCTGGATGAATGGATTATAAGGTGGACAGAAATCTAGCTAGATTGTCGGGCTCAACGGGTAGTGATCAATGGCTTCAGGTCTAGTTGGCAGCCGGTATCAAGTGGAGTGCCCCAAGGGTCGGTCCTGGAGCTGGTTTTGTTCAATATCTTCATTAATGATCTGGAGGATGGTGTGGATTGCACTCTCAGCAAGTTTGCAGATGACACTAAACTGGGAGGAGTGGTAAATATGCTGGAGGGTAGGGATAGGATACAGAGGGACCTAGACAAATTAGAGGATTGGGTCAAAAGAAATCAGATGAGGTTCAACAAGGACAAGTGCGGAGTCCTACACTTAGGACAAAAGAATCCCATGTACTGCTACAGAATAGGGACCGAGTGTCTAGGCAGCAGTTCTGAGGAAAAGGACCAAGGGGTTACAGTGGACAAGAAGCTGGATATGAGTCAGTGTGCCCTTGTTGCCAAGAAGGCCAATGGCATTTTGGGCTGTATAAGTAGGGGCATTGCCAGCAGATTGTGGGACGTGACCATTCCCCTCTATTTGGCATTGGTGAGAACTACTGTGTCCAGTTTTGGGCCCCACACCACAGACGGATGGGGAAAAGTTGGAAAACGTCCAGCAGAGGGCAACAAAAATGATTAGGGGGGCTGGAGCACATGACTTATGAGGAGAGGCTGAGGGAACTGGGATTGTTTAGTCTGCAGAAGAGAAGAACGATGGGGGATTTGATAACTGCTTTCAACTACCTGAAAGAGGATGGATCTAGATTGTTCTCAGTGGTAGCAGATGACAGAATGAGGAGTAATGGTCTCAAGTTGCAGTGGGGGAGGTTTAGCTTGGATATTAGGAAAAACTTTCACTTGGGGGGTGGTGAAGCACTGGAATGGGTTACCTAGGGAGGTGATGGAATCTCCTTCCTTAGAGTTTAAGGTCAGGCTTGACAAAGCCCTGGCTGGGATGATTTATTTGGGGATTGGTCCTGCTTTGAGCAGGCGGTTGGACTAGGATGACCTCCTGAGGTCCCTTCCAACTCTGATATTCTAGGATTCTAGGATCTGTGCTTACCAGAAAGTTTCCTCTCATTGAATAAGGTCTGAAGTTCCATTACAATGGGTACTACAGCCTGCCGGAAGCTTGGGGGAAGAACCAGATCAGTCAGTGACTGGCAACAGAGGATTGTCCAGCTCCCCACAAGTTTCCTCCAGTTGACACAGTTCCACAGACAGGATAATTCGTTTTTACTTCCTAAGATTAGACTGTTGAATAGACTGAGAAAAGAGCCAGATTCCTCAAATTGCACAGACATTCTTTTTACCAAAAACAACCCAAGTTCAGGAGGCTGGGCATTTTCCTGTTGCCTGTGACTGATCGGTCTGGTTCCGAACCCAAGCTGTAAGCAGACAAGTACTCATTCTAATGAAACTTAGAATAATTAAGAGTGCTGCTTTGTGGCTATTTCCAGCATTTCAGGAAATTACTTAGTAAAAAACAAGCCTTTGCATTTTAAAAAAAACCAAACAATAAAAATAATATCTGGAAATATTTTGTTCAATTTAGTTTCGAACTGTCCCCCCACCTCCAACCCACCTGTAAGGAAAACTTCACTTTAGGTCTGAACACTTGGAGTATCCTTAATATGACTAAGACTTAGGGCCATATCTAATGTCTTGACTGCCCACCTCCACAAAATTTCACAGTAATGCAATGCCTCATGATACTTTTGCTGCTAATGCATTTTTAGTGAAGTTAAGCAGAGCCAGTTCTTGAAAGACAGCACAACATTTAACCAAAATCACCTATTACTATGGGAAAACACTTATTACTCACTGGAAAGGCCTAAATGAACTCTATTCCTAAATAAATGTAAGATCGTTTTGATTTCATAGGAAAGTCCTCCAGAGTCTATACAGATTTTACAAAAAACTCAAAGACAATTTTGTTGCCTTCCAAAGTTTAAAAAAACAAATAAAAGAAGTAGTCACCACCTGTAATATTTTGCTGTGCTGAAGAGGTAGCCAGCAGAGGGCACGCACAGATTATTTCCGCAACTGTGCTTGTGCATTGATGCTCAAGATGAGATATGCAGTATCACAACATTAAATATTGTAGGAGTAAAACTAAATGTCCTAAGGACTCGCCAACTTCTAAAACAGTTCAAAACTCTACTGACCTTCAGGGGACAATGCAAGGCACATCTTATGAGGGCTGCTCAAGATGCAGATATTTCTGGGACGATATTAGGGAAAAGATAGTGAATATGGTTTATTTTTATGCTGCCTGTTTAGTATTTTAAAATTTTATTTATTGTATGTTTAAGTATTTTGTCAGATATCTAGAGTGTTCAGGGAGGCATTTTGTATTTTATAAAACTAAAAATATCTATTCTACTGCAAAGACACGTTTGTGTGTCACAAGAGACAGAAGGCAATATGGGAATGCTCTCTGCTGGACAGCAATAAGAAACACTTGGCAGTTTTCAGTGGTTTCCATCTGAAGCGAGTATCCAAATAAAAGATGCGGAAATGGAGAAAGATGTTAAGTAACTTGCCCAAGGTCAGAGAGGAAAGTAATAATGGAATTTGCAAGACAAACCAGGAGTCCTAACACCTAATATCTGCTCAAACCGCTCTCCCTGGAAGTTCAGACATTTATTTATTTTAGGGCTGTCAATTAATCGCAGTTAACTCACATGATTAACTCAAAAAAATTAATCAGTTTTAACTGTGCTGTTAAACAACAGAATACCAATTGAAATTTATTAAATATTTTTGGATGTTTTTCTACATTTTCAATTTCAATTTACAACAGAACACGAAGTGTACAGTGCTCACTATTTTTTATTACAAAAATTTGCAGTGTAAACATGACAAAAGAAATAGTATTTTTCAATTCACCTCGTATAAGTACAGTAGGACACACTCTATTGTGAAAATGCAACTTACAAAAAGTAAAACTTTAGAGCCTACAAGTCCACTCAGTCCTACTTCTTGTTCAGTTAAGAGAAACAAGTTTGCCTACGTTTACAGAAGATAATGCTGCCCCCTTCTTATTTACAATGTCACCTGAAAATGAGAACAGATGTTCACATGGCACTGTTGTAGCCAGTATTGCTACATATTTGTGTGTCAGGTATGCTAAACATTTGTATGCCCCTTCATGCTTTGGCCACCATTCCAGAAGACATGCTTCTATGCCGATGATGCTCGTTAAAAAAAATAATACAATTAAATTTTTGACTGAACTTCTTGGGGGAGAGTTGTAAGTTGCCTGCTCTGTTTTACCTGCATTCTGTCATACATTTTTTGTGTTATGGCAGTCTCGGATGATGACCCAGCACATACTGTTCGATTTAACACCACTTTCACTGCAGATCTGACAAAATGCAAAGAAGGTACCAATGTGAGGTTTCTAAAGATACCCACAACACAGGTTATACCCACAGGTTTAAGAATCTGAAGTGGCTTCCAAAATCTGAGTGGGACGAGATGTGGAGCATGTTTTCAGAAGACTTAAAAGAGCAACAGTCTGATGCGGAAATTATAGAACCCAAACTCTCAAAAAAAAAATAAATCTTTTGTTGGTCGCATCTGACTTAGATGATGAAAATGAATGTCTGCCAGTCTGCACTGCTATGGATTGTTATCGAGCAGAACCCATCATCAGCATGGAAGCATGTCCTCTGGAATGGTGGGCAAAGAAGAAGAGACATGTGAATCTTTAGCGCATCTGGCACGTTAATATCCTGTGATGCCAGCTACAATAGTGCTATGCAAATACCTGTTCTCACTTTCAGGTGACATTGTAAACAAGAAGCGGGCAGCATTATCTCCTGCAATTGGCTGAACAAGAAGTAGGACTGAGTGGACTTGTAGGCTCTAAAGTTTTACACGGTTTTATTTTTGAGTGCAGTTATTTTTTTGTACATAATTCTATATTTGTAAGTTCAATTTTCATGATAAAGAGATTGCACTATGGTACTTGTATTAATAGTATTTTTCAAATCATCTTTTATAGTGCAAATATTTGTAATAAAAATATAAAGTGAACACTGTACTTTTAATTCTGTTGTAATTGAAATATATTTGAAAATGTACAAAAACATCCAAAAATATTTAAATAAATGGTATTCTATTATTGTTTAACAGAGCGATAAATCATGCAATTAATTTTTTTAATCACTTGACAGCCCTAATTTATTTGCATTACAGTAGTGCCCCGAGGCCTCAAGAGAAGTTGGGGCTCTACAGTGGGAGGCACTCTACATACAACAATAGTCCCAGCCCCAAAGAATTGACAATCTGGACAGACAAAACAACGGGCAGTGAAAAGGGAGTGTTGTCTGTTTTACAGATAGGGAACAGAAGCAAATAAATGCCTGGTCCTACAGCATGGAGAAATTCTGTGCAAGAGCCAGAAATTGAACCAATGGTCTTTTGAGATCCAGTCCAGTGTTAACCACAAGATTACTTTTTATTAAAGGAAAATACTCTTGGACAGGGGAATAATTAAAAAAAATTCTTCTAAATAAAAAGCTAAATTGGAGGAGTTTGGTTTTTTTAAAATCAAAGTGTGGTGCAGGATTTCATCAAAAACTTACCCCAAATGGGCCATTCCTGACACCCAAAAAATGCAGAATGAGGTCCTGCAAGGGATGCCTAATTGCAGGATGGCAGCATGTTGCACGGTCATGAAGGAAACCTCCATTTAAATTGGAATTTGGAGAAATCTCAGTTTTCATGCTGGGAGGATTCCACGAGTGACACGTCAGCACTTAAAAAGCCTACTGCAATAACTCACCCCATTTCCACTTTACTCAATATTTCTAGGTCAAGTTGTCTTCTGTAATCTCAAGTGTTTCTCCAGTAATGAGTTTTTATTGTCCTCCCACTTATTAAAATGTGTGTGTTAACATCTTCACCTCAAGTACTATAATAAACAAGGAGAAAATGATCTAGATTTTCACCTGCTCCCTCAGCTGTCCACAGCTTCCTTTTGGATTTACATTTAACAAATTGGATAGAGAATTTTCAAATAGAGAAGGAAAAACAGGTAGAGTTGCAAAAACAGGAAGCCTACCAATTCTGAAAAAAATGTTATGAAGGAGAGGAAAGCAGAGAAATATGTATGTGCTATATGAAGTTTTGGTAGGTTATGAATAAGTGTAAGCATAATTAACTAGCTGAAAATGTCACTCAAAAAACATATGTATTGAAGGGACATGATGGCTCAAGGAATTAGAAAGGTGTTAGAGCACATCACCTCTAGGGGCTGGTCTACACAGTTTGAACGTTGATTCAGAAATGGATGTATTTAAATCAGTGCAAACCTCTTATATGAGCACATTTCAGATTAGCTTAAGTTAGGGGGAAACAGTTTAACAGATACAGTGTACTCAGACGAACGTAAGACTCTCCACGTAAGGGGTCTGCACCAGATCAGCTTCTAAATCAATTTGTTAAATTACTGCAATTTGTGTGGTTAGACAAGCCCTAGGCTACAGGTGTGAGAACAGCTCAAATAGGCAGTGACCAAAAGCCATCATCATCCGATAGCTGAAGTGGTGCAAGCGACTTTACTTGCTGCCATAACACACCCTGGCATCAGAGTATCACATCACATCACAGGGACTCTTCTGCTCAAGCACCCATCAAGTTCTGCCACGGTCCTCTTCTGGCCGACTCAACCTTCTGGCCAGGTCTCATGCTTAAAGTTCAGTCCCATATTGGGGTAACAGAAGTCTAATTAAACCGCCAAACCAAAAACATACAAACCAAACCATGTCTTGGACCAGACAGGTTTCCTACTGCTTCCCTTCCCTGGGGACTCCAGCAGTGTCTTTCTGACAATTCTCTCAAGTAATTTTTAGTATGGTGACCAGAAGCTGTATGGTAACCCCCTTAGTTCTGCCCTCTCATGCAGAAATGCAGTTAATTATGGCACAGATGGGGGTGATTGAACAGGCCTGGGTTTGCCCCATGCCTCCCAGCCCTTAAAGGTCAGACCACCCTGTTAAATGTGGCCTATGTGAAATAAGTTAGATGTATGTCCACTGATATCCTATGTCACAAAGCCATCTCAAGAACCACCATCACAGTGGCAGAGAAGCCATGAACAAAATAAGATTCATATTTAGGGATGACAGTAACCAGCCTGGTGAAGTCTGTGCTACCCAGAGCGTGCTACACCATTTCAGTGGAGAGAGTTTCAGAAGTAAAACTACTTCTTGCGATTTGATCATTTTTCTCATGAAGATGATTAAGATCTTCAGTGATAAAGAGCTCACAGGCAGTCAGCACATAAAACAAGCTACCCTTGGTATAGTGTTCAGTTCCAACACATTACCAGTTGGATTAACCACCACCACCAGTATGGCTGCTCCCATACTCTTGTGGGCAAAATTAGGAGTCTGTGTCAAAAGTGAAACAGCAACCTTAACAAGATGGCCAATGGGATGTGAGAGGTCCTTTCTGTACATAAGCACCTTGTTCCCCCTCCTGGAGGACAAAGACCCAAAGAAGAATTTTCAAGCTCCAGAAGCACCTCTTTAAACATTAGCCACAGAAAATACATGGATTATGGACAATCCTGCAGGAACTCCCTGACCTTCCCACCTACTCTCTAAGGGGGCATAGGGTAGGTATCTTCTACTCTACTTGGACCTACTCTGATTTCAATACCAGATACTATTCAAAAAACAAGAAATCCATTAAAAATGTATTCAGTTAAAGTTGAAGCTGAAGGAGTGACAGAAAACACACCAAATCCCAAAAGTTGCACCACAGAAATCCAACGCTTCTTTGCTGCTGGAACTATGAACAGTATTTTTACTGTAAGTATGGTGTTATTTTTTAAAAAGGGGAAAATTGGGTTTATTTTGACTTTATTACATGTAAAGGCCCAAGAGGTTTTTTAAAATTTTTTTTTAAAAGTGTAAGTGTGCCCACAGTTGCCGTTTTTTGGGGTTTTTTTTAATACTAACAATTCTAATCTTCTTCACTCTCCAAGACAATGGTGATCAGAAAAGAAACTAAATGTTATCATAAGACTACAAATTTGTGGGCATGGGATGTTACTCCGACTCTTGTTAACTCATTTAATTTTAGTGCCCAATGAAAAATTAGGATAAAATGCTCGTTAATGTTTATCACCACCAAGAAGTGTGCCAACAAAAGCAAGGAAGACCAGGACTTGACATGCCTGACATATGGGGCAAAAACCAAGCTGTGGGGTGGGGGTGGGCCCACGGGGGACGGGACACAACAACAAAAAACCCCAAAAAAACACCCCCCCACAGCTTTTAGACTCACACAGCTAAAAATAACATCCAATTTTTAAGAAGCCTCAGAGGTCACCATTAAAGGACAGAAAGAAGCTATTCATTTTCAAAATCGGTACTTTATTCCCTGGCATTATCCTCACTGAAAAGTCCTTTAAAGGAAGTAAAAATGACTCTTGGTAAACTATTTCTTAAGTTTTTGTCAATAACAACCACCAAGTTAAATGATTTTAGGCCAATCATGTTACAGCCTAGGTGACCCAGAAGTCTTCTACCATCCGGATAGGCATACAGTTCAGTTGGTTTAAAGACTTTGGTTCCATCCATATGAGCTAGTTTAGCTCTAATTGAGGGCTTGTCTTCACTTAAAACGCTACAACAGCATAGCTGCATTGCTGTAGTGCTTCAGTGTAGGCACTACCTACATCGATGGGAGGGGTTCTCCCTTCGCCTTAGGTAATGCAGCCCTCCAAGAAGCGGTAGGCAGGTTGATGGAAGAATTCTTCTGTAGACCTACTGTTGTCTACACAGGGAATTAAGGCAGCTTAACTACACAGCTCAGGCATGTGGATTCTTCCCACCCTTGACCAACACAGTTAAACTGACCTAATTTTCTAGTGCAGACCAGAACTCAGATTGTGTATTTAGGCCTGCTCTATTCTGGAAAGTTAGCTTGGCACAACTAAGTCACTCAGGGAAAAATCCACACCCTTGAGCGGCATAGTTAAGCCAACTTAAGTCCCCATGTAGACGACACTAAGTCAACAAAATAATTCTTTCGTTGACCTACCTATCACCTCGCAAGGAGGTGGATGAGCTATGCCAATGGGAGAATCCCTCCCGTTGGCACAGGTAGGGTCTACACTGAAGAGGTTCAGCGGCACAGTTGTGTCGCCGTCCACACTCAAAACAGTATAAACCCTTAGATTGTTTAAACACAGCTCAAGCACTGATCCTTGATTTGGTTGTAACCCAAAGTGGATTTGGCCCTAGATATACTAGATGAGAGTTTTGACTTTTTGTTTTTGGACTAGGTTAATAGCAGTGAAATGAGTCGTAAGTGTCCCATTTACCGTCGATTTGCCATGGAGATAGGGGATCCAGTATAACACTATTCTATTCAGGCTATCACCAGATGTGCTGCAGCGGCACAGCTGAATCGGTACAGCTGCACTGCTGCAGTGTTGTATGTTTAGACATGGGACTTAAGGTCACTGGAACTGTGTTATCAGGTCACCTAGTAACTACTGTAAATGGTCCTAAACATAATATTAATCCTGCAAATACTTCAATATGTACATGTGTGCAGTCCTATTGATTGCAATGGAACTACTCATGTGAGTAAAACTGATCAAAGCCAGTGGTAATTGTAATTAGGCTTCAGAATTAACATCGCATTGAGAAAAATGGGGATATTTACACTCTGCTAAGGTCTACGTAAATCTTTGGTGCCTTGTTTGCATGGGTGCTCACAACAATTAAACTTTAGAGAAATAAGCCTAGAATAGAAAAGGGCATTAGGACAAGGGTGAATCAGTTTACATTTGAAGGTTTTCACAACCAAAACAGCTAAAATGAAACTCTGCTAGAAAGACCCTAATCTTTGGAATTAGCAGGCCTTTTGCTACTGCTGATCACAAAAGACAGAAAAGTCCTATGTGATGGCAAGATCTACATCCTTAATTCAGTGCCATGAGAACCTTTTTATTTAAAAAACCACACAAAAACCCACAAAAAAACAAAAAGAAACCCCCCCAACCTATTCATTAACCAAAACATCCATCTCATTTCTCTACTGCTTTTCTTCTTTGAAAGGGGATCTTGGGGCTTGTCTACACAGGAAAGTTATATCGTGTTTGCTAAGGCATGATTTAATCTGCTGCAGTTATACCACTGTAACTCCTTGTGTGGACACTTTTTCAAGTATGAGAGCAGCTTTTTTCAGTTTAGCTTAAACTGCTTTGAAAGCAACAAACTAAACTGAAAAAAGAAAAAAAAAAAGTCACTCCTACTGAAAAAAGGGTGCACATAGGGAGTTTTAATGATGTAACAATATAACTGGTAAAAAACTTACCCGTGTAGACACGCCCTTATCTAGGTCTTAAAATCCCCAGTTTCCAATTCTTAATAAACTGGAAACTTCACTTCTTGCAATTAAAATTTTATCTACACTATGCCAAATAAGCAACTTTCCGCTCTCTTTTTTTTTTTTAAAGCCATCTGTGGTCACAGATATAGCCATATGGTATTATGCTAATACTTTACACTTAGCAAGTTCAGTGCATTGTTGATGCTGGATGAGTCTTATTTAATATTAGGCACCCCGTTATATTTATATATGCTATTTGTGCAAAACAATACTCTGGTAATCATCCAGGGCAAGTAAAAATGTAATTTATCATCCTTCATAATGAAGACAGGCAAGTAGATTGTGTACCAAATCTGAAAATTTCCATGACTGATCAATGCTTTAGGATTCTGCCTTTGATTTTTAGACGCTTAGACTTTTCCAATATAATGCCTTACTGCTATTCTCATTCCACTTTAGTTTAAATTTGTTGACCCCACAATTATGAACATTCACCAAATTCTTAGAAGTCACAAAGCTGAAGTTTTAGGGGGATTTCTGAAAATCTATTTTAAATGTTTACAACCCAAGAGATAATCACACTCCAGTACTAATTCCAGACTGAGAAATGCATAGACAGATCACTGTGCTCCAATTAAGTCAACAGGTGGTCTGCCTGTGTGGTTCTCAGGGCAGGATCAGGGCCTATATTCCATATTCACTTAAGTATTCTATAGCGTTTCACACTGAACAAGGACACTATCTGAATTTTTAGACTGATCCACTGAAGTGTTGGTCCCTCATTTTCTGATTTTCACATTAAATAGGAATACTGCCTAAACAAAAAATATTTTTAATATCAATTTTAGACAAGTTATACCTGACTCCCCCTAGAGCTCAAACAGATTCTTAGTCTTAGAAATATGCAATAACACAACACAAGTTGCCTGATGGAGCTCAGTGATAAACAAATCTGCACCCCCTCTTCCAAAGGTAAAAACAAAACAATATACCAACTAAACAGAGGACTAAATATTATTAGCACCCAGGCATCCTCCTCCTCCAGGAAAAGCCTCCAACAACAATTTAGTTCTATACGAATACAATTCTGTAGTGTAAGATGTCTCTAAACACCGCAAGGAAATAACAGACCTCATCCATATTGGAATGTTCAAATAACCAAGCAAACTTTTACATATCTCGGGTTTTATAAAAAGAATAAAACACCACCAAATTTGGATTTAAGTTATTTGACGGCGTCTCTTTTAGTGGCCTCTGCACTATTTGGTATAGGCTTAATTTTCAAGAGAAGAAAAAAAACTTACCATATTCCACATATCAGGCTGTTGCTGAGTTTCAGATGAATGCTCCCAGCCTGCATAGTTGTCCTCTACATATATTTTAAAATCCATCACCAGCGAAATGTCAATCCATGAGGAAGATGTAATGAAGGCATAAAAAAATACAAAAGTGGTGACAACAGCTTTTGCTGCAACCCCACATAGTGAAGTGAAAAGTTTTTTTTAAATCTCCCCCAGCAATTTTTAGTAATAACAAAAGCACCTAAAGCAGCACAGGAAAATGCTGCACTCTAGGGGGTCAATGAAGTCAAAAGTACCTGCAGAAGAAAAACTCTTAATTCAGATCATGCCATGAATCTAAGGAGAAAGACAGATAACATCTTAATTCTACACAGGTATTCGTATTGGAATGACAGGACCAAATCCTACAAGGTGCTGATTAATCTTCAGCACTTTGCAGGATTTGTTCTCACTGACTAGTCTTTGAAATACAACTTTCAGTTAAAAGTTTTCCAATTGCCTTCATGTTTGGCTTGATCAACCTGCTGCTTCCAGTAACCTGACAGTCAGAACAAAGTTATTCTTAAAAAGACAGAGATGGGCATCAAATATACAAATAAATGGAAAGGAGTACTTGTGGCACCTCAGAGACTAACCAATTTATTTGAGCATAAGCTTTTGTGAGCTACAGCGCACTTCATCGGAAGCTTATGCTCAAATAAATTGGATAGTCTCTAAGGTGCCACAAGTACTCCTTTTCTTTTTGCGAATACAGACTAACATGGCTGTTACTCTGAAATAAAGGGAGCAAAGCAGATATTAGCAGGGATGTTAAGTATACACATTATACAACATGTTGCTGACTTGTTTTTAGACAGTTCATCCAATATAGGAAGCAGTTCCATTTTTCTTTTTACTCTTATAATTTATATAGCAGGTATTTGTTTTAGCAACCATAGGGATAAAAATCATGCATCAGCTGGTACTGCAGGGAAACCAAACTATTCACTATCAGTGATTCAAAACATTTTCCTAACACCATAATCTTTATAAACAGAAGTCCCTGAAATATTTCCATCAATATTTTATCAAACCCCCAAGTCTTGCAGTTTCAGATATTCCAAAGAAAAGAAACTGAACAGTAACTTCCTATTTCATAGTGAAGACACCAGATACTGGTTTCTGTACTGATTTTATGTTGTTAGCACTCCCTTCCTCCACAAAACAGTAAAGACAGCATGATTGCCATCTGTAAGATCAAATTTCAAGGTAACTTTTAAAATGGTAAGAAAAATAATACATGGATGGTATTCATGTAGCCATTTTATTTAGTTTGATACATTCATTTAAAATAAGATTCTGTATGGATATGTAACAGAGAGACCAGTGTCTATACATGCCACTGCCTTCTGCTGGTTGCAGTCAGAACTGATTTATCATAGGCACCATACTGCAAACAGAATTTCTTTAGCTCAAGTAGAAGGGTCCTTTGGTTTTGAAGAAGGGAAAAAAAAAAAACCCACAACCCAGGCAGAGATGCACTCTACCTGTGCTGCCATCATGACACTGAATGACTATGATGTGCAGAGGCATGGAGACAAAATGGCTGTGAATTTGTTACAATAAGGTCGTTTTTATCACTTAAGCTGTAAAGAGCGTAACATTTAAAAATTAGAGAATAAGAGCATGGAAGGGGTTAAACTACTAGACTTTGAGAAATAAGTGCAGGCATTGGGGATCAGTGTCTTATGAAGGAGCTGCCTCTGTTCTGGCTTTAGTTTTATCTGCTGCCTTGCCAGCTGGAAGATGGGTAGTGCTGGCAACTGCTCCTCTCTCTGGTAGTTAAGGGAAAAAGCAGAAGCCGCTCTTCAATTGGGGCTTTATTTATTTTTTTAAAAAGATTGAGACGCGAGCAATAAGTGAGATACTCCTAGAACTCTGGCTTCTAGAGCCTCTTGTGAATAAATCCAGCTTTTCGGAAATAAAAGAAAATGCAATTATGAAGCAAGGAAGGGACAAAGGGAGGGGCAGTTAAATCATTAATGAAGAACAACATTAACAGCCTTTCTTAATGTTATACTTAAGAGTCTTTCTTGGTGTAGTGGCTTTTGTTTACGATTATTTTGTTTGCTGTAGAGAGATTTAAAAAACATAATTAGAAGGCCATATTCTGTTCTTGGGTGCATCTTGTAGCATAATTTGGCCCAAAGAATTGTACTTTTGGACAGGCCAATAAAGTGCACTGTTCTCCCAGAGCTTTCCAGGGATTCTTTCACATTTTGTTTTCAGGACTTCCAGTCCAGGCTGGTCGATAATTCCTATGAAAAACTATGAATACTGGAAGATGATAAAGATAACAAAATAAACAGCACCTCAGGGGACCCATAACAGTTCCAAACAAGGACCTCAATAATATAAAGGTTCATAACAACTTTACCATAGAGCTTAGACACAGATGAAAAGAATTATTCCTATTAAATAGAAAGTTGCAAGATCTTGCACTTACCTGCAGTCCATGTTTTTGTTTGTTTTTTCTCCTCTATAGAGTTCACCATGTCTCAAAAAGACACACAAATGAACTTATCACCAATAAAAGCTACTGGCACCCAATTTAATACCACAGAGTATTTTTGATTAGATATAGATTATAGATATATAAAAAAAAAGGAAAAAATTTCTTCCTACTGCTCTTATTTACACCACAAAACTTATCCACCCTTTCAGTTCTCACGTCAGCAGCCTCCTCAAATCCCTTTCCTACCAGCTATCAGATTCAGATGATCATGTAGAAGTAATGCTGTTACTTCTCACCACATTGGCTGGACTACATAACACACATGTAGCATCCATATAGTTGCAGGGCTTGTGCTGTACTGAGCATAAGCAAAGTTCCACAAGAGTTTCAAGAAGTCCCGCACTAACCACCACGTCTTGAGTACTGAATTTTTAATCGAGAGCTGAAAAAACCAAACGTTCTAAGAACTGGCTATGAAGTCAGAACAAATCTAAGCTGATTTACCCTTCTTCACAAACTTTAAGTATTTAAAGTAATCCCATACAGTTCAACTCCCCCTACTCACCGTCTTTATCAGCTGCTCCATGTTAAGTGACAGGACAAGATCAGAAGTCATAGAATAATCAGAGTTGGAAGGGATCTCAGAAGGTCATCTAGTCCAACCGCCTGCTCAAAGCGGGACCAATCCCCAGCTAAATCATCCCAGCCAGGGCTTTGTCAAGTCTGACCTTAAAAAACTCTAAGGAAGAAGATTCCACCACCTCCCTAGGTAATGCATTCCAATGCTTCACCACCCTCCTAGTGAAAAAGTTTTTCCTAATATCCAACCTAAACCTCCCACACTGCAACTTCAGACCATTACTCCTTGTTCTGTCATCTGCTACCACTGAGAACAGTCTAGATACATCCTCCTTGGAACCCCCTTTCAGGTAGTTGAAAGCAGCTATCAAATCCCCCCTCATTCTTCTCTTCTGCAGACTAAACACCAATTCCCTCAGCCTCTCCTCATAAGTCATGTGTTCCAGTCCCCTAATCATTTTTGTTGCCCTCTGCTGGATGTTTTCCAATTTTTCCATATCCTTCTTGTAGTGTGGGGCCCAAATCTGGAGGCAGTACTCCAGATGAGGTCTCATCAATGTCAAATAGAGGGGAACGATCACGTCCCTCAATCTGCTGGCAACGCCCTACTTATATAGTCCAAAATGTCATTAGCCTTCTTGGTACAAGAGGGAACACTGTTGACTCCTATCCAGCTTCTCGTCCACTGTAACCCCTAGGTCCTTTTCTGCAGGACTGCTGCCTAGCCATTTGGTCCCTAGTCTGTAGCGGTGCATGGGATTCTTCTGTCCCAAGCGCAGGACTCTGCACTTCAACCTCATCCGATTTCTTTTGGCCCAATCCTCTAATTTGTCGAGGTCCCTCTGTATCCTATCCCCACCCTCTAGCGTATCTACCCCTCCTCCCAGTTTAGTGTCATCTGCAAACTTGCTGAGGGCGCAGTCCATGCCATCCTCCAGATCATTAATGAAGATACTGAACAAAACCGGCCCCAAGACAGAGCCTTGGGGCACTTCATTTGATACCGTCTGCCAACTAGACATGGAGCCATTAATTACTACCCGTTGAGCCCGACGATGTAGCCAGCTTTCTATCTACCTTATAGTCCATTCATCCAGCCCATATTACTTGATGGCAAGAATACTGTGGGAGACCATATCAAAAGCTTTGTTAAAGTCAAAGACCACCACATCCACTGCTTTCCCCTCATTCACAGAGCCAGTTCTCATCATAGAAGGCAATCAGGTTAGTCAGGCATGACTTGCCCTTGGTGAATCCATGCCGACTGTTCCTGCTCACTTTCCTCTCCTTTAACTGCTTCAGAATTGATTCCTTGAGGACCTGCTCCATGATTTTTCCAGGGACCGATGTGAGGCTGACTGGCCTGTAGTTCCCAGGATCATCCTCCTTCCCTCTTTTAAAGATGGGCACTACATTAGCCTTTTTCCATTCATCCGGGACCTCCCCTGATCATCATGAGTTTTCAAAGATAATGGCCAACGGCTCTGCAATCACATCCGCCAACTCCTTTAGCACTCTCGGATGCAGCGCATCCAGCCCCATGGACTTGTGCTCATCCAGCTTCCCTAAATAGTCCTGAACCACTTCTTTCTCCACAGAGGGCTAGTCACCCCCTCCCCATGCTGTGCTGCCCAGTGCAGCAGTCTGGGAGCTGACCTTGTTTGTGAAGACAGAGGCAAAAAAAAAAAAAAAAAAACACAGCAAGCATCGAGTACATTAGTTTTTTCCACATCCTCTGTCACTAGGTTGCCTCCCTCATTCAGTAAGGGGCCCACACTCTCCTTGACTGTCTTCTTGTTGCCAACATAACTGTAGAAACCCTTCTTGTTACTCTTAACATTCCTTGCTAGCTGCAACTCCAAGTGTTATTTGGCCATCCAGATTTCACTCCTGCGTGCGTGAACAATATTTTTATACTCCTCCTTGGTCATTTGTCCAACCTTCCACTTCTTGTAAGCTTCTTTTTTGTGTTTAAGATCAGCAAGGATTTCACTGTTAAGCCAAGCTGGTCGCCTGCCATATTTACTATTCTTTCTACACATTGGGATGGTTTGTTCCTACCACCTCAATAAGGATTCTTTAAAATACAGCCAGCTCTCCTGGACTCCTTTCCCCCTCATGTTATTCTCCCAGGGGATCTTGCCCATCAGTTCCCTGAGGGAGTCAAAGTCTGCTTTTCTGAAGTCCAGGGTCCGTCTTCTGCTGTTCTCCTTTCTTCCTTGTGTCAGGATCCTGAACTCAACCATCTCATGGTCACTGCTTCCCAGGTTCCCATCCACTTTTGCTTCCCCTACAAATTCTTCCCGGTTTGTGAGCAGCAGGTCAAGAAGAGCTCTGTCCCTAGTGGGTTCCTCCAGCACTTGCACCAGGAAATTGTCCCCTACACTCTCCAAAAACTTCTTGGATTGTCTGCACCACTGTATTGCTCTTCCAGCAGACATCAGGGTGACTGAAGTCTCCCATGAGAGCCAGGGCTTGTGATCTAGTAACTTCTGCTAGTTGCCGGAAGAAAGCCTCGTTCACCTCATCCCCCTGGTCTGGTGGTCTATAGCTGACTCCCACGACGACATCACCCTTGTTGCTCACACTTCTAAACTTAATCCAGAGACTCTCAGGTTTTTCCGCAGTTTCATATCGGAGCTCTGAGTAGTCATACTGCTCTCTTACATACAGTGCAACTCCCCCACCTTTTCTGCCCTGCCCGTCCTTCCTGAATAGTTTATATCCATCCATGACAGTACTCCAGTCATGTGAGTTATCCCAACAAGTCTGTTATTCCAATCACATCATAATTCCTTGCCTGTGCCAGGACTTCCAGTTCTCCCTGCTTGTTTCCCAGGCTTCTTGCATTCGTGTACAGGCACTTAAGATAACTCGCCGATTGTCCTGCTTTCTCTGTATGTGGCAGGTGCCCTCCCCTCTTGTGCTCTCGTGCTTCCTCCTGGTATCCTACTTCCCCACTTACCTCAGGGCTTTGGTCTCCTTCCCCCCAGTGAACCTAGTTTAAAGCCCTCCTCACTAGGTTAGCCAGCCTGCTTGCGAAGATGCTCTTCCCTCTCTTCGCAAGCAGCAAATCCAAACCCAGCAACTGCCTCGGTTTTGTTGACTTCCTTGGTCTGGCCATATTAACAACAGAAGACCAATGAACTTTGAAGTGTTTTTACCAAGGAATGCTGCTACATGGCCAGAGAGCACATGGATGCCAAAAGCTTCAAAGGCACAATAAGACTGCCAGTGATGGACATAAACTAACATCCAACCAGGCCACCTCAAGAACTCAGCCAAAGATCAACCAGGTGGCGCTTGATCTCCAAGGAGACAGTGTCCCTTTAGAATCTGCCATGACTATGACAACAACCACATTCAGTATTCTTCTTTCACCTAGCATGACTTTCAAGCTCCTTGACAAGTGGATCAAAGGGCTACCTAGTTTCACGATCGCTTATGAAATGTTTTTACATCAACCACTGAAATCTTACTTTTAATTTCTTGGAAAAAGAGAGCTCCACTGTGAATCACAACCAATAACCTTCCAAAGCTACCATACAATATGGGAATCAGTTCTTCCTTCAACCTCTTTTGTTATAGTAGTGGAATCAAAATATTATCAGTATGCTGTACTGCCTCAAGGAGCTGTCTCTCTCCACACAATGGTCCTAAACACCTAAAAATGTAGCGCTGTGTCCTGTTATTTCCCATTATTAGATTTAAGACACAGAAGACTGAAAATTGACAAGTTACAACACACTTTTTAAACATCATAGGCACACTGCCAGGTAGTCTACAGGCCAACAGTATTGGCAGCTCATGATTTTACTGAAAGTCTCACAATATTTGATTGCATTGTCAAAGCCTCAGGTCCTAGAATGATGCAATTACACAAGGATCTGCTCTCATTTTAATAAATTTCTAGCCCTCACAGTGACAGAGATGTTTTTACATCACCTAGCACAACTGGGACCTGGTCCATGACTAGGGTTCCTAAGTGCTATGGTAATTCAAATACTAAAAATGAAAACACAAACACTAATGCTTGGGGTTGACAATATTGTCTTTTTTTCTTTAAACAAAAATGTAAAAAAAAAGTGTTTTAAAAAATCTAGAAAGCTAAAATTTGTAGAATAAAATGAATACACAACTCCATGCAACACAACTCCATTTTAAGTCACAGTGCAGCACTATGTTGGTGCAGGAGAACTTAGAAGCGAGACTGACCAAAAAGTTAAATCCATTGTTATATTGCTACTTTCTCAATATAAAATACAGGACTTTAATTTTTTACTAAAAGAAAAAGGATTACTTGTGGCACCTCAGAGACTAACAAATTTATTTCAGCATAAGCTTTCGTGAGCTACAGCTCACTTCATCGGATGCATGCAGTGGAATATACAGAGAGAACATGAAACAATAGCTGTTACCATACACACTGTAAGGAGAGTGATCGGGTAAGGCGAGCTATTCCCAGAAGGAGAGAAAAAACCTTTTGTAGTGATAATCAAGGTGGGCCATTTCCAGCAGTTGACAGGAACGTATGAGGAACAGTGGGGTGTGGGCGGTGGAATAAATATGGGGAAATAGTTTTACTTTGTGTAATCACACATCCACTCCCAGTCTTTATTCAAGCCTAATTTAATGGTGTCCAGTTTGCAAATTAATGCCAATTCAGCAGTCTCAGAGTCTGTTTTTGAAGTTTTTTTGTTGTAATATTGGTCACTTGATTACAGACCTAGAAGTGGCAGAGAGACTGAAGTGTTCTCCAACTGGTTTTTGAATGTTATAATTCTTGATGTCTGATTTGCGTCCACTTATTCTTTTATGTAGAGACTGTCTGGTTTGGCCAATGCACAAGGCAGAGGGACACTGCTGGCATATATTACATTAGTAGATGTATAGGTGAACGAGCCTAGTGTGGCTGATGTGATTAGGCCCTATGATGGTGTCCCCCTGAATAGATATTTGGGCACAGTTGGCAATGGGCTTTGTTGCAAGGATAGGTTCCTGAGTTAGTGTTTTTGTTGTGTGGTTGCTGGTGAGTATTTGCTTCAGATTGGGGAGCTGGCTGTAAGTGAGGACTAGTCTGTCTCCCAAGGTCTGTGAGAGTGAGGGATCATTTTTCAGGATAGGTTGTAGATCTCTGATGTGCTGGAGAGGTTTCAGTGGGGGGCTGAAGGTGACGGCTAGTGGCATTCTATTTTCTTTGTTGGGCCTGTCCTGTGGTAGGTGACTTCTGGGTACTCTTCTGCTGTATCTGAACATGTCTCACATATATTAGCAAGCTCTTTAAAGTAGGGACAATGCTTTTTAAATGCTCTCTAGAGTGCCATATATACAGAATGCTGTACAAATCCATCAGCAAAGATAGATTCTAATAAAATGAGAAACGTTTAATTTTGAAAAAATCTTTATTGTACAGGGTTTTTCAAAAACACCCCTCTGGTGCTAAGAAAGCATAAATCCCCATCTAACTGCTAACAGAACACTAGTGGAAAGTGTGGTCTTGTGTGCAACTTTAAGAAGAGAGAGATGGTTTAAGCACTGCCCTCAACTCCAAAAGAAAAATGCACAGCTGAGCAATGCTGTGAACATTTACTTCTAAAAGTAGCAAGAGGTTTTTTTTGTTTTTTTTTTAAATAATTACTTCAGGCCTCATCACACCTACACACAAAGTGTACATTCAAAATGAGTAAAGAACAGGGCTACAAAAATACCCAGGAATTTTTCCCCATGGAGAGCCTCAAATTCCCCAGAATCTAAGCTTTCATTTAAAAAAAAAAAAGTTTCTAGCCCTTATGGTTGGGGAGATAACCCTTGAAACACAAACGAAGATTAAATCCATGCAGTGCTCTCTATCTAAATTAGACAAATGTAAACTCAGAAGAGCTGAGCAAACTGTCACAAACGGAAAAGGAAACCATGCAGAGTACAGAGAGGTAAGAAGTGAATTTTACTGAGACTGAACAGATACACTCATTAACAGCAAGGAAACTCATTTCACTGGATTCAGTTAGGCTAGTATGTTTTTAGAAGTCTGGCTAACCCAACTTCTCCATTCACTTTTACCAAGGGTAACATTTTACACTTGGTTTGCTCAGGTGTAACTGACTGCAAGGCATGAAGTAGCAGCACATTAGGCCCTCTAAATTACTCCATGTCTTTTGCAAGAGTGGTTCATGTAGGAGATATGGCCCTTAGATTTTAAAAATATAAACATATTGCTATGATTAACCTTACTGAATGAGCAAGACCCATATCCTCGTGCTTACATGAGAGAGGTGTTGGGGATGTGGGACTGTAACAGGGATCATGCAGAGAGAAGTTAGTGACAACGTAAAGTTAACAGATCTATTTATTTGATCAGGGTAACTGTTTTATGTGTTTAGTGTACATTGAAATGGTTGGCAAGCATTGCTTAGGTGATTTTATTGTGGTTTAGTAAAAATGTAAATAAGTGAACCTGGGCTCTAGAGTGCAACAGGCTCTTCCAGCAGCCAATAATCAGTGTTTAGTTAAAATATTCTGTGCTGCACAGCAGAACTAAAGGATGCTTTATTTCATGGTTGCAGAGACAGAGGTCATTTTATAATGAAAAAAAAATACAGGCACCACAGTTAAGTGAATAGAGTAGATCAAATCAAGTCTGAGGACAAATCAAAGTATTTACAGTGACAGAAAAGGGGTGTCCTCAGGATGTCTGTCATATACCCCAGCCTTCCACCATTGAAACAGAATGCCTTTACTAATTAAACACAAACAGAAAACTCATTTTAATATAACAGTTGCCAGAATTAGAATCCTCTGCACATAGGAGCATATGGGAACAATTTTCCAGTATTAAAATAATTCCATTTAGGCTTCATCGGCTAAATTTCTTGTTTCAGAATACATGTGTTCATAAACATTAAGAGACTGACAGCAATAGAAACTGAAGTTCCCTCTGAATAGGCCCAAAGGCCAATACCCATTGTACAGCTGCTCTCTTGGCTCCCCCATATTGTTCCTCATACTCTATTATGAAACTCTGATATAACTTAGAGACCACCTACTCTAGGAAGTTTCAGTACAATCAGAGAGAGCACAGTCTATCACCTGAGTGCCAGCTTCTCCAGTGCACGTACCACCAATTGTGCTCAGTTATGGATCGGATCCTGTTCAGTGCTCAGCACCCCGAATTCCCATTCAGCATCTACAACACAAAGAAGCGAAGCAGCTTGCAGAATTGAGGCCCATATATAGCATTGTTCTTCCACTGTAGACTCCTCTCCACTGTGGATGGAGCTTAGACCACAAACTTATTTCATTTATTAATGAACGTCTACACTAGAGACCTTACGGCAGTACAGCTGTACTGATGCAGCTGAGCCACTGTAAGATCTCTCAGTTAGCCACTCTACGCCAATGGGAGAGAGGTCTCCCACTGACATAAATTAAACCACCCCCAACAAGCGGCAGCAGCGATATTGGTGGGAGAAGCTCTCCTGCTGACATAGCGCTGTGCACACTACCACTTATGCCTGCTAAACATGTGATTTTTTTCACACCCCTGAGCAACATAAGTTTTACTGACTTAAGTGGAAGTGTAGACATGGTCTAAAGCTAGACATGAAACCTGATCCCAGAGAAGACAGACAAAAAATGCTTTATTCAGCTCCCTGCAGTTCTTCTTCAACGACAGCTGTCAGACTCTCCCTAGTATTTTTCAGTCTATCAGCTGCCGGGGGGTTTTGTGCAGCCTCTGGTGGGGGTGGACGGGGGCAGGAGGAGGAGGGGAGGCAGGTAAAGCATCTGCCCATCCCCCTCCCCCTTGTTGCTCCTGGATGCACCACCTCTGGAGAGGGGAGGTGGGGCACAACGCTGCAGTAGCAAGGTGAGTTCTTGGGGGGGGGGGGGGGGGGGGAGGGAATTTTGGCACCAGGCTCCAGAGGTAGGATTTCAGGAGCCTGGCCATGCAACCCCAGGTTCCAACCATGGGGCAGTGGGTACTGACACCCCCTTGCTCCGGCTGCAGGGCATCAGCCTCTGGGCCCTGGTTCCAGCTTTGTGGCAGCAGGCACCGCCCCCCAGCTCCAGTCCCAAGCTCTGGCTGCACAGTGGTGGGCGCTGGCCATGCAGCTGTGGGTAATCTGCATCTGGGGCAGCAGGCTCCAACCGCAAGGCTTTGGGTGCCAACCCTCGGCTCCATCCACAGAGCTGCAGTTGGCCTCTGGCCCCCAGTTCTGGCCATGCAGCCCCTGCCCCTGATCCCCTGCCCCAGCTGCAGGCGTCAATCTACAGCTCTGTTCCCAGGCTCTGGCCACGCATGCCAACCCTAGCCCTGGCCCGCAGCAGTGAGTGTAGGCTCCAGTCACGAAGCAGCAGGCACTGACTCCTGGATCTAGCCATGCAGCCCTGGTTTCTGGCCATGTGGCGGCAGGCACTGGCCGAGGGCGCTGACCCCACCTCCGGCTGCGCAGGCTCTGATCCCTGGCTACAGCCACGCAGTTCCAGTCCCCAGCTGCGCATCTGGCATGTAAATATCTTGTGATGCTGGCTACAACAGTGCCATGCAAACACCTGTTCTCACTTTCAGGTGACATTGTAAACAAGAAGTAGGCAGCATTATCTTCTGCAAATGTAAACAAACTTGTTTGTCTTAGCGACTGGCTGAACAAGAAGTAGGGCTGAGTGGACTTGTAGGCTCTAAAGTTTTACATTGTTTTGTTTTTGAATGAAGTTATTTTTGTACATGATTCTACATCTGTAGGGTCAACTTCCATGATAAAGAGATTGCACTACGTGAATTGAAAAATACTATTTCTTTTGTTTTTACAGTGCAAATATTTGTAATAAATATAAAGTGAGCACTGTACACTTTGTATTCTGTGTTGTAATGGAAATCAATATATTTGAAAATGTAGAAAACATCCAAAAATATTTAAATAAATGGTATTCTGTTATTGTTTAACACCGCAATTATTTTTTAATCACTTGACAGCCCTAATACAAATATCACTCCCGAAGGGGGAGGCAGCATTATTTTTATTATTGAGTCTGCCAAAGCAACCTACAAATATAAATTACTATTATTTGGATGTGTATCTGTGCATACTTAATTGCTTTTCCCTAAAGTTAATTAAGTATTTTCGGAAGAAGTGTCAGTGCAGCCACCAGTGAGAGTTGGTGGTCGCACTTTGAGGCCACCAAAAAGTTTATTGTGAGAACCCCCAGGCCCACTATAAAGGTAAAAGTTTGCAAAGGGGTTAAGTAAAGAGCGGAAGATATTCCACAGTACACCAAAATCCAATTTCTCAGAAATAAGGTGTTTTTCTTCATGACTGGATGTACTTATCCCACAATTGATGAAGTGAGCTGTAGCTCACGAAAGCTTATGCTCAAATAAATTGGTTAGTCTCTAAGGTGCCACTCCTTTTCTTTTTGCGACGACAGACTAACACGGCTGCTACTCTGAAACTTATCCCTCTACAGGATAAGTTGATTCCGAATTCCTAGACTCGAAGTCTATGGGCTCTGAAATACATTTGAAAAATTCCCTGAATCAGTCCAACTTATTATAGTTTGACTTTCTGAAAAGATGACTATTTGGAAACATCCCATGCTGATATTTTTGCCATAGATACAGTATATAGTTTGTATACAATTGTTATAAACCATTGTTACCAGGTAAATTAAAAATTTTTTTACATTTGCCAAGCGTTAATGATAATTAAGTGAAACTGACTTTTAATATCTACATTCTACAATACTAATACCATAGAAGCAGCACCCTGCTCCAGGGTCTCAAGGCAATTTGATGGGATGCTGGATCATAGCACCTCACCAATAACTTCGTTGCATCCAGATTTGAAAGAGAGCAGGGAGGAAAGAAAAAAAAAATTTATCTATCACTGTGACATTCTATACCTTGGGGGAGCATAATGTAACGCTCATATTCCTCATTTTTATATAATCGTGATCTTACATATAAAGCATGCCTTGTAAGGTATCAGCAGAAAGCAAAATTTCTTTCAGCAGATCATAACCTATCCATATATGTATATCATTAATGCATATGAAATTATGAGAACCGTGTTGTATGGTTGTCACTAAAACATGCTGTAAATCAGGGAATCAGCCAAATATCAGCTCCCCAGAGGCAACATCAAGGAAATTAACCAACACCCGGGTGGGGTATCAAACAACACATCAACAACCATCGTCCAGCAATCAAGCTACAATTCAGTGATGCACCCACAGGAGGCCACACCAGGGGAAAGCTTGCCTAGAGAATCAGTAATGCCCACCAGACATGCCTGGACTTGTGTGTTCCCCAAGCACGAGGGTATAAAACAGAACATAGCAGGCCCATGCTTTGCTTTTCTCCTGCCCCCACTATGCTGAAACCAGCAAGGACACTGAAGACTTGAGACTCCAACAGAGGAGAAAAAAAAAAGAAAAGGAGGATATGCATCCGATGAAGTGAGCTGTAGCTCACGAAAGCTTATGCTCAAATAAATTGGTTAGTCTATCTTGCCACAAGTCCTCCTTTTCTTTTTGCGGATACAGACTAAAACGGCTGCTACTCTGAAACCTGTCAACAACAGAGGAGACTGACCTAGATTTAAGGGGCGAATCTGTATATTAAGGACTGCAATAGTCAGTGCGGTGAGAAAAACTGCTTAATCTAGATGTTGCCTAGTCTAATAGGGTTGAGAGTTTAGACTGCGTGCTTATATGTTTTATTTTGGTAACGAACTCTGACTTTTTGCCTATCACTTATAGTCATTTAAAAAAAATCTTTAGTAATCAAACTTCTTTAACTGTTTATCTTTACCAGTGAGTTTGTATGAAGTATGTGACAAAACTGCTCAGGTTTACAAAGGCAGGTGTATACCCACTTTCCATAGATGAAGTGGCAAACCAATTAATAAATTTGCATTACCCATCTGGAGCAGTGCAAGATGGTATATTCCTGAGGTACAGTGCTGCGAGCTGGGGTGGGGATTTGGCTGGTGCCTTTCCCTGCATGATTCAGGAGTGGCTCTGGGAGCATTTATACAATCTAGCTGGGTGTGGGGCACCACATGCTGTTGTGCTGAGTGATAACAGCTCCTGGAGGGTTTGCTGCTCCTCACTAGCAAGGCATTGTGAGAGATAGCCCAGGCTGGAGAGTTTAGGGGGCACAGCAGTCCCAGGCTGCACCCAGGCGATCCTGTCACAATCATTTTAAAGGATGGAAGAGATATTTGGGGCCTGGCTTTCCAAGTCTTAATGAGTTAAAAGAGTTCAACTCTTATCCAGCTGGCCAATTAGTGTTGTATGATTAAAACTGTTCCTACTTTGGTTCTGAGTTTTATTCATTAGGCAATTTTAACCCTCATGGTATTACTTTGAGTCACACTGAACTGAGTTAACCATAAAAGGAACACTTGCTTTCTTCAATTATTTCTCTATTGAAGTTTTTGTAACATTGTCACATCTTGTACTGAGGAGGTGGGTGGGCCAAACTGCAACACATGTTATCCGATAGCGTTTGGTGAGAAGTTGTGCACCTATTTTTATATGCTCAAGTTCTTAGTATTTGGTTAGTTCTTTATATGATACTGTGCAACTATGTAGTATACTGACAGGTTTCAGAGTAGCAGCCGTGTTAGTCTGTATCCGCAAAAAGAAAAAGGAGTACTTGTGGCACCTTAGAGACGAACAACTTTATTTGAGCACAAGCTTTCATCTGATGAAGCGTATGCTCAAATAAATTTGTTCGTCTCTAAGGTGCCACAAGTACTCCTTTTCTTTTTATGTAGTATACCTTATTGCAGTAAGTCTTTGCATCCATTACATATTTGCCACACAGAGTTAGATATTACAAAAAGTGAAAGCGTATATGCATATTTGTCAGGCTTGCAATACAGAAGAGGTTATTTTAAGAGAGTTTTAAAATTTAGAAAGGCAGCTTTTTTTATGCACTGTTTCATCTAACCTTTTTCAGAGCAAATCTGGTCATGAAAGCCAGTGGCAGCCTCCCTGCAAGAGAGACAGTGGTGGCAAGATTGGGAAACTTGTCAGATGTCCCTAGTTTAGGGTAGCCTTTACAGAATGAAGAGGTTTGCTAGCAGAAATTCTGAAATAAGCCACCATTAAACTTTATACAAAATGCTTCCAAAATGTAATGGCCCTTAAATGCATCTCAGAAGACAAATAATTCATGTTTAGAAATAAGATTGTCATTGCCTCTAATGAGAAAAGCAATACATTTAATGGAATTACTCTAGGGATGAATTTGGACCATATCTGAACCTTCACAATTCAACTCCCAATTTTCCCAGGTACCTAGATAATCCATATATATATCCATATATCTTAGTAGGACACTATCGCTATGCATTCAGGCTCTTTTTAGAGAAGAAAAAAATCTTACATTTGACACCTCAAATCCCAAAGGACACTAAGAAATTGACAAGACACACACTGACAAACTACTTAACCCAAAGCTGAGAAACAGCCACCTCTGAAGTGAAACATGATATCAGTTTTGATTGTGCATGACAACATTATGGGGAAGGGTCTTCACTTTCCAACTCAATCACATTCTTTTGGGGAAAAGAAAAAGAAGATCCTGAACATGCTGTTTACAGAATTCATCTGTTTCCAAAAGAAAGGAAGTCTGAGATTACATTAATTCAACACTTTTCCCCAAAAATTATCTACTGCAGCGTTCCTGCTTCACCCACCTGCACTCCTGGAAAATATTAGCAATGACACAAACATCAAGAGCCTGCAGGATTTCTTACTACCAAATTCCACAATTTCTACTCTTATTTTCAAACCGAAGACCCAATCCTCCAAGATAGGTGCTCTTGAGGCGCACTGAGAGCCCTCAATTCCTATCAACTAAAATGGGAGATGAGAGTACTCAGCACTGCATAGGATTTAGTTCTAAAAGCCAAGATCTGCACACACACAGAATATCAAAGTTGGTCTGATAGCCCCATAATTTCCAGACAACATCAGATTCATCTGTTATAAAGGAAAATCCCTTCTAACTGATGTCTCTGAAGAAAGGAGGTCATTTTTGTAATGAAGAAGAATATCCTAAAATGTAATGGCAAATAAACCAAACCACTATAAATTAAGTGGCTCAGTAGTACAAACAGTGACTTTGAATACCAGCAAGTTCTTGCCAAGGCTGACCCAAAGAGAGAGCAAAGGACTGCTTATGGTCCATTTAACCCCCACAAATTGTTAAGATTTATGATACTGGTCAGTTGCTAGTTATAGTGTCCATAAATAATTAGCTGCAACCAGGTTAATTTACCAGGGTTATTTGTGCTGAAAGTTGTCAGTTACAATAAAAAGAAAAATGAGTACTTGGGGCACCTTAGAGACTGAAAGCTTATGCTCAAATAAATTTGTTAGTCTCTAAGGTGCCACAAGTACTCCTTTTCTTTTTGCAGATACAGACTAACAAGGCTACTACTCTGAAACCAGTTACAATAAGAAATTTTTGTTAAATACTGAAAATTTAGGGACCTCCTTTTCAGCCTAAGAGGAAGGTATCCCTCAAAAGCTGGTTTGCAGTCCTTGCACTACATGCCAACAGTACTCACTGCAGCAGAAAGTTAGCAGCCGTACACACAGCTATGTTTATTACCAATAAATACATAAGGCTTGAGAAAGCTGAAATCATAGTGTTTTTCAAAAAACACTTTAGAACGATTCAGTTCTTGTAAGTCTTGATCATGCTCTCTTGTTGCTGTATACTACCCAACAGTCACATGTCCCTGCAAAAAGTGGCTGACATATTATAAGTTTTGTCTGTACTGTGCCTGGCACAGTGCCCTGCAATCCTGATTGGAGACTCTAGGTGTTACTTCAGTAGTGGGGAAAAAAACAACAAAAAAACAACATTGAAGTATAAAGCTACCACTGCTTAGCACTTATACTTTACATCTTCAAAGTGTTTTACAAACACTAATCCACACATTAACCATATGAGCATAGTCCTATTACTACATATGTTGAAACAGACAGGAAATACAAAGCTTCACAGTGCCACATAGAGAGTCATTGCTAGAGGTGAAATTAAAATTCAGGAGATTCTGGTTCTGACCTATACTCAGATCACACTTTGTCTAAAAGAAAGTCACTTCTTAAATTTTTAAATAGTGGGTTCCCATAAACTATGCCATATTAAGAATGCACTGTAACATTCCTACAGCAGTACTCAATGTCATGTACTTCAGGAGAGATATTTCTTTGTGAGTTTCAGAGTAAGTTTTAGAACTATGACCTCACTTATCATAAGTTAAGCTTGTTTTTAAAAAAAGCGCCCTGAGAACATTGATTTTTCTTTTGCTCTGCAAGTGCAAAGATTTTCCCTCCCTTTTGTTGGATTTGGCTGACAGTTTTATGGATCGACATGCATCTTACATGCTGTTTTAATGCAATGTGAACAGTAGACTTTATATATTTTGTGCTGTTGGAACCCGCATTGCTCACTTAGCAGTAAAGCATGGAAGTTGCACTTTGATACCTCTTTTGTACATTTTTACAATATTTGTCTCATATTAGCAAGAATAGAGTATTTTACGGATTGTTAGGAAGTCAGTCATATGAAACTCAGTTTAAAAAGCAAATCTTTGCTTGTTACTAAAATGAGATTATTAAAAATTAACATATTTTTAAATTTAATTTCCTTTTCACCTTTACTCAGTTTGGAAAAAGTGGACTAATGAGTTTCACTTTCAGGATCCTTCCTATTAAAACGATGTTTGTCTTCAGAAAGTCAGGAAAATGTTTGTTTTTACTTAAAGCTTGTTTAGATTAAGAGCTATCGTATTTTGTAAAAGTCCCTGAAAACAAACAAAAGTCTGTCACATCTAAATTGGGGGCCTAAAACTAGTTGAGTCCCTCTCTAACTTTAGAGCCATATTCCAGCAGCACTGGGGGGAAAACAAAACAAACAGAAGAAACTGACATCCCCTACCAGTCTAGCACAGAAACATGCTACTGCTCCAAACCACAAACAGGCAAATATTTAAAATCCATTAGACATCAAGTAGTATCCCTGTTTGCTATTCTACATAGCTACATTAGATGTACACTAGCTAAACAGGTTTCGTAGTAGTAGTAGTAGTAAACACTTCACTTCCTCAGAACCCATAAATCTTCTGTTACAAGCATGCATTTAATAAGAGAAGACATGACAGGTAAGATCCTCTGTATACTACATAATTAACTTATGTTATAGTACTATGAAAATATGCACCTGAAAAGGAAACTACCTTGAAGGATAACAAGACAATCTACCTGTTCTCCTGTAGTGTTAAAATTATTGTTAGCACTGCTAACTGATACAGGAAGATCACATATGACAAGAATTTCAGTTATGTGTAAGAAGGAACTTCTAATATGACCGCCTCACATAATACTTTCCCCATGTTCGATTTTCCCTGCATTTACAGCACATTTTAGTAAGTTTGCAAAAAGAAAAGGAGTACTTGTGTCACCTTAGAGACTAACCAATTTATTTGAGCATAAGCTTTCGTGAGCTACGAAGTGAGCTGTAGCTCATGAAAGCTTATTCTCAAACAAATTGGTTAGTCTCTAAGGTGACACAAAAGTACTGAGCTGTAGCTCACGAAAGCTAACCGAAAGCTTATGTTCAAATAAATTGGTTAGCTTTCGTGAGCTACAGCTCAGTACTTGTGGCACCTTAGAGACTAACCAATTTGTTTGAGAATAAGCTTTCATGAGCTACAGTTCACTTCGTAGCTCACGAAAGCTTATGCTCAAATAAATTGGTTAGTCTCTAAGGTGCCACAAGTACTCCTTTTCTTTTTGCAAATACAGACTAACATGGCTGTTACTCTGAAACCTTTAGTAAGTTTAATTTACTCCCTTCTGTAAATAACATGCTCATGTAAATAAGCTCCCAACCCTTTGGACTGCATTACTTAAATCTGGTTACTTATGTCTGGCTACCAGAAGGTGACCGTATCAATGTCCGCATCATAGCGGCATGTTACTATGGCAGGACTTTGTAAACAGAAGCAGTGCTGTGAAGTTACAAGCGACCTGCAGAATGGAACAGTATGGATTTGGAAAAGGTGTGCGTGGAAGGGCACAGGGACTGAAAATCAAAAGGCCAGGATGCTATTCTTAGACCTGCCACTGGTTTGCTGAGGAACACACCACCAAAAACTATCCATAAAATATTAACAAAATCCTTGATTGGCAACAGTTGTGAGGATCAATTCTGTGTAAAGCCCTTTGAAAACCTCAGATGCAAGGCACTGAAAGGGTGCAGAGAATATAAAAATCCAAGCATCCAACCAGGAATACTGTCAGATGCTAGCTTGTTTCCTTACACTCTATTTTCCCCATGCTGTAAAACCAGCAGTCTACTAAACAATTGTTCAGTTAAAGAATCAGATAAGGTAATTCAACAGTAGGAAGTCAATGAAGAAGAATAAAAGAAAAATTGTGATGGATCAATAATTACTAAGTCAGTCGCGTTAGCTCTGATATTTATTCTGTGCAGCATTTTTCCTGTGGTGAAATCTGTGCACCAGCTTTAGGGCCATGGAACACTTCACTGTTCTACCAAGTGAAATTAAGTCACCCAGCAAAAAGTAAACTAAAAATTAGTAAACTGCATTCTCCCCACCCTTTCATTTTAAAGCAACACAAACCACAAAAAGGTGTTTGAAGTGAGCTCTTTCAGTTTTACAGCCACTGAAGCCTAAGTTGTTCCATAACTCATTCAAGTATCTCTTCCTATTACTCCACTAATAATGGTGCTGGAATAGACAGATCACATTCTCATCCTCCAACCAGAGTGGCAAGAAACAAATCGAAGTAAAATGCAATTATTTTGCAAAACCTAAGAAAACTGAAATTAAGGAAGGAGGCAAACAGATGTGTTTCCGTAGCAGATCATTTTATAATGCATATTTAACATTTTAAATTGTAAAGTGTATAGCTAGAACACCAACTGTAAGTGAGTCCCTCAAAATGTTCACAATTTACTAGCTTACTGCCATCTTACATTATTCTTTGAAGTAAAGTAAATCAATTATATTGCAGTAACACTACAGGCCTTAACTAAGTCAGAGCTCCATTGTACTAGGTGCTATACAAGCAATAAGTGATATTCCCTGCTATGGAGAGTTTACAAACTTTTATTCTTTGTCATTAGAAGCCAACTGCTAAGTAACTAATCCACATTCACCATAAATCTACTGTATGTTGCAACACAAAGTTATCTTTATAACTTGCAAGATAGATCTTAGTTTTTCCAGTGATTTCAGAATCATGCACCTTACATTCTGGATTACTAAAATGTTCACTATGGTAACCTCCCAGGCTACTGTCAGCAACAAGCTCCCTGGAGGGAGCTGACAGAAGAGAAGCAGCAATGTAGGCCTTTTTTCTTCGCTACAAAAACCACTAAAACATCTTACAGTAGAATTCTACTGTCAAAGTGGGTAAAACTATGACATGAATGTTACTGTTTTTAATCACTTTTTATGATGGCAACAAGTTTCTCCAAAGTACATGTAATCATTCCAGTAGAGCCCACCTGGGACCATTAAACAGCCATCACCCTGGCCTATTATGTAATCTAAAGGAAGGCCTTGTGGGATATTAATAGCCCACCTTGTTAGAAACTCACAGTAACTGCCTGGCTTGTTTTTCTTTTCCCTGCCCTATTTCTACCCTAGACTCATTCCCCTCACCCAGCCAAGATTTTTTTTTGGGGGGGGGGGGGGGGAGGGAGGAGGAGGGAAGAGAGAGAATAATAATTGCTGCTGATGCCCATGGAAAGCTTTCAGAATCTTGCCCATTTAGGAACAATTGTGCTTGTGTCACATTTTCTCCTCTCCTCTGCAGTTTACTTTTGTTTCCCCCCTATCTTATTGCCCTAAAGTGAAGTTCGAGTCCTATGGCATCATCATAATCTCCACAGCAACCAAGTGCTAGTGTCACAAATGGAGGATTTACCACTTCAGGGGCAGAATGAGCTATCAAGGCAGATGAACTCCTAAAGAAACAAAGATCTTGTTTTCTTGAGCACATCCCGTTAGTGAAAGAAAACGGGGCTAGGGAGAAGCAGCAAAATATAAAATGGGAAGGCAGTACGAGCAGTATTGTTTTTAAACACAGTGCAAAGTCCTGAGGGAGCTGCCAGCAGTTCCTACATTGGGGGGGGAGGGAGGGGAGGCCTCATACAACTCTGCAATTGAAACGTTTACTAAAACAACTGGAATCTGCATTTGTGGCTTCTGCCGCTCTCGCCACAGCATAAAAGCAATGACCTCCTTGTCAGTGATTTAAAGGCCAATTCACGGAATGGGGCAGCGCCCACGGATCCCCGTGGAACTCGTCTCCGCCCGGGAGGGATGCACTGGCCGACTGGAAAACACATGAGCAGCGCGGCCCCACGGCATATTGCACTGCTGTTCTTCGGGGGAGGGAGATCCAAAAGATCCCTGCGTTTAAAGATCCCCGTCCACACGCCATTTTGTCGGGGGAGGGGGGAGGCGTGGGACAAGTAGGACAGCTCACATTTGTAATTGACTAACTTAATTATTTGGAACGAGCAGGAGGGGAACAAAACTACCTGACTTCAGGCTGAACTAAAACACACACACACACCGCCGCACAGTTAGTGAGGGAGGGGGAGGTTACATCCAGCGGGATCGACCCCCTCCCCGCCGGGCCCCCCAGGCTGCTGAGCCGAAATGGGGCCAGAGCTTTAGGGAAGGTGGCCGGGCAGCAGCGGGGAGACCCAGACCCCGCGTGGAAGGCTCCCCGCGCGAGGCCGGGGCAGAGAACAGGAACAGCCCCTGCCCCCAGGGGGAACTTTGGCAAGCGGCAGCCGCGCGGGCTCCCTTCGCCAAGGGGCGCGCAGCCGGACGCCTCCTCTGGGGCGGCCGCCGGGGCTCCCCTGCGGCCGGCGCTTCCGAGCGCGCGGCGACTTTCGCGGGGAGTTGCGGGGCCGCCCGCTGCGCGCCGGGCTGGCGCATCCGCAGCGGCCCCTCTCCAGCCCGCGCATCTCTCCGGGAGCCGCGCTCGCCGCTCCCTCCTCCCTGCGCTGCGCCTGCCGCCCTGCCTGGCCGCCTCCCGCAGCAAAACTTCGGGAGGCGAGAAAAAGCCGGCGGGGCCCGCAAGCGGCCGGCAAAACGCGCCCAGCAGCTGCGGCCGGCCCCGCTCCGCCCGCGGGGGGGCTCGGCCGGCGCCCGCCTTACCTGCGGCGAGTTTTTCCAGCCCTGCGCCGCTGGCTGCCGGGGCTCGGGCTCTCCGGCGCTCCGCTCGCCGCCTCATTCCAATATGGCACGGCCAGGCGGAGCGCATGCGCCCGCCGCCTCCCCGCTTCTGCCCTCCCCTCCCTCCCGGCTTTTTGGGCGCTCAGACGCCCCCGCGCAGCGACTTGCTGAGTTTTGCGCGGGGCGGGGACGGGCATCCACCTGCGCCGGCACCGGGCCAGGCAGCCCCCACGCCTCGTCCCGATCCCCGGCGCTCAGTCCCGTCGGCACGGCAGGACTTTCTGCAGCTGCTGGGCGCCCCCCGCCCTAGCACTCGTTCGCTGCGGCGCGAGCCCCGGCTCTGCCCCGACACCTGCCTCCTGGGGAGCAAGGCGCCCTGGGACGCGAGGGTAAAAGCAGAAAAAGGCTAGGGGGTGCCCCGTTTTAACCCACTAAGATCCAGCGCTCAGTCACGCTCCGGGGGTTAAATTAAGAGAGAGGGGCGGATGTGTATGACACATGCCCCCCGGAGCCTTTCACCCGGCCTCTTCTTTTCATCGCAGGACTTTGTCCACAGCAAGGAAACACGGTCTATTCCATTCGAAACCAGGATACACACAGATCTTCCCCCCACACTCTTCCCTTTGATGTTTTATTGCCGGGGGTTGCTCCCTGACGCTTGATTTCACTGAAATAAGTCCGACTTTTTTTTTTTTAAAATAGAAAAGAGAATGCAGAATTGTTCATAGTGGTGGCACTCAGAGCTGGCTCCAACATACACAAAATACACCCCACGGATTTATTTCCCGGCACGATTTCACTGGAACGAGGTGTCGCTGCACCAGCAATTGCTTCCGCGAGTAAAGGTTGCAGGGAGCGGGCCCTAAATCGATCTACTCTTGAAAAGGGTAGGCAGAAAGACAGCGTACGCTATTTTTAAACCCCTATAAAAACACCGAAGCACAGCATAAAACAGGAAGAAAAGGGAAGCGGATTGTGTAAAACCAAGCTCCTCATGGCCAGATGCCTGTACAATGAGGGAAGGGTGGGAAAGCAATCGACTTCCACAGCGCACAAGCCACTTAGGCAGGGAGACTAATGCAGGCAAGAAGTATTTGAACCCCTAATGGAAAATAAGCTTTAGAATTCTATTAGAAAAAAAGTTGACGCTAAATCCCAGATCCAGTTTTACTTTGGATTTCACCACGTTACCCAGGAAAGAAGACATTATCCACCTAAATCCCTGCTTCACTGATTTAACTGCATGCTCTTTAATAATTGGTTTTAAATACTTTACACATCCATATTACTGAAAACACACCGCTTTTATTCTATTATCTACCCCCTTCGTTAGCACATCCCATTGAATGAATCGCACTAGTGCTGTGTTTGGAAATATCAAACCGCCTTAAATGATCTGCAGAATGGAAGCTACCAGTGTTAGTGTTTAGGCAACATTTTAACATTTACTAGGGAGACTGTGCATTTTATATATATTCATCCCATTGTGGCTGATGCCCAGTTGATAGCATATAAAAATAAGTGTTCAGAGGTGAAAGACACACGGTACAGAATAAGCTATCATAATCTGTTCCTGAAGCGGAGATGTGCCAAGAAATAAATAGACCAAACAGTGCTGGAACTCCAGACAGGAAGAACAAATGTAAGCATGAACAGGATAATTAGATATCCAAGAGGCAAAATGTATGTTGTTCTTTATTCTCTCAAAGGAGAGGTATCTGAGAGATACAGTGAAGTCAAATTATTCCAGATATGTATTTTTATATTAAATGGATTTTTTTTCAAGGGAAATTTTGATAACCAACTAACAAAGGCAATACCCTTTGGTTAAAATAAAATTCCATAGACATCTTGACTAACTCATGAAAATGCTTAAAGAATCTGCTGCTGGATAGAGTTAGAACATTATTTAACAAAATGCTTTTTTTCGGATATGTAAAGGTTATTGGACATAAAAAAAAAATGAAGCACCAAGATTGCACAGGCGGACCTGGTGTCTCACTGCCTCTGCCTCATCTTGGAAAAACTCTCATTTAGCATAAGCAAAGCTAAGTGAAAGCTATCCTCAGGGGTGGCGAAGGTGTTAAGTGAGAAAAGGCCTACGTTATCTCACTTCAATTCAATTTCATGCTTATTACAAATACTTCCAGATATTGGGCTGCAGTATGCATAATTTTTCTTCCTGTAAAGCACAGAAATAAATGACTGGAGAGTGAAATACTCTGTCTGCCCACTAGAGGGTGGTCTCTCCATGTCAATTTAGGACCTGTGAGCAAAACGTGAAGAGTCTGCAGTATAAAATCTTCATGAGCTGTCTTTGACCTGCGGGCAATTAGGACTTCATTATTTGGTACTTTCAGTCTCGTACTGTTCTGGCTTAATTCTAAGATCAGATAGCATGGACCTAAATATTAAATATCACATTTAAGCTGTTTCCCCACAACTCCTCAATAGAAAAAGTATCAGTAGCTCATTATGCTGGCTTGAACAACTGTTAAAAACAAGTGGCAATTCATAGAGGCTCTCCTTGATGTAAGCTATTTTGGTTCATGTTCCTCTTCTCTTTGGTTGGCAAGCGGATGATACAACCTAACTGGCTTGAAGCCAGTTTAAAAGCATGCAGAAATTTAAAATGAAATAAGCATGGAATAAAATATTGATCATTCAAGTTTCCAGAGTATGTTTAATCTTTTAAAAAATGAACCACTGAACCTATATAGACAGTCCCCCTGTTTTACTAATGCAAGTGCTACCTTTGCTTCAATGACAATACTAAGTAGTAATCCTTTCTATGAAGTTAAACAATAAAGACATCTTCCAAAATAAAGCACAATATTTTTAAGACTATGAGCAACGTATTTAGGAGAAACACATGTTCAACTAATTACTTTAAGTGACTAGAGAGTGCTCCTGATTTTGTCCTAACTCTGTATTTATATTGGCAGGCCACATGAACATTAGATAACTAATAAGACACTCAGCATATCCTTTTGTCCTTTCATCATAATAAATGAAGCACTTTCTTGGAGTTAAGTTTGTCAATATGTTGTTCAGGCTGTGGAGTAACCTAAAGTCATTCAAAGTCTCCAAACACAAATGCCAGCACCAGTAGGCTATGCTTAGCCAAACCTTCCATTATAACCATTGGAAACTAATAGAAAAAATGTTTGAGCACTGACTACACTTTTGTTAATATTCCTAAATATCAATGCATCTTACATTTGTTTTTTATGTTACGTATTATGGCACAAGTTTGCAATCTGTAAGCACCCAGATGCCCCACTAACTTCAATGGAAGTTTTGGAAGCAGAAATAGTAAGCTCAAGCCCTTTATCAGAGGATGCAGCATGTTGAACATGGTAGTAAGATTTAGGTTTCAATCGTGCATGTAACTGTGTGCATGAGTGTAACTTCATGCAGTTGAGTACTCCTACTCAGTTCAGTGGGAGTATTCAACGGCACTAAGAGTTTAAGTGTCTGCAGAATCAGAAACATTGCCAGTGAAACCCTGGGTCAATTAATTACTTTTAGTTATGTATATCCAATTTAATATTAATTAATTAAAGTCATTAGTTTACAAGTTTAGTTACCTGCTTCAAATGGGTAGAAGACTCATTTAATTAAGGACTGCAAGATTGGGCCCACTAAAAGCAATTTAGTGCCATATCCTGCTCTTGTTGGAGTCAGTGAGTTTAACCCTTCACCGACATGAGAACAAAACAGGTCCCATAGTCTGCTTCCAACCCCTGTGTAGTTATTCACAAAAACAGCTACAACACATATAAATGTGCAGCACATTCTGCAGTAGTATAAATTTCTCCCACAATGTGCCTTCAACATACTTCAACACTGACAAAGACCACATTTAGAGGCAAGTGCAATTCATATTGTTTTCATCATTGGCCTGGTCAGTGACACTGCCAGCAAAGATCCCAATAGGTGCCAGATGTGATAGTTACTTTTGCAATGTTGACATTAGGGGCCAAGCCTTACTGAAACATGTCTCTCATTTGCATCAACAACTCAGTTAATCCTTCACATATAAATCAATCTGAGTAGGAGTGCATTCATGCTGAAACAGGTACAGCTATACCAATGGAGCAGGGGGAAGCCAAGACCCAGTTCTGTTTACCCTTCCACAGTATCCCCAGAACCAGAATTGGATAGTGGAGGGCCTCAAGACTCATGTGGCCCCACCCCTCTCTCCATTCCAGCCACATTAGGTCACTGACAAAAACAGCTAGAAAGAACCAGCCAGAACAATGAAGGAAATCACCTGCAGATTCTGAAATAGATACTGGAACTAGGGGTGCTGCTGCACTCCCTGGGTTGAAGTAGTTTCCATTACATACAGGGTTTACAGTTTGGTTCAATGGATCTCAGCACCCCTGAACTCTGATGATGTCAGCAGCATCCAAATAGTTTATGTATTAACAGTTCTTAAGACATTCTCTCCCCTCTGACTAGCTGCTCGCTCCCACACTCTGACAGTCAGAAAATCATAGAAATGTAGGACTGGAAAGGACCTCAAGAGGTCATCTAGCCTGGCCCCCTGCATTCAGGCAGGACCAAGTATAGACCATCTGTAGTGGGGCAACTGCTCCACTCCTGGAGAGCAGGGATTAAAAGCAACCCTTGGGGAGGGCTGTGGTTGGGACCCAATTAGAAAACGGATTAAGAGCAGTTGAGGCAAGGAGGCTGGCTGGCTGGCCCAGGTGTGGCGAGCTCAGTCAGGGCACAGCTGGCCCTGGTAAAAGGGCAGTGAGCCAGGAGACAGAGTCTCACTCCAGCCTTGGAGTGGAAAGGCCCTAGCTGACTGGGTGTACGGAGTACCTGAAGTAGAGCAGGGCTAGGGAGCTCTGGCAAGTCCCTAGGCTGAGGCCTTGCTGAAGGCCAGAGGAAGTATTGGGGCTGCAGGGAGACAGCTGGGCCAAGAAAGGCAGCAGGTCCAACCCCCTTGCTAGCGATGGGTGGCTATCAGACTGCAGTTTGCCCCATGGAAAGGGGGCTTGATGATGACTGGTGGTAGTCACTGAGGCATGGTGGATTTAGAGGGTTGGGGATTCTCCTGAGAGGGGAGACCCAGAGAGTGGGAGAACTGCTGTGGGCAGAACCTCAAGGTAAAGAGCACCAGGGTCCAGAAGGGACACCCGCTAGTGGAGGTGCTCCATGTGCTGGAATTGAGCTAATTCCCAGACTGATGAGCAGGAGGTGCTGGGGCGTGAGTCTGCAATCTGCTACAACATCCTTGACAGGCGTTTTGCCAACCTGTTCTTAAAAATCTCCTATGATAGAGATTCCACAACCTCCCTTGGAAGCCTATGCTAGTACTTAACTATTCATAGATTCATAGATTCATAGATATTTAGGCCAGAAGGGACCATTATGATCATCTAGTCCGACCTCCCGCACAACGCAGGCCACAGAATTTCACCCACCACTCCTAAAAAAGACATCACACCTATATCTGTGCTATTGAAGTCCTCAAATTGTAGTTTGAAGACCTCAAGGAGCAGAGAATCCTCCAGCAAGTGACCCGTGCCCCATGCTACAGAGGAAGGCGAAAAACCTCCAGGGCCTTCCAATCTGCCCTGGAGGAAAATTCCTTCCCGACCCCAAATATGGCGATCAGCTAAACCCTGAGCATATGGGCAAGATTCATCAGCCAGATACTACAGAAAATTCTTTCCCGGGTAACTTGGATCTTACCCCATCTAAAAACCCATCACAGGCCATTGGGCCCATTTACCATGAATATTTAATTACCAAAACCATGTTATCCCATCATACCATCTTCTCCATAAACTTATCGAGTTTAATCTTAAAGCAAGATAGATCTTTTGCCCCCACTACTTCCCTCGGAAGGCTATTCCAAAACGTCACTCCTCTGATGGTTAGAAACCTTCGTCTAATTTCTAATCTAAATTTCCTAGTGGCCAGTTTATATCCATTTGTTCTTGTGTCCACATTGGTACTGAGTTTAAATAATTCCTCTCCCTCTCTGGTATTTATCCCTCTGATATATTTATTCCTGTAGCTAGAAAGGTTTTTTTCCTAATATCTAACTTAAATATCCCTTGCTGTGGATTATGCTGATTACTTCTGGTCATACCTTAAGTGGATGTATAGAACCATTGATCACTGTCCTCTTTATAACAGCCCTTAACATATTTGAAGACTATTATCATGTCCCCTCCTCAATCTTCTTTTCAAGTCAGGTTTTCTAATCCTTTATCATTTTTGTAGGTCTCCTCTAGACTCTCTCCACTTTGTCCACATCTTTCTTAGAAGTGTGACATCTAAAACTCATTTCATTACTCCAGCTGAGGCCTCACCAGTGCTGAATAGAGCAGGATATCAGCCTGTTTTGCAACTGTATCATGTTGTTGACTCATTCAGTTTGTGGTCCACTATAACCCCTGGATCATTTTCGAAGCCATTCTGCCTATCCTCCTTCGCTTCATCCTCACCCCACCTTCCCTCTGTGTTCCCCTTCTTCTTTACCCTCTCATTTTAATATCTGCTGTACCTTACATTTCTCTCTTTACCTAATTCTCTCCCAACAAAACTCCATTCAAAATAATTTTGTTTTTTAAATGGAACTATCATGACATTTGCTAACCATAGCATTTTTCACTCTACTTATATGATATACCCTTCCCCTACTCCAAATCCTTTGTTTAGTTTGTTTAGACTAAGCTGCTCTGAGCAATGTCTATCTTATTCTGCTTGTACAGTGCCTAACATAATGGGTCCTAGGCTTGGTTGGGATCCTTAGTACTTTAATGATAAAGATATTGCAGTACAGTACTTGTATGAGGTGAATTACAAAATACTATTTTTTTACAGTGCAAATATTTGTAATAAAAATATAAAGTGAGCGCTGTACACTTTGTATTCTGTGTTGTAATTGAAATCAACATATTTGAAAATACAAATAATACATGTATGTAAATGAGAACAGACTTCCTTATAGGAATTTTTCCTGAGCAAAGACGACAAAATTAGGTCCCTACGTATGAAGGGAATACAGGGACTGATACAGTGTTTTGTAATAAAATTAGCACTAATGTCAAAACACGTGCATAAGTGTGTGCAAGATTAGGGCGTAAATGAGTCCTTCACTATCTGAAGCCTGGTATCCTTTTCAGAGTTATACAGTAGTTATGGGGGACTAAATGTCTATAATCTCTCTCTCTCTCACACACACACATACACAGAGTCAAATTATTAAAAAAAATGAATTGCAATTAATTGCAAGATTTAAAAAAAAATTCAGTTTTAATTGCACTGTTAAACAATAATAAATACCAATTTAAATTTATTATAAATATGTTTGCATGTTTTTCTACATTTTCAAATATATTGATTTCAATTACAACACAGAATACAAACTGTACAGTACTCACTTTATATTATTATTTTTTATTACAAGTATTTGCACTGTAAAAAAGATAAACAAAAGGTAGTACAATCTACAAATTAAAGCATGAAGGGGGATACAAATGTTTAGCTTATCTGGCATGTAAATACCTTGCAACCTGGCTACAACAGTGATATGTGAGTGTCTGTTCTGACTTTCAGGTGACATTGTAAATGAGAAGCAGGCAGCATTATCTCCCATAAATGTAAACAAACTTGTTTGTCTTAGCAATTAGCTGAACAAGAAGTAGGACTGAGTGGACTTGTAGGCTCAAGTTTTGTTTTTGAGTGCAGTTATGTAAAAACTATAATTCTACATTTGTAAGTTGCACTTTAATGATAAAGATATTGCAGTACAGTACTTGTATTAGGTGAATTGCAAAGTACTATTTTTTCTTTTTTACAGTGCAAATATTTATAATAAAATAATATAAAGTGAGCACTGTACACTTTGTATTCTGTGGTGTAATTGAAATCAATATATTTGAAAATATAGAAAAACATGCAAAATATTTGTAATAAATTTAACTTGGCATTCTATTATTAACAGTGTGATTAAAACGGCGATTAATTTTTTTATCTAGTTAACTTGTTTTGAGTGAATCACTTGAGTTAACTGTGATTGACAGCCCATATATATATATATATATACACACACACACACACACACTTTTTTTTTCCTTAGAGGGGGGAATTAAGAAATAAAAAAATATTTTCTGCATCAAACATATAATTTACCAGCAAAACAAGGGCTCTCCTTTTAATGTTACCTTTCTGGAATTTTACATTGTTTTAATTTTTTTAATGTGTTTAGTTTTGGAGTTGTTGTCCTTGAAACTGAAGTCCTCTACTTATCTATTGAGGAGGGAATGTGCAAGCAGACAACTGCTTACAAGTCAGCCCCACTGTGAGTGCAATAACCTTTCAGCAGAAATCTGCACCTCAGTGTGGATAAACAGAAGTGTTGCTACTTATGCCTAAATATATAACCGAAAATGGTGGGGAGATGGTGAGAGTTTAATCTCAAAATACAAGCAGGTTCAAAAAACCTGGTTGTACGCTTGCAGACACAATGCCCCCTTATTACAGATTCTGCTGAATGAGAAGCAGAGCAAGTGCAGCAATCTGCATCTTCCCCAACACAGCAGCCACAGCTTTGATGTCTTCAGAGGGTGTTTTTATTCATGCCCACTGCTGGTTACTTCAAGCATTTTTCTCATGGCTGGATATTTGTATATGAACTGATTTATGCAGCTCCTTTTTGTAGTTAAATATTTGAGGATTGTAGTATACACATGGCATTGCTAAAAGTTCACAGGAGGGGTGGAAATTGACCCTTCTGCTGGGGGGGGGAGGGGAAGGAAATCCATGGGGTACAGCTTGGGAGGGGTAGGGGAGGAAAACTGAGACTCTCCTTGCAGTTTCCCCAAGTCTTTTAATGAAAGGGATGGTTGGCTCCCGCAATGCCATTGCATACACAAGTGTTTGCTGCCAGACTCTGCAGATCTGGGTTACTGGCAAATGGTCATCCAGAGATGCCCTGTTCCTTGGTACTAGATCTGCCCCCTGTTTACTGCTCCCTGACAGCACATGTCCAATAGAGCCATGCTACCCGGCCTTTTCCCATCTGCTGCTTCTCCCAGGAAACTGCCTTAAAAGATTGCTCCTTAGCCTGGAAGGGGACTCCACGTTTCTACTCCACCTTGCTCTTGCTCTACTGTAGAGACAGGTTTAGGAGACAGGTTTGCTGAAGAGACAGGTTTAGGAGTAGCAGCCATGTTAGTCTGTATCCTCAAAAAGAAAAGGAGTACTTGTGGCACCTTAGAGACTAACAACTTTATTTGAGCATAAGCTTTCATGAGCTACAGCTCACTTCATCCGATGCTTATGCTCAAATAAATTTGTTAGTCTCTAAGGTGCCACAAGTACTCCTTTTCTTATTGCTGTAGAGGTGGCTGATCTTCAACTCCCCATCTGTGAGGCAAGGAGAAAATATCCACTTGTGCAGTCAGAGGGGGGACAATCTCTTAATAATGACCTAATGAAATTGTCAGCTAGGGAATATTATGAAGGTGATGTTTGATGTGAAAACCTGTCCTCTAGTATTTGTTCAAATACTCTCTGCTTTTGTTGGTTGTTCTCAACAACATTAAAATGTATTTAGTGATGTTTACATCACTGTGATGTATAGCTGCTGCACCGCTCTTAGAAACATTCTTTAACAGTTTATTTAATTTCATGCCTGCATGTTGAGATGCAACAGGAGGTTTGGTTCGAGTTAGATGGGCAAGACATTTTTCTGGAATTTGGACTTCTACATTTAAAAAAATGCAAGGAAGAAGGAAGATTACATCTCTCAAGTACTGCAGCAGTCGGTCATCATGTGTTCAGCAGCTATGGCTTGCTGCTAGTTATCTATGGAGCATGTGGCCTGGCACAAAATGGTTACTGCCTACACTAGAGATGTAGGAACGCTGTTAGTCATCACAGCACGTACTGAGTGTGAGCAGCAGAGTACAGTAGGTGCTTATGCTGCAGAATAAGCTGTTCTGAAGCATGAGCAACTGGCACAGCAGAGTCATTGTCTTCGCTGGAGCTATTATTTAACCCTTTTACAGCCACCCAAGCATACTAGCTGATTCTCTGGTGCTTTTAAAAGTAGAAGAAATTGACATATAGGAATGAGTATACCTGTAACCTCACTTATTTAATATAATACTTTAATTTGCTATTTGTTTATATATTCAGATACTTTGATTTCTGGAGTAGATTTGTTCCATATTTATCAGAAGATTGGGCCTTTTAGGTGGCTGGGCAGATTTGTTTTTTTACTATTTTGTCAAGTCATATTTCTCATTGTTTCATCAATTTTTGCCGACTTGCTTTATTTTGAAACATAAATAGATTAAACTGGGTAGAATTTTCCTGTATAGTGATGTTAAAAGCAATGTAAAGAGACCCCAGTGTTAACTCCTTCTGTTTCTCATGAGCTGTTCAATCAATAGATAATAAATGACAGAATAGAAAATATAGGGAAAAGGAACACATTTCAGTACATACATCAGTCTAAATAGGTTGTCAGGGCTTCAGCTGAACCAGACCACTTCCAGGCACAAAAGGTGAAGTTCTCAACCATCACAAAGACCTAGTAAATGGTCTTTGTACAGGGCAACTACATGAGAATAGAAGAGAAATGAAGTGTTACCATCCAGTGTCTGGATACAGAGCAGGTAAACATCCAGATTCTGGCTGCTGCTTCAGCACCCTCATGGCTCATATGCTCCTGCATAGAGAGCCACTTCATTACATAAGCCACCATAGTGAAACTTACCTCAACTTCAATGGAAATAGGATTGGGCCCAATAAGCACAGAATAAAAAATTGCATACAAGGCCTACAATTAGTCTCAGTACAGTGAGTAGTTAAAATATATAATATATGCTCTGGACAAGCCCCTTTTAAAACTAGAATATTGCAGTCCTGTAAAGAAGCAGAGTAATTTCTATTTTTACTATAATAGTACTCATCTGCATATGTATAATGCCCTTCTGAAAATTTATCAGCACTCTGCAAATATCAGTAGGTTAAGCCTAACATCCCTGTAGGGTAATTGTTGTTGTTAACCCCCCCAAAACTAATACACCTTATATTTAGGTAAGGCCACCACATTCTTATTATGATTAAACACAAGAGGACATTGCAGATCCCATTTTCTACTATAGTTCTGCCAACAGCTTTTACTGTATGTTAAAGAGACATCAAGGGATCAGCATTTTCTAGCGTGAAACACTTTGATATATAATAAGAGCAGGGCGGCATGCAATATCTAGACAAAATTAAGACCCGAAATAATGTTGTGCAAAACACTTAACATATTATGAAATCTAGTAATAGATGTTTGCATTAATTTTTAGAAGTTTTAATTTAATTTAAATACAAAGAGGTATTTTTACATTTAAATTTTCCTTTGCAATGCTGGAAACCAAGAATGGCATTGTGCTAGTGCTCAAGAAAAGAATAGGTGTGCAGATTACAAACAGAGTTAAATTGACCTGTCTAGTTTCATTACCAAGCTGAATGAAATGCACAAAGTAAACCATGACCATGAGAAGTTAATAAGACATGCTCCAAAATTTCATTAACAACAGATGAGGAAGTATGATTATCTTATTTAGGATAAGAACAACCATACAGAAGCTCTGAGCATGATAACAATAATTAAACCTCCACTAATGACAACTACTCAGCAGCATTAAATACAAATATACCAATAAATTAACTGCCAGTCAGAAACATCAAATGGAAATTTAACTCTACCAGCTAATAAGTCAACATATTCAGAAAGCCTCCTACTTTATCCAGGAACATACTCTTATCCTTCTTCCCAAAATAACCTATAAAATAAGTTATCTTGGCTGCATCTTTTCATTTCCCTATTTGCACCACCCTGGACAAACCGTGTGACCCTAAATAACAACCTGTCCCTCTTCCACTGGTGAAAACTGATTCTTTTCCAAACAATACATGCAGCCATGCGGAAATATTTCTTTCTGAGCTAAAGTAATGGACATTCAAGTATAACCTTTGATATGCAGAATCTTGGAAACAAATCAAGATTAACTTTAAATAACCAATTTACACCATTAACTTTTAATACCTATAAATCTTGTTACAAACCCACAACATACCACCATGGAGCAGCCAGGCCTGTTTAATTTCTCTTTTTGGCTTGTGGATTTATAAATTTTCAGGTGTCAGGAATCCTGTTACTAGTGGGTTTTATTTTTTTAATTCAGGTGGGGGACAGACCCAAGCATCTTTGAAGTAGAATCTCCTGAATTTTTGCAATCTTCACTTTAATTAAGTTATTTTGTGTGTCTTGTGAGAAGACTGCAGGTCTTTCAGTACTGGCATATATACCCCATATACTGTATTGCCCTCAGTTTGTGCATGCAACCAGCACCAACATTAATGAGTTTTGCAGGAGTGAAGTTTAAATGGCAGATATGGCCCTATATTTTACGTGCATGAAAAAAATGATCTTATCTTTTAAAAGTACTATCAGGACCAAAATTACTAAGCAAAGATAGCAAATAATTTACCAGGTCATAGAGGTGCTCCTGCTTTACACAAAGGGCAGTGCTCCCTTATGTCTCCTCTTGCATTCATATTGGTTAGCACCCATATATATATATAAGACACCTATATGCATTAAAGACAGAATCAAACCCTTTGGGGACACAGAACCAAGACGAGAAACAAAAGCCAAGAACTGAAAGGTGCACAGAGAATGAACTGACCTCTTACTTTTACAGATGTTCCCTCTGGGGTGGGAAAGGTTGAGGCATGTTGTTAAGTTGATTTTCATTGGAAGCTTCACTATTATAGCTCCTGCTGTACCTATTCTGGGAGTAAATAGAGGTGTTCAGTCTCTAGGGCTGCTAATCTGGCAGCTTTCACTACTACTGAAGTCACTTAAAAAGTCACTGTAAAAATATTACTGGTTTGCAATGGAATGATTTCCATTAGTTCAGGGGAATCACTTGCATGTTCTAGGAGGGTCTCTCAGAAGCCAAATTTTGTTCTGGCAACATGTCTGGCTTGTTTGCTAATGGTGTGCATGGAGGAGAAGACAAAAGTAAGACAGCTGAAGGAATTCTAGGTAAAAGGATCCTTGGATTCTTATCAGTCATACTTGGCAAGTACTACCACTATCTGTTGGTTCAGCACAGGTTTGTGACTATATTAAGGGGACAATCCAAATTAATGGCAGTTTTAAATATTCATTGATTTCTCCTCTTATTTAAGGGAAAGTTACATGACATGTAATATCCTACCCATGAAGAAGGAAATTTAGAACATAAAAGATGCTTCAGATTACAGCCAGCACTGCCACAGAATGTTATATTATACTTTATATTATGGCTGTTTTTTTTTTAAAAAAAAGCTAGATAAGTTTAAGAACAAATCATAGCATGCTTAGGATAGAAACAGTCAGTTCTAATGCTTCAATGTGTAAAGTGATGAGCACTACATGGTCAGAAAGCAATCTCTTCCCTCCCAATCTAAGTCATTGTACAATTGGGAAGGCACATTTTTGCTTGTTTTGTTCTTTCTTCTTTTAAGTCCTTTGTTAGTGACCACAACTGGAGGTAGCATACTGTATCAAATGGACCAATAGTCTGCTCCACTATGACAAAGCCAATATTCCTCAATTAAGCTTTTAGTCTTCAAAATTAACGTGCCTTATAGTTTCTTTTTCCTTGTGACTGGTAATATTTATTATCGTTTATACTCCATCTGAAAGTGGGTTGCCATTAGATATATTAGGATACCCACAAGGTGGTTTCTTGTCTCCCTATCACTGCAGGAGGAAGATAGCAAAATAAATCAACACACACAATGTGCTGAATGATACTTGTGGAAACCAATCTGCGTTTGAATGCACAGCTCAGCTACAGATTGCCCTGTATGCAGGCAGGCTGCATTAGGTACCATGGCAATTTTTTGTGTTTAATATGGAGTGTTCACAGATCTCCAGAAAGGCTCCTACTTCTTGAAATCCTCATTGCCTTTCATTCAGCTTTTCCCCCACTACTCAAGTTTGTATATAATCCTCTGTCTTTTTCAAATAAGAACTCCTGCCCTCTCTTTTTCGGAACACACTGAGGTCATAAGGTCATTTTTTGCTGTACTTCATTTTGTTTTAAATGCTACCTTTGATGCTATAGCCCAATATAAGGCTGTTCTTTGGGTGCCGCTATGCTATGTGTGATGTGTTTGCTTTCAAGGATTACATGAAAATAACAGCCAATGTCATTCTCTACTTGAGCTCACAGTTTTATTTTCTGTTAAGAATAATCTTGAAGAGGTGAAGTCCATTTAGATGGCCAAGGCAATAGTGGACAAAAAACATTTTCAAAATACAAACTTATTAGAATTAGCAGATTTTCCTCTGGTTATGAACAGGAAAACTTTTGTGAGAAAGGTAAGTGTTGTAAATACCACTCATGTTCTGAAGGGATGGGAAAATACAAAGGAGGAGGAGAGAAGGACCCTGATCAGCAGCATATGATTAAGTCCTTCCCTGTCCAGTAATGCATGTATGCATGTGCTCAACTGGCACCATGTTGCGGGTGAGAGCCAGGAATGGGACCTTTTGAACAGTAAAATGATGGAGACAAACAAATGGTTCTTTATCTTACAGTAATTGGGGTTCTTTAGAGAAGTTGTCCACATATATATGTTCCAGACTTGGGTGCAGATGCACCCCATGCACTCGAATCAGAATCTTTTGTTCAGCATGGTCTGTTGGGCTGGGTACCTCAAGCTCCCCACCTAAGGGCACACAGGGCAGAGCAGGGCCAACTGACCCTCAGAATCCAGGTGTCATCAGACTCCATAGTAGCAGAGAAGATGGGGCAGGTCACAGAATATACATGGACAACATTTTGAACCACAGTTACTGTAAAGTAAGTAACCATTTCAAATGCTTGTCCATAACTATTCCACTCTTGATGACTCACAAACAGTACCCTGACATGATGGAGGCAGTTGCTCAGAGCCTACCTGAATAAAGACTGTATGATAGCTCTGCCAAAACAGGCATCTGACTTAGATGCCTGTAAAAGGGAATATTTTTTGGCAAATGTATTCACTGATCCCCCCAGATGGGAACACCCCTAAAAGAAACTGTTCATGGAATGAGCCTTGATCTGACCAGGAGGTTCTAAATTAGATAGTCGATAACATAGCCTAACACAGTCAGGATCCGTTTTGATAACCTTTGGGAGGATATGGCTTTTTCTTTTCTTTCTCTCTGCAAAGGCAATGAACAGCCTCACCAAGACCTGAATGATTTAGTTCTGTCCAGGTAGAATGAGAGGGCCCTGAGAACATTCAAAGTTTGAAGTCTTGCTTCCCCTTGGCTGGGGTGGGGTTTAAGAAAGAACACAAGTGAATGTAAGTTGGAAATCACTTTTGGAAAAATTTTTCCAGGAGGCCTGAGCATAACCTTGTCTTTGTGGAAAGCAGAGTGGTGGATCTGCCGTACATGCTTCTAATTCCCTTACCCTGCAGGCTGAGATGACTATCAATAAGATATCAGAGGGGTAGTCGTGTTAGTCTGTATCCACAAAAACAATGAGGAGTCCAGTGACACCTTAAAGGCTAACAGATTTATTTGGGCATAAGCTTTTGTGAGTAAAAAACCCACTTCTTCAGATGCATGGAGTGAAAATTACAAAGACAGGCATAAATACAGGAAGAGAAGGGAGTTACCTTACAAGTGGAGAACCAGTGTTGACAAGGCCAATTCAGTCAATTCAGGGTGGATGTGGTCCACTCCCAATAATTGATGAGGAAGTGTCAATACCAAGAGAGGGAAAATTGTTTTTGTAGTGAGCCAGACACTCCCAGTCCCTATTCAAGCCCAAATTATTAGTGTTAAGTTTGCAAATGAATTGTAGCTTTGCAGTTTCTCTTTGAAGTCGGTTTTTGAAGTTTTTTTTTGTTGAAGGATGTCTACTTTTAAATCTGTCATTGAATGTCCAAGGAGATTGAAGTATTTTCCTACTGGCTTTTGTATGTTACTATTCCTTGTGTCCAATTTGTGTCCATTTATTCTTTTACGTGGGGACTGTTTGGTTTGGCCGGTATACATGGCAGAAGGGCATTGCTAGCACATGATGGCATATATCACATTAGTCGACGTGCAGATGAATGAGCCTCTGATGATGTGGCTGATGTGGTTGGGTCCTCTGAGGGTGTCGCTAGAATAGATATGGGGTCAGAGTAGGCAACGGGGTTTGTTACTGGGATTGGTTCCTGAGTTAGTGTTTCTGTGGTGTGCTGTGTAGTTGCTGATGAGTATATGCTTTAGGTTGGGGGGCTGTCTGTAAGCGAGGATTGGCCTGCCTCCCACGGTCTGTGGGAGTGAGGGATCGTTTTCCAGGATAGGTTACAGATCGTTGATGAAGTGCTGGATAGGTTTTAGCTGGGGGCTGTATGTGATGGCTAGTGGTGTTCTGTTATATTCCTTGTTGGGCCTGTCTTGTAGTAGGTGACTTCTGGGAACCCGTATCGCTCTGTCAATCTGTTTCCTCACTTCCCCAGGTGGGTATTGTAGTTTAAGAATGTTTGATAAAGATCTTGTAGGTGTTTGTCTCTGTCTGAGGGACTGGAGCAAATGCGGTTGTATCGTAGAGTTTGGCTGTAGACAATGGATCGTGTGATGTGTCCTGGATGGAAACTGGAGGCATGTAGGTAAGTATAGAGGTCAGTAGGTTTCTGGTATAAGGTGGTGTTTATATGACCATCACTTATTTGCACTGTAGTGTCCAGGAAGTGGATCTCTTGTGTGGACTGGTCCAGGCTGAGGTTGATGGCGGGGTGGATATTGTTGAAATCCAGGGGGAATTTCCTGGGCCTCCTTCCCATAGGTCCATATGATGATGTCATCAATGTATCGCAAGTAGAGTAGGGGCACTAGGGGACGAGAGCTGAGGAAGCATTGTTCTAAGTCAGTCATAAAAATGTATGATGATCACATAAACACCACCCTATATCGGAAACCAACTGCCCAATATAGTTTTCTACTAGCTTCTTTTAAGGTACATTTACTAAATACTATGAAAGACAACATTTCACATTGTGTCCGTGAAATCCTCCTGAGAGTTCTAAGTGCTCAGCACTTCCAGCATCAGAATTCAAGACATCCAAAAACCACCAGCAAGCTTTATACTTTTCTAATGTTCAATAGTAAAGCTTTTCAAAACCAAGCAAAATCTCATCTTCCCTGACTGCAAAATGAATATGCTTCTAAAGACTAAAACAGATGACAAGCTAAGACAGATTCTCAGGACTTATCAGAAGTGGGTGAATTCAATAGAAAATCTATTAAATCCATCCCTATTTCTGTTCAACTACTTGTGCCAAGCAAGAAAGAAATTGAGAGAACTTGTGATTCCAGACATATTTGCAGTATTTTGAGGAACATCCCCATTTTCGGGCACTCATTTAGACACAATCTACATACAGAACCTTTTGAGGACCAGTCGGTGCTGAAATACTTACTGTAACCAAAAATGAAAGCACCACCACTTTTCTCCCCAATATGAGGCATCCTGGAAAACAGCCATGAACTAGGATCTAAAACATGACTGAATCCCACTTTGATGAATTATTTCTATATTGTACTCTTTTTCCATTATTTCTTTCTGAATGTCTGCCTTTAGACTGTGAACTCTTTGAGACGGTGTCTATACTTTGTTTGGAGCGTTATGAGAGCAACCATAAGCAATTAATACTGTAGAATGCTCATCTCAGACTTTGTAACAGACACTTATATCCAAGACCAATAAGACTGGGCAGAGGGAATGGGAATTTACAAGTGAAAAAGAAAAATCAGAAGAAATAGTAAAACAAGACAAAGCAAATTACTTTGCTAACTAAGAGGAACTGATTTTCAAATATTTTAAATGCCCACATGCTCCTATACTGATTTGAACCTAGACATTTCAGAATGTTATTCATTTAACAACTCTTTTCAGCTCACCTTTCAATATGCTGTTTCTTGATAAGGAATGCTTCTGGGAGAAGCATAATAGGTTTAATACAGAGTTTTTGAATGACTCCAGTCAATGCAAACAGTGGGAATTAACGGGAACACTTATTGGACATTTACTTTTGTTTTCTCAATTAAATTTGTCCCTTCCTCATTGCCCCCACTTAATGGAAAATAAAATAAAGAATCATGGCATAATATTTAAAGGAAACCTACTGTTTGATCAGGATTACTAGGTACTATTTCCAGCTCTATTACTGACTGCAAAACCTTGGAAATATTTCGTTTTTCTGTGCTTTAATATATCCATCTGCAAAGAGAATATAACAGTAATAGGTCAGCTTGTTATAAAGTTATAATTAATGTTATTTAAGACTTTTGAGAACATTGCACTAAGTATTACTGTGGTGGAGGTAGCTGTATAACACAAAAGGTTGTTCTTTTTTCCACACTCTGCACATTTAAGGTCCACTAAGTCCACCTTCCCTGCGGCAGAGGCAGCTGCCATTTTGTGTTCCTGTTCAGATGTAGATGTTACAGAAGTCTGTCAGTTTCTTGACTCTCAAAGAGAAAGTATTTGTTGTTTGTCTTAATCTAAAACAAAAGTGAGCTAAAATGAATATATATTACCTGCTATTTCTTCATGGAGAAAACATACATAAGATGCCCTAGAGAATTTTCAGCATCACTTTTAGAGAGAGATGCTCATGGAGCAAGATATTTGTGGCAGATGTTGGACACAAGCCCACTCATTCTAAAATATTCTTTTCTAGTTTGGTGATGGGTCAACAAGTCAAACTACAACCCCACCAGAACCACGTCAGGCATGGATAGTACAGGCAGTACAGAGGCTGCCTCCCCATCCTCCCTGCCCTTTTTTTGGGGTGCAAACAGCGAATTTGTGTCTACCCAGTATTTAAAGAATTACAGAGCTCCCTGAAAATGATGAAGTAAAGGTTTGGCAATATTACTAAAACACTAAGTCATAATTTGGATCCAGCCCTGACAACATTTAATCTAGGAAAACTTGAGAAATCTTAATTCTCTCAAAGAGTCTCTTTCCAGAGGTGATAAAATTGTCACTGAGGCCCTTCCCTGTATGGTGCTGAGCATCCACTGGAAAGTTCTGAGTACTTTCAACTTCTGTTGACTTCCAGGAGAGCTAAGAACATTAAGAGCTTGTCCACACAGTGGGGTAATGCACTCTGCGTGGGGGAGATTTCTAAAACACAGTGCACTAACGTGGTGCCCAGAATTGGTCTGCATAGATCCTCCTGGTGTGCTTTAATTTAGTGCTGTTTGAAACAGTACTGTGTTGATGTGCACAAGGGAACCTATACTGTGCACCAATCGAGTCTACACCAACCGTTTGCAAACTTTTTGAGTTGAACTATATAAAAACTAGATAAGTTCATGGAGGATAGGTCCATCAATGGCTATTAGCCAGGATGGGCAGGGATGGTGTCCCTAGCCTCTGTTTGCCAGAAGCAGGGAATGGGCAACAGGGGATGGATCACTTGATGATTACCTGTTCTGTTCATTCCCTCTGGGGCATCTGGCATCAGCCACTGTGGAAAGACAGGACAGTGGGCTAGATGGAGCTTTGGTCTGACCCAGTATGGCTGTTCTTATATTATGAGCCCCACATTTGAATTACAACTTTTCTCCCCCTCCCCAACCCAGAACTCTCCTACCTCAGGTTTTTTGCGGGGGGCAGAGGAAGGCATGTGCGACAGTCTCTAGGGGTGGAGCCAGTACTGGGTGCAGAGGATGCTGGGTGTGGAAATCAGTGCAGTCATGACCCACGGGCTGGGTGCCTTGTTGAGGTGAGTCAGGGGGTGGAGGTGGCGCTCCCTCCACACCCCCACAGGGCTGGTATGAGTAGCCTGGCATCACCACTTGCCCCCCCACCCCAACATTCTTCCACACCCACCCAGGGGGTCGTGCCCCACAGTTTGAAAACCTGTGGTCTACAAAAACTAATTAAAACACAACACATTTGTGCGCTTTAGAAATCACACCCTCATAAAGTGCATTGCCCTACCATGTAGACTAGCCCTCAGAATCTTTGACCCCAACCTTCTATTAGTTCAGGGGGCAGACAACTGTGCCTACAAGAAAATCCATTATCTTTAGTGGAGCTTGGCACAGAAATTCCATTCACATTCAAGGTCTCTGACTATGAATTACAAAAGTGCAGGCACCAAGTATTTTCTATGACCTTTAAGTTTAAAAAAATAAAATCTCAGTTTCATTTGGTGGCTCAAATTATGAAAAGTGAAGTTGCAATATTTCATGTTTGGTGCACAAATATTAGTTGAATTATATTTTGCATTTTGTTCTTAAACAGGACAATTTTTAAATTAGAGGGCCCATTTCATTAAAAATGGTTCTGTTTTCAAACAAGACATTTTGTAGATTTGTGTGTGACAACCTATTTCACAAAACTGAGATGAAAAGGAAAGCTCAACATTTTATTTTTTTCTGCAAAATTTTCAGTTAGCCCGATAAAAAACAGTGTAACTGAATTCTACCTGAAAGCAAAGGCCTTCTGTTTGCCCTCTTCCAAATTCCCAGGTTACTGTAGTTGCATTTCTAAAATGTATTGTACTAATCATTTTCAAAATTAAAATGTCCATCTCTTTGCTCAAACATAGATTGTTGTAGTTTGCTTTGAACTTGTACCATGGATGGGCAACCCTCATTAAGGGTCTGACTCCGATAGAGGTCAGTGGAAGTCTTTTCACTGAGTACTCGATCAGGCTTCCAATTCAGAGTATGTGGTTGTACCTAGATAAGCACTTAAATGTTCTGATGTTCACTTAAACCTAATTCAAAGTATAAGGATCTCTTGCATGTAAACTTTGACATAGAAACCTTGTTTTTTAAAAAAAAAAAGGCTCTCAAGCTTTCCACTAACTCCTGCTTTCCATCAGGCGGCAATAGTGCTAAGACAGCCTTTCTTGTAGTATTGTGCAAATTTTGCTCCTAGAAGCAAGCAACACAAAATATACAAAATAAAAAAAACGGAGGAAATTAATGGGGTTTTTGAACCTCCAAAACTTTTTGGAGTGAGTATAGGGCAATAGGTGTCAGCAGAATGTTACCCTGTTATGTTATGAATCATAGCAAAAATCAAATCCTGATCTCAAGGTTAGTTAAAACACCCCTTTGCTACACTGGGAGGATTTGGAAGAAACTCTGTAAGAGGAATTTCAGCACTCTCTCCTTCCCACAATGTTTGCTTCTGGAGGACAGAATTTAAGCCTCTTGTTCATATGAACAATGCTTGCTTGCATAAGGATTGCAGGATTATATTTGTATAATATGACTAACAGCTAAACCCTGGTTGCCTTATTTATGAGATGGCAACAGTCAATGGGACTGCTTTTATAAGTGAGGCAAGCAAGGTCTAGATATCATATTACATTTGTAGTTTGCTGTTACAGAGATAAGGGTTGCTTACTAGTAACTGCTATTTTGAGAGTTGCCTCTGCAATCCCATTTGTGGGTTTTGTGCCCCCACTACATTCTTATTTTTGGGTTTGGCTCCATGAGCTTGATACTGGGAGTGACAAGCTCAAAAGGGGGAAATGAACAGAGGCCCCTGAAGAACCCACAATACACCTTAATTCCACAATGTTGATACTTCCCTTTAGTATCAGAGCAGATCTGAGATGATCTCAGATGCTCCTATTTATACTGATAACTGTACTGGATGGTATTATCTTATTTAGTTGTGTCAACACCTCTGCTACAATTTATAACCTCTTATTTTGTGGATCAATCTAGCCAACTGTAAACCAGGTTATTTTCTTTCTCATGTGCACTTGGCACTCCAAGTTATCACAGGAATCTGAAGCCAAGTTTGGTTATCAGGATGTTGCAGAGGAGATTCACAAAATTAGAAGCAATCACTTGATCTTACTGAGCTGAGAATAAACCTTGTTTTCAATAATAAGTGGTACAAATAGAATGGGAAAAGCCATTGAGGGGCTAACTGTTCAACAGCATAAATATAATTTGTACACAATAGTTCATTTTCACCAAAGAAGCACTAGACTAAACCTCAGCAGTTCTTAAATCCCATTCTCATTCTATAATGAATTACAAAATAAAATAATAAAGGCTTATTATAAAAGCAGGTATTATTGTAGCTCTAATAAAAGAGAGCCAACTCCTCTCATCAGAATCACATGAAACTGCCCTAAAGACTGGTAAAGTAACTACAGAGGCATTACTTTAAAAAAAAATCCTATAAATATTCCTGACTATCTTGAGCTAAAGGAGCCAAATCCCAAAGTCTTTACTCAGTATATACTTCCACTGTTCACTTGAGACAGAACCTCAATACTTTGTTCAAAAGTGCCTTAGTTTGTCATTTCTTGTTAATCCTGCCAACCTGGTACTGAAGGTGAGTGTTGCCAGCGTGGCCTGTTTCACTGTGTAGTTCACATGCATGACACAAGTAATCGGTATCCAGTTATTTCTCAATGAGAAATGAATTCATCATTCCTAAATGTTAATTTTACAGACAACAATCAATAATTTGCAAACAGTTATTCACTTTAGATGAGTTATGTGAACTCTGTTAGTTTTATTGCTTACTTACAAACAGCAGCAGGAAGTAGACAATGCATTAGCTATTCATCATCCATCTCAGTCTCTGGAACATGCTGATTATAAAAACTGTACGTCTTTGTGCTTGAAAAGTATTACTTAATGTAGCACTGGCACCATAGTTAGACATGAGAGTTATTTTTGGCAGTGCCCAGAAGCATGTGAGGCACCTCAAACTACCAGTATATGTTTACAAATAAAGGGCCAGATGCAGCAGGATTTGGATCCAATTTCAAACGTAATATACCCAATGGGAAACAAGACAGTAGATATCTTGACAGGAGTGGGTCTTAAGGAGGGATTTGAAAAACAGGGGTTAGCGGCCTTGTGCACTAGTTCAGGAAGGATGTTGTAAACACAGACACAGAAGAAAGGCTCAGGGGACTATCATGGGAGAAGTATGCAGTGTAGTTGTAGCTATGTCGGTCCTAGGATATTAGAGAGACAAGATGGGTGAGGTAATATCTTCTATTGAGCCAACTTCTGTTGGTGAGAGAGACAAGCTTTTGAGCCACACAGAGCTCTTCTTTCCCAGACCTGAAGAAGAGCAGACAAACTGAATATCCAGGCTATCATCATTGGCTGGGAAGGAACACGATTAGGTAGGTGTCTTTTGATACCAAAGATACTGTTGCCTTGAGAAAAATATAAAGAGCAAGTAAGTTTGAGAGGGGAAAGAAAGAAGCTATTAGCCAGGATGGGCAGGGAAGCAACACCATGTCCCTAGCTTCTGTTATCCACTCCCAACTTTTGACAAACAGGGGATGGATCACTCGATGATTGCCTGTTCTGTTCATTCTCTCTGAAGCATCTGGCATTGGCCACTGCTGGAAGACAGGATACTGGGCTAGATTGATGACCATTGGTCTGACTCAGTATGGCCGTTCTTATGTTCTCTGCAGCATTCTCCACCCTCTGGATTAGAAGAAAGCCAAGAAGCTATGTTGTAGGAAAGGTGCTTCATTTGTGCTTGCCAGAGCTCTGATTGTTGAATATGAAATAGGAATAATTTGTAATCGCTGTGGTGTGACATTGCTGCAATTATGCCTGAGGAGGGCAGCATAAGAGTGAGTAAAGTTACTGTCCTCACTCCAATTAATAAAAAACTGGTTATATTCAGTCCACAGGTCCTGGTGATAGAAAGTCCATACCCGAAGAGAGGTATAAAGATGATGGTACAAACTCACCATAACCTCACTTCTGCCAGGCAGGCCATAAAGCCCAAGAAGTAGGGAGAAAAGACAAAAAGAAAAGGAGTACTTGTGGCACGTTATTGGTTAGTCTCTAAGGTGCCACAAGTACTCCTTTTCTTTTTGAGAATACAGACTAACACGGCTGCTACTCTGAAACTGGAGAAAAGACAGTGAAGCTGTGCCCCTCAGACCAATGCAAACTTTGGTTAGATACTGCTGGCCAGGCCTTATTTGCCTACACCTTTGCTGCACTTTCTCAAGTGTTCTGCTGGGGAATGGGGCAACTTTAGTTTCTGCCACTCCTGGAGAGCCCTGGAGATCCAATGCAGAAATTAAAGCTGTCCTCCTGCAGCAGAACACTTGAGAAAGGACAGCAAATGAGACACAGTTTTCTCCTTCCCCAGGATGATGGGGGAGGGATACCTCGGTGGTTTGAGTATTAGCCTGCAAAACCCAGGGTTGTGAGTTCAATCCTTGAGGGGGCCATGTTAGGGATCGAGGCAAAAATTGAGGATTGGCCCAGCTTTGAGCAGGGGGTTGGACTAGATGACCTCCTGAGGTCCCTTCCAACCCTGATATTCTATGATTTCCTGAGGTGCAGCAGGTCTTGCTAGTGCAAGAAGGTACAATTTACATGTTCTTGTGCCAGTGGGCATGATTTTATCCCCATGTATGTTTTGAATCTGGTTTGTAAGGAAACTGATAGCTCATTAGATGTAAATATGATCTGTAATATTGTTTACCACATAATTAGTAAACTACCCCATGCCTATAGTACATGGAGTTTACCACCAATACATTTTACTCCTAGCCTATCATCAAGAGGAAATGAGCTATTCTTGATGTCACTTGCCAGTAGTCACTTCAAAGGAAGAACCATAATAAATGTTCAGCACAGCCCCCACCTCCCTCTTGCTGTATCAGCTTTGTCCCAGCATCCTTCAGCTGACCCTACAAACCATAAGCCTGATGAAAAGATTTGACTGGAACACGGGATCCATGCAAAATGATGATGGGTTCAATTACTAATGCCTCCTTAAAAAAAAAATTATCCAGGTGGTTTATTATTCATTTGCAAATTGGGATGATGCCATTTACACTGTCACAGAATGTATTCCTCCCCCTACGACACTGAGCCAGCCCTCCTAAGACCATTTCCCTGGATCACCCCACCCTTCAAGCCTTGGGGCCTTACTTTCAACCTGATCTTTTTTCCTTCTTGGGAAGGGGTTGCCTTGATTCCCTCTTCATCTGCTCCCTGTTGGAGCTAGTTGCCTGTTACTCACCAATTGTTTATATCACCACACAGGTTATACCCTGATTATAGGCAGTCTCTCTACCTGTGATGTGGAATGAGGCATCTTTTGGAATTACACTGATAGCCATGATACTTAGCAGGGAACTAACAGTACGTGCGGAGTTGCAGTTTGACGTTAATAAGGGAGCTACCATGAAAGCACATGGAGTGCTAGCCAGCTCCAATTAGAAGCCTGGCAAATCAGAGGAGCTCCCAAGGGCAGCTGCAGAGGAAGGTTCCAGAAGTTTCCATGGCAGCAGAGGTAAAAGGCAGTGAGTGTAAGAAACTGTCAGTTCATGGGGATCCCAGAGGGCAGATAAGATGTTAAAATGTTGGGAAATTGGAATAATTTTAGAGAAGATTTTTCTGGCCTTAGCCTGAATGTGCAGAGGCCGAGGGAAGGCTTCTCCCACACTCCCCCTTTTCCTAAATCACTCCAAATATTACCTTCCCTTCTGCTTTTCCCTTGATTTTTCAGTTTTCTTTGTGACTGTTTTCTTCCTGATTTTTCCCTGCTCTCCTTCTCTTTCCTCCTGTAGTATCTCTATTTTCCTGTTCCCTCCTATCCTTACACATTCTCCCTTTTACCTCTCAGATTTACACCTTAACTTCCCCTCCCATGGAGCACTGGAAAGGGAAGAGGAGCTGGTAGGGCCAGTTTGTTGCTCCAGCACTATTTATCCCCTGGGAGGAAGGGGAGCAAAGTTGTTTCCTATCCTCTTCTTCTCTTGAGAGGACAGTGAGAGGGTCTCCTTCATCCCCTCTCCCCTAGAGGAAAAAAGAAATGATGAGGGAATAGATATAAGTGTAGAAGAAACTATAGTGATGTGGTTTTTTTGGAAAACAAAGGAGGAATTCATTCTCAGTTTTAACGGGCTACTAGGTGCTTTAATTGTTACTCTGTTTAGAGTTTAGAAGGTTAAAAGCTACAGATGACTAACCTGTTTTCCAGACTTGCACAGAAGGATTTTCCATAATGTAATGAGTCACTTATAATTCAAACTGAAGAAAAAAATGCTGGATGCTGAAAGATTGTCATTTTAATAATACGAAGTTTCACCAGAAGAAGCTCTTGCAGTCAATGCAGTTTCCACTGGTAAAACTCGCTTCAGCAGAGTCCCAAGACTCCACTATAGTCCCATTCCTATCATGGTGGCACCATAACCCTCCCCAAGCATATCCCTCTAAAGGAACAGCAGACATCTTCCCTACAACTAGGAAACCAGGCCCAGGAATGCAAAATAGAAACTCTCCATGACAGAACAAGCCATTACTAGGATTCAGAAAAGAATCTCCAAAGAAAACTATACCTTTTAATAAGCTGGAATTACTCCTTCTGGTTTGCTTGTTTAAAACAAACCTGAGATTAGAATAGTGGGGAGGAGGGGGGAGACCATTTTGTAACTCAAAATTACTGAATAAATACTTTAGCTCGAAGAAGGATGAAAAGGAAAAGACAAACAAACTAAAAACCAGCCATAAAAATTTGTCCTTAACTGGATGGAGAACAATTTCAAGAAATAATACACAAAACGTTCAAAAAGTTTGAAAAGAAAGTAAATCTATGAATCTCCTTTTAAACAAAGCATGCTGGGAAGGAGAAGTCTAAAGGCTTTTAAAATGCAGGCTCTTCTATCTCTTTTTTAGTATGGGAGTGGAGAGGTATGTTCCATGTCTGTTCTTAAACTACTTTTTACCTCCCTTTACAGTGAACTTCTTAAAAATCCGACTTCTAGATCACCACAGCAATTTCTTTACTCTCACATAAGATTTGTGTGGTCACGGGGAAGGAGGAAGAGAGGTAAAAAAGGTCCCCAGCCATCATGTGGATGCTCCTGCCCCTTTAGGGTATCCCAAGATACATCCAAATATGGGGCCTGCTGCAGGTTTAGGAGGCCAAATCTCCCGGGCTTTGGTGGTGGGGGAGGAGGAACCAACTCCTCCTTGTAGACACTCAGTTTCTAATCCCTATCTGGAAAAACCCATGTAGGAGAGAATGTGGTCTTGGCATTCCAGCAGATTAACCCTGGTATGACCTGTGTTAAAGGACTGAGGTGTTTTAAAGTGATACTTACTATGCTGCGGGAGCTTGTGTGCCGAAGAAAATTATGAAATTACACTGTGCTATATTTTGGTACTTAACTGACTGCTTCATTTATGGAGATGGGTTTTTTAGCTGACATTTTAATCCTTGGTAATACTAGTGTGCAGGGAAGTTTTAATTAAAAGGGAAAATGAAGCCCTTCTTCATGCCACTTAAAATGGATTTTTAAAAAAACCTGACTGTACAAAGTAAAAAGCAGGGGAGAATAAGACCCTTAGTATTTAAAACAAGCTTCATCTATACTGTATATAAATAAATTTGTGCTTAGCCTTTCATTTCTGATATGATGTGTTCCAGATAGCACCCCAAACCCTTCCATATTTCAAAACCCTACCCCCTCAAGTACACAAAGACCTTGTCTTCTAGCCACGTTACTTTGGGATGAGTGAATGGACAATTTTTGTTGGAGCCCACCTCTCAATGTTGCTCAAAAAAGACCTGAACCCACTTTCAATAAAATTCAGGGAAGATTTTTGCCATGTTCCAATGAGAGCAGTATTTTGCTCAGACTGGTACAAATGTCATGATGCAGTTGAGTCATATAGTCTTGTGTACACTAAAGAATTCTACAAAAAATATTCCCAGTGGTTCTACCCTGGGCTCAGCTGCATCATTGCTAGCATCCATGAGAACTCTGGCTCTGCTGACTTCTACTATTTTCCCTGTATGATGGGGCGTCTGCCCCACACTGGCAGAAAAGAGGTTAAACGCAGCCCTAGGAAGGCTGCCAATCACAGAAGGGCTTATAAGAGCAGCCAGTCAGGGCCAGGATGTCCCATATAAGAAGGGCTGCAGAAGATTGCATGGTCAGTCACTCCCTGGAGCTTGAGAAGGACTGGCTACCTTATGGCACGCACGCACGCACGCACGCACGCACGCACGCACGCTAGCTAGCTAGCTAGCTAGCTAGCTAGAGGCAGCTCCTGAAGGAAGTGGCTGGACAGTAGACTGCAGGTCCTAGAGGTGACAGTGGGTGAGCGACCACCAGAAGAGAGTGCAGCACCAATTTCCCAGACAGCCAGCAGGAGGTGCTACAGTGGTGAGTGCATCCCATCATACCCTGCATCAACTAATCTTATTAAGCATATTGCTAAGGAGTTTTTGTGAAGGGCCCTTTACACTGGAACTTAGTTCCCTTCCTATCCTGTCCTAACATCTTTAGTCTGACTTGAGGCTAAAGCTATTTCTTACCCCTGAGGCTTTGAGATGGGTGCTGGATTTGGCTATGTATATGGTTGAATAGCACAGTATTTCATTTAAACTGGGTCCACATTAGAGAGCTTACAGGCCCTTGAATGCCTGTAGAACATTTTTCATCCGTACAAACAGGTCACAAAGTTTACAAATAATATAATAACTGTTTCAAAGTTAACTGGTTCAGTCTGAACTAATTAGTGCCACTGCAGTTTAGCTGGGAATTGTAGTATCATTCTCTAGAGGCCATTGCCCCTAAGCCATGTAGGACATTGCTAGTAAGAATGTGGAGCAAAGTTTAAAGTAATCCAGAATGTTAAAATCATTGGTACTTAAATCAGTTCATTTGCTGGTTCAATTCTCTAGTCCAGGCAAGGCCACTACTGGGTTGATAGGTGAAGAGAATCCATAATATTTTACATGGGCTGATAAAAAGAACAGAAGTACTTGTGGCACCTTAGAGACTAACAAATTTATTTGAGCATAAACTTTCGTAGGCTACAGGCTGCATAGAATGGAACATATAGTAAGTAGATTATTTTATATATATATATATATATATATATATAAAAGAGAGAGAGAGAAGCCATACCAACTGTAAGAGGCTAATTAATTAAGACTAGCTATTATCAGCAGGAGGGAAAAAAAACTTTAGTGATAATCAAGATGGCCCATTTAAACAGTTGACAAGAAGGTGTGAGGATACTTAATATGAGGAAATAGATTCAATTTGGGTAATGACCCAGCCACTCCCAGTCTCTATTCAAACCCAAGTTAACGGTATCTAGTTTGTATATTAATTCAAGCTCAGCAGTTTCTCACTGGAATCTGTTTTTGAAGCTTTTCTGTTGCAAAATTAACACCCTTAAATCTTTTACTGAGTGGCCAGAGAGTTTGAAGTGTTCTCCTACCGGTTTTTGAATGTTATGATTCCTGATGTCAGATTTGTGTCCATTTTATTCTTTTGCGTAGAGACTGTCTGGTTTGGCCAATGTACATGGCAGAGGGGCATTGCTGGCACATGATGGCATATATCACATTGGCAGGTGTGCAGGTGAACGAGCCCCTGATGGCATGGCTAATGTGATTAGGTCCTATGATGGTGTCACTAGAATAAATAAGTGGACAGAGTTGGCATCAGACTTTGTTGCAAGGATAGGTTCCTGCGTTAGTGTTTTTGTTGTGTGGTTGCTGGAGAGTATTTACTTCAGGTTGGGGAGCTGGCTGTAAGTGAGGACTAGTCTATCTCCCAAGATCTGTGAGAGTGAGGGATCATTTTTCAGGATAGGTTGTAGATCTCTGATGTGCTGGAGAGGTTTCAGTGGGGGGCTGAAGGTGACGGCTAGTGGCGTTCTATTTTCTTTGTTGAGCCTGTCCTGTGGTAGGTGACTTCTGGGTACTCTTCTGGCTCTGTCAATCTGTTTTTTCACTTCAGCAGGTGGGTTTTGTAGTTTTAAGAATGCTTGAAAGAGATCTTGTAGGTGTTTGTCTCTGAGGGATTGGAGCAAATGCGGTTATATCTTAGAGCTTGGCTGTAGACAATGGATCGTGTGGTGTGGTCTGGATGAAAGCTGAAGGCATGTAGGTAAGTATAGCGGTCAGTAGGTTTCCGGTAAAGGGTGGTGTTTATGTGACCATCGCTTATTAGCACACTAGTGTCCAGGAAATGGACCGCTTTTGTGGATTCCTCTAGGCTGAGGTTGATGGTGGGATGGAAATTGTTGAAATCGTGGTGGAATTCCTCAAGGGCTTCTTTTCCATGGGTCCAGATGATGAAGATGTCATCAATGTAGCGCAAGTAGAGTAGGAGTGTTAGGAGACGAGAGCTAAGGAAGCGTTGTTCTAACACCCCCAGAATGTACATGACTTCCCAAAGCTCACACCTGAGGTATTTAGGTATTAAGAATGAGCTCCTCTTCCAGGATGATTATTGAATACATAGTCATTGGACCTGTCAGTTAACAACTGAGCAATGATGACAAAGTGTAATCAAAATAAGCAGAAAAATATCTTCTTGATCTGATCCTTAATAGTAGTATGTGGTTGTCTCAGTTGAATATTTTTCAAGTGGTGCACTGAATTTCAGGTACAAATACCTTTAACTTTTTTAATCCTTGTCTTTCTGAATCCAGGGCAATTATTCCGTTATCATATAGCTATACCCCTGCATACGGTCTTGAAAACATATTCCCACACAATTAATAGTTGTAGCCTTATACTAAAAATGAATATAATTTTTTATTTTCACAAGAGCTACCATCACGCAAGAGTGTGCCAAATTGGTGGTTTTGCTTCCCAGGGAATTCTGCATACTTGCTTTGGTTCCAACTTTCCTCTAACAACACTAATCACTCAAAATAGTTTCTGGATTTAACCTTGAAATCATGTGAAGTTTCTATCTTAACTTGGTTTTGATGTGAAACCATAAATTAGCCCATATTTGCACACTTTTTCACAAACTGGGCTGAGTTCACAGTTTCAAGTTGCATAAATAAACATTTCACTGAGGTGGTATTTTTAAAATAATCTGACGACTTAAAAACCCCAGCATTTTTATTCATCTATGGATTATGGTGAAACCATTTAGAAATGCAGGCATTCAAGTATGGATACATTAAAAAACCCAACTGAAAATAGTACATTGGGGATTCCATGTTGATTGTCTTCATGGGTTTTTACAAGTGTAACAGGCTGGAATACAGCCAACAATTCTGTTTGATTGCAAAACATCAGAATTCAGCTTGCTCATTTAGCTATGTTTGCTCTTCAGTAGTAAAAAGCAACAACAAATCCTTCTCAGAAAGTAAAACTCTAAACACACAGAAGGAGAGATTTATTGAGTAAGAAGGGACACTTTTTTTACCTAATCACTTCAGAATGCTATTTAATGCTTATGACCATATTAGAAAGCAGTAGTTTCAGCTTTTATAGCATTCACCAACCAATGCTTCCGCTTTGCTTTGCCACACTAACAAGTATCCCTTTATGGGACAATACAATTGATTAAGCTGCTCCATGTGAACCTGGTTCATAGGTTATGAAGCCAGAAATGACCACTCTAGCCATCTAGAATGACTACCTCTATAATACAGGCCATAGGACTTCCCTGAACTAATTCCTGTTTGAACTACAGCATATATTTTAGGGAAAGAAAATCTTAATTTTAAAATTTCTACAGATTGAGCATTTTTGGTTCCAATGGTTATTACTCTCCCTGTTAATCTGGAATTTATTTATTTGCACCTGAATTTGTCTAGTTTCAGCCTCGAGCCACTGGATCTTGTTATATGTTTGTCGGCTAGATTTGAGTCTTATTTTTTTTTTTTGTTTTGTTCCCCATATCAGTATTTATAGACTGTGATCAAGTCAACCCCTTAACCTTCTCTTTGTAAAGCTAAACAGATAGAGCTCCTTAAGGCTTTCAGTATAAGTAAGGCTCTGTTTGTCACAGAGGTCACAGATTCTGTGACTTCGGCAGCGGCTGGTGTGCCTGGCGCAGGGGCTGCGTGAGCAGCTCAGGCAGCCCCTGGGCGAGTTGCACCTGTCGCTGCTGGGGCAGTCTTGCCCCCCAGCAGCAGGTGTTTGTGTGGGGGTGGGGTGGTGCTTACCTGGGGGGAGGGACTCCCTGAAAGGGCAACAGGAACTCCCCTTCTTCCGCGCCTAGCTCCACATGCTGCCTCTGCCTGCAGGCGCTGCCCCTGCAGCTCCCATTGGCTGCAGTTCCCAGCCAGGTGGAGCTCAGGAGCTGGGTAGGGAGCCCCTCCCAGCACCCGTGGCGCCCCCCTTGGGCTGCACGCATACACCCCGGGAGGGGGGGCCGTTTTAGTCAGGAGTATATGGTAAAAGTCATGGACAGGTCATAGGCTGTGAATTTTTGTTTACTGCCCGTAACCTGTCTGTAACTTTTACTAAAAATACCTGTGACTAAAATGTAGCCTTAACTATAAGGCATGTTTCCCAGTTTTAAATCATTCCTGTGGCTCCTCTCTGAACCCTCCCAATTTATCAATAGCCTTCTTGGATTGTAGGCATCAGAACTGGCACAACATTCCCCCCAAGAGGGGGGAAGGATAGCTCAGTGGTTTGAGCACTGGCCTGCTAAACCCAGGGTTGTGAGTTCAATCCTTGAGGGGGCCATTTGGGATCTGGGGCAAAAATTGGGGATTGGTCCTGCAGGGAGTTGGACTAGATAACCTCCTGAGGTCCCTTCCAACCCTGATATTCTATGATTCCAGCAGCAGTTGCACCAGTCCTAAATACAGAGGTAATATAACTGCCTTACTCCTTCTCAAGATTTCCCTGTATATATGTCCAAGAATCACATTAGCACTTTAGGCCACAGCATCACACAGGGACCTCATGTTCAGCTGATTATCAGATATGACCCCAGCATCTTTTCAGAGACACTGCTTCCCAAGATAGTCCCCCATCCTGTAAGGAAGGCCTATATTCTTTGTTCATAGGTGTATGACTTTACATTTGACATTGTTTGCTTGTGCTCAGTTTACCAAGCAATCCACATCACTCTGTATCAGTGACATAGCCTCTGTTATTTACAACTCCTGCAATGTTCAGTAATTGGTTTGTTTTCTTCCAGATCATTGATAAAGTATTAATAGCATAGAGCCAAGAATGATCCCTAGAGGGCCCCCACTAGAAACACACCTGCTTGGTGATTTGCCTGTTTACAATTACATTTGAGACCTATCTAGTAGCCAGGTTTTAATCCATTTAATGTGATGCAAAATTAATGTGGCACAATCTAGTTTCTTAATCAAAATATCATGTAGCACCAAGTCACATGCCTTACAAAAGTCTACATCAACACTATTACCTTTATAAAGCAAATGTGTAATTTCATACAAAAAATCAAGTTAGTTTGACAGGATCTATTTTCCATAAACCCATGTTAGCAAGCATTTTAATTATAATACCCTCCTTTAAGTCTTCATAATTGAGTCCCATATCATCCATTCCATTATTTTGCCTGGGATCCATGTTGGGCTGACATAATTACCTGGGTTGTCCTATTTACTCTTTTAAAATATTGTCACAAAATTAGTTTTCTTCCAGTCTTCTGGAACTTCTTCAGTTTTCCAAAACTTATTGGAAAATCAACTTTAATACTACAGAGAGCTCCCTGGCCAGCTCTTTTAAACCTCTTGGGTGCAAGTTACCTGGACCTGATTTACATCATGGGTTTCTGTTCAAATGGGAAGTGTTTCAGCAGCTTCATAATATGACTTCATCTGGCTTATCCCCCAATCACAGAACAGAAATATTTATTGAACACTTCTTTCTTTTCTGAATTACTGACAATTCTACCATTTAAATCTAGGAACAGATTGATACCATTCATAGAATCATAGCATATCAGGGTTGGAAGGGACCTCAGGAGGTCATCTAGTCCAACCCCCTGCTCAAAGCAGGACCAATCCCCAATTAAATCATCCCAGCCCCAGGGCTGACCTTAAAAACTTCTAAGGAAGGAGATTCTACCACCTCCCTAGGTAACACATTCCAGTGTTTCACCACCCTCTTAGTGAAAAAGTTTTTCCTAATATCCAACCTAACCTCCCCCACTGCAACTTCAGACCATTACTCCTTGTCCTGTCCTCTTCTACCGCTGAGAATAGTCTAGAACCATCCTCTCTGGAACCACCTCTCAGGTAGTTGAAAGCAGCTATCAGATCCCCCCTCATTCTTCTCTTCCGCAGACTAAGCAATCCCAGTTCCCTCAGCCTCTCCTCATAACTCATGTGTTCCAGACCCCTAATCACTTTTGTTGCCCTTCACTGGACTCTCTCCAATTTATCCACATCCTTCTTGTAGTGTGGGGCCCAAAACTGGACACAGTACTCCAGATGAGGCCTCACCAATGTCGAATAGAAGGGAACGATCACGTCTCTCAATCTGCTCGCTATGCCCCTACTTATACATCCCAAAATGCCATTGGCCTTCTTGGCAACAAGGGCACACTGCTGACTCATATCCAGCTTCTCGTCCACTGTAACCCCTAGGTCCTTTTCCACAGAACTGCTGCCTAGCCATTCGGTCCCTAGTCTGTAGCTGTGCATTGGGTTCTTCCGTCCTAAGTGCAGGACCCTGCACTTATCCTTATTGAACCTCATCAGATTTCTTTTGGCCCAATCCTCCAATTTGTCTAGGTCCCTCTGTATTCTATCCCTGCCCTCCAGCATATCTACCACTCCTCCTAGTTTAGTATCATCTGCAAATTTGCTGAGAGTGCAATCCACACCATCCTCCAGATCATTTATGAAGATATAGAACAAAACCGGCCCCAGGACCGACCCGTGGGGCACTCCACTTGACACCGGCTGCCAACTAGACATGGAGCCATTGATCACTACCCGTTGAGCCTGACAATCTAGCCAACTTTCTACCCACCTTATAGTGCATTCATCCAGCCCATACTTCTTTAAGTTTGTATTCTTTTTGTTCCCAATAAACTATATAATTATTGTCCTTAACTCTGCTGGACATAAATTTCTCCTTGTGTCCTTTTGCTTCTCTCATCAATCTTCTACAATTCCTAACTTCTGATTTATATTAATTATCAACTTCCCTTTTCTTTCATATGTTAATTTTTGTACTTTTTAATAGCTGTTTTGTGTCCCTTCTAAGCCAGGTTGGTTTTTAACCAGCAGGGCTGCCTTTTTGATTGTGGGTTTGTGGCTGTTTGGACATCTTATAAAATGTTCTTAAAACAGCTCATTTATCATTCACATTATTCTGTTCAAATTCTTTCTACCAACTGATCTGTCTCCTAATGGGAAGTTTTGTGAAACTGGCTATATTAAAGCATCGTGTGTGTGTACATATATATTCAAATTTTGTTTTAACTTTATTCTCTACTCACATAACAAATGTGATCAAGTCATGATAACTTGTACCTTAGCTACCACTAATTTTTTTTTTATTATTTTGTGTGTGTTAGTTCTGTGACCAATGCCTCTGGATCTCTCAAGAGGAGATCCAATATAGAATTCCCCTGTGTTGGATATAACACTACTTAAGATAGAAAATTGTCATCTATAATTTAGAAATTACAAGTATGTTTTAGTAGTACTGGCAGCATGAGACCTCCAGCACTCAGACTGTGGTCTCCATGATTACACAGCACTTTTTCCTACATGTTATATAGATCAGTGCTTGTGGAGGTGGTCATCCTGTACTCTAGTATGATTTGCTGGTCTGTAGCAGGTATCAGTGAGAACCCCCATTTTGTGCTTTATCGGTGAGGACATTGATCCATAGCACTCAAGATCACTTTCTTCCAAGTTGTCAGTGACTCAAATGGAAAATATCATTTTTGACAGAGTGCCACTCCCTCTCCTCTTTTTGCCCATTTGATCCTTCCTGAATAGATTATAATTATTTTAACATACCAAAAATGTGACTCCTCCCAACAGATTTTAATTACACCAGTCAAATTTATGCTTATAAATAAGTAATTCCAATTCTGCTATTTATTACCCTGGCAGTGACCAGGACGTGAATGCATTACCCCATGGTATAGACAAACCCAAAGTCCATGTGGATATGATTCACTGATATAGTAAAAAGAATATGAACTTATTCTGCCTTGTCACCTTTTCATCAAAGGTCTAGCAAGAACAGATCTATTAATGTAATATGGGATCTATTTTAGGGAGATTTTACAAGCAACAGAAGAAGTGATAGGATGAATAGCCAAAAGAAGGTATAGAACAGTGGTGGGCAGCCCATCAGGGTAATCTGATTGCAGGCTGCAAGCCATTTTGCTGACATTGACCCTCTTCAGGCATAGCCCCCCACACCTCCCAGTGGCCATGGTTCCCGCAGCTCCCATTGGCCAGGAACAGCAAACAGTGGCTACTGAGAGCTGTGGGGGGCCAGCAAAATGTCTCGTGGCCTGCAATCAGATTACCCTGATGGACCACAGGTTGCCCACCACTGGTATAGAAGGAAGACCACATCAGAAAGTGGTGCACATAATTCTTTATACTGCAGTAGTATCAAGACCACAACTGAGATTAGTACCCTAGTGTATGTACATGTCCTGCCCCAAAGAGCTTGGTCTAAATAGTCAATATAAAGAGATTATCATCCCCCTCTAAGGTATGAAGAATTGAGGCATAGGGACGAATAACTTGCCCAAGGCCACACAAGAAATCTGTGGGAGAGTTAGGAACTAAACCTGAGTGACTCCCAGTGCCTTAGCCACAATACCATCCCCGCTCTCTCTATCCATATTTTTTTTGGTAACTTTTGATAACATGGCAAAGTCAGCAGAACTGGGTAGAGGAGGGATGCCTCCTGCTTTTGGTCCCAATCTTACTGCACTGAAGTAAACTTTAAGAGACTCATAGGTTTCATTTATCCCAGATAGTGCTCTGGAGGAAACATCCACAATGTTGAGAACTGACTTCAGCAAGGTCTTCACCGCAAGCTGGTCCTAAGTCAAGAAAGCTTTGAACTCCTCACTGGAGTCATCTGGTAATTTGTCCATGAATTTCAACATCTCTCGGTTGAGAATCATATCTCGCTAAAAGAGCTCGCTTGTTCGCAATCATCTGGAATGAAGCAGTATAATAAGTCTTTCTTCCCAAGGAGTCCAGTCTTTTATGTTTTTTCCTTTGGGGGTAGGCTTAAATCTTCCTTGTTGTGACCTCTCATTAGTCACCATGATAATTAAGGAGTTTCATGCCAGGTGTGAGTAGAAACACACAGGTCTAGGAAGAGATGTGGTATCAATTTTCTGTTCACTTGGCTGTTGAGGCTAGTGATGCTGGTGTGCACCACAAAGATTCACTGGCTGTAAGAGAGCATCATTAATAGGGAGGCCAATGCTTCCTGGGGCTGAAGCCTGGAGGGCTGAAACCTATTTTGTGGGTATTCTCCCATACCAGCTTAGCTTGAATACCCAGAGATGCAGTCATTCTCCTGAACAATTCCTAGTAGGAATTGAAGTCCTCTGGAACTGGAGCAGCCAAAGTCATGGGCACTGAATTGTCCAGGAAGGGTGATGACAGGGTTGTTGGAGCCAAAGGTACAAGCTGGTTCTCAGGCAAAGGGTTAACCAGAAAGAATAGCCCAGGAGGAGGAATGTCATGCTGAGCTTCCACAAAAGGCTGGTCTGTGGCTTGGGCCATTTCCAGTTAATGGGAACTTAGATCCAGATTGCTGCATAAGTTGGATGTGTGGAAGAGAGAAGCTCCCCAGAGGTGTGTGGGGGGGGGCGGGGACGACAGCACTGTGACATAGGGTATGGAAGAGGAATCCAGTACATCATGGGCCAGGCATGCCTTTTCCTACTATGTGAATTCTTATTATTCTCTAAAACTAGTTTTTTTGAAAATTGACTTCTGATAATGTAAGTATCAAGATATATTGACCAAAGCTAAATAGAACAAGTAAAAAAGTGAGTATCTGAAACAAATCTTTACTTTCACCAAAAATAAAATATAGTTAACTTCAGAAGTAGTGAGTAGCAGCTTTTTTTAGACCTCAAGTGTGTTTCTCTTTCAGAAAGCTAATTTTTAAAAGAAAAATTTACATTTGACATAGATCATCAGAGAGAGAGGTATTCAGAGAGTATGTAATGATACAAAATACAAAGTGAATAAAAGTTTCCTGCCTACAGGTCCCAAGCTCTAACCAAGAGATGAAACTGCTTCAAATTTAGTTTACCTGTTCTGCAACTCCACTCAGTGTAGACATACACATGCTGTACTCATTTCCACATGTACTGGATGACACTGCTCCTGACCTCTTATTTGACCCCTGGGGGTGAAACTTAAGCTCATCACTTGACTGTTTGCAGCTGATCACTGGTTAGGATTTTTCTACACACAATACCTCACTCATAGGAGGCTTGAGCAATGCAGTGTAGTCTAGGCTTGAAGGAAAGTCCTTATACAGGTACAAAAGCATCTGATATGTGAAGGAGTCTGGCAGTGCCCTGCACCTAAGCACTTTTTTAAGAACAAACTTCGAGTAAAAACAAATGCAGATGAAAGTTCTTGTCAGTTTTCCAGGGCCTGTTCATTTACCATTGTCTTCAATGATGTAATACTTATTAAAGATACACATTAATTAGGACATATATTTCTGAGTGCCCTACCTATGCAAAGAGTGCACCATCTGGGGCAGTTCAGCTTAAAATATCCATAAGTACTTTTATAGGGAAAGATCACAGCAGCCCCTAGCGGACTGCTGTAAGAATATGAGGAGGGTGATGTAAGGAACCTGAAGGAAGCAAATGGCTTTTTTTGTTTGCTTGTTTTAAAGCCATTTAGGAAGAAATGAGTGAACGGATTGACTACTGGAGGTTGTAACTCATGATTAATTTTAGCACATCCATATGGACTGGGTCCTGTTAACATCAGTGCTCAAGTATCTACATCATAATTTCAGTTAATTAGTATTCAAGAGGATGCTTGGATGATTTTGTTAGCTGTGTATAAAAAAGCCTCTTCAACCTTCTTTGTGGTTAGATGGTCTGTAGTAGACCCCTACCATCTCATCATCTTTGTTTTTTACCCCTTTTTTTTTCTTACCCAGAGACTCTTAACAAGTCTGCCCCCTATGTCCATCTCAACCTCAGGCCAAGTTATACTTTTTTAAATATATAAGGCAACCTGTTCCCTTTTTCCTCTGCCTGTCCTTCCTGAGCAAGCTGTGCCCTTCTATACCAATATTCCAGTCATGTGTATTATCCCACCAAGTCTCTGTGGGAGAAGAAGCAAAGTGATAGTTTTTAGTACACAGAATTTACTGTAGTGGCAGGCCTGGATTTCTGAGCCTGTTTCTCCTATGTTCAGGAAACAGGACTTGATATACTTTTGATTTACAACCCAGCCCCCACAACAAAATATGCCTGACCCTAGCACAGATTTCTTATCCTAATGGAAACAATCCTGCAAAGATCCAACTAAAGGCTAACCACTCAGGCCAAAGATGCAAAAGATGTAATTCCACTGGACTTGTTTGCGCTATAGAGATGAACTTGGCCCAAGAATATGAATAATTTTTCAAAATGTTGGCTACACTGAGGTCCAATTTATTGAGCTGTGGATCAATGTAGCAGCTGCTACTCCCCTTCCCCCTCTGCCCAGGGGTGAAAGTAACTTAAAGGACTTACCAGTATGCCAGAGTCCTGAGCAGGGGGCAGGGCTTCAACCAGAAGGGGGCAGGGCCTTTAAATCTCCGAGCTCTTTAAATTGAGATTTAAAGGGCCCTGGGCTCCGGCAGCAGTGGCTGGGAGCCCCAGGCCCTTTAAATCACTGCTGGAGCCCCATGGTAGCAGTAGCTGCAGTGGCAGCTGGGGGATCTGGTGGCGATTTAAAGTGCCCAGGGCTCCAGCCACTGCCAGGAGCTCCGGGCCCTGTAAATCGCCGGCCTGGGGAAGCTGCCCTCTGCAAGTACAGTCAGCTGTATTGAGTCTTGCCTGTATGTCATACTGGCTTACTTTCACCTCTGCCTAAGTATAAATCGTTAATCTGAAGTGATGCTATATGAAGAAAGTTCTTCGATTAAAATATAATTTGGGGATAAAGGTCCCCATCTACTAAGCTATGGATGTTTTAACATCATCCTCGGCTCTCCTTTTTTTCCCCCCAAAAAGGACTTATTTAAAAGTAGAGTAGTGCCTTGTGATGGTAAAAAAAAAGTGTATGGGAAATATCTGTCACACCAAACAGACATTTTAAAACTAGATCATTTTTCCAAAGGACACCATCAATGTAGCTGGGTGATGGACAACTTGAAACCTTTCAGTATTTTGTGTAATTTCTTCCTTTAATTTTCAGTGTGCTAGATTTATGTTTTAATGCATTAGACATTAATCATAAATATCCTTCTGTTCCTTGCTGCTCTACAGATAAAATCAACAGATCTCATGCTCAGTAGTTACATGAGAAAAATTCAAATTACAATGAAAACAAAAGGTCCTGTCTCATTAGACGTGATGCAACTAGTAAGACATTAGAAATGGAGAACTAATATAACTATAATAACTATATATATATATATATATAATATATATATATACACATACTATAATAAAACTAATATAAGAGATGCAAAAACTGGGGTGGGGAGCTTATGGACTCCTCCTTTTCTTCTAGCCCCCTGGACAGCTAATAAATAAACTAAAATGTGATCAAGTACCACTGCCAGTCAATTATGACCAGTTTAAATCTGTCATTTCACTGTGGATTAAGTTCATGTGTTTGCAGTTCTTAATGGAGTAAATCAGCCGTGTGCAGAAGCAAACTGCAGAATCAGGTGAAAAATGCAAGGTAAGACCTACATTATTTGTCTTTGCGCATAATGCACTGAAATTATAAGGCTGGGTGTCTAAAAAATAATCTGCTCCTCTTGGCGGCAGTGAGCAGGTGGGGGGGCTTGAGAAAATATGTGGTCTTTCAAAATCCACTCTGTTTTGGAGGAAGATACTTACTGTAACTTCAATCCCCATATTTTTGCTTCCACAAAAATTTCATGTATTTTTATATATTCATGTTGAAGCCAGGAATGGGCAGAGAGGGGAAGGATGGAACACTGTGATTATTGTAAGTTTTTTAGTGGCCTATCCCTGGCCCCATGTATAATCTCTTAACCCTATTAAGACACCAGTCTTTACCACTGCTCAGCCAATGATGCCACCCTTCTTCTCCCATTTAACTTTTAAAACAAGCATCTTTAGTCTCCTTCCATGCTGCCCCCATGTGTGGAAAGAGCCCTCCACAAGGGCACCTCTGTCTTCCTTTAAATCTTCCTTAAAACTCTCCTCTGCCACGATGCCTACAAAAAGCTTGATAATGGGTAGGCAGCTGATGTGCTGTGACCTCTGCTTTTCATGTTTGTCCTGTATTATCTCTGTACGTTCCCAACTTAGCTGTATCCTCTTGTCTTGCATTTGAATTGTAATTTCTTTGGGGCATGGGCCATTTTTTGCTGTTCTGTTTGCACAGTATCTAGCCCAAAGGCATACTGAATCATGACTCTGGCCCCTAAGCACTACAGCAATACAAATTGTTATGGGTGGACTAATTGCAACTCCAGAGATTTGTTTGCACTTAAAGCAGCGTTTCAGCTTCCTTGTTTTGTATGAAAAATACAACATCCTCCCACAACTTACAGCATTTACTCTGAGTATAGAAAGAATTTCAATAATTTACAAATTTATGGTTTAGCTTGAGTTAAAATTAAACTGGGTCCTTGAAGACACTTATCTGTCAGTCTTTCCTTTGCCCCCACATCACCTGTGGGTGAACACTTTTCACAAAGAGGTCAGATACAGATAGGGTGACCAGACAGCAAATCAGGACAGGGGGTGGGGGTGGGGGGTAATAGGAGCCTATATAAGAAAAATACCCAAATATCAGGACTGTCCCTATAAAATCGGGACATTTGGTCACTGTCATAAATATAAAGGGAAGGGTAAACCCCTTTGAAATCCCTCCTGGCCAGGGGAAAGCTCCTCTCACCTGTAAAGGGTTAAGAAGCTAAAGGTAACCTCGCTGGCACCTGACCAAAATGACCAATGAGGAGACAAGATACTTTCAAAAGCTGGGAGGAGGGAGAGAAACAAAGGGTCTGTGTCTGTCTGTAGTCTTGGCCGGGGACAGAACAGGAATGGAGTCTTAGAACTTTTAGTAAGTAATCTAGCTAGGTATGTGTTAGATTATGATTTCTTTAAATGGCTGAGAAAAGAATTGTGCTGAATAGAATAACTATTTCTGTCTGTGTATCTTTTTTGTAACTTAAGGTTTTGCCTAGAGGGGTTCTCTATGTTTTTGAATCTAATTACCCTGTAAGATATCTACCATCCTGATTTTACAGGGGGGATTTCTTTATTTCTATTTACTTCTATTTTTATTAAAAGTCTTCTTGTAAGAAAACTGAATGCTTTTTCATTGTTCTTAAGATCCAAGGGTCTGGGTCTGTAGTCACCTAGGCAAATTGGTGAGGCTTTTTATCCAACATTTCCCAGGAAATGGGGGGTGCAAGTGTTGGGAGGATTGTTCATTGTTCTTAAGATCCAAGGGTCTGGGTCTGTAGTCACCTAGGCAAATTGGTGAGGCTTTTTACCAAACCTTGTCCAGGAAGTGGGGTGCAAGGTTTTGGGAAGTATTTTGGGGGGAAGGACGCGTCCAAACAGCTCTTCCCCAGTAACCAGAATTAGTTTGGTGGTGGTAGCGGCCAGTCCAAGGATAACGGGGGTAATATTTTGTACCTTGGGGAAGTTTTGACCTAAGCTGGTAAAGATAAGCTTAGGAGGTTTTTCATGCAGGTCCCCACATCTATACCCTAGAGTTCAGAGTGGGGGAGGAACCGTGACAGTCACCCTAGATACAGAGTGATCCGTCAGTCCTCATCCTAAAATGAAACCTGCACAACACATTCAAAAGATGAGCCTGGGAGTTTAAATTCATAATTTTTCTAGATGCTAAAAATCATGGACTGAATAGAGAGCCTGAGGTTATGGCTTATTACTCCCTCTTCCCCCTTCCTTTCCACCCTATGACCGGTGGGGTTTAACAGGCCACTCCACCTTGAATGGTACCTTGAAATGTGTTAACTAAACAATTTGTTCCACCTTGTATTTAGCAGTGACACTCTAGTAGCTTCCCAGACCTGAAGAAGACTGTGTGTAAGCTCAAAAGCTTGAATCTGTCACAACAGAAGTTGGTCCAATAAAAGATATTACCTCACCCACCTTGGCTCTCTAATGCTCTTCAAAGACTCTGTGGCTGTATCTTATTTTGGACATACTAACTTGAGGTTCCATGTGGTACTGCTGGCTGAACTCCACTACACATTGAGGCAGCAGTGCTGGGGGATTTGAGGCAGGAACTGAGGCAGAGCCCTTACAGTATTAAAAACTGGACTCTTCCTGCCCCTTTCCCATAGTGCCTGTCTCAATAACAGCCCTCTTAAACCAATAAATCCCTTGGAAATTAAGAACCAGACTTATCAGTAACTTTGGTTTAGCCATGCAAACAGCTGTAAACCTAGTTTAATGGGCTGGTGGACAGTTTCCTTTGTACTGCTTTGGTGCATCAGAAAATCTGCGGCAAGAAGTTAAATTTTTTACATCCTAAAATCAGCCAAAACATGCCATAGTAGCATTCTGTTTGATATATTTCATGTTCAAGTATGTAATTTTTAATTTGAAAAAACTAAAGAAATTGCCAGACAAAAATCGAAGGATGGAGTTAAGTTACTGATAAATATTCTAAATTTTAAGGGTAAACCTATTACAGGATGTTGTAATTATTCCAAAATTAATTACCATAAACCTAAGAAATTTATACCTAGTTACACTTAAAAGAAATCCATACACACTAAGGCATGGAAATGCAGTTAAGGCACTCAAATAACTGTGCCCTGTAGAGATGCAATAAGAAAAATCCTATGCCTTTAAAATAGGACTGATCTAATCTGGCAACAAAAACATATATCCTAAGGACAGAACAGGTCATGCTGGTGGGGAAGTGGCATTATATGTGAAAGAGCATAGAATCAAATGAAATCTTAAATGAACCAAACTTTAGTATAGAATCTCTATGGATAGTAATTCCATGCTCTAATAATAAGAATATAGCAGTAGGGATATAGTACTGACCAGAATGGTGACAGTGACTGTGGAAATGATCAGAGATTAGAGAAGCTATTAAAAAAAAACACTTTTTTTTAAATAATAATGGGGGATTTCAACTATCCCCCTATTGTCCTGAGGTGACATGTACACAGTCAGGAAGTTTCCTGGCACCTTAAATGGCTGCTTCTTTGAGCAGCTAGTCCTGGAACCCAGAAGAAGAGGCAATTCTTGATTTACTCCTAAGTGGAGCACAGGATCTGGTCCAAAAGGTGAATATAACTGGACCACTTCGTAATAGTGACAATAATATAATTAAATTTAATATCCCTGTGGCAGGAAAACACCACAGCAGCTCAACACTGTAGCACTTAATTTCAGAAAGGGGGACTACACAAAAATGAGGAAGTTAGTTAAACAGAAATTGAAAGGTACAGCACAAAAAGCTGCATGGAAACTTTTTAAAGACACCATAATAGAAGCTTAACTTAAATGTATACCCCAAATTAAAAAACCTAGTAAGAGAACCAAAAAAGTACCACTGTGGCTAAACATCACAGTAAAAAGCAGTGAGAGGCAAAAAGGCATCCTTTAAAAAGTGGAAGTTAAATCCTAGTTAAGAAAATAGGCACAAACTCTCACAAATGAAACCTAAAAACATAATTAGGAAGGGAAAAAAAGAGTTTGAAGAACAGCCAGCCAAAGACTCAAAGTAATAGGAAAAATTTAAGTACATCAGAAGCAGGAAGCCTACTAAACACCCAGTGGGGCCACTGGATGATCGAGATGCTAAAGGAGCACGCAAGGATGATAAGGCCATTGCAGGGAAACTAAATGAATTCTTTGCATTGGTCCTCATGGCTGAGAATGTGAGGGAGATTCCCAAACTTAAGCCATTCTTTTTAGGTGACAAATCTGAGGAACTGTCCTAGATTGAGGTGATAGAAGTGGTTTTGGGACACACTGATAAACTAAACAGTCACCAGGACCAGATGGTATTCACCCAAGAGTTTTGAAGGAACTCAAATGTGAAATTGCAGAACTACTAACTGGAGTCTGTAACCGATCATTTAAATTGGCTTCTGTATCAAATGACTGGAGGATAGCTAATGTGACGTCAATTTTTAAAAAGGGCTCCAGAGGTGATCCCGGCAATTACAGGCCAGTAAGCCTGGCTTCAGTAGCTGGCAAACTGGTTGAAACTATAGTAAAGAATAAAATTCTTAGACCTATTGATGAACATAATTTGTTTGGGAAGAGTCAACATGGCTTTTGTAAAGGGAAATCACACCTCACCAATATACTAGAATTCTTTGAGGGGGTTAACAAGTATGTGGATGAGGGGATCCAGTGAATATAGTGTACTTAGATTTTCAGAAAGCTTTTGACAGGGTCCCTCACCAAAGGTTCTTAAACAACATAAGCTGTCATAGGATAACAGGGAAGATCCTCTTATGGATTGGTAACTGATTGAAAGGTAGGAAACAAAGGGTAGCAATAAATGGTAAGTTTTCAAAATGGAGAGCGGTAAATAGTGGTGTCCCTTAGCGGTCTATACAGGGCCCAGTCTTTGAAGATACTTAGCATCTGTGTCCGTCTTTCCTTTGCCCCCACATGACCTGTGGGCGATCACTCTGTATCTGACCTATCAGTCCTCATCCTCAAATGAACCCTGTACACATTCAAAAGATGAGCCTAGGAGTTTAAATTCATTATTTTGCTAGATGCTAAAATTCATGGCCTGAATAGAGAGCCTGGGTTTATGGCTTATTACAAACACCCAAGAACTCAGGGTCACCAAATGAAATTAATAGGCAGCAAATTTAAAACAAACAAAAGGAAGTATATTTTCACATAATGTACAGTCAATCTGTGGAACTCCTTGCCAGAGGATGTTGTGATGGCCAAGACTATAACAGGGTTAAAAAAGAACGAGACAAGTTCATGGAGGATAGGTCCATCAATGGCTATTAGCCAGGATGGATAGGGATGGTGTCCCTAGCTTCTGTTTGCCAGAAGCTGGGAATGGGCAACAGGGGATGGATCATTTGGTGATTACCTGTTCTGTTTGCTCCCTCTGGGGCACCTGGCATTGGCCACTGTCAGAAGACAGGATACTGGGCTAGGTGGACCTTTGTTCTGACCCAGTATGGCCGTTCTTATGTTTTTAATCATAATTGTATTGCTATTGCAAGACACCATTACAGGACAGGGTAAAGGCAGTTTGACTGCCTAACTGTGCCTCTTAGATTAACCCTAATTGTGCGCTAATCTGCAATAGGGGCTCCAGGCCAAAGTTATAAATGGAAAATTCAGAAGAAAACAGCTGTGTTGGTATTTAAATAGCCAACAGTTTCAGTTAGTACTGTATGCAGAAGGCATTTCAAGAGAATTAATACCCTGTGCATTAGCCAAAAGAGATTTTGTATCTTCTCTTAACATTCCATTCATTTTGTTAAATCTATTTCATGTTTTATTCATGATTTTTGAGTTCATTTACAAAATTACAATGCTTAACTAAATTGGTACAGTACCAACACACCTTTTAAAAACCCTCAAACTTTTTTTCATGATGGGATGATACAAAATGATATTGAAAAATAGCTTTTCCCAAGTTTATAAAAAAGCTATTTAATAACTGCAATAACACACTGAACTGTAATAACACACTCCAGTGACTTGATTATCACTAGATAAACACACTTCTTGGTTAGCTAAGTGCCTCAACGTAATGCACACATTGCAAGGAACATGTTGAATTCAGGGGCACTCAGTATTTGCATGCTTTGTGACAGCATTACTTCAATACTGTAACAGAACAAGCCTAGGTGTTTTACAATTACCAGCTTCTGTACTTTTTTTTTCTATGACCAGCTACAATGAGAATTTAAAAACCCACTTGACTTGCCTACTACAGTAAATCGTTGTCTTGGAAAAAAAATCTGCTTAACAACTTGTCTAAAATTCAAGCTGAGTTAAATAACAAATGCAAAGCAAAGGCAACCTTTGTTCCCATTCACTTTCAAACAGATGCAAATGATACATTAAAAACACATACAGGTGACTAATACCATGGTGTGCCTGCTAAACACTATTATTATTATAATAATTTTTTTTAAATAGTGGCCAAGAACAGAACCCCCTTGTGTAAGCACTGTGAGAAACCGAATAGGAGACAGGCCCTGCTCCAAAGAGCTTCTAGTCTAAATAGACAAGTCAGACCCAGGATAGGGGAAAGGCAGGTAGAGCATATAAGCAGCAAACATCATGTTAGTTCTGTGATTTGTTTTTTATTTTGGGTTTTGTTGCATGCCTTTCAGTGGGATAAGAGAGGATTAACTAGATGGCAAGACTAAGGAAGTGGGAGAACACGAGAGGGTGCAGAAAGAGTTGAAGCAAATGGCCCATCAGCACAAGGGAGAGAATGTTCAGAGTAAAACTTGCAGAAAGCAATATGACATCAGTGCCCCGTACCTAGTTTAACAGTTTTCTGTAGCTGCTGTGCTGCCTTCAGCCTCTGGCTGGCTCCTCCCTGTAGTTTCCTTTCCCAAAACCAAGTGGCAAGAGGTGAGGAGGGATGCCATATGGTTCCTAGTGCCTCAAGGATCTATCTCCCTGCACAGTTTTGGTCTGGGGGTGATTATTAATTAACACTTGTAGCAATCAGTGGTCTTTCCCTAACCCTTTCTATCTCTATTTGAGTCTGGACAACAACTTAGTGTGAGACCACAGGTAGAATTATTACACTCCCAGACCAGGGACAGTTTAAAACAGGACTATTTTATTAAAGTTAAAATCCCAAAACCCAAATACAGTCATAGTGTGTACAAGGTCTTCTGCTGCTGAGTCTCTCGAGCACACCACTCTCTAAAGTGACCATACCCTAAATATTCCTGTTTTAAACTGTCCCTGGGTTGGGAGTGTAACAATCAGCGAATACTATTAAGAAATGTATGACTGCTTGGAAGTGATATCCACCCAGCAGCTGTGCCAGCAGATGTCACTTGGAAATTCTAATCTGGGACTGAAGTCAAGGGCAAAATTTTCAAGGAGATCAGAATTTGGCCCTTGACTGCTGCTTCTGCGGGGGTGTAGGAGGAATTCATGCTGAGCAATAAACCTTAAACTTAAATCCTGTGTCAGGGCAAACTGTGCCCTCAGATATATGCACACAGCTCCAATTGCACCAAATTCTGCCATGGGTTACATTCCTGCAAACCCCATTGACTTTAGACAAAATGTGGCCTATTGACTTTGACAGGAAGGGAATTTAAGTGATTGCACTGTACATTATTAATCGGAGTAAGAATCTTCCAAAATTTTGAAGGAAAAAATGGCTCCTGATACAAACCTGATTCTTCCAGTGCGGGATTGCGGACCTATGCTTAATCTCGATGGCAGGATTGCTTTTGAAATGTTATGCTGTTCTTAGTCTAACTGAACAACATTCACTCTAGACTGAGTGTATGCTGGCAGGTCTGATGGGTGGGTGTGTGTGGGGGGGGGCGGGGGGGGGCGGAAGTGTGCTGGTGTAGGAAAGTTGCAGGCTGTCCTCTGTAGAGGGAGGTCTTCATGCACACAGCCCAGCCCTTGAATTGGGCAGCAGTGGTAGGAATATGGTATGGTGCCATTTCAGTAGATTGCTGCTGTAGCTTGTCTGTGCAGGGATCCTATAGAGCCCATGTTGGAACTTAAATCAACTGCCACACAATGGAGCCCTGAAGGGATGGTAGCAGTAGAAGCGTAACTTGTGAAAACCGGAGGCACAGCAACCCTTCACGGTACAGGGAGCTGCACTCTTCTCTGTGCCAACAGAGGTGACACACTCATTGAATCAAACAGAGTAACACTAGTGATGAATTTGGACCCACTCAGTTTCCTTAAAACCACTTGAGTGCAGTGTAGCAATTAGGAAAAGTTGTGTTACACAGACTGCTACTGGAACTCCCTGACCCTGAAAAGCATGGCTAAACTCTTGATGTAGAAAAGTGGTTTTATAGTGATGCAGTCACACATAAGCCTGAGTTCTGAGCTGGCTAACAGATTTATATAACAAACCTGTGATCTCTGTAGTAGCCATGGAAACTAAGGTACTGTGGCACAATGAAATCCATTTGTGATCACCATCACCACTGTTGTGTGTACATCACTCAGCATTTCTTGCTAACAGCTTGAACAAAGGGAGGTATACCTGCACATCATAGTTCACTTCTGTCCATTGGGGTCTAGACAACGCTTAGTAGATATTGGTCCTCAGCAACTGTTCTACTCCTAATGGTGTTAGGCTGCATCCCAGTGAATACTCCTATGTCTCAATAAACACAACCTTGTCCCCTTCAGAATGAAAACAATCATCAGCTTGGAAAAACATTTGAAATGATTGTACCAAAAATAGATAGAACTCTACCCTACTTTGTTTGCCTTAACATTACTAATTCTATTGATACCAATAATGGTTTTCATTGTAATGATTTTCTGCTAGTAATCAGTAGAAATCAAGCAAAGGCATCTCAGCATGACAGACAATGAATACACTCCCACTAGTCTGTTTAGTGTGCATTTGATATTTGGAGACTTGAGAAGAATGACTTTATTCACTATCCAGCACAAAACACGCTGCAAAACCACAAATTGGAGGGCGTATTTTTAAATATTCAGGAAGAATGTGAGTTTTCCTTCAGATTAATCCAGAGAAAATACAGGCTTTCATGTAACCTTTCTTGTTCAAGTAAAGTATTAATACCACTGCCTAAAACCCCCAGTTGTGTTGGTTTTAGAGATCTGCATTGAAGGAGAAATTTACAGTAGTGTAAATGAGAGCGGAATCTGGTCTAGTGTTTCTCCATTAGGGCTCAATATAGACATCAAAACTGAGTTAAGATGTCACCTTTTCAGAAGAATGGTTTAAACTCCAAGGAGCCTGAGCTGCAAAATTTGGATGTGTTTGAACTTCAGACCTCAAAGCATGTGTTCATGAAGAAATAGAATACTGATTTGGACTGTACAGATGGGGGCCAGACACTCATAGTAATCCTTTATGCTGATTAGACTCATTAAAACTATTCTGAAGGGGGGGAAAAAAGAAACCCTACCCTGAATTGATACATTTAGGGAGTTTGTGCATAGTATGGAGAGGAGTTGAAGTATGGATATGAACAATGACTATCTCTAATTTGCAACATGCATTTGCCTTGGACTTGCAGGAATGGCATTAGTAACTACTTCACAAAGAAGCTGCATGTAATAGAAAAACCTAGAGCAGAGTGTTTAAAAAGGAGGTGAGTAGGTACCTACGGTGAGCCAGTTGAATGTCGGACTAGCTGAGGAACAGGCAGCTATGCTAGGCACCTGTGACCCTATGATCCACTACTTCACAGCATGTACACTGAAGTTGATCAATAAAGATTTCTAATGTTAAGAGGTTCATAACATTTATCAAAGTGAAATGAGGGCTGGAAACTAAGGAATAGATGCCAGACTCTTGGCAGGAGAACTGATGCCTCATACCTGTATCTCCTAATTAGGGACTCTTTGAGTTCACATTTTTTAATGGGCATGAACATTGTTACAGACATTGTAAAGCACAGAAATCAGCCAAAATCAAAAACCAACACCACAAACAAGCCACTGGAAACAAACTAATATTTTGCTCAGCCTTTTAAAGAGTCCTGGTGTCCCTTATATCACTGAAGCCTGGTCAAAATGGATGATAAACATTACTCTATTCATTAACACTTCTTTTCTCTCCCCCACAACACACTAATCCTGTTACCCATGAATCCTCTTCTGTCTAAATGGAAGCCTGTAGCTGTAACACTTCACTCCTGTGATCTCCTCTTACCCACGTAACTGTACCCATTTTATGGGTGAGAAAGTCAAGGGTATGCTGCTGAAACTGGCTGTTCAGCTCATCTTGTTCTCTTTCTAGTTGATCACACTCACTGTTCTCTACCTCCTTCTCGTGCACAGTATAAATTAATAACTGACTTGGGTGATCCCTGAGGCTTTGGAATTATGGTGTTGAGCAATGGGGGAGTACTGGTTTTGTAGACTTCAGAGCACACAGAGCCATCACCCGATTCATAGACTGCTGAGTCAGCTGGATTGGAGAGACCAGTTAGACATACCCTGATATATCCTGCTGCGTTGGCCAGGCTTGGGGAAACTGGCTGGCAATCTGAATATATGGTTTAAGGGGTTTGGGAAAGAGGTTCAATCTGTTTGGGACAACACATTATTTTACAGGGAAGGTGGTGCAGTTTACATGAACTCTTTGGCTTGAATACTAGAATATGCAATATTAGTATTAGTCACAGTATTTCACCTGCAACCTCTGCTTGTTACAACAGAGCACTTTTTGTGATCATTCAAATTATTTTTCTTCCTATGTTCCGAGTTAAATCGTTGCATTGTGATAAAGTACATAAATGGGGCTGACTTACATTTTTCTGCTAAACTCTATTCATTTTATTCCTCCTTTCCCCTTGATATTTGTTGGTTAGTTCTGTTACATCCGGTGATGCCTGGACTGTGAGCTTTTTGAGGCAAGGATTGTCTTATTTGTCTGTACGCCACCCTGGAGCCCTAATCCATGACTGGAGTTTCTAGTTGCTACCATAACAAAGCACAACAAGCACAAAAGGAATTGGGCTCTGGAATTAGAAAATTCAAAGAGGGAAAGGCCCTGAACACTATCAGAGAAAGGAACATGTCTCCAAAGGGGAGCGGGGGACCAAACCAGATGCAGAGAGAGATGAGTATATCCTGCTTAGAACAGTAGGCAAGTGAGAGTCAGGAATCATATTCTAATTCTGACTGAATTTGGAGAGTCAAAGAAACAAAAGGGAAACATGGGTCCTTAGTTAATTTTCACCTCTGTATACCAAAATATTAACTTTACATATTGCTAGTTTCATAGTTTTGATAGTTGCAGCTCCTATGTTAAGTGCATATAAAGAGCACAAAGTAAAAATAAAATTTACTTTCCCCTAATCTCTGGGCCAGACATTTTGGGAATTAATTGTAAGATTAACAGGGGAAAACATTCATCTGAAAATAACTCTGAAATTTGTGTCCCCTTTTTAAGAATGGGATTTTAAGGATTAGTAAGGCTAAAATTTTGTCATGGATATTTTTAGTAAAAGTCACAGACAGGTCACGGGCAATTTAAAAAAAAATTCACGGAAGCCTGTGACCTGTCCCTGACTTTTACTAAAAATATCCATGATAAAATGGGAAGGGACTAGGCAGCTGCAGGGGGGCTGGGAGCTCTAGGGCCCCTACCACCTGTGAGAGCTCAGAGCTCCAGGGCACCCTTGCCACCAGAGGCAGAGGGGAGCTGCAGGGATCCCCTAACCCCTCCCCAGCAGCGGGGAGCACTGTAGGAATTTCCCTGCCACCACCGCAGTGGTGAGCTGCAGAGATCCCCCTGTAGCCTCATGGCAGCAGGGGTCCCCCTGCCCCGCAGTGGCAGCAGGGGAGCTGCCAAGGTGCTCCCACATGCCTGCAGCGGCTGGGAACTGTGGGGTACCTCTGCTGCCTATGGCAGCTGAGAGTTTGGGGGCCTGCTGCTTCACACTGGGGGTACCTTACAGCTCCCTGCTGCTGCTGCTGGAGGCGGTGGGACCCTGCAGCTCCCAGCTGCCAGGGCTGAAGTCACAGAGGTCTTTGGAAGTCATGGATTCTGTGACTTCTGCGACCTCTATGACAAAACCATAGTCTTAATCGTTAGATAACTAGTTAGGATTTAAACAAATTTAAATGTCATATTTGGGGTCGGGAAGAAATTTTCCTCCAGGGCAGATTGGAAGAGGCCCTGGGGGTTTTTCACCTTCCTCTGCAGCATGGGGCACGGGTCACTTGCGGGAGGATTCTCTGCACCTTGAAGTCTTTAAACCATGATTTGAGGACTTCAATAGTTCAGACATAGGTGAGAGGTTTATTGCAGGAGTGGGTGGGTGAGATTCGGTGGCCTGCATTGTGCAGGAGGTCAGACTAGATGATCATAATTGGTTCCTTCTGACCTTAATATCTATGAATTCTAAACTGAGGTGAATAATTTGCAGTGAGTAACTTAATTTGCCTGCATTCTGCTCATGAAATACACACAAGCTGATCACTATTTCCTCATATTATTCACTAGTTGATTAAACTTCACAAGGTTTACCCTACACTCTATGAATATTGGAAAGGCAGGCTGTTGCTCAGGAATAATATTTGTTCTGTTCCCTGACTGGATGAGTGCACAAGCATGTTTGATGTGAATATTTGCTTGTAAAAACTGAAAATTCATTTTCCACAAATACTTAGGCATAAGTGAAACTAGTTTCCTACATGCACTTTGGCCAGTAAAATTCAACTACACAAATGTTTATGTGACACACATGGTCAAAGTGTGAACATATTGCAGTCTATTGCCTAGAGGCCCTGACCGATGTCATGGCCCCAGAGGTACTGTACAAATGCACATCAGTACCTGGAAGATTTTTTTAAGATCTAAATAGACAAGACAAAGGCTGGCAGAAAGTCATTATTATCCCCAATTTTACACATCAGGAACGGAGGCAAAAATATTAAGTGACTTGTCTGGGGTCTGTCTGTGGTAGAACCACAGTTTACTTGAGTCTCAGCCCAGTCCCTTAAGTACAAGATCATCCTTTCTCAACTATACATCTTTCACAGACTCCAAGGCAGAAGGGACTGTTGTGATCATCCAGTCTGAATGGATCTATTTAAGGAATCTTGTTTGAATTCTTCTCCAGCTCTAGTTTCTTATAATTCTGTTTTTCTTTAAGTGTGTACTACAACTAGGCAAATACTACAGAAAGGGATTCATGAACGTGTTTGTGAATAAAAACAAGTCTGGTTTGGTTAGCTTTGCTGGTATCGGTCAGCATCAAATCACTTTTCTGAATTTATCTCTGTGGCCACTGAGTATCAATGAAAATGTTTGTAAACCTCAAAAGGCTAATACATTTTAACAAATGATTGTTCATCCAAAAATCTTTTAACAAAAGCTTGTTACGCATTCACTTAACTACTTATTCCAAAAAGTTTAGGCCTTCCAAACACACATCACAAACAGCAAATACTAGAATGAAAGAACAGTGGTGAACAAATTGAAATGTTTGTAATATTCAGTGAATACTTATAAGTTGTAAGAGCAAAAACCAGGCTTAATGAATAAAAAACTGCAAAATCATAGAACCCTTTTAACCAAGATGCAGGATTTGTTGTGCCTAAACCATCGAAGACAGATGGCTATCCAGCCTCCTTTTTAAAAACCTCCAGTGAAGAAGATTCCAAGACCTTACTAGGCAGTCTGTAAGAACAGGAAGACAATGAAACAGTTACGAAGTTTTCCTGAGATTTAATTAAATCTGCTATGCTATAGTTGGAACCAACTGCCTCTTGTCCTCCCCTCTGTGACAAGACAGAACAACTTTTCTCCATTTTTTTTTTAATGGCAGCCTTCCAAGTATTTGAAGACCATCACACTCCCCCCCACTTATCTCCTCTTTTCCAAACTAAACATACCCAGTTCTTTCAGCCTTTTGCTCATATGGCTTGTTCCATCCCTTTGATCATCTTTGTCACTTGCCTCTGGATTCTTTCCTGTTTTTCTACATCCTTTCTATACATTGGTGACTAAAATTGGACACAATACTCCAGCTGAGGCCTAACCACTGCCAAATAGAGCAGTACTCTCACCTCCCATGACTTGCATGCTATGCCTCAGTTAACGCAACCTAAAATCGCATTTGTGTGGGGATTGGTTTTTTGCATAACAGTATCACACTGTTGACTCACGTTGAGGTTGTGATCCACCACAGCTCCCAGATCCTTCTCAGCAGTGCTGTTGCCAAGCCAGTTAGCCCCTATTCTGTATCTGTGCATTTGGGTTTTTTGCTTCCCTAAGTGTAGCACCTGGCATTTGCCTTTGTTGAATTTCATTTTGTTGTCAATAGCCCAGGTCTCCAATTTATCTTCAGTAAGCAGTTCATCCAGTTGTGTTTCAGTTTTTAAAACTATACTGTTACATGCCCTTGAAGTCTTTGTACTAGTGGGGTAGCACAGAGATGCAGAGTTCCCAGAAGAGTGACACTTTCAGAAGCTCAGTTTAACAAAACATCTATTTATTACTGGCAAAGGGGATAAAAGCAATTCCCCTCCCCCCATTCTCCTCCCCATGCTACTCCTACAATCAGTCTCCTACTACCCAAGGCAGGGGGGAAAAAATACTTCAACTTCCTCTCACTTATTCCCTGAGACAGGGACTCTTCCCATCTGGGATAAGCCACCCCAGTTAAGGAGGCTGTGGATGGATGTGCCACACACTGACCCAGCCAGCACAATAATTGTTACAGTAGCAGAAAATATTGCCAAGGTAAGCATCACCGTCTCTCAAATTCCTTGACATTTGAGGTAGATTTCTCAGACTTAAATGCTGACATTTCTACCAGTGGCATTACGCAGGTTTGAATGCAGAACTTTAGCACTTAATAGGCCTTACTTAATGTATCCTGTGCCGAAATAGCCCAGATACAAATGATTTTTAGTGCATTCTTCAGTACCATTATACTCTGTAAGCTCTAACACCATTTTAGTAAACTGTTGCATCAGCAGTAACTTTAGCCTGTGCTGCCATAGCTTTTGGTCAACTTTTTCTCCAATTCCAGCTTCTAGTCCTTGCCTTTTTAATTTTTTTAAAAAAATTTCTAAACAGAATAGTTGATAAGCCTCAAGGAAACCCTGTTAATCCTGAATCAATGAAGTGAGATTCAGAACTTTCATGAACTGCTATTTGTCATACACAGTGATTGACCAAACTAAAATTCCATCTGATTCAACCTGCTTTAAGCATCAGAAATGGACCCTTAAAAATGGCTATAGTTAAATATTTACACACACAAATGGTACGTCCAGTATATGCATTTTTTTAAGTTAACTGTATTTATTTCAGGTTGCTTCATTATACAAGTGGAAAATGCTAATACTCCTGGATACACAGATTAAAAACTTCTGAAGCCAAAAGGCTAGCCAATAAAGAATGATCATGTACCTAGTCTTGCATGAGTGCTTTCATCAAAGTCAGTGGGACTCCTCATGTGTCAGATACTCTTGTCAGGAAGGGTTCACAGGATTAAATTTAAGAGTGGGGCGATAAAGGCATCTCCTTTGCTGCATCAGCAACAAATGGCTCCTCCTCTCACTCTACTTTGTGCTGGTTCTATTAATATGACCTCTGAAACTCTGTGGGAACACAGCACACACTCAAGTGGCAGTCATGAGGAGGTATGTGACTAAGGAAGGCCAAAGGAAACAAGACTCTGAGTTGAAGGAATGATTGTTACGGCTGTAAGAGTGTGGCAGGAAATAAATCAGCATGGTTTCCACCAAGATCTAACTGTGTGCCCAAAACCATATGGATACTTCTCATATGAACAAACAATGACCACAAAAGGAAGAAAAACACATGAACCCTAAGATTAGTCTAGCTAAACTACATGTAAAAGCATGTTGCAAGCCAGCCTGAATGGGTCCTTCCCACAGTTAGGAAAGCGTATTACAGAATCATCTTTGAGCCCTGCTAGAGGGGTAGTCTGTAGCAAAGCACTAACTTGCAGTAGATTTTCTACCTGTCCATGAGGTAGATTGGATGTGTGATATTGTGCTAGAGAGGGAATATGGATGTATTAACTCAGCGTTGAAGTTGGCTTATCTTCCCATTATTGTAAAAAGAGCAACTAAATTGGTAAATCTCCTCTATCCCACAATTTAGAACAGAGACAGCAGTCTGTAAAACTCCGGTCAACATTTCACTGCGAAACTTAAAACAAACTACTAACACCATTTATTCAATAACCTGTATTTTCACTACTGGTATCTCACTCTTCTTTGCACCCCAGAAAACCCAGGACTAAATTTCTAACACAACTTGATGCCTGTCATTCATTTAATCTGCAGCACTCCAAGAATCAGGCTGATCATTTAGGTGTGTGCTCCTCCCATTATTCATGGAAACCTAATCAATCATAGAATCATAGAATATCAGGGTTGGAAGGGACCCCAGAAGGTCATCTAGTCCAACCCCCTGCTCGAAGCAGGACCAATTCCCAGTTAAATCATCCCAGCCAGGGCTTTGTCAAAGCCTGACCTTAAAAACCTCTAAGGAAGGAGATTCTACCACCTCCCTAGGTAACGCATTCCAGTGTTTCACCACCCTCTTAGTGAAAAAGTTTTTCCTAATATCCAATCTAAACCTCCCCCACTGCAACTTGAGACCATTACTCCTCGTTCTGTCATCTGCTACCAGTGATGTGATGGCCTGGCTAAACCTCACCTGCTCAACCATAGCTTTCTAATTTTTTCTTCAGTTTTAGGAAGGTGACAGATTTGGGAAATACCTTACGATTAAAAGATCAGAAAACTTGAGTATGCAACACCCAGTCTTGCTATAGCATAACCTGATAGGTGATTTTCTACAGCTTCCTGTTTTAAAGATTCCATTGATACATTATCACTAAAACATTTGAAACCATCTTTGTTGCATGTAGTATTAGTAATCTCCTTCCATGATCCCTTTAAAGTTTTCAAAAAGCAGAGCTATTTGGATTTCCTTAGTACTTTTTGTGCCATAAATGGGGTGGGCCTGCCCTTCCAAAGTAGCCAACTCCTACTGATAAATAGCTCTGCTAAAAACTCCAACAAAGCAGTGAGAGAGAGTTGCCCAGGTACACAAATATAGCAGTGTGGCATCACTCTGGACTGGCCCTGGTTACTTTTTGTTAAACTCTGGAGAGTTTTGACCTCCCTTTGACATCCAGCATCACCTTTAAAATACTTTTAAAAGTCATTCAATATTACACTGTTTTGTAAAGTAGTTCCTATGTAGGCTTGAGAGGGAAACACTCTATATAAAAATGGCACAGCCACTGTGATCTGCTTGAAGTCTTCTTTAATATATTTTCACAGTTTCTCCTTATGATCTCCACATTCTTTAGCCCATCAAAACCTTTAGCACCAAACACCCTTCAGTGAGCTACATACAGCAGTGTCCTGACTGTTCCCTTCTGCAATCTCTTCAGTCATATCTTAATAACATACATGTAGTGAGGCTGATATTTTCCCTGCATAAGAGAGCCTGACTCTGGTATGAAGTTCCATTTTGCTTGCTTCTTGCCAGCTTCTTTAGCTTTCTGCGAGCAGACTGTGCTGCTGTGAATCTCCCAATTCTACTTTGGCATCTGTTTTGATTGAACTCGCCAGATAGCAGAGCCCCTCTGCCCTTTGAAAGTTATTGCCTTCCAATAACGTATTAAAAGATACATCTGGAAACCTTTAGAGATTTAGATAGGCTCTGTTAGATTTACAGTGCAGAGGAAGATTGAAACAGTAAGGAAGATTGAAAACAAATGTACTATTCTAAAACCTGAGAACTTCAACCCCTCTCCTAAACCAAACTCTATTAGCATACCACACAATATTAAGGGAAAGTGACATACAGGGGCTCAGTAGATGGTAAGGATATTAATAAATACTTAGCATTTCAATAGAACCTTTTGATCTGAGGCTCTCAAAGCTATGTACAAATATTATGTCTTACCATACCACTGACTAGTAGGTAAATACCACTCTCCAGAACAGTCTACTACAACCCTATACAATGGTTAATTTAATAGTTTGCCACAACTCTAATCTTGACTGTTCCTGTTGCTTGCATTTACAGCTTGGGTGCTAGGGACTCCTCAGCAGTACTGTTTGATGTTCCCACTCTCTTCCAGACTCCTCCTCCTCTCTTGTTTCTCAGATTCACTGTGACTTTCAGTCATTGACTATTCTCTTTTGGCCTTCATAAAATCCTGCATGAGAATCAACTCATGCTTTCACACACACACAAACTCTTTTGTTCTATGTCCTTAATTAGCTTAGTGGGCTGAAGGTTTAGATTTTAATTCCTCCCTGTTGGGCTTTGGAATGGCGAGGCCTCCACATCCTAAGGAAGTTAACTTGATTGTTGCTAGCCCCATTTAGCTTTCCATTTGAATTAGAAAGATATATTTTTTTAAACATTTATATATTCAGGAAGATGGTAAAACATTTCTACAAATCAATACAAAGCAGAAAAATACCTTAAGCTGAATTATAAGAATGCTAGTAACAAACACTTGTCCACAATTGTAGCTTTAGTGTTCAAACAGGATGAAACTCGTAATGTTGCCTGGCACGAAACCAGAGGTGTGATGCAGACTGTGGTACAGGTGAGCAGAGAAATTCAATCCTCCAACTTATTTCTAGATAATTAGCAGATTGACAGAACCCTCTCCCCAAGTGGCAGGACTGCAGCTGTACAGCCTTTTAATCTTCCGCTGTGACAGGCTGCAGGGTTTGTGCCCATCTGGAAAATGTTCTAGCAACAGACAAGCCAAGTAAGATCAAGTGTTTCTTCTTCTATAGTGCAGTGTATAAGAAAGCTGATGAAGTGTACTCTGTGTATGTCAACAACAAAAATATCCGCTGCAGAAATGTGAGGGACAAGAATAAATTCAGAGAAATAGAACAAGCTCTTGCCTGTATTGTATTAGCTGATGAACCATTTTGAATCCAGATAAAGATTTGGTTTAAAATAGTTGGAGATGGGATGAATTGGATACAAGTAATTTTAACTTTTTTAAAATTTGTATTGCGGTCTACAGTTTTAAAAGTGATTTTTGGTGCCTTGATTTTTGAATGTTGAACTGGAGATGCAAAAGGGCATAATTTTCAAAAAGTGCTGAGTACCTTCTCACAGAAAAGTCCCTTTAGGTGTCAAGTTGGGAAACCAGAATCAATAGGCACGATGGAAAATTTAGGCCTGTATGTCTGACACTAGTCAGCTCTTACATCAAGTAGAACTTACTCTAGTTTCATTGATTTGAAATTATCCTTACCAGAAACAGATGAGAGAATGTCAGTCAAAGTAACTAGAATCAATACAGGGTGGATCTCAAATTGCATGCAAGATAGAATTAAGAAAAGGGGCCAGATTCTGCTGGTACACAAATAAGACTGAGAGGAACTACTGAAATCCACTGAACAGAATTCTGCCCACAGGTTTCTTAGTACTGAAAGGAGAGAAAATATGGTAGAAGAATATGGACTAATGGTATAAATTAGCCCTATTTAACTGTTCTATCAGAAGGGAGCACTCAACACTTTAAAAAAAAAAAAGCTCCTGAAAATAAATTAAAAAACCAACTTGTAATCTAACCTGTGAAAAACACACAGGATTCAGAAATTAGTGTTTCAGAATAGGATTAGACATTTACACAAACAAAAATAACATCTAGCAGGGATGAAGACATAAGAGCTCTCAATGCTCTTGCTTCAGGGCATATGCTTATCCCTACCTGGGGTAAGGAAGAAATTTTCTTCCATGGCATAGTATTGCACCCAATGAATTACATGAGAATAAGGAGGGAAGAGGTATTATGCCTTATTCTGAATCCATCCACCACTGGCTACAGTTAGCGACAGTACACCAAACTAGATAGACTAGTGGTCTGTTCAAATGTGCCAATTTGTGTATTTCCAGCTTAAACTGGAGCAGAATCAATGAAAGTTTTAGAAGTTAAATGCAAAGCTTGGAACTCTTTTTTTACCTGTAGCCTGGCAGAGTAGTAAAGCTTGGAGTTACATCAGTCACTCATGTAACATCTCTATCTACTGTCATGATGGTAAAATGTTCTATTGTCAGAGGCACCAGAGAGAAGCTCTGATTCATTAGTGCTAATTGCAAGTTTCCAAATAACTAAGCAATTACTACAGTGGTAAAACTCTAGTATTTTGCTTTCAGTGTTGGTTTATTTGATACAATTTATCCACTTAATTCCTTTTATTTGACACCCTTTTAGTTTGGCAAGTAGAACAGAAGAATAATTGAATTTTAGTATCTTTTGAGTTTGACCTGTCAGATGAAAAACTGCTTTCAAATCAGAAATTAAGATATGGGGAATAACCTGAAGTTCTGGCTCATTTCTAGAAGCCATACCTAGCCAAAGGCCTTGTTTTGGTTTGGATAAATCAGAACCATATTCAGTACATCAAGAAAGGCCAGAAAATGAGGTCACAGTAAATCTTCCTATTAATCCACAGTGAAGTAAGTTAACAATATCCAACCTTTGCTACATTCCTGACACATCTCTGTGGCCTCTTCTGCCTCTCCCACCCCTTCCTCTGTGACTGCCTTCTATCTGTCTTTAACTGGTTCTCTCTTCTAATTCCCTTCTCTTCTGTAGATATTTCTTTTGACACTTTGTTCATTGCTATTAAGTAGTGTTTAAAATTTACTGTATGTAAAGATAAAGAACTAGTTAATTCTTAGCAATAGCTTGTATGTAAAGACGTGGATGGTTGATTGTGGAAGTAAAGCGGTGATTCATGACAGACATTTTGAGGCAACATAGAACCAAACAAAATCACACAAGTCTCTCTGAGATTTGAAAAGCAGCATTTTAGAAGCCATTCTACTGCATAGGCCCTTTCTCTTTGATTGCTTATTATTGGGACAATTTGCAGAATCATGCTTGATATTATCCAACATGGTCATAGCTAGCACTGTTTCCTGAACACAGCAAACAAGCCTTTTTAAAGGACCTACCCAGCTGAAAATATTTCTCACGCATGCACACAACCCCATCCTAAGGGACCAACAAAAACTGTTGCTGAGATGTTCTTCTAGTTGTAGAATTGTTCTTACTTGATTTGGAGATAGCTGCCTCCGCTATCAGGGTGGGAGGTTGCCTCATAAGGATGGTCTGTTCTACAGGATACACAACACACATTTAGTTTTAACTTGATAATGGTGTGTGGGCAGCCCTGACATAATCAGGCAAAGGATCAAGTTGACTAGAAAAGAGAGCATCTCATCAAACACAAACAAATCAGTAACCAGCAACTCTTAGGAAATAATGAAAGAAACATGACAGCTTGACAAGGTTATGGCAAATACTTATGGCAGTCTTTTTTTACATGTACTAAAAAGGAAGCTACCACCTACAGAGTCTAGTATATCATTTAAGTAGTATAAAATCAAATTTTCATGTAAAATATACTGTACTGTGCAGCATCTAAATGCATATACATACATTTTAACCAGGACAAAGTGAAGCAACTAACAGTTTATACCTCTCCTGCATATTTTATGGTTTGTAAAACTGGCAACACTGATGTGACAGGGTTAATGAGTTCTGACTCATGCTTTTATACTCTGAGTGCTCCTGTTTGGCTACAGGCCATGATGTTCTGAAAGCATATCAGATCTCTTAACTTGGTTACCACATTTTATAAACATTGAACAAAATTCAGGAAATGCATCCACTATTTAGGAAGGCATCACCTGATGCCACACCAGCTGAACAAGATACTTCATGCTATAATAAATCAAACATTCCTACCATGAGATGTGTGTATAACCCAAGTTCAAAAACTGATACAAAATCAAATGCATTCATTTCAAAAATATTAATGTACCACCTGATAAACCTAATGTACGATATTATGAAACTGACAGAACATATGAAACTCTGCAAGTTAAAAGATGAGCTCATCTAATATACCAGCCACTAAATCTGATGTTAAATACTGAAAGAGAGCAACTTTTTAGGGCCCAGGTATTAGACCCAATCCTGAAAAGTCTTCCTCACAGCAATCATCCCATTGACTTGAATGAAACCAAAGGCGTGAATAAGAAAGAGCTGCTTACATGAGTAAGCATTTGGGAGGTCGGGTTCCATTTCTATGACTATAGGCAAAGCACATGTCTAAATAGTTCAGAATGGGGTCTCTGTAAGCACTTATATATACATTTAGTGCTATTTAATAGGGGTAAGCTTTCCTGACTGATAGTAAAGTGTCAAAATGCAAAGATTTGAAAACTAGAAAACAGGAAAACCAAAGAGAACACAACGTGGGCTTACTCTCCTGCAATAAACAATACTATACAGCTGCCATACAAACAATAGTTCTCTAACTTCATTGTATGTGGTCCAGCCCACAAGCACTGTGCCCCATGAATAAGGATGAAGGGCAAAAGCACATTCTGTTTCAGTTGAAAGCAGACTATTCTTGGATACTTCACATAAATGAAATGAAAAATATAGTCTATGGTCTATATAGACTGTATATAGAATATTTGTTGTAATTAACCTTATTGAAGCAAATATACACACCCAGTGTATTAGACTAATATTACTAGATAATGTCATAGTGCAACTGGTAGTAAAATCCACTGGGTGGGGTGCTGGACTAGGACTCAGGAGACTTGGTTCTATTCCTGCCTCTGCCACCGACCTGTCACATGGCCTTTGGTAAATCACGTCATCCCAAAGATAACCTCCTTTTTTGGCCCGCAGCACAAGCCTCCTGGGCACACTTGCACAAGCTCTTGCTCGATGCAAGAAGATCATTCCAGTTGCTGAGTGTAGCTCATTCCCACCTTCCACTGCAGGCAGGCCCTAGATAAGCTGACCTGAATACTACTTTTATTCTATTTTCAGACCTGGAGAAAACAGAGTTTCAAAGCTATCATGTTCTTGCAGTGCTGCCAGCAGTAAGGCACAAAAATACATGCATTGGAGGAAACATATGTGAGAGTAAACCACACAGAATCCCCATCACATCACGGCCTTAGAGCTGTGGTAGAGCTCAGGATATGGTTGTTACCATCACACCAAGGATATGGGGGGTTTAACTAGGAGTAATGAGGAAAAATTAAAATAGCAAAAATTTGGACTGGACTGTCAAGGGAAAAGTTCCTGACCATGTAATGGATTAGGTTGTGAAAGTCTCCCAAAGGAAGTGTTGATCACTCCTCACTTGATACTTTTTAAAGCTAGATTGGGCAATGTGTTGAAAATGTAATGAAGGGAGCAGTGCTGTATTGGCCTCGAGATTGACTGGATGATTTAACAGCTCTTCTTCACCTCTGGCTGCCGTGATAATACAAACCCTCACCAATATAATATGAAGAGTTTGGCTTAGACTGACAAGAGCCTGGAATATCAGAATTAAGGCTTCCATACTAGCTTTACACGCTCCTCCCTACAGTTTTAGGGCCTGACCCCCACAAACACTTGAAGACATGAATTGGAACTTCAAGGTATGATTGTGTACCCTTATGTATTTTACATACTATGTGGGTTGCAACATAGTCACATTTCACAACAGGACAGGTTACAAACAATCTCTGTTTAGCACTAGAGCTCCTAATGTTAGAGGGCATAAATCAGAATGATTTTGTTTTTAGCATAGATTTGTTTTTGTTTACTGGCCTTTGATTTTTTTGGTAATCTTAAAGAATATACAAATTGCCTATTTTAGCACTCAATCCCTGCCTGCCTGAACCTCCCTGAGCGCAAAAATGCAAGATCCAAATGATTCCAGAAGAGTTATACACTAGATACTGGCTGAGTATTGGAGTAACCAGATGAAATTCTCCAACCTGTGTTCTTGTACAAATGTACTGTAAGATGGTCTGAGCTGAGTAGTTTGAGGAAATGGTCAGAGTGACCTTTATATACATTTATATTTTCCATAAAGGAAGTCTGTGTCTGACCTTCTCTTCAACACATTTCCTTTTTGTTACAACGGCAAATTGGATATTTCTAGGATACCAGCAAAATATCTGCCGAGCCACATTCGAATAAGATATTAATTTCTATCAAGTTTTACTCACTCCTTGAATCTCCCAGATAAAAGGGAACCTGGTGGCAATTAGCCTACAGTTCTGAACATTCTACTGTTTGTATAAGTCTTTGGCATTGCATAGGAGATATCTGTAATTTTTCACTGGCCAGCTTTTGTCAGTCCTGCTTGACTGTAACTTTGAAAGTTTATGCACTAGTTAGATTTCTCACTACTTCTGCACTACTTTCTTGCACTGGACTCAGCCTGTCAGTGGATACAAGACTTAGCTGTAAGAAGCAGCTGTGACTAAAGCAAAGCTACAGGTACAAATTAAAAGGAGCTGCCAATGTACTGAAAGCCTTTGGTAACATTGCATTTTTTTTTTTTAGAGGGATCAGTGTCCTGTTTCCTGATACATTTATTATTCCATACATCGCTTCAATGGTTTGTAATCCATATAGGTGTCAGGGACACCTTTGGGGATACAGCACACAACTTCATTGAACATCCCTATTGTGTAGAAACTAGGGCTGTCAAGAGATTAAACAATTAATCGCACGATCAAATAATAATAGAATACCATTTATATAAATATTTTTGGATGTTTTCCACATTTTCAAATATTGATTTCAATTACAACACAGAATACAAAGTGTACAGAGCTCACTTTATACTTCTTATTATAAATATTTGCACTGTAAAAATAAAATACTAATTTTTCAATTCACCTAATAGAAGTACTGTAGTGCAATCTCTATCATGAGAGTTGAACTTATTTTTTGTACATAACTATACATTTATAACTGCACTCAAAAACAAAACAATATAAAACTTTAGAACCTATAAGTCCACTCAGTCCTACTTCGTGTTCAGCCAATCGCTCAAATATTACTTTTTTACATTTGCAGGAGATAATGCTGTCTGCTTCTTTACAATCCCATCTGAAAGTGAGAACAGGCGTTTCCATGGGCACTGTTTTAGCTGGCGTTGTGAGATATTTATGTGTCAGATGCGCTAAAGAGTCATATATCCCTTCATGTTTCAACCACCATTCCAGAGGACATATGTCCATACTGATTACGGGTTCTGCTTGATAATGATCCAAAGCAGTGCAGACAAACGCATGTTCATTTTCATCATCTGAGTCAGATGTCACCAGCAGAAGGCTGATTTTCTTTTTTGGTGGTTTGGGTTCTGTAGTTTCTGCATCGGAGTGTTGCTCTTTTAAGACTTCTGAAAGCATGCTCCACACCTTGTCCCTCTCAGATTTTGGAAGGCACTTCAGATTCTTAAATCATGGGTCGAGTGCTGTAGCTATCTTTAGAAATCTCACATTGGTACCTTCTTTGTGTTTTTGTCAGATCTGCAGTGAAAATGTTCTTAAAACAAACAACATGTGCTGGGTCATCATCCAAGACTGCTGTAACATGAAATATATGGCAGAATGTGGATAAAATACAAAGCAAGAGACATACAATTCTCCCCCCAGGAGTTCAGTCACAAATGTAATTACCGCTCGTTTTTTTTTTTTAAACAGGTGTAATCAGCATGGAAGCATGTCCTCTGGAATGGTGGCCAAAGCATGAAGGGGCATACAAATGTTTAGCATATCTGGCATGAACATACTTTGAAATGCTGGGTACAAAAGTGCCAGGTGAACGTCTGCTCTCTCTTACAGGTGACATTGTAAATAAGAAGCGGGCAGCATTATCTCCCGTAAATATAAACAAACTTGTTTGTCTTAGCGATTGGCTGCACAAGAAGTAGGACTGAGTGGACTTGTGGGCTCTAAAGTTTTACATTGTTTTGTTTTTTGAGTGCAGTTATGTAACAAAAAATCTACATTTGTAAGTTGCACTTTCACAATAGAGATTGCACTACAGTATTTGTATGAGGAGAATTGAAAAATACTATTTTTACAGTGCATATTTATAATAAAAATAGTATAAAGTGAGTACTCCACACTTTATATTCTATGGTGTAATTTAAATCAATATATTCGAAAATGTAGGAAAAAAATCCAAAATATTTAATACATTTCAATTGGTATTCTATTGTTTAACACTGCAATTAATCATGATTAATTTTTGGGTTAATTGCATGAGTTAACTGCAATTAATCGACAGCTCTAATGGAAACAAACTTTAGATTTCAAAAAGCTCTAGGAATTAGATCAGCCTACCCTGAAAACTGGGGGAGGGTTTGGAATCCAGGGCTGCACCTTTTTTCATGGTCACTCCATCTCTTTCTAATGAACAAAAAACTCCCCAAACCCTGAGATCCTAATATTTGTGAATTTGAAGGGAAACTTTGCTGGTTGGGACATCTCCAGTCTGCTTTGTTGATCTATTTGGAGACAATTGAGGTTCTCAGCATATAGGCTTCTGTCATTTCCTGCATCGAACAGTACGAGTTTGCTGGAGCTAGTGTCACAGACTAGGGCTATTTTGTACTAAAACAATACTACTACTATGTCACATTAGTGTGAAAAACCTAGGCCTTGTTCCTGCACCACTGAAATCAGTGGAAGCTTTGCATTGACATGAATGGGCACAGGATCAGGCCCCTACTTCAGATCCAAGAGAGCAGCTTTTGCCTTCCCATATCAGTGGGTTAAACAATCCCTCTGAAAGGACAGTAGCTTTCAAGACAGTCCAGAATTGTGCAAACAACGTCTTGATTGAGGTACCTCTTGAACAGTCATTCACCCTCTTTGCATGGGTGAGGTAAACAGACAAGTGCCTGACTCTGATATTAGTTTCTCAGTTAAAACAGAAAAACAAAAACAACCAACATGTTGTAAAGAAATTATCTTCACTAAAGGGTCAAAGGCCAATTTTGTTTTATTCAGCTGCCACAGGCTGATTTTTTCCTTTTATTCATGCTATGCCAAGAGATGGACAGCTTAAGCAAGACCTCAGAATATTTCCCAGAGGAGCTGTGCCCTCAGATCCTAAAAAATATTGCCACTGAGAACAAATGAAATATACACTTCTACGCTCCTTTCCACCCAGCCTCCACAACTACCCACACTGATAGGAAGAAGAAGGGAGGGAGAAACTCTCCTTCATTCTCACCTTCCCCTACAGTCACTCTTTGCTTTTCTGCTGATGTAGAACATGAGCCTGCAAAGTGCTGAACACTATGGCCCTGATCCAGCAAAACACTCTGCACTTACTTAATTGTAAGTACCTGAGTAGTTCCACTGAAATCACTGCAGTCCCATCTGGTTTCCGTAGAAACACATGACAAATCTGTTCCTTACCTCTTAAGAGAAGCCACAATTTCCACACAAGTGGGTTGCGCTGGAGTTGGTATTTTTAATCATGCTGTACATTTTTTCCTTCTTTTGTTCTTGTTCTTTAAGTTCTCATTGTATGAGAAGCCAGGCATTGTCAAATCAGAATTTGAATGAGGATAGGGTTGCTTCTGCACTCTCCCATTCCAATGTGCTTTTTTTTTTTTTTGGGGGGGGGGGGGGGAGGTGTCATACCTTCATTGTAGCAATGCCTGTGCTCTATTAATGTTAGCAATTGTGGCTCTAGCCTTCTGCCTCTAACATTAGTATGGAATAATCATCAATGCAAGATTCTGAATTTGCACTTAATCAGACATTACAGTGAGGTTTCCTACATAATTAACCTTTCAGGTAAGATCTTACTTGGTGTAAATTAGCATAGCTTCACTGATTTCCATTCAATAGAGCTATGATTGCTTACACTGGCTGAGAATCTGGCCCTTTTTTTCATTTGAGTTCAACTTAAATAAGGCCCTGTAAACTGTGGCGAGCAGGACCTAAATCCTGCAGTAAGAACCACTGCTTTCTGCTGTAACCTGATGCTGAATTCTGTAATTAACAGCATTTTAGAGTAAACTCAGACATTGCTGTTGAAATAAAAATGAAAATAAATATAGTCAGTGCAGTAATCCTCAGTGAAAGGTGAGGTTTGCCAATTTTTTGACCCTTGGATTCTGAGGTGGATCTGCACTAGTCCAGATACTTGCCATGGGTCCAAGTGGCTTGAGGGCAACTGTATTTTCTCTCCTAAGGAGATGTTTTGGCAGGTTTCACTGTCCTACCACACTGCTTTCTAATGGAAGATGATAGAAAAAAGAACCTGGATTAGTAACCTAAATCCAGACCTCTCTGAACTAAATCTGGCCACAAACATGGATCTGAGTATAAATTAAGATTTGCTTCTACCATGGGCCAGACTGGAAGCTTGAATTCAGACTCTCCTCAGACTGAAAAGAGTCTGAACCCAGATTGAGAAGGGTCATAAGAACGGCCATACTGGATCAGACCAATAGTCCACCTAGCCCAGGATCCTGTCTTCCAACAATGGCCAATGCCAGGTGCCCCAGAGGGAATGAACAGAACAGGTAATCACCAAGTGATCCATCCCCTGTTGCCCATTCCCAGCTTCTGGCAAAGAGAGGCTAGGGACACTATCCCTGCCCATCCTGGCTAATAGGTCCATCAATGGCTATCTTCTATGAATTAATCTAGTGTTATTTATTTATTTATTTTTGATCCCTGCTATAGTCTTGGCCTTCAGAACATTCTCTGGCAAGGAGTTCCACAAGTTGACTGCATTGTGTGGGGAAAAAATACATACTTTTGTTTGTTTTTTTTTAAACCTGCTGCCTATTAATTTCATTTGGTGGCCCCTAGTTCTTGTGTTATGAGGAGTATATAAAATTTCCTTATTTATAAAATCATGACTGGTGTGGAGAAAGTAGACCTCTATCATATCCCCCCATAGCCCCTTCTCTTTTCCAAGCTGAAAAGTCCCAGTCTTATTAATCTCTCCTCATACAGCAGCCATTCCATATCCTTCATCATTTTGTGGCCCTTTTTGAAACTTTTCCAATTCCAATATATCTCTTTTGAGATGGGGCAACCACATCTGCATGCAGGGGTGTCAAGTTGTATGGGCCCCTGGTGCCCATGCTCCAGGAATATTCAGAGCATGGGGAGCCCAGATCCACCAATGTTTGGGGCCGAGTCTCCCCCGGCCCTGCCTGCTACCCCTCACGCCTCCCCAAAGTATGTTCTGGCCCTGCCTGCTGCCTCTGGGTGATTAAAAAGGGCGTGGGGGCCCCCGCAGCCACCACCGGCAGCACAAACGGGGCTAAAGCGGCTTCTTGCCTGCCTCACTCTGGGTGACACGCCACTCCCGGAAAAGACCAGCACGTCCCTGCGGCCCCCGTGCGTGCGTGCGCACTCCCGCCCAGAGCACCAACTCTGGCATTAGAACTGTGGCCAATGGAAGATGCAGGGGCATTTCCTGTGGGAAGTGGTGCATGGAGACCCCCGGCTCCCCCATCTGTTAGCTGCTGCCAGAGGGATGTGTGGGCCACTTTCAGGAGCTGCCAGAGGTAAGCGCTGAACCTCTCCTGCACCCCAACCCCCTGCCGCAGCCCAGAGCTGGCAACCCATACCCAAATTCCCTCCTAGAACCTTAGGTTGCGGGGGGTGGGGGAGGGGAAAGGAGGGGCAGGACTTGGACCTGTTCTGGGCACCACCAAAAATTATACAAACCTGCTGCCCCTGTCTGCATGCAGTATTCAAGATGTGGGCATACCATGGACTTATATGGTGTTAGACTCCTGAACACCGCAACACCTGGGAGTGAGGGGGTTTGAAATGCAAGCCCAAATTATGAGTAGAGCCATTCTTTATTAAAGGCTGAAGCACAGCTTTGTATTGAACGCTCAGACTTTAAGCATAAGATTTATGTTCAAAACAGGACCTGAATTTTACACCTCTGGCTCATCTCTACTGTGGTTGTTGATTCTGTTAGTGGTTAAACAAGCCTACTCGTGAAGCAAATACTGGCAGTTTTGCACATGGCTTTGTCAGTCACACAACCACTCACTCACACAACTCAACATTAAGCTGTAAAAGACAAGAGAGGCAATCAGCACGAAAAATGTTCATCGTATCCCTCCATAATGATTTCACCTGCTCGTGCCTGGGGCTTGTTGTGCTGTATGCATATTTGCAGTGCGAGAGAGTCCGAAGATCAGCAACACTTTACAGCTCTGCAAAACAGTTGCAATAACCCCTGCAGCACACATGAATGTCCCCAGATTTCAGGAGACTCAAACCAAAAAAGATTAAAACCTTTGGGTAAAGCTGGAGCCAGAGTTCACTAGTCAAGGTTTCATTTTGACACCATAAGAAATCCATTGTTTTGCGGTATTAAACTCACCTAGGAGAGCAGAGTTTCATTTAACTTTGACAGGTTTCAGGGTAGCAGCCGTGTTAGTCTGTATTCGCAAAAAGATTCAGAAAAAAAAAAAGGGTATTCTATCTGCTACCCAAGATCCATAAACCTGGAAATCCTGGACGCCCCATCATCTCAGGCATTGGCACCCTGACAGCAGGATTGTCTGGCTATGTAGACTCCCTCCTCAGGCCCTACATTACCAGCACTCCCAGTTATCTTTGAGACACCACTGACTTCCTGAGGAAACTACAATCCAACGGTGATCTTCCTGAAAACACCATCCTAGCCACTATGGATGTAGAAGCCCTCTACACCAACATTTCACACAAAGATGGACTACAAGCCATCAGGAACAGTATCCCCGATAATATCACGGCAAACCTGGTGGCTGAACTTTGTGACTTTGTCCTTACCCATAACTATTTCACATTTGGGGACAATGTATACCTTCAAATCAGCAGCACTGCTATGGGTACCTGCATGGCCACACAGTATGCCAACGTTTTTATGGCTGACTTAGAACAACGCTTCCTCAGCTCTCGTCCCCTAATACCCCTACTCTACTTGCGCTACATTGATGACATCTTCATCATCTGGACCCATGGAAAAGAAGTCTTGAGGAATTCCACCATGATTTCAACAATTTCCATCCCACCATCAACCTCAGCCTGCACCGGTCCACACAAGAGATCCACTTCCTGGACACTACGGTGCTAATAAGCGATGGTCACATTAACACCACCCTATACTGGAAACCTACTGACCACTATTCCTACCTACATGCCTCCAGCTTTCATCCAGACCACACCACACAATCCATTGTCTACAGCCAAGCTCTACGATACAACCGCATTTGCTCCAACCCCTCAGACAGAGACAAACACCTACAAGATCTCTTTCAAGCATTCTTACAACTACAATACCCACCTGCTGAAGTGAAGAAACAGATTGACAGAGCCAGAAGAGTACCCAGAAGTCACCTACTACAGGACAGCCCCAACAAAGAAAATAACAGAACGCCACTAGCCATCACTTTCAGCCCCCAGCTAAAACCTCTCCAACGCATCATCAAGGATCTACAACCTATACTGAAGGACAACCCATCACTCTCACAGATCTTGGGAGACAGGCCAGTCCTTGCTTACAGACAGCCCCCCAACCTGAAGCAAGTACTCATCAGCAATCAAACACCACACAACAGAACCGCTAACCCAGAAACCTATCCTTGCAATAAAGCCCGTTGCCAACTGTGTCCACATATCTATTCAGGGGACACCATCATAGGGCCTAATCACATCAGCCACACTACCAGAGGCTCATTCACCTGCACATCTACCAATGTGATATATGCCATCATGTGCCAGCAATGTCTCTCTGCCATGTACATTGGTCTAACTGGACAGTCTCTACATAAAATAATAAATGGATGCAAATCAGATGTCAAGAATTATAACATTCAAAAACCAGTCGGAGAACACTTCAATCTCTCTGGTCACTTGATTACAGACCTAAAAGTGGCAATTCTTCAACAAAAAAACTTCAAAAACAGACTCCAATGAGAGACTGCTGAATTGGAATTAATTTGCAAACTGGATACAATTAACATAGGCTTGAATAGAGACTGGGAGTTGATGGGTCATTACACAAAGTAAAACTATTTCCCCAACCCCCCACCCCCCACTGTTCCTCAGACGTTCTTGTCAACTGCTGGAAATGGCCCACCTTGATTATCACTAAAAAAGGTTTTCTTCCCCCAACCCCACCGCTGCTCTCCTGCTGGTAATAGCTCATCTTAACTGATCACTCTCCTTACAGTGTGTATGGTAACACCCATTGTTTCATGTTCTCTGTGTATCTAAATCTCCCCACTGTATTTTCCACTGAATGCATCCGATGAAGTGAGCAGTTGCTCACGAAAGCTTATGCTCAAATAAATTTGTTAGTACTTGTGGCACCTTAGACTCCTTTTCTTTTTATTTAACTTTGAGTTTTTGCATCCAAATCTCAATGTGAAACTTAAGAGCGGGGGAAGCCAGGCAGACAGAGACCAAAATATATGTTCATATAAGTGAAAACTGAAGTAAGAGGTTCATTAATGAACCTGATTTTCACGTAGCTCCAATATCCTTGGGTCTTTGCTCCTCTCATGGCAGTTCTTATTTATATATTGCAGGGGCAGATTCTGATTACACAAATACAGATGCAGAGGACAAATGGAGCCCACTGCTCCTTCGCCCTCCTATGCAAAAAGCCACCAGACTCCAGCAGGTTTGATCATATTGACAGCAAGATGTAAGTGTTATACTGCAACTAACAGTATTAGAGACAAGAACTGGTCAGAATGTGCTTTCTGGATAAAGGAAAAAAAGCCCTTTTAAACTTTGATTTAAAAAAATAAAATCAAGAAAATCCAAATGACAGCTCCCCAGCTGCCTGCCTGCAAAGCTATTGTAAATTTTACTTTCTGCCTGCTTCCAGGAATGCTGCCAAGGCTGAGCACTCTAGCTCTCTGCTGCCTCAGAAGGCTGCCAGGAAGCCAAAAGATTCCACTACTGCTCTCCTGAAACAGAATTTTTCTTTAAATCCCTTCCCACAATTTTTTTTTTGATATTTTATCTGAGTTCCAGATGAATTTTTTTCAAAATGTGTTCCCCCCCCCCCAGAAAACTTTCCTTTTTCTGATCAACTCAATTAGATACTCCAAAGGGTTAAACAAACTACACATGGCCAACTACACGTCTATCTTCTAGACCAGTTAGTCTGAGGCTGGTGCTGCAGGGAGTCCATGTTGCATCTTTATAAATGGTGCAGTAGTTTCCTTCCTATGAGAACCCTTATATTTGTATTCTGGTTGAGGGGAGGACAGAATCACAGAATACCTCCAACAGCTGCTGCAGTGTCCCTCAACGCTATGCTAACTGTTACTTGACTAGGAGGGCTACAATATAAACCTTTACTGTAGTTATGTAAATTATAATTTCAATAACTTGAATAAAAATTGATCATGTTTATCTTTCAAAGGCAAGGAACACAGGAGCAGTTAGCTAAATAAAGGTATCTGTGCTCAATATACTGTGAGAGAATTTGTACAATATCACCAGCCATGACAGATGGGGAGAGAAAGCATTTCTTTTTCAAAATACCACAGCTCTTCTCTTCAGGGCTGGCAACTGCCACAACAGTATGAGGAAAAGTAAAATTAAAAACAGATCCTAACTTGAGAGAAAACAAGTATCAATACAGCTACATTGCTGGGAGCATATTGCTAGGAAATCACACACATTCACACACAAAGCACTCTATATTCTCTCACCATGTAGGGGAAGGGTTTCTGGTTTTGTCCATCAAGATGCATAACTTGTTGAGCACCTAACTCCAAGGAACAGTAAATACAATAGCATTGTAGTTAAAGAAAAACAGGCACGAGCTGAATGTGCTGAAAAAATTGAAAAGTTAATCAGCATGAAAATGACCCTGTAATACTTCAAAAGGACTGCCACCCTTTTTCTATTATATGAGTGGCTATTTTAAAAAACTCCTGTTTTCCAGAGTAAGTGGAATTGGCTCTCTTGGGAGCTACCCTTTTCCCAATTTCTCCTCCCCTTTTAGAATATACACCTCCTTCACATATATGCAAGGGAGTACGGACAGTATAAAATAGAACAGCCTTTCAGATGAATGTACAGTATTTGTCCAGTCAAATTTCAGTATTCAAACTGAGCAAAATGTAAATTCTATCTATAAATTCTTACTAAAGTATATTAGTAAAAGGTAACAAAGACGCTTTAAACTTTGTAAAAATGAGTTTGTGCAAAAATTGTGCATCTTGGTAAAATTCTTTTTCATTCATAGCGTTTAAGCATGGCCTATGACAGGTTCTTCCCCTAGCACGCTGGGAGGCAGTGTCTCTGTACCTGGCCTGCACAGACTAGATGCCTCCCAGACACCAGTAACAACAAGTACATCTCCTCTTTCTTGTTTTAAGGTCAATGCTACACCAGACTCCATTAATTCTCTTAGTTCCAGACCGACAGCAGGGGAAAGAAGAGGTGATGTACTTGCTGTTACTGGTGTCTGGGAGGCATATAGCTTATGTAGGCCTGGTATAGACACACTACCTCCCAGCGTGCTAGGGGGAGAACCCGTGCTGGTGACCCCTTGTCATGCATTAAAAAAAAGACGTTGCTTGTGCCATCTCCACCACTGGCCTTCTAACACTTCCTCCCTGTTGGGTGGGTGGAAAAACACTAGGCTGCAACCCACTCCCCAGTGAATCGAGGCACATGCTTCTGGGTGTCTGAGCCCTGTTGGCTGAATTAACGGCCATCCTCATACCTGTATTCAGGGAACACAGAAGGCATGTTATTTCTGCCTGGAGCACTATACATGTGTAGGGCTTCCTGGTGGCTGAAAAAGTTAACTTATTCTTCAAATTTCAAAATTACAAAGCTTGTTCATTTTGAAGTGTTCAAAACAGGCTCAGATTCGTTTTCAAACTTTTACACAAACTGTTTATATTTTATTTAATAACTTGGTGTTTATTAAATGAACCATTTTGATTATATATTTTAAAATTCAAACAATGGCATTTTTTTTTTTGTGGAAAAACAAAATACTTTGACAACATTGACCATTTTTTCACAAAAAAGTTGTTTTAGGCCCCACTTCAGAAATTTTTCATTGAAAATTTTTGACCAACTGTAGTGCTGATGCCCTAATGTTGGGGTACCCTAATCATTTTATGTACAAAAACTGAGACACCTTAAAAAGGTCCTGATTTTCAGAAAGTGCTGAGTGACAATCTCTGAAAATAGCACACCGGGTAACGAACCACTCCAGCTGTTGTTCAGCCTCTCGGCACTGGGTGCCGGCAACACTTTCAAGGTGGTTGAATGTTCAAAATCACTAATCACTCTAAAAAATCTTGACACCCTCCCCCAAGTTTCTAGTACTGCCTATCACATCTAGTACATTCTTAAAATATTTACTTGAAAGCTTAACTTTCTATAAATCCATAGAATCCCTAATATTATGGGTCTACTCCCCTCAGCAACCCTGGCTACAATGTGAAATTGCTGTATAAATAACACTGCACAAGCTTTTTCCTCAATCCTTATGTATATGTATATATATGTATATATATAAAGGTTAAATAAACTGGATTGTGTGGGACTCGTGCACAATCAATAGGAAAACAGCAAAAAGGTAGTTAATAGCCAGCAAGCTTCGAGCAGTGTGAAGATTTCTCCATTTGAACATGCTCCCCCACAGGGTGAAAAGAAGGAATGTTTCTCCATTTGAGTCTTCCTTTTATTGTAAATCTGTACTTGTCTAATCCTCACCCACAGACTGCTGTGTGCATCTGTTATAGAAGCCAATTTGAGTCTTTTAAGAGGTGCTAAAATGGAGGGAAGGATCCTTAACTCAGAAGCTTTACATATATATTTAAATAAAGAAATGGGGGTCTTATGCAATCAACGGAGGACTTCTCGCTCTCGATCAATCTACAGTCATTACTGTGCAGCAAAGATTAATGGGTTTACATCGGAGTAAGGGTAGGCATCTGGAGGCAGAGCTGCTGTGATTCTATCATCCTCTCCGTGCTCAAAAATCTTAGAAACTGTTACAATACCAACATCCAAATTAGCTTGTGCTTTGTAGCCAAAGTTTAGAAAATGAGTTTAGCTGTACTTGTTCTGAGTGGCATAATCCTGGAGGACTCTGTGTAAGGATGCTTGATAAGTTTGGTGAGGAAAGAGGGAACTTTAAGGGGCTTCACTCAAGGTATTTATATTTTCTTAGCTGATTTTTTTTTTTAAAGAAACAAATATAAATCTGACTTGCTGGTTTTTTTTCCTTAGAAAACTAGACATGAGCCCAGAATAAAACTCCAGATCCAAACTATCCTTGACATGCACCTGGTGATAGAATCAGGACATCTGGTTACCACTCTATCTGGAAATCCCACGAGAGCAGCCTGTATCAAAGTACTTCAGCATCTCTGCTTTCAGTGCCGGACAGAATGACAAAATGCAGAGGTTGCTGTGGAAATGAAGAGCGGAGTTAAAAACATTTCTGAACCTGAAGAAAGATGGATTTGATACATGTTTTAGGTGAAAGTTGGGGATGGTTCTTACATTTAGTAATGTTGGAGTGAAGTTCACCCATCCTGCACAAAAGCAATCTGCCAGTGTGTAGTGAAGTAAGTAATAGTGAAGGATCCATGCCCAACCTGCAATTGCAGAGCTGCAATTCAGTCCATTTGCTGAGCTGCTGGCCTTCTACATGCCATATAGAATGAATCTAGGCCACTGGTTCCACAGAAGTACAGAAGCCATAGCTTGTTGTTTCAAGCCCTCCTTTATTCATTAGTATAGCTCCACTCTCCATGTAATGGGTCAAACCTCTATCAAGTGGAATTTTGGCAACTATTTAGTTCTAAAAAAGAAAAGGAGTACTTGTGGCACCTTAGAGACTAGCGGCTATTCAAGAGAGGGAGGCTGTGGTACAGTAAAGATGTGTGCCAGAAAAGCTCTCTTTACTAATACAACAGCTAACTGAATTATAATCCACAAAACTCATTAAATCAGTAACTGTTACCCACAAACAAGTCGTCTTCATAATGGCCCCAATCCAGCAACTCTTATTCAGGCAAATTTCCCATTGATTTCAATGAACCTGACTACAGATTGCAGCCGTATTGCTCAACCCAAGCGTTCACAAATCATCAGGCCTTCCTACCCCCAAAATAACAGAGAGTTCTTTTTATTTGCCTTTGAATGTTTACTGTTCACATTTTCAGTCTTTCCTCTGCAACCACAGGGGCTCAAAACTTAGTTTTCTTTTAGATGAAAACTGGTCTCTGTGTGTATATAATGTCTACTGCAGTTTCCACGGTATGCATCCGATGAAGTGAGCTGTAGCTCACAAAAACTCATGCTCAAATAAATTGGTTAGTCTCTAAGGTGCCACAAGTACTCCTTTTCTTTGAGCTTATCATGGAAGAACATAATTACAGAAGCTGGGGCTCTTACAACAAACACCAAATATGAGAGTCATGATAAAATCATGAGCTGGCAACACTGTCTTGGATTAGGCTTCATTTGATTAATACTAGCCAGCTAAACTTTAGAATTTGATTTCAATTAATTTGCCTTTCAATGAGAGATTAAACAATGTCTCTGTTACCATTTGTTACTGAGGTTTCTCTGCAATTCAAACAGATTTTTCTGCAATCTAGGAGCCTGAGCAGTTTAACAAAATACCACACTACCCTGAACAATTCAACCTGACTCCTGAAGTTGGGAATTGCTTGAATGAGAATATAATATCAGTTCATGTCTCACTGAGATATTTTCACCTGTGGGAGTCAGGTACCCAAATGCCACTGATATTCAGTAGGACTTGGGTGGCTAATTCCATAAGCATCTTGGAAAACCCCAGCCCTGGCCAAAGCTGAAAACCAAAGGAAAAACAGCAAGTGGGAAGTAAAACAGTTTCCCAAACTTAAAGAGCCTCCCCTAGGGAGGATTCTCATGCACTCAGTGTTAGGGTTTGAGTCTTCAAATGCTTAAGCATGTGCTTAACTTGACTTGCATGACTCAGTGGGAGTAGCCATGTGTGTAAAGTTAAGTATGTGCATAAGCACTGGAAGAATCAAAACCTTTGATTACCATATAAGTGAGTTTAGATGAGGGTGTCTGTTTTGGTTAAAATTAATAAAATTCCACTGAAGCCAAAATCTGAGTATCACTATTTCTAAAATGAAACCTGAAGCACCAGCATTCAAAGTCTTTCACTATTCACCACATGGTCATCTGCCCTCATGTCACATGTTGTGGATAAGTTTACCGGGTGAGGGATTTACAGTAGATGTCACATGGCAAGCTTTATGGTCCACAGAGAAAGTGACAAATAATCTTGTCTTAGACCCCACTCAACGTCAACCCAGGTTTGATTTACCGTGAAGGCAATGGAGCCTACTGAACTGGTTTTGTACCAGACATGGAATTTGTGCTGCCCCAGAATTTCGGTGGCATTTTAGAGAAAGTCCACTATGTCAATGTGGGCAGCTACAAACCATGACACATACCATTGAAGACCTCAAAATGACAACTTCCTGGAGGTTTTCATGCCTTGAACATCATTGATAAGAATGCTGTGGCTTGCATACACCAAAAATAAATAAATATTCACTTTTTTTTTTGGTTAAAGCCCTGTTGTCAATTAAAAACTGAATGGTACAAAAATTAGAAAAATATCTGAGGCTGCTTCTAAGCCTCAGAGCAAGTCACCTGCAGATGGTAATTTACAAGTTTTGAGATGAAAATTATAATCATATTTTTAGTAATCTGCACATTTAAATACTTGTACTTAAAAGTACTGACTTGGAATTTCCATAAAAGCCCCCAAAGTAAACACTGTGAGACCACATTGAGCAATGTTATTATATCAATCACCTTCATGCTGTGCTCAGAATACTAAAATAGGGACAAGTTAACCTGAGAAAAATGAAGGAAAAGCAAGTGTTAGTAAAATACAAATGGAGGGAAATGGTTTACATTATGACTAAAAATACCCTAGGAGAGAGATGGGCAAATGTTTTGTTATGAAAACTGAAACCAAAGTGAACTTGTTTGGTTTCAGGTTTTGTTATAAATTCAAAGCTCAGCTTAGGCTGCTCGAAAGCTTTGCTGACGTTTAACCCTTACAAAGCAAACGTGGGTTAAATGATGGTTTCATGTAGTACACACATTTTTTTAAAATACTACAGCCAAGAATCTAGGTGAAGTTAATCTGTGTTGACTGAGTTTCGGGTTTCTGGAAGTGGTTTGAATTTGCCCTCCCTGAGTTTTGTTCTGATATGTGGAATGCGGACACTTATTTTGCAATAAAAGTGTCCTATTTCCATTGTGCTTGAGTCAGCAAACAGCAACCTAATAGCACCACAGGAGGTGGTGGTGGGGAAAACTAATACGAAATGAGTAACCACACAAACTTGCAGCAAAATAATTTAAAACAACTTAGTTATTTTGGTGCAAGTTTGTGTCTAGATGAACCCCTACACTAAAAGGAATTAGTGTAAGCAGCTGTCCTCCGGTTAAACTTGTACTGTTTGGGAAGGGACCACTTTATCTAGGCTAAGCAAATAAAAACTAAAGCAACCAGTTATTTCCAGCTTATAGTGTAAGGAGTACTTAGCCTACTCGGGTACAGTACATGCTAGAGGAAAATAATGAGGTTGTGTTCTGGTGGCTGTTAAACTGGAATAGTAATTATATTGTTCCCTGCAGATTGAAGGATGACCAGATTGTCCATGGAGAATAGTGCAGCATACAGCCAGCCAACAACTGGGAGTCTCCTCTACAGATCTAAGAGAAGGATTATTTTGTTCCTTGTATGGAGAATTAAATAAGCTTTTTTCTTTTTATTGCTTTTCCCAGAGAAGGATGGTTATTTCTGTGTGCATTACTGTTTTCTTATGACTTATGGCTTAATTGGGAATTAGTTTTTCAAAAGATGATGCTTTGAACGGAATAAGCTGTGCAGGCTGGTAAGCTAAAAATAGAGCCTAGGTGCAAGTCACCCTGAGTTAAACCCTTGTAACAGAGCATAATTTGGCAGAGTTACATTGGAAACATTCTTCTCCTTCACTGGTGACCATGTTTGTGGATTTTTTAATACTTGAGCTCCATCTTGTTTTGGAAGTAGTGAAGCATATCATTTAAAATAGCCAGTCAGGTTGGTTACCAAGATATAAAATAGATGTCATTCTAGTTGGATTACTGCGACACACCTTTCTGATTGGTGAATCTCAAAATAAGCAGATGTTTGATTTAGTTCTGTGAAAGAGGGATAATATTTTTTAAAAAACAGGTTTCCTTCCTTGCATTAACACCTGAGCTGATTAAAATGGAGCATTGAACCTAACTCTGTCCCATTAATGCAGATGGTTTACTTTTTTGCATTTTTCAGCTTGGACAACAAAAAGTTTTACTTTTGTTTTTAGCTGATTTTACTTCCTGTTTCTCATGAACTACCATAATGTCTCTAAAACACAGCAGGGGCATATTCAATTCCAATAAAAGGTTTTTGTTTTGATTAAGATTGAGGAAATAGTATTGTTAATTTAATACTTTACAAAACCTAAGCACCCATAAATTTGAGTGCTTCTCTGAAGCTGCTGAAACTCCTGAGCCTGCAAAAATTAAGCTCAAAATTTGTCAATGTTCTCAATATGCAGCTACTGTGACTTCTGCTTCCAGCAGGAACCTGGAAGGGCCAAAGTGAGAACTCCAAAAATAATGGTCAAGTGGAGAAATTAGCAAACCTTTTTCAAACCTCAAAAAATGTTCAGTTGATGTGTAGCATGAATTTTGGGCAAAGGTCTGCAGAGAAAGGTGGGTACAGGTTGCTTTATTTGAATGAATTTGCTTATTCCTAATCTTTATTCCCATGACATCACTCAAGGATTTCAGACACAAAAAAATAAGGGAAAGATTGGTGAATAACAGCTGATATCATTCCCTTGCTTACTAAATGTAAGGAGTGACAGCATGCCTACATGGCCACAATTTTCCTTGGATTTTATTTCTCTACTTAAAATTGTGCATGCTTATAAACAGCCAGCTTGGAACTCATTACAATACTTATAAATATTTCAGAAATTTAAAGGCTTTGTGTAATGTTGCCATAAAATTAGTGATTCTAAAATGTTATCTACATACTTCATTTTCTTCATGGAAACACTATCCACTGCGTATCAATGTGGATTGCTGGAGATGAAACTGTGAAAGTTGTTCACACAGCTGTGGACTTGTTTCCTCAAGGGCTGTCTCCTAATCTCAAGTTCCTTCAATTGCCATGGGGCTGCCTAGACTGTCCCTTCTTATGCCTGGTGGATGACATTTCCCTTTGTTTACTTTCAAAGCTAAGAAATTCATGTAATATCATATGTTTGGGAATAGGTCCCTTCGCAAATTATTCATGAGATCTGAATTATGCATAAGGTTTTTGTTATGATAAAAATAGTAGCTTGTACTGTCATATTTGCCTTCTGCGGACATTTAAATATGCACAGTCCACGCTTTCCTAATCCATGGCCCATTTAGAGTCTAGTTTTGAGTATGAATAAACTACATGCTTTCCACAGTCTGCAGCATCAAAACTAAATGTAACATTCACTTCCTTGCTATACACGGAATATTTTTAAGGATCCATAGGACCTGATCCTGGCAGGTGCTGAGCAACCTCAGCTCCCAGTGCCATTACCTCACAGGATCATGTCTTAACGTTCAGATGTCTAGGACAAATGCTGAATCATTTTGTAGTTCGGTGGCAATCCCAAACAATGAACAGCTTCCCAGCATTTTGCATTAATTATAGTAAAGCAATACAGCTGCCAGCAGGTAATTCTGAGTAATTCCTGGCCTTTTCAGCCTTGTCTTTAAGCTAGGCACAGACTGTAGGATTCAGAGAGCATTTCACACCCCTGCATGCAGATGTAGCAATGAGACATCCATGGTCTTAGCATCAAGTACAGCAAACCATATGGCTCAGGAAGGTTGTAACATGAATGTCTCTCATATCCATATGTTATGCTGGGCTTTGTTTCAGTGAGGAACTTGAGCAGCTCTTTTTAAAAAATGGACAGTGTAAACACAGCTTTTCCTTTGTCATTCTGCCCCTTCCCCCCCACAGAGATTCATATGTTCTCAGTATTAGTTGCAGTTAAGCACCACTAGTGTTTTCAGCCCTGTACAAACCTGAAATATACAGACCTCCTGTCCCAAGGATCTTGCAATTTATGGTAAACAGTAACTTCCCCTCTGTCCCTACAGAAGGCTTTTGGTGCAGTTGGGATTTTTTGTTTAAACCTTGAAAGCTAAGTAAATGGCTTAGTGACTGCACTGGAAGAAGTGCAATTTAGAGAGAAACCTTGTAGAAGGTTCTGAAAAATTAAACTTCTCTCTGCCTGCTTCTGCATTTATTCCTTGTGCATCTGCACTTCCACATAGAGCTGGCCAGAAAATATTTCTTCTTCCCGCGGAAAATCTGGACTTTTTGTCAAAATTGAAAATCTCCAACATTGAAACGTTTTTGGCCTAAAACCAAAAAGTTCTTGGTTTTTCGGTAGAATATCAATTTTCCAGGGACAGATGACACTTATTACAATTTTGTTTGTTGTAAACCAAGTTTTCCATCAGAAAAACAGTTTTGACAGAATTTGTGACTAGCCCTACTCCCAAGCTCCAACTGGGACCAGAGCTGCTGACATGTCATAAAGCAAGTTTATCCAGGTCATTTTCCTAGGTTGGATAGAAACAGACGAAAACTTTTTCTTGGGAGACATAGCGTAGTTTTGCAGGCTAAAGCGGTTGAGGTAATTCAAAGCACTTTTGCGGGGAGCTTATCTGTACTCAGGACATTGAGGCATACCAGAGTGCAGTCTGTTCTTTAGAAGTATAATTATCCTTTGGTCCAATATCTCAAGAACTGGGAGTAAGTATTACACATTGTAAAGATTAAAATACCCTCTGAAAAGTGACTCTAATAATTGGATTGTGACTTTCCATGTTTATTTATGCCTCTGTCATAAATATAAAGGGAAGGGTAAACCCCTTTGAAATCCCTCCTGGCCAGGGGAAAGCTCCTCTCACCTGTAAAGGGTTAAGAAGCTAAAGGTAACCTCGCTGGCACCTGACCAAAATGACCAATGAAGAGACAAGATACTTTCAAAAGCTGGGAGGAGGGAGAGAAACAAAGGGTCTGTGTGTCTGTCTATATGCTGTTTTCTGTCGGGGATAGACCAGGAATGGAGTCTTAGAACTTTTAGTAAGTAATCTAGCTAGGTATGTGTTAGATTATGATTTCTTTAAATGGCTGAGAAAAGAATTGTGCTGAATAGAATAACTATTTCTGTCTGTGTATCTTTTTTGTAACTTAAGGTTTTGCCTAGAGGGGTTCTCTATGTTTTTGAACCTAATTACCCTGTAAGATATCTACCATCCTGATTTTACAGGGGGGATTTCTTTATTTCTATTTACTTCTATTTTTATTAAAAGTCTTCTTGTAAGAAACTGAATGCTTTTTCATTGTTCTCAGATCCAAGGGTTTGGGTCTGTGGTCACCTATGCAAATTGGTGAGGCTTTTTATCCAACATTTCCCAGGAAAGGGGGGGTGCAAGTGTTGGGAGGATTGTTCATTGTTCTTAAGATCCAAGGGTCTGGGTCTGTAGTCACCTAAGCAAATTGGTGAGGCTTTTTACCAAACCTTGTCCAGGAAGAGGGGTGCAAGGTTTTGGGAAGTATTTTGGGGGAAAAGACGCATCCAAACAGCTCTTCCCCAGTAACCAGTATTAGTTTGGTGGTGGTAGCGGCCAATCCAAGGACGACGGGTGGAATATTTTGTACCTTGGGGAAGTTTTGACCTAAGCTGGTAAAGATAAGCTTAGGAGGTTTTTCATGCAGGTCCCCACATCTGTACCCTAGAGTTCAGAGTGGGGGAGGAACCTTGACAGCCTCTATCACGGGGTCCACTCACTGCAAGTAGTGCCTCCTGTTGGCTGTCCTGGGATTAGCTCTGCCAGCTTGTGGTCTCCCTCTGGTGCTGTCTTCTCTCATCTTGTCTCACTCTGCTGCCTCGCTCACTCCCAGGTCTGCAGCTTCATCTCTATGGCTTGGCCCTCCGGCCAGGTCACTAAAGTCCTCACCTTCCAGAAAATTTGCAGTCTTTCCAGACCTGCTGTCTGTCTGGCACCTCCAACACCCTTGCCAGTCCCCAGTGGCTGGTAGGGGAACCCAGGCCCACCCTCTACATTGGGTTCCACCCCAGAGACCCAATAACAAGCAGTCACAGTTCCTGTACAGTCCTACCTCTTGCTGCTGTTTCCATGGGCTTCTTCCTACATTCTGGACATTCTGGCTTCCCCTCTCCCTGGGTTTGCCAGCCTCCAACTCTCTCTGCTCAAGGAGTGACTCTAGCCTACTTCCTTGCAGCCTTTCCCAGACCTTGCAACAGTCAGCTACCTGGCTATATGCTGGCCCCACCTGTTCCTACACAGCTGAGCCTACTCCTAATTAGTGGCCTGCTCCCGGGGTTCATTATCTCTTTTCCTATCTTATACAGTTTCTTCACAGTCTCTGTACCTCCCCTTCTATCAGGGCAACCGTGTGCCCACATTCTCCACCACATGTGACAGGTTCCCTCACTGCTTGTGGCGCATCTTCATGGCTGTTCAGGGGATCAGCTCTGACAGGTGCTTCGCCTTCCTCAGCAGTCCCTCTACTCATCCTCTTCTCTGTCTGTAGCCTCTCTCTCCCTCTCAGAGCGGCAGCTTCTGATTTGTGGTTTGGCCCTCCCTCCAGGTCGCCAAGTTCCTCCCCTTCTGGGGAAATTGCAGTCTTTCTGGACCAGCTGTCCAGCTGACGTCTCCAACGCCCTGTGCCACTACCTAGTGGCTGGTAGGGGAACCTAGTCCTGCCCTCTACACTAGGTTCCAACGCAGGGGCCCTATAAAATGTAGCCAAGGTCTGTACCGTCTTAGTCCTTGCTGCTGTTTCCCTGGGCTTCTTTCTACCTACCTGGCTCCCCCGTCTTTGAGTTTGCTGGTCTGGCCCCACCTCCTTCCTCTCAGGGAGTAACTGTAGCCTGCCTTTCCTGCAGCCCTTCTCCAGGTGCACCCAGAAGAATTTAGTGGGCCTGTCTGGCCATTTTAACCCCTTCTAACACAGTATGGGGCAGATGCCCCATCACAATCTCAATTACTTCCAGAGCAAAAAGTTTTTTCTCCCCAGTTGTCAACCCTGCAAAACTGACATGATAACTGCAAGTCAAGTGGTGGTATTCTTACATGTCACTTTAAGAACTGAAGAATATGCTGAATTTTGCCCTCAGCTACATCTGTGTTAACCCTATTGTCTTCAATGGGATTGCACAAGTGCATCCAAGAGGAGAAATTAGTTTGGAACTAGATTATGCATAAATCTGAATGGAATCCAGCTGTATTCCCCACACTTCATGGACTCTACAGTGCTAAAAGGAGCAACAATAGAAAATGTGTATCCTGAGTTAATGACAAATGACTAGCAGCCAATTTCTAAAAGTTTTAATTCTTTAAAAGCAAATACACAGATAGAAGACGGAGAGCTATTGCTTCATACTTGGATCAATCCAAGTGAAAAGGGGAATTTAATAATACTTTAAGTTCTCTCAGTCACTGATCGCTACCTCCATCAATTTAAATGTTACAACCATACAAAGTTTTGTAGTCATTTAACAGAAAAGGAAAAGTCTTTCTTTCGGTGTTCACTGTCCATAGCCAGCAATGTTCACTAAAACAAAAAATGAAGTGAGTGATTTGAAGTACAGGGCTTATATGGTCCTACTAAAGTCCTGTACAAGAATCCTGTGTAGGAAAAAAATAGTAATGTACTAAATTGAACTCTCCCTTTTCAAAGTAACACTGGGGTTGTGAAGTTTTGATTTGAGGAAAGTTAAGAAATGAAAACTTAAGGCTGAAGCGTCAGTGGTGAGTCACCATGTATGCACACTAAACTACACAGACCTGTAAATCCACCCATGTCAGACACCTGTGTTCAGGGTCAGCTCCAGGCACCAGCTTTCCAAGCACTGAGAATGGGGCGGCAGTCCGTGTCCCATGGCGGCAATTCGGCGGCAGCTCTGCCGCTCTTCTGCCCCGGCACAGCAGCAATTCGGCGGTGACTGCCTGGGGCAGCAAAATTGGTAAGCCGCCCCTGCTTGTGTTACAAGTCACAGTAAGGCAGTGGAGAGATGGATGTTTACACTGAAACTTCCACTTCCTGGTTCATCACTTTGTAGCTTACTTTTTAAATAGTGAATTTCCAACCACAAAATACAGCTATTCCAGTAACATATTTACCTTTTGTGGAATCTGCTGTAGTCTCTCATAAGGGTCCTGACTTTCAGAGGCACTGGGCATCTAGCAGCTTCCATTAACTTCAGTTCAAATTGTGGGTGCTCAGCATCTCTGGAACCACAAATGAATGATTATATAGATGGGAACATCCTACATATAGAGAGTAATCCATTTATCAGTTTATGACTACAAAGGGGAAGGCCTGGAGTCCATATACAGATCCAGAGTACTAGTTGTGTCTCTCGGAGTTAAATGGAAGGTGGCCTGTAGCCACGTTAATATTTTCATTTGGATCCAAAGTTGGCTCCCAGACTCCAAAAATGAATTAAGTCTCATGCGCTGACTTGTGTTTTTTAAAAAAAATAAAAAATAAAATTTCCCATCCATCTCTCCTGTTGAGATTAGAGCTAGGTGAAACTTTTTGGATTAATAGTTTATTTGCTGAAAAATGTAGTTCTGGGTTGACCAAAACTATTCACAAATGTGTGGAGAGCTCACCAAAAGCTTAGACTGAACTGAAAAAGTTGAAATGTTTTGGTACTGTTGAAACAAATTTGTTTCATATCAACCCCAATATTTTCATTGTAACAGCCGTGTTAGTCTGTATTCGCAAAAAGAAAAGGAGTACTTGTGGCACCTAAGAGACTAATCAATTTATTTGAGCATAAGCTTTCGTGAGCTATAGCTCACTTCATCGGATGCATACTGTGGAAAGTTTAGAAGATCTTATTATATACACACAAAGCATGAAAAAAATACCTCCTCCCACCCCACTCTCCTGCTGGTAATAGCTTATCTAAAGTGATCACTCTCCTTACATTGTGTATGATAATCAAGGTGGGCCATTTCCAGCACAAATCCAGGGTTTAACAAGAACGTCTGGGGGGAGGGGGGGCAGGGGGAGTAGGAAAAAACAAGGGGAAATAGGCTACCTTGCATAATGACTAAGCCATTATGCAAAGTAGCCTATTTCCCCTTGTTTTTTCCTACCCCCCCCCCCAGACATTCTTGTTAAACCCTAGATTTGTGCTGGAAATGGCCCACCTTGATTATCATACACAATGTAAGGAGAGTGATCACTTTGGATAAGCTATTACCAGCAGGAGAGTGAGTTTGTATGTGTGTGTGTGGGGGGGGGGGGTAGAAGAAAACCTGGATTTGTGCTGGAAATGGCCCACCTTGATTATCATACATACTGTAAGGAGAGTGATCACTTTAGATAAGCTATTACCAGCAGGAGAGTGGGGTGGGAGGAGGTATTTTTTTCATGCTTTGTGTGTATATAATAAGATCTTCTACACTTTCCACGGTATGCATCCGATGAAGTGAGCTGTAGCTCACGAAAGCTCATGCTCAAATAAATTGGTTAGTCTCTAAGGTGCCACAAGTCCTCCTTTTCTTTTTGCGAATATTTTCATTGAGACTTTCAAGATTTCGACAGAAGCAAAGGAAAGAAGGGTTAGACTGGGGTGTGCAAGACCAAGTTCAAGTCCCTGCTCCAACAGCTCTTTAATTATTTATTAAAAATGGAACAGCTTTAAGAGGAAAGATTGAGAAAGGCGCACACTGGAATAACCCATAGCTCAGTGGCTAGGGCCAGGAAGTGTGCCCAAGAGGTCAGAGGCAAAAACCATGGCTGGAGCCTGCCCACACCCAGGGAAGCTTGCAACAGCTTTAACATGGATCCAGTATGTGGGTCCAAACACAGTGAGTGTCCAAGAGGGGAAGCTCAGCCAGGACCATGACACAAAGTCATTTTCCAGTGCTTTTGTTATGTGCTTGGGGTGGAACTCTCCATACTTGTTTTGGGAATCACACACACTTCCTTTGTGATATATTTAATTAGTGTGTTCTGTGTTCTTTGCGGTTACTGGATTTTCAGCTACGAACTCCCTTTGAGACATACTTTCCCCAACTTCTGTCTTTCTTGATTTTGTTTCTTCTTGAAGAGATTTGTCCCTTCTGCTGCTCTGCTCTGTCTGTTCCCCCAACTCTAACGCCTTACAATAGTCTTTATATTACTGCATTGCGGAACAGTTCTCTCTTTTAATGCAGTCGTCAGACAATATACTCCCTACTACAGTTATTCAGTTTAGCTGATGATATCTAGGCAGGGGTGATGGAACAATTTTTATAGTTGGGGTGCTGAGAGCCAAACTGTAAACCCTGTATATAATGGAAACCTCTTCAAGCCAGGGAGTGTGGCAGCATCCCCAGCACCCTTAATTCTAGCACCTATGCATCTAGATGCACAGGATGGTAGTATTAGCCAGAAACAGTCTCATCAGGTGGTGGAGACTGGGAACAAAATAACTTTTTAAGGAGTGTCAGAGAAAGGAAAGGTTTCAGAGTAGCAGCCGTGTTAGTCTGTATTCGCAAAAAGAAAAGGAGTACTTGTGGCAGCTTAGAGACTAACACATTTATTTGAGCATAAGCTTTCGTGAGCTACAGCTAACTTCATCGGATGCATTCAGTGGAAAATACAGTGGGGAGATTTATATACATAGGGAACATGAAACAATGGGTGTTAACATACACACTGTAATGAGAGTGATCACTTAAGGTGACAGGTTTCAGAGTAGCAGCCGTGTTAGTCTGTATTTGCAAAAATATGCATCCGATGAAGTTAGCTGTAGCTCACGAAAGCTTATGCTCAAATACATTTGTTAGTCTCTAAGGTGCCACAAGTACTCCTTTTCTTTTCACCTAAGGTGAGCTATTACCAGCAGGAGAGTGGGGGTGGCAGAGGGGAACCTTTTGTAGTGATAATCAAGGTGGGCCATTTCCAGCAGTTGACAAGAACGTCTGAGGAACAGAGGGGGGTGGGGAGAAGGAATAAACATGGGAAATAGTTTTACTTTGTGTAATGACCCATCCACTCCCAGTCTTTATTCAAACCTAAGTTAATTGTTTCCAGTTTGCAAATTAATTGCTGGTAATAGGTCACCTTAAGTGATCACTCTCCTTACAGTGTGTATGGTAACACCCATTGTTTCATGTTCTCTATGTATATAAATCTCCCTGCTGTATTTTCCACTGAATGCATCCGATGAAGTGAGCTGTAGCTCACGAAAGCTTATGCTCAAATAAATTGGATAGTCTCCAAGCTGCCACAAGTACTCCTTTTCTTTTTGCGAATACAGACTAACATGGCTGCTACTCTGAAACCTGTCACTCTGATAAAGTGCGTCTGTTGATCTGGGCTGAGAGGCTAATTTCTTCAGGCTATGTAGGCGTATCCATGGCAACCTAGGTAGAGCTAGCTCCTTCATCCTCCCCTTAGCCTCCTTCCATGAACAAGTCCCCAACAAACTGCCTTCCCTCTGTAGAGAGTACTTTTAACCAGTGTTTTCCCCAGGAATTGAAATTAGGTGGGGGCGTGTTCGAATTTACATTCATTCATTTGTCATATGATATTCCACTCTGTGTTCAAATTCTCTATTCTGTCCTGAGCACATGGCAGCCCCATTGCTGGTAGTGCCTTACTCCACTCAACTGTCAGTGTTTTATAGGACAGGCATCTGTAAAAGCTACGTAGAGGTTGAGTAGAATCTAGAAGTTGCTGTTGTAGATTTGGAAGAATCAAGTCTGTGTACTTTTTCAGTTGTCTTAAACACTTTTTGTCCTCTTCACTTAAGGGTTCAGTATAAATGCCTTCATTAGTCAACTTCTGGACTGAAGTCTTTGCTTCTTCCAGTACTTTTTCAATGGATAGCTCTCTGATCCAAATGTAGCTTCTATTGCTGGACAAAGATCTACTACTGTCGTAGCAGATGCCTGGATGGCATTGTTTAATGATCCAAGTGGTTTCAACAGTAGACTTACAAGAGAGAGAATGGCAATAGTCTTCGCTGAACATGGTAGCAAAAGTAATCCACCAGCCTCACTACTTAGATCCATCCCATCTTGATAGATACTTTCCAAAGCCAGTAATAACAGCTGGAGTGATTTTAAGACAACAGCCAAGGATCGCTCATGAGAAAGCCAGGGCGTTTTCCCAGGTTGGACTAATTTGAACTTCAGTCCCAGTGTATCTTCTATATTTTCCAAGATATTCAGTCTTTTTGGACTCTTGCTAAAAAAAAAAAAAAAAAAAAAAAAAAGAATAGAAATCAAAACATTAAATGTATCATTTTAAAAATGTCTTTTGAAGAGTCTGCAGCTGGTACTAGCACTAGTTGGAGTAGATGGCCTCTGCACTGCGTATAGGAGAGATTAGGGTTATGCTTTTCTCTGAGCAAAGCTTGTACTCCACCACGTCTTCCAGAGAAGTTTGCAGCTCCATCAAATGCACAAGCAGCCATCTGATTGGAGTCCAATTGACAAGCATTTAATTCTTCTAAGATATGGGTTGTCACAGATGCAGCTAATGTGTCTTCTATAACTTTAACATTTAGAAATGCATCTACTGGCCTACTACTGACATCAAAATAACATACACAATGACTTAATACTTGATGCCCATTTGCACCGGTGCATCCATCAGCCATGTCTGCAAATTTTTTTGAAGTGGTGAGAGAGTTCTTCACTTTTTCAACTGTTGAGTCTTTCACTGTTGCACTGTATGCTTCTAGCCAGTCAGTTATGTTTTTTGCAGAAAGAGCATTTGCTGGTCTTGTCTGGAACCAGTGTTCAACTTCAGAATGAACAAGTGACAATGCACTTAACATTGGCCTCCAGTTTGTAGTGTGTGGTATCTCTTGCTTAAATAGAAAGTATGATGCCACAGTCATGTTTGTTCACATGAACTGTGTTGCGTCTCTAGCATTCTTAACAGCCTCATTAAGTAAACTCTAAACTCATTAACAGGGGATGGATCACTTGATGATTACCTGTTCTATTCATTCCCTCTGAAGCACCTGGCCTTGACCACTGTCAGAAGACAGGATACTGGGCTATATGGACCATTGGTCTGACCCAGTATGGTAATTCTTATGTAAAAATGAATTATAATAAAAAATGTTTAGTACAGAAACTCCCCAACATAATGACCTCTCAAGATAGCAACAATGTGAAATAACAACTATGGCAAATAATGCATTTTAAAAATCTTGGCCTACTGGGAAACATTTATATAAGTTTCCATTCCTAGTCACAAATCTAGCATTCTGGAGCAAAGTCACTAAAATATAGTCAACAAATAAATGTTTATTTAACGTGCCCCTCACTTTTCTCTCCATGGCACCCCACTCACCGGTGTTGTCCTTGGTCAGTGGAGACTCAGAGTTCTGAGGTTGCTTTCACGTGAATTCACCTCCCAGGTGAGGGCCAAGAAGGCACCTTGCTCATTCCTCCAGCTGCTCACTGTTTGCTCTGACCACTGTTGTTCGCTGTGCCACCGTTCACTCCATCGCTCAGTTGCCAATGGCCCTGCGCCATCACCTTCTACTGCCACCTGCCACTGTGACCTCTATGAGTTGGTCTCTTGAGATTCCACCCAGCTCTCAGTGATTTCAGCTGAGCTCTCAGTGGGGGGGAATCTTGTTGCTAGTGCAGGTTGGGCCGTCTCTTCCACAGAAACACTGTCCCAGAGCGGGTCTAAGCATTCAGACCTGATTATCAGTGATTTCAGTTGTAGTGGTCACTTAACAAAACAAGACTATCTATGACAGGTTTCAGAGTAGCAGCCGTGTTAGTCTGTATTCGCAAAAAGAAAAGGAGTACTTGTGGCACCTTAGAGACTAACAAATTTATTTGAGCATAAGCTGCAGCTCACTTCATCGGGGGGTCTAGGGAAATCCCTGCTTTTAACTCCACCCTGGTTCCTTTGTTCTTGTTGGTTTCTGGGCTTTTCCCCTGCTTATCCAAACCAGTTCTGCAAGAGGACCAGAGCCAGAAGATTGGATATTCACAGATAATGTTTCAGGAGTTGTGCCTTAACTCTTTTAAGTGTTCATCAAGGAGTGCTTTATTTTAAGCCATTCCTTCCTCCCTGCTTTTCCCTACAGCCTGTTATTAAACTAAACCAATATACTCATATAGCAGACATCCCAAAACCAGGTCATCATATGGTATGCATAAACTAAAGAGCAGCCTACATTCCATCACATTAACAGGCAGAATCCTCACATAGCTTCCAAAATAACACTAAATTTGTCTATACAGTCTGAGAGCCATGCCATGTTTATCACCTCATTCCTGTGGACAGTCTAACTGGATTGGGTCAAATAATATTTGCCCACCCTACCCCTAATCTAAGGCCATTTCAAAACAAATAAGTGGCTTGATTTACAAAAGAGTTGAACACCCAACAGCTCCCATGAACTTCAACAGCTTCTGCTGAATTTCAGGACTTTTTTGAAATCAGGCCATTTCTTTAGGTGTCAACATTGTTTGGGTGCCTTATCTGTGCATTTCTGTAACTTAACATGTTTGGATTTCTTTTATGAGTAACTTTAACTCTGAATGTTCTGGGTTTACAATACTTAGTTTTCTGTTAATTAAAACATCCCCATAATGTCTTTTCCCTTAAGTTATTGGTACCTATTCTAAACTTTAACTCCATCTTAACAGGTTGTTTTTGTTGTTGTTGTTTTGTTTTGCTAAGGTATTGCTTTATGTTTTAAAATGTCATAAATGAGCATAAAACAAGAAATCAAAACAGAATGCTACAATGGGATATTTCTTATGATTTGAAGCTATGTAGTGTCAACCTTGTACAAATCAAAAATTAACTTTTAAGAGCAGATTCACCAGTATACCAAAACAACTGGAGCACACCAGCCAGTTAAGGTGGGTTAATGGCTGTTTTGCACTGCCCTTAATTAGCACTGGCTTTACTGGTTTAGTGGGCTGTTAGGGAGACCAGTGCTCTGTGTGCCTTCAGGGTGCCTTTCAAGCACCAGTGCCCAAGCTAACATGCGGCCATGTCTTTGAAGACCCATGACATCTGGGCTAACTAATCTATCAAGGAGAGCTTTTTGATATCGGCATCCCATCTTCCTTATACCACTGAGTCATTACAGTCAATGGAATTGTTGCCTTCAAATTAGCTATAGAGGAAAGGTGGCAATCTATTGAGTTACCTTTATCATAAAGTCCCTGCTTAAACTACCTGAGCTTCTCTGTAGCCTGTGCAATCATAGGAATTAGATTAAACTATTAATAACTTAGCTTAATTACAACCTAATTTCTTCAAATATAACTTATACACAAGGTGTCAATTAATTTTAACTATGTGAAAAGTTGAAAATGTCACATATCTTGGTTAAAATAATTTGGAACAATTAAACAGATCGTAGAGCAGGAACAGTAACCATAGTAAGTGAATCATATCACTCAGATACACAGAAACGCAATTATGTGAAGACTAATCAAACTTTACCAAATCACTTGTTCATAATACAATAAGAAAAACTATGAGACAAGAGATGTCCAAAATCTGTACTAGTTTCAAGCTGAACAGTAGCAGCAGGCATAACCCAAAATTCTGGTTCTGAATTCCTTCAATATTTGGAAAGGTTTAGATTCAGATCTGCATTTAGTAGCTCAGATCCATCCATGCTTTGAAGTATGAGTTCAGGGTAATGTAAAACTCCATATATAATTCACCTTTCTGTATAATGTACTTGATGCCTACAGAGTGCTTTTCTTCCAAGAAGCTCAAACCACTTTTAGAAACATTAAGATCAACAATTAATTTATAGCATTATCCCATTTTTATTAATTTATTCAAGCAACCTTCACGAGAAAGTCAGTTGCTAATCCTCTACTCTAACAACTCGACTTCTAGACCCAGTGAAGTCTGTCTTCGCAGCAGCCTCTCTTCCCTCAACTCATAAAACTATTGTAGGAAAAATGTTGAATGTTTTTCTTAGTGTTGAGGTTATGGTAAATATATAGTAAATATGCAAATTTGAGTATAACAATTGTATATAAATAAATTCCTGGCATTCATTGCTGTTTTGATGTCATTTCCTCCAATTTAACGTAAGTAACACTGTGTTTTATTTCTTATAACCCATTTTATTTTACATCTTCCCTCAACAGTGAAAATTGTTCACAAATAATAATGCATTTCCCCATTATAAGGAGAAGATTTTGATTCTTTTTCTTTCTACCTTTTCAAATACTTTTGTGTTGCTTGACAATTACCCATTCAACTGGGTTCTAAGCTATAACTGTTATGTTTTTGTATTTCCATGCACACCTGAGTGTCAAATGGAATAAACCTGATGCAATACGTTGCACATTGATGAGCTCTATTGTGCTAGTCATCAGAAAGCACAAAAGAAATATATGCATGGAAATCACACATATGCAGGCTCCTTTCCAGGGCATGCTGCATTCTGTGGAGCAGCAAAGCTTCCTGCTTTAGAAAATGAAAGTTTCTGGCACTTCCAATTGCAAAGATACTCTCCTGTAATTGGACTACTACAGTGATGGTAACAACGTAACAGGCTATCTACAATAAGCCAGGAATGGATGAATTCTCCAAACTTCACGTCTCATAGAAGGTTGCAAGTACCATTTATTAAAAAAATTGCTAAAACTGCTCCCAGAACAGGCCATCAAATTGCCCAGAAATGCTGAACAGTTTATTGGCTCCTTACCAGTCTCTCCTTTCACAGAGCTGTATGCTGGTTCCAGTGTAGACTGAGTGTATTGCCATTTATGTATCATGAGATATCATGCTTTATGGCCACCATATCTAGGGATGAGCAAACTGGTTTGATAAAGCTGTATCCAACTGGGCCTAGAAGGAAGCAGAAAGAAGACAGCACAATATTTCAACCCTCTCTCCTAAAGGGTCTTAAAATCTGATTTGGTGAGGCCACCTGAGTTTAATTCAGTCTCCACAACTGTTCACTCCCCCTTGGCTGTCTGCTGCAGTGAACACTTAAGGAATTCAAGCATGACCAAAGCCAATTCCTTTTTAAAAAATAATAATAAAAAAATCTATGAAACATTTTGAAAATATTTGCCCAGGTGTCGTAATAACCAGCCTGGATCACATTGAAACTAATGACTTGAAGTGAAAATGTCCATACATATTCAAAAGAGTCAATGGCTACAATTATAAATGGTCTGAGGATAAAGCTACAAAATGTGTCACAACAGAGAGTCAAATATGTAACAGGCAGGCCAAGGGATACTGAAGGGTTAAGCACAGTGATAGGAGCAGAGCGAATCTTGGGATTTGCAATCCAAAATAAAGGCACAGTGAGTTTTTTTACTACTGCACTGCAGTTTTAGTTCCAAATCCCATTATCAGTTTCCTCTCTGGAAACAGTTCTGCTTTCCCCATCATCAACATATTGCTACATTTGATCTGTTGCTGTTCATTCCCAGACCATGATTGTTGCTGATCTGGCTACAGATCCCAATACCAAGGAAGGATTCTCCTAATGAAACTTTTCCAACAGCGCTGGTTTCATGTTACACTGGAGTTATCTTGGTTCTTTCTTGAAGCTGGTTATGAGAAGCATGGCACTATCTTCTGTTTCTGTCCTACTGAAGAGAGAAATCTGAATGGTGCTCATATTAGCTGAATTATTTCTAACAGAAACTGGCATTAAATGATATCACCAAACTGAATATTTACAAAGGGTGTTCAGGCCATTGACTTCACTGTAGTCAATAAAACAAAGATGGTTTGCTTAAACCAGCAAGAGGATGCTAAATAACAACTACCACAATGTCACTGTGTGCTTCAACTATACTCAGAAGCATTTATAGTCACATCTACTCTTGCTGACACTGTTTTCCACAATGAGTCCATTTGGTTGTCAGGTAAGTCTCATATCTTCTTAAAGGAAATTACCATTGGTAAGTGTCAAGTGTGGAGATGACACTGAAAAAGTGAGGGGGTGTCTATAGCCCCTATTCAGCCCTGATTTGTGCTCGGCCTACCTCTAATTTTAACACTCTTGAAAGAGGAATACAACTCTTCCAGCTAACTTTGACAAAACTCTCTTTTGCCAGCTAAATTGTTCGTCACACTGCAGTACAAAAGGGCGGTGGGGAGCCAGAAAAGGTCCAGATGCTGCCCAGAATGAGCAAGATATACCAACTTACCAAGGTCAAAGCCTGAAGTAACCATTCTGTGAAAAGCTTGCTGCCTAAGAACTACTCAAACTGACCTATCTTATGTGATCAGCAATTGTGGAGCCAGTAACCACTGCATCTCCTTGATCTTGGGCAGCATTGTCATGGGTGGAATTCTTACACAGGAAGGTACTCTTTTTGAAAACTCTGGCCACAAATAGGCCATGCCTCCATACTGGGGGGCAAATGTTTCTTTTGAACAACAGTAATGAATGTAGCTACACCAGGAAAAATCACCCCCAAAATATTCATTTATACCAGTTAGAATTCTCCATTAATATAGGATAAGGCAGCTGGGAAAATAAAGCAAGCAGCAGCCCCTTATAAAATGGCCACTTTGGAGCTGTAGCCGCTTATCTCAAACAAATTTAAAGGTCTAGCTGTAGAGAGGTATCCTGCAAAAAAGTTTCTGTACATGGGCAAGTTTACACTAGGGAAGCTAGTAGGGGCCAGGCAGTTGTGAAGGAAAATGATGTTTTTTCTTACCACCACTATATACATGGCCAGATTTTCAAAGGAGCACACAAAGGGTGTACTTAATCTTTGTACCCTCAGAAATCCCATCAGTCACCTTCCCCATCTCTACCCTGTCTTACATTGCCTGCTTCCACTTACACCTGATACAACTGTAAATATTAAAAAGACAAGCAAATAAAACACTCTTAACAGCACATGAATAAGATAAAAGAGGGACCATATTATGATCTCATTTAAACCAATGTAAATTCAGAATACCTAGAATAGAGTAAAGTACATCTTGTGTAAATTAGATCAGAATCAGGCTTACAATAATTAATGCACTCCCATAAGCAGTTTTTTTCTTTGCCTTGTTTTTGTTTCCCCTCCACCTTCTCAGTTAAAACTCTTGTCACTTCCCAGTGTTACCCTTTTTTATACACACACACACACACACACACACACACACTCACTCACTCTTGCAAATGCTACTCCTGGGGGAATTCTGTGCCAAAAAATTGAAAATTCTGCACACACTATTTTAAAATGCTGCAAAATTCTGCATGTCAATGGGAGCCCCAGCTGCTCATGCCAGTCACAGGCGGGAGTGCTAGGGGGAAATCACAAATTCTGCAGGAAAACATAAAATTCTGCAGGGAACATTAATTCTGCCAAATTCTGCATTGCACAGTGGCACAGAATTCCAGCAGGAGTAAAATGCTCTGTATACAGAGCTTCCCTTGAAATCTGCAAGTTGCATACATAGCACCTTTGCAGGATCAAGCCTTTAGGTTTTAAGCTCCTTGGGGCAGGGACAATGTCTAATTAGTTTGAAGTGTCATATATTCTGATAGTGCTATAAAAACATGGCAATAAATACTGTAGAAATTTGCTAATTCACACTTAACTTAAGAGCAGAATTTTATAATCTGCACCTTTCTGCAAACACTTAACAGCAAATATTGCAGTGAAGACCTGCTAATTTCATTAGCTTTACAAATAACTGAGTATTTTTGCAAATGTGTTACAAAGTATAATGGCAATGTACATTTGCTTTTTCCACTGTGCTTGTTCACTAAATTTGTAAACTTTGGTAATTTACAATGCATTTATCAGTTGTGTGAATTAGTAAGATTCTACAGTAACAGTAAACTAGAATAATTAATGTCAGTGCTCCATAAATGTTAATCAATTGGATGTAGAGTTTTCAGCAAGTATTTATCCATAGTTTTCCATTTAAATTCCTATTTCATAAAAAAACTGACACTTTAGAAACTGGGCATCTTCTATATTAGGATGACCAGACATGGGAATGTGTGTGAGCAATGAAGTGTGGATACTGAAATACCTTCATTATATGGATGCCATGCCTCAAGAAGGCTTTGCAACTCTTGAAACAGGTAATAGCGAATATTTCATAGGATTCAGAGTAACAGCCGTGTTAGTCTGTATTCGCAAAAAGAAAAGGAGTACTTGTGGCACCTTAGAGACTAACCAATTCATTTGAGCATAAGCTTTCGTGAGCTACAGCTCACTTCATTGGAGCTGTAGCTCACGAAAGCTTATGCTCAAATAAATTGGTTAGTTTCTAAGGTGCCACAAGTACTCCTTTTCTTATTTCATAGGAAGCTTTCTTAATCCCCCCATTTCTTTACCGAAAGAAAGTTAGCCAGTGACTGCATTATTCAGCTATATGCCTGCCTCACAGCTGGAAGATCTTTGAACAGCATCTAATGTTACTGAGGTGCTGGACCTTTTTGCTCCCACAGTTCATCCTCCCAATTTTAAATGTTAGTACTTTAATGTCACAGTCTATCATGAGCCAACAGTTCAAAGAGGAAAAGCAAATTACCACTTTACAAACACAATGAAAATCATACAGCATTTCAGTAGGCTCAAAATGACTCATTTCCCATGGGGAAATAACTGGTGTCCTCTCTTGAGCAACTCAGTTGTCAGTATGAAGCGGGGGTGGGTGAATAAACAAAAAAGTCTTAAAAAGCAAGTACGTTCTCACAAGTGGTTATACCTGCACTTAATAATTAGGGTATTAATTAAAAGGGTAAGCAGCACACCAGTTATTAGCTGCTGGCAATTAGTGTTTTTTCTAGGATAACAACAAGCTGAAAGGTGAATACAAAGACCTAAATTCCATTAGCTCATTCATTCTGGCCACATCGGGAGCGATCTGTTGATAGTACTATTTATCATTATTAATGCTAAACAATACTTCCAACTTTTATAGCGCCTTCCATCTGAGTATCTCAAAGAGGTTTACAAACCTTAGGCCTGGGCTCAATCTTGCTAACATTTACACAACTGAGTAATGTTGCACTTGTGAAAGCATTTGTGGACATGGCCCCTTAAGCTATGTAAAGCTTACACTGCTCTTAGGAAGTAGAACAGATGCACATGAATGTGCGCACACAGATAATACAGATATAGAAAGGGATACTGAAATAAAACCAGTTCTAGGGAAAAGCATGAAAGCTGTTTAACGGCACACAACCAGTACTTAATAATTTAGGACTACTACTTTCATTTCCCCTTGGGAAGCAGCAGTTTCAGAGGACCATTTGATGTTTCTCAGTGACTGGCTGAGTCTTACAATATAGCTGCAGTACTGAAGTTGCTTAAACTACCAGTTTTTGCATCACATTAAAACACAATATCATGAAACTTCACTATTTTTTACTATGACCATCAATTCCCATTATTATTGTGAAATATGCATTTAATTTTACAAATATTTACTGGATAGCTATTTCAAACTTGCCTAAACCATTCTTGGTGTTAAAAGTATGACGTGTGAGGTGAATGTTGCATTTTATTGCAAATCTGATAACTGAAAATAAAATTTATTCAGTTTCACCCACTAGTAAGGTGTTCCTGGATATATCTAGCAGCTACCTACACTTCATGACACCAAGTGCGAACAGTAATCACTGAGGACTCAAAATATTTTCTCTGATCCTGTCTGCTAGGTTGTAAGGATTAGGATAGCATGCCCGTAGGCCTAGGTATCTGTTAAAAAATATTGAACTTGTGCACATAGGCCCCAAGTCAGCAAAGCAATCAACCACATGCTTATCTTTAAATACAACAGTCCATTCCTGTTCAGTGAAGCACTTAAATACATGATAGTTTCACTGAATGGGGTTCAGATTAACCCTTGTGACAGGGTCAGGCCAGATGGCTACAGGAGAGTAATAGAAGGCAGATATACTAGCCCCAGGTTAAGTAGGTCCCTTTTCCCTGTGTAAGGTAACAGGGAAGGTTCCAGAACAATCAGGAACCTTCTGGAGACAATTAAGACAGACAGGCTGATTAGAACACCTACAGCCAATCAAGAAGTGGCTAGAATCAATTAAGGCAGGCTAATCAGGGCACCTGGGTTTAAAAAGGAGCTCACTTCAGTTTGTGGTGCGCAGGTAAAAAGCTGGGAGCAAGAGGCGCTAGGGGCTGACAGTGAGAACACGTACTGTTGGAGGACTGAGGTGTACAAGAATTATCAGACACCAGGAGGAAGGTCCAATGGTGAGGATAAAGAAGGTGTTGGGAGGAGGCCATGGGGAAGTAGCCCAGGGAGTTGTAGCTGTCGCACAGCTGTTCCAGGAGGCACTGTAGACAGCTGCATTCCACAGGGCCCTGGGCTGGAACCTGGAGTAGAGGGTGGGCCCGGGGTCCCCCCCGAAACCTCCCAACTCCTGGTCAGACACAGGAGGAATTGACCTGGACTGTGGGTTCATAAAAACGGCCAAACTGAGGGCTGCTGTGAAGCTCCAAGGCGAGCAAATCCGCCAATAAGCGCAAGACCCACCAAGGTAGAGGAGGAACTTTGTCACACCCCCAATAATGATTTTACAACCATCTCTTATTTCTACTTTTCCACATTTATGAATAAAAAAAAAATCAGACAATTGTCTAGTAATAAGAGTACGAATCTGCATGCACACAGTACTTTTCCTTGGAAGACAGACAGGGAATGGATAGATATAGCAAGAGCATAAGAATTGTCCAAGGGTAAGAATGACCACAGCTGTCTTTTTTTTTTACACAATAAATAAGTAATTAAAACAAATACATTAACCCAGCACTTTCTGTCTAGAATGATTTCAATTGTCTTCATAGGCTGGACACTGTATATAGTTGTCATTCATCATGGAAATGCCACCACCTCTGGGGTGGAACATGACAGCCATTCTGTGATAGCAATATTATACAACTTTAATGGACAGGGGGAAAAATGTCTCATCTTATAGAAGAGTCTGTTTTAGGGATACCTACTATACTCACCTTCTCAGAAGTTGTAAGGCAGTATGTGACTGACTTGGCATACAGATTGTAATGGCCTGTAGAAACTGGACTTATGTATGCTCCTGGCAGAAACAATGGCAACCAAAATCAGGTTTAATTGCTTGCTAACATTCATCCCTATGTTATCAAATGCTTCAACACTTTGTTTTATGGACATCTTTCAAATGTGTGTTTTATATATGTTTATAAGATGTCCATAAAACAAAGTGTTGAATATATATAACTATTTCATTTGTAGAACAGCATTAGTTTAAAAAATATACAACTAGCTATGAAAATAAGCTTCTTTAAAACAATCAATTTGTGTTAAGATACATCAGTTACTTAATTTAAAGTTGCTGGTAAATAAACACCTAGCAATATAGAAGGTCACTCTACATAAAACACTAATTATCACTTTCTTATTTGTTGTGACATGCCCTGGCTCAGCTTATTAGTTTGGACTGAAGCCCAATCCTTTACCTATAAAATGCAAAGCAAGCACTAGACATTTGTACAACCTCTGCTTTGTTTTATTTGAGTAGTAAGGGCATTAGTGAAGCGGCTGCAGAAGACAATGAGTGATACAACCCAACTTACTATAAGATTTTCTTTTTGGAGATATCCATCATTTCCTTTCTATGCAGAACACACATCAGGCAATTTTCCTGATTTCCTATTCAAAAAAGTGTTTGTAAATACTAGAGTAGTGGTCTCAAGAGAGATATCTCCCTAAATTAAGTTACTATATGCATATCTATCAAGAGACATTAGATGGGTGATCAACAGACCTGAGGGTATGTCTACACTACGAAATTAGGTCGAATTTATAGAAGTCGTTTTTTTAGAAATCGGTTTTATATATTCGAGTGTGTGTGTCCCCACAGAAAATGCTCTAAGTGCATTAAGTGCATTAACTCGGCGGAGCGCTTCCACAGTACCGAGGCAAGCGTCGACTTCCGGAGCGTTGCACTGTGGGTAGCTATCCCACAGTTCCCGCAGTCTCCGCTGCCCATTGGAATTCTGGGTTGAGATCCCAATGCCTGATGGGGCTAAAACATTGTCGCGGGTGGTTCTGGGTACATATCGTCAGGCCCCCGTTCCCTCCCTCCCCCCGTGAAAGCAAGGGCAGACAATCATTTCGCGCCTTTTTTCCTGAGTTACCTGTGCAGACGCCATACCACGGCAAGCATGGAGCCCGCTCAGGTAACCGTCACCCTATGTCTCCTGGGTGCTGGCAGACGCGGTACGGCATTGCTACACAGTAGCAGCAACCCCTTGCCTTGTGGCAGCAGACGGTACAGTACGACTGGTAGCTGTCATCGTCATGTCTGAGGTGCTCCTGGTCTCCTCTGTGAGGTCGATCAGGAGCGCCTGGGCAGACATGGGCGCAGGGACTAAATTTGGAGTGACTTGAGCAGGTCATTCTCTTTAGTCCTGCAGTCAGTCCTATTGAACCGTCTTATGGTGAGCGGGCAGGCGATACGGACTGCTAGCAGTCGTACTGTACCATCTTCTGCCGAGCAGCCATGAGATGTGGATGGCATGCAGTCCTTCTGCACCATCTGCTGCCAGCCAAAGATGTAAAAGATAGATGGAGTGGATCAAAACAAGAAATAGACCAGATTTGTTTTGTACTCATTTGCTTCCCCCCCTCCCCTGTCTAGGGGACTCATTCTTCTAGATCACACTGCAGTCACTTACAGAGAAGGTGCAGCGAGGTAAATCTAGCCATGTATCAATCAGAGGCCAGGCTAACCTTCTTGTTCCAATAAGGACAATAACTTAGGTGCACCATTTCTTATTGGAACCCTCCGTGAAGTCCTGCCTGAAATACTCCTTGATGTAAAGCCACCCCCTTTGTTGATTTTAGCTCCCTGAAGCCAACCCTGTAAGCGCCCCTCCCAGCGTCAGAGCAATGGCAAACAATCGGGCATCTGAGAGTGCTGTCCAGAGCACTCACAATGGAGCACTCTGATGGGGCTAAAACATTGTTGCGGGTGGTTCTGGGTACGTGTCGTCAGGCCCCCATTCCCTCCCTCCCTCCGTGAAAGCAAGGGCAGACAATCATTTCGCGCCTTTTTTCATGAGTTACCTGTGCAGACGCCATACCACGGCAAGCATGGAGCCAGCTCAGGTAACCATCACCCTATGTCTCCTGGGTGCTGGCAGACGCGGTACGGCTTTGCTGCACAGTAGCAGCAACCCATTACCTTCTGGCAGCAGACGGTGCAATACGATTGGTAGTCGTCCTCGTCGTGTCCGAGGTGCTCCTGGCCACGTCGGCTGGGAGCGCCTGGGCAGACATGGGCGCAGGGACTAAATTTGGAGTGACTTGACCAGGTCATTCTCTTTAGTCCTGCAGTCCTATTGAACCGTCTTATGGTGAGCGGGCAGGCGATACGGACTGCTAGCAGTCATACTGTACCATCTTCTGCCAGGCAGGCAAGAGATGAGGATTGCTAGCAGTCGTATTGTACCATCTTATGCCAGGCAGGCAAGAGATGAAGATGGCTAGCAGTCGTACTGTACCATCTTCTGCCGAGCAGCCATGAGATGTGGATGGCATGCAGTCCTTCTGCACCGTCTGCTGCCAGCCAAAGATGTAAAAGATAGATGGAGTGGGTCAGAACAAGAAATAGACCAGATTTGTTTTGTACTCATTTGCCTCCTCCCCTGTCTAGATCACACTGCAGTCACTCACAGAGAAGGTGCAGCGAGGTAAATCTAGCCATGTATCAATCAGAGGCCAGGCTAACCTCCTTGTTCCAATAACAACGATAACTTAGGTGCACCATTTCTTATTGGAACCCTCCGTGCAGTCCTGCCTGAAATACTCCTTGATGTACAGGCACACCCTTTGTTGATTTTAGCTCCCTGAAGCCAACCCTGTAAGCCGTGTCGTCAGTCGCCCCTCTCTCTGTCAGAGCAACGGCAGACAATCGTTCAGCGCCTTTTTTCTGTGCGGACGCCATACCAAGGCAAGCATGGAGGCCGCTGAGCTCATTTTGGCAATTAGGAGCACATTAACCACCACACGCATTATCCAGCAGTATATGCAGTACCAGAACATGGCAACGCGATACCGGGCGAGGAGGCGACGTCAGCGCGGTCCCGTGAGTGATCAGGACATGGACACAGATCATGGACACAGTGGCTGCGAAACTTTCGCATGTGTAAGGGCACTTTCATGGAACTTTGTGACTTGCTTTCCCCTGCCCTGAAGCGCATGAATACCAAGATGAGAGCAGCCCTCACAGTTGAGAAGCGAGTGGCAATAGCCCTGTGGAAGCTTGCAACGCCAGACAGTTACCGGTCAGTTGGGAATCAATTTGGAGTGGGCAAATCTACTGTGGGGGCTGCTGTGATGCAAGTAGCTCACGCAATCAAAGATCTGCTGATATCAAGGGTAGTGACCCTGGGAAATGTGCAGGTCATAGTGGATGGCTTTGCTGCAATGGGATTCCCTAACTGTGGTGGGGCCATAGACGGAACCCATATCCCTATCTTGGCACCGGAGCACCAAGCCGCTGAGTACATAAACCGCAAGGGGTACTTTTCGATAGTGCTGCAAGCTCTGGTGGATCACAAGGGACGTTTCACCAACATCAACGTGGGATGGCCGGGAAAGGTGCATGATGCTCGCATCTTCAGGAACTCTGGTCTGTTTCAAAAGCTGCAGGAAGGGACTTTATTCCCAGACCAGAAAATAACTGTTGGGCATGTTGAAATGCCTATATGTATCCTTGGGGACCCAGCCTACCCCTTAATGCCATGGCTCATGAAGCCGTACACAGGCAGCCTGGACAGTAGTCAGGAGCTGTTCAACTACAGGCTGAGCAAGTGCAGAATGGTGGTAGAATGTGCATTTGGACATTTAAAGGCGCGCTGGCGCAATTTACTGACTCGCTTAGACCTCAGCGAAACCAATATTCCCACTGTTATTACTGCTTGCTGTGTGCTCCACAATATCTGTGAGAGTAAGGGGGAGACGTTTATGGTGGGGTGGGAGGTTGAGGCAAATCGCCTAGCTGCTGGTTACGTGCAGCCAGACACCAGGGCGGTTAGAAGAGCACAGGAGGGCGTGGTACGCATCAGAGAAGCTTTGAAAACCAGTTTCATGACTGGCCAGGCTACGGTGTGAAAGTTCTGTTTGTTTCTCCTTGATGAAACCCCCCGCCCCTTGGTTCACTCTACTTCCCTGTAAGCTAACCACCCTCCCCTCCTCCCTTTAATCATTGCTTGCAGAGGCAATAAAGTCATTGCTGCTTCACAGTCATGCATTCGTTATTCATTCATCACACAAATAGGGAGATGACTACCAAGGTATCCCAGGAGGGGTGGTGGAGGAGGGAAGGAAAATGCCACACAGCACTTTAAGCACAGCACTTTAAAAGTTTACAAGTTTAAAATTTATTGAATGACAGCCTTCTTTTTTTTGGGCAATCCTCTGTGGTGGAGTGGCTGGTTGGCCGGAGGCCCCCCCACCGCGTTCTTGGGCGTCTGGGTGTGGAGGCTATGGAACTTGGGGAGGAGGGCGGTTGGTTACAGAGGGGCAGCAGTGGCAGTCTGTGCTCCAGCTGCCTTTGCTGCAGCTCAACCATACACTGGAGCATACTGGTTTGGTCCTGCAGCAGCCTCAGCATTGAATCCTGCCTCCTCTCATCACGCTGCCGCCACATTTGAGCTTCAGCCCTGTCTTCAGCCCGCCACTTACTCTCTTCAGCCCGCCACTTACTCTCTTCAGCCCTCTTCAACTCTCTCCTCCCGGTCATTTTGTGCTTTCCTGCACTCTGACATTATTTGCCTCCACGCATTCGTCTGTGCTCAGTCAGTGTGGGAGGACAGCATGAGCTCGGAGAACATTTCATCGCGAGTGCGTTTTTTTTTTCTTTCTAAGCTTCACTAGCCTCTGGGAAGGAGAAGATCCTGTGATCATTGAAACACATGCAGCTGGTGGAGAAAAAAAAGGGACAGCGGTATTTAAAAAGACACATTTTATAAAACAGTCGCTACACTCTTTCAGGGTAAACCTTGCTGTTAACATTACATACATAGCACATGTGCTTTCGTTACAAGGTCGCATTTTGCCTCCTCCCACCGCGTGACTACCCCCTCAACCTTCCCCCCTCCCTGTGGCTAACAGCGGGGAACATTTCTGTTTAGCCACAGGCAAACAGCCCAGCAGGAATGGGCTCCTCTGAGTGTCCCCTGAAGAAAAGCACTCTATTTCAACCAGGTGACCATGAATTATATCTCACTCTCCTGAGGATAACACAGAGAGATAAAGAACGGATTTTGGTTGAATGCCAGCAAACATACACTGCAATGCTTTGTTCTACAGTGATTCCCGAGTATGTGTTACTGACCTGGAGTGGTAAAGTGTCCTACCATGAAGGACGAAATAAGGCTGCCCTCCCCAGAAACCTTTTGCAAAGGCTTTAGGACTACATCTAGGAGAACCGCAAATGCCAGGGCAAAGTAATCCTTTCACATGCTTGCTTTTAAACCATGTATAGCATTTTAAAAGGTACACTCACCAGAGGTCCCTTCTCCGCCTGCTGGGTCCAGGAGGCAGCCTTGGGTGAGTTCGGGGGGTACTGGCTCCAGGTCTAGGGTGAGAAACAGTTCCTGGCTGTCGGGAAAACCGGTTTCTCCGCTTGCTTGCTGTGAGCTATCTACAACCTCCTCCTCATCATCATCTTCTTCGTCCCCAAAACCTACTTCCGTATTGCCTCCATCTCCATTGAAGGAGTCAAACAACATGGCTGGGGTAGTGGTGGCTGAACCCCCTAAAATGGCATGCAGCTCATCATAGAAGCGGCATGTTTGGGGCTCTGACCCAGAGCGGCTGTTCGCCTCTCTGGTTTTCTGGTAGGCTTGCCTCAGCTCCTTCAGTTTCACGCGGCACTGCTTCGGGTCCCTGTTATGGCCTCTGTCCTTCATGCCCTGGGAGATTTTCACAAAGGTTTTGGCATTTCGAAAACTGGAACGGAGTTCTGATAGCACGGATTCCTCTCCCCAAACAGCGATCAGATCCCGTACCTCCCGTTCGGTCCATGCTGGAGCTCTTTTGCGATTCTGGGACTCCATCATGGTCACCTGTGCTGATGAGCTCTGCATGGTCACCTGCAGCTTGCCACGCTGGCCAAACAGGAAATGAGATTCAAAAGTTCGCGGTTCTTTTCCTGTCTACCTGGCCAGTGCATCTGAGTTGAGAGTGCTGTCCAGAGCGGTCAGAATGGAGCACTCTGGGATAGCTCCCGGAGGCCAATACCATCGAATTGTGTCCACAGTACCCCAAATTCGAGCCGGCAACGTCGATTTAAGCGCTAATCCACTTGTCAGGGGTGGAGTAAGGAAATCGATTTTAAGAGCCCCTTAAGTCGAAATAAAGGGCTTCATTGTATGGACGGGTGCAGGTTTAAATCGATTTAACGCTGCTAAATTCGACCTAAAGTCCTAGTGTAGACCAGGGCTGAGAAAGAGCTATCATTCTCAATCCTACCAGGTCAAGGCAGGGCTTCCTAAATTTTATTCTCCTGCCACTGGACATAAGTGACCCCTTCTTGACATCAATATTTGTTTCCTGCAGGTGGAGTCAAGCCTAGTATTCAAACTAAGCTACTTGTTCCTCTTAGCTTATGGCCTTCTCTTAAGTCTTTGCATCCCAGAGTGAATCTCGTTCCAAATAGGGAGTGGAGGGAAAGAAAGGGATCAAACAGAGCTGGGGAGCGTCTCAGTCATTTCAATTGCCTTCAGATGAGCATGATTTTTACTCAGGGCAAAGACTCTTCATTCTCATTGTCTCTGTCATTGTGTTTGCTTTTCCTTAGGTTTAGTTTTGTATGTGTTAAATGCTCACTTACTTTTATATAATTGTTGTCCCAGAGGACAATATAAGAGATGCCCAAGTATGTTGTATGCATGACCTCTATTCAGTTCTAAGATTCAGGGAAGACTACTACATTAAAATGCATGTAGTACATTAACTATCATGGTGATTCAGAAGCTGGTGTAGTGTGTTCAGTGCTTTGGACGTATGCAGCGGTAACTGCTATATCAGCTCCAGCATACTGTGTTATGTATTTAACCTCGAGGCTATTACCATTTTCCAGCTTGGCCAAATGAATGTAGTAGAAAAACATTTATAGTTGCCTGAGGATTAATCTTTCAAATGATGCATGGATTTTACAGAAAATGCCTTTGATTTATATTGTGCTACAGTAGAGGATATAATTTCAATTAGTAATTGGTAATTTTGATTTAGTACATTAAATCCTGGATATAGCAGGTTATTATTATTATTATATTATCTAGTTTATTATGATATATTTGATTTAACAGGAATATATATTACTCAGTAGATATACTGATTTAGCAGGTGATGTTTAGTTTAGTGTAACACTGTGATATATTGCATCCAAGGTTATATACGGTATTGTCATATGCAATGAATAATACATCTAATTCAGAATTTGTCATTGGAATGAAAAAAAGCAATGATTATCTGGTTCAGTAAATATATCTGGATTAACAGGCAATATGTCAGATGCAGTAGCTAAGCTACTTTCCTACTGAGTACAGTTTCCCCCCAAGTGGATTATTTATCCATTTCAGTGTGACACACAGTTTATTTCAATATGTGATATATACATTTCACCAGTCAAGTACACTTTGATACTGTAATGTAATCTGGTTTTGTTCCTTCATGGGAGTTTATTTCTAATTCTTTTTACATACCTCCAGTGTCAGAATGGTATCAATAGTATCTTTCACAATTAGTCTCTTCAGGACTCGATTTAGCCTTTGCCCAATGCCTGACTACGGGGCAGTGGGCAGCAGTGCTGCCCTAGGAACCATCCTGGGAAGGAATTGTGACACAGTAGCTCTTCCTCACCTGCTCACCCCACATTTCTGGGTGTAGCATTCCCCGTTGGCTGGTCCATTCGGTGGTGAATGGAGGAGTAGGGTCTTTTATCTGGAAAGAATGTTGGATACAAAGTCTCTGCTCTCTTCCCCATCCACTCCCAGGCCTAAGGTTTGGAGAGAGATAACATGGCCATGCAGAGTGATGGGACATGTAACTCGCTGGCTTGCCCATGTTAAGGCCAGGCATAATTTGGCCTTAAAAGTAGATCTACAAACAAACACACTCTAAAATAACTAAGGAAATCAATTTTAATTAAATTCTTTTGTTTCAGAATATGACTAAAGTATGAATTGAAGATAATTGTTGTTTCAGTGAAAATCTGTGCTAAAGTCCTAAAATATAAAGTGCTAAAGTGAGCTAAATATAAGGGGAGAAGCCTATGTCTTGTGCAGAAAGAAAGTAGCTTAGAAAACAGTTTTGTAAAAAACCTGGCTAGAAGTAAACTTCCATCATAAAATACAATAATTAAGGATAAGATTATGTCATAGAGGTCAAGGAAGTCATGGATTCCATGACTTTCAGAGACCTCCATGGCATTTTCCGCTTCAGCCCTAGGGTGGAAGGGCCAGAGCTGTCAGTCCATAGGAGCCCTGGAACTCCAAGGCGCCACGGGGATGCTGCAGCTCCAAGGTGCCACGGGGGGACCCCAGAGCCGTCAGCCTCCACAGACAGCAAGGGCCCTGGAATTCTGAGCCACTGGGGATGTGGCAGGAGCTGTGGAGCAGGTGCTGATCCTTCCTCCTTGCGCAGCAGCAGGGCTCAGGCTCTTTCCATCTCCACACCCCTCCCCCCCCGGCTAAGGCTTCAGTCCTCCCTCCAGCAGCCCCCCCCCACATTATTTTTAGTAAAAGTCACACATAGGTCATGGGTTTCCTTAAATTTTGTTTATTGCCTGCAACCTGTCTGTGAGTTTTACTAAAAATAACAGTGACAAAATCTTAACCTTAACAATAATAATAATTAATAATAATCCAGAACTTCTTCAGTGCTTCTAATGCAAGATTCCTAAATTGTTTTACTGACATTAATCCTCATAATTGCTTATTCTACTTCACAGGAACGTTAACATTACACCCATTTTACAGAGGGATAAACAAAGGCAGAGACGGTAAATTGTTTGTTACATGGTGTTGTACATAGCTGAGGCAGAGCTGGGAATAGAAAACAGGAGTCTTCTCTCCCTGGCCTCTGCTCTAAGTACTGACAACCTTTTCCATATATAGGGTTTCAGGCAGTGATTAGCATCACATTAGATTAAACATCTATATGATGTTTCAGATTTCTAGTTTCAGATATGTTCTTTAGCTCCTAAATAATCTATTCATTTCACAGTATGTTCTCCCATTCATGACCCGCAATTCTTGTTCAGACATGATTGCATGTGCTCTATGGTGCACAGCCAACCAGGCATCAAATAAATGACATCAGCGTGTTCTTAAAACCAAAGAACAGTAGATGCATAGGTAATATATAAAATGAAATTTAATAGAAAATTCTTCAAAACTTCGTAGAGACACCAGATGTGCACCCATTAGACTCCATCACAGATTAAAAATAAACAACCCTGGGTGCTATTAAAGCCTGACACTGTGAAACTTCACACAGAATTTGGAAAAACATTGCGGAGCACAGCAGTTTCTCTAATTGTGATACATGGAAAACTCAGCATTCAATAGCACATAACTATAATCTCTCACTTCCATCTGTGTGCCTTGTGTTAGTACTCTGGGGACGCAATATCAAACAGGCAGGCAAACTGAATGGCTCAAAGCCTCACTCAGAACGTTGTCTCATTCTGCAGTGAGAGCAGTGGCATAGCAAGGCATTCTGAAATGGATGCAAATCTGTCAGGCAGCATACTCTGAAGAGGGCTGTCCGAAATACATTTTCTTCAGCCACATTCTTCTACTCCCTACTACAGTCCTCCACCGCCAGTTATGGGACTTCTTGAAAGTGCTAGAAAGAGCCTAATGGAAGAGGGTGTGTGGCACATAGTTGGCTGACCTGCACCATGTTTAAGCCTTATTCATCCACTTCAGTGAGAGAGCTTTGTTGTGGGTAACATATTATTTTCTCAGTCATCACACGGAGGACTTAGGGTATGTGTACATTGCAACTGGAAGGTGTGATCACAGCACACGTAGAAATAGCTGAGCTAACTTTGATCTATCTAGATTCGCATACAAATCAAATAGATCAGATAGATCAAAGCCAGCATGGATATGTTTATACGTGATGCAGTCACACAGCCCAGTTTCAGTAAACGTACCCACAGTGTGGGAGAGGTCACCTGCTGACACCGGTATAAGGTGATTATTAAATTGTAATAAGGATGGCAATAATCCATCAGTGGAGACAAAGCTACTTCCTGCCCTTAAGAGGAATAGGAGAAAACCTTCTGAGACAATCAAAATGGAGTTTTCAGTTTCCTAACCAAAACCAAACTTCCTCATCCCTCAGATAACAGTATTACAGACCAAGTAGCACACTTAGATACCAGACTTCACAGGCCAAACATTAAAACAGGCCAGGGATCCACTCGTGTGTATGGTTAACAAGCTTGCTAACACAGACTAGTTAGGACAGGCAATTACCCAGTTTTTACACGCAACAGGAAAATGCAGCTCAGGTTTTTCAAAAATAGAAGCTTAAAGTTAGTCTTTTAAATCCATATTTAGGTTTCTAAGTAACTGGCCAGATTTTTCAAAAGTACTGAGCATTCAGTAGTTCCCAATAAAGTCACTTCGATGAATTGGGTGCTTTTGAAAAACAGGCCAGTTATTTAGGAGCCTAAGTATGGATTTAAAAAACCTAATTAAGCTCCTGTTTGAAAATCTGGGCCCATATGCATAAAGGTTATCATGCAATTTGAAAACTCGGCTCATAAGGCCCACTTCCTAAGCAAGGTTAAAGAGGGACTGCTTGTGTGGAAAACCAGACTGAGAATAAAACCTTGAAAATTGAATGTACTGATTCTATAATATGAAACCAGAACAAAACCTTTTACGGACACTAATACATGATCAAATCCTTCATATCATATTATGTAGAGAAGTAACAGTAAGGATTCTATTTTTGTATTAAATAAAATAAAAGTGGCAATTGCCATGTATCTTAGAACTGTTAAAATATAATAAGGTATTGAAAGTACATCCATAGCTGTGCAGGAAGGTAAGGGGAATAATGAGAGTGCTAGGTAAATAAGTAAGTAGTGATTTACTGCTGACTCTCGTAAGAAAACTGACTATACTCTCTTATAAATTCATAAATTCTGAGTAAGACGGTTTTCCTATTACAGCTGCAATATTGTTTTGGTGGTCTAACTTGCATTGTTAAAACAGAAAATATAAATCCTGAGTCTATAAAATGTATTGTATTTATATAATAAATTGCTTTTGGTTTCCTTTTCCTGATCACAATTAAACTGAGATAGAGTTTACGAAAGGTATATTTATAGATTACAAATACTGACATGTTAAATCAGCTGGCTCATGCAGCCTCCCTGTGAGTTTATTGTTTCACTCCAGTCAATATATATGCTATCTCACTTCTATAGTCTACATCTGAATGAATTTAAGCCATTTTAGTGTCTTATTAGATGTGTGTGTATATGATTTACACACACGGAGGTGATATCCTTGTGACAGACAAGAGAGGCTTGTGAAAAAAAATTATATGGCTTTGCAATTTGTCACTTGCTTTTCAGTGTCTTGCTTGTCCTGTATCCACTAATTCATCTCTCCAGCATTATTTACAGAACCCATCAAATTGAAATCCTTACTATAAAATTGATGGTAATACGGTTTATTAAAATTTAAGCCTGAGAGAAAGATTATTATTACAGCTTAAATATGAGACAAGAGACAACAGATGGAAACTGAAAGGTGGAGCAGGAAGCTCCTTCTCCTCTTTTCCCTGAGCCACATTGTTAGCAGGTTTAGGGATTGACAGTTATAGAGAGATATACCAGAGAGTAGGACCCACTATAAATTTACTCTCCTCACTGAAAATAGGAAGTTGAGAAGAAAAGTAAGCTAGTACTCCAGGGCAGTAGTCTTGCCAGAGCTGGACTGATAGTAAAATGGGGAAAAAGAGAGGCTTTCTTGTCTCTCACTTTACAACAAACTGCTGAACATGCTGGGAAAAGCAGAGGCATTCTTTTAATTTAAACTGTAAATACAGTCTTGCCTTGCTCCTACAGAGAAGACTTCAAAGAACAGGGAGGTGCTAGCAGAGAACAACATTAGGAAAGCAAATTTAGGAAAGACCAGGTAAGGGATGGAAAGGTTCATCCACCCATAAATCCTAATCAAAATTGTGCTGAAGCAAAAGTAATTGCTATTGTGTATAGTAGAACACCATATAACTATATCATAGTTCAGAAACTTACAGCTATTGCTTTAGAATAGTGAAGCTGAGCTTCAAACTGAGGCAAGAAATCACTAATCCAGAACAAGAAATAGAATGCATCAAATTTCACAGGGACAAAGTAGTGAGACAAAAAATGCTCTAGCACGAAACCCACTTGAAATGGACTGACTTTTTTAGAACTGCTATTGCAGTTCAGACTTCCTGGAAAAAAGAATGCTATATAAAGGATGGGTGAGTGCCATACCTTTCAGTGTGCTGATGGCTGTACATAAACCCAATAATCCTTCTTTAACTTTGTCTTCAAAGGGAGATTCTTTCATGGCTCAGAGTGGCCCAGCTATCAAGCTCTTCAGTGGGCTGCACATCTTCAATCTTTGAAGAGCCTTCTGGAAGATAAGGCTATTCTGGTTATTTAATATAAGGACACCTATTACAGCTTAAGCCCTGTTTCTCCATAAAAAGTAACCAAAAAGGTGCTCAGGAATGAATGGTCATGAACAGTGAGCTACCCTCTCACTACAGAAGGCAGATTCCAGCATCTTTCTATCTAGGTACTTACATCATTATAATAACTTAGTATCTACTGTCCTGGGGCTGTCACTGGTGCCTACAGTAGGAAGCAGGAGTGTATGCTGCAAGCCAAGTTGCTCAGACACTAATTCAGTATCTGAACACATTATAAATACTTAAAACAGTTAGAAATTTTGTAGCATTTAAAAAAATGCTTTGCAAAAAATCTTCTTTCCAGAGAGAAGGGTTTTGCATGCCTCAACCGTACCCATTAAGGTTCCAGTTAAAGTTTATAAGTGTTACAAAAGGCCTTTGACTTCTTAATCCAGTTTATCTAGGATTCATCCCACGCAAACCTATCCTTTAACAGCATACTGTACATTGGGAAGGATCAGTGGAGAACTGTGCCAAGGCAGCTGCTGTCAGCAGCTCCAGGCTGAAGAGTAGTTCCCTAATACAGTAGCATCTGAAGAGTTCTAAATAGCGCTACAGATTTGTTCAAGGGAAATATACTGAATGTGTCAGGCTGCCTTAGTCTTGGAGCACTGTGAATGGAGCATGTTCAACTTCTGGAGAAGTAAGGATTGTCCTTCAATGATTCCTCTAGAAGCAAAACCAGTGAGCTCTCAAAGGAGCTGAATCCAGCCTTTGTTAAGCACAAGGGATAGAATCATACAAATGTAGGACTTGCAGGGACCTTGAGAGGGCATCTAGTGCATCCACTCAAGCTGAGACAGGACCAAAGAACCCTAGACTACCACGACAGGTATTTGTCCACACCTGGTCTTAAAAAACTCCGAAGATGGGTATTCAACAACTTCCATTGGTAGCCTAGTCCAGGACTTAACTATCCTTATAATTATAAAGTTTTTCCTGATAGCTAAGCTAAATCTCTCGTGCTGCAAATTAGGACGATTACTTCTTGTCCTACCTCCTTATACATTCCAAAATGTCATTGGCCTTCTTGGCAACAAGGGCACACTGTTGACTCAAATCCAGCTTCTTGTTCGCTGTAACCCCTATGTCCTTTTCTGCAGAACTGCTGCCTAGCTATTCGGTCCCTAGTCTGTAGCAATGCATGGGATTCTTCCATTCTAAGTGCAGGACTCTGTACTTGTCCTTGTTGAACCTCATCAGATTTCTTTTGGCCCAATCCTCTAATTTGTCTAGGTCCCTCTGTATCCTATCCCTACCCTCCAGCGTATCTACCACTCCTCCCAGTTTAGTGTCATCTGCAAACTTGCTGAAGGTGCAATCCACGCCATCCAGCATAATTTATGTCGATTTACTCTGATAGTGAAGGCAAGCCCTTAGTGTAGTACTTTGCACTTACCTTTATAGAATTTCATCTTGTTAAATTCAGACCAATTTGCCAATTTTTCAAGATCATTTTGAACTCTAATCCTGTCCTCCAAAGTACTAGTAACCCCATCCCACCTGGTTTTATCTGAATATTTTATAAGCATACTCTCCAAATCTTTATCCAAGTCAGTAATGAAAATATTGCATAATACCTGACTCAGGACAGACCACCACATGACCCCCCTAGATATGGCCTGTCCGTTTGATAGATGCCCATTGATAACTACTTTTTGAGCAGGTTACTCAATGCGTGCACCCACCTTATAGTAATTTCATCTAGACTATACTTCCCGAGTTTGCTTATGAGAATGTCATGTGGGACTGTGTACTAAAAATCAAGATAAATCATGTCAACTGCTGCTGCCCATCCTCCCCCCCACCCACCACTATCTACGAGGCTAGTAGTTCTATCAAAGAAGGAAATTAGGTTGATTTGGCATTGTCATAAATATAAAGGGAAGGGTAAACCCCTTTGAAATCCCTCCTGGCCAGGGGAAAGCTCCTCTCACCTGTAAAGGGTTAAGAAGCTAAAGGTAACCTCGCTGGCACCTGACCAAAATGACCAATGAGGAGACAAGATACTTTCAAAAGCTGGGAGGAGGGAGAGAAACAAAGGGTCTGTGTCTGTCTGTAGTCGTCTTGGCCAGGGACAGAACAGGAATGGAGTCTTAGAACTTTTAGTAAGTAATCTAGCTAGGTATGTGTTAGATTATGATTTCTTTAATTGGCTGAGAAAAGAATTGTGCTGAATAGAATAACTATTTCTGTCTGTGTATCTTTCTGTCTGTGTATCTTTTTGTAACTTAAGGTTTTGCCTAGAGGGGTTCTCTATGTTTTTGAATCTAATTACCCTGTAAGATATCTACCATCCTGATTTTACAGGGGGGATTTCTTTATTTCTATTTACTTCTATTTTTTATTAAAAGTCTTCTTGTAAAACACTGAATGCTTTTTCATTGTTCTCAGATCCAAGGGTTTGGGTCTGTGGTCATCTATGCAAATTGGTGAGGCTTTTTATCCAACATTTCCCAGGAAAGGGGGGGGTGCAAGTGTTGGGAGGATTGTTCATTGTTCTTAAGATCCAAGGGTCTGGGTCTGTAGTCACCTAAGCAAATTGGTGAGGCTTTTTACCAAACCTTGTCCAGGAAGTGGGGTGCAAGGTTTTGGGAAGTATTTTGGGGGGAAGGACGCGTCCAAACAGCTCTTCCCCAGTAACCAGTATTAGTTTGGTGGTGGTAGCGGCCAGTCCAAGGATAACGGGTGTAATATTTTGTATCTTGGGGAAGTTTTGACCTAAGCTGGTAAAGATAAGCTTAGGAGGTTTTTCATGCAGGTCCCCACATCTGTACCCTAGAGTTCAGAGTGGGGGAGGAACCGTGACATGGTGGCACAGTGGTGGGATTAACCTGAAATCATTTTGAGATCCAGTTGAGATTTTTTGAACTAGAAATACAGATTTTAAAAAGGAATTTTTAGGAAGTCCAGAAAGCAGCTTTGAAACTGAAAGCAGCTTGGTTTCTCTCTGCTTTGTGGCCAAGCAGAGACAAAAGGGGATTATCTTGTGAATTGCAGGTTTTCTTTGCCTGGAGGCAGGGTACTTAACTCCTGCAGGGAAATTCACAGTCTTCCAACCCAGAGGTGTTTTTTTTCTTTTCTTCCTAAAAGTAAATAGGGGGTGTGTGCTCTACCCATTTGCCTGGAGACAAAAGTGGCAGGGTTTTTTTTAGGATTTTGATTTTTTTTTTGTTTTACAAGGAGCACAGGTTTGAAAAGAAATTTTTTTTTCTTTGGGCTGGGTAAGCAGGTTTCCAAGTAGTTGGAGGTTTTTTGCTTTAATTTGGGCCCAGAGCAGAGACAAGGGAATTGTCTTTTTCTGTAGGCTGACAATCACTATCAGAGAATAGGTATTCTATTCCAGCACAGCAAAATTTTACAGCCAAGTTTTGTTTGTTTATTTCTAAACCTCGGGTGTAAAGTTAGTTAAAAACAGAGAGGTTAGAATGGCCAAATCCTCGGCTCGACTACAGCTGGAATTAGCCAAATTTCAGGCTGAGGAAAAACAAAGGGAACATGAAAGACAGATAGAACTCATGCGGCTGGAGAAGGAGGTACAGGAGGCTGCCCACAAGAGGGAAATGGAGGCAAGGAAGCATGTGGAGGAGATGGAGAGGATAAAGGCCCAGCAGAATATACCAACAAACCCTAGCAATCCTTCTCCAGGTACCACTTCCCATCCCAGAAAGTTCCCCACCTACAAGGCAGGTGATGATACTGAGGCCTTCTTAGAAAACTTCGAAAGGGCCTGCCTTGGGTACAACATCTTTACTGACCAATACATGGTAGAGCTGAGGCCGCAGCTCAGTGGACCCTTAGCTGAGGTGGCAGCTGAAATGCCTAAAGAACATATGAACAAGTATGAACTGTTTAAATCCAAGGCGAGAGTCAGAATGGGGATAACACCCGAGCAGTCTCGTCGGAGGTTCCGAGCCCTAAGGTGGAAACCAGACATGTCATTTACCCGACATGCCTACCACATTGTGAAACATTGGGATGCCTGGATATCAGGAGCAAGTGTTGAATCTCCAGTAAATTTGCCCTTCCTAATGCAAATGGAACAATTCTTAGAGGGTGTTCCTGAGGAAATAGAAAGATACATCCTAGATGGGAAACCCAAAACTGTAATCGAGGCAGGAGAGATTGGAGCCAGATGGGTGGAGGTGGCAGAGAAGAAGAAAACTGGTCGCAGTTGGAGCGGAGACCAGAAGGGACCACCCCAGACCACACCCTATTACCGGGGGCCGCCCAAAGCCCCACCTACCTCCCAAAGAACCCTCCAGACCCCTTATCGTCCCACCACCCCGTTCTCCAGCAACCCACCTCGCCCCGGTGACCCGTCAGCTGGACGATGTTTTAAATGTAACGAGCTGGGGCATGTAAAGGCCAACTGCCCCAAGAACCCCAACAGATTACAGTTCATTGCACCGGAATCACACCAGAGGTCCACAGGCCCAGATACCTCCCAGATACCCTTGGAGCGGAGGGAAACTGTGAGTGTGGGCGGGAAGAAGGTCACCGCGTGGAGGGACACCGGAGCACAAGTGTCAGCTATCCATGCTTCCTTAGTGGACCCCAATTTAATCAACCCAGAGATCCAAGTGACGATTCAACCCTTCAAGTCCAACTCTTTCAATTTGCCTACAGCCAAGTTGCCTGTCCAGTACAAGGGCTGGTCAGGAATGTGGACTTTTGCAGTCTATGATGATTATCCCATCCCCATGCTGTTGGGGGAAGACTTGGCCAATCACGTGAAGCAGGCCAAGAGGGTGGGAACGGTCACCCGCAGCCAGGCTAAACAAGCCGTGAGGCCTAGCTCTGTTCCGGAAACTTCTATCAGGGCCCGGTCAGAGGTGATGGACCCGGACCCCAGGCCAATGTCTGCAACAGCAGTAGTGGATCCAGTCCCAGAGACCCAGACGGAACCAGTCCCAGAACCGGAACCAGCCAAACAACCAACACCAGACCCCGTGCCAGCACTGAATCCAGTACTTGCAACCTCAACACCAGAGGGCCCCACCGAACCTGAACTGGCAGCAGCCGATAACCCTACACAAGAGGCTCAGCCGGAGCCTGAATCCCAACATAGTGCACCAGCGGAGAGCGGTTCACAGTCAACAGAAACAGCTCCATCCCCTATATCGCTTCCAGAGGGACCACGCCTATGTCCCCAATCCAATGAGGAACTGATGTCTCCAGCATCAAGGGAACAGTTCCAGACCGAACAGGAAGCAGATGAAAGCCTCCAGAGAGTTTGGACGGCGGCACGGAGCAACCCACCGCCTCTCAGCTCTTCTAATCGATCCAGGTTTGTTGTAGAAAGAGGACTTTTATACAAGGAAACTCTTTCTGGGGGACACCAGGAAGACTGGCATCCTCAGAGACAGTTGGTAGTTCCAACTAAATACCGGGCCAAGCTCTTGAGCTTAGCCCATGATCACCCTAGTGGCCATGCTGGGGTGAACAGGACCAAAGACCGTTTGGGGGGGTCATTCCACTGGGAGGGAATGGGCAAGGATGTTTCTACCTATGTCCAGTCTTGTGAGGTGTGCCAAAGAGTGGGAAAACCCCAAGACCAGGTCAAAGCTCCTCTCCAGCCACTCCCCATCATTGAAGTTCCATTTCAGCGAGTAGCTGTGGATATTCTGGGTCCTTTTCCGAAAAAGACACCCAGAGGAAAGCAGTACAGACTGACTTTCATGGATTTTGCCACCCGATGGCTGGAAGCAGTAGCTCTAAGCAACACCAGGGCTAAAAGTGTGTGCCAGGCACTAGCAGACATTTTTGCCAGGGTAGGTTGGCCCTCCGACATCCTCACAGATGCAGGGACTAATTTCCTGGCAGGAACTATGAAAAACCTTTGGGAAGCTCATGGGGTAAATCACTTGGTTGCCACTCCTTACCATCATCAAACAAATGGCATGGTGGAGAAGTTTAATGGAACTTTGGGGGCCATGATACGTAAATTCGTAAATGAGCACTCCAATGATTGGGACCTAGTATTGCAGCAGTTGCTCTTTGCCTACAGAGCTGTACCACATCCCAGTTTAGGGTTTTCCCCATTTGAACTTGTATATGGCCGTGAGGTTAAGGGGCCATTGCAGTTGGTGAAGCAGCAATGGGAGGGATTTACACCTTCTCCAGGAACTAACATTCTGGACTTTGTAACCAACCTACAAAACACCCTCCGAACCTCTTTAGCCCTTGCTAGAGAAAACTTACAGGATGCTCAAAAAGAGCAAAAAGCCTGGTATGATAAACATGCCAGAGAGCGTTCCTTCAAAGTAGGAGACCAGGTCATGGTCTTAAAGGCGCTCCAGGCCCATAAAATGGAAGCATCGTGGGAAGGGCCATTCATGGTCCAGGAGCGCCTGGGAGCTGTTAATTATCTCATAGCATTCCCCACCTCCAACCGAAAGCCTAAGGTGTATCATATTAATTCTCTAAAGCCCTTTTATTCCAGAGAATTAAAGGTTTGTCAGTTTACAGCCCAGGGAGGAGACGACGCTGAGTGGCCTGAAGGTGTCTATTACGAAGGGAAATGTGCTGGTGGTGTGGAAGAGGTGAACCTCTCCATGACCCTTGGGCGTATGCAGTGACAGCAGATCCAGGAGCTGTGCACTAGCTACGCGCCAACGTTCTCAGCCACCCCAGGACTGACTGAACGGGCATACCACTCCATTGACACAGGTAATGCTCACCCAATTAGGGTCCACCCTTACCGGGTGTCTCCTCAAGCTAAAACTGCTATAGAACGGGAGATCCAGGATATGTTACAGATGGGTGTAATCTGCCCCTCTGAAAGTGCATGGGCATCTCCAGTGGTTCTAGTTCCCAAACCAGATGGGGAAATACGTTTTTGCGTGGACTACCGTAAGCTAAATGCTGTAACTTGCCCAGACAACTATCCAATGCCACGCACTGATGAACTATTAGAGAAACTGGGACGGGCCCAGTTCATCTCTACCTTGGACTTAACCAAGGGGTACTGGCAGGTACCGCTAGATGAATCTGCCAAGGAAAGGTCAGCCTTCATCACACATCTCGGGCTGTATGAATTTAATGTACTCCCTTTCGGGCTGCGAAATGCACCCGCCACTTTCCAAAGACTTGTAGATGGTCTCCTAGCGGGATTAGGAGAATATGCAGTCGCCTACCTTGACGATGTGGCCATATTTTCGGATTCCTGGGCAGACCACCTGGAACATCTACAAAAAGTCCTTGAGCGCATAAGGGAGGCAGGACTAACTGTTAAGGCTAAGAAGTGTCAAATAGGCCTAAACAGAGTGACTTACCTTGGACACCAGGTGGGTCAAGGAACTATCAGCCCCCTACAGGCCAAAGTGGATGCTATCCAAAAGTGGCCTGTCCCAAAGTCAAAGAAACAGGTTCAATCCTTCTTAGGCTTGGCCGGTTATTACAGACGATTTGTACCGCACTACAGCCAAATCGCTGCCCCACTGACAGACCTAACCAAAAAGAAACAGCCAAATGCTGTTCAGGGGACCGGAAAGTGTCAGAAGGCCTTTAACAAGCTTAAAGCGACACTCATGTCTGACCCTGTACTAAGGGCCCCAGACTTTGACAAACCGTTCCTAGTAACCACAGATGCATCCGAGCGTGGTGTGGGAGCAGTTTTAATGCAGAAAGGACCTGATCAAGAATTCCACCCTGTAGTGTTTCTCAGCAAAAAACTGTCTGAGAGGGAAAGCAACTGGTCAGTCACTGAAAAAGAATGTTATGCCATTGTCTACGCTCTGGAAAAGCTACGCCCATATGTTTGGGGACGGCGTTTCCACCTGCAAACCGACCATGCTGCACTAAAGTGGCTTCACACCGTCAAAGAAACTAACAAAAAACTTCTTTGGTGGAGTTTAGCTCTCCAAGATTTTGATTTCGACATCCAACACATCTCAGGAGCTTCTAACAAAGTGGCTGATGCACTCTCCCGTGAAAGTTTCCCAGAATCAACTGGTTAAAATCGTCCTTGAGATGTGGAAAATATTGTTAGTCTTTATGTACTTGGTAGTATATTTAGAGATGCATGTGTCTTATTAACTCTGTTTTCCTAGAGCTCCAGGAAGAAATCCCAGCCAGTGTTTCACCCTAGCTGAGATTTGGGGGGCGTGTCATAAATATAAAGGGAAGCTTTATATTTATAAACCCCTTTGAAATCCCTCCTGGCCAGGGGAAAGCTCCTCTCACCTGTAAAGGGTTAAGAAGCTAAAGGTAACCTCGCTGGCACCTGACCAAAATGACCAATGAGGAGACAAGATACTTTCAAAAGCTGGGAGGAGGGAGAGAAACAAAGGGTCTGTGTCTGTCTGTAGTCGTCTTGGCCAGGGACAGAACAGGAATGGAGTCTTAGAACTTTTAGTAAGTAATCTAGCTAGGTATGTGTTAGATTATGATTTCTTTAATTGGCTGAGAAAAGAATTGTGCTGAATAGAATAACTATTTCTGTCTGTGTATCTTTCTGTTTGTGTATCTTTTTTGTAACTTAAGGTTTTGCCTAGAGGGGTTCTCTATGTTTTTGAATCTAATTACCCTGTAAGATATCTACCATCCTGATTTTACAGGGGGGATTTCTTTATTTCTATTTACTTCTATTTTTTATTAAAAGTCTTCTTGTAAAACACTGAATGCTTTTTCATTGTTCTCAGATCCAAGGGTTTGGGTCTGTGGTCACCTATGCAAATTGGTGAGGCTTTTTATCCAACATTTCCCAGGAAAGGGGGGGGTGCAAGTGTTGGGAGGATTGTTCATTGTTCTTAAGATCCAAGGGTCTGGGTCTGTAGTCACCTAAGCAAATTGGTGAGGCTTTTTACCAAACCTCGTCCAGGAAGTGGGGTGCAAGGTTTTGGGAAGTATTTTGGGGGGAAGGACGCGTCCAAACAGCTCTTCCCCAGTAACCAGTATTAGTTTGGTGGTGGTAGCGGCCAGTCCAAGGATAACGGGTGTAATATTTTGTACCTTGGGGAAGTTTTGACCTAAGCTGGTAAAGATAAGCTTAGGAGGTTTTTCATGCAGGTCCCCACATCTGTACCCTAGAGTTCAGAGTGGGGGAGGAACCATGACAGGCATGATTTGTTCCTGACAAACCCATGTTGGCTATTACTTATCAGTTAGTGGAAGGAGGAGCCATGTGAAAACTAGAGGAAAATGCAGAGAAAGTAAAAAAGTTAGGGGAGAAAAGCTATGTAAGAAACATGTTAAAGAAATAGCTTTAAAATAAAACAATTTCATAGGATGATTAAAATGAGTGAGTTTGAAAAACAGCAACCATAGAAGGAAAAATTGGACAAGAGAAAAAGAAAAGGAGATGGAGAAAATAGAAATAATGGGCCATATTAATTGCTGGAGTTCTGCACTGCTGTCAAGGCAGTTACGCCACCAACGAATTTGGCCTGCTGAGTGTTCTGTTTTAAGCAAACAAAGTCTGATGTAATGATGGTTTGGCTGTTTCTAGTTTAAAAAAAGAGTCTTCTCAGGTAAATAGATCTGGCTTCTCTGGGGAGAAAAGGTCTCTCCTTACCCAGCCCTTTTGGGATGTTGATTTTCATTTTGAAAGGCTAATGAGTATATTCCCAGCCTGTGTCCTCTTTGATTACAGGCCTGTCTTCCATCTACTCCCTGTTGCAAGCCTGCTTCTCTCTAACCTGGCTTAAGACTCCCTACCAGGACCAACACAAGTCTCTGTATATACTGATGAAAAGCTGCTCTCTCAGATATCCTTGTTCTGTGAAAAATGCAAAGTGAGAGGCAATGTGGACTTTTCCTACAGGCAGCAGGCAGGGAGGGTCTGAGCATCTCCACCTTCTCTTTTATTCTGTGCCTCTCCATCTGTGGGGGTTTGCAGCAGCAGAGGATACAGAGAAGTAGAATACTTGGCACAAACAGAGACGTGAGATTCAAATCCTGCTAGAGCTCCTAATACTGACTCTTTAACTGTGTCCATCCCATCGGTTTCTTTCTCACTGTGAACTTTAAAAACCTTAATTACTTTTCCCAGGTTCCAGCCTCATTTTTCTTTTGCTCCCAGACATGTGCCTCTTCATTCCTCCACTCCAAATGCCTCCCCCTTTTATTACTCACTTTCACTAGGGTCGCCAACTTTCCTATTTTTCAAAACTCAACACTACAGGCTCCCCGTCACTCACTCTCTCCACCCCTGGGACACCTGCTGCCTGCAGAGCCAGGCTGTGAGGAGCTGATGCTGAGCCTGCCTGCCTGCCCACCCAACTGGGGCATGGTGGGGCAGAGTTCGGTCCTCAGAGCAAGAAGCCAGAGAAGGCAGGCTATGCCATCATAGGCAGTGAGCACAGCCACCAGCCCTGCTCCTCAAATGCCGTACACTGTCAGGATCCCATCCTCAGGCGGCACTGATACCTACCTCTCCACCAGAGTCAGGAGCCAGTTTCTCAGATTAAGCTTCTCTCCATCTTTCCAAGAGCAGCTGCTCTTCCTGACCTCCAGATGGCAGAGGCTGATTGCAGTAACCAGACACTTTTGGTGTCCGGTCAAAAACTGGACACTTGGAAACCCTAACTTTCACTGGTTTCTAGTCCTTGTTCTCATTATCATCTCCAAATGCTCCTTGTACATTACTACCCCGGTAGATACTGTTTCTGTTCCTCCCCAGTGCCTTCATTTTGGTGCCTCTTATCCTACCATTGCTGATCCCTACTGGCATGTCTGACCCTCTGTGGATAGGGGAAGGAGGCAGGAGTACATGAAATTTGTGGGTAATTTACATTTCCAGTGGTGGTACATTAGAAATAATTCAAAATGCAACTCCTATTACTGCACCAAACTGAAATGCTCTATGCTGAATAGTCATTTGACTGTACCAACTTTAAAAAAAACCTTCTTGAACAGATGACCTTTGCATGGAATATTCATAAAGAATTCTTAAGAAAACTAAGTGAATTTTGTTTTATTTGCAATTAAATTGCACAATGCTATGACAGAAAGCAAAACAGATACTTTTCATGTTGGTCTAATCATAGTTTGCATTTACATTGTGCTTTTCATCCAGAGATCCAACTCCTTTCTGGGTTAGTATAAACCCCATTATACAAAGAATGAACTTTTGGTAAAGAGGCAAAATGATTTGTCCAAGACTAAACAGCAAAGTAGAGAACAAACAGGGAATAGAATTCAAGTCTTCTTTGTCCCAGTGTTATGCTATAAGCAACCGACTTCCCTTAGTTGCTCAGGGAAAGGCTGCTTTCTTTAAAATGTCTCCAGCAGCTGAACTGAACGCAGCTAAGTCTTTTGATGCTGACATAAAATTAGGACAGGACTTTCTAGGAAATTTCTGTAGCCTATTTTAGAACTCAGTTCAAACGATCAAAGAAGAGAAATTCTATAGACAATCCATGTGCCACTTCAGCTGGAAATGAAACATTAACAGGAGGAATTCTCATAGTGGAGCAATGCTGTGCTCACATTCAGAGGCTGACCTTAACATCAGTACAACACAGCCCTGAAAGAACATAAGGAAAAGGCAGCGAGTAAATGTAAAACAAAATTTCCATCTGCTACATCCACAAGGACAGAAAAGCTATTCAGTCTGTTAAAGTTATGACAGCGTTTCCCTAACTCTCATCTTCAGTGGAAGGGAATATGGCTGCAGAGAACCACTCTAGCCTACGCCTGCTGTAACAAATCTTAACCAAAAGTGGATTTTCTGTCAATACTTAAGCCACTTGATCATTTTGGATTTAAAAGTGCGTATGCTTTTAAAATGTAGTTTTGAACAAATTCTCTCTCTTCTGTGAAAAAGCACTGAACACCAGATTTTTCAATAACTGCCTAATATGTATGTACAATTGCTGTGATTCTTCGTGCAACTTTACCAATTAACTACTTGTAAGTGCAATTACCTGATTTGCACATGCAATTATAAAAGCTTTTGCAAGAGCACATTTGTGTGCATATTTCACTTGCATGCCCCATGCTTAAATATCTAGCCCGTATATTTTTCTCATATCAAAATTATACAGGTGATGAACAATCTAAGATGTACATTCAATGAACTGATTTCCTCTGGTCCTTTTGAACATTTATTATAGAAGTATAAATATTTGAGAAGTGTATTTGGATGAAAGGTCTCTGGGCCAATCCTATCCTTGGGTGGGCAGGCATGGATCTTGCTAGTCAGAGAGAAATGTATGTATGCACCTGCAGGCCAAACTCAACCCATCATCAAGCTCCTCACGATGGCAGTATAATACTCATACAGGGAAAGATTGTACTAACTATACTTCTCGCTGATATATTTCGCGGTGATTATTAAGTTATCCTGTACTTAAACCACTTAATAAATAAAGGCACCCTAGGTTAGCAATTGGCTAAAAGAACCAGCAGCGCAAGTAGGGCAGTATGGTCCAGTACACTGTACCAGCAAGATATTTATAGCTGGTACGACCTATCGGAAAGAGGAGCAGCAGAACATGGGGCTGCTGGGTGGCCCCATGCCGGCAGCTCCTCTGGCATGGCTGCTTTACTGCCCTGTCCTCCAGTACAGGGCTGCTGCTGTACAGGGCTGCTGCTGAATGCGGCCTCACATTCTGCTCCTTTTGCTGTTGCCGTTCCAAAGGCGCAGACAGGAGGAGGACGGAACACCCTCCACCCCTGCCCAGGTAAGGGGTGTGGATCATGGGGCGGGGATGGGAAGAGCATGGGGGCCCTGGGTGGGGGCGGAGTCACGTGGAGGGTCACGTGAGGATGTCATGTGCCCCCCGTCCCAGTAAGAAATGGATTCCACTTGCACCACTGAAAAGAACCATCCTAGAACAGAACTTTAGGGAACTGTTAAGGTCTTCCTTTTTGTTTTTATCCTTTTGTTTGTGCTATTTAAAATTATTGGTTGGAAAAGTCAACTATTTGTAAGTAGAGGGTTAGTTTCCAAAGCACTGCAGAGCCTCTGAACATGTACTCCACTACTTTAGTCAATCATAACAGCCAGCTTTTTGCTCAGAGTAATAAGCCACCATGAGTTCTGTTCAGGAAATTTGTGAACAGAGAAACACTGTTAAAAAGGCATTTTTTACTCAGCTGGTATCTATCAAAATTATACACTCCAGAGTGTGAAATGATTGCTCCTGTTGCTGGAATATTAGCTTTATTACATTACCAGTGCTAATGTGTGAATTCCAAAATCATTGATTTCTACTTCATTCTTTCTAGTCATTCCCAGAGTGATACTGTAGTATCAAGTTCCCATTGAGACTATACTGTACCGTACAGTAGGTTGGGAGCATAAGGACTTGATATCCCATATTAAATATTCTGGGTCTGAGGTTGCATTCCTCAGGGAGAATCCCCATGGGTTTCAATAAGATTCTGCAGTTGTTTAGAAGCTGCATTATAGGTCTTCACAATATTGTAGGACATAGCATTTATACAACTCCAGCACTCTATGCAACCCTCGTTAGAACTGACATCTATTCAGGACATTGATTACTCTTTGCCTTGGAAGTTACATTCTTCAGGTCTACCCCACCATCCTTTCATCTGTAGCACAGACAAAAGATTGAGGGGAGAAACACATTTAGGTCTGATTACTGAACCTGGTAATCCTCTGTCTTACATCCATGTATATCAGCAGTATTACCACTGTCAATGAAGTAAAGCGTGTAAAAGGAGATCTAGCTCAACAGGTATTTTTAATCAGTTCAATGGTAAAGTGATATTCTCAAATCCTAATGATAAAATGATATTCACAAATCCCAAGCCAAGACTAAAGTCAATTAATTGTTGTCAATGGCTATCATGGAGGTGATAATAATATTCCTGTATCCTTTGCTTGAGATGTTAAGCAAAGCTTTTCTCATTACATCAAGTAATTCAGTTCTTACTGCTATGAGCCAGGTCAATGGGCCCCCAAATATTATCTTGCCCTATGTGCTGCAGAGGTGCTGGAAGGGGGCCAAATTCTGGAGATGAATGGCCAGCAAATTCAGCAGAGGCAGTTTCTATGCCAGGCCCCCTGTGTAGAGGGCAGAGAGGGGGTATGGCTGAATAGAGCTCTGCTGACCTGATCTTTCTTGCTGGGTTAGGCTGGTGCAGAATCAGGACTCCACAACTGGCTCACAGGCAGGGTCCCTCTGCCCTGCACCAAGAAGAGCCCAGATTCATGAAAGAATTTATCAAAATGGGGGCTGAGTGTGGATTAGAGGGATATTTTACCTCTTCAGAGTCCTCTGGCTTTATCTACATGCAGCTACTAGAAGAAATCCCAATGCCTTAATGAAACAATACACACTGCCTTTTGCTTATTTGCAGAACCCTGGATAGAGATGATAATTTCAGCCTGCCTGGGAAGTATAAGTAAGGCCCATAGCTACTACAGTTATGAGAAAAGATTATGGGTTTACTCAAAGTTTCCCTATTCTGTAGTTAGTTGTAGGATAGAGAATATTTTAGATGGACAGTTGCATTGGTCTTCGGTTCTTGTTTCCTTAAGCTGTTTCTGCTGCTCAAGATACCAGTCATTTAAGAGGCTGTATTCAGGTCCTAACTGGGAGGATGTGCTTCAGTTACAAAAATGTCCTCAGGACAAAATATCTATTGTTCATACAATTTATATACTAGGGAGCTAGGCACCAGAAATAATAAAGGACACTAACCCAGTAAAAAAGTGCCTTTATCAGTTAACAATGGGGTGAAATCACCATAATTTTAAGGGGTGCATATCTCCATGTTACTACTTTATTAATCACAGAAAATAAATTTCAGAGGCTCTTTAAGTACCCCATAGCACAATCCCTCAGTCAAACTATTTGGGATAACAAAATCAGACTGGAGATCGCAGAAGAATGGTGGTGCTATATGTTACTATACATTTCTGGGATGGGTCAAAAATAGAATGGTACTAGTCTCTTTGGGGATAGTTCTTCTTTCAGTCTTAGACAAACTTATAAATTGCAGACCACAAATAAGAATTACTGCTTCATAGATTTTTGAGATATTATTCATGGAAATGAGCAAAAAGTTCTCAATATGAGGTAAAAATGATAAAAAATGATATTTTTGTGTTTAGAAAATATATGTACCTCCAAACGTGACACTTCAATCAGTGAACACAGTCAAATTTCACATATTAAACTGACTTGGCCATGTAAGTACCTGAATGTGGAAACACTCCAAGGAGAATTCAGGTGCTGAAGGAAGTTGTGTTGGTGATGCAGTAGTTCCCCAAGTCAGCCCTGAATCAAGTCTCCCATACAGTGAGTGACAGGGGACAGTGTGAAAAGATGTTAAGTGATTTAAAACTGAGTTACCAAGAATTTACAGTTAAAGATTTTCACTGGTACCAAGGTGTTAAAGTTGATATCCCAGCTTCATTCCAACAGTTAGCAAAATTAATCCTGCAATTTAAATTGGCTAGAGTGGTGTTCTTATCCTAAACTACGGCATGTAGCACTTGTGTGTGCTGTTAATCTGCAGCATTCCATCACAGCTTATCCTGCTCATCCACGTGGATGACCTGATCTTTGAATGAACAGTTTGTGAACTGATTTGGGGTGCTTGGGTCTGCAAGTTGCTATATTAACACAAGCTTGCCTTCATATATCAAACATAAGGCACTTTGTAAAGACTATCATTTTTCCGTGTGCAAATACTTGAAAAGCAAAAATCATGAGTGTCATGCCTCTAGTTACTACATTGCAAGGACCCTGCGTCACTTTTCTGTCATCCTAGAGATGGCACTTCCAGCAACATTGTAACCTTTAATACCAAGTGCACTTTCCCCCAGGTCAATATTGAGAAAAATGGCTAGCATCTGTTGAGTTATATCACCACTTCAACAGCTTCCTGATTTTCTTCATAAGTCTCTGGTCCAAGTACTGATCCATACTGAACGTCCTTAATTCATTAGTTCTGGTCCAATCATAGTTCAAAGTAGTATGGCTAGAGGCATTTAGGAATGCAAATTACCCACTGAACTTTTAGTGAAAGTAAGACGAAATCAGTCAAAACAAGCACCCGGGGAAAACTAATTTGAATTGAAATGTGGGTTCAAACAACAAATTGTAGCCAAACTTTATAATGCTTGGAGTTCACACACATCTGTGAGTTTATTTGTTAATCCAAGGGCAACATTATCGAAACATCAAACTAAGCAGCTGGTGTGCTCTTCCCTTCCGGCATTTAATGTCACTTCTTCCAGCCACAAAGATTCAGCTAAGAGAAAGCAGCTGTGAAGAGCTTTCAGATGAGAAACAGTGTTGCTTTAATCATCCCATCAGTGCTTCATAATACTCCAGTTAAGTCACATCAAGATAGGGTAACCAGACGTCCCGATAAAATCAAAACACAAACGTTGTTTGTCCAGCGTCCTGACCAATGTATGGTTGGGACGCCATCTGTCCTGAGATTTTGCTTCGGCCGCACTCAGGCTTTTTTTTTTTTGCTTGGGGTAGCAAAAAACCTAGAGCCAGCCCTTGTGCGGGGGTGAGCCTGTGGCTTTCCCCCACCATGTGTCCCGATAGTTTGTTCTTGTCATGTGGTCACCCTACATCAAGATCATATTGGTGCAATATTAACAGGTATTGTAAGTATAAACTGGCATGCTAGCCTAGAAAACACCTACAAACACACCAATCAAGAGGTCCTTACTGGGCTGGTAAATTACAAAGTTCAGCAAAGTAATGCAAATATTTCTTAAGAAGATCAGTACAAGCAGAGCTGAATGAGTTTTGGTGCTTTCAGTTTGGAGGTGGCTTGTCTGAATGCTTCCCTTGTACCCTTGAGTTCTGCCTTAATTTCCTGATTGCAATGAACTCCAAACATCAAAGTGAAACTCAGTAAAGTTTATTTTACATTGAGAATATCAGTTGGCCCAGGTTTGCTTAAAGGAATCACAAAGTTCTTAGTAAACCTGTCACGAGAGTTTTGAGTTTTAATGAAACCGGGCAAGCTTCACGTTCTTTTGGGATTCATCACTGAAATGATGTGCAATTTTAATAGTGAGAAGGCAGGCACAGATGGTATTCACTCTTTAAAATATACTGAGCCAGATGCTAAGCTTGTGCAAACTAGTGGAGCTCCATTTAAATCAGTGGAATCTATGCCAAAAAAAGCCAACTGATGAAATACACGACTCTAGATACAATGTTTGTATGGTACAGTGAGACAATAGTACTTAATATTTTACAGACTTCCCCCACCCCAGTTTTCAGAGCACCAGATGGACGTCAATTGTCACAACATGCCTGTGTGGTAGGTAAGAAATATTCTAATTTTACAGACTTAAAACATGTTAAATGAATTGTCCAAGGTGAACCATGAGAACTGGGATTACAACTAAAGAGCTTCACAGACCTGGGCTAAATCCAGTAGAACTCTACTTCTAAATAGTGTAGGAAGGTCCCAATACCGCTGCACATATAGTAAGAGGGATCAAGGTACTGCACACCATGAGCCAAATTCAGGATTGACAGGGTGGTATAAGAATCGTACTCTGATCATGTAGTCTGACCTCCTGTATAGCACAGGCCAGAGAACTTCCTCAAAATAATTCCCATTTGAATTACAGCACGTCTTTTAGAAAAATATCCAATCTTGTTTTAAAAATTGCCAGTGATGGAGAATGTACCATGACCCTTGGTAAATTATTCCAATGGTTAATTACGCTTACTATTAAAAATGTAGACCTCATTTCCAGTCTAGCTTCAGCTTGCAACCGTTGGATCATGTTAGATCTTTGTCTACTAGACTGAAGAATCTATCATCAAATATTTGTTCTCCATGTGGGTATTTACAGACTGTGATCAAGTCACCCCTTAACCTTCTCTTTGTTAGACTGAAGGAACTCTATTTAGTTTATCTCTATAAGGCATGCCTTCCAATCCTTTAATCCTTCTTGTGGCTCTTCTTTGAACCCTCTCCAAATCAGCAACTTCCTTATTGAATTGTGGACATCAGAGCTGAACATAGTATGCACACCAGTGCCAAATACAGAGGTAAAACAAGTTCTCTATTCCTATTCAAGATTCCCCTATTTATGTATCCAAGGATTGCATTAGCCCTTTGGTCACAGTGTCACACTGGTTTCAGAGTAGCAGCCGTGTTAGTCTGTATTCGCAAAAAAGAAAAGGAGTACTCGTGGCACCTTAGAGACTAACATATTTATTTGAGCATAAGCTTTCGTGAGCTACAGCTCACTTCATCAGATGGGAGCTCATGTTCAGTTGACCCCCAAGTCTCTTTCAGAGTCATTGCTTCCCACGATAGAGTCCCCCATCCTACATTCTTTGTTCCTATATGTATATATTTACATATGTTCATATTAAAACACGTCGTTTGCTTTTGCCCAGCTTACCATGCAATCCAGATCACGCTGTATCAGTGACCTGTCCTTTTAATTAACACTCCCCTAATTTTTGTGCTGTCTGCAAATTTTATCAGTGATGATTTTATGTTTACTTCCAGGTCATTGATAACAAAATTTAAATAGCAAAGAGCCAAGAACCAAGCCCTCAGGGACCACAGTAGAAACATACCCGCTTGATGATTCATCATTTACAATTACATGTTGAGACCTATCAGAGCCAGTTTTTAATCTGTTTAATGTGTGTCATGTTAATTTTGTATTGTTCAAATTTTAATCCAAACATCGTGTGGTACCTGGTCAAATGGTTTACAGAAGTCTAAATAAATTACATCAACACTATTACCTTTAGCAACCAAACTTGTACTCACACACACAAAAATCAAGTTACTGTAGTTTGACAAGACCTTTTTTCCATTAACACATGTTGATTGGTGTCACCAGACTGGCTGCCTCCTGAGCATACCCTCAGGCCTGAGGTGATGCTACAGGCAGTCAGCTTCAATTTCTCCCTTAAGGGGCTTCTTTTCAAAAAAACATTTGTCCATTCCCTCCCTTCTTTGGTCCTGGCTTTACTAAATTAACAGATATTCACACTAAAGTTTTCAATTCCATCCATTTCCCCAGACCTTTCCTGCCTGTTGTCTCAGTCCCCAAGTTTCTCTGCTGGAGCCTACTCACTCCCAGCAGCCTCTGAATTTCATTCTGGCCTAAGACCCAAGTTTCTCCATCAGAGGCTGCTTGCTTTAGGCAGCTTTTGTACTCCCTGAGAACTCCCTCTCTCTCTGTGCAGGATCAGCAGCCCCGTTTCTTCCTGCTGCTCTTATACGGGAATTAGGTGATTCCTACTCAGGTGTGCCTCCTTAGTAATAAAGGTTGGCTGGCCCCAGGCCTCCAATCCTTAAGAGGAAAGCCACTCTGTTGCAACTGGCAATTATATACCCTTTAGACAGCAGTATAGTAGGTTTAAGTTATACAACGTTTATTCAGCCTAATGGGATAGAGTGCACCAAGAAATAACACATATCTGAATCATGAAATATTTTGGACCTATCAAACACTAACACTGACCCAGGCTTACTACAATCAGCTTCTGGCAAGCATCAACTGGAGTTAGGGGAGGAATGGAACAGTCAGTGTAATGATGATATCCCTACAAAATTTTAGAAGTAAGGGTTGTATGATGATTGAATTTTGCCTCTGCACAAGATGAATTACTGGATTTTATTTTCTGTTTGTGAAAGGTGGCTTTTTCACCAACAGAAGTTGGTCCAATAAAAGATATGGTCTCATCCACCTTGTCACTTTAATATCCTGGGACCAACACATCTAACACAACACTCCAAATGACAGATTTTATTTTCACAACTGAGATTTTTTTGGATGTATACAGGGTCAAGGGCTACAACCTGTTGAGATTTGTCTTGATGATAAAGGGCCAAGACATGCTTCCTTAGACCAGTCAAATCAGACAGACAATCTACTTCCTAACTAGCACTCCTCACAAGGCCGAGAGCTTGGACAGATCAGATAAAGCACCCAAAAGCTTGACTGCTTATCTGAGTTATTCAAACCTCTGAAGTTTATCAGACTGAACTAGAAATCCTTGGGGCGTACATGCATACCCATGATGTTTGCAATACTTCCTGTTTCTGATCAGGCTGAAAGTATTCTGAAATGTGAGACATTTGGATATTTCTGATTTAGTCTTGGGACTAGGACAGAATGACAAAATAATATAGTGTCACTGAGCTTCAAACCTCAAAGACTCAGTTGAAGTTTGAGGTAAATGTTTGGGAGGTTCTTAAGCGATGGGGCCAATCATATGTGAACACCTCAAACTTTTAAGAAAGGGATTCAAAATTCAAACCTACATGCATCTAAGTTTTTGTCCCAGCTGGCCTTCATTAATATAACAGACCAAACAAAAACTTTGACTTCTGTGAACAAGCCTGAGCTTTGGGGTGTTTGCAGTCCAGACCTGCAGTTCTGGCCCATCACTACTTTATTTCTTTCTAGCTGGCTTAGGCCCTCCCCAAGTCCTTACTGACCATTCAGAAATGATTGAACTGAACTGACTTTCATTCATGTTGTGAGGTGGGAAGAACCACTTGTGTGTGTTAATACGTCATATGATGAGTTCCATTCAGGTGTAAGAGCTAAACCCTCTAGAAAAAGAGCCAAAGTGCTGGCACAGTCTCTCAGAGAGTTCATGGAAGGTCCTAGTTTGTAGCAAAACAAAAAAAAAATCTTGCCAAGAGAAGTGGGTTAAACACTTGCAAAGTATATACTAATAGTTTTGAATATATGAACAGCTCTTTTCATTCTCCCACAAACTGGGCCCTGGGACGCAAACTAAAAGGAGAAAGAAAGTCTGGTTTTGTTTAAGTTATTCATTGTTTGCCAGCCATATTTTTACATATGAGAAAAAGGGGATTTTTCTTTTTCAATTAGAAATCCATGTGTATGCATGTGACTATGCTGGGGCTCTTAGTTGTCCTGTCAAGCAGCTGTCTGTATGTATTCTACCCTAATGGGCATCCCATTCTAGCTGGGAAGTAACTCTGGTACTAGCATTTTTAACTGTAATCTCCTTTTTCCTTTCCCCCTTTCTCACTGTGACCACTGAAATCTGTGTGATCACACTGATCATATGCATGTCATAGCAGATCCACCCTGGGGCTCCTTGCACATCAGCAGTGTGCCTAAGGCATTATGACCAGAAACTGAACATCATTAGAAGTTATCCACCTAGTTGGTAAAATGTTACTTCACTATTTTCCTTCTAAGTGTCGTTTCCACACTTGATGTGACAGCCCAATCTCCCCAGCTACTCACTGTCAGCTACCGTTTTCTGTCTTGCAGTGACTCACATACATTTGCAAAAAGAAAAGGAGTACTTATGGCACCTTAGAGACTAACCAATTTATTTGAGCATAAGCTTTCGTGAGCTACAGATCACTTCATCGGATGCATACTGTGGAAAGTTTAGAAGATCTTATTATATACACACAAAGCATGAAAAAAATACCTCCTCCCACCCCACTCTCCTGCTGGTAATAGCTTATCTAAAGTGATCACTCTCCTTACAATGTGTATGATAATCAAGTTGGGCCATTTCCAGCACAAATCCAGGTTTTCTCACCCCCACCCCCCACACACAAACTCACTCTCCTGCTGGTAATAGCTTATCTAAAGTGACCACTCTCCTTACAATGTGTATGATAATCAAGGTGGGCCATACTTTCCACAGTATGCATCCGATGAAGTGAGCTGTAGCTCACGAAAGCTTATGCTCAAATAAATTGGTTAGTCTCTAAGGTGCCACAAGTACTCCTTTTCTTTTTGCGAATACAGACTAACACGGCTGTTACTCTGAAATGGGAAATAGGTTATCTTGCATAATGACTTAGCCACTCCCAGTCTCTATTCAAGCCTAAGTTAATTGTATCCAATTTGCAAATGAATTCCAATTCAACAGTTTCTCGCTGGAGTCTGGATTTGAAATTTTCCAGAAATTCAAATTTGAAATTTGAAACTGTCCAGTCCTTGCCTACAGCCTGGTCCAGTCCACACAAGAGATCCACTTCCTGGACACTACAGTGCTAATAAACGATGGTCACATAAACACCACCCTATACCGGAAACCTACTGACCGCTATTCCTACCTACATGCCTCCAGCTTTCACCCTGACCACACCACACGATCCATCGTCTACAGCCAAGCTCTGCGATACAACCACATTTGCTCCAACCCCTCAGACAGAGACAAACACCTACAAGATCTCTATCAAGCATTCTTACCCACCTGCGGAAGTGAAGAAACAGATTGATAGAGCCAGAAGAGTTCCCAGAAGTCACCTACTACAGGACAGGCCTAAAAAAGAAAATAACAGAACGCCACTAGCCGTCACCTTCAGCCCCCAACTAAAACCCCTCCAACGCATTATTAAGGATCTACAACCTATCCTGAAGGATGACCCAACACTCTCACAAATCTTGGGAGATAGGCCAGTCCTTGCCTACAGACAGCCCCCCAACCTGAAGCAAATACTCACCAGCAACCACATACTACACAACAGAACCACTAACCCAGGAACCTATCCTTGCAACAAAGTCTGTTGCCAACTGTGCCCACATATCTATTTAGGGGACACCATCACAGGGCCTAATAACATCAGCCACACTATCAGAGGCTCGTTCACCTGCACATCCACCAATGTGATATATGCCATCATGTGCCAGCAATGCCCCTCTGCCATGTACATTGGTCAAACTGGACAGTCTCTACGTAAAAGAATAAATGGACACAAATCAGATGTCAAGAATTATAACATTCATAAACCAGTCGGAGAACATTTCAATCTCTCTGGTCACGCGATTAAAGACATGAAAGTTGCAATATTACAACAAAAACACTTCAAATTCAGACTCCAGAGAGAAACTGTTGAATTGGAATTCATTTGCAAATTGGATACAATTAACTTAGGCTTGAATAGAGACTGGGAGTGGCTAAGTCATTATGCAAGGTAACCTATTTCCCCTTGTTTTTTCCTACCCCTCCTCCCCCCCCCCCCCCCGACACTCTTGTTAAACCCTGGATTTGTGCTGGAAATGGCCCACCTTGATTATCATGCACACTGTAAGGAGAGTGATCACTTTAGATAAGCTATTACCAGCAGGAGAGTGGGGTGGGGGGAGGTATTTTTTCATGCTTTGTGTGTATAAAAAGATCTTCTACACTTTCCACAGTATGCACCCAATGAAGTGAGCTGTAGCTCATGGAAGTTATGCTCAAATAAATTGGTTAGTCTCTAAGGTGCCACAAGTACTTCTTTTCTTTTTGCGAATACAGACTAACATGGCTGTTACTCTGAAACCTCATATACATTCGGTCTGCTAAATGCACACCTTTATTAGTGTTAAAACGTATGCTTACTATATCTATGCAACATGGGCGAAGTACAGTTGCTAGAGGAACCTTAATTTCTTCCCAAAACTTGGGTTTAAATATGTGAACTTTAATGATGCATCATTATTTTATGTAATCATTTGATGCCCCGAGTCGGGTGATTGGAGATGCTGTGCTGTTGAATGTGCTGTCTTTCAGATGTGATTTAAAGCCAAGGCCTTGTGGACATTATAGATCTGTTGGCACTTACTGAAAAGTAAGCATATTAGCTTTGCTGTCTGCCCAAATTCCCACCTGGATAATTGCTCTGCTTGCTGTATATAAAAGTCACCAGCAGATTTACTGGATGTGATAGTCTTTGCTTCCTGTGCTCAGCTGTCTGTTATGTTCCGGCACACATTTTTTCTAGGTGTCCAGAAGGCATATCATGAGCCAATACATCAACAAAGCAAAGCCAAGCCAGTCAGCTGCAGTATGCTGCTGCCTCTAAATAAATTCAACCCATAAATAGGAAACAGTATTGTTGTTAATAATTGAATTGGATGTTTCCATCTTCTTGGAGAAAACAGGGAAAGCATAAAGACAACTAGAATTTAGATTACAGATACACCTTAAATGATGCATATCTGGGTTTCTGTAGTGTGGAACAGGAACAGAATGTTAAGTGTTACACCCAATCTTCTGGAAGTTGGCATTTTCTATTACTCAGCAATTCTTTTCAGCAGGCCCAGCTCTACAGTTTTTGCCACCCCAAGCAGTGAAAAAACCTGCGCAGACGGCAAAAGGGAGAAGCTGCTGCCGATTTGCCGCCGCGGCCGACGGGACAGAGGGGTTGCCGCCGAATTGCCGCTGCCACAGAAACACCTGCTTGGAACGCTGGTGCCTGGAGCAGGCTCTGCTCTTCATGGATATTTCTACAGGCTCCCCAAAACTCATATGCTTAGCTGAAGTTTTTTGATGGTCTTCCTCACTGTTCTTTGGTTATCATTCTACTCCCAGCAAAAACATTCACCATAAGGAAAAAAAATTCTGATTCAGTATAAGATTTTCAGAGACCAATGCTACACACTTCAGAAGACAAGACCCATCTTATGCATAGCAATTCCATATCCTACCATAAGGAAAGTGTTAGAGTAAATTTTGCTAATTATTTTTGAAGTCACTAGTTTTTTGGGTGCCTTTGCTTTTTGTGGATGCCTAACTTCAGACACCTTAAAAGGACCCGATTCTCAGAAAGAATGTTTTTGGGTCTGTTTAGGATTTTTAGCTCCCAATCTCTGGATTCCACTAGATATCTAAAATGTTGTAATACAGAAGGATTGACATGGAGTCAGCAGATTGCAAGAAAGCGACATAGATGCACAGATTTGAGGGGTGTGTGTGTGTGTTCTGGGGGAGGAGGTGTGGAGAATAAAGCACAGTCTCAGTTAATACCAACATATACAAAATGAGAAAATTTGGTGCAGAACCTATCTCCAGAATTTTGTTCTTCTGACTTCATTAAAATATCTAGAACTTGGTCTTCTTGATTTTATACTAGAAGAAGAAATAAATCGAACTGTACTGGTATTTCCCACTCTTGTGGGAAAAGGTTCCCATCATGACCTTCTCTTAAAGAGATACTCACTTCTTTCCAGCAATAGTTCACTTAGATTTCCCCTTCAAAAACTGAAAGATGAGAGAACAGACTTATGCTGGCCAATGGTTCGATGAGCAAAGAAAATAATGTAGGGCATTAGAAACAATGGCTAATGTAATACTGTCAACCTTTGAGAGCATCTTATCACAAGAATCACACATTTAACAGTTAAGAATATTTTTCATTAAATAAAAACTTGCTCCAAACATAGTGCCTTTCAAATTTTGCATGACACTGTCTGAATTTTAGCCTTCTTGTCAATTAGAAAATATGGGTGAATGTCTAAGACGTCCTTTGATTAACAGCTTAGCTTATTTTAGTCTACCGCTATTTTTAAAGCTTCTGGAATCACTTGGCTCTTCACAAAAATATTGGTTAGAACAGAAACAAACCAGATAAATTTGCTGACACATGCCTTCCAATCTGCCTTTGATTTGATAAATAAAGCAGAGCTTAATATTGACCAGCATATTTTTTGCATCTGTAGACTAGATACTGTACAGACGCTACTAGTTTGCAGTTTCCAAATGATGGGCCATACTAAATGTTGTTCTTGATATGTGCATGCAGCTATGATTTGTCACTAGAGACTAGATGGCATCAGTGAATGCACAAAGTATATAATATGCCAGTCCAATACAATACCTATCTTTTATTTACATATGCAAAAAAGTATTAATAATAATAATAAAGATGAGCAGCATGGCTAGACTTTCAAAAGATGTATTCTCATTATAAGAAAGGGGGAATTGGCTGGCAGGATTCTCTCTGTGACTGCGACTCTAGAACTTGCATCATGCCTTGGTCCGAAAAAGTCTGAATTTGGTGACGTTCTGGGTATGCTACAAAAGACATCCCTTTCATAGGGTGTATAGAGAGGGTGAGGGGAGAGGGTGAGGGTATGCTTCCTGTAATGATAAGGGGATAGAGAGACATTTCTCTAGGTGTCTAGCTAGCAGTTGGAGTCCTGTGAAATGACTAATTTAAAACTGCTGGATTTTATTGTGTTAATGTTAAGGCACCTAGAGCCTTGAATAGGAGTTTTATATTTTAAATCTAAATAAACAAGAGCTCAGATTCTGAAGTGCTCATCACCCACAACTGGAGCCAGATTTTCAACAGAACTTAATATCCAATGTGCTGGGCTCTTCTGAAAGTCTAATAATTTATTTTTGGTGTTTAAATGAGTGCTGAGGTCTTTTGAAAATTCTGACCTACTTGGTCCTCATTGGTTGGTGCAGCATACATTAAAGCATGTTTTAATATTTCTTTCAGGGCTTTCCTAGAACAAAGCTATTAAAACAATGTTAGATTGGTTTTTTTCTCTGAGGAAATCAGACAAAATGTCAATCAAAACTGTTAATTACTAACCCCAAAACCCACTAATTGACTGCACAGATTTTAATTTTATGATATAGTGTTATCCTTATGAGAGCTATTCAGGCTGAAGTTTGAGAACAACAGCTTACTGAACATGAAAGCTACTTCCAAATCACAACAGATGCTATACTCCATTCTGATCTCATTTACTCCAATATACACCAGGAGTAACTCCAAGAAAGTGGGTGAACTTTACCAATCTAAGGAGGAACAGAATCAGGGCCGTTGTTGGGGACTTTGCAGGCAGCTATCACTACAGCTGTCTTTGACCATAAGAAATGGTCTTCAGGGGTTAAACATTCAGCCTGTCTGCAATTCACTAGCTGCAAGAGCCCATCGCAAAAGTATCCTGAAAATGATTACATGGAATTACCATAGCATCCCCTCTTACTCTGCGTATAAAAGTCTCAAAAGGACCTGTGACAGCAAGGAACATAGTGCCCAATCATTAGCCTTCTTATGTGGGAATGCAGTGTTGCCAACTCTTTTATCATTTTATTGCAAGTGTCCCTGATCTATGATGTTGTTCTTCAAACCCTGGAGCCTAGAACCATGTACGTGTGTTCTGATTTTTTAAAGGATGTTCCTAGCCCTCATGATTTCAGAGGAAAGCTTGAAAACACAATCCACGTGCACCCTTAGAGGTTCCAAGGCCTAGTAAAAATAACCCTAAATTTATTATTGTTAATCTCATTTTTAACCCATTCTCATGATTTTGTGGGACTGACTCATGATTTTCGAATGCTCAAGGCTGGGAGTATTGCAGTCAAATGTAGTAGACATATCATTAATCTGCGAAGATGGGAGTGTACAGTCTTCCTACACAAAGCTTTGGCATTCATGTGTGTTAATGCTAAAAAGAGTGATGGGCCCCTGATCTGCAAAGTTGAGATCTGGATACAAGCTGTCATGAAGTGTGGGGTGAATGTGAAATGCTTAGATCTGAGGATGTGTGGCTTTAACCTGTTATGGAGCGTGCGGCCAGCTGCAAAGTTTGAAGCTAGATTCTTCCAAAATTTGGAGGATGAGAGCATGTTGATGTCTAATTTAGGATCAGGCCCATCTCTCTTTGAAAGCTGTTTACATTTTAAAAATAGAATGGAAGAGCCAAACTGGCCTAGAACTAAATCAAGACTGCAGTTCCTTTCAGTGATGTAAATAGTCTGCTTAAAGGGGCCAGTCCCATCCTGGGAATACAGAGGTTCCCTTGCCTCCAAGAGGATAACAGAATGCCAGTGGACTACACAGGCAAATGACCACATTTAATGAACCAAGACACAAGCTCAGCTGAGACGGTGTCACCAACTATTCTGCAAGCAGGTGCATGAAAATGGTGGTGAGAAGGTCTGTATCTAACTCACTAATATACTTTCAGGTATATCTCATTCAGGCTTTCCTCCTCTTCCCTACTTACACAATTTTGGAAACATTTAAGGCAACTGATTATCTTTGTCTAGAAAGCCATGAATAGCTTTACGTCAAGGAGAAGGTGTACAACAGCCTCCTAAGACAACAGTGATGAGTTAGTATCTCAATTGCCTAAAGGCAGAATGAGCTTTGGTGCATTTTGCTACCTTGCAGTCATGTTAATACATCTAGATTCTTAGCATCTACAGGATCAGAAACCTGCAAGTGCTTGAAGCTGAAACAGGACTCCTAGATGTAATTTCTCTGGCAGACAATACCCTTAGGTATGTCATTGCACACCATTTTGTAAATGGTTGCTGTATTCTATTACAGAGGTAGCTGTAATTCAGTATCTGGTGAAAGAACTCCCTTAGATACACAGAGCGATGTTTCACATACAGAAAGAACCTTAAAACTCTTGGATGAAAAGTTCTATAGAAACAAAAACGTGCTGCAAGCAATGCATGGTATATCTTTACTGAAAACTCTGATGTATTGCATGATGTGAATGAAGCCCAAAGCCCATTTCTGACTTAATTAATTCTACAAGTACATTTAAAGAAACAGTTAATAAGCCATATGTGAAAAGGCTGCTTCACACAGTGATGATTTTGACTGATGTGTAGAGATGTGCTCTGAGGTAGAAGATTTCTCCAGTTTGTAAGTTCACAATAATAAAATTCATGCCTGTTTCATGTCAGCAACAACTGAAATGACATGGGGATAACAAGTGGCAGCTTTAATTGCAGCTCAGTCATTTCATTTCAGCTAGCTACATGTTGGCTCTTACTGCCCTGGGTTATACTGCAGGGTGACCCCAACGCACCCACAGTCCCAGATCTTCCTCCAGAAATGTACGTCCTCTACTGGCCAGCCCTTTCTGGACAGTACAAATGTATTAAGTCTGTTATTCCTTTAAGGGAATAATATACCAGCTTATTACCTTACACAGAGTACCAAGACACTCCAATTTAAACACACTGGATTAGATAAAAAGAGTAAAACAAGTTTATTTTACTGTCTACAAAAAGACAGATTTTAAGTGAGTATAAGTAATGAGGCATGGAGGTCAGAAATGGTTACAAGAAAAATAAAGATTAAATATTTACTTATATCTACTTAAACTATCTTCATTGCAAAGCAAACTTTCTTACCACATGCTCCAGCACATTACTGACCAAACTTTCAGGTCAGGATCCTCCCCCGCCCTGAGTCCAACAGCTGTTTTCCTTTGTTGTCTTAGGCACAGTTCAAGAGACAGGGAGAGAGACGAGGGTGTCTTAGGGTGCCTGTCCCTTCAGTGCCATCCACACTTTAAGAAGCATTTCCAGCTGGGAGCAAGGTGACTCAGCCTGGTGAAGAAAGGAAACTCCATGCTGTATCTTTGCTAAAATGTAGGTTTTTGTCCCTATCCCTTTCCTTTCCAAAGAATGGCCACTTAGCAGGTAATAGTCTATCAGCTTTGTTGACACCTGGCAGAAGCATCAGCTTACCCTTTGTCTCTGAGGAACAGGTTTAGTCTCTCCCCAGACTTATCTGGAAAACATACTTCAGTCATGATGTCAGTTTATGTTCATAACTTTCCATATAATGTTGCTATGTGCATTTTGCCATGATATTATTGATCAGCAAGTTGTGAGGTATCATTTAAAAATTCATAAGGCATACCTCATACAAACATTATTACAACAGAATGTAGAGTGTGAACATGGGGTATATTGTATCACAATAGCATGACCCCCAACTCTTTCTGCTATGGTGATAAACAGTCTGGGAGATTTTCTGATTATTGTTCTTTGCAGGTAAAAGGATAAAGCCCATAGTACACTGAGGGAATGAAACCTTCTTTCTTCTGAGGATGCGGTGATTTTGGAATGAACACCAGTGATTGAATCGACTGTTTCAGGTGACAAACTGAAACTACTTTAGGGTGAATTTATGGTGTACACGCAGTGAAACCTTGTCTTTATAATGAGAGGTTTCAGAGTAGCAGCCGTGTTAGTCTGTATTCGCAAAAAGAAAAGGAGTACTTGTGGCATCTTAGAGACTAACCAATTTATTTGAGCATAAGCTTTCATGATGAAGTGAGCTGTAGCTCACGAAAGCTTATGCTCAGATAAATTTGTTAGTCTCTAAGGTGCCACAAGTACTCCTTTTCTTGTCTTTATAGAATATGGTGTAAGGAGGATTTGCCATCAGCTTTCCCAACTCACCTACTTTCTTGGCTGATGTGATGGCTACCAGGAATGAAACCTTCATGGATAGTAGGAACATGGAACAGGAGCTAATGGTTTGAAGAGAAGCTTAGTGAGCCCAGAAAGAACAAGATTCAAGTCCCATTGAGGAGTAGGCTTTTTTTTACCGGTAGAAAGGTTTTGATTAGTTTTTTTTCCAGAAGCTGCTAGTCAACAGATGAGCAAAGATTGAATAACCATGTGAAGGTGAAGATGGTTGGTATGCACTAATTGCTGCCAGGTGGCCCTAGAAAGACCTGCTGTTTTTAAAGACAGACAATAAACTAAAATGAAAAGGAGTATCTGCAGCTTTGGAGGAGATAAATCTTTGCTGTGCACAGACCGAGAAATGCCTCCATTTGGCTAACTAACATCTTCTAGTGGATTCCTTTCTACTATTGGTAAGGATGCTTTGTACACCTTCATACCATGACCATTCTGAGGTTGAGGACCATCCAAAAACTACACACTCAGATGGAATAGTTGGGATGTTTGAGTCTGCCCTTGTCCTGGGTTAGGAGATCCGAAAAGGTCTGAATGATGATCGGAGGTCAATATGACATGCGTAGGAGGCTCAGCAGCCAAAATTGCCTGGGCCAATCTGGACAAATAAGGATGACTTGCACCCTGTCCTGACAAATTTTCCCTAAGACCTGAGACAGGAATGGTAATGGAAGGAAGGCATAGTTCAGATGGTCTGACCATGGAATAAAGTAGAGCATCACCCAAAAGTGTCATCCTAGGGCTCTTCTGGAGCAGAATATACTTCATTTTCCATACATCAGAGAGCCAAACAGTTGTCTTGTGGGGTCCTTCCTACGGTAAAAACATTGTTCACTACAAAGTCATGTAACTCCCACTTGTGGTCAATAGTGAAATGCCTGCTGAGGAGATTCACAAGCATGTTCTGGCTCCCTGGAAGGTAAACTGCCAACAGGATAATTTGATTGCTGATGCACCAATTCCACAGAACGACCACTTCTACTCACAGGGTGATGGATCTCACTCCTCCCTGTTTGTTGACACAAAAGAGTCATCATATTGTCTCTCCGTTTGGTTATGAAGGTACGGTGACCTTTAATGAAAGAGAGAAAGGTCTTGCAATTCTTTCAGACTGCCTGCATTCCAACCTATTGATGTGCATCCTGGACTCTCAAGATCTCCAAGTGTCCTGCACTGTGCAGTTGTCCAACTGAGCTCCCCAACCCAACAGTGGAGCAGATAAGCCCTTGCTGTGATTGAATTTAGGGACGCTCTGATGAAATTTAACATTTGTTTAGGGTTAAGGATAGACTTTTCCAAGATTATGCTGATTGCTAAGGAAGACAAGAGTTGAAGCACTGACAAAGTTGACCTGTAGTTCTCTCAACATGTCCTAACAACAAGAGGCCAGTTGTCAAGATAGGGGAAGACTGAATCCATGATGCCTGATGTGGGCAACTACTATAGAGAATACCTTGGTAAAGACTCTAGGAATGGTAACAGTGCACACTGTATTGAAAATGGTTGGAGACCATCATGAGCCTGTGAAAACGTTTGTGAGCAGGGTGAATGTCCATGTGAAAGTTCACATCCTTCATATTAAGAGCGGTAAACCACACATCTTTTTCTAGGGATATGATTATAGATGCTCGTATGACCATGCAAAATGTGAATTTGTGACTAAAATAGTTGAGATGGCAGAGATCAAGAATGGGTCTCCAGCTGCCCTTTTTATTGGGTATTAAGAAGTATGTTGAGTAAAAAATCTTCCCCTAGTACACAGGAGGTACCCACTGTATTGTACCTCATTGTAAGAAAGATCTACTTTGTTTAAGAATCTCCTTATGAGAATGGCCCCTGAAAGGGGGTGGGCACATGTTTTTGGAGGGGACAGGGATCGCATAGCCAGAATGGATGATATTTAACATGCACTTGTCCATTGCTATTGCACTCCAGATGTGGAAAAAGTGCTAGACTAACAGGTGCTGGCATTACTGCTTTGCAGTTCTTGAGTGCCCATCAAAAAATAATGCGTAGTGAGCTTTGGTTGGGATGATGTTGCAGCCACAGAAGGTGCAGGAAACAGGACTTCTGAGTCCTTTTCCTCTTACAGGGTGGCTCAGAAGGTCGCTGGTGTTAGAACTATCAAGTCAGTGGTGTAGCCTTGGTGTATGACTTCCTGTGAACTTTTCTTTTTGAGACAGGTGTTATATATTCCCAGGGAGTGGGGAGTGGCTGTAGAGTGTTTCAGGATGTAAAGACTGATCTGTCTTTTGGTTGAACAGATGAGTTTAACCAAACAGTAGATCTTCCATGGTGTTCTGGACCTCCCTAGAAAACCCTGAATTGTGAACACATGATTCTCTGCACATTAAAATGGCAGTAGTCACTGCCCTCGAGGATGTGTCTGCTGCATCTACCACTGATTGAAGAGTGGTCCTGGCAATCAATCTCTATTCTGAAAGCCTGAAATTGAGCTTTGTCCTGATGTGGGAGTTTGTCAGTAAAGTCAAAAAGTTTGGAATAGTTCAGGTAGTCATACTTAGCCATGTAGAAGAGAAGACCTTCCTACCCAATAAGTCAAGACATTTGCCCTTGTTGTCAGCTGGAGTAGATTGAGGATGTTGCTGCCTAGATCTCTGTGTGGCAGCCTGGATAAAGGAACAGGTTAGGAGAAAAGAAATTTGACGCCATTAGCTGGAACAAAATAATGTTTCTCTGCTCTCTTAGGGGGAGGAGCACAATTGGCTGGAGTATGCCACGCTGCTCAGGCTGGCTCCAGGATGGCTTTGTTAAGAGAAAGTGTGATACAGCTGGAACCAGAGGTTTCTCAAGAGAAATCTGTAACTCCCCTGCAATCCTACGTAACAGTTCCTGCAAAAGCTTGTGGTCATCAGGAGGGGACAGAGCCATCGCTTCATCAGGAGAAGATGACTATAATCTTGTAGGTACTGGCAGAACTGCTATATCTAGCTCATACTCCTCCACTTCAGTATGATCAGGGTAAAGGTCTGGTTGTCCTGTTGGGGGGCAGGAGAGTGAAGGACCCACTCCCTAGAAGAATGAACTGACTCCGCAGGATGGTACAGGTAACCACAGTCCCCAATAAGAAAAGGAGTACTTGTGGCACCTTAGAGACTAACAAATTTATTTGAGCATAAGCTTTCATGAGCTACAGCAGGTCAAATGGAAGTCACAGAGCTAGATGTTGAGATGCAGGTTTGTCCCAAACTAGTCTGGGTCCCTTGTCCATGAAGATATGCCTCAAAGAAGGAAATAGCAGTTCATTTGGATCGTCCAGGGTCCTCTGAGGAAGAAAAGCCTGGTTCTGGATCCACCAGCAGTGCCGACAATCCTGTGGAAGGGAAGTCACGACTGGAGGATGGAATGTGAGACGGACGTCTCCCATGTCACGTCTCTCAGTGGAGTCAGGATCTCCCTCGTGAATAGGTGACCAGATGTCCTGTTTTTAAAGTGACAGTCCCATATTTAAGCCCTCCTGCAGGTGTCCTGACTTTCTTAAAAATGGGCAAATTGTCCGGTATTTTTTGTCTCCCCCGACCACATCAGCATTTGTGGGTCCTGCTGCTGGCCGGATCCCTTCTCACCAGCTGCCCACCCAAATGCGGTGAGTGGGGGGGGGGGGTCCAGTGGCCAATGATGGGGGGCGTGAGCAAGGCTGGTGGCGGGACGAAGATGCAGCACGCAGGGCCAGCCACTCCCCCAGCTGGTCTGTCAGTGCAGCCCCCACTGTGTGCAGGCTCTCGTCAGTGGGATCCTGTCCTGTTTCCGGCTGGCATTGGCTGCGCGCTGCAAGCTGCAGTGGCTGGTGAGTGTGGGCAGGTGCCAGCCGGTTACGTGTCACCTCTGCTGCCCACCCATTGGCCTTTTAAGTGCTCCCTGCTCGCTGTCCTCTCCTTGCTTTGCCCCATTGACCCCCGCAACCCCCGCTGCTCCTCCATATCCCCCCGAGTGGGGCGCATCCCGTTCCCAGCGCTGTGTGGAGAACCAGCCCTGCATGTGTCAAAGCCCTGCACAGTGCTGGCATGGGGAAGCCTCTCCATCCCTCAGCTAAGCTCTGGAGTGGCAGATGGGGGAAAGCCTATTCACACCCCAAACTTGCAGGCTCCACAGCAGCCCCCCGGGCAGGGGCTTAGCACCCTCTTCATCCCCCGCTTCCCCATCCTGCCCCCAGGGAACAAGGGGCTGCTCCATCCCCTAGCCACCTTCCCCTGCTGAGCCAGCTCTCTGGCCAGGTTTGCTGAAGCCCCTGCAGTCAGGTTCCCTGGATCTTGGTGAACAATGCAGCCTTAGTGCTTAACTCCTTCCTGCCTGTACTGTAGCAGGAGTCGGCTGATCATGTCAGTGGCCAGCAGTAACCTGGAGGTGTTAACACTTTTGACACTATTCAGGCAGGAAGGGACAAGCTGCTTCCAGCCACACAGTGGTGGGGGGACGGGGGGAGAAATGAGCTCTGCAAAGACATGGGCCAGGTCATCCCTTCCCCCTCTCCTCCTCCCTGGGGGCTGGAAGCAGCTCCCATCCCTTCACTCCCACACAGTGCCTAAAGGTTGCTGCTGGCCACATTCTGGTGTGAGCCCTGCCAGAAATCTGGGGGTGGGGGGGAACGGGACATGTGACCCTGGTACCAGGAGAGGCGGGACCGTCCTAGGGGCTTAGCCAGGCTTGGAGGGCGGAGAGCCCGGGCAGGAAGGGTTAGATCAGTCTGCCACATCTCCCACCACCCCCCGTGTGAGAGAGTTGTACGGGAGTGTGTGTGTGTGACCTCTCCCCGTATGTGTGTGTGGGAAGGTAGGGGTGTGTGTGTGTCCCCTCCCCATGTGAACCCTAAAACCTTAAAGATAAGAAGATAAATAAAAAGAATCCAACTATGTAGTATTTTTAACAGGGGCTCAGTCAACTTGATGTTAAGTTTAATGTTTGTACTGCATAGTTCTGATTGATTGGCATTGAACTCGCTTGAATATGAGTAATTTTACCAGGTGTCCTATATTCAGCATAGGGAAATATGGTCACCCTACTTGTGAGGGAAGGACCTGATGGGGAAAGAGACACCGGATTCAGGAGAGCAAAAATGTCCTGAGGAGGAGCATAATACTTGGCTCTTCCTGGAGTATGAGGGATCCTGTCTGCCCACCTGTCTGTACCACAGATGTGCAAGACAGAGTCGGTATCATAGGCAGCGGAGGTTCTCACTGACTGCTTTTTATCAGTGCAGTCAGATCCTGGATTTTATGCTTAGATGGTACTGGTGTCACCGTTGTCTTTGGATTGTGTCCAGTACTGTCAGTCAGAGACCTTGACTTGTTGGCTTTCTTGTCATGCCCTTTGGATGTTCTAAATTCTCTTGGGTTGAGCCTGAAGACCTGCTTGATTTAGGCAGGGCTGAATCCCACTTCTATGAAGTGGATTTGGAGGAGGATTTACTCTCATGTTTATGAGAATCCTCCTTGTTGTCCTGACTAGACCCTGCTGAGGGATCTGTGGGTGCAGACCTCCCTGCTCCACAGTCAGATCTCATACTAGGAGGTGCAGTACTTGCTGAGTCAGGATAATTGGTGTGTCTACAGCCTCATGGATTTTTCCATTAGATGCTTCTTAAGGTGAATTTCCAGACTCTCTCGGGTTTGGCTGGGGAACGAGCGGTAGATTCTGCACCTTGCTGTGATGTGGGCTTCCTTGAGACAGTAGAGGCAGTGCTGATGGAAATCATGGACCAAGAAGGAACACTGGCAGAAAGCGCAAAGTCTGGAATCCTGGGCATAATCTAGTACCTGTAATGGGGGTATGGTGATGGAGGGAAGGGGGGTTCCCGAGGATAGAGAAGCTAAACTATCTTGCTATAAAGACTTCTAAGTAAAACTATTGAACAAACTCAATTTCTAAAAACTATTTACAAATATACATATCCTGTACAGATATATGGATAAAGATGAAGCTCTGGATATTGAAGGTTCCAACCTGGGCCATGTGCCAGAAAGAAGGAACTGGAGAGGTGATCAGTCCACCCCACCCTTTATCTCCTCAATTGGAGGCATGGGGGGGGGGAGGGGAGAGAGAGAATGCATGCACGGATCAACAGTCACTGCTTTCAAAAATTCTCTAGCTCTGGGCCTATGTGTACACACAGTGGAATAGACATAGGGACCAGCACTTGAAGAACAACTTTCAGTTTAAAATCCAAATTTGGATTCAGAAATGTCACCACTGTGCTTCGTGGCCCCATTCTCCTAAATGGGCCAGGCTAGATCTCCTACAATATAACACCATTTCCCCTCTTGCCAAGCCACCACAGAACATCTAGGGAGTCCCTGGCAAACATGCAACCCAGACCACAGAGGAGAAAGGGAGCACGAAGCACCCTAACTACAAGTCCTGAGAGATACCATGTCAGCATTTCCAAACAAACTTTTCGGGTGTTCAGTTTTTCAGTGAAAGGTTCAATTTTCTCACAGAAAGCAGCCACTTTTTGTGAAAAATTCCATTTAGTCAAACAACCAATTTTCATTAAAACAGTTGTGATGCAAAATTTTGACCAGAACCAGTTAGGTGCAACAGCAATGTTAACGATCAGATTACACATCCTGTCTATTGTGCAATGCATCAGATTAGGTATTTAAGATATTTGTAAAACTTGTCTCTGCATGGACAGGTAACAAGGATGAGGAAGTAGGCACATAATCTCCCTTCCACAGATTCACAATGCCAGTCCTATATGTTGCATTCTATTAAAGGGTGGTGCAGCAAATACATGATCCCTGTGGTCACAATACAATGCTTCCTTCCACCACCACAACCCAACCAGCCAGGTTGGATAAAAATCAATGCTTTAAAAAAAATCATCTCATTTTTTATTAGGGCTGTCTATTAATCACAGTTAACTCACATGAGTAACTCAAGAAAAGTAATCGCGATTAAAAAAATGAATTGCGATTAAACACACTTATAACAATAGAATACCAACTGAAATGTATTAAATATTTTTGGATGTTTTACTACATTTTCAATATAGATTTCAACTGCAACACAGAATACAAAATGCACAGTGCTCACTTTATATTATTTTTATTACAAATATTTACACTGTAAAAATGATAAACAAAAGAAATAGTATTTTTTAATTCACCTCATACAAGTACTGTAGTGCAATCTCTTTATCGTGAAAGTGTAACTTACACATGCAGATTTTTTTTGGTTACATAATGCACTCAAAAACAAAACACAGTGTAAAACTTTAGCACCTACCAGTCCACTCAGTCCTACTGCCAATCGCCAAGACAAACAAGTTTGTTTACATTGATGGGAGATATTGCTACCTGCTTATTTACGATGTCACCAGAAAGTGAGAACAGGCATTTGCATGGCACTTTTATAGCCGGTGTTGCAAGGTATTTACATGCCAGATATGCTAAACATTCGTATGCCCCTTCCATGTTTTGGCCACCATTCCAGAGGACATGCTTCCATGCCGATGATGCTCGTTAAAAAAAATAATACAATTAAATTTTTGACTGAACTTCTTGGGGGAGAGTTGTAAGTTGCCTGCTCTGTTTTACCTGCATTCTGCATATATTTCATGTAACAGCAGTCTCAGATGATGACCCAGCACATGTTTGTTTTAAGAACACTTTCACAGCAGTTTTGACAAAATGCAAAGAAGGTATCGATGTGAGATTTCTAAAAACAGCTACAGCACTCGACCCAACGTTTAAGAATCTGAAGTGTCTTCCAAAATCTGAGAGTGACGAGGGGTGGCGCACGCTTTCAGAAGTATTAAAAGAGAAACACTCTGATGCAGGAACTACAGAATCCAAACCACCAAAAAAGAAAATCAAACTTCTGCTGGTGGCATCTGACTCAGATAATGAAAATGAACATGCGTCGGTCCACACTGCTTTGGATCATTATCAAGCAGAATCCATCAGCAGCATGGAAGCATGTCCTCTGGAATTGTGGTTGAAGCACAAAGGGACATATGAATCTTTAGCACATCTGGCATGTAAGTATCCTGCAACACCAGCTACAACATTGCCATGCAAATGCTTGTTCTCACTTCCAAGTGACATCGTAAACTTTATCTCCTGCAAATTGTAACCAACCTTGTTTGTCTGAGTGATTGGCTGACCAAGAAGTAGGACTGAGTGGACTTGTAGGCTCTAAAGTTTGACACGGTTTTATTTTTGAATGCAGTTTTTGTGTGCATAATTCTACATTTGTAAGTTCAACTTTCATGATAAAGAGATTGCACTACAGTACTCGTATAAGGTGAATTGAAAAATGTTTGGTTTTTACAGTGCAAATATTTGTAATCAAAAATATAAAGTGAGCACTGTACACTTTGTATTCTGTGTTGTAATTGAAATTAATATATTTGAAAATGTAGTAAACATCCAAAAATATTTAAAATAAATGGTATTCTATTGTTGTTTAACAGCACGATTAATCACGATTAATTTTTTTAATCACTTGACATCCCTATTTTTTATTTAAATTGGATTTTTATTATAAACATTTTAATGTTTTTCTTTTTTTAAAATATACTTTTTTAAAATAAAATCTGAATTGAATGCAACATATGTTAAGGCCTATATTTATTATCTCTCTAAACATTTAAATAAAAGATAAAAACGCTATTTTGTGTGTTTAATTAAATTCCAGTTCCTATCCAAATTCAGATTGACACAATTGTGAACAAAAGTTAATTATATAGTAAATAAGCAATATATTGTTCACTGTTTTCTAATACACTAAAATGTACAAATAATTTGAAAATATTAAGATATATATTTATTTGGGCAATTGTATATATTTATAGTGTACCCTCCTAGGTAGTAAGAGATGTATCAGACCTAGTGTAAAGGCTCTAGTTAGTTTCAGCTGTAGCTCACAAAAGCTTATGCTCAAATAAATTGGTTAGTCTCTAAGGTGCCACAAGTACTCCTTTTCTTTTTGCGAATACAGACTAACACGGCTGTTACTCTGAAACCTGTCATTAAAATGTGTTGCATTACATCAAGCAATGAGAATGTTCCCTTCTTTAGAAAATAACGAAAATACAAATGGAAAAGTTCATTAAAATCAATTTAAATCAAGGATTTCCATTTGGCGATTTAAATTGCCTTGGTTTAGATCAGTCCACTCTACATCCAGGAGATTCCACTAATGTGCCACACCTACCACCTTGCTTTGTCTTACTGCCACAACTGAGCTCTTCTAAAGAAAAAAGGAATGGAAAATACTCCAAATCCATCTTCATGAGTAGACGGAGTTCATATGGCTGCTTGATCCTTAAATAGTATATTTTCACATCTTGTTTTTTTTAAAGTTAGCATCTAAATGAGGTTTTCATGTCCACAGTCACAGGGACGAAAGGGAAAGGGGAGTTTCTAAGTTAGTTGCTGCTTTTCTCTGGCTGGAAAATGTTCTCTCCCTATTAAGCTAGTATTCCATTAATATGTGGATAACATCTGGCTAGATTACCATATTAAACACGTTGACTGCCAACTTGAGTTGAAGGGCATGTCCCATGTTTAGTTTGCTTGATTTATAATTAAAAGTAACTATGTTAAGAGAAAGTCAAGTTAAGAAAAAGTTGCAAAGTCAAGCACACAAACCCTAGGAAATACTAGAACTAGGGTTGCCTATGCAATCTTATTTGATCCTTTTGAGCACATGTATTATGATACAGTCTTTAAATTACATGATCACACTGTTTTTCAGGGACCCTAGCATAAACAGCGCACTGGAGGGACAGCACTCACTGAATGAATAACTAGTTAATATTTTATCCTTATTATTCAATGTGTGGTCCCCTACTGTATTTAGTGCATACCATTTAAGCCTTGCATAGAATCAGAATTCATTTACTTATGGGTTTCTCTGTGATACCCAGATACTGTGGTGACAGTGCTTCAAACATGAATGAATTTGTCTTAACACCACCCTTATGAGCCAAGAAGGTATTACCCTCATTGTACAGACTGAGATTTGAGGAAACATATTAAGGTCAAAATTGTCAAGTATCCACGCAAGAAAAACACCAACCTTGGCAAGCTGGAGCCTAAAGAAAGCTTAATTAAAATCAATGGAGAAATTAAACTTAAGGAGAATAGAAAAAGGACAGCAAAAGCAAAAAAAAAACAAAGTAAAAGAAGAGAAGAGAAGAAATAAATGATGTTCTCTTTATTGACTTTACGCCAAGGTTAGGTGACTTAATTATCACAGCAGTGTAAAGGAAATCCATGTCTAATGTGTCTAACTTTCAAAGCAACCAAAGTTTCCTATCTTTTCTTTCTTGCTTTGTATTTAGTATGTCTCCCGACTTCACAGAATCACTAACTAGAAGTGAAAGATGAAGAAAATGAAATATCCTTGTCCTGTGTTCAGTGAAGCCATTGAAAGCTATGCTGTTAAGCCTGAGTTCAGAGTGCACACTCTCTCTCTCATATTCTATATTTTATACACTCAGGCAGATCTAGATTTTCAGAAGTCACTAGTACTTTCCATGAGAGGTTAGTGATTTTGAGTTCTTACTTGAGATTCCAAAGGGCCAGATTCTCAGGAAGTGCTGAGCACTTGCCTTCTAATTATCAGGCCCCTTTAAGCTTCCAAGTTAAGCACCCCAAATCATTAGCCACTCTTGGAAAACCTTGGTCATATGACATGGGACAGGTGAGAGCATAAAATGTTTATTATGAGTTTGAGATAGTGACATAACTCAAAAGTAGTGAAGCCATGTGTGAATTATTCAGGTCATCCCAAACAAATGTCTGTAAAACCTTTATACCACACTGTTAAGTATTCTGTACATGTTACATACGGTGTCAAAAAAAACATTTAGGAAGGTTTAATTTTTAAAAATTTATTGGCACTGTTTCATAATCTTTTGCTAGTAAAACCAGGTAACTGAGCCCTGCTATACAAAAACAAAACAAACAAACAAAAAAAACCAACACCCACTAAAAAGAGACCTAAAGTAGATTTAAAATCCTGATTGTTTTTGGTGTAGATGAAGTATGATACCTTGATACAGTTTTTGGATAGAAGTGAATGCTGGGTTAATTGGCAGGTTTGGAATCCTCTGTCCAGTAGAGACGAACTCCCATTTCTAGCCAAGAACTGCACAATAATGAACTTTAAAGCTGCAGTTTTTATGCATAAAAAGCTTGCATTGGTGCCCGACTGAAATCTACTCATCTTCGCCCTTAATGTAGTGTACTGTATTTTGAGGGGGCCTCTATCACATCTAAGGGGGATAAGGCAGAAACATGCCGAGCAGTTTGTTGCTTTGTTTTTAAAACAATGTCTGTATGAGCTGCTCAGGGTTTGGGAGGATGGAGTAAGTCTCAGTGGAAGAGAATTGGTAAATAGGGCAGGTGATATCCTAAATAGTGACAACTAGACAGGTGCTATCACATTCCTGTTAAATTTACCACACTAATCCTAAATATAAACACACACACACACACACAGAGGCAGGAGCAAAATTACTCTCTATTGGAAATTCATCACTTGTACAGAAAACAATTTTATAATCTGCTAGCAATGGTGCTGCAACAATTTATATAGTGGGGGTGCTGAGAGCCATTGAACCAAACTGTAAACCCTGTATATCAGAGGTTCTCAAACTGGGATCCGTGGACCACCAGTGGTCCGCGAGCTCCATTCAGGTGGTCTACGGATAGTTCCCTCTAAGGTGCATGCCTGGGCAGCAGCACTTGAGAGAATGAAGGGCCACCCACCTAATTAGTGGATCCGCCTAGGTGTGGCTCCACTAATTAGGTGCCTGGACCCTGGAGAAGATGCACACGTAAGGTAAGACAGTGGCCTTGGGGGAAATAGGGGGTAAGTGGGAGGGGGCAGTGGGGTGAGAAGAGGGGGTGGGGGAAACTTTGGGATGTGCAGGGCTGCGGCGGCCAGAGAGAGAAAGAGGCGACTTTCCCCAGCTCCAGGGCTGCAACTGCCGGGGAGAGACCCACCTCCTTCCCAGCCCCAGCTCAGGGGCTGCTGTGGTGGGGGAGAGAGGGCACATCCATCTCATTAGAAAGGTAAGACTACTGATATTAAAATATGAGTTGTGTGCTTTTATTTGTAGAACAAAACCCGTTAATTATTATTAAGTTTTCTTTATATAGCCATTTTATCTGAAGCACTTTACAATAGTTAGTTAATGGTACAAACAACATTTGGAAAGATCATTAAGTGGTCTGCCGAGACCCTCAGCAATTTTCAGGTGGTCCCCGAAAAAAAGGTTTGAGAACCACTGCTGTATATGATGGAAACCACTTCAAGTCAGGGGGTGCTACAGCACCCCTGCACTGCTCGTTCCAGCACCTAGGTCTATTTTTGACCTTTTGATTTTGACCTTTCTGTATTTTTGGCAAATATTAGTGAGCAACGTTAAATTAGCTATGGTGGTGTAAGTCAAATGCAGGGGACAAATGAAGGTTTATATGGCGATGTGAAAATTTTTTGTAAGGTAATGTTTTCTGGGTGTTAGTTGGATTCAAATTAAACACTTCAAATCTTTTAATAAAGTTTGTTTGTAAACTTCAGATGTCCTTTGAGGCTAAGACATAGGACAGATGGGTTCTGTTCCGAGCTCTACATAAATTACTTAAATAACCAGGGATATATCACTTACACTCTACCTCAGTTTCTTCACCTGTAGTGATGTAATTCATAATTTATGACTGGGTGAGCTGTTAAATTAATTAATGTTTTAAGGAGCTCAGATCCTCCAATAACTGAATGAAATGTATTACAGAGAATAATATATACATATATCACACATACACACAGAGACAGATAGAAAAATACAGTACAGCCAGATCCTGCAATGTTTCTTTGTAGCCACAGGGATTTATCTGAGCCTGAACACATGGCCTCAATTAAACAAGCCCACGGCGCCATTCTGGCATCTGGCCATCACCAGAACATAAAGATGCCAGTGCTCCTGTCATAAATATAAAGGGAAGGGTAAACCCCTTTGAAATCCCTCCTGGCCAGGGGAAAAGTCCTCTCACCTGTAAAGGGTTAAGAAGCTAAAGGTAACCTCGCTGGCACCTGACCAAAATGACCAATAAGGAGACAAGATACTTTCAAAAGCTGGGAGGAGGGAGAGAAACAAAGGGTCTCTGTCTGTCTTTATGCTGTCTTTGCCGGGGATAGACCAGGAATGGAGTCTTAGAATTTTTAGTAAGTAATCTAGCTAGGTATGCGTTAGATTATGATTTCTTTAAATGGCTGAGAAAAGAATTGTGCTGAATAGAATAACTATTTCTGTCTGTGTATCTTTTTTGTAACTTAAGGTTTTGCCTAGAGGGATTCTCTATGTTTTGAATCTAATTACCCTGTAAGGTATCTACCATCCTTATTTTACAGAGGTGATTTCTTTACTTCTATTTACTTCTATTTCTATTAAAAGTCTTCTTGTAAGAAAACTGAATGCTTTTTCATTGTTCTCAGATCCAAGGGTTTGAGTCTGTAGTCACCTATGCAAATTGGTGACGCTTTTTATCCAACATTTCCCAGGAAAGGGGGGGGGTGCAAGTGTTGGGAGGATTGTTCATTGTTCTTAAGATCCAAGGGTCTGGGTCTGTAGTCACCTAGGCAAATTGGTGAGGCTTTTTACCAAACCTTGTCCAGGAAGTGGGTGCAAGGTTTTGGGAAGTATTTTGGGGGGAAAGATGTTTCCAAACAGCTCTTCCCCAGTAACCAGTATTTGTTTGGTGGTGGTAGCGGCCAATCCAAGGACGACGGGTGGAATATTTTGTACCTTGGGGAAGTTTTGACCTAAGCTGGTAAAGATAAGCTTAGGAGGTTTTTCATGCAGGTCCCCACATCTGTACCCTAGAGTTCAGAGTGGGGGAGGAACCTTGACAGCTCCCTTTCCCCTTCCGCCTCTCCTCCTATGCTAAGCAAGCCCCTCCCCCCATGTGAAATCTCACCTTTTGTGTGCTTTGACCCTATACTACACAGATTTCACTGGAGAGACCAGCGTTTCTCAAACTGGGGGTCCTATCCCAAAAGGGAGTTCCTGGGGGTCACAAGGTTATTTTAGGGGGTTAGGATATTGCCATCCTTACTTCTGCGCTGCTGCCTTCCGAGCTGGACGGCCAGAGAGTGGCAGCTGCTGACTGAGGGCCCAGAAGTAAGGGTGGCAATACCATACCATGCCACCCTTACTTCTGTGCTGCTGCTGGCGGCCGCTCTGCCTTCAGAACTGGGCTCCTGGTCACCCAGGTCCGAAGGCAGTGTTGCCGCCAGCAGCAGCACAGAAGTAAGGGTGGCAATACTGCAACCTCCCTCCCCTCCCCCGCAGTGACCTGGTGACCTCCCCCTCCCACAACTCCTTTTTGGGGCAGGACCCCCTGCAATTACAACACCATGAAATTTCAGATTTAAAGAGATGAAATCATGACATTTATGATTTTTAAAATCCTATGACCATGAAATTGAGCAAAATGGACCATAAATTTGGTAGGGCCCTACCCATGGATAAGAGATAGCCACATACAGTAATTTGATAACCTGATATAGCTCACTATCTTGTCTTGGCTCAGGAAAAAAAGCCTTTAAATCTTAAAACAGAAGTTAGTCCACTGGAAGATGCTACCTCACTCATCTTGTCTCTCTAATATCCTGGGACTAAAGCACAGTTACCACACCACTGCAAACTATGGAAGATATCAAAGTTTGCCATTTAAAATGAAAACTTCACAATATGAAGAAGAAGAAGAAAGATGTCACTGTTAAGTCTGGCTGCTTCCCGAGAAAATACAAGAAACAAAATAATCCCCGGAGCATTTACCATCTATAACCTTTTGAGCACTACATATAGAAGTTGGTCCAGTAAAAGATATTACCTCACCTACCTTGACTCTCATATATCCTAGGACAAACAGCTACAAAACTGCAAATAACTTAAAACCTAATGTCAGCTTTTTTAATTTCATCTGAATTCATTCTTTTTATTCTCACTTTAATATACTTTATTTCTTTCCCCTGTAACTTCTATGCACATGCAGACCTTTCTTCAAAAGAAGCAAAAAGCTTTTTGAGATGCTATAATTATCACAGTACCTACCAAGAAACTTTTGATGTTAACCTTTCTAAATATCTAGTAAATTAAAGTTTATTTTACTTTGCATTTGAGGGTTTTTGTTTGTTTTTTAACAGGTTGTTACTGGTTTAACATTTTAAGTTGCACAAAAAGAAAATGCTGGCGATCACACTAGGAAGCCTTGGAATGTTCAAACAACAGGGACATACTTTAAGGATAAAAGTTGTCTTAAGAAAATCTCTAGCGTTGTCTTCTAGCTTCCCCACTCACTGGCATAAAAAAACCCCATGAAGTGAAGCATGGAATCATTGTGGAAGTGCCAGGTGCAGCTCCATAGTTAATGTTGCATTTGCTATTACAACTGGGAAATCTTCTTCCTTCCTTCCACAGAATTGAAAGAGGTTTCCATTACTTCTCTTAAGGGGCTGTAGTTAGGAAACTTGTCCTTTCCAGCCAATTTTTCTTGGCTTAATTTTATCCCATATAACAAGGAAGCTAAGCTATCACATCTAAAAACACATGGAAATGGCACAGAACTCTAATCTCATTCATGAGTATGGTATAAAGACTAAACTAAAAGCGCAGCCTGAATCCCTAAAAGCATTTGTTTGGGAACCTCCATACCCTACTGAAGACACCCTGCATTCTCATAGTCCAGCCACCATTCTTCCCACTGAAGTAGCAGATGAAACTGCCTATGAAGGCTACTCCATCAGCCAAAGGAGACACCAGTGAAGGATACAAGACCCTTTCAGTTCCATCTAAGATCTGTGAAGGTTACATCTTAGCATACTTCTTAAGCACTCTCAGACAGACTGACACCTGAGACTGATCCCAAGCTTGTTTTAGGCTGCTGCACTGACACAAAAAAGCACACACTAGTGAATTGTTTGTCAGAAATTTGTAGTTGTTTCCATCCAGTTAAGGAGAAACATTGCAAGTGCAAGATGAAATAAGCAAAGCAGGACTAAAGCTATAAATCATATGCACTATTAGGAGCAGCTCTCATAGCTGAGTCAGAGCTCTTCAAAGGTTGCATGACCATTAAACAAAGGACAGTCTCTAGTGTCTAAGTATATCGGCTAAGGCTATAAATTCACTAACACTTACAAATAGGGCTATTGTGCATTTTCACATATTTTTTCCACTTCTCAGAGGAGCCTTACCCTCAATCTGCTGGTCTGAAACAAGAATGTAATTGGAGAAGCAAGGGAAAATTGTAAGATCTGCAATTGCTAGCGTGGGTCTTACTTCCTCAGGCTTTGCACATCCTGGACCATTAATCTAAGCACTGATAGGGGCACATGTCAAAAGTGGGGAACTGCCCAGCAATGAACACTTCCCAAAGACCAACACAAGGTCAGTGCTAAATCCGAACCTGAGTTAGCTATCAATATTGAATGTCACATTTACTTTCTTCTCCACTGAACTCCACTGAGTAAAGACAATGGAGATCTGATACTAAAACATCAGCTAAAGAACTTCCATGAAGTGTAAGTGTGACTACCAAATTGAGCACCATCATACTACATGTGCAATCTCAGCAGAAGATACCCATTCCCCACCTGAGAAGCAGGACAACTGTTAAAACCCCTGAGAAATAAAAATAGTACCAAGGCAGATACATTCTTTCATATAGCAATAGATTCACTTATGCAATTCACAGAAATGCAACAAGGATATTCATTGGCTAGTTGAATCAGTGATGCTTCATTCCAACTTTTTTATAGTGACAAATCCATGGCCTTTGCTGGTCTCGTTATGCTGAGCACCATGGCTGCTTAGAACTTGGCAGTGATTGTGAGGATGGAACTCCTGATCAAATAGCACAAACACTGACCTAAAGGAGTGTCAGTCAAGAGATTGTTGCTCTTGTTGCCAAGAAGGCCAATGGCATTTTGGGATGTATAAGTAGGGGCATTGTCAGCAGATCAAGGGACGTGATCGCTCTCCTCTATTCGACATTGGTGAGGCCTCATCTGGAGTACTGTGTCCAGTTTTGGGCCCCACACTACAAGAAGGATGTGGAAAAATTGGAAAGAGTCCAGTGGAGGGCAACGAAAATGATTAGGGGACTGGAACACATGACTTATGAGGAGAGGCTGAGGGAACTGGTGTTTAGTCTGCGGAAGAGAAGAATGAGGGGGGATTTGATAGCTGCTTTCAACTACCTGAAAGGGGCTTCCAAAGAGGATGGATCTAGACTGTTCTCAGTGGTAGCTGATGACAGAACAAGGAGTAATGGTCTGAAGTTGCAGTGGGGGAGGTTTAGGTTGGATATTAGGAAAAACTTTTTCACTAGGAGGGTGGTAAAACACTGGAATGTGTTACGTAGGGAGGTGGTGGAATCTCCTTCCTTAGAAGTTTTTAAGTCAGGCTTGACAAAGCCCTGGCTGGGATGATTTAGTTGGGGATTGGTCCTGCTTTGAGCTGTGGGTTAGTCTAGATGACCTCCTGAGGTCCCTTCCAACCCTGATATTCTATGATTCTATGATTAAGGCCTATGACACAGATGGAAAGTTCCGATTCCTTCCTTTAGAGGGCAGTGGTACATATAGACTAGACAGATGGTAAATTACCAGCATTTTAAGTAATTAAAACAGCGCTATATACAAAACCCAGATGGGTGGTCATTTTAGACTGCTTTATCTTTATTTATTCATTTACTGATTGATAAACCGTCATTTTACAAATCACTTTTTCAAATACTTGGACTAAAAAAACCCAACATTTTAATGATAAACCTTGACCATGACCTCACTGAAGATTCTAACCTTCTCCCATATGTTGCTACTCTCAAAACACTTTACATGGATGTGGAAACTTGCATCTGGATTGTTTCTTACCCCAAGTTCTTTATCCTCGGTCTGCGGTGCTCATAAGGCTGATAGAGGCATTTCTACCCAGAAACCAAATATCTGTTTGTGTACACCCACATTTATAAATTTGCATCTCTTGAGTCTTCCTCATTATTACTGTGATAGGAAATGGCATGTATTTATTGCAATATATCTTACTATAACATACAGAATATGGTGTGCTGCAGCAACATCTGAGTCACTATCAAATTGCATATCACCACACTTCTGTTTCAAATGTCAAGGCTGATAAACCAAGGGAAAGCTAGAATCCCTGCAGAGCTCACATGCCTTTGATCTTGCTAATATTCCATATGTCATCCAGAATAGAGCTCTGTACTCAAAACTTGCCAGATACATATGTGTGGTCCTCTATGCTCGCTTTGTACTCGAATAAACACCAGCTCATCTCTCATAAATTTCTAACCGGAGTCAACTATGTAGGGTTATCTGTCACATGGTATAATTTTAGTTTCTATAGCAATGAGTCTATTTTACAATGTTAAAGTAAATATATGTGTTGAATAGCAACTACTCAGGAAGTTATTCTGACAATGGTTTTGGGGGATTCATGCGGACATACTAAATACTCAGTGCCAGCCAACCAATTATTTAAAAGGATAATCTCGAAATGGGAAACAGAGCAACACAAGATTAAGAAACTGATGTTTCAACTGTTCAAAAAAAGTTAGAAAAACTAAGTCAATACTTCAGGAAAAAGGAGAGCAAGAAGGGAAGAAAGGAAGGATGTTACTACTAGTATTATAGCATTCACCACTTATATCTTGATTTTAAAGCCTCTCTCTGCCATGACCTCCAAGACTGGAGAACTGGAACAACAGACTACTCTCCAATAATTTGAAACTAGGGAGCATAGAAGATAAAACCTTCACAGGAATGGGACCAAGACTATGAAACTCACTATCAGAAGAGATAAGAGAACTACTTAAAGAACCCAATGCAGAACTTGACCTAACTTTCCCGTACTAAGTACTACTCTCTCTCTACCCTAATTCTGATAAAGCATTTACTCCTACATGTTGAGTAGGAAGTGAGATATAAAAAAGTGTCTTTTAAAAGAAAATATATGAGAAGTGCTCAGATACTCAGATGACAGATATTAATTCGTATCTGGCAGATAGAAAGACCTCTGCAAACAATTTATTTTCATAGCACCTTTGTCAAACAGGTATTTTATCCTTTTCACAAATGGAGGACTAGAAAAAAAGTGGTAACTGATTTGCCAAGGAATGCACAGATAATTAATCTTACATCCAGCATCTGGTTCTAACTATTAGATATCACTGCATCACTTAATTATTAGGAACCAATGCAGAACTTTGTCAGCAACTTCAAAGTTAGAGATCAGGTAAGAAAGTATTCCCAGAGCACCTTCCCATTCTCAGCTTACTCTCCAGTCAGCTATCTTCATTATTTTTTCTATTAAAGTTTTTGGTTACATGAACATATGTGACAGAGCTTTCAGTCATGCACTATTGCACTTACTTGAGTCCTGGTACAGAGACAGTTAAGTAAGGGGAGCAGTAGAGGCAAAAAACCTAACTGGTTTCAAGACTAGGTTTGGTAAGTTAATGGAGGGGATGGTATTCTGAGATTGCCTACATGGCATGTGGCCCATCTGTGACTGCCTGTAGCAAATATCTCCAATGGGATGGGACACTAGATGGAGAGGGCTCCAAGTTACTACAATGAATTCTTTCCCAGGCGTCTGGCTTGTGGGTCTTGTTGATATGCTTAGGGTCTAACTGCCATATTTGGGATCAGGAAGGAATTCTCCCCCAGGACAGAGTGGCAGAGACCCTGGGTTTTTTTTGCCTTCCTCTGCAGCATGGGGCAGGGGTCACTTGCTGGTTTAAGCTAGAGTAAATGGTGGATTCTCTGTAACTTTAAGTTTTTAAATCATGATTTGAGGACTTCAGTAATTCAAGAGGTTATGGTCCACTACTACAGGAGTGGGTGGGTGAGGTTTTGTGGCCTGCAATGTGCAGGAGATCAGAGCAGATCATCACAATAGTCCCTTCTGGCCTTGAAGTCTAAGTCTATAAATTGAACAAGGAACTAGCTGCATCCTTTGAAGCTAGGACTGTGCAGATCCAATTACTTGGCAAGAAGATGACAGCATTTTAAAATGTAAGTTCTGGTGTAAAAAGCCCACACAATTACATTTTGGTGGCTTGTCTCTCCCCACCCAGGCTCCGAGGAATAAATGAATGTCTTAAATGTAGAGTCTATGCTCAGCAAGAATAATGTGTTTTGTTGTAAAGAGGAAACAGCAAGTAAGAAACTGAAAATTCACTTGGTTTATCATCTACTGATACCTCCAGGTATCCTCCCTCCCCCTCCCCCATCCCCCATCCCCCAATCCCAGCCACACACATCCTCTACCCTGTAATTCACAGCCTAAAATCAATCTCCAGGTGCTCCTCATGTTTGTAAAGGATAGGTCATCCAATCAAGGAACAAGCAACAGAAAGTAATTTGGATGATCAATCACAAAGCTTGAAAATCAACTTGCAATTACTGAGTGCTTGCTACAGTGTGTTAATCTATAGTATGAAGTGTTCAAACAATTTTGAACACCACCAATAAAAAGATATGATCCCTTTGCTGTTAGTTCACAAAGTGAAAAAACTTAATATTTTTATAACAAAATAATTCATCCAGCCCTTCTCACGGACCATTCCATAAATCATGGGCCAACAGAAGGATCAGACTAAGGACATATAGATTAAAATACCAAAGGGAAGGCTAAGAACAAAATCAGTAACTTTAAAGAATTAGAGGGGGGTACTGACAATCATTTTTCTGTGTGGCATTCTTCAAGCATTTGACAATTTCCATTTATACTTTCAGGCCTTCTGGTTGATTTTAAACTGAGGGTGTTCAGCACTTGGCAAGTTCAGGTCCTTAGAATAGAATATCCAGGTTATTTTCCTTTCACTTTTCTCTGTATATTGCAAAAGACTAACTTACACCCAGGCACCATCTTTTCTCTTTAATTTCTGTAAATCTCTAACCGCCACACCCCTGTTAATAGTTACCTCTGTCTTCACCTCCCCTGTGGTTTCTGACATCATCAGTCATCCAGAAGAAACTCTTCCATCACACCATTTTATTGTGATGAATAGAAAAGAGCATATCACTGGTCCTAATGGGTAGGATATCAGAAAGGAACTCTAGAGACAGAACACTAGAGTAATTTTTAAAATTAGGGAGTATGAAATGTGTGCAGTTCAGTCATGGAGCCATCCAGAAATAACAGTCTGTTCAAACATCATGGGGTTATAAACATGATGCACCTGTGTAGCACATTGCTAGGGATACCCAGAACTGTGAGCCACTGTGTTACCACTCTGCTCAGCAAGAGTGAGTTTTGCTGGTGATTACACTCTGTGTCACCTCCCTGTCACACCAGTCTGTCTTCCTCACCAACAAACTCCTCAAGACTCTCCTAGCCCAAACCTCATCTAGCAGATAACAATCAGTGAACGTCATCCCTCGAGCTCTTCAGAGATGTTTCTCTGCAATGCACAGACCCTACCACTAGTCACAGAAGATGCTAAGTTTGTTGCTCTGTTAAAGAGTTGGTACATCAGAGCTTATCTATTTCACTGGGGTAAATACACTCTTCCCTTCAAACACTGTACTGAATTGGTGTATAGTAAAATTAAAACAAGTTTATTAACAAAAGAGCATGGAATAAGTGATACCAAGTAAAAGAGATAAAGGTAGAGATGGTTACAAGCAAATAAAAGTGAAAACATGCATCTAAAAGTCTAATACTTACTCTAGCAAGATACAGTCTTTGTTCACGATGACTCTGAAACTTGCTGACAATTACTGTGGCTGCAGTTCTTGATTGGTTCTTCTTGACTTTAAACCACAACTTCCCTCTCCTGAGAGCAGCACACTCCACAGAGTAGCCCCTAACAGTCAAATGGATCATTAGCAGTTGGAAAAATGATGGTGAAGTGGGAAATGAAGGCATTAGGCAGCTTTATCCAGATGGACTGCACAGCTTTTCAATTTACAGTTTCACTAAAATTGGATTTAGTGTTTTAGATTCAACTTAAACAAACAGTATTTCTTAGCCAGTCTTTGGAAATAGATGTTTTTACACCAATTACTTCAGAGGTCTACACAGATGGAAGCCTATATTTTTAGATTAAATCAATAGGGCAAAGACTAAGTGACCACTGCATAGCGAACAGGAGAGAGTATGCTTACAGAGTGGTTTAATAAGACAGACGTAACACAGCCTAATCTGTAAACCATTATTGTATACAGCAGAAGTTTATTTCTATCTAGGATCTCTCCGAATCACTAATGTGCTGAAGAGATGGGAAATTACCCATCTATGAGACTAGAGATCAGTGAACAAGTTTGGCTAAAATAAAGTCATGCTGCAGTTACACCCCAAAACTGAGCCAAACCTGAACTCAGCTGAAGCCCAAGTCATAAACACATCTTCACCATGGCAGGTGTCTTTGTTCCAGACTCAGACCAGAGGACCTATATTAATACAACCAACTCTGTTAATGACAACTACAGACACCCTCCAAGATCATACATCTGGTTCTGTAATTTACTGTTCACCAGCTGAGTCAATCCAAGCAGTCAACCAGGATGACTAAATTTATGGAGAGTGGGGACTTCATTTTTCTAGAATACTTTTAGCAATTATTAGGTGAACCACCTGTGTGTCAGAGAGGCTTAATGGGTTTGTGGCCATATAGAAGTCATATGCCAATGACATGATTTAGGCAGAGCTGGAAAGGGGATTCATTGTGCAAGATATCAGTATTTCTAGGGAAACTAAACAGAACCACCATCCTCCCACACCCCACCCCTGGGTGGTGAAAGTAGAACAAGCCAAAACACTGAACGCAAATCCTTCAAGTTATAAACCAAAATAAGCCAACTTCCCTCACCAGAGGCTTCCAAACAGCCTTATTTCTCCAGTAACTGATGGTTCTACTGGAAACATTGCAGGTAATGATGACCAGGTCAGGTACTTCAGTGCATCTTCCTGTATCTGCAAGCAAGGTAACTGCTTTACTCAAATAAGAACTTTGCATAAACATGCTCTTCAAAGTGCTTCTGCTGCTGATAATCCTAATAAACTGCTTAGCAAGACTGTGGTCCACATTTTCCAAAGAACCTCTCTCCTTCAGTGCCCCACGAGTAAAGAACACAAAGATGAAGCACTGCTATTATAGTGCATTAAGACGTACTACTTCGTTCATTGCGAAGGAAATAGCAACTTTATAAGCATATTCCCCCCCTCGCAAAGACAGATGCTGTCCCACATTGTAGAATCTTCACATGAATTTTTTAAGGAAGGGAAAAAACAACCACCACCACCTGTAAATCTGAAACTTTTAGGATTTTAGCTAGTAGCCAGATGTGTGCTCGATTAGGGGCTGGACATTCTTCTCAGATTTCAGCAAGGCTGCTGGCATAGTAGCCTGCTAGAACTAGATTTAATTTATGGGCAGGGTGGATCACGATTCTTGGCAGCAGTCAGTTCTGGTCCCACCCCTCCCTTTCCCAGTTAGGAACCTCTTTTCCTTCTTCTGGATTACCATCCTGATTTAACTTGTCTATCTAGTTGATTTACAATCCTTTTCTCTAACTAGGAACTAATAGAAAAGAGGTGGGTAACACTGGAAGGTCATAGAGCTGGCAACACATGTAGGGAAGCAAGGATGGAGGCAGAGTGACTGCTTGAAGGTTGTTGGCTCATGGGGAGCAAGGTTCACATTCTGGTACTGGGTGGGGAAGCTAATGAGGTGGGAAGGAGTCCCAGTTGGGGAGGGAACGGGAGTTGGGGAAGGGAGAGTTCTTGCTTAGAGGATGGACAAGAATGGGGAAGCAGAATAATGTAACTGCTCTCTATAGCCTTCAGAAAAGTAGATTGAGCTGGAGTATGCAAGTGATCCACCTTCCCATGACCTCTCCTTCTCTTGCCTGAAATGAACTGAAAGCTGCTGTAAAGCCTTGTAAGGAGTAAAGCATTGGCAGCAGGTAGTGCCATCTGTCCCAGTCTAATTCCTTCTAGCTCAAGCAGTTTATGTTTCAGTTCTTGAGAAAGGTAAAGAAATAAAATCCAGGAGTGCCAGACAGTGGGAGATTTGGAGAGAAGAAAAAGTAAATTGGCCCCTACTCTATGCCAGGTGACTGCCTGGCGAATGCATTCTTTCTGGAGTAACTATATCCCAATACTGGAAGGCTAGATGAGAAATCAAACTGGAACAGAAGTGTGCCAGGTGCATATGATACAAACATAGCACTGCTGGTTCAGTCACGATGTGTCTCCATTGCTTAACTAAGGTTGGAAATCGACTGGAGACTGGAGAGAGGAGGCTATAATATTGATATGCCTTCCTTCTGCACACACTCTGTCTCTTTATGTTGCAAAGGATCCCTGTTTACAATATGGTCACATGAATGTTGTTCATCTCTCACACTTGGACACTATTTCTAGACAATCTAATGAACCCTCCACAGACTATCCAGACACTGTGTTAACTGGAGCACTCAAAAGGTGGGATTTGGATGTTCAAGTCCAATACCTTAGTTCAGGATATGTAGGTTCCCTTAGGGCCCCGTTTTAATAATGCTAAAGGGCTGAAAACAATGTTTTTGTATTGCAGCTTTGGGGGTTTGGTACATAAACTTTTGTGTTCAGCTAACAGACAATCTGGATTAGCTTCAGAACTCTAATCTGCAAGGACATTACTGGTCACAATTCTCTATGCTCTCCACTCTAATAATAATGTTGTGGCCTGAACCAAAACATCTGATGAGAACACACTAAACCAGAAAAAAAGTGGTGGCTCAGACCTAAATCTAATTCAAGAATCTACTGTACAAGTCCTAAATCCTTGCATCAACTTGAATTCTTTATGCTGGGTATTTTATATCTGTAGGCTAAGTGGGTCTTCCTAAATCTCCTCACCTTCCTCCTGTACAAAGGCCTTGTGTCAATTTCAGCTGGGCTCAACTTGGCACTCCATGGATCTCATGAGTCCTAGTCTATCATCAACAAGAAAGGCTTGCTAAAAAGTGATGCAAAGTGCTCTTCCCCACCACTCCAGAGCACACCATGCTGCCTGCTGGGTTCCCAGTGCTTGCCATTAAAGAGCAAGACACCCATTTTACTTTGACCCATTTTACCATATAATCAAATTTAAATGCAATTTGGAAATAAAGATAACAGAATAGTCTAATTCAACTAAAAAATGCAAGAAAACCAAGGGTCAAAGCAAAGTTAGGGGTTTCCAGACTAAGCCATCACTGCTGTACATCACAGGTTGGTAGTGAGCGGTTACTGTCCGACTTAAATCTTATGTGACACAGTAGTGCAATTCCTATTAAACAGGTCTTACGATCTCCATTGGCACTACATAATAGCAGTATCCTCAGAGAAACCACTGTACTGCCCTACTGCCTCTAAAGTCACTCATTCTACATCAAGGCTGAAGCACATTGGGGAGGCTTGCACTATGTCTGCTGGTGCTGTCTTGTCTCTGGATAAAGAAGAGACCCTCATTCACCAAGCCTATTTCACACCTCTCCGCTACATTCACTTAAACTAAAAGAAAACATTTATCTTTCACACATCATTAAAAATGAGCCACTTCTGAAAACTCACAAGAGTTTAACACAGAACCTGGTTGCCAAATCATTTTATGTTGTAAATAGCAATAAAGACTAGGTTTCTATCTCCTAAGGTAGCTATCTTGTGATAGAAAAGATTTGAAGAAATACAGTTTAACTTCCCAGAACTGCCATTTTTCTTTAGTGTTTCCTGTGATATAAGAAGAAAATTTCTGGGGCATATGTCCAATGCATCATTTAAAAATAAGATATAATTTATCCTTATCCAAAGGAGTAAAAAGCTGAATTTATGAATAGCATGAGTAGTGACTAACCTATGTAGAAGATAAAGGCATCCACCTCTGAATAAAATCAAAGAAATGGCAGTATCTGGCATAACTGCAATGAGTTGCCTTTCAGAGCCGTTCAGACCTTTGGAGTTTGGATTAATTCCTTAGTGAGGCAAATAAGAGCATTTTATGGGCACAATACAGAAGAAACTCCTGCTCCTATAAATGAAAAACAATTTATTTAACTTGATTCCCCAATGTCGTTACTGTTTAATATTCTTTCTGCTTCCCCGCCCTTCCTCCCCCAAAACGCTTTCCACTGGTAATGGTCTCTTTTCATGCTCTGCTTGACATCCAGACAGCAAGAACTAAAAGAGCCATTTTGGATAGTATTGTGCAACCTGGAACTGGGGTACCACTGAGCCCCCTTGACCCACCAGCCTGGGTTCCCTTTACACTGCACTGCTGTGACCAGCCTGCCAAGCCCTCTCCCAGGCTCCAGTCTGTACCTTCACCAGCACACATACAGGTAGGGACACACCTAGCTGCAGAAACATACCGACGCTGTGGTCAGCTCTGCATGAGAAGGCTGCAGCTAAGGAACTTCCCAGCCACTTAGGCATGCACCCCACTCTGGATTGTAAACCCAAAATTATACTGGCTTCCACTGCACAGGGAACTGTACAGTGTAAGCTCATGAAATTCACCCCCTCTGTCAATGTGGAGAGGAAATATACAACAGCTTTTTACCCCAACTTACAACTTCCACACACTGGTTTGTGATGAAGTAAAAACAAATTTATTAACTACAAAAGATAGATTTTAAGTGATTATAAGGACTAGCAAACAGATCAAAGCAGGTTACCTAGAAAATAAACAAAAACACAATCCAAGCTTAATATACTAAAGAGATTGGCTACGAGTAGCAAATTCTCACCCTAAATGATGATTTAAGCTGGCTGCAGTCTCTTAAAGGGCAAGCTTCACTTGGTTGCAGCTTAAAACCCCAGGTATTTCTTTCATAGGCTAGAAATCCCTCTAGCCTGGGTCCAGCCCTTCCCCCCAGTTCAATCCTTGTTCCTCAGGTGTTTTCAGGAGTCTCTTTGGGCAGGGTGTCAGTGAAGAACCTCGATGATATGCAATTACATGTGCATATGTTGGGAACCCTTTGTCTCCAAGCTTGATTCCCATGCCTGGTCAGTGGAAAAACACTGGTATTCCAAGATAGAGTCCAGCACCAGGTGACTTGGTCACATGTCACTGTAGCGTCACAGCAGCCATGACTCGGAGGCTGTTTGTAGTGTCCTCAGGAAGGCTCCCCGGTGGGAGATAAACTTATTCTAAGGCCTACTGTTTTCTCTAATGGACCTTCCCAGCCAGCTACCTAGATTGATTGCATTCTGTCTAATGGGAATTCCTTAGGTGTAAACACCTTTGTAATAGATGCATAGACAACATTCCTAACTTCAGATACCAAAATGATACCTGCATACAAATAGGACAATCATTTATTCAGTAAATCATAACCTTTTCAGTGACATCTCACATGCATTATCTTGCACAAAATGCATCATAATTATACCATACTCATACCATAATAATATTACTATGAAACATAAAGGGCATAATGCCACAAGTATATCCCATCACAACAGAACAGAGGATTCGCAGAAGATATCACTGAATTATTTTATTATTAAGTATCGACATTGAAATATCTATCTGTAGGAAATGTATCAAAAACAAGTAATCTTATATGCAAAGTGTGAAACTGGATAAGAGGAAAGATGGTCCTGTGGTCAGAGTAGGTAGGAAATAGAGATTCTGTTCCTGGCTGTATCATGTGTTTCCTAAAAAACAATGTCTGTGCAAATTAAAAAGCAATGCTGTGAACCTGCTGCTTCCCTTATGGAAACAGAAAAGATACTAAGTCAGCAGTTTCCAGCCTTGTCGTTATTGAGCCAGGGTAAGGATCCAGGACCAATAGCAAGGATTACAAGACACACATGGGTCACATGAATTCCTAATGCAATTCAGTGAAAGGAGTTATCCTCAGATGGTAGGATTTTAATGTGCCACTTATACAGGACCCAGGCTTCACACCCTGTTTACATAGGGTAGTAGACTCCAACCACACACATGCTGAAGAGTAACTTCACTTGGCAAATGGGCTATTCATTTCAATGGGACTACACCTACAGTAAGGTAGTTCTTAACATGACTAATGTGACAAAATTAGAGGTTTTTGTAAGTTTTATACGAGATCTACATCCCATTTAAAAAAAATAATAATTTGGGCACTTAGAAGCCTAAATTCCATTGACTTTCAAAGAGACTTAGCCTCTTAAGGGCCCAAGTCACTTTTCACAATGGGACTTAGAGATTTTTGAAATTTTTAGCCCCATTCTAAATATCCAATCCACAAATGTTTCCTCCTCTTCACTTTAAAAGTTACATTAGCCCCAATTTACTATCAAGGGAGTTGGTGCAAGCAGTACAAGGGCATCATCATCACAACTGCAAGAAATCACTATCTAAATGAAATCCTGCTTTTAAGCACCCAATAAAACCATAAAGAGCAAGCATAATGGGATACTCTGCTCTGTCTGTAGTGTAATCATAACACACAAACATTTCAAAGTGGCTGTGAGGACTTCAGTCTGCTTGGCACATTGCAAGGACTCAAATTTAAGAATACACGATTCAGTGGTGATGAAGTAATGAGAAACAAAGTTTCCCTTTCCAGTCTCATTTTGAAAACTGCTCTTTACTTGCAGCCCACCATTACCTCAAACAAATGATGGCTACCTAGTGTCTTTTTAACTCCCTCAAATACAAATAAATGTACCACTTACTGAAATGAACATTAAAACTTCCCTAGCTGGAATATTTTATTGTGTGAATTGCCCAATTACTTGACAAAGACATAGTGGTATTTCTGCAGGCTGATATAAACTCATTGATCTGTTCTCAGACTCACCAAAACAGAAAGGATTGGAAATACTTGTGCTTGGAGTTTTTATAATGTGCCTTATTGATTCCATGAAACTGCCATACTCTGATCTAATTTTCACTTACACAGTAGCAAAGCGCACTGTGTACAGAAAAAGTCCTTTCCAATTTAATTTAAACATTTCGTTATAGAAAAATTAAGTTGGATTACATCAAATATACACAGATTTTTACATATGCTTAAGGTATGGTTCTGCTCTAAAAAGTGACTCAACATGGGTTCATGTTAGCCATGCTTGTTTCTCAGTCAACAATTTTACTAGCTGCCACCCACGTAAATTCTCCTTAGGTTTTCACATTTAAGTTGGGTTCATTTTCACTGGTGAAATCGCTAGCCAGAAATATTCTGCAGCTCAGATTTTGCTCTCAGTTACACATGTACAATCCCATTGTCCTCAAATAATACTCTCCTTGATACCCGTTCAAATCTTATCATCTGCAAATTATGCCCTGCATGACAGCGGCACAGCTCCAGCGGTGGTTGGTCACATGGCACTGAACACAGAATTTGTCCCTCAATTAGTAACTTCTTTAACTGTTCTGATAGCTGAGTAGGAATGACATCCTGCCCACTCAGTCTTAACTGTCTTGCCTGTACTGTGTTAATTTGAGTAAACAGTAGTGAAAATGTTTGTCAGAAGTGATGCTTCTCTGAAAATACCTCTATCCTGGGTAAATTGTAAAATTGAAAATACATAGGAAGCAGAAGTGGTGAGTAAGAACATTCTATTTTTGCATAGTCAGTTGTTAGACTAGAACTGTAACAGATTCATCCTGTACTACTTTCAATCATATTAACAGGTATTAGCGTGACAGATATTGCAACTACATGCAGTGTCTTTGGGGACCATATTGTATTTTATGTTCAATGCATTAAAACCTCAAAGAGTCATTATACTGAGATGAGCCAGACAGTTTGAGGTATAGGATAGTCAAAGCCCTTTAAGTGGTGTGCGTGTGTGTCCGTGTGTGTGCACGCACATGTGCGCCTGGCTTTCTGGTGGGTCCAGTAAGGGGCAGAGCTTCCTGCAGATTCTGGAATCACTAAGGGGATGATTAATGCATACGCCCAAGATTGGATCTGTAGATTCCCAGCCTTTGAAGCTTGACCTCCTGTGGAGCAAGGAGAAGGGGAGGTTTTACCTACGTTCTGGAGGCTGGGGGAACAAAGCAGGACTTTTGATATAAAAAGACAAGAATGAATGGACACAGGGACTTGATTCAGCAAACAGACAGCACCTTCTCTCCCAACCCTTGCTGACAGGTTGGAAGGGATGCTGGCTCCCCATGTGGAAGCTGTGTGATCTCTGATATGCTTATTTAGGAACCATGTAGAGACTTATTTTTATAAGCTTTCTCTGTAATGCTTTTGCCCTAAAAATAAGCGTATTTTGCTTTGGAAGAGCGGTGTGGTTACTTGTTAGAACATGGTCATGATCCTCACAGAAAAAGCAACACGCAGGTGCTGGCCTTTAGGCAGACTGTCTTGCTGGGGCTATCATAATGTATGGCAGGAGGCTGTGCAGCCTTAAAAATCCCAATCAGGAGGAAGAAAGATGCATGTCTCCACCAATGAAAGGTGATGGCTGGGAGCCTGAAACCTTAACAGAAAAATACAAGGGCAGTGACCCTGAAAACTGACAGTTACATCCTAAGGTACATTCAACTAGCCACATTTTGTTTTGTCAGGAACATAGATAGGCAAGAGACTTCACAAAGAACAAGGCAGGAGGCAGCTTACAACGAGACAGTGGATTTTGAACGACTTCTTTATAGGTATATGCCTATGGAAGTACAGTTTGTGAGGCTAAATAGAACAAATTTGACAGCTGTTTACTGAAATGGAGGATAAGAGTATGAGTTTATACTATGAGTAGTGATAAGCAGATAATTTAGAATTTGAATGACATACAGATTTGGAAGTCCTAAAGTTTGGGAATCCATACATCTAAAAAACAAACCCTCTGCTCCAGTTACCTTACTCTAAAAACTACTAGCTGCTCTTTACTTGAGGATTTCTTCAGGGTGTTGAGAACACTAAGTGACCATTACCTCACACCTTTCCCATGTCTTCAGGGAGAGACGACTGGCATTATTCCTGGTCCCTGGCTCTCCAGAATGTGGGCAGATGGTATACTGCCTTTCTTGGGGTTGGGTCATTTAAAGAGATTCATACCTGCACCCAAAGGCCCAGGGTGCAGCGGTATTCTGCCTGCCTCTGATCCTATGTAGGATACTTCTCTGAATGTTGCTCTTGATCCTTCTTTTGGACCCTTGAATAGCAAGGGGCTGAGAGTCACCCCAGAGTATACTGGCAAAGCACGTTCTTTCAGAAATCTGCAGCACCAAGAGTTTTGGGGAGGGGAGGAAGAGGGAGATGGTCCCATTTGCCAACTCTCCTAAACAAGCAAGAAGAGAAAACAGGCTAGCTAAGCAAAAGGGAGACTGGACCAATTCTCTGAAGATATTCAGGGGAGCGGGGAGAGGGAAAGGCCATCTGTACTGTGGTCTGTTTTTGACTGAAATGATCTTCACCTGGCTTACTGTGAGGATGATTCTTCTCTGTCCTCAGTGGGGTCAGAAAAGGGGGATGCCAAGATACCAAATGATTTCCCTCCCACCTCCATGTGTATCAAAACAAACAGCTTGCTTCTCTGGGCTGCTGGTAGGAGAATAGGGCTTATGAGATTTCAATGATGCATAAGCCTTGGGCCAGCCCACTGCACAGGGCTATAGTTCACCCCTCGAGTTTAATTAAATACAAACTCCTTGCTTAACATTGTACTTATGTTCCTGAAAAATGCTACTTTACGCAAAACAATGTTTCGCCAATCCATTTTCCACATCAGAATTAATGTAAATGGGGGGGAAGGTTTACGTTCCAGGGAAAAAATTTTCGCCATACAAAAGACTAATATATATACACACACACACACACACACACACACACACAGAGTATAAGTTTTAAACAAACAAATGTAATACTGTACACAGCAATGATGATTGTGAAGCTTGGTTGAGGTGGTGGAGTCAGAGGGTGGGATATTTAGCAGGGAATGCCTTACTGCTAAATGATGAACTACCACTCAGCTGAGCCCTCAAGGGTTAACACATTGTTGTTAATGTAGTCTCACACTCTAAAAGGCAGCATGAATGGAGGGAGGAGACAGCATGGCAGAGAGAGACAGAGACACACTGTGTGTGTGTGTGTGTGTGTGTGTGTGTGTGTGTGTGTGTGTGTGAGAGAGAGTGTGAGTGTGAGAGAGTTGCACATTGCCCCTCTAAGTATGCTGACCCCACTGTAAGTACACTGCCTTTTTAAGTAGATCACCAAGTTGAGACAGTGGCTGCTTCCAGCAAGCTCCCTCCGTCCTGAGCCCTGTCCTGTTCCCCCTCACCCTGCTCTGTGGAGATGGGGGGCAGGAGCAGGGGGGATACCCTGACATTAGCACCCCTCTTACCCCCACCCCCAGCACAGCAAGCAGGAGGCTCTTGTGAGCAGCTCCAAGGCAGAGGGCAGGAGCAGCACATGGCAGTGGGGGGAGGGACAGCTAAACTGCCCGGCACTTGACAGTCTGCTGGGCAACTTAGAGGAACGGGGAGCTGATAGGGCTCTGCCAGTGGAGCCTGGATCCAAACCCCCACCAGCTAGCTCCAATGGGCTGCTCTTCCTGCAAGCAGTGCACAAAGCAGGCGGCTGCCAAACAACTTTACAAGGGAGCACTGCGCAACTTTAAACGAGCATGTTCTCTAACTGATCAGCAACGAAACAACGAAACAACGTTAACCGGGACGATGTTAAGTGAGATGTTACTATAGTCTGATTACACAAATAGTATATTCTTAAGAGATTCTGATGATAATTTTATCTTCCCTGTTTATGTGGTCCCCTTATTGTGCTTATTGATTTTTTATTTATAGAATATCTTATGTGGTGAGCGACAAAAAATACAAGAAACATACAGATAACATACTGTAGTTACGCAGGTCCATTCTGAAAATTTACTATCTTGGGCTAATTCCAAGTATGTACATTAAGAATTTCATCACTTCTGAAATAGACTAATGTTAATTCTGACCCAATACATTCAACTGACAGGGTCAAGAAATAAATGACCCTATATGGCCCTGATTTGAGTTATAACCAGTGTTAAATCAGTGGACTGTAGATGTCAGTCTGTGGAAAATCCTATAAAGGATCATTAAGGTCCCCATCAGTGGGAATTGCTTCTCCTCCAATAAGACATTCTTGTAAAAAAGTTATTTTTTCAAATCAGACTCAAGAATAAAGTAAAATAAAGTGTTGAGGTGGAAAAATCTGAGCTTAAGAAGTATTACTAGAAGCAGACAGACTTCTGTGATAATACCACAGAAACTAACAACATAATGCAAGTAAGCTATGGCCTGCCTCTCTGACAGGCATGGTGAATGCAATTGCCTATAGTTAAAAAAAAAAAAAAGATGAGTTTCCTCTTTGGCTAAACTGGAAAAGCATTGAGGTACCAACTTACCTGCTTTCTGTGACTAAAACAAAAGGAAAGACTTCAAAATCCATCATAAGATTCTGTATCTATTCAGTGTTCCAAGATGAAGCACACACACAAGAGTGATGTAAATAAAATGTTAGAAGGTTAATTTATTTTAGTCCTAAAGACTGAAGAAATTTTCAGAGAGGAACCAGTACATCAGCAGCTCAACAGTACTTGGTACACAACACACTACCCTGTTCCACAGGGACCACCTCTAGAAGTCCTTTCCCCATCCTTTCATTCCTTGCTTTCTCTTCTGAAGCCAGCTAATGCCAAGGCAGCAGCTTGCAGGTCGATCTCAATCCATTTGGAAAAAGGATGGAGACCACCTACTTATGTTATAGAGAACGTATATTGAACAGTTGCTCAAAGCTAATTCTTTACAGCAGCTGGGCTATATTCCTACCACTGATCTAAAGTAGAATGGTTTGTCATCCACTCCCAAACCCCAATACCATCCCATCTTCCAGAATGTTTGAGTAATTACAGTAGATTCTCCTACTAAATTACATTAAATTCTTCTAATAGTTATTCATGGCTTTTGGCTACTCACACAACTAACTCACATTTCTGATTTTATGGCTGGCCCTCATGGTGAAGGAGGCTATTACACTGATTGTGGCTACAGCTTGATGCTCTGGGAAGTTTAAGAACACTTAACAGAAATTATAGTATAAGCAAGTTGTCACATTCATTCCTGAAGAGGAAAACACACCATATGATTTCCAGCTGCCTCGTGGACACTTAAATTATTAAGCATTCCTTCTGAGAATGAAGTCTTCATTGTTACCTTTTAAAAGATTTTGTAATTGGATTTATTTTGGATTGAAAGAGCATCTTTGATTATCCCCTATTGCCTGTGCCGGATGTCTGAAACTGCTCACATCACAGATTAATCCATGCTCACAAATCTGAGTTAATTTCACCCATATTTTAAATGTTGGAAAAGGGGATAGGTGTTCAAAAGTATCCAGTATTGGCTAACTTTTCTCACATTTAAGTCATTGGGAGTTTTAACACTGACTTCAATAGGAATAGGGCTACACTGAAAACTTATGAAAATTCCAATCTTAATGCCTGCCAGCCATTCACCCATCAAGCACATATTCAAGAAGAAAAGGAGTACTTGTGGCACCTTAGAGACTAACCAATTTATTTGAGCATGAGCTTTCGTGAGCTACAGCTCATGCTCAAATAAATTGGTTAGTCTCTAAGGTGCCACAAGTACTCCTTTTCTTTTTGCGAATACAGACTAACACGGCTGTTACTCTGAAACATATCCAAGAAGGTGACTTTTTATGTTCCCGCAAAACTTTCTAAAACAATATACAAAATCCCAAGTGGCCAGAGACATTTAAAGTGGAGTCACTTTAATAAATGTAACACCTGATTTTATATTATGATGTATAAATACATGGTTAACCTACATCCTTCTGTACATTGACAAGGATTGTTACTGTGAAATTTATTACAAATTCACATAGTTAGTTATAAAGATAGCAAACTCATTGTTAATTGACTACCATGCTGCCTTACATATTTTTCCAGCTTCAAAACATCAATATATTCCACCAAATACCCTGTCAGGTATGCGAGGACCTACTGTAAAATAACTGATCTGCAGATAAGAGACTACAGTGGATGTTTGAAGTATTTTCTTAGAATAGGGGTGGAATACAACAGTCTGGATATGCTCATAACAATTTGTTTCACTCTCTCCTTTACAGAGAGCAAGTACTCTTCAGTTCATCACACCAGACTTGCAAATTGATAAGGGAATAGCTATGCTTAGATATGAGGAAAAAAGTTAGAAACCTAACAGGCATGAAGGGAAGGGAAGAACAACTTATCTAATTGAAATTATGGAGGGGGGTACAAGGAAGGCAGAATGTAATTATGCAAGTTGGAATGTGGCCAGGAAACTGGGGCTAACACCTACATGCTTTCAGAAAGTGGCATGGGATCTTACATGATTACAAATAGCCAAGAATTCAGTTTTACATCTCACCTGACAGATATTCAGAAGCACCGTGCCATCATCATGCTAGGGCATTTCATATTGACTGAAGGGCCATGGTCACCTATTGCTTTCACTACATCACCATTGCTAGCACCTTATTCTTGGTGGTCTCTCATCCAAGTATTAACCAAGGGCCTGGATACATGGGATGTTACTGCACAGCAAGTCAGGGTGTGAATGAACAGCACACCACATTCATTCAAAAGTCTATTAACAAACAATCAGGGAATCAGGTCAGCCTCAGTTAGACACTAGCTGCTCAGGAACGGGATGCTGTGACTCTTTGTCTCGTCATAAATATAAAGGGAAGGGTAAACACCTTTAAAATCCCTCCTGGCCAGAGGAAAAACCCTTTCACCTGTAAAGGGTTAAGAAGCTAGGATAATCTCGTTGGCACCTGACCAAAATGACCAATGAGGAGACAAGATACTTTCAAAGCTGGAGGGGGGGAGAAACAAAGGTTTGCTCTGTGTGTTGTTTTGCCAGGAACAGAAAAGGAATGGAGTCTAATAACTTAGTAAGTAATCTAGCTAGATATGTTTCAGAGTAACAGCCATGTTAGTCTGTATTCGCAAAAAGAAAAGGAGGACTTGTGGCACCTTAGAGACTAACCAATTTATTTGAGCATAAACTGTAGCTCACGAAAGCTTATGCTCAAATAAATTGGTTAGTCTCTAAGGTGCCACAAGTCCTCCTTTTCTTCTAGATAGATATGCGTTAGATTCTGTTTTGTTTAAATGGCTGACAAAATAAGCTGTGCTGAATGGAATGCATATTCCTGCTTTTGTGTCTTTTTGTAACTTAAGGTTTTGCCTAGAGGGATTCTCTATGTTTTGAATCCGATTGCCCTGTAAGGTATTTACCATCCTGATTTTACAGAGGTGATTCTTTTACTTTTTCTTCAATTAAAATTCTTCTTTTAAGAACCTAAAAAGAAAAGGAGTACTAGTGGCACCTTAGAGACTAACCAATTTATTTGAGCATAAGCTTTCATGAGCTACTAAAGCTTATGCACAAATAAATTGGTTAGTCTCTAAGGTGCCACTAGTACTCCTTTTCTTTTTGAGAATACAGACTAACACGGCTGCTACTCTGAAACCTTTTAAGAACCTGATTGCTTTTTCATTGTTCTTAAGATCCAAGGGTTTGGGTCTGTGTTCACCTATGCAAATTGGTGAGGATTTTTATCAAGCCTTCCCCAGGAAAGGAGGTGTAGGTTTGGGGAGGATTTTGGGGGGAAAGATGTTTCCAAGCGGGCTCTTTCCCTGTTATATATTTGTTAGACGCTTGGTGGTGGCAGCAATAAAGTCCAAGGGCAAAAGGTAAAATAGTTTGTACCTTGGTGAAGTTTTAACCTAAGCTGGTAAAAATAAGCTTAGGGCATTTTCATGCAGGTCCCCACATCTGTACCCTAGAGTTCAGAGCGGGGAAGGAACCTTGACACCTCACAAATGGATGCAGCTCTCTCCTTACCACCAGCGACTTCATTCCTTACCTCAAAAGGACCAATAAGAGGTTTTAATGCATAGGTCTCAATGAAACACCACAAGAACTGCTGAATCAGAATAAATCAAGCATCATTCTTGTCTGATGTTCTCTGTATTGTAACAGGGTCAGGTCCATTTCTGAGCTGCATGTGATAACTTAGACTTGCAAGAAGTGGTCTCTAATTTGGAGTAGGCAGATAGGCATGTACACTTGTGCACAGCTTCCATATTCTCAAGGTAAATCAAACCAGAAGTTACACTGATTGTCATTTGTGCATGCAAATGAATGACATTAGTTGGTAAAAGTGGTGCATGCAAGTTAAAATCCAGATTGAAACCAATTAGAAAAATCTAGTCCCTGTTCATTACTGTTTTAATACAAAGCACAGACAGCTGCAGTTACCATTATGTGCACAATTTAGAAGCCTGAGCAAAGAACCAAGCTTTTGAAATCCACAATATCCCAGGGTGCACTGGAGACATAATGCATTCAGTAGAAAAGACAAGTTCTGCAGCAAAGGACAGTCACATTATGTGATAGAAAGCCTGTGGCTTGTTCTATGTTTCCATCAATAGATCCTGCGGCAGAGGGGGCAATAAAAGAGAGTGGAAGGCATCTTGACAGGCACAAAGACACCAGGATCACTCAAACTTTCCTTTGCTTGCGGCAGCTTCAAGAGTTTTCTGTTAGGAATGGGCCTTTCAATCGACCTGTGTCAGGATGTCCAGCAAATCAAGTAGTAATAAGGTACATACAGCATCAGCTCAAACATCTCCTGCATCGTTCCCCAGGCATGCATTCTTGTTGCTGGAGACTTGAAAGACAGAGCAACAGGATTGGTTTTTGCTTAAGCTATCAAACAAGAAACTGTTCGAAAACAGACATCACAGAAGAATCCAACCCTCCTGGCTAACAAGAAATACATATCTATCAATCTACAGTGTGCAGAATGATTAACACTGAAGAGGAGGAAGCAGAAACAAAACCATTACTTGGCATAGGCATGCAAGTGTTAGCAGTGCAATCTAATGTAAGCATGTGGCGTTAATAGAAGACCATCCTCTGGAAAAGCCTACTTGGGGCTGCCCATATAAGTCTCTGTTTGGTATCTGCCTTCTATTGATACTGGCTTAACCTCTAAAGTAGGCACAGTGCCAATCTAACAAATGGGCATGAGTGTTGGCAGACAAATGACCATGTACTGTACAAACATAAAACATGGGTTTGTTTTTTAATTGCATGATTCCCAGCCAGAAATATGGTCTTCATTTGCCAGTCTGTCTTGCATGTCCATGCCTATGGCGAAGGGAGCATGCCTGGACCATGACAACACTGAATGGCATTCTCTTTAGAAATTCGATAGAATTGCAGAATCAGCCAAGTTTCTGCCTCTAGTAAACTGGGACTGGCATCCAACTAAGCTTTGAGAAAGGTGATAAGACAATGAAAGATCCCTCCTCAGTTTTGGCTTTTCAAAGGAAGCTGCCACTAAAGTGACTATCATTTATTTTTGTAACTGTGGAGAATGAAGGAGTTATTTATAAAAATAAAAATACACATATCAGATGCACCTCAGCTTACCTGGTTGGTGGTATCCTGTCCGACTGCAAAGAGTTAAATCAAAGGAGGCTGTTAGAGAAACAGGAAATGAAATAATGACAGAATATCAAAAGGGCCTTTACGAAACAATGGGAGGAGCTCCAACTTGGAGAATGTCGCTGCCTGGCTCCACCCAGGCTGGCAAGGTTTACTCTTCCATGCCTGAGCCCAGGATCGAAAGGCACACTAAACCATCAAAGGACCCCAGCCCTAGAAATGCACCAGGGGTGGGATGGGGGAATTTTGAGTGAGTTGCTGGGGCTGCCCAGAAATGTCAGTCAGCGCTGGCAAGGATGCAAGCAGACAAAGACAAATTGTAGCAAGCAGGCTGTGTCTTTCAACCCAGAAGTGTAGGTAACTGGGCTGAAGGAAACTTACAAAAGTTTGCCAGGAAAGATTGTGGTATAGGAAGCTCCATACATATACTCCTGATTTGTTTTAACTCTTTGCTTTGCATGCTGTATACTTTTGCATGAATGAATAAATAAATGGTTTTATTCTTAAGAAACTGGTTCTGATCCACAATGATCAGTCACTGTCACAGGCTCTTGAAGAAAAATGGTTTCAGGTTTCACGCACAATTGGGCCTCTCATGTTATCATGGTTGGTAAACTGAGGGGCTGCAACCCAGAAACCCAGCCTGAGAGCGATAGGACTGCTTGTGATTCCATTCAGGGAGGGATGACGATAGCAAAACCTGTCACTTGAGAGGGACTAAAGAGAGTCTGAAGCACAGCTCACCCTGTAATCATGACAGGATTGCTGAGTTTTCCTGCAAAACACCTGGTCAGCATAAATGGCAAGAAACCCTGTCCTGCCCATGGAAGGGCCACAAGACACTGGTGCTATGTTTGAATCTTTCAAGTTAGTTTTATTCTTGAAGCAACAGCAGTGTCCCTACTAGATTACTACGGTCACAGAGAAGCTTAATTGTGCTATCTTACAACCAGTGGAATATGCCAATAATATGTTAAATAAAAACCACTTGCCTGTAGTATGGGCTTCTTATTAATTAAGTCGTTCTTGATCAGTCATTTTAAGAACAATTTATAGTAACTCAAGCAAATCCTACATCTTAAATAAAAAGATGTATTATGTTGTAGAATGGACGTATGGCGGGAGAGTCGGGGGTGGGGGGAGGGAGAGAAGACTTAGACACTAATTGGGGAACCTCCAAAGAAACCCAAAGCATGCAAAAGTTAAAATTCTTACTGACACCACTACCTTTAGGATCTGCTAGCATCATGAGAACAAGACTATTACAGAGAAAATATAGGGTTTGCAGAGGTCATTGTATTGCAAAATTTGTTTCCATTCAGAACTAAAATAGGAGGAAGAAAACAGACATGAACCAAAATGTCAAATTTTCTCAAATAAAGTTTGAGCAAAAATTCACATTGCTTATATTTAAAAAAACAACAAAAACAAACAACAACATTTCACCCTAGTAGAAACAGTAGTTTGGAGAAACTAGATTTTGTTATATCAGCAGATATATACATGTAATGAACAAACTAAAGCAGTTCTGGGAAGAGAGCTTACATACTGGGTAGTAAGAGAACTCCTAAGTTTATGGATATCATATTAGAGATGCACATCACCTGAGCACATGAAAAAGATGATTATGAGAGGGGGGGTCTATAAAGCACCCATTCCATTTGGTGTGTGGCCTCCAGTGAGCCAGATATTTTCTAGTTAATATTTGAACCATGGCTAGCCAAACTGGGTCAATATTCATGTTATTAGCTGATATGAGAACTAGGCAGACCAACTTGAGCACACCAAGAGCCAGAGTGGTGAGCCAACTCGACACCTCTCTGCATTGTTTAAAAAAGGAGGCTACAATCCTATCATTTTGTTAGGCCTGTAGTATTTCAGGACCCATACAAACATGACCATATGATGAGGTAATATTATGATCCAACAGGAGACTAGGGGGAGTTGTGACATGGTGGCCTGTCAGTGTGGACCAGCTAACATGACTGAGAAGGTCATAGCTTTGTGTGAGGGGACATCAGGCTTGAAAACAATGCAAGGAGGAAACTTCCTCCACAAATATTCATGCAGTAGGCAAAATGTGCAACCCCTTTAAGAGAGAATTCTAGAGGCTGAAGTGTGTACCCACGTCCATAGAATTTGAATCAACAATGCACTTGGGTTCAGGGAAGTCACTGTGCGTGAACCCTGTTTACTCAGACCATAGGCTCAGTAGTAATTCCACAGGGAAAAAAGAAAGATTCACTCTGAATGAGGCTTAGGAAAACAGCCTTCATCCCAGAAAGCTCTTCGAAAGAAGCGATGTTTTCCCCTATCAGCAATATATCATGGTGCCTCAGAACTAAAGCCCTGTGCCATGCTTTCCTGCCTTCTCTCCATCTACACTTCTCAATTTCTCTCAAACAGATCACAAGCACTTCTCAATTTCTCTCAAAAAGATCCTCCAACATAATTTAAGGTCCCAACTTCAGCAAAATACGCAAATATTTTTAGTAATACCCATGCAACTCCACTGAATTCACGCAGAAGTTCTCTGTGTTTAAAAAGGCCACTATAAGGAGTGGAATTTCCAATTTAAGGGATTGGGGTGTGTGTTAGATCATTTGGCCCACAAGGAACAAAAAGCTGCAGCTACCATCTTGGTGAAAAACCATTATAACTAGCAAAACATTACTCTTCCAGTGACTATCAGTGGAAAAGGCACATATGTATTAAATTTAGTCTTGATACATAAACATTTTATTATCTTTCTAAATACACATGGATTAGAAACATAAGCAAATAAATGTAAAAACAGAAATGTGTGTCTTCATGTGCAGTTGGAGCCAATCTGGCACATGGCTGTCACAAAATATATGCCACAGAACACAAAGCACGACACTACTTCAGAATACTTTGAACCAAAAACAAAAACAAAACAAAAAAACCCCACAACACACGCAATCTCTCTCCCAGCAATATTCTTAAAACCTCACTGCACAGACTTGCCAAGTCTCCTTTATTTGGAATGAAACCCACTAGTTGGCAGCAATTTAGTGCAATTTTAAGCTGGCTCAGACCTAAAGTGAAAAGATTAATGGGATATTTGAAATCTCACTCTTATTTTCCTCAGATCTCACTTGTGTAAAAGCTCTGATGTTGGTCGCTGAGTTCCTTAAGACATAATCTTCACAATGTGCCAACGTAAACAAACAGATTTAAGCAGCAAGTCCATTTAAAAAGAGTATATTTAGGAAGCACACATATAATTAAAGAGAGCTTATTTCTTATCTGACGCCAAGCACTTACAGGGCAATCCTTCAGGGGTGTTCTGTATGCAGTGTAAGGTTAATTATGTTTGCAGCAGTTATTGTGGATGTTCTCTGCTCCTATTAAAAGCCTGAAAGTTCAGTTACTGTTTCTTGGCTTGGGGATTAGGGAACAACTGGAGACCGTTAGAAAAACTTACCTTTAAGCCAAAAATTTCTAAACAATGGCCTTCAAAATTTAGCTTGCATTTTGGTGGCTATAAAGGGGGCAGTCAGAGTGCCAAGCTTTCAGAGCTGTATCGTTTTGAGGCTGCAGCTGCATCCCACAAAAAAAGGAGGCTAGGTCTCAGAGTCCCACTGAGAAGATCCTTTTTTAGATCTGCAGCCACATCCATTCTTGACGGCTACCACAGGAAAAGTAGTAGTATTCCTATCAGAACAGATACAGATTTGTGATTTTCTCAGTCTCACTTGTGATACCTTTCAGAAGGTCAAACAGCCACAGAGCTCAGCAAAACATAAAAAAACAGTAAGAGAACTTTGACTAAGATGGTCACCTACCACACAGAAGAATAGAGAAGTTACATATTTCCTGTAAACTGGTCTGTGTTAAAAAACCTTCTGAACATTTGCCCAGTCTCACAATAGATATTTAGTTTTCAGTTCCCCTCTTCATGACTTCATCCAACCAATGATCCATAAGCAAAAGAGCTGAAACACCATGAGAACATGTGCTTTCAGATCATTTTCTGACCAGTTTTTCAACTCCAAAGCTTAGGAGAAGCATAAAGACTCTGTCTCCAAACACCATATAACCATTTCATCATTTGAGGTTTGTCCATCACTAATTATTTTGCTTGTAACCAGGGACATGTTTGTGCAGGATGCTGGCCCTCAGCTCCACATGCAGGAGGAGAAGATGTGTAAGCAAATGGAGACTGAAATTGCTGAGAAAAGAGTGTGGGTGGATTTTTGACTCCAGCTTTGAATCTAGCTTTCATGTAATTTGTCTACTTAGAGTGTTCCTCTTTTCCAGTCTCTGCATTCAGATCATGTTTACTACTTACCCATAACCTTCATTAGTATGACTTGTAAAGCCATCAGATGAACAAATAGATACTTTCAGCGAAGTACAGGTAGTAGTAACTAGTAATGGGTTGGTATTTTATGAACATGACCAGTACATCTATTTTAAGGTCAGTTCTTCGCTTATGATAAACAGATCCTCTCCAACGCATCATCAAGGATCTACAACCTATCCTGAAGGACGACCCATCACTCTCACAGATCTTGGGAGACAGGCCAGTCCTTGCTTACAGACAGCTCCCCAACCTGAAGCAAATACTCACCAGCAACCACACACCACACAACAGAACCACTAACCCAGGAACCTATCCTTGCAACAAAGCCCGTTGCCAACTGTGTCCACATATCTATTCAGGGGACACCATCATAGGGCCTAATCACATCAGCCTACGCTATCAGAGGCTTGTTCACCAGCACATCTACCAATGTGATATATGCCATCATGTGCCAGCAATGCCCCTCTGCCATGTACATTGGTCAAATTGGACAGTCTCTATGTAAAAGAATAAATGGACACAAATCAGATGTCAAGAATTATAATGTTCATAAACCAGTCGGAGAACACTTCAATCTCTCTGGTCACTCGATTACAGACCTAAAGGTCGCAATATTACAACAAAAAGACTTCAAAAACAGACTCAAACGAGCGACTGCTGAATTGGAATTAATTCGCAAACTGGATACAATTAACTTAGGCTTAGAATCATAGAATATCAGGGTTGGAAGGGACCTCAGGAGGTCATCTAGTCCAACCCCCTGCTCAAAGCAGGACCAATCCCAATTAAATCATCCCAGCCAGGGCTTTGTCAAGCCTGACCTTAAAAACTTCTAACGAAGGAGATTCTACCACCTCCCTAGGTAACGCATTCCAGTGTTTCACCACCCTCCTAGTGAAAAAGTTTTTCCTAATATCCAACCTAAACCTCCCCCACTGCAACTTCAGACCATTACTCCTTGTCCTGTCCTCTTCTACCACTGAGAATAGTCTAGAACTATCCTCTCTGGAACCACCTCTCAGGTAGTTGAAAGCAGCTATCAAATCCCCCCTCATTCTTCTCTTCTGCAGACTAAACAATCCCAGTTCCCTCAGCCTCTCCTCATAAGTCAATGCTTGACTTGCGACTTGAGCTTGAATAGTGACTGGGAGTGGATGGGTCATTACACAAAATAAAATTATTTCCCCATGTTTATTCCCCCCCACACACCCCGTTCCTCACACGTTCCTGTTAACTGCTGGAAATGGCCCACCTTGATTATCACTACAAAAAGGTTTTCTTCCCCCCACCCCACCCCACCCCACCCCGCTCTCCTGCTGGTAATAGCTCATCTTAAGTGATCACTCTCCTTACAGTGTGTATGATAACACCCATTTTTTCATGTTCTGTGTGTATATAAATCTCACTGTATTTTCCACCGAATGCATCCAACGAAGTGAGCTGTAGCTCACGAAAGCTTATGCTCAAATAAATTGGTTAGTCTCTAAGGTGCCACTAGTACTCCTTTTCTTTTTGTGTTTGAATAGTTCATTGTTGAATAGTTCATTGTTGACTAAAAGCCATACTAACTGTTAGATCAAAATCAGGGGGCTAAACTTAGAAGAGATTCAAAAGAATCAAAGCTGCTTTAGCACATGAACCCTGCCACGCATATCACTGTGCAATGTGCACCAATTTAGGCTGTGTCTGTACTATGAGCTAGGGATGTGATTCCCCTGCTCACATAGACACACTCACACTAGCTCAGTGAAAACTAAGGCAAGTATAAATAGCAGTGTAGCTGCAGTAGCATGGGTGGTGGCAAGCCGAGTATGTACTGACCTGAAATCAGTGAGTACGTACTTGGCATTCAACGACCACTACCCATGCTACCACGGCGACGTTGGTGTTTATATTGATGCTAGTTCTCATCGAGCTGGTGTGAGTATGTGTACACAAGCAGGGGAATTGTACCTCTATCTCATAGTGTAGACATCGCCGTAGACTCTCCTTGGAATGTGGCCCCAAAATGTTGTTTAATTAAATCCATTTGGGCTGGAAGTTATGAGAAGTGGCTCAATAGATTGATAGTATATCCTGGGTTTGGCAAGAACCAGCTTTCACGGGCATTTCTGGTACTTCCTGGGTTTGGTTGAAAGCCTGGAGCCAAAAATCTTTTCCTGCAGCATTTCTGCCTCCTGTCTAAAGCAAGGAAGTGCAGAGATTAATAAAATTGTTTACATTAATGTAACATTTTTCCAGCCCGAATAAGGCCTACCACTGGGTCACATCATGCCATTCATTTTTAAAGGAGAACTTCTCAAATTACTCCAGGTTGTGCCCCTATTTATGCAGAATATGTCTCAGGTGAAAATCAACACCTATTTAACAGTATTCATTAACACTCCACAACAACTTATGACAAGTGAAGAATCTCACATCCATCTGGAAATCAGGGGGAAACTTAGGGGAACTAAGTTTTTACCTGCTGGGTCTCCCGGAGTCATCACCTCAGGCCTTTTGATCAATGCCATGGAATCAATGGCCACAAAGGTGTCGGAGTTTGGATTTCAAAGTTACTTGAAGGATGGCAACTTCATTATCATAGTGTCATTAATGCCTTACTGCATTGGTTTAGGGCTGACTCAGAGGAAAGGTGGCCATTTACTGAATCATCAGCAACATTTCCTGCAGTAGGTGTACTCTGGAGGCCACAAGTATTCATCGTACTGACCCCTGCTTATCTTGTGGATTCTGTCAGGACCACAGCTAAAAAGCTGACTGGAAACTTGTGATCCTCAAAAAAGGTTGCAGCTTGATTCAAGTTGATTCTTTTATCTGAAACCAGTTTACTCATTTCTACCAGCAAGAAATCAATTACTTTAGATGTGAATTATGTTTTAGTTATGCCACACAACATTATAATGTGCACTACCCCATGAATTATGTCCTGCTATTTCCTTTTTGCCATTGCCACCACCACAAGAACTTACCTTGGAATCACAAACTTTCAGTGCCAGTTATATTGTGATCCCACTCCTGTTTGTTTTGACTCTTAAGATGTATTTTAGCTGTAAGTGCTCTTTAAAAATATAGAACAGGCAATATTTTACATAAAACTGATTCAGCTAGCTCCTATTGGCACAGGCATTTCGGTACCTCCTCTTCAATCTTTTTTCCTTATATATCCATCCTTTCGCTATGCTGGAAAGAAGGGTAGGGTAAATACAAAACAGTGTTGTCAACTATGTTAACAGATTGGCTTCTGGGTATATGTATTTTTTTCTGATTGCTTCCCACATTGCGCCATAGGCTGCTTTCTGAAATGACTGCTCTGGTTTTCACGGGCTTCTTTTGGCATTTAATGCTGCTGTGCCTGCAGCCAGTAAGATTTCACTATTTTGAGTTTAATTTTATTTGCCTCCAATCTGACCCTCATGCTCTGTGTGGTTTAACTTTAACCACAGTTACAAATGAGAGAAATTCAGACAAACCAATCTCTCCAAGCAATCAATAGACAAACATCTTGAAGACCTCTCCAGCCACCTGGAGTACTGTCCAAATACTCCACAAGAGCAGAGGTCAATGACAGCTATTCTATCATGGCATTTCATAGCACAACTTGGCCAGATAGTGATCTCATGTTTTACAGTACTGTATGATTCTTCAGCATCTCTGGAAGCTGCTTTCTATGAATTTGTAGTGCTGCAAGCCTTTTCAATGTCACTGCCTTTGTCACAACATTATGTGCTATGGCACCTAGCTCAGCCACAGTACATTTCTTAGTTTCTGTTCATTATTGCTCAGAGGCAAGTTGGCAACTACAACAGTTTATTTTTAGGATTCATTGCCCTAGGTTCACATGTCACTTAAAATCCATGAAGTTAATGCCTTCAAACCTACCATAATGTGGCTATGAGCAAAGAATGCCTGATTTCTAGGCTTTGATTTATAATTACAACCACCTCCATCAGTTCCCTAAAGAAACAGGATATTTTCATTAATATATATATATATTAATATAATAAATTAAAATATAACAGACCCAATACAAAAGGAACTATGTGGCCATCCTGAGACAACACAGTATTCTGAGCTATGAAATTACACAGAGGAAGACATGGTCTCTGCTCCAAACGGCTTACTGTCTAAGGATGCTAAATTCCTCCCAGAAGCTTTTGAGCATCCTCAACAATGGGAGTTCAGGGCTTACTACTCTGCAGTATCAGGCACAAAAACAAAACAACTCAGTTCAGGTCTACACCTGGGTCATGGTTACAGGGTGAGCTGCACTTTAGACTCCTTTGCAATCGCTCTCAAGTGCACCACGCAGGTGACAAGCTTCACTTCCTTCACCTTTCTCAACAGTGAAACCCTGCAGTTCAACCACTCTCAGGGTATGGCGATGCTATAACCAAAGATGTGACTACAGAATGCGTATGCATACCCAAGCTAATTTTGATCTAGCTAGCGTTCACAACAACAGCTGTGAACCAGCAGCAGCATGGGCTGCAGCACAGGCTAGCTACTCAAGTGCATAATCCTGGGTCCCAGGTGAGGATTTACAGTCTGAACTACACAGCATTACTGCTGTCATTTTAACTAGCTAAATTTAAACTCTCTCTGGTATATCTACATGTGCCGCAGTCAAACATTTGATTGCTGCACGGACATACCCTACGGGCTTGTTCATATGCTGAGTTACTGGGCAGTAAACCAGGGTACGAATCTAGCTTGTCATGCAGTATTAACACGCTATGTGGACACTACAGTGCAGTGAAAAGTCCCAGAGTATGGCTTGGCATACTGCGATTTGAAGCAGCAATATGCCAAGTCACAGTCTCGGACATCCACTGTGCGGTAGCAGTGATCACACAGATGTTAGTCTGTGGCAAACTGGTGCGCTTTAGATTCACTCTCTGGCTTACTGTACAGTCACCTGCCATATAGACAAGCCCTTAGACCAGCCCTCTGGATTGCAGCCCCCCGATTTACCAACTGCCGCTCCTCTAGCAGGTACAACTGGGACTGGCCCCTGCAGGAGGCTTCCCTTCAGGAGATGTGACCAGTGGCTGACTAAAGTGACTCAAAACAGCTTTCAGAACCAACATAGTGTCTATTCACTGAAAGGTACATAACCAGTGGAGAAAAAGTGGGTTAAAACAGATGACCTCAACCCCTGGATCTTAGCTATACCTTACCCTTTCCTTGCAAGTTTGAGTAATTCCACTTAGCCCAGGCACCCTTACTTCTGGGCCAAGAGGGACAGACAGTTCTGTTGCAGTTTGTTTCTCTCCACGGTTCTCTTGCAGCATCTTCCCCTGAGCAGACATTTTTAATTCTTTAGGGTTCCTTTGATCTGAGGGCCCCAGCCCCGACAAAATAAGTCTGTTACCTGCTGGCATATAGGCATTTTTACCCTAAGAACCCCGGAAGTATTTTCTGCAGAGCTAGCTCATCTCTAGTCAGTGTTTTGTTTCCCAACAGCCCCCTAATTAAATTCAACCAGTCCAATCACATATTCTAATAACCCAATATCACCATGCATCAACTATTTTAATAGCTAGATCATGTCTTCCTGAAACTATTACAAATTAACCCCATGTTTTCCACCACATGGGTGCAATGCATTAAGACTTCCAGGGCAAGCACAGTTAGCAAAATCAAAATATGCAGCATGAGGTAGTTAGTAATTTCTCTTTGAATGCGAGCTATTTATTATGACATACAGAAGCAGTTTGAAGGCATAATTTGCATTTCCCAGTAAAATGTCACAAAGCAGAAGCTGATAACGTTCTTACTGGAACTGAGTATTACTAAGACTTGAAGTAACATAACATGTTCTCCCCCACCCAGGAGTCAACTACTACATATTATAAAATGGGTGCATTTATATTTATCTTACTGATGTTACAGTTTAAAGCCAAGGCTTTATAACAGAACTTTATAATGGTGCAATGGAAGTACACTGTATACATGCAATTTCTGATTCTATTATGTGCTTCATTGTGTGATAGTCAGCATTTCCAGGCAGCCATTTCAAGCTCTATCAGGTAGTAAGGGTTATCACTAAAATAACCTAAGCTGATAACAGATATCTTCACCTTTTAAAATTATTTATATTAAAAAGCCTAATATAAGCTCCTAGAAGCTCCAGTTCAGATCAGGATCCCATTGTGTTAGGCACTGTAAAAAAATGCAACAACCGTGCAGCCCAGAGATGTGTAGCTTAAACGCGAAGTCCTAGACATCTTCCTTTAAGTCTAAGTCCAAAGATGGCACTGAGTGATGGGAGAGCTTCAGAAGTCCAGTTCAGTGAACTAAAAAATTCAAATGCTCTTTCTAACTACATATGAAATATATACATTTCTTAGGCTTGCAAAACTGGCTTGAAAATCTGATGCACAAAGCCAGAGTCACATCTTATGTTAAGGGTATATTTGAAGTTTGTAACAGATTCATAGAATATATAAGCATATTAGGAAATGATTAGTGTGTGTTAAGCATGGTTAAACCTATCAATAGGTATTATAAATGTTTAAGGTGCTTATAACCAGGGCTTATAAGCAACCAATTAATTTGTTGACATAAATCTATAACAATAGACTAACCATTTATTAAAATATTATTTATGAACCCTTTATAAACTATTTATGAATGTACACAATATAAAATGTGACCCCTTTGAGATTTGTGGTGTTTCCGGCTCTGATCATGTTAGGGATATCCCCCACAACAATCTCAATTTGATACCTCTGCTTCCAGCCTCCAGTAGGACTCAAAGGCAAACAGATAAAGCAATGTTAACCAAAGCTTGTTCAAATCTCAAATGAGATTTGGTTGTGTTATGAATAACTATTTGCAATAGATCTTATTTTACTTCATGTCATTTCTCCATCTTTATCCTGAAAATAGCACAACTGCCCCCAGTGAAACTACAGAGTAACTCCATTGAAGTAAATGAAATTACACTTATATAAAACAGATGAACACAGATTTGGACCCTATACTTTGAAGTTTAACTTTCTTTTACTGTGTTCTTGATTAGTATTGTATTAGCGTTCAACAGATCAGATCCCCACTGTTTGATGCATTGTAAGTATTAAAGACTGTAACTGCTAATCCAGAAGGACAATTTCGGTTTCCTCTCCTTCACTACGCTGCACCACTCGCACTCCCGTCAAGCCTTACTAAAAAGTACTCAGGCCTTGTGCATGTTCCTACTGCACCTATCTAACGCTACACACTTCAAAGCCCACCTATTTCCAGAAGCCAACAGGTGCAGTGGGAAGATGTGAAAAGTATACCTAATTGGCTATAAGGTTGAAGAGTGTACTCGGAGAAGAGCACACTAAGTAGCGTGATCTAGTAGCTCTCACAGGCAGCAGATGGTGAAATATTCTGAGCAGATGAGTAAATGACAAGCTTTCAAGTTGTTAGCATGTCTCATGTGAAAATCATACATAATCCATGAAACTAGCCTTACAGTTCTAATGTTTAAATCACCAGACAACTGGTTTCTCTTCAGGCCCACACAATCTATTATTTTGGTGTGTTGCCTTTCCCCTAGGGGACAGAGTATCCAAAGCATGGCAGCATACCACAGCAATACACATTTCACAGAAATAGCTGGTCAGGATTATATACCTCCTATCAACATAATGAAACTCGCATGTGTCATTTACACAACAACAAAATACACAAAGTTAGGTAAATTAATTATTCAATTAAAAGACATTGATTTTAATATATTTCATAGTAATATACACAAGACAACTCAGCATCTAAAATAACCCTAAATAGATAACAAAACACTTTAAAAAAAAACTTGCATGTCACTCATTTCCAACACATATTGTGTTGTAGGAATCTTTAGGGGTCACAGATAGTTTGTTTCCTCAATATTATGACTCGGTATGTCACCCTTTTCCTCCAGCCACACTTCTTTTGCCTCTTGACTCTCATCATTCATTTGCTTACAAAAATGCTCCAGGGTGCTGGAGTCTCCTGTTGCCTTACCTGTACTTGTTCTCACAAATGACTGAAACTGTGGCAAACATTTGAAATAATCTCTGGGAACCAAGCTCACTTTGCAGAACAGGCCTCCTGATTTAATTTGTATAAATATTTTGGGATACATCATGTGTCCTTAGCTGCTGTCTTCCTCCATTTTCATGGTTCTCTATAGGACAAGTCTAGTTACATTTTCTTCTGCAACCTTTCCCTTCACATTTTATGGAATCCTCAGTTTCCTCCCCTTTTCCCAATTGTTATCTACTGCCCTTAGGAGCCCTCTTTGAATCCACTAAATTAATCTCTTGTGTTATTGCCTACAAAAAAAAATGGACAACCATTTGGTATCTAGTTTGCTCACCCCACTACCTATCATGCTGAAAAGTACAGTCTCTTAGTTTTCTTGTGCTCCCCTGTCTACTTACCTGTTGTCTCCTGTCTTATGCCTGCATTGTAAGGCCTTTGGAGCAGGGACAGTCTTTTCTTTATATGTTTGTACAATGCTTAGCACAGAGAGGCTCTGGTCTATGACAGGGGCTCCTAGGCACTACCATAACACAACTAAAACATTGCTGATGCCCTTCTTCCAGAATTTTCTGGACAGATGCATTCCAAAAATAATTACTTCTCATTTACAGATCCTTGTTCCTCTCTTCACAAATTTTAGTGAAGGAAACTGACACTCTGAAGCACATGTAGAGGTAGAACAGGGAAGATGTTGCTCCTGCCACATCCCTCCCCAGGTTTCCAGACCAGCAAATGAAAGTGCCACCCCACCCCGTTCCTCTTCAATATGGGCCAGAGGTGATGTGAAGATACTTTAGGAGGGGGCCTTCTCTCCCCTTTACTATAGATGGAGGAAAAGATTTAGCAAGGTATTCTTCCTGGACCCTCCACTGGAGGTCAGTGTGAAGGAATGGACCCAGCCAGAAATGGCCATTCTCAATAACAGGGTGAAAGTATCTATCTGGATCACCATTTTTACATTGACCTAAAAAAAGATCTTTATCAACTCAAAGGACCAGATCCATCTACTGTGTAAGCCTATTGAATTCAAAGGAGCTACTCCGGATGAAATGGCCCAGTGTCCATATTTTGTCCGCAGTTCTTCAGTAAAACCACAAAGATCTAACATACTCTTCATGTCAGCTGCACAGCAGAGATTCATCTCTCATATAGAAAGTGATGAAAGGTCTGATATGGTATAGTCACATACTGTACTCTATGACTATGCCGTTTTGAGATTCGGGAATAGCTAACTGCTTTTTCTCCAGAGGATCAAGGGGCCACCCCATGGAGAGTAGAGAGGGCAACATTTCAAAATAAAGTGCGTCATGGTTCAATAGAAAACCACGTCAGAAAAAGCCATTTGTACAAAAGGAGTAAGATAGACAATAAGAAGGGGGATTATGCAAGCTCTTGCCCTAGCAGGTTTCCACCTACTCACTAACAGCTGCACATGTTTCATGTGACTATTTACTTTGGTATGCAATAAAAGTAGTTACCATAGCAACTTCTACATCACATGATGACTGTGCTACCTCTGAGATTCAGAGCACCTTTTTAATAGAAACACATTTACCAATATGCCAGGTGAATTTTCTGATTTTGTTTGCCCCCTTAAAACACCCTCAATCATCTTAAAATAGTTTTGTCTGGTTTTAAATGCAACTGAAAAATGTTACCTCATTTTCAAGGTGCTAAATGTACACTATACAACTGAACTGTATAAGCCTGTTGCATTTCACAGGAGATAGACTAGATAGAAAGAAGTCAGTCATTTCAGGGACAGTCAACATCAGCCAATAAGCAACAGAGTAGATGAAAGAATGTTTGCCAAAAAGAAGCCTCTTGCACTGTCAGAGAGATACAGCAACTGAATGGCATGTTGAAAGGGGACAAGTTTTGTTTCCATGGTGATTGAATTTAGAGCATCCATTCCATCAGACATTGTTAAGTAAAAAAACTACTTTCTCTTGTTCACTCAGTAGGCTGGATCATATATGGTAAAAACAAACAAACATACATTTAATTGGTGTTCACCTCTCCCATTTTGACATGTAAGGCTCCTTTCTTTGTAGATCAAGCAGGAAGAAGACAAAAGGTACAGCTGCAAACTTGGAACCTGATCCTGCAACCTTACTTCATATGATTAGCACTTTTTAAAGTCATTCAGGATTTCTAACAATTAAGCTCATCCTTTTGCCCAAGGCACATGCGTATTTTAAAGACAATTAACTAAAAAAAAATAGACCAATAAAGCATAAGCTCTTCTGAGCTTTCTTTATTCATCAGTAATCAATACTAACCCCTTCACCCATTTATACCTTTCCTAGCCCAACACTTTTAGAAAAGCTGGGAAAACAAATGTCTTGCAGCATGCTCTAGGTTATGGCAAACCAAGGGGAAAGTATGACCCTCAACATATACACCTGACAAATATCCCCCTTCCTGGTTAAGCACCAGATTCTAATCTGTTTTATGTTAATGTAAATTGGTAATAGCATCACTGAAATTAATGAAGTTACTATCGATTTAGACTACTTCAACTAAAATCACAATCTGGCCCAATTCCAGAAGGCTGTTAGCTTGAGTACCTCAGCTGATCTCAACTGGCATGGTACCACATGAGGAAGGAGGCTGTCCAATGCCACAAGGATTTGAACCATTGCTCAGCCACCTTGCCTGTGTCATATGTAATGGAGATAGAGAACACATTTTATCTTATCCGAACACAGCTGAAGAGACTTGCACTACTAATGACCTCTTATGCTATTGAATAGAAGGGGCAACAAAAATGGAGTCCTGCCTGAAAGATCTTTCAAGGTAGATGAGAAATTGCCCCAAACTATCCTCTGATATTTCTCAGAAAGAAAAGGATTAAAGTGCAATTTCATCTATTCCTAGATCAGCCAACACAGTCAACAGTTTGCATCCTGCACGAGTTTCATAATTTTTTGCAACAAAACTACAGATTTCACTTGCAAAGGGTGACATTTGTTTTCAGGCAAAATTCAAGGGGACAATGACAGCTGTTTCATATTTTGAGGAGGCATTAATGCTGGTGGTGAAATGCCTTTTACCAACAGTTCCCAACATCCAATCACATAGACCTCATCTACATGAGTGAAAATGGAACCCATAATTCAACATCAGCGCCAGACAGGACTCCAGCATTTCTGCACTGCAGGGTTAGATGGCAATGGTAAAAATGCTTGAGGCTACTGCAATTTTTTATACCATAGTGCTATCACCAGTGGAGCTTAATCGAGTGTGATATTTTTGCCACTGAATAGAAGGACCAGTTGAGTATCTGATTTTTTATTAAAGTTACTCCTGAGGGCATTCTGCGCTGAAAAATTAAAAATTATGCATAAAATTATTATTTTAAAATTCTGCAAGTTTTATTCATCAATAAATAAATGCAGAGGCCCCAGCATAGCAGTGGGCAGCACAGGCCACAGACTGTACGAACGTGGGAGATCATCCGGCAGCCTCCCCACCCCCCAACCTTTGGATACTGACTCATTGGTGAGGCTGCATCTGACCCTAACACAGCATAAGGCATGGGCCTGTCCCGGAAACACCCTGGGGCCCTGCCCCTCTACACCAGGCACACCAGGCATGGGGCAGGCAGGCTCAACCAGGCAGGATCCAAGTATGGAGGGGCTCAGTGTTAGGGGATCCCGGTGTGGGATGAGAGGGTTCTGGGTGGGACAATCTGGGTGGAGGCAGCTCAGTGGGGGTCTAGGTGTGGGGGGGATCTGGATGCACAGAGGCTCGTTGGGGGTGGTTTCAGGTGCAGGGGCAATGGTACTCTGAAGGGGCTTCCAGGTGAAAGTGGCTGGGACTCAGTAGAGGGGTCTGGGTGTGGGGATCACAGCGGGGGGGGGGTCTGCATGCTGGGGGAGTGGGGCTTGGTGGGGTCAGGATCTGGGTGCAGCTAGTTGGGATCAGTGGCATGGGGGTCTGGATGTGGGGGCTTGAATGCAGGGAGCTCAGTGGGGGTGGTTTGGGTGCAAGGGTGGGGGGTCAGAGATAGGGGTCTGGATGCGGGCAGGCTCCAGATGCAGGGGTTGAGGGTTAGTGGGGTGGGGGGTCAGAGATAGGGGTCTGGATGCGGGCAGGCTCCAGATGCAGGGGTTGAGGGTTAGTGGGGTGGGGTTTGGTTATGGAGGGCTAGGGGGGTATGGGTGTGCATTGGGGTAGGGATGCCATCCCCGTGAAGGTTTGCCCAAATTTGCTCAAGTTTACACATGCTCAGTGGAGACCTCTTAAAATTTATTAACAGCTAAAATCTCCTAAGATCCCAACCTTACTAAGTGTATCTGAGTCTCTTAACTCCTAGGGCTGACCAGACTTCACATGAGCCATCCTCAGAGAACATGTTCCCTCTAGCCCAAGGCTACAGAAGCAAAGCTGGAATTTGCCTGTTATAGCTGCTCGAGGCCATGGTCAGGCACGACACTAGAATGAGAGCAAGAAGCCTGGCTTTCCTACGCTCTCAATGACTCTCTCTCCCCGCCCCCCCATCCCACCCCCTGCACTGGCATTCATGCACATAGAGAAAGAAGCCATCTGATTCAAATGCAGAAAGGACAAGCTGGAACGAGAGGGGGGAAGAGATTAGGACAAGGAGACTGGGATCTGGGGATGGGAGGAAAGGCTGGGACTGGTTGGATAAGGAGACCAGCTCAGGAACTAATGGTAGAGAACAGAGACTGAGGGAGGAAAGAAAGATCTGACACAGAGCTCAGGTGCAGCAGGAAAAGTGGAGCTGTCTGGGCAAAGAGAATGGGAGAAAGAGCCAGGGAATGGGGAGACTGAGATTGGATAAGAGAGGGAGACTGGGAACCAGTGAGGTGGGGGAAGACAGATCAGACAAGGAGCTAGGAAGGTGGACCTGGACTGGTTGGGCAAGGAAATTGGAACTGGGTTGGGTGGGAGAGGTTAAGAGCATGGGTCAGAGGGGAGAAGAGAGAGATTGAGATTTGACAGTGAGCCCAGATGGGGAGAGGAGACTGGGATAAGAAGCCTGAGGAGCACAGCCTGGAACTGATTATGCAAGGAGAATAGGACTTGGACTAGGAGCCAGGGGTGGGAAAGAGATTGGACTGGGACAGGCATAAGTTGGAGGGGACAAGTCAAAAGGATCTATGCATACTAGAATAAATTCCCCACCAAAGCCTGAAATGTAAGCCAAGTTTCCTGAGTCTAACCATCATTCATCTACTGACAGAAAATATCTGTGACTCTCATGAGCAAATTGTGTCTCCTGCTCCTCTGGTGCTGGTCTACACAGAGGATGAAAACCTGCTACTATCACTTACTCCATTAAGTGGCTGAGGTCTTTGTAGTGGATCTAGACGTTCCAACCCTGTTGATGAACCGTATGGATGTCAATATAATGCCCCATGATGGAATTTGTTTTGTTTTGTTTTAAAAACCTAGGAAGTTGTACACAAATACTAAGACATTAAGGTTGCAAAGTGACACACTCAAAAGTGAAAGGCAACCTCAGATCAGCCCCCTTGTATGTATGCATTATGATGCACTGTTTAATTACATGATCACATATTGTATTTTCCACAGGACCCCGTCTCATTCTGTGCACAGGATGGACAGTTCTCACTGAATTAACAGCTATTCAGTGTTTTGGTTTCTCCTCATTGTTCAGTGTGTAGCCTCATCTCTTATTTACTATATATATTCAGACCCTGCTCTGAAGATATAATTATTAAAATTTCAGCAGAGGCTTTTCTGTTATGCTCATCACAACGGTATCTCAGTGCTTCACAAAACATCAATTAATTTACCTTTACAACACCGCCATGAAATGTGCGGTTATTATCCTCATTTTACAGTTCAGGGGTGGAGGCACAGAGAGGGATGTAAAAAGGTATCCATTAATTTTGGGTGCCTAATTTGAGACACCTAGGACATGTTTTTTTAAGAGTACTTAGCATTATATAGCACTTTATATGTTCAAAGCACAGCTCCCCTTGATTCATTTGCAGCTGGTAGTACTCAGCACTTCGGCAAATCAGACCCCAGAGACTTAATAGGGAACCTAGAAAATGAGGAATACACAATTAGTGACCATCAGTGAAAAGTTGGGTTTAAGAGATTTACCTAGCATCACATAGGAATTCTGTGACAGAAGCCCAGACAGAATAGCATTCAACTGCCTTAACTATTAAACCACTGTTTCACTTTCTGCAGTCCTGTGCCTCATTTATTGCACATCTTCCAACATCTGCAACAAATGAGGCAGGGGTCCTACAAACAACAGCCTCCCTCATGAAATAACCCTGATTCATCCTCAGAGCAGTGTCCATCCTGTGCAATGGATGAAGTGGGGGTACTGTGGAAAAAAATAGAATACTAGAATTCTATCTCCAGCTCTGCCACTGACCCACTTTGTCAAGTTAGACAGGCACAGAAAGCCAAAGTCACTTAAATTCACCTATCTGTAAAGTCAGAATAATCATATTTATCCTTCCTAAAGTGCTTTGAAGTTCATAGAAGAAAAGTGCTATAGAAGATTTAAATATTGTTATAACATGCTACTTCTCAGACAGAAACCTTATAAGTTAATTGATTGCTTATTTGAGGCCAAATCAATCAGTTTGTCTGAAAACTGCTGGGATATTTAATATGGTCATAAAGTGTAAGTAGGTGTGTTGCTTGTGTAATTTTGAAGTTTTTATATGCTGTGTGATTTATACAGTGCAGCATAATTACAATACTTATTAAATGCCAGTAAGATGTTTAAACAGGAAAGTGATATTAAACTGAACACGTAGAAGTTGCCTGTAATGTAGCATTAATATGGTGAGTCCATGAAGAGTATCATTGAATTGCATCATATCCACATACGAATGTCAGATTATGGAAGGCACTGGCAATTTTCAAATCACATGTTTGATCTTGCAATCCCTAGGCAGACAAAACTCCCACTGAAATTAGTGATTTTTGCCTGTGAGAGATCTGAGAGGATCAGACCCATGGCTAAAGTTCAATGAAGTATATAAACACCACTCTATTTGGCAGGTGAGTTGAGGCACATATAATTTTACCCATAACTTTTAAGTGTCCCCATTTTTATTTGGATATTGTAATTCTCTAACGTATAACTGTTTCTTCATTTGTTTATACAGACACCCAGTTCTAGCCGACCTGAAATTTTTAACCAACTGTACAAGAATCAGCAAGACTCCAATCCTGGGACTAGAGTTTATTTCACTGTTAGAAACTTTTACAAATAACTTTAATAATCATTATTTAGCTGCCTATATTACTTCTATTCATAACTACCTAGGGAGGCTGATAATATTTAAAGAGGCTAGATTCTGTGACCCTTACTCATCCTGAATAGCAGGTTACAGTGAGTAGTTCACTCGTATACAAAGTCCAACTGAGCAAGAAAGCTTCTAGGGTATGTCTACACTGCAATTAGACACCTGCAGATGGCCCATGCCAGTTGGCTCAGGCTAAGGGGCTGTTTAATTGCAGAGTAAACATTTGGACTTGGGTTAGAACCTGGGCTTTGAGACTCTGAGAGGAGGAGCTCCAGCCCAAGCCCAAACATCTACACCACAATCAAACAGCCTTTTAGCCCAAGCTCCCCAACCCAAGCCGGCTGGCACGGGCCAGCCAAAGTTGTCTAACTGTAGTGTAGACATTAGTGATCTTGACAATAACTCATGTAGATTTACAGATTCAAATTCTTTGCAACTTTCACATTAAGTATATTTATAAAAATGTTATGCAAATCACTGTACCCAAAGTATACAAGCAGAGCTGGATTTACACCTTACGCGCCCCTCGGCACAGCATCTTCAGCACCTTCTCCTGTCTACAGCTGACCTTGGTGTTTTCTGTAAAAAATGAAACTTTTAACCCACTTTTAACTTTTAGGTGCCCCAAGGCACATGCCTACTGTGCCTAATTGGAAATCTGGCTCCATACACAAGATATTTTAAGTGGTATAATTTCAAGGCATTTGATGATGAGACATGTTTATGAGCACATTTATTAAAGACATAATTAGATCACAGTGTGATTTGTTCACTTTAAAATTTGCAGACTAGTTTACCAGTCCTTTACTCAATGCATTGCTCCCAATATCAAAGCAAAGCAAACAAATTGAAATTATAGCAGTTTTTATTGGACACAAGTCATACGATTTGTTTCAGCTCGCAGAATGATTAAAGGTACCTTAAAAGTTTCTAGTGTCAATACAGACATTAAGAATTAAAATAAGTGTTTTGGTAAATATTCCTGCCAATAAACTTACTGACGAAAATGCCTGTGAAGGCAATCAAAACCAATTTATTCAGAAATTTAAAAAAAAAGTCCATTCAAGAATGTTTCAGCACAGGAATATTCTCCCGTCTAGTTCCAACGGAATGAAACAAATAAGATGTAACATTTGTACATTAAGACGGATATTAGCCTTCAAGTTGATTAAGTTTACATTAAAGAATAGCTGAGGTTTTAAAAAACAAAATTCCTTCTAAAAATAGCCTCATCCCACTTATAGTCATAAGGAAAAAAAGAGTATCTTATCACTTAAATGTCATCTCTGAATAAGCTTGTGTAGTAGGTCAAATCTTGTGATCTCTACAGTGTAATACTGCAGCAAAATGACAGTTAAGATTCATTTTTATCCAAAAATGGCGGGGGGGAGCAGATAGCTCAGTGGTTTGAGCATTGGCCTGCTAAACCCAGGGTTGTGAGTTCAATCCTTGAGGGGGCCATTTAGGGATGTGGGCCAAAAATTGGGGATTGGTCCTGCTTTGAGCAGGGGGTTGGACTAGATGACCTCCTGAGGTCCCTTCCAACCCTGATATTCTATGATATGCTAGTACCTATCTTTCTATGATATCTGACCTTGCCCAACAAAAATGAGGAAGATGCAGAGTGGAGGCTTTAATTGTCCCCAGTTTCACATTGTGTCTTGGGTCACACTGCACTTGGGACTTGCTGCGAAAGTGCTGTGTTAAGGTATGTGCACACTGCAGCTGGGAGCATGGCTGCCAGCTTGGATAGACAGACTCTCACTAGCAGGGTTTGAGCTAGAGTGCTAAAAATAGCAGTATTGAGGTTGCAGCACTGGTGGGAGCTTGGGCTAGCCACCAGAACTTGTACCCACCTGATCCCTTGTGGGCCTGTAAGATCTGGTTGGGGAGCGGCTTAGGGCAGTCAAGACAGGATCCTTTTAGCCGTATTCACTTTAACACTTTCAGGAGCTGTAGCCTTGCTGGATGTCAATCTGCTGTGTATCACTGACTGGAAGAGGAAACAACTCTTCCAGGCCTGTGGTAGAACACCTATCTATGCAAAAGAGATTGATTTGCTGATCAATCAGCAGATGTCAATGTATGCAGAGGGCGAGTAAGCTACAGGGGACAGCTGTGAGATGTTTACCCTGCCCGGGAATCTCACCAAGCCTCTTGAGAATTTTCTGTACAGAAGAAACTAAAGAATGAGCTGTCAGGAGTAGGGAATAATTTGGGCAAACGAACAGGATGCGGAACTAGGACGCAGAAGATGAGTAACACAACTGCTCCTCCCTCCCCCGCAGCACACCGGACAGAATGCCACAGAGCATTGGGAGGCCAAGTATTGCTGTCACCAAGGGACTTTTTCCACTTATTACAGCCACTGGGATTTATACTGCTAGTGGTCTGGGACAACACTGCAATGCTAATTCTAGAACAACAGTATTCCAGTACAACAGTTATGAACAGAGCAGTATGTGGACATATGCACTCATGCTTGCTGATCCCAGTTTAGAATAATTCTGCAAAGTAAACAGTTCAAACATAGCCAAAATAAATCACTAGTTGCATGTTTAAAAGTTTCCTCCCCACACTTGGAATGCATCTTGAATCACATGTGATGGGGGGGTTCTGAGAAATGATGTGGCTTTTGCTCTCAGCTGAAACTAAGGCCACCCCACAGCATGTAATATCCTCCATAACAATAACCGCATTGGCTGTGACCCAGGAAAGCCTCCCACTTATGCTGCAATTTTCCCCTCACAAGAAAAACAGCAGCAGCTCCTTAACCAGCTGTGGCTCTGATGCTGCTTCCTTTCTGGGCCATTTCACAGGCCCATCCTCGAACAGACCCTCAGAATATGGCCATGGGATGTTCAGCAGCCTTTGAGGCTTTTGATTCTCTACAAACACTGGATAGCCATCTGCTTGAACCTCTCCTCTGTCAAACTCTTGAATTTGCTCTTGTACAGTTGGTGATTTTGGGAGATGTACCCACAATCAGGTTCCTCATTGTACTCACACCAGATGGCAACCAGACCCTGGTATTATCCTCTGACCAGCTAGCAGCATGCTGGGTTGTGGTTCCCCTGGATTGCTGCTAACATTTTCTCACATTTTCTGGCTGAGCTAAGCTGTGCTGAAATGTAGTAGGCCATGAGGAACGAGGGATGTAAACACCAAATAGGTGTATTAACTGGCACATATTTTCCTGTGCCTAGGACATGTGTGGTAACTGAGTAGGTAGAAGAGCTGGAAAAATTCAACCCTAGGGAACTTTGGAATGGCGCTGGAGACTATCAAAACCTGAGCTCTGCAACTTGGGCTTCAGCTGCATCCACACTGCAAAGTAGGTGCATTAGAACCTGTCTTAAAGCAAAATCTAGGCTCTTACCTATATCACCAAGCAAGCCTGGGTTCAAATCATACACAAGACCCTTTAATCCAGATTTATGTGAGAATGGTAGAGGGAGTTGGGCTAAAAACTGTTAACTCTCCAGTGAAGACATTCACCCCTGAGCAGAGGGTCAGCACAAAGCCTATGCACCTCTGACACTCTCAAAATAGGTGGTAAGTGGCATACCGGCTTTGTACTGACCCTTGGCACAGCAGTCAGTTTCAACCTTAGTTCCTTCCAAGCTAGATTTCCTCCCATCTACCACTGGCGCTTCATATGAGCTTGGGCATATCATTTAAACGCTTCTTCAGTTTGTCCAACTGTACTAGTCTACTCTAGAAAAATGGCCAAACCTTAAATATTTGTGAAGGGCTTTAAAAGTGCACATTAGTATAACTAAGATAGGCAACAGTATATGTATTTTACTGCCCTGTGTATTTCATTTTACAGCCCTGTGTTCAAACAAGCTTTACTTTCTACCGTAATCACAGGCAGAAATATAAGTTTGAGGGTTATGAATGTCTCTCAGTTTTCGAAAACAACAAGGAGTCCGGTGGCACCTTAAAGACTAACAGATTTATTTGGGCATAAGCTTTTGTGGGTAAAAAGCCAATTCTTCTCAATTTTCAGTTGTCAAAACAAGCAGACTAAAAAAGGTTATGTTGAATCAATAGGAAATCTGTGGCCCTCAATATTGTTTTATACTTTCCCTCTCAGACGTACATTTTGAACATTGAAAATTGTTTCAAGATACCACACATAAATGTGACATATACTTCTCTAATCAATGTATAGTTTTCTATTCCTAAAATTGAGTGTAGCTGTCAAAAAATGGTACAGATTTCCTGTCCTTCCCCAAAGATCTAAAGATGAAGAAACCATGCAAAACTTACAAGAGAGCTCAGAACATTTCCAGGAAACAAGAATATTTCTAGGGGATAAAGAGAGCTGAGATTCACCCATTCCTGAATTGCATATGGTGTAAGTGAGACTGTGAGGAGTGATCATTTAATAGCAAGAATGATGTCACTCAAACATTATTCCTACTTCAAGTAACACTGTCAGCAACATCATAAATGGACCTTCTCACTCTCCTGCAGTGAGTGTGCTTCATTCATATCAACGGGTATGTTGTGGATGATTAGGCTTGGAAAATACTGCTTACTTGGTAGCAATAATAAAGTGTACGTTAGAAGTGTGTCTCAATATTATGGAGGTATAAGAACTGGATCAGCATATTTCTAAATCAGATACAAAAGCCCATTTGTAGGTTAGAGCAACATGAATAACCCAGGGGACCATCTAAGCATGCTGAATTCCATCTTCAAACTAACTAAAAATGGTGACCAATGGCTTATACAATGATAAGTATAAAATGAAAGTACATTGCTTGCTCATAAATAGGGGTTGGTAACCCAAACCATAAATAAAGGAAAATTATTTGGACTTTTGGAGAATAAGACCAATCAGATTAGACGATAAGCAAAGTCTGTTACTGGAAGTATCCCATACAGCCTTCCGTCTACTAACCTCACCCAGGAATGATGAAACTGTGGAATCAAGTTATTGGTTACTTAGTGATTTTTTGCACCATCACTCAGATTGTGCACAGACTGTGAGAAATGAAATTGTTCATCACAGCAGCACATCTCCAACAGAGCTTCAGGCTGTTGCTGTCTTGGAAAAACAGGCCAGAAGTTCAATGTCATTCATTACTTTGTAGTGGAGAACTTAGTCTTTATACTAGGGACTGCAGTATTCTTATGATGGCTATGCCAATCCACATGTAGCTGAGACTACTGCCTATTTTTTGAGCAGGCAGCAGGGAATATCAGCATACTCTGCGGTTTTCCATACATTCTAGTTCAGTGTTTACATGTGCATCCTTCATAATGATCATTCTAAACAAGGAATGAGGGAGACAGTAGCACCACATTTTAATTTCCTAAGAGCTGCTAGGAGTGCCAGATGGTCTGATTAATTGTGTTTATCTTTCAAGTTTTTCAGCACCTATCCAAAATCACAGGCACTTCACACATTTTGCAGCTAAGAAATTGATCATACATATTTAGTGTTTACCCTTAAAAATCTGCCAGTTCCTTTGGTTAATACCGTAATCACTATCTAAACAACCTGATCATAGTAATAAAGTATTCAAAGCACTCTACAGTCACTACAATTAAGTTTAGGCACTATTGCAAATACTGACTTATTTATCTTAGACAAAACTGGTACTCTACATGCATTACAGGCTCTGGAAGCAGATACTGTTTTATTGGAAAACCCTCTCAACCAAGGCCTTGGATGGTGAGGGAGATGTGCCAAGACTGACATGGGATCAACTAAGTTGTGATGCATGGCCAGAAAGGGTTAAACATCCTGCAAAATAAATAACCGTCAAAAGACATGTGGAGGGATAATTTTTGTGTATTTACATATGTATGAGTAGGGTCGACAATGTAATCAACAGTCCCTGTCTATGCTGTACTCTGAATTATCAGAAATCAAAAGAACATCCTAGCATTTAAATGAATTGTAAACACGGGTTATCTCTGTATTCATCTCTCTTTGAAATGTATAGCAAATAATCTGTGATTGGTGGAGGAATGAGCAAATTGCCTTATGTTAATTCTATAGCTAAGTACCGGTAATGGACCTTCCTCAAAGACCATCCTAATTACCTTTTGTTCCCGGAGGAACTCCCAACTTGTCAAAGAGGACATGAAATTGCATAAAAGATCCTTGGGTCCTGATCCTGTCATCTCAGATTTGCGTAGCCTTCATCAGGGGAAGTTTGAGTGGCAAGACTGAGGTTCCAGTTATGCTGGTATGCCCTGAATATGATATTTAGGCATTGGACTATAACCTATGAACTATTTCTAAAGGAACTCTTTGCAACTACAAAGCTCACCATCTCTGCTATGAATCTTCACCTAAATGAATTGAACTCATGTCTGTATGTATATTGATCTTTTAACCATTCTCTCTCTTTTGTTTTTTAATAGATTTGAATTTAGTTAATAAGAATTGGCTGTAGCGTGTATTTGGGTAAGAGCTAAAACATTCATTAACCTGGGAGGTAATGTGGCAGATCCTTTGGGATTGGTAGAACATTTTCTTTTATATGATGAAATAAAATTTTCAGGAATCTGCATCATATTTGACTTAGGTATCTGGATGGAGGCCTGTGGTGTTTGGACTTCTGAGTAACCAGTAAGGTAATAAAGAAGCTGTTTTAGGCTGGCTTGGTAAATCTAAGTATTGGAATATCCACCAGCTTTTTGGGGTTTGTCTGCCCTATTCTTTGTAGTTCACCCTAATTGAGTGACCATAACTGGTCCCCACTGGGACCCTGGTCACGTAAGTGCTTCCATTTCTTGTTTCCAGCTTTTGGGCAACGATTTGATACAAGACAAACAGAAGAGTGGGACGTTTGAGGGCTGATATTTTTTTGTTTCCCAATGGTGCCTTTAGTTTGACTGACTCAAGGAGTAAGGGTTTGTGCTCCAAAAAATGGGTTAATTATATAGCTCAACCACTTCTAATATAGCAAAGTGATTATCAGAGGAAAGTGGCTGTCTTGATACAGATGGGAAATGACAACATATTCCTTTCACATTTCTCAAGTGCACTTAAGAATGGAATCCTATAGGACTCTATAGTATCATCAACTGCCAAGTGAGGAAGAAAATTAGGAAGAGATGTAAAATACTTAAGAAATAGCCATTCAGATTTATGGCTTCAATTCAGCAAAGCATATAAGCATTAGTGCTTTGATAAACAGAGAAGGACTAGAGCACACACTCTGTGTGAACCAGGGCCCATATCCCCATATAGTTAGTAATGGAAATTTACCAATCAGTTCTTATTGAAAATACCCTTATTTGGTTAACACTTTTCATGACTGGTTTTGCAACAGAAAGATAAAGATACTTCTGAATATGTATCAGATATGACCAAACCTGAAAGAGAGGATCCTTATCACCATCTTCCCTGAAATGTTTCAGCATTTGACTTCTGTTGGAAAATGAGTAAAATTTACACAGAGGAAAATTTAAGACAACTAGTCTATATTATGAAAACTCCTTTCAGACAAAAATAAAATAATATTTGTTTATTTGGATGGCAGTTTGCTGCCATAGTCCTGACATTTGCAGCTAAGGAAGAGTTTATGGAGTGGGCTATCCCTCAGCCAAGGGAAAATAAGAAATGAAATGGAGATTCTGGGGTAAGCTTTTTTATATAAGAGGAATGTAACTGAATACTTAAAGAAAGCTGTGCATCTGGAAGAAGATGGAGACAAACAATTGCAGTATATTTCAGCTACGGAGTTCAAGATTGAAAAATTCAGATGGGAAGGGAAAGCTGTTATTTTTATAGGATCTTGATGTTCAGGAAAAAGGTGCAAGTGTGTTTGGTTACGAAGATGACCAAGTGGAGCAGAGGAGATATGTATTTTGCAATGGGAGCACAGAACAGAGAAGTTTGATACAGACTGAGGTATTGAAGCACTGAAAAGAGGCAATGGGGGAGGGTTTATTTTAAAAACAAAAATTAACCAAATATCTGAAGTAGATTTTGAGCCGAATACAAAACCCATTGAAGTCAATGATGGGTCTTCTATGAACTCTATGGGTTTTAGATCAGGCCCCCTGTACACAAGAATGGGAGTCGAGATCTGAGTTGTATCTAAAAGTACTGGGACTTAAGTTAATTTTCCAAATTGGGGGCCAAAATCCAATCTTATTTACACTGGAGCTAGCAACATTAGGTAGAAGAGCAATTGGGGGATATCTTATACAGAAGAATATACACAGAAATCAGCTACAAGACCAAGGGAACTTTTGCTAGTGGGGTGATGGGGGAGAAGAGACAAATGTTAAGGGAGCATAGGGGTTATTGTCTGATTAAACAACTTAGGAATTCTTAAGGGTTAAATGATTTTCAATAATTATGTTTCACGCATGTTCAATCTTGCGTAATCACAGAATATTAATATCTGCATCGCAGTAGCACCTGAAGATCACAATTAGTGCCCCATTGTGTTAGCACTGTACAAATACACAAGACAGTATCTGTCTGAAAAATCTGTATTCTGATTTACTGCTACTACCCTTTTCCTGCCTCCCTCTTCTAGTGGAACACGAACCTGTTGAATGCTGTCTTCAGATTCTAAGCAGCTTGTCTCATCAGGACAGACACTGTTAATCACTAATTCAATGTTGTTTAAATGTTATACGTTATAGCCACAAGTTAAACTTTTCAAGTTTTTCCACATTTGCTTTGGCTCTGCCCGAGTTATTGGGACTATTTCAATCAGAACAGTGGTGAGTAGATGGACTGGGACATCACCCATCCCTTCGTTAACATCACTGTTCATACTAGTATGTAGCGCTGTAAGTTTACACAGCACTTGATGAAGAAATGCTCACGGGTTAGAAGAATTTACCACCTACATAAGACAAAGAAGTCACAGCACACACGACAAAGTAGATCTAATTCAGGGGTGGCCAACCTGTGGCTCCCTAGCCACATGCAGCTCTTCAGAACTTAATATGCGGCTCCTTGTATAGTCACCAACTCTGGGGCTGGAGCTACAGGTGCCAACTTTCCAAGATGCCAGGGGATGCTCACTGCTCAAGCCCTGGCTCTGCCACAGGCCCTGCCCCCACTCCACACCTTCCCACGCCCTCTCCTGAGCCTGCTGTGCCCTCGCTCCTCCCCCTACCCCCCAGAGCATGCCATGAAACAGCTGATTGGGAGGTGCAGAGAGGAAGGGGGAGGTGCTGATCAGCAGGGCTGATGACTTATTACTGTGGCTCCTTGGAAATGTACATTGGTAAATTCTGGCTCCTTCTCAGGCTCAGGTTGGCCACCCCGATCTAATTTATAAGAACAAGCTGCACTTTGTAAATGTAAAATATTCTGGATCAGGTAGTGAAATCAGCAATATATACTTCTTATAGGCCATTATCTTGTTAAGCATCTCAGGAAAAAAAGAGCTAGGCTATGTGAAATAAATACAAATTCACAAAACTCATTTTTGAAAAAAAAAAATTAGAATGAAAGGCATCAGAACAGAGCAGTGCACATGAGGTAATAAATGGATTCTTTTTCAAAGTGTTTTATTTGTACAACGTACGTAATGTGGAATTTGATTACTAGAAATATAAATAGTTGGGTTTGTGATGACTGGGAGAACTACATGGTGAATTGCCTGCCAGGTGCAAAGGTTGCAGACCTCTTGAGACATCTAGATGGACTTATGTGCAGTACTGGAAGAAGCTGGTGGTCATGGTGCATGTAGGTAACAATGACATAGGGAAAGAGGAGAGAGGTCCTGGAGGCAAAACGTAGTCTCCTAGGTAAGAGATTCAAATCCAAGACCTCTATAGTAGCATTCTTTGAAATGCTTCCAGTTCCATGCACAGGACCAGTTAGACAGGGAAAACTGCAGAGTTTTAATTAAGGCTGTTGATTAATCGCAGCTAACTCACGTGATTAATGCAAAAATATTAACTGCAATTAAAAAAAGTAATTGTGATTAATCGTACTGTTAAACAATAGAATACCAATTGCAATTTATTCAATATTTTTGGATGTTCGTCTACATTTTCAAATATATTGATTTCTGTCACAACACAGAATACAAAGTGTACAGTGCTCACTTTATATTATTTTTGATTACAAATATTTGCACTGTAAAAATGGTAAACAAAAGAAATAGTATTTTTCAGTTCACCTCATACAAGTATTGTAGTGCAATCTCTATGGTGAACGTGTAACTTACAAATGTAGAATTTATTTGTTTTTACATAACTGCACTCAAAAACAAAACAATCTAAAACTGTAGAGCCTACAAGTCCACTCAGTCCTACTTCTTGTTCAGCCCATCGCTAAGACAACAAGTTTGTTTACATTTAAGGGAGATAATGCTGCCTTCTTCTTATTTACAGTGTCACCTGAAAGTAAGAACAGGCATTTATATGGCTTTTTTGTAGCTGGCATTGTAAGGTATTTACGTGACAGATATGGTAAACATTCATATGCCCCTTTTGTTTCGACCACCATTCCAAAGGACATGCTTCCATGCAGATAATGCTTGTTAAAAAAAACTGTGTGTTAATTAAATTTGTGACTAAACTCCTTGGGGGAGAACTGTATGTCTCCTGTTCTGTTTTATCATCATTCTGCATATATTTCATGTTATAGCAGTCTCAGATGATAACCCAGCACATGTTTATTTTAAGAATACTTTCACAGCAGATTTGACAAAACGCAAAGAAGATATCAATGTGAGATTTCTAAAAATAGCTACAGCACTCGACTCAAGGTTTAAAAATTTGAAGTGCCTTCCAAAATCTGAAAGGGACGAGGTGTGGAGCATGGTTTCAGAAGTCTTAAGAGAGCAACACCTCAATGTGGAAACTACAGAACCCGAACCACCAAAAAAGAAAATCAACCTTCTGCTGGTGGCATCTGACTCGGGTGATGAAAATGAACATGCGTCGGTCCGTACTGCTTAGGATCCTTATCGAGCAGAACCCATCATCAGCATGGACAAACATCCTCTGGACTGGTGGTTGAACCATAAAGGTCATATGAATCTTTAGCACATTTGGCACTTAATTATCTTGCAACACTGGTTACAACAGTGCCATGCAAAAGCCTGTTCTCACTTTCAGGTGACATTGTAAACAAAAAGCAGGCAGCATTATCTCCTGCAAATGTAACCAAACTTGTTTGTCTGAGCGGTTGGCTGAAGTAGGACTGGATGGACTTGAAGGCTCTAAAGTTTTATTTTGTTTTATTTTTGAATGTAGGTTTTTTTACATAATTCTACATTTGTAAGTTCAACTTTCATGATACAGAGATTGCACTACAGTACTTGTATTAGGTGAATTGAAATATACCATTTCTTTTGTTTTTTACAGTGCAAGTATTTGTAATAAAAATAAATATAAAGTGAGCACTGTACACTTCGTATTCTGTTGTAATTGAAATCAATATATTTGAAAATGTAGAAAACACCCAAAATATTTAAATAAATGGTATTCTATTATTATTTAACAGTGCGATTAATTGCACAATTAATTTTTTTAATCACTTGACAGTTTCAATTAGTTTCAATACGTGGATGAGACAATAGTATAGGGAGGAGGGATGTGGGTTTATTAGGAACTGGGGAACCAAAATGGAACCAGATTGCTCACATGTAAAATTTAAAAAGGTTGTAGAGGAGTTTTTAAATTAAAGGCTGGGGGAAAGCAAGCAGGTATGGAGGAGCACATTGTTTGGACAGAGACATCCCTTAGGGAATGGTCATTTAACGGGGATTCTCTATATCCTAGTAAGAAAAAGACAATAGAAGTTGATGAAGTACAAGTAGGAACTGAAGAGAAACAGTCAAACAAAAAAGATTCAGTTACATCACATGAAGGCAGACAACTAAGTATTGACAAATGTTATAAGTGCTTGTATACACTAAGATGGGTGAATCTGAATGCCTGGTGTGACACTGTATGAAAAGAAAGATGATCATTTAGATCATTGTTGCTACCACTGTTGCACAAAATTTGACACAATGTATATCATGTCTATCACCAGTTTTGGGATTGTGTGCCCTATTTCTTGCAGTCTGCCCTGAGTGTGGCATTCTCAGTGGGGCCCATTCCAGGCACCCAGTTACACCTGTTATTAAGATGTCAATGGAAAAGTTACAGTCTGTCAAGTATGATTATCCTGGTTAAAGCCATGTATCATCTGTATCTAAAGTTATGAATATTGGCTATGTACTTGTTTCTCAAATGTGTTTGTTCTTGGCTGACACTCAAAAAGTAGTTTTACATCCCATCTAGCCAGTCCAGTGTTGATGAACTATTCAATTGTGGATGGACACATTCAGGTGGCGATGGGCCATTAAGGGAGATGAGCTCTTCAATGAGTCTTCCTGTGGATGCCTCAGACAGCCAGGAACCAATGTCCACCCCGGTGATTCAGCAAAACATGTAAGGGCATTTGATCTGGACATGTGACCTTGGACTCCATCTTTGTCAGTAACTTTCCATACACAGAGGCTGAGGGCTTTGTTTGGGACAGTAAATTTCTATGCACATGACAGAGGACACATGAGACATGTTCATTTTGCCTCATTCCTGCTCCAATTCTCTGGACTGAGGATTTACAACTAAAAGGAGTATTTTGAACTATCGACTGAGAACCTTCCAAACTTTTGGAAGTTATCAGAGAGATTTATGCAAGCCAGCAGTCTATTCCATCACTGTTATGAGCCTGGTCTACAAATACTGAAAATCATTTGTATGTATATGGTTCTTTAACCATTCAATAACTCTCTTTTCTTTTATTAATAAAATCTTTAGTTAGTTTAATAAGGATTGGCTGACAGCATGATATTTGAGGGATATATATTGACTTGAGGGGTATGTGTCTGATCCTTTGTGATTGGTAGAACCTCACAGACGGTGAGCTGGCTTTTCAGTAACCTCTCACTATATTAGACCTGTTTGTCTGGTTGAGAGCAAAGGCCTGGAATGCCTAAAGGGGACTGTGTTTGGCTTCTTGTTAACCAGTGTGGTGCTATAGAAGCTTTTTAGACATTGGTTTGGTTAATCTAATTATAGAATACACCACCAGTTTTGGAGGATTGTCTGCCCTATTTCTTGCAGTCTGCTCTGAGTGTGGCATTCTCAGTGTGGTCCATTCCAGGCACCCAGCCACACTTAGTATTAAATCAGTTTATATAACAGGTATCATAAAAACTTGGTGGAACTATAACTAAGGCAAAGTTTTTGTCACGGATATTTTTAGTAAAAGTCATGGACAGGTCATGGAAAATAAACAAAAATTCATGGCAGCCTGTGACCTGTCCCTGACTTTCTCTAAGAATATCCCTGACAAAAGGGGTAGATGGGTTCAGCACCCACTGCTACTGGGGCTCCTGGGTCCCCCACGGATGCAGTGCATGGGAGCTCTGGGGTCCCCCTACCCCTGGGGCTGTGCTGCTGAGGGATCCCCTTAGCCTGGGCAGCTGCAGGGTCCCCCAGTTGCTGGCCACGGCTGCAGCTGTGGCTGGGCAGCTCTGGGAACTCCCCACTGGGCACTGGGCAGCTGAGTTGGGTCCATCCCGCCCGCCCAGGCAGCTGGGCCAGGTCCCCCCACCTACCGTCCCCCACTGCAGCCGGGCAGCTGCAGGGTCCGCCAGCCACCTGCCGCAGCTGGCCAGCTGTGGGGTCCCCCCACCATGTTGGGGACTGGGAGCTGCGAGGGCAGGGCTGGCTGAGAGCTCTAGCCCCAGGGAAGAAAATGTAATGGAGGTCAATAGAAGTCATGGATTCCATGACGTCCATGACATAATCGTAGCCTTAACTATAACCAATGGGACATGGTAATACTAGGGTACAAAATATATAGGAATGAGAGGAGGTGATGCTGATGGGAGAGTAGGTTTATATATGTGAAAGAAACCAGACTCAAATATAGTAAAAATCTTAAATGAATCAAATGTAACACAGAATCTCTATGGCTAGAAATTCCATGCTTGAGTATAGCAATAGGAATATACTATTGACCACCTGACCAGAATGGTGATACTGAGTATGAAATGGTCAGGAAGATTACAGAGGCTACAAAAACAAAAAACACAATAATGGGAGATTTCCACTATCACTGTATTGATTGGGTACATGACACCTCAGGATGGAATGCAGAGATAAAAATGTCTAGAGACCATAAATGACTTCTTCTGGGAACAGCTTGTCTTGGAGCCCATAAGGAGAGAGGCAATTCTTGATTTAGTCATAAGCAGAGCAAAGAATATGGTTCAAGAGGTGAATATAGCTGAACCGCTCAGTAATAGCAAGCATAATATAATTAAATTTAACATCTGGGGTGGAGGGAATGCCAAAGAAACCCACCAAGTAGCATTTAACTTCAAAAAGGGAACTACACAAAAATAAGGAACCTAGTTAAATGGAAATTAAAAGGAACTGTCACAAGACTATAATGCTTGCAAGCTGCATGAAATTCTTTTAAAAAAACCATAATAGAGGCTCAAACTAAATATATACCCCAAATAAAAAAAACAGCAAGGTGACCAAAAAAAAAAAAAAGCCACCATGGCTAAACAAGAGTAAAAATAGACATAGGCAAAAGGGAATCCTTTAAAAATGGGAAGTCAAATTCTACTGAGGAAAATAGGAGCATGAACTCTGGCAAGTCAAGTGTAAAAATATAATTAAGTAGGCCAAAAAAAAAAAATTGAACAGCAACTAGCAGAAGACAAAGTAGTAACAGCAAACATTTCAATACATTAAACCTGCCAAACCATCAGTGGAACCACTGGATGATGAAGGCGCTAAAGGAGCATTCCAGAAAGACAAGGCCACTGCGGAAAAGTTAAATGAATTCTTTGCATCCACCTTCACTCCAGAGGTTGTAGTACCCCAAACCCTTTACCAACTATGGGGCAGCCTGTCAAGGTTCCTCCCCCACTCTGAACTCTAGGGTACAGATGTGGGGACCTGCATGAAAAACCTCCTAAGCTTATCTTTACCAGCTTAGGTCAAAACTTCCCCAAGGTACAAAATATTCCACCCGTTGTCCTTGGACTGGCCGCTACCACCACCAAACTAATACTGGTTACTGGGGAGGAGCTGTTTGGACGCGTCCTTCCCCCCAAAATACTTCCCAAAACCTTGCACCCCACTTCCTGGACAAGGTTTGGTAAAAAGCCTCACCAATTTGCCTAGGTGACTACAGACCCAGACCCTTGGATCTTAAGAACAATGAACAATCCTCCCAACACTTGCACCCCCCCTTTCCTGGGAAATGTTGGATAAAAAGCCTCACCAATTTGCATAGGTGACCACAGACCCAAACCCTTGGATCTGAGAACAATGAAAAAGCATTCAGTTTTCTTACAAGACGACTTTTAATAAAAATAGAAGTAAATAGAAATAAAGAAATCCCCCCTGTAAAATCAGGATGGTAGATATCTTACAGGGTAATTAGATTCAAAAACAGAGAACCCCTCTAGGCAAAACCTTAAGTTACAAAAAAGATACACAGACAGAAATAGTTATTCTATTCAGCACAATTCTTTTCTCAGCCATTTAAAGAAATCATAATCTAACACATACCTAGCTAGATTACTTACTAAAAGTTCTAAGACTCCATTCCTGGTCTATCCCCGGCAAAGACCAGCATATAGACAGACACAGACCCTTTGTTTCTCTCCCTCCTCCCAGCTTTTGAAAGTATCTTGTCTCCTCATTGGTCATTTTGGTCAGGTGCCAGCGAGGTTACCTTTAGCTTCTTAACCCTTTACAGGTGAGAGGAGCTTTCCCCTGGCCAGGAGGGATTTCAAAGGGGTTTACCCTTCCCTTTATATTTATGACACAGCCCAAGTCAGCTAGCTGTGGACTCAAGCGTTTTCTGCAGGGTTTAAGGAGATAATAAATCCTCCCCACACAGGCTGTGGAGTGACTAAGTGGACGATTTACACTGCTATTGTAGCACTCATGATGGCTATACTCTCCCTTCGCTGGGCAAGTGCACAACACAACATAGTCACAACTCCTAGTCTTCTGCTGTTGTACATTCATAATTGTGGTTCAAGTAGTCAAGATATCAGTTCCACTTCTTATCACAGAATCATCATCTCTCACAGTAGTTTAATATTCTGCTGAGGCATTGCTTCAGTACCAACTCTTGAGGAATGCCATATGTTGAATGTACACTTGGAGGCACATTCCCTCCCCCCGCTGTGGTCTCTGATTTAAGCACAGATTAAGCCTGACCTTGTTCATTTTACAATCTCATGTTATCACAATCCAGGGAATATGACTAAATGCAGGATAGTTAATACTAAACACAACTTTGCAGAGTCTATTCAGCCTAGCTGCAGCAAGATCTCACATTTTTACTTATTCATTTCTATTGGAATATATGGGCACCTTTGCATAGCAGGCCCGCAGTAGATGTAACACCAGATCATGCATATAGGGTGTACAGTACAGGTAACACTTCTTCTACACCACAGAACGTCAGATCAGTTCTAGTGTTTGTAACTGTTGCTGTCCAGTGGCTTGCTCCCAATATAAAAGAACTAATACCACTACAGTTAATGGAGATTTTTCTTTCCCATAGCCTAAGTACTAGAGATGTGTATTTGCGGAGATTACACGTCTCAATTTTCTGATGCTTCACATGCATGATTTAGCTAAAGACCGATACCTTGTTGTTTGATCTAATTTCAGTTGTTTTGGTCTAACTTGGGCTTCTGGATTTAGTGTGCTTGTGCTGGGTGGTATTGATGGCCTGTGATACACAGCAGACCAGATTAGATGATCTGGCGGTCCCTTCTGGCCTTGAACTCTGTGAATGTTTATACACTATATATTAACCACACATCAACATCTACACCTCATTTTTAAGAAAAATCTTTTCTATATTAAGGATTCAAATCTACTGCTCCCAAGAGGGGAGGAAGAAGTGACTAGCCTTTAACGAAAGGCATTTACAAATTTGCTACAATGATTAGTATTTTCTTTGTAGTGAATACATCTTGGCACACTTGTTTTTGCCAGCCCTTTCTTAG